>NC_044400.1:73735285-75122209 GCF_006542625.1 Nomascus leucogenys
TCTGGACTTTTTAATAATTGCCATTCTGACTGGCATGAGATGGTATCTCATTGTGGTTTTTGTTTGTATTTCTCTAATGATCAGTGGCGGACACATGGTGGGGAACAACACACACTGGGGCCTATTGGGGGTTGCAGGGGAAGGAAAGCATCAGGAAGAATAGCTAATGGATGCTGGGCTTAATACCTAGATGATGGGTTAATCTATGCAGCAAACCACCATGGCACACATTTCCTTTTGTAACAAACCTGCATATCCTGCACATGTACCCTGAAACTTAAAATAAAAATTGAAGAAAAAAATAAAAATAATGTAGTCCATAGAAATCAGCCTCCTGGAGGAAAGCACAGGGTGCTGAAGAAGGATCCAGAGAGCCAAACAGAAGGTGGCCTGAACACAGCCCAAACAAGGAGGAGCCAACCCCACAAATCAGTATGTTTTTCATCATTATCATTGGTGAAAAGAGGCTGAAGGATCTTTTCTTTGGGAAAGCTAAACTGTATTAGTTTGTTTTCATTGGGGCTGATAAAAATATACCCGAGACTGGGCAATTTACAAAAGAAAGAGGTTTAATTGGACTTTCAGTTCCATGTGGCTGGAGAAACCTCACAATCACGGCAGAAAGCAAGGAGGAGCAAGTCAGATCTTACATGGATGGCAGCAGGCAGAGAGAGAGAGCTTGGCAGGAGAACTCTCTCTTCTTAAAACCATCAGATCTTATGAAACTTATTCACTATCATGATAACAGCACAGGAAAGACTCGTCCCTATAATTCGATTACCTCTCACCAGATCCCTCCCACAACATGTGAGAATTCAAGATGAGATTTGGGTGCAGATACAGCCAAACCATATCATAAACAGAGCATAGTGTTTGGACCAGATGGCTTAACATTTTCCAGTTAATTCTAAAACTTTGTAATTCTAAGGCACCTCAACTAAACTAGGGACAAATAAATAACCAATGCAATTATAATTGCATATTATGGTCACAAACTCAAGTCAGAAAAATTGAGCTCTTTATCCCTTTTATAGAGCAATAACTTTTCTAGCATCCATACTGATTATCTCTGGAACACTTTTACAAAGCAATAAAACCAATGGTATATTTAATTGAAGTATGGGTGTTGATGATCAACAAGCACAACCTGAGATGAATACATAATGAGAGCTCTTTTCATGTGGCACTCAAAGACCAGGATGTATAAGAAATACATTTTAATAAGAACTAACATACTTTAAGTGCTCATATGTGCCAGATATGAGCCATGAACTTTATATTAACTCATTTAATCTGGCCAAGAAGCTCTTTAAACTACACACTTTTGTTGCTCTTTCTTTACCTATGCAGGGAAGCAGCCAGGGAAATGTGCTACTCAGATCTTTTGCAATAGGAGGCATATTTTGCTTATAGTTTTACATGCTGACCCTTGAAATCCATTATCATGATTGTTGAAACCACAATTCCTGAAGATTGCCCCCAGACCAGTTACTGAGCACAGCAAGGCACTCCATTCCCAGTCCAGGTAGAAGCAGGACTGCTTGAATGGCTTTGGCTCAAGCTCTTGAGCTCTATGAGCCTGGCCAAATCTTTCTTGAAACTGTGCTACAGTCGAACATCCTTCCTACTGAAGACATTTTCTTTCTCTCTCTTCTTTCACAGTTGTCAGACCCATATAGAGATCTGACAGTTCCCCCACCCTTCCCTCCCTGCTATAGACTGAATTGTGTACCTCCCCTCCCCAACCCATATTGGAATGTTGAACCCCTAACAGGCAGTGTGATAGTAGTTGGAGATAGAGTCTTTATGAGATTATGAAGGTTAAATGAGTTCATAAGAGTGGGACCTTAATGGGATAGGACTGTGGCCTCTCTCTGTCTCTCTTTCTCTTTACCATATGAGGACTTGGCTAGAAGGTAGGCGTTTGCAAGCTAGGAAGAGAGTTCTCACCAGAAACTAAATTGGCTGGCACCTTGATTTTGGATTTCCCAGTTGCCAGAAGTGTAAGAAAATAAATTTCTGTTGTTTAAGCCACCTGGTCTATGGTATTTCACATGGTACCAAAAGCTGACTAAAACACTCTTCTAATAAATGTCTTATGGGTTTAATCACATCTTGGCACTGGTTCTCAGCGGACCTGAACAAAATGCATGCACCATCAGAAGTCCTAGGTGTTCGCCTAAATTCACCAACCTTGGGGGTGGCAAGGCTGAGGTGCAAACTCAGGCAATGGAAATCATGAGTCTCCATCTGCTTCCTCTCTAAGCTGTGTTGCCTCTTGAGTTATTCAGGAGCTTAACTTGCCTAGGAACACTTTTTTTTGGAACACCTTCTCTCCCCATTTAAGCAAAGCATTTCAGCCTTTATCTTTTTTTTTTTTCTCCCCTGACTTGAAGTCAGACAGCTGTTGTAACCTGAGACTTCGCTCCAGCAAAACTTGCCTCTGGTCTTTAATTCTGTGTGGTGGCAAGGGTTTAGACGCCTCCTTACTGTCAATCACCTGGACAGACGAGTTAGACAGATGCGTATGTAAATGGGCTCCAGCAGTTATCAGCTGTGAGAACTCAGATGCCTTGACGGCCCTGAGCCTTTGTTTAATTATGTGAAAAAGTGAGAATTAGCCATTCCTGAGTCATGTGTCACTCGGAGGACTAAGCGAGTTCACATTTAAGGACTGAGGACATTAGCTGGTACATAAGGACAATAAATAATATATCCCGGCTGGGCGCTGTGGCTCACACCTGTAATCCCAGCACTTTGGGAGGCCGAGGCCGGCGGATCACGAGGTCAGGAGATCGAAACCATCGTGGCTAACACAGTGAAACCCTGTCTCTACTAAAAATACAAAAATTTAGCCAGGCGTGGTGGCAGGCGCCTGCAGTCCCAGCTACTTGGGCAGCTGAGGCAGGATGGCGTGAACCCGGGAGGCAGAGCTTGCAGTGAGCCCAGATGGCGCCACTGCACTCCAGCCTGGGCGACAGAGCGAGACTCTGTCTCAAAAAAAAAAAAAAAAAAAAAAAAAAAAATCCCATTCCTATCTGGGTACCTCTTTTGATTTATTTGAATCAGTTGCTCTTAAGTTTGTTTCCCAGAAGTGAATGGAACTACTCTCACTTGCAGTGGTGACTTTTCTACTCCCTCCCTGACATTTCCGAAGAACAGACAGGAAATTCCATTCAGAAGCTTTGCCTGGTTTGACATTTCCCCATATGTTCCTGTGGGTCAAGAAAAAAGGTTCTGATGTCCTAGCTTGGTTATCTGGATCCTGGAATTACTCATGAACTGCATCATCAGTTGTTGCCACTGCCTATGTCTGAAGCTGCATGAAGGGGAGAAGAATGAGTCAAGGAGGTCATTCTTTGGCACTACAATTTGATCTTCAATGAAGCATACTTCGTTTTCAACTATTTCTAATTGTTCTTTGCGTAAACCCATCATGGAAAGTTAAAGAACAAGTTTCTGTTGTTGCTGCTGTTTTTGTCATGTTTAAAATTGAATAATAAAGGCAGGGCTCTAGTCTCAGAACAGAATGGTCTTTACCTTGAAGTGGGTAAAATTTGGTTCTACTGCTAATGAGCTGTGTCACTTCAGACAATTTTCTTAATTGCTCTGTGTTTGATTTCTCCAGTTGGAATCAAGAATGGTTTTCCTTTCTTGGGATTTATTGTAAGGATTAAATGAAATCATGAATGTAAAAGTCCACGTTGCTGACGTGCAGAAGTACCTAAATAAATGGTCATGTGTGAGCCTGATATTTTAATTAAGTTGCTGCCCTCACCATCTCTGCTGTGTTCCACATTACAAGTCCTCAATGATCCTCAGGGTTTTCAAAATCTTCTAGTAGAAAATTTCCATCGTTTTATTTATTTCTAAGGAAGTATAGATGACCCCTGGGAAGTTGACAGTCCCACCTATGACTAATATTATTGGTAGACCTTGTTATAGGAGTGTTATTTTGTTGTTTTGTTTTGTATTTTTGTTTAAAGATTTTTTAATTTTTTCCATTGAATCTAGGTTCTGTTGAGAAATCATATTTTAGGCCATGTGATACTCCTCTGGCTCTGTTTATTTCCTTGCCTATTTGGTCTTTAAATGACTCCTTTGAAGTATGCCAGAATACCTGGAAAGTGTCATTGAATGGTCCCTTGGTTATTACCTGCATTATATAATCCATCTAGCAGGTACCATTTCCTGTTGCTATAAATTCTGGAAGTATTATACTATTCTCTTAAGGACAATGAATCTTATTGTTTTCTTAAAAGGGGTATTGTTGAATATTTTGTTATTCCTAAAAACCCTTTTTTAAAATTATTGTTCTCTACTTCACTTTCTTTTTTTTTCTTTTTTTGAGACGGAGTTTCACTCTTGTTACCCAGGCTGGAGTGCAGTGGTGTGATCTTGACTCACTGCAACCTCCACCTCCGGAGTTCAAGCGATTCTCCTGCCTCAGCCTCCTGAGTAGCTGGGATTACAGGCACCTGCCACCACAGCTGGCTAATTTTTTGTATTTTTAGTAGAGATGGGGTTTCACCATGTTAGACAGGCTGGTCTCGAACTCCTGACCTCAGGTGATCCACATGCGTCAGCCTCCCAAAGTGCTGTGATTACAGGCATGAGCCACCATGCTCGGCTCCACTTCCCTTTTTAATGGGCCTTTGGGAATGACAAGCTCTGATGTCAACAAATACATGGACACAATGCACCATAATTTCTTGATAATGCTAGGCTTCTGTGGGGTCGGGAGGCAATCTTGGACTAGGTGACTGCATCTCACAGTGAGATGGGCCCATGGCTGAGGTAAAAGGGTGCTGTGAAGTAGCACTGCAATGGATTGCTTTCCTGAACCATAGTTTTGTGCCAATGGCTTACATACTATAATATGCCGTTATAGTTTGCATGAGATGAGGAGCAGCCTGGAATAGAGTAGATGTGTTTCCACTCAAGAACAAGGTCTATCTGGATACTGCATACTATAGTATGCCATTTTATACTTCTTTTCTGCATGTGTCTCCTGCTGAAAAGACAAACTAAAAGTTAAATGAAATATTAATTTTGGGATCCTGAGAAGAATCCATAAGTGTCAGCTCATGCCTGTGTCATTCTGACATCCCCACCCCAGAGTGGACCCTAGGACATCCTATTCAGAATCAGACTTATTCCTGTGTCTAGGCTATTTCTGCTCAAAGCAAGAAAGATGTGAGCAGACTCAGCCCCCTACTCAAGTGGGAGTCTAGCAGTGTGGTTATGAGCCTGCAATTTCGGCTTCATTACTTGGTAACCATTTGAACTTGGGCAAGTTACATAACTTCTGCTATATTCTGTGTTCTTCCCAAAATTTATGTTGATACCCAATCCTCAATATAGTGATACTGGGAAGTAAGATCTTTGGCCAATAATTAGGTCGTAAGTGTGGAGCCTGCAGGAATAGGATTAGGGCCCTCATTACAGAGGTTCCAGATAGATCCCTCTACTTTCTGCCATATGAGGTAACAGTGAGAAGATGGCCATCTATGAACCAGAAAGTAGCCCCTCAGCAAACATGAAACCTGTTGACACTTTGACCTTGGACTTCCTGGCCTCCAGTACTGTGATACATAAATTTTTGATGTTTAAACCACCCAGTATCGTGTTGTGTTATAACAGCCTAAATGAACAAAGACAACTTCTCTGTGCCTCAGTTTTCTTAGCGGTAAAATGTGAATGATAATACCCATTTCAATGGTTTATTTTGAGGAATAACTAGGGTATGACATGTGAAGTGCCTAACCATAATAAGCCCTCAATAAATTTAACCTTTCACTATTATGACATTTTTTCCTCTCCCCAAATAGACCCTGTTACTGAATGGAAACCCATTTACTCTATTCCAGGCTGCACCTGTTCTCATACAAAGCACGATCACTGACATGCAGAGTCAGACTACACGGGGTCATCCTTAGTCTCACAGCATCTTAGTAACTTAAGAAATAAATTGCATCTCCAACTTACTTTTCTCATCTGTAAAAGGGGGTCTAATGTCATTAGAGGTGTTGTAAAGATTACATCAGCCAATCCTTGTTAAATGTTTAACACAATCTGGCTGGGCGCAGTGGCTCACACTTGTAATTCCAGCACTTTGGGAGGCTGAGGTGGGTGGATCACGTGGTCAGGAGATTGATACCATCCTGGCTAACACGGTGTGAAACCCCATCTCTACTAAAAATACAAAAAAATTAGCCAGGTGCGGTGGCAGGCAACTGTAGTCCCAGCTACTTGGGAGGCTGAGGCAGGAGAATGGTGTGAACCGGGGAGGCAGAACTTGCAGTGAGCCGAGATCGCTCCACTGCACTCCAGCCTGGGCAACAGGGCAAGACTTTGTCTTAAAAAAAAAAACAAAAAACAAACTGTGCACATATACTTAAAAGTTCTGAAAGAACAATGTATTGGGTCTGCTCATTTAAGAATCCCATCTGTGTCCACCAGCTGATGTTAATCATTTTACTCGTACAGCAACTTACTAATTCATTCACTAAAATTCTTTTTTGTTGTTGTTTTTGTTTTTGCTTTTTACAGGCCACTGTCTGAGAAGTGGGGCCCTTACTTTTTTTTTTTAATGGTGGAGAGCGTTTTTCTTCAAACAAAGACTGATGGCAGGCATCACTACTTCTGTTCTTACTGCTTTCCATAGAACATCAAAATTCATCTAAGGGCATTAAATACATTTAAATGTTAAAAAATGGAACTCTACCAAATAAATATTCATAAAGTGCAATTTACATAATGAAAATCTGTGCTTAGTGAATACATATAAAATAAAACCTCATTGAACAGGTACAGAATTTAGCCAAGTTATAAAATTCATTAACCAGTGAACATACTCATCCATTAACAAATTAATCATCTTTCTCTACTTTGAAAACGAATTCATATCTGAATGGCTAATTATACAGATCCTTCCTCACTGAAGACATTAATATAGGAACATTGAATGTGGAGGGAAGAAAAGTGGTAGCTAATATATTTTTCGTTTTTTGTTTAACAGCATAATGATATGCTGAGTCTTCAGTGAAGACCCCAACATAAATTGTGCAATAGGTGAAAGATGGAACCTTTTAATTTTGTTTTGTTTTTCTATTTTTGTGCATTTTTAACATTTAATAAATGTCAGTGAACATGTCTAATTTTCATATGAATCCTGGTGGGGGTAGGAATCATTAACCCATTTTACAGACAAGGACCCTGAGACTTAGAGGTTTTATTGGTTTAAGCAGGATTATCACAAGTAGATCTCAGAGCAGGGACTTTATTCCAAGGGTTGTCTGATTCAGAAGTCTGTTTTCGTCACCTACACCCTGGCAAGCAGCAATATTAACCTTGGTAACAGCCATAACTGAAAAATGTTAGCTGAACTTTAAAAACAAATTCCTCTTTCAGGTGTTTGCTACGTTCACACACTCACTGCCCAAATCTGCTACTTGTGATTCCATGCTTGGCAATTTTAAGGTCCTCATCTCATGAGCAAGAATATGGGACTTAGCCCTCAGCAAAGCACTAATATGAACATGGTTTTATCACACTAGGATTTCTTTAAGCTACAGTTAAGGGAAGCCCAGAGGCCGTTTTCCTTAATACTAGCTAGAGTCAATCAAGTTCATTTCCTTGGAGAGAAGCAATGCATTCATTTAAGGAAACTGAAGGAGACTGTGGGTCATAGAAATTCAGAGCTTAGTATATCACATATTCCCTCCCCTCATTTCCTCAGAGCTCAGGAAACACACACCCTCTTTCTTGTAATTTTTATTAACTGCTTTGAGTAACCTGGGGTAAAGAATAGGGTTTAAAGCTGAAATAACACCTGCTGTGAGCTGAATTATGTCTTCCCCCAAATTCAGGTTTTGAAGTTCTAACATCTAGTACTTCAGAATGTGAAGTTATCTGGAGATAGAGATTGCAACAGAAGTAATCAAGTTACAGTGGGGTCCTCAGGATGTGTCTCGATTGAGTGGTGTCCTTATAAAAAGGGGGGATTTGCACACAGAGACCCACATAGAGGAAGGACAGTGTAAAGAGATGCAAGGATAAGGTGGCCATCTACAAGCCAGGGAGACAGGCTTGGAACTGATCCTTTCCTCACAGCCTTCAAAAGAAATCAATGCCACCCACACGTTGTTCTTGAACTTCCAGCCTCCAGAACTGAGAGACAGTGACTTTCTGTTGTTTATGCTACTCGGTGTGTGTTGCCTTGTCATGGCAGCCCTAGAAACTCATAGTTCAAGATTCATGGATCTTGCCCCATCTGCCCTTCCCTGTCTCGATCCGGTCTCCTTCTCCTCCACTCCCCAAACGTAAGGTGTGTAGATGTCTGCGTTGTCTTCCACTTCCACTGACAGCGCCTCCTAACACTGAGCTTGTCCTTGTGCAGGCTTCTTATAAATACCTGTGGGATGGATTTAACTTGCAAGAAGCACAACTGGAGTGAGGCATCTTCAAGAAATTCATTGAAAGTCCGCTGGCCCGGCCTAGGTCACACTTCAAATGATGAGTTTGCTAATTAGAGGCAGAAAACTGGTCACTCTGCATCCTAGAAAACAGTATTAAAAACAACTCTAGGAAAAGTGATTAACACTCTTCTGTTCTCCAAGTGGCTGTGCCTAAGTGATAATGGAGGAGAGAACGTGGTAGGATTAGTTCAGGCGAAGCTTACTCCTTGAATCTCAGAAAATTATGATTTCTAGAGTGACTAAATGTTGGGGGATTGATAAAACTTGGCTCATTAAAGCCTTTAAATCTAGAATTATAAACATACTTGGTAAAGTTTTTTTTTATAGTGATAAAGAATATTTTCCTGTGTTCTAAGACAGGACACTTGAAAAATTATCTTTATTTTTGTGATATTTTGGGGGACCGTCATATATATCATTATGCTGCATTGAAATGCTGTTTAATTTCATGAGAAAAGGGAACTCTTACATGATGTTGATGAGAATGTAAATTAGTACAGCCATTATGAAAGTCAGTATGGAGATTCCTCAAGAAATTAAAAATAGAACTACCATATGACTCAGCAATCGCAACACTGGGTATATACTCAAAGGAAATGAAATCAGTATATCAAAGAGCTGTCTGCACTTCCATATTTACTGCAGCATTATTTGCAATGGCCAAGATACGGAAACAACCTAATTATTCATTAATGGATGAATGGATAAAGAAAATGTGGTACATATGCACAATGAAGTACCAATCAGCAATTAAAAAAATGAGGAAATCCTGCTATTTGTGACAACATGAATGAGCCTAGAGAACTTCATGTTAATTGAAATAAGCCAGTCACAGCAAGACAAAGACTGCATGACCTCACTCATACGTAGAATCTAAAAATGTTTGTCTCGTAAGAGTAGAAAGTAGAATAGTGGTTAGCAGAGGCTGACTGGTTAGGGAAAAGAAAAGTTTGAGGAGATGTTAGTCAAAGAATATATATATACACTCAGATAAGAGGAATAAGTTCAAAAGTTATATTGTACAGCATGGTGACTATAGAAAATAATGTATATTATACTCTTGAACAATGTTAAGAGAGCGGATATTAAGTGTTCTCATCACAAAAATAATAGCTATGTGAGGTAAAACATTTGTTAATTAGCTAGATTTAACCATTTACAAAGTATATATGCTACAACACATCACGTTTTACATGATAAATATATACAAGTTTATATGTCAATTTAAAAAATAAATTTGAAAAGAGGAAAGCAATGCGGTGGAATCCTAAGAATAATTTTAGGTAACTAAGATTTTACCTTTGACTTCTATAGACTCCCACTCTTTTGAAATTCCAGGATTTTCTGGAGACAGTTTATGTTAGTTGCATATTCTAATACACATTTGTAAATCAGAAGGGTTTTGTTAGAAAGAAATGTTCTGTTATCGCTGCAAGTCATAAACATAATGCTTGGCACATGTTAGCTTATGTTTTCTTCAATCTATCTCTTCTGTAACTGATTGGAAAATACATTGTCACATTGGTTAGAACTATGAATGCAATAATCCTTAACGGGTGCTACATGATGGCCTGAGAGTTGTCCTTGGACAATTGTACATGAGCTTTAGTTTCTGAAATTTTGTAGTAACTTAAAGGTGCATGTATATTTGTGTGTGTGTGTGAATGTGTGTGTGTGTGATGTGTGTGTGTGATGTGTGTATGTGATGTGTGTGTGTGATGTGTGTGTGTGATGTGTGTGTGATTGTGTGTGTGATGTGTGTGTGTGATGTGTGTGTGGTGTGTGTGTGTGAGATGTGTGTGTGTGATGTGTGTGTGATGTGTGTGTGATGTGTGTGTGTGTGTGATGTGTGTGTGATGTGATTGTGATGTGTGTGTGTGTGATGTGTGTGTGGTGTGTGTGTGGTGTGTGTGTGATGTGTGTGTATGTGTTGTGTGTGTGTGTGTGGTGTGTGTGTGATGTGTGTGTATGTGTGTGTGTGTGTGTGTGATGTGATGTGTGTGTGTGATGTGTGTGATGTGTGTGTGTGATGTGTATGTGATGTGTGTGTGTGGTGTGTGTGTGATGTGTGTGTATGTGTGTGTGGTGTGTGTGTGTGATGTGTGTGTGTGATGTGTGTGATGTGTGTGTGTGATGTGGTGTGTGTGTGTGTGATGTGTGTGATGTGTGTGTGTGATGTGTGTGTGATGTGTGTGTGTGGTGTGTGTGTGTGATGTGTGTGTATGTGTGTGTGTATGTGTGTGTGATGTGATGTGTGTGTGGTGTGTGTGTGGTGTGTGTGTGATGTGTGTGTATGTGTGTGTATGTGTGTGTGATGTGATGTGTGTGTGTGATGTGTGTGATGTGTGTGTGTGATGTGGTGTGTGTGTGTGTGATGTGTGTGATGTGTGTGTGTGTATGTGGTGTGTGTGTGCCCTTCTTGGCTCTCAGCATGCTTGTAAGTGGGTGATAAGTGCTGTGCTTTAGACAGACATGCATTGAGCCTTGCTGCAATGGCTGGTCAAAGCTGCTCTAACAAAGTACCACAGACGGGGTGGCTTACACAACAAAAATGAAAAATGTGTCTCAGAAGTCCAAGATCAAGGTGTTGTCAGGGCTGGTTCCTTCTGAGGCTGTGAGGCAGAATCTGTCCCACACCTGTCTTCAAGCTTCAGGCGGTTTGCTGGCAATCCCTTTTCTTCGAAGGCTTTGGAGGAACAGCACTCTGATTTCTGCTTTTATCTTCACATGTGTGCTTTATCTTTCTTCAAATTTCATCTTTTTAGAAGGACACTATTTATATGACACGAAGGCTCACCCCAGTGACCTCATTTTAAGTCTTATAGAGAGCTTTTCTCCAAATACGGTGCATTCTGAGGTACTCAGGTTTAAGATTTCTGCATAGGAAGTTTGGGGTGGGGTTCAATCTAGAGCATTTGGCATCACCAATGATGAACTCTGTCAGTAGGAAAGTCACTTGATTTTCTTTAGTCTCAGTTGCCTCACCTGTGAGGTAAGGTAAATATTACATAAATCCCAGGATTGCTGTGATAATTTTTGATGGACAAGGGCTCTGTGACTGTCCAAGTGCTATTCATGGTTATGAGGCCCAGGAGGTGACCTCACCCTGCCGTAGGGCATGCAATGTGAACGCATAGAGCAGTTGTGGGGGCATCTGTATCTTAATTCCTAGCAAGGGTCCCGAACAACTTTTGATAAGAAACTACTATGTGTCTGCATGATTCTAACTGAACTGATAGGTAGCTCAGGTTCGCCTGGCTTGTCTAAAAAAAGCTGAATTTGTTGGTCTGCAAGTATCTATTCACTCATACTGGGCATCTTCCTTTTCTTTCTTGACTAAAAAATAATAGGGGGATATTCATTGTTGGTGAGTCTCAGGGGGGTGGCACGGTCTGTGAGTTGAGCCCTTAGGAATGAAAGGATCTCAAACAGAACCAAAAGGAGCTCTTCTCTGGAAGCATGTGGAAGACCATGAAGGCTGTGCCAACCCACCTGAGGCACCTAAGGGATTGGACAGCTGTGATGCCCTGGAAGATATCTCTCCAGCAGGGCAGTGTTCACCTAGAAGAACAGCCAGGATGGGTGCCTTAGACCACACACCAGTAGAAGTAGGCACGGGCACCCTTGACTCTGATACCACAGCTCATTATAATCACCTGGGAAACTGATCAAAACATCCAAGAAATAATACTGGAATGAGAGGTGGACTTTGAAGGGGACTGAAATTACATGATTATACTGGAAATTTAGATCAATAATGCTTATGGAATTCCATCTGTATTCACAAGACAAGAAGACTGGGGAGTGTCTAGATTCCACATTTACAATTTAATGTCAAACTTATAAAAACCTGGAGATTGTTGTTATTTCCTACTTTAAATATGAGACAACAGTATCTTCTGTTAAGCTATTTGCCTATGTAAGTGTCTCCCAAGAAATTCCTGTACCTTCTGTAAAGTTCAGGCTACATGCAGCCACTACTTGTACTTTTTTTGTATTCAATATGTTTTTTAAACTTATTTCTTCTTACTTAAAGTTGTCTTCAGAAACAATGTACATAAAATCAATGATTTTCTATGATAAGATACATATATATGTACATGTATATATGCATGTATATACATATATATATACACATAATATGTATACATATGTATATATAGGCGTACACATAGGTATATATTTATACACATGACAATTTTATGTGACACATAGAAGATATGTTTAATTGAAGTGAAATTCATATAACATACACTTTGCTGATAATTGTCAGGTTGATTAGAGATGGGAAGGAAAGTCTGAGGCCGGTGGCTTTGTGTGCACCTGTCATACATGGCAAGTCAGGAAGTCTGAATGCTGGAATCACACCTGGCACACACTGGAAAGTCTTTCAATTACACAGAATGTTGGCTGTTGGGTGTGGGGTACATAACCATGATCAGAGGGGAGGTGCTATTGGAACAATTCTCTCTAGGGAGGTGCAGGAGTTCAGGGAGGAAGCTCCCCAGGGACTTGGCTCACCAGCTTTCCCTAACACTAACTTCAGTTTCTTTCTCCTTCTTTTTTGTATTTGCATGGGCTCATTTCCCCTTATTTTAACAAAATATTCCTTAATCATGTACATCTCCTACCTATTTAGGCTTCTCTAACTGAACTGGCTGCCTCTATTTCTTCATGTGTCATGCATTCCTTCTCAATCCAGTGCACTATGTATATACCATTTTCTCCCCGAACGATCCCTGCATTTCTACACGGACCTTACAGCTGTTTCCAGCAGACTTTGGCCTTACCCACCACACCCTTGTGTTTGGAATGCTTCCTTTCCTTAATGTCTGCAACCCCCTCCATTCCCAGGAATTGGCTCCTCTAAGCAGAGTGAGGCAGGGAGGAAGACTGCTTTGCTCAGTGTTGTATCCCAGGCACTCTGTAGTGCCTGGATCAATGTCCAACCTTTTAGGGGAAGGAACTAATGAATGCCTGTATGCTTCCAGGTGGGAGACTTGGATTCCATTCTCTAAGATGCAATCAACTTTGGTGGGCTGCGTCACACTTTAAATTCCCCTGGATAGTAGCCAGGCTCTGAAAATGTTGGCTGGAAATCTTCAAATGCTCTGTAAGTATTTGGTCCTGACTCTGTACAATCTCCTGAGTATTAAGGAAGTAGATTTCTTCCATCCTCAAAGCACCATGGCTAATAGCCACACGTGGGAAGCAGACTGACCTGGGTTTTAATTTCAGCACTACACATAGTAGATGGTGACCTAGATCAACCTGACCTTCAATTCCTACAGCTGCAAATTGGAAAAAATAACACCCACATAATAAATACTGACATAATACCCACCTGTCTCAATTAAGCTAAACTAAGTGAGATTATGTATAATCAATTTTGCTATGATGTGACATAAGAGTTTCTAAAATATCATTGTAACTATGAGTGATTGTGTCATAGGAACAGCAGGGTTTATAGTAAGAAAAATGGGGTTAGGGGCACAACACTCACAAACTTTATCACGGACATTTTTTACCTAAATTGTAGAAACCTCATAAAAATAGTAACACAATTTCACACATATTAAGAGATGGAATACTAATAAAGATGGCCCTCGATCTTGAAAATGAACTGAAGTTTGCAGCTTGTGAGCCATTGTGAAGTGGAGGAAAGAACGTTATACGAAATTCGATGGAAAGCCGTCACACCAGATGTGATGGGCTCACTACACAGGCTGTGGATGGGAGCGACTGGGAGATGCTCAAGGCATTGCCTGTGTACATTGTGTGTATTTCTACATGCTCTGGCTCATGCGGGTGCAGTTTTCTTTGTTTACTAGTGTTTCTTGTGGACAAAATCCTGCTAAGCAAACACAAAATGTGCATTATACTCAAACTGTCCCCTGATAGATCAGTCTTTTGGGAACATATTTGGATTCCATAAACAAACATATCAGAACTGGCTTTAAGTAAAGAGCTAGTAGAGTCCCTAACCGGCAGGAGACATCCAATGCGCATTTTGTTTTCTCTTTTTTAAAATTTCCATCTCTCTCCTTTAAATGCTGATCTTCCCAAGGGCAGGAGCTATTTTGTCCACTTTTGTGCTCCTAGTGATGGACACCCATTAACTAATCCAATCAATAAGTATCATTTGTCTGTTAGGGCTGCAGTCTCTGGGGAAGGGGCTGCTGAGACAGGGACTCAGTCATAAGAGATGATGCTCAATTCCCGATACCTGATTCCCACAGGTGAGAACAGGTCTAGAATCCAGCTGGCCCAATGATGGACCCCTGAGTACCCACCCAGGCTGGGCCAGGCCTGCAGGCAGAGGGGCAAGTATTTCTCACCAAGGGAAGTGGAAGGCTCTAGAATCAAGAACTGGCCATGGTGATGTAAATGAGAAGTCTCAGAGAGGTGACAATGTCACAAATCTGGTAAGTGGCAGAGTCAGAACTTGACCTCAGGCAGAACTGCCTTCTAGCCAGTGCTTTTCCCGTTGTCACTACTTAAGAATGCCTATGACAAAACTAGCGAAATCTACAAGGCAGGTACCACCATAGCAGAACAAACTTTGTACCTTACATTTTATCATCCATCCTATTTAATCTTCAAAATGATCTTGAGATATAAGATTGTGATTTTTATTAAAAAAAAAAAATGACCTCAGAGAAAGAAAGTGACTTGTCCAAAGACTCAAGCAAGGACGTAGCATAGCCGTGAGGGTCTGGGTCAGCCTCCAGCTCTTTTCTCCTTTTGGGGGGCTGGGCAAGAATGCTACCGGCTGCTTGTGCTGCACAGGGTGGGGAATGGAGGCAGGATGAGTTAAGGGAAGAATAATAAATATCAAATGCTGTCTGTTCTTGGCAAAGGGCATTAACTATATCAATGCAGAACATCATTCTGCTCTTTCCCTAATGGAAACATAAATATGGCCCTTCTCTGCAATGAGCAATTTCTTTGTCTCTGCTGACACAATGGGAAATATCCTCAGTGAGAAAATTAAATATTGGTGTCACAGGACTATTAGAGAAACAAATGGTATTACACATTCCTCCTCCTTCCTCCACTGCCTTGCCATCTTTTCTCAGGCTGGCATGAAGCCCTGAGAAGGAGCTGATGTCCCAGCCATAGGAGTAGAGATGTTTGAGATGTCTGCAACATGGCGTTGTAAGGTCATTTGTTCATTACCAATGTGACACACTTTTATTTGGAACAACATGAGGTTTTACTGAGAGATTGTGATTCAAATTTGTGAGCTCCAGTTCAGGCTCTGCCTCTGAGTACTGCAAACTTAGGCAGGTTACTTAATCTCCCTGAGCTCCAGGTTTCTCTAGGCCTGTTTCTTCATCTATAAAATGAAGATGATCATTATGAATTATAATTGTCATCATGAAACTACCTCCTTCACTGGCTCGTTTCAAAATGAATTGTGTTAGCAGCCCAAGTCTAGAAAACGGTATGCATAGCACAGTAGTACACACCATGCAGGAATGTGATTCTTTTTTCTTTCCTAAAAGCTCCCAGGGCCTGTGCTTCATAATGTGGAAGACATGGACAGTGTCAGGCTTCGCCTTGACCTTCTGGAGTTCACCACAGTGCAGCAAGCACAGAAATACAGGTGCCTGACTCCGCAGCCTGCAATTTTGAGAATGCTCACCATGTGTAGAGTAGAGGTCTTTTTAGAGTCTAACCACGTTGCAACCACCACGGAAAAGTGCTTATACATCTAGAGTCCGTATTGAGCAAAACATGACAAAAAACTATCATAAGCTAATAAAAATGTAAAATATAGCTAGATTGTATTCTACCAAACATTATTAACATGCATTTGAAAAAAATAATTGGAACTTATAAAAGGAAGCAATTTTATTTGGTCTGGAGACAAAGCATGGTGCCTATGGGGGTTCAGAGATCTTATACTCCCGCTGTACCTCCCGTTCCTAACGCCTACAGTTTGACAGTTATGTGACAAAACAAGTCCCAGAGGAACATCTGCCTCCTTGACCCCTTAGTGAAAAGTTAGGGTGACTGATACATTTTGTGATGAGACGAAACCTACTTAGGGAATGATACGTCCAAAACTGCACAGTGCTACGCAGAGAGACAGCAGTAAGTTTAGTGCCTCAAAAGCACACACTGAGGGTTAGCAGGAAATGTAGGAAGAGAGGGTGGAGCTATTCCCCAAATGTATCATTAAGAATCAATCCCGGGGGCGGAAAAGAGATAAATATAGAAACTAATGCAATTTGGCAATATCACAAAGAAAAAAAAAAAGCTGATCATCTCTAAAGTGAGCGTGGCATGCACTGCTCTGTTGAGGGAGGAGAAATGAAACAGCGGCAATGCATTTCACACTAGACATGTTAATTTTTGCTTCTGCTTTTTCTCAAAATGTACACATCTGCCAAAGTCTAAGATCTAAGTATCTGTTGAAATAGAAAGCAGAGCTTTGGGGGTTGGGGGTATAAAATTCATCTGGAAATGGATTTTTTATTTTCATTATTGACTCATGCACAAAAATGCTTATAAGGAGGTAGAAAGAAGTATCTGACATGGTATCTGATGGTAAAGATGTAACGGTCAAGATGGAGGTTTATGCCATACCTCAAAAGATCTCTTACGAATAGTAGACCCTATGTGCTGAAGGCATCACTGTTACACCTAGTTCAAGCTAGAACCATCCCTCATGTGTGTATAAGAGTGCCTCCAAATTAATCTCACTGCCTTCGTTTCTACTCTGGACCCATCATTATTCACCATCTATGAAACAGCCAAAGAAAAGGGGCGTTGTTCAATGTCTCCACTGTGTCTTGGTACCTTTGCTTAAAGCCCTCCAATGCCTTTTTTTTACTCTTGAAATCAAATAGAAACTTTTGACCTGGCCCGCAAAGTCTTCCCTGATCCTGCCTTCCTCTCTGACTTCCACTGTGACCTCCATCTCTCTTGCTCACTGGCTTTCCTGCTGTGCCTTAAACACCCCAACTTTGTTCATCCTTCCCATCATTTGGGTCTCAACTTCAGGAGCACTTGTTCTGAATGATTTTTGTTTTCACCACTGCCTCTAGGACAACTCATACAGGTCAGTTTCTGTTACATCCTTTTTTTTTTTTTTTAATTTTCTTCCTAGAAATTGACTCTATCTGAACTTATTTTGCTTAATCTGCTCAATTATTTTCTAGTTTGTATAGTGCCTGTGGACATCCTACTAGAATATAGGTTCCATGACAGCCTGAATCTCATCTGTCTTGTTTATACAAAATTCCTAGTGCCTGAGATGTAGGGGTGTGCAATAAATATTTGTTGCATCAATAAATGAACTTACTTGGTAGATCTACAAGGTTTTGAAATGGTCTAGGGACATCTGGGAAGCTTTTATACAAAAAAAGAAACTAGAAGGCTGACAGAAAGATAAATGGTTAACTACGCAAATAAAGTGTGTTCTGCACCTACAATGGAATCTTTTAACATATGTAATCTCACTTGATTTTTCGCTTCCACCCTATGAGGTAGGCACATCATGAACAATATCATCATGTCCACTTCATACAGCATCCTTTAGGCCCCCAGGATTATGGACCTAAGACAATAAAAGAGATAGAGAGGAAGGGGCTTAAAGCAGGGAAATGGAGCTGTTCTTCCCATTAGTGAGGTTTCCAAGAGCTCACAAAGATCTTCCACATCTATTATTCTATTCAGCTTTTGCAGTAGCTCTGAGAGATGTTTACTCTCCCTGGCGGTGAGATGACAATGCCACAGGGGGCAAGTGCAAAGGGTATGGAGCAAGGAACTTAGGTCATGTCTCAGCTGCTCCCTTAATTGTGCTATGACTTGAAGAAAATAATTTAACCACTTTGTGCCTCAATTTTCTCTTCTGTAAATGAAGAGATACTTATTCTCAAAACGGAGGTGAGGATTGAGTAAATCAATCCTTTAAAGCTATTTAGCATGGTGCATGGAAAGTGTACAACTCAAAGTTATTACATTATGGTTATGATTATTTTATTAAACCAAGGCTCAGGGAGTAATTAGACTCACTTAAGGTCATATAGTAAGAAAAGGATGGATCAAACTCAGATCTGGCTGACTAAAGCTGAATGTAGCCACAGAGCCAGGGTGGCTGCCCTCCTCTAAAAAATGCAGTCACTGATAGTCAATTCCACACGTAAATGTGTGATTTATACACTTGGACCACTCCTTGTCATTGTCATATGTGCATATTTATTTTCCTCAGTGAGGCAATAGGCACTTGGAAACAAGGATTGACTATCTACAAAGCAGAACTTAACGTTGGGTGCTCAACCGCATCTTGTCAATTCATAGCCTTTCCCCTAAACTTTGTCCAAAACCATTTGCCCTTCTTATTGTTCCACTGACTGTGAAGGTGAGTTTGCCTCTAAAGCAACATTGTTAGTGTCCCTATGTCATTCCTTGCCTTGCCCAGGTATGGGCTTCGGTTTTTCATCTCAATATGAAGGAGCTCAGTAAGTTGGTATAGGTCTCCAAGGCCATCTCTGCTATTAACAGAAAGCATTGCTGCTGTTTGTCTAGAACAGTAGCTCAGGTGGCACCTGCTCATCTGTGGCTTTGACAGTGTTTATAATAACTAGCTTGAGTTGAGCACTTGCGTACTAAGCATTGAGCACTTCAGAGGCAGAGATGGCTCCACCTTCAAGAAAATACATTCTAAGGAGAAAATTGACACCCATGAGATAATTACAAAACAGTGAGTGAATTCCCATGAAAAAAAGAAGAACAGAAAGGTCTCAGAGGAAGCTCCTGGTAACATTAGGGAAGAGGAAATCACTCGGTGGTAGCTTTCTGAAGAAAGTAATGCTCAAACTGAAATTTGTAGAAATAATTGAAATTATACCACCTAATAAAGGTGGAAAAATTATTTTGTGGGTGAAGGTGGGGGTGGTTTTAACAAAAGCATGGAGTCCCCTTGCACACAGAAGTGGACGGGGTGGGCCATCATCTATTTTTGGTGCCTGGACGATGAAGATCAGGGCACCCAGTATCAGGATGAGTCTCTAAGTCTCTTACATGTTGTGCTAGGGTGCTGAGACATTTTCCTGCAGGTGTGGGGGAATTCAGAAGACAACAGTGAGGCAATGCAGAAGCAGCAGCAACAGCAGCATCTACTCATGCCAAGCACTGTGTTAAATCCTTCACAAGGATTATGCCATCTTTGCAAAAACCCAGTTAATTGATGTGGATGGAATAAGAGCCCCAAAGATGCCCACATCCTAATCCTCCAAATGTATGCACATATTACCTTACATTTTAGAAAGAGACATTGAGAATGTGGTTAAGTTAAAGATCTTGAGATGAAAATGTTTTCTGGGTGGGCCCACTTTATAAGGAGAAATGTCCTTATAAGAGAGAGGCAGGAGGGTCAGAGTCAGAAGCAGAGATTAGGGTGATGTGTGGTCATAAGCCAGGGGATGCCAGCAGCCTCTACAAGCTGGAAAAGAATAGTAGTAAATGGGTGAGCTTCCAGAAAGAACCAGCTCTGCCCATCCAGAACTGCAAGACAATACACTTGTATTGTTTCAAGCCACTGAGTCGGTGATAATTTGATATAGCAGCAATATAGTAAACTAATACATGGTATGATAAAATCTTCATTTTAGCAATGAAGAAACTAAGTGTCAGTGGGGTTCACTTGTCCAAGACCATGACAATGCTATAAAATGGCAGAACTAGTATCACAATCAAATTGTTCAAATTCACTCTCCAGTACTGCTACCAACAATTTTTTTGGCTGAATTGAAAGTAGGTTCTTGTCAATTCCTTCCACTTTCCATTCTTGGCAATCCTCTTTATGCAGTAGTTATCCCCACAAATGTCTCACTCCTTACAAAATAAATGAGAACGCAGAGATCTTTGACTTCTGTCAAAACAAACAAACAAACAAACAAAAAAAACTAAAGGTGAGGGGGGAAACACGGGTTATTAACATCTCAATGAGATCAGAAAATCTGAGTTTAAAAATTAGATTGGGTGATAAAAAGCGCATTCTTCATAAATATTTAACCTCCGTCAGCATGACAGTAATTAGGGAGTTGAGCTGAGCACACTACTGGCAGCGGGCTGTCCCGGTTTCTAAAGTGGAAGGCCTCCTTTTGCAGCTTCTATGAGAAATAAATGATAAGAGTTCAAGAAAACAAAACACTGCATCAGCCACCAACATTTTATTTGAAATGCCACCAAAATGATGCATTTTAGTTGTTGAACTCCTAGCAAAACTACCTTCTATTTTAAGGCTATAATGGACCTGAGGACTATATATGACCATCTCAAACACTTATCCTATCTCATTCTTCTATATTCATTCTCTATGCCTTTTGGGCAAATTGAATTCCATAATGGCCTTGATTTGTTCATGCCTCCCTGAGTGCACACCCTTTGCTAATGCCCTTCAACATTGACTCTGACTCCAGGTTTGGGTATGTGGTTTGCTTTGATCAAAAAGTGGAAAGCCTGGATGAGCTTATGAGATGACAAAAGACATGTAGTCTAGTTGCCTCTTGACACTAGCTGGCAGCAAGCTAACTGCCATCCATGAAGGTCAACCATCATACACTATCCAGCCCCAGAAAACCACCCACTGACTGACTACTGACTGCAATGATAACATAAGTAAGAACAGCTCAGACTAGCAGAATCCTCTGGCTGAACCTAGCCCAGACTGCTGATGTGCAGAATCAAGAACTAAAAATACTTACTGTTTCAAGTCACCCAGTTTTAGATCCACTTGTTATGCAGCAAAGGTTAACTGATCTACTTCCCATTGCATTCAGGCATGCTCTTGTGTCTTCATTAGATCTCAACACATTTT
Organism: Nomascus leucogenys; assembly: GCF_006542625.1. NCBI lineage: Eukaryota > Metazoa > Chordata > Mammalia > Primates > Hylobatidae > Nomascus > Nomascus leucogenys. Next base: position 73,756,598 of record NC_044400.1, read on the forward strand.
CTAAACATGCCTAGAAAAATAGGCAAGTGATTGTTGGGACCCCAGAGGGATTTCTATTAGGGGAAATAAATATTAGTGCCTAAATCATACTATTTGAATCCTGGGGTAAGAGAGTTGGAAGGTATTCTGGAAATCGTCTAATTGGACTATCTCATTGTACATTTGTCAAAACAGGCCAGAGAAGTGAGACCTTAGGACAAGTGTGTGTAGAGAAGGGACTACTGTGCCTGAACACCTTGTACCCCAGGAGACACCATGCAAAGTTCACCCTTTCTATCAATTTTGTTGGAGCAAGTGATATTTTGTTTATATTCCCTCATATGCCTAGCAAAGAAATCAATTTTTAAAGAGAGTTATATTTTCTTTAGTTTTGTTTATTTTAGTTTTGCTTATTTTCACATAATACATCATAATAATATATATTCATCAAATCTAATGTAAAAATGTGTGAAGATAGGATGATAATGATGATGGGAATAATAAATTATCCTTAGTCCTATCACCCAAAGATAGTCATTACTATGATTTGGCTGTACATTTTCTTCCACTTCTTTTAAAGGCGTACGTCCGAAAGCAGAGCTTAAGAGCATGGGCTTTGGTTTGAGGGAAACAAGACTCAAATCCCAGCCCCGTACCTAGCAGTTGTCTGACTCTGCTGGAAGCGTGTTTTGACAAGGTTAGGGTATTGACAGTACCTGTGCAATAGGGCTGTGAGGATTAAATTTTGAAATTTTATTTCAGTATGGGGTCAAACTTACAGAGTTCTTAGATATAGATTTTTTAATATATGCTATATAATCTACAATTAAAATATATAACACATTAATATCTATAATATAAAATCACATATCTCATTTATGCATATTTAACACTACAGTCAATTCGATGCTCTACTTCGAGTTGTCATTTTAGGATAAGAAATTTTCATAATATAACATTCACATTCAAACATCATTTTTAGGGCTAAAAATAAAAGGATATGCGTAATCAACCCTCTTTGTTGACATTTAAGCTCTTTCAAGATTTTTGCAATTACAAATAATGTGATGAATATGTTTATACACTCTCTTTTTAAGGGTACATTTTAGAAATGGAACTATTGAATCAAATATTATGGATATTTATAAAGCTTATGATACATATTGCTGGATGCTCTCCCAAGGGGTGGCAACAATTTACACAAAAATTAGCAATGCATGAGATTTTGTCATCTTTCAGCATACTTGAAAGCATTTCATACTGACATTTCAAAAAAGCTTTGCAAATGTATTTAAGCAATGAAATTTCATTGTGATGATTTTAATTTTGCATGACTTTGATTACTGGTAGATTTAAACATATTCTCATTGTTTTTTAAACAAATACATTTCTACTACGGAAGAGCTATTCTTTTCTGATTTATCGGTAAACTTCCAAGTACATTTTCTTGATCTGTTTGAGCTGTCTATTCATTATTGATAAAACTTTCTGCCATATTTGTTATAAATATGCTGTCGCAGTAATACATTTGCATGATCATTTTATATACCATAGGTTTCTTGGTTTTAATTTACATTAAAAGTCTTTTTTATTTCATACACCCCTTTTTATTTCATCCAACCCTTTTGGAATTAGAAGGAACTTCTACTCCTACAGCAGTAATTTTCAAAGTATGATCTTTAGATTTCCATCATCAGAATGATCAGATGTTCTTGTTAAAATAGGCAGGAGTACTCAGACTCTCTCAGGGTAAGCTGGAAACCTGTATTTCTGAAAGCTCTTTATGATTCTTATTTTTGCTAAAGTTTAAAAACCACTGCTCTGGAGATTTGAGCTGCTATTCTCCCTTAGTTTTTAGAAAATATATTTTAAAATGTATTTAATGGTTACTATGTTAGTAGTTGTAAGGTGGTATGAGATTGGTGGGTGGTATGTGATTTTTTGATTCTGAAAAGAAGAGTTAATTCATGAATACATGCAACTTTATAAATGTATTTAACAATTAAATTATTAAATAAATATATTGATGTATTGATTATTAAATAAAAGTATTTAATATTTTTATATTACATGTAAAATTATTAATATTTAGGGAACATATTTCTGATATTTATACTTTGCTGCATCTCTCTTTTTAGGCTTGGGTCAAAATTGTATAGATTTTTTATTTTGTAGCTTTATAGTATTTTAATATCTGATAAGATTAATTCTCCCACATAAGACTTCTGTTTCAAAACAATTCTCTGCTATTTTTGCATACTTATTTTTTACACGATAAATTTGGATTAATCTTTTCCAGTTAAGTAGACAATCTGTCATGATTTTGATAGAAATGCACTCTAATTTAGAGCTATCTGAAAAGAAATAATAGTTTAGAGTCTTTAAGTCTTCTAACTCAGAAACACGATCTATATCCTAGTAATTCAAGTATTATCTTATATTTCTCAGTAATATTTTATAGTTTTCCACAAATGGCCCCGCATATTTCTTGTTAAAAATGCTCCTAAGTATTTCCGTCTTTTGATTGTGGTTAATGGAATATTTTCTGATGAAGATTTTTAAATCCAGTTTTTTGCTGAATATACATGTGTTCTTTAGTTTACTGAGTTTTCATTGATTATGGCAGTTCTTTGGATAATTCCTTTGGGAAAAAGCATCTGTAATAGTAATCTATGGCTGCATGACAAGTCACTTCAAACTGTATGGCTTTAGACACAACATTTATTATCTCACGATTTCTGTGGGTCAAGAATCTACACAGGGCTTAGCTGGGTTCTTTGGTCCAGGTTTTCTTTTTGTTTTTAAACTTCACTCCTGTGTTCATTGTAGCACTATTTACAATGGCCAAGATCATTAATTTGCCTAAGTGTGTGTGTGTGGTTTTTTTTAATGTTAGCTTTTATTTTAGAAACAGGGGGTATATGTACAGATTTGCTACATAGGAGTATTCTGTATGAGATTTGGAGTACGGATCCTGCCACCCAGGTAGGTAGTTTGTTAACCCACCCCTCTCCCTTCACCCTCTAGTAGTCCACAGTGTCTATTGTTCCCATACTTGTGTCCTTGAAAGGCTGTATTTAAGATGTAGAAAGGGCGGCTTGAGTCATCTTGAGGCTTACCTGGAGGATGAAGCTCTTCTAAGCTCATGCACGTGGCTTTTGCCAGGACTCAGTGATTTATGGGCTGTTGGAAGCCCTTTGTAGCTTGCTGGCTGCTGACCATGAGCCAGCTTCAGTTTCCTGACACATCACATGGACATCTCTGTAGGCAGCTTGCTTCATAAGACTGAAAAGAGTCAGAGATAGCAAGAGAGAGAGACAGATTGAAGTCACAAATTTTATAACTCAACCTTGCAAGTGGCATTCTATCATCCTTGCCGTATTCATTTGGTTAGAAGTGAGTCACTTGGTTAAGTCCAGCCCATACTGAAGGGAAGTGATGCACAAGGAGGGAAAACCAAGAGGGTGGGGATCATTGGGTATCGATCCTGAAACTGTCTACTGCAGTACATTTTGAATAATTTAATAAATCAACAATTCCTACTATAATTTTAATTCCAATTAATTTACTACATCTACCACCAGGTAATCACAAAAGCAGTTCATTCCCTTAGCGAAGACTACAAAATTGGACACCTCCATATAAGAAGACCACAGCTGATTGTGTGAATTTTGGGTTACTCTTGTAAAGCTTCTAGGCTGGACTGAGCACAACGTTCTCAGACCTAGAGAATGGCCAGCCATAAAGTTATCACTGTGGACCAGTCTACTCCTATGTATTCATAACCTTATTCCATCACACAACCCCAGGTAAGGAAAATGAAGGTGAGGGTACATGGGTGGATAATTATGTATAAAATTACAGTGTATGTAAAGGAGGGAATGGTATTTTCCTCCCCAATCACCAAACCAGAGTTGGATTTTACTTTATTGGTGAAGAATTAAGTTGTTGTCTCTTTCATTTATTTTGAAATAGAAAAATGAAAGTTGAAGGGGTCTCTCCAGCTTTCAAAAGTTTGCAATCCAGGACTCTATAAGCACTACATGAAATGACACTAATCACTTAAGGAACTTCTTTGAAACTGAGTGCTTTATTCCATCTTCAGGGAGAAAGAAATGGAGTCAATGATTCCCTCTTGCAACAATAGACATTTTGTCCTGCACTCAGTTGAAAGGAGAAAATGAAAGAAATGTTAAGTGAGAATTGACAAGTGCTTGTGCTGGACTACCAAAGGAAGGTGATAATGAACTCCCGAGTTTTTACAATATCTCCCTCTATGATCATATCCATACTCTCATGATGCATATTTCCTCAACCAAACACAGACAATAAGCCCTAGATTTTTCTTTTTCTCTTGAAAATTAGGAGATTGAATTTAGAAAGAATGAAAATGACTTGAGTTAGTAGCAAGACCATGTACTGGAGGGAATACAACATAGAGTCTGAAATTTACACCTGGGCTTGAATCCAACTAATCGAACTGCTGAACTCCAAGGTCGCGGTCCACGTGACCTTGGAGATCTCTGCTTTTCTGAGTTGGTGGCCCCCATATTCTTCAATGGTAATCCCTTGCTTATATATTCATCCATTCACTCATTCAATACATACTTACTGAGCACTAATTATGTGCTAGGCATTATTCTTTATTCTAGAGATATGGTAGTAAAAAAAAAACCACAATGTCCTATTAAAGAGATGTAAGTGATAAGATATGTAAATAAATTCAGTACTGATATGTGATAAATCGGGTTAGTGTGATAGCCCTGGTGATCAAGAAAGGCTTCTCTAAGGAGCAGAGTAATCTGTATATTTTATAGACAGAGAGACAGAAGCCAGGAGAAGAGATAGGATGGGGCTGAGGTAACACAACTGGATTTTAGTCTAGGATATTCCACATGCAGAGTTATCGGGGGGCTCTGTGTTGATGCATCAACCTCTGACCTATACCACTGAAGATATTACCAGCACTTTTGAGTCCAGCTTTGCCCAGTTCTGGAACCAAAGAAACCCCAATCTGGATGGATATTGCCTGACTCCCAGCGGAGCATTTTCTTATTCTTAGAGTTCTGACAACTCCCATATCCTACAGAGCACCAGCCCAGAGCATGTGGGAAGTAGAAAATGGAGTGAGGGCAGTGGAGAAATAGACTGGGGACAGTGGAGCCAGGCATGGGAAATCCTGCTTCCTGCAGCCCTCTCCCTTCTCATACACTCTCCCCTTCATCATTCTGACTCTCAGACCTGATCCAGTCACTCCCCTGCATGGCTGGCTCCCCTTTCTCATCAGAAAAAGCCAGATTCCCTCCATGAAGAGGTAAATTCGTGACCTGCGCCTTGGTCACCACTCCGTCTTTCGCTACTGCTATTATCCCAAATCCTCTTGTAACAGTCTGAAAAAAATTAAGCTTGTTTTCGTTTCATAAATAGGCCATGCTCTCTCAGCCTCTGAAATTCGCACTTGTTTTTTCTATGTGGTTTCAATATCCTTTTATTCCCTGATCCACTCAAAACATGCCTATTCATCCTTTGATCCTCAAAATTGACATCACCACCTCTGGCCAGTCAACAAGGACTTCCATGGCCCAGGCCAGGTGCTTAGCTCAGCTCTGTGTTTTCCACTCACTGCACGCTTAGCTTCATCATGGTACCTGTCCCCTTGCACCCGTGCACTGTGTTTTGTCTTTTCATGTCTCTCTTCCTTTCTCATTAGACCATAACAAAGTCTCCCAGAGCCAGGCACAGTGGATTGTGCCTGTAATTTCAGCTACTCTGGAGACTGAAGCAGGAGGATCACATGAGGACAAGTGTTTAAGACAAACTTGGGCAAGATAGCAAGATGCTGTCTCTAAAATAATAATTAATTTAAAAGCCGAGCATGTTGACATGTTCCTCTAATCCCAGCTATTCTGGAGGCTGAGGTGGGGAGATCACTTGAACCCAGGGGTTCAAGGCTGCAGTGAGCTATAATCACACCACTGCACTCCAGCCTGGGTGACAAAGCAAGATCCTGTCTCTAAATAATATTAATAATAATAATAATAATAATAAAGTATCCTGAAGCAGGGACTATGTTTATTTCACTATGGAATCCTAAAAGCCTTACACTGTATTGCAATGGAATGAGCACCAATAAATATTTGTTGAATAAACTGATGGATGAATGTTTGAATAGAAAACCATAGATAGTTTTTTGTCCTTGCGATAGTTTACTGAGAATGATGTTTTCCAGTTTCATCCATGTCCCTACAAAGGACATGAACTCATCATTTTTTATGGCTGCATAGTATTCCATGGTGTATATGTGCCACATTTTCTTAATCCAGTCTATCGTTGTTGGACATTTGGGTTGGTTCCAACTCTTTGCTATTGTGAATAGTGCCACAATAAACATACATGTGCATGTGTCTTTATGGCAGCATGATTTATTGTCCTTTGGGTATATACCCAGTAATGGGATGGCTGGGTCAAACACCACATGTTCTCACTCATAGGTGGGAATTGAACAATGGGAACTAATGGACGCAGGAAGGGGAACATCACACTCCGGGGACTGTTGTAGGGTTGGGGGGGCGGGGAGGGACAGCATTAGGAGATATACCTAATGCTAAATGACGAGTTAATGGGTGCAGGAAATCAACATGGCACATGGATACATATGTAACAAACCTGCACATTGTGCACATGTACCCTAAAACCTAAAGTATAATAAAAAAAAAAAGAAAACCATAGATAGAAATCATTAGGTCTCCTCAATATTTTAGGATTTTTCCCCTTTATTGAGATAAAATAGGCAAATCAAAATTTGATATGTTTAAGATGGAAAACATGATGTTTTGATACATGTATATACTGCAAAATTATTACTACAAGCTGATTAACATTTTGATCTACTCACATATTTATTTATTTACTTTTTGGTGTTGAGAACATTTAAGATCTACTTTCTTAGCAAATTTCATGTACACAGTAACTTATTATTAACTATAGTCACCATGCTATACATAAGATCTCCAGAACATATTTTATAGGGTTTTGATGTTTGTTCCCTCCAAATCCATGTTGAAATGTAATCTTCAGTGTTGGAGGTAGGGCATGGTGGGAAGTGCTTGAGTCATGGGGCGGATCCCTTGTGAATGGCTTGGTGTCCTCTTCTTGGTAATGAATTCATATGAGAGCTGGTTGTTTAAAAGAGCTTGGCATCTGTATTAGTCTGGTCTCACATTGCTATAAATACTTGAGACTGGGTAAATTATAAAGAGGCTTAATTGGTGTATGGTTCTTCAGGCTATACAGGATGCACAGCAACTTCTCCTTCTGAGGAAGCATCAGGTAGATTTTACTCATAGTGGCGGAGCAAAGGAGCAGGCATCTTACATGGCAGGAGCAGGACCGAGAGAGAGAGGATAGGTGCCATACACTTTTAAGAAATAATATTTCATAAGAACTCCCTATTGATGATGACAGCACCAAGAGGGAATGTGTTAAACTATGAGAAACTGCCCCAATGATTGAATCATCTCCCACCAGGCCCCACCTCTCATATTGGGGATTACATTTCAGCATGACATTTAGGTGGGGACATAGATCCAAATGATATTATTTCAACCCAACCCCTTTCAAATCTCGTGGCCTTCTCACATTGCGAAATACAATCTCCCAATAGTCCCCCAAAGTATTAACTCATTCCAACATCAACTCAAAAGTCCACAGTCCAAAACCACACCTGGGACAGGGCAAGTCCCTTCTGCCTATGAGCCTGTAAAATAAAAAAACAAGTTAGTTACTTCCAAGATACAGTGGAGGTATAGGGATTGGGTAAATAGTCCCATTCCAGAGGAAAGAAATCATACAAAAGAAAAGGGCTACAGACCCCATGCAAGTCTGAAACCTTAAAGCTCCAAAATAATCTCCATTGACTCCATGTCTTTATCCAGGGCACACTGGTGTGAGGGATAGGCTCCTGTTAACCATCACAGCTCCCAAAGTCTTAGGCAGCTCTGCCTCTGTAGCTTTGCAGAGTTTAGCCCCTGTGGCTGCTCTCATGAGCAGGACACAAGCTGCTGGTAAATCCACCATTCTGGGGTCTGAAGGATGGTGGCTCCCTTCTTACAGATCTACTAGTCAGTGCCCCAGTGGGGGCACCAACCCCATATTTTCCCTTTATATTCCCCTAATAGAAGTCCTCCATGAGGGCTCTGTTCCTTCTGGGTTCTTCTGCCTGGGCACCCAGGCTTTTCCATACATCCTCTGAAATCTAGGCAGAGGCTTCCAAGCATCAACTCTTGTACTCTGCATACATGCAGGTTTAACACCACAGAGAAGCTGCCAAGGCTTATGGGTTGCACCCTCTGAAGAAGCAGCCCCAGCTGTACTTTGGCCCCATTTAGCCACAGCTGCAGTGGCTGGATGTGCATGGCAGCAGGGCTCAGGGCCTATCCAATAAACCAGTTAGTCCTCCTATGCCTCTGGGCCTGTCATGGGATGGGCTGCTGCAAATGTCTCTGAAATGCCCTGGATGCCTTTTCCCCATTGTCTTAGATATTAGTACTTGGCTCCTTTTTACTTATGCAAATTTCTGCAGCCAGCTTGAATTCCTTCCCTCAAAATGGGCTTTTCTTTTCTACCAAATTGTCAGGCTGCAAAGTTTCGAAACGTTTACACTGTGCCTCCCTTTTAAATATAAGTTTGTTTGAGGTAATTTCTTTGCTCAGACATATAAGCATAGACTCATAGAAACAGCTGCCTCTTGAAAGCTTTGCTGCCTAGAAATTTCTTCTGCCAGTTACTCTAATCCATCACTCTCAAGTTCAAAGTTCCAAAGATCCCTAGAGCAGGGGCAAAATGCAGCCAGGTTCTTTGCTAAAGCACAGCAAAAGTGACTTTCACTCCAGTTTCCAGCAAGCTCCTCATTTACATCTGATACCTCCTCAGCCTGGACTTCATTGTCCATATCACTATCAGCATTTTGGTCACAATTTAACAAGTCTCTAGGAAGTTCTAAATTTTCCCTCATCTTCCTACTTCTTCTGAGCAATCCACACTCTTCCAGCCTCTGCCTTTTATCCAGCTCCAAAGCTGCTTCCACATTTTCAAGTATCTTTACAGCAATGCCCCACACCTCTGTACCAATTTTCTGTGTTAGTCTGTTCTCACATTGCTATAAAGAACTCCCTGAGACTGGGTAATTTATAAAGAAGAGAGGTTTCATTGGCTCACAGTTCTGCAGTCTATATAGGATGCATAGTGGCTTCTGCTTCTGGGGAGGCCCCAGGGAACTTTCATTCATAGAGGAAGACAAAGTGGGGGCCAGCATCTTACATGGCAGGAGCAGGATCGAAAGAAAGAGGGGAGGTGCCACACACTTAAACAATCAGATCTCATGAAAACTTGCTATTGTGACAACACCAGCAAAGGGGAATGATATTAAACTATGAGAAAATGATCCAATTGCCTCCCACCAGGCCCCACCTCCAGCACTGAGGATTGCATTTCAATATGAGATTTGGGTGGGGACACGAATCCAAACCATATCAGTATATCTCTTGCTTCCTATCTGGCTATAAGATATACATGCTCCCCTTTCATCTTCCACCTTGATTGGGAGCTTCCTGAGGTCTCACCAGAAGCAGATGCTGACACTGTGCTTCCTGTACAGAACCACGAATAAAAATAAACCTCTTTTCTTTATTAATTACCCAGCCTCAGGCATTTCTTTATAGCAATGCCAAAAGGACTAATACAATATTCATCTTGCTTAACTGAAACTTTACATCGTTTGGCCAATATCTCTCCATTTCTCCCACTCCCCAATCCCTTTCCACCACCATTCTAATCTCTATTTCTATGAGTTTGACTTTTGAACATTCTATAAGTAAATGAGATCATGCAGTATTTTTCTTTCTGTGCCTGGCTAATTTAACTTACCATTGTGTCTTCCAGTTTCATCCATGTTGTTGAAAATGACAGAATTTCCTTCTTTTTTATTTTTAAAACCTTTTAACTGATATATCATGGTTGCACATATTTTTGGAGTACAAGTGATATTTTCATAATGTATACAATGTGTAATGATTAAATCAAGGTCACTGGGATATCCATCACCTCAAATATTTATATTTTGTTTGTATTGAGAACATTGCAATTCTTCTTTTCTAGCTATTCTGAAATAAAACATAAATTATTGTTAAATATAATTTTTATTCTTATTATCAAACTCTAGAGCTTATTCATTCTATATAACTGTGTATTATTACTCATTAACCAATTTCTCTTCATCCCCATCTTCCACATTGTTTTTATTTTTAAAGCCAAATAATATTCAAATTTGGGTGTGTGTTCGTGTATTCGTATATGTTTAACATTTTTTTTATCTATGCATCCATCTGTGGACACTTAGTTTGAGTCTATATCTTAGCTACTATGAATAATACAGCAACGGACATAGGAGTACAGATGTGTCTACAACATACTAATTTTATTTCCTTTGAACATATACCCAGAAGCGGGATTGTTGGATGATATGGTTTGGCTCTGTGTCCCCACCCAAATCTCACCTTGAATTGTAATCCTCCTGTATCAAGGGAGTGACCTGGTGGGAGGTGACTGGATCATGGCAGTAGTTTCACCCATGCTGTTCTCATGACAGTGAGTGAGTTTTCACGAGATCTGATGGTTTAAAAGTGTTTGTTAGTTCTCCCCTCACTCTTTCTCTCTCCTGTCACCATGTAAGATGTGCCTTGCTTCCCCTTTGCCTTCTGCCATGATTATAAGTTTACTGAGGCCTCCCCAGCCATGTAGAACTGTGAGTTAATTAAACCTCTTCTCTTTGTAAATTACTCAGTCTCAGGTAGTTCTTTACAGCAGTGCGAAAACAGACTAATACAGTGGATCAGAAAGTATTTCTACTTTTTATTTTTTGAGGAACCTCTATACTATTTTCCATAATGGCTGTACCACTTGACATTCCAATCAATATTACACAAGGATTATTTTTTCTCACATCCTCATCAACACTTGTTAGATTTTGTCTTTTGGATAGTAGCCATTCTTACATTTTCCTGATAAATAGTGATATTGAACATCTTTTCATTAATCTGTTGGCCATTTATATGTCTTCCTTTGAGAAATGTATTTTTGGGTCCTTTGCTTATTTTTATTTTATTTATTTTTTCTTGCTAGTGCGTTGTTTGAGTTACCTATATATTGTGGATGTTAACTCCTTATCAGATTTATTGCTTTCAAATATTTCTCCCATTCCATAGGTTGTCTCTTCACTCTACTGATTGATTCATTTACTGTGCAGAAACTTTTTAGATTGATTCAATCTCATTCGTCTATTTTTGCTTTCGTTGCCCAAGTTTTTTGGGATCAAAAATTCCCCCCCAAAAAAAAAGCTTTGCTCAGACCAATGTTAATAAGCTGTTTGCCTATGTTTTCTTTCAGTAGTTTTACAGTTTGAAGACTCACATTTAAGTCATACAATTTGTATTCTTTATCTTTTAATGTGTTATATCACATTTATTGATTTGTGTATATTGAAGGATCCTTGCTTCCCAGAGATAAATCCCATGTCATCATGGTATATGATATTTAATGTGCTGGTGATTTTAGTTTATTGGTATTTTGTTGAAAATTATTGCATTTATGTTCATTATAGACATTGGCCCATATTTTTGTTTCTTGTGGTATTATTATTTGACTTTGGTATTAAGGTAATTCTGGCTTCATAAGATGAGCTTGGAGGTATTTGTTCCTCTTTCATTTTTGGGAAGTGTTTGAGAAAGATTGACATTAATTCTTCTTTAAATGTTTGTTAGAATTCAGCGAAGATTTTAGCTCCTGGGATTTTCTTTGTTAAGAGATTTTGCTTACTGTTTCAATCTCTTTACTCACAGTTGCTCTGTTAGATTTTCTATTTCATCATGATTCAGTTTTGGGAGGTTATATGTTTCTAGCAATTTACAGATTTCTTCTAGCTTATCTAATTTATTGGCATACAATTGTTCATAGTAGTCTCTTATGATCTACTCTGTGGTATCGGTAGTAATGTCTACTCCGTCCTTTATAATTTTATTTGTTTGAATCTTCTCCCTTTTTTCCTTAGTTAGCTTTGCTAAGGATTTGTTAATCATACCGTTAAAAAAATTCTTAGTGTCATTGATAGTCTCTGTTTTTTTTCTAGTCCTTAGGAATATGAAGAGTCAGGACACAGCATGATTATGAGACAGTTCTTGGAATCTTTGAGTTTTCTGTAGTATAAGTTTTCTTCTAGTTTTAACTAATCCTTCTTCTGTAGACCTCTGGCAAAAACTGTTGGACTTTTCTAATCTAAAATGTACATACATGTTACATCTGTATTTATTTCTTAGGGCTGCCTTAACAAAGTACTACAAACTAGGTGATTTAAACAACAGTTGTTTGTTGTCTCACATAAATGACATGACATATGTATGAATGTTGGGGCAAAACAATTTAATCCATAACATATCTGTAGTGAGTCGAATAGTGTCCCTTCAAAATTTATGTGTGCCAGGAACATCAGAATCTGAATGCATTTAGAAATAAGGTCTTTGCAGATATCATTAGTTAAAAATAATAAATTTCTGTGGTTTAAGACCCCAGTATGTGGTACTTTTTCCTGGAATCCCTAGTAAGCGAATGCAGGGTGTATTGTGTCTACACTTCAGGTTAGGTAAGCCCAAGCCAGGTCTGTCAGAGATTTACAAAGCAAAATCTAGTTCTACAGGAAGGGATTATTGCAACCGGATTAGGTAGTCAGGGTTTAAAGACTGACTATCAAACCTAAGAGGAAAACGCAGAGACTAATAGTTAAAGTCTAGCTTTAGAGTTGCAGTGTTCGGAGTTCATTTCCTAACTCCATCACATACAAGGTGGATGAAACTGAGAAAACAATTTAACCCCTTGGTGCTTCCATTTCCTCCTATGTCAAATGAGGAAACCAGCCCCCTCCTTGCTAGGATTGAGTGAAGAATAAAATAGTTGATTGTGTGTAAAGTGATTGGCATGCTCTTGGCTCAAAGTTAATAAGGGATAGACGGAAAACCTCCAACTCACGAAAGGCAGGCATAGATAAAGGTGTGCATATGGAATCTGTGGCATGAGGCCCATGTGAGCCCACTGGGTCAGTCACCCCTGCACCAGGGGCGGAGTGACCCTAGGTCACATCCCGGTGTGAAAGATTTCTTTACAATAGCAGATGGATCAAGCTTCTCTAGCTATGCTAGGAGGATAATGGGTGGGTCTGAGTGTGAGCCAAATCCTTAAGAGGCTGCAATATTGTCTACTACCAAGTAGATCAGGAGAGGCCTTAATCCTATCTTTCTTGAGCTCCTCATTCTCAACCAACCAACAGAAGGGAAAACCCTCTTACAAAACCGAAAACCATCATTTTGCCAGATTAATAATCCTCGTTTGTTTGTCTGAGTTCTAAATTCCCAGGGCACACTATTTCCATGCACATCATTACCAAATGTAAACACAGCCTCTGTAGTAATTGTGTTTCTAGGTCTGTGTTTGTGGTTTGAGCCCCTTCATCAGGGAGGATTTTCTCTTAGGCAAGATGTGGCCAGACATTATCATGTTCATGTGAATTACCTCCCCTTATTTCTGCACCCTGGTATAGTCAAATGAATTCTTGGGCAGTATCAGTTTATAAGGAAGATGTTGTTTGATTATTACATTATTTATTTTCTCTCTACTTTGGTTGCATTTACCTGGAATTTTCTTTACCCCATTCCCCATCCCTATCTTCTAAGTAAAAAGACAAGACTTCGGGGAATACAGAAAATTACTTGAGAAGGTGGGAGGGTTTGGTACCAAAATTTTACTTTTTGCCTTTAATAGTGCCCAAGTCACCACTTGAATGCTTTGCTGCTTAGAAATTCCTTCCACCTGACACGCTAAATCATCTCTCTCAAGTTCAAAGTTCCACAAGTCTCTAGGGCAAGGGCAAAATGCCGCCAGACTCTTTGCTAAAACATAACAAGAGTCACCTTTGCTCCAGTTCCAAACAAGTTCCTCATTTCTATCTGAGACCACCTCAGCCTGGATTTTATTGTTCATATCACTATCAGCATTTGTGTCAAAGCCATTCAACAAGTCTCTAGGAAGTCCCAAAGTTTCCTACATTTTCCTGTCTTCTGAGCCCTCCAAAATGTTCCAACATCTGCCTGTTACCCAGTTCCAAAGTCGCTTCCACATTTTCAGGTATCTTCTCAGCCACACCCACTCCTGGTACCAATTTACTGTATTAGTCCATTTTCATGCTGAGAAGGTGGGACGGTTTGGTACCTAAATTTTACATTTTGAGAAATTTAGCTAGCCATAAATTCCTCATCCAGTTGTGTGATAAGTTAATATCTGTTTCACAGTCAACAGCCTTCATGGAGACAGCACACAAGCTCTTCAAGGCAACATGTCAAGCAGTGTCATGAGGCTGCTCACTCACACCTGGAAAAAATAATACAGAATGGGAAACTCATCCTGGGAAGCAAAGAGGCTCTCTCAAGGACCCCTAAATTCAGAGTTAGTGACAACAAGCAAACATACCGTGTTAGTCCGTTTTCACACTGCTGATAAAGACATACCCGAGACTGGGAAGAAAGAGGGGATTAATTGAACTTATAGTTCCACACGGCTGGAGAGGACACAAAATCATGGTGGGAGGTGAAAGGCACTTTTTACATGGCAGCGAGAAGATAAAATGAAGAAGATGCAAAACCGGAAACCCCTGATAAAACCATCAGATCTTGTGTGACTTATTCACTACCATGATAGCAGCATGGGGGAAACCGCCCCCATTATTCAAATTATCTCCCACCAGGTCCCTCCCCAAGCCCAGGGACTTGGTGCCTGGCATCCCAGCTGTTCCAACCATGGCTGAAGGGGACCAAGGTAGAGCTCAGGCCATGGCTTCAGAGGGTGCAAGCCTCAAGCCTTGGCAGCTTCTGTATGGTGTTGAGCCTGCGATTGCACAACGTCAAGAATTGAGGTTTGGGAACCTCTGCCTAGATTTCAGAGAATGTATGGAAACGCCTGGATGTTGAGGCAGAAGTTTGCTGTACAGGCAGGGCCCTCATGAAGAACCTCTGCTAGGACAGTGTGGAAGGGAAATGTGGAGTCAGAGCCCCAACACAGAGTCCTTACTGGGCCACCACCTAGTGGAGCTGTGAGAAGAGGGTCACTATCCTCCAGACCCTAGAATGGTGGATCCATGAACAGCTTGCACCATGCACCTGGAAAAGCCACAGACACTCAACACCAGCCTGTGAAAGCAGCCAGGCGTGGGGACATACCCTGCAAAGCCTCAGGGGCAAAGCTGCCCAAAGCCGTGGGAGCCTACCTCTTGCATCAGTGTCACCGGGATGTGAGACATGGAGTCAAAGGAAATCTTTTTGGAGCTTTAAGATTTGACTACCCAGCTGGATTTTGGACTTGCATGGGTCCTGTGGCCCCTTTGTTTTAGCCAATTTCTCCCATTTGGAGTGGCTGCATTTACCCAATGCCTGTATGCCCATTGTATCTAGGAAGTAACTAACTTACTTTTGACTTTACAGGCTCATAGGCGAAAGGAACTTGCCTTATCTCAGATGAGATGTTGGACCATGGACTTTTGAGTTAATGCTGAAATTAGTTAAGACTTTGAGGGATTGTTGGGAAGACAGGATTGGTTTTGAAATATGAAGATATGAAATTTGGGAGAGGCTGGGGCAGAATGATATGGTTTGGCTCTGTTTCCACTCAAATCTCATCTTGAATTGTAACTCCCACAATTCCCACATGTCATGGGAGGAACCCAGTAGGAGGTGATTTGGATTATGCGGTTGAGTCTTTCCTGCACTGTTCTCATGATAGTGAATGAGTCTCATGAGATCTCATAGTTTTAAAAAGAGGGGTTCCCCTGCAGAAACTCTCTCTTTGCCTTCTGCCATCCATGTAAGACATGACTTGCTCCTCCTTGCCTTCTGCCATGACTGTGAGGCTTTCCCAGCCACGTGGAACTGTAAGTCCAATTAAACTTCTTTCTTTTGTAAATTTCTCAGTCTTGGGTATGTCTGTCAGCAGCGTGAAAATGGACTAATGCAAACATGTAGGAAAGGGAAGAAAGGAATATTGCAATGTTATAGTCAGTGTCTCAGGAAGACTTCTTCAGCAGGGTGGCATTTTAGTCAAGGCATAGGGGGATATGGCAGTAAGTCCTGTAGATGTTTGTAGGAACAGCATTCTACCCAGAGGGAACAGTAAATGCACGGGAAGATATAGGGCACATTTGAAGAGAGCAGGGGGAGACCTGTGTGGCTAAGCTGAACAAACAAAGAGAAAGGGCTTGGAAATGGAATTGGAGATGGCAGCAAAAGTACCCAGGGTCTGCTGAATTAACTGTTTTATTTATTTATTTATGTGTTCATTCATTCATTCATTTATTCATGTGTCTATTTATTTTTGAGACAAGGTCTCTGTCACCCAAGCTGGAGTGCAGTGGTGCAATCATGGCTCACTGCAACCTCAACCTCCAGGGCTCAAGCAATCCTCTCACCTCAGCGCTTGAATAGCTGGGACTACTGGCTTCCGCTACCACACCCAGCTAAGTTTCAATTTTTTGTAGAAGCGGGGTCTCCCTGTGTTACCCAGGCTGTTCTTGAACTCCAGGACTCAAGGGACCGTCCTGTCTCCGCCTCCTAAAGTGCTGGGATTAGAGGCGTGACCCACCATGAAATAATTGTTTTTCACACCAAGTAAGATCGGGGAACCACTTGAGTGCTTTAAAGGATGTCTAAGATGACGTGGTTTGTATTTTCAAAGCATCACTCTGTCTCTTAGGTAGACTAGACGAGAACAAGCTCAGGAACAGGGACTTGCAGCCCTGATCCAAGCAAGAGACGACGGTGGCTTGGATGAAGGTGGTGGCAAGGGAGAAGCTCTGCAGGGGTCAAATTCTGGGTACAATACAGTGACAATTCAATGCCCTTCACTGAGTTGTTATTGCAAGGAATAAATGAGTAGCTATGTAAAACATTTCCAGTAATGTCCTAAGTAACTGTTACTTGTGTTTCTGCCTACGGATGGACACACCATTATTGGTGATAACACATTATAAAATTTTCCTAGTACAAAACCAATAGTTTGATCTCCCTTTTTCCTCTTTCCCTTCCTTCATTCCTTTCTTTTCCTTTTTTTTTAGATGGAGTCTTGCTCTTGTCACCTAGGCTGTAGTGCAGTGGCATGGCTCACTGCAACCTCTGCCTCCTGGATTCAAGTGATTCTCCTGCCTCAGCCTCCTGAGTAGCTGGGATTAAAGGCAACTACTGCCATGTCTGGCTAATTTTGTACTTTTAGTAGAGACGGGGTTTCGCTATGTTGGCCAGGCTGGTCTCGAACTCCTGACTTCAGGTGATCCGCCCGCCTCAGTCTACCAAAGTGCTGGGATTACACATCCCTTTCTTACTTTATTTATTTCTCCTTCTTTTCTTTCTTTCCTCTTTCTTCCCCCTTCCCTTCTATCTTTCATACATTAATGTATCCACTCAAGTGCAGATAGTTATAATGATTAATCATGTGGGGTGTGGAGTCATACAGACTTGGATTGGCTGTGCCATTGAACGTCTGTGTTACTTTAAGTAAGATTAAGATTCTCAACTTCAGGAGCCTTAGCCTCATTATTTCTAAAGTGAGTACAACAATGGTATCTACTGTAAGTGGTTGATTTGAAGATTGGGGTAATTCATAGAAAACCCTTAGTCTGGGGCTTGATGCTATAAATTGTTATTAAAAGCTGGCTTTATTATTTATTGTTGTATCAAGTCTGTATTGCTACTAATAACCACTGTGTTTCATATATATAAAGAAAGGGTGCAAAACGTATTTACTGCTCAGATCTACAGGGGCCCAAGGAAGCAGCAGAGAGCAATAACAGATAAGTCATCTAGAACAGCAAAGCATGTAAAAATATGGTGTGCTATCCAGTGGTATCTAATCTAGCCCATGAATTTGTGGAAGCCTTTCTGTTGGAGGAAGCAATATTTAAACTCAACCCTAAGGGATCAGTTGAAGTTAGGCAGAGGTTTCCCAGCAATTTAGGCAGAAGAAGAAACAAGAAAAAAGACTCTGTGGCAAAATATGGCATTATCCAGTCAGAAACTGTAAGCTGTTCCAAGAGAGATTAGTAGAAAATCCTTCTGACAATCAGGTGGTTTTTAAACTGGTGAAATGAATTAAACATTTGAACATCTTAAAGCTGGATTTCTTCTTTCACAATTATTCTCTTTGGCCTCAGAAGGAACTCCTGATTATAACACCTGTCTTAGCTAATATCCAAATAATGATATCAACTACAGGGAAAGAAAAGCAGCTTCACCACTCTGCCCCACAGCCTCTCCTCCTGTGCCCCAAATTCCCACCAGTTTTGTTAATAGCATCATTATCACCCAGCAGTGAATGAAACTTACTTTCTTTGACAGCTCCTTTTCTGTGTTCCCTGGCTGTCCTTCCCATGCAAGTATGTACATGCATACACAGACACACAAGCAAACACACATAAATTCACCCAGCTAGACACAGAATTATGTCAATCATATCTCCACTACATCTCCTTTTTCCAGCTCCTTTTAGTACTGTTGCTGGATCCATATTATGACATCACTCAGCAAGAATGTTGTGATAGCCCAACAACTCATCTTCCCGCACTCCTGCTCCTAGAACAGGCCAGTGGTTAGAAGGCCATTGCTACCAGATTAATCTTTAAATCAAGGGTCAGCAAACGTTTTCTATAAAGGGTCAGAAAGTAAATATCTTAGGTTTTATGGGCCATGGTTTCTGTGTTGCAACTACTCAACTCTATCATCTCTATCATTGTATTGCTAAGGCAGTCACAAATCCGATATGAATGAGAGGGTGTGGCTATGTTCCAACAATATTTTATTTACTAAAACAGAGGTCAGATTTGGCCCTGCTCTTAAGTAAAACTCTTAGCAACACCTCACAACTTCTTCCCACACATACCTTCTGTAGTAATGTCCCCAACCTGAAAGTAATCATACTCACTACCATTTCTCAGTTATCATTTCAATCACTTTTATTCTGGTGACCCCCACCTTCTCACTATGTCTTTACCTTTCTGCTTCACTAAATATTCTCAGTCTTCTGAACATCTCCTATTTGGGTGTCTCTCCTGCCAAATTGCCTAATTAGACTCTTATTCATCTTTCAATTCCATATCTGACACTAGTTCCTTCTCCCAGGGATCTTCTTTATACTGGGAGTTCATCTAAGAAGGTCAGGAAAAAGCTTTTGGGCATTAATGTTCTTACTAGTAGACTTTAGTAGGAAAGAACATGTTGTTGTCTTGACGGAGACATTAAGACCACTGCTCTTGACCCACAAATTATTTGAGTCTCTTTGCATTGAGTTGCACTGAGAAGTGGGGTATTTGAATTGAGAAGTTGGGTATTTGATCCTTCCTCTTTGACCACAGAATATGAACAAAAGAATCTGTGACAATTTCTAGGCTCTGGATTAAGAGAGTGGAATCTTTCACTTTCTGCCTCTTAGAACATTCTATCTGGTGACCCTATACACCATTTAAAGAGTCTGACTTTTCTGAGATTGACTACCATACTGGAGATGCTAGGTGTTGGTGCTCAAGTCAGCAGTCTTAGCTGAACCCAGCCTTTGAGCCAAGGCCATCAGAGCACGAGCCATGCGAGTAGAGTCATCTTGGACTCTATAGTCCATCCACCAGCCAAAGAGATTTGAATAACCTCCATCAGCAGCACAGGGAGCAGGACAGTCATCCAACCAAGCCCTGCCCAAATTCCTCACCAGCACAATCATGAGATAAAACAAAACGGTTGTGTTATTAAGTCATTACATTTTTTTGGCTAGCTCATAACACACAATAAATAAGCACAATGTAGACTTCTAAATGAATGTTGTCCTCAACATTTTCCTCAAGCCAGTAGGTTTTTCACATTCCTGTTTATTTTGTCATTGATCTCCCTCCTGCCCAGAATGCACTTCTGCTGTGATTATTCCTGTGTAGTCTTCCCTTTATTTTCTATTAAAATCCTAATTTTATTCCATATCCATGTATAATATCACTTCCCCCGTGAAGCCTTTTTTGATTTCTCCAGACAGTTATTGACTGATTCTTTAAAGTTCTCCAGGCACATGATTTATAGATTCATCATGGTAGTGGTTGACTTGTTTTCTGAAATTTATTTTAATGTAGCTGCCTTCCCCAGCTCAGTTTTTGATACAGTTGTTGAAAATTAGTAGCCACTTAATAAACATTTATTGAATGATTCAGTGCAAAAGCTGGGATTTGCACTCTAGTAGTTGGCATATTAGGTTAAAGGTATTGAAGAAAACGTAATCATTTACTTACAAATCTAATACAAACTATCCCTATCCCCATCTTAAGGGATAAATGAGTTTTGATATTTCCAACACATAAAGTATGTCAGAAAAAAATATGGAGGCTAAGTTTTGCTGTGATAATAAGTCAACTCTAAATTTCATAGTTTAAGATGGTATAGGTTTAATTCTCACTCACGCAACAGTATAACACAGATTAGGCAGCTGTCTTGGGCAAAATATTCTTAAGTGGTTACCCATGTATTCAGGCTTGTATCTTACAACTCTGCCAATATTGGAGTTATTTTCTTACGGGCCAACAGATAGAAGAAAGGAGTATGGAGAACACGTACCACTATGAATTGTCTGAGTCAGGGTGACATATGGCTTCTGCTCATGTTCCAGTTGGAAGACACTTAATTACGTGGTCTCCACCTGCATAAAAAGAAGTCTGGAAAATGTAGTCTTTCTGTGTATCCAGGAAGAGAAAATCATGTGGCAAACACATATTGTCTCTCTCACAGAGACTGTATTGGTTAGCTCTTGATGAGAAACTACCCCAAATGTAAAATAATCATGTATTTTCTTTTTCTTAAAATTATTTGAGTCAGCTGAGCGATCCTTCAAGTCTATGTTGCATCATCTGGGACTCGATGGTCTAGATTAGTAGTTTTCAAATGAGCCAATTTATATATCTACTTCCAACACCACCAGGGGCATTTGGTAATGTCTGGACACAGTTTTGTTTGTCATAACTGGGGGATTTTATTGGCATCTGGTGTATAAAGGCCAGGGATTCTGCTAGTCACTCTACAATGCACAGGACAACATTCTGATGAAAAAAGAAAAAAAAACTTCGGGCCCAAAATATTAATGGCAGGGAGGTAGAGAAACTCTAGTATAGGATGACCTAACTCAAATGTCATAGGCTGTTCAAACTAAGGAGGACTCAGCTGAGAGGGATGGACTTTCTTCCATGGGGCTTCCATCTTCCAGTATGAGGACAAAGGCTTCTTTGCATCACAGTCTCAGCATTATAAGGAGCAGCAAGAAAGAGCAGTTCTAATGTGTAAGCATTTTTAAGCCTCTGTTTAGATCTACTTTTCAATGTCTCGTTGGCCAAAGCATTTAATCTCTTGAGGGGAAAAGCTGAAAATGTGGACCATTTTGCAAGCTAAAACAAAGATATTGTGTAAAAGTTTTAGTCCTCTACTGTACTCTCAAGCTCCATGTAATAAATATGTGTAATAATTCAATGCATTACAACAGGTGTAATTATCATCTCCTTTTTACACAGAGCATTCATAGTGATTTGTAATTATTTGGACTGGGCTATGGTGTCAAACTGACTGGGTTCAAATCCCAGCTCCAACATTTTGTATAGAACATAGGGTAAGCAGCATACTTTCTCTGTACTTCTATTTCCTCATCTGTATACCAGAAACAATGACAATAATAACTAGTTTTGAGAAGATATCATGAGATATTATATGTAAACACTGAGTACTCTCTGGAATATAGTAAGAGCTTAATAAATAGCATGTATTAATTGCTGGTAAGTAGTGTTATTTCTCTGACTTTGGAAGGGAGCCCAGAGGGGTTCTAACTCCTTTGATAAGATGGCAGACTTTTTTTTTCCTTTTCTCCTATTCTGTCCTAGATCACAGATGAAGAAGTGGCAAAAACAACTCTTTATTTTTAGCTTGTGATGATGTGAGTGCTGAGCCATCATTCTCATTCAAGTCTTGTGATTGAAAAAGACTAAAAGGCACCTATAGGCACCATGAACCATCGGAAAGCCATACACGTGGATGGGAATTCGATGTGTACTCTGTTATGCTGGAGGACAGAATAGATCTGTTGGGTGAGATTTATTAGGAGTTTCAGTTTTACTAAATGTAAGGACAAACTTGGCAACAATCAGGGCATCAAACAATGGATGTGCTGCTCTAGCATCTTAAGTTGGTTTCCAAGAAGCAGCTCCTGATTTGATGATGTACATGTAAGTGGAGAATGGAGAAACAGAAAGGAAAATGAAGACAGAAAGAGACCAAGGAAATCTATTATATCAAGTATGCAATATCAATCTTTGGAGGGTGACTTGGGCTCCATCCCAGAAGGGAACCTTGGAAACAGTGAAAACAGTGATAGTCACTCTCAGAGTTTCTGAATAAGAGCAAGAGAACTGGGGTATTTATACTCCTGCCCTCATCATTGGTTAAGTCGTGAGGAGGAGTTGGTATACATTCCCAGATACTTCTGGTTCTATGCGTTGTTATGTATGCAGGCAATGAGGGTCCTGGTAGTCTGAGGGCAGCCCTGTAATTGCTACTGTTGGGAGCAGAGGCACACCAGAAGCTGGTAGACAGAAAAAAAATAGTGAAAGAGGTTTACAGGAATATCCTTGCAGCTCTGAAATCACCAGCTCTGCTTTGTCTGTTGTTATATTCCATTTCTGGAGAGATCCAGGCAGAAGCTGCCAACTTCAACACCTATTTTGACACTGAGAGTCATTTAATAAAGGCTTTCTTCAGAATAATACATTACTATTGCTTGGTTTTGTTTGGCAACCTTTGAAAACAAAGTGCTTAAAGAAAACCTTCCCCCAAATATGTAAGCCTGGTCTTCAGTTGACTGATGTCTGCCTGGGCCTTCTCTGTGGTGATTCCGCAGGCTCTGACTTCAGACAGACTTGGCTTCTTAATCTTCCTTTGAGCTCTTTGGGCTGAAGAATTTTGAGGAAATCACCTAAAACCATTGTTCTTCCATGACTTCACCTGTAAAATAGAGCCAATAATATTTACCTCTTACGTCTAATAAGATTTATCCACCTGGTGCACAATAGGCGTTTTTATAAATACCATATGCATTTCTTTATTCTCAATTTGAAACAGGAAAATTGAAGGCAGAAAGATTAAGTTGTCTCTCAAGTCACTTAGGGAGAATAGGGATTATGAGTGTTCTACTGACTCTTTCCCTGGCACAGTTTCTAATGTATCATTTTATATGGAAAATGAG
Organism: Nomascus leucogenys; assembly: GCF_006542625.1. Classification (NCBI taxonomy): domain Eukaryota; kingdom Metazoa; phylum Chordata; class Mammalia; order Primates; family Hylobatidae; genus Nomascus; species Nomascus leucogenys. The sequence goes on from NC_044400.1 coordinate 73,779,965, forward strand.
ATAAAGCCAACTAGAATGTAGAAAAACAATAGATCAAAACCTAGCACCATTGTTGATGTCACTACTATTGTTGTTATTGTGGTTATCATCCATCTGTCCTACTTCCTAGCTATTTGACCTTAACAAATTACTTACTCACTTTCTTTGTGCCTCAGTTCTCTCTGATACAAAACATGAGCACTGGGCTACATGGGTATAATGTTCCTTCCAGCTCCAACTACCCACCATTCTAGAAGGTTGTATTAGTCCGTTTTCATGCTGATGATAAAGACATACATGAGACTGAGAAATTTTCAAAAGAAAAAGGTTTTATTTTATTTTATTTTTTGAGAAGAAGTTTCATCCATGTTGCCCATGCTGGAGTGCAATGGTGCAATCTCAGCTCACTGCAACCTCTGCCTCCCAAGTTCAAGAGATTCTCCTGCCTCAGCCTCCCTAGTAGCTGGGAGTACAGGCACCTGATACCATGTCCAGCTAATTTTTGTGTTTTTAGTAGAGACAAGGTTTTGCCATGTTAGCCAGACTGGTCTCGAACTCCTGACCTCAGGTGATCTGCCCTCCTTGGCCTCCCAAACTGTTGGGATTACAGGCGTGAGCCACTGTGCCCAGCCACAAAGAGGTTTTAATTGGTCTCACAGTTCCATGTGGCTGAGGAGGTCTCACAATCATGGTGGAAGGCAAGGAGGAGCAAGTCACATCTTACATAGAGAGCAGCAGGCAAAGAGAGAACTTATACAGAGAAACTCCGTTTTTTTAAACCATCAAATCTTGTAAGATTCATTCACTATCACGAGAACAGAATGGGAAAGACCCACCTTCATGATTCAGTCATCTCCCACCAAGTTGTTCCCACAATGCGTGGGAATTATGGGAGCTACAAGATGAGATTTGGGTGGGGACACAGAGCCAAACCATATCAGAGGTAAAGATGAAAAGAAAGCATTTAAGGCTTAGGAGGCTAAGTGCAGTGATATGAGTGGACTTACGCTTTTTTAATAGGTAATGAGGCTCCAGTGTCCACAGGTGGAAGTGAGAAAACATAGCTGGTTGCCAGTGGAACCTGTATTCTCTGGTGACTGGTTGGAAATAGTGTTTATTTGTTTCTTTTTAAGGTTATTTTCAATCCTGAGGTTTGGAGATTTGGTAATGATTTTAAGAATTATAATTCTAATGAAGGTTACCTGTCAGGTACTGAGTATATAAGAAGGAAAAGCAGCCACAAATCAAGCAGAATATTGTGTAGTAAGCTGCTTTTCCCACAAACACTGGGAGGTTGCAATACCACAACTGAATAGCTCTTTGAAATACTTCACTAAATTATTCTGTTGGGTACCCCTTATTAAGCAATCTACTTCAGAAAGTTCTTTATTTTCCAGGACTGGCAAAGTCTCACAATTTCATTATGCTGGGGGGCTTGGTGCTGTCTCTTTTGAGAGATTTGTCGGCCTGGCCAGTGGCCCATATTACCTTCCTTGTTGGGCCTTGATAAGTGTCTCTGAATGAAGGGAAAACAATTTGTACAACTCTTCCAGTCAATTGGAGGCTGAACTATGGGATGGAACAAAGCTCTGTTCCATCCCACAGTGCCAATTTGCCCTTATCAAGTGCAACAGAGAAAATGTGGAGGCGCGTTACTGCGAGAATAGGAAAGCACTCCCAACAAAACGAGAAAACAGTTATTGGACTCGTTTTATCAACCCAGGGCTAGCTCTGCAGCAATTTTCATACAATTACGCCACGTTCGAATTGCCTCACCATATGGCTTGGCATTGATCATTTTGCCATGATGATAATTTAATATCTAGTGTGGATGTTTGTTTGCTTTGTTAATAAAATTTTCATTTTGGTGTTCTGATTTCATCATAGAATGTCATGAGCATTGACAGATTTTTTTAATAAAAATTGTTAGCATTTGTAGAATAAAAATCCCTTTCGCAAATGTCACGCTATTTGCACTTTCATAGGAAACCTGGAGAAGCTTGAGCTGGCATTATTTAACCCCAGGAACGGAAGGACTCCCTGAGGCTGAGCAGTTCCTAACTTGCCCGAAGGTCAAACCAGAGGTAACTTGAAGGCCAGGCTTCAGTCCAGGGCAGTTTTTCAGTGTGATACCCTTTCCATGCTGGGACACAGGTATTCCTTTAGTAGCGTACTTTACAGGGATCCTATTGTGAAATATTCTTTTCAATACATCTCAACATATTGGGAAAACACAATTGTAATTAATAACTAAAACTCCTCCTGTCCATGTTGGGAGCTCTTCCAGGCAAATCACACACCCTGGAGGCCAGAGACCAGCTCATGTAGATAAGACAGCCACTGATGAAACACAAAGACGTTATACAAAAGGCTAAACTGGATGGCAGAGATGCTTTTGTTTTTAACTAGTCTTTTCCAGAACTTCTAGGATTCTGTGCGGCTATCTCAGAGCCCACTGCCGGTGCTGAGGAACAGGATTTGGGGCTTTCTACCCTCTCCCTCAGATAATGTGGTTCCACTAACACCTGTTTTTAAACATAGGATTTTTATGAACATTTTCCACTGGTAAGAAGATCTACTATAGGACAAAATTTTTGCAACAACTCGTCTAATCCAATTAACTCTCTTTTTAAAGATGAAGAACTCAGACCTGCAGAGGCCTTGGGACCTGCCCAAGGAGAGAAATCTTTTTCCTGCAAGAGCATCTCATCTCCTGACTCCCAGTGCCATTGACAGGGTGAGCATGGAGACCTGGTAACTCAATACCATTGATTTTAGATGCACTTTGGCTTTACACAACAGATTTATCTAGAGGACAGGAGTGCAGAGTTGCTGGCAGATACATAGTTCATAGTGAAGCAAAAGAATCTATGCTTTGAGGGTTGGAGAAGAGTAATTCCTAAGTACCAGTTATGTCTCTAAGGACATTTTCTTCACTAACATTTTATTAATTAATTTTAATTTCTTATTCCATGATTGATTTTCCTCTGTCTGTCCATTCCTACTGTTCTTCAGTTACCTGGTCGCTCTGCCTTCTGTCTTGCTCACATCAAAATCATTTTACTTGCAATTACTAAAAATATATTTCTGACATGCAAACCTGACTATGTTTCTTTTCTGCTTGGAATCTGCTTTTTCTTTGACGTGGCAACATCCCAATATCTAGGATGGCTCTGCTTCCCTTATTTACACGTCTCTGGCTAGGTCTCCTGTTCTCCAAGCTCTAGCCATAGTCATCAACGTTTTTCCTCTGCATGCTCATAAGTGCTTCACACATAGACACCCTGGCATAAGCAATGCCTCCTGTCTAGAATGCCCCGACGTTCCTTTTGTACCTGGAAAACTCAAGCTTCAAGTTTTATCTTAAGAACTGCATATTTCAGGAAACTTTTTTTTTTTGCTTATATTCACCATGTGTTAGATAAATGTTCTTTAACACACCTTTATCTAGCAATTGCCAGATTCTATATCTCCCATTAGTAAACTTTTACAGGACAAAGGCTCTTTTTTTTTTTTTTTTTTTTTTACTTTCTCAATCCTCATAACACACAGTGTAGGACTTGGCACATAATAGCCACTTAATAAATGATTGTTGAACTTACATGCATCTATTTCTCATCCAATATATTAGTTAAGACTCTTCAGTTTTAGGTTAATAATTTTTCTAAAAAATAGCAGCTGATACAAACTAAAGTCAAAAGAAGCTCTCAGTGAGGGTGTGCAGGGGTATTTTATAATATCCTTGAGGGGGAAGTTTAGTTGGGCTTCGTAGGGGTCAGAATTCCAATAGAATGAAGTCCCTTCCTCTCTTGGGGGCCTCAAGCTCTCTCAGCCCTGCTTCTTCCCAAGGATCTGATTAATCATTTGCTTGATTTCTCTTTGAGGGTCACCTTTATCTGCTTCCTAGTACCTATGGAGAGAAAGATGATTCCGTGTACATATGAAGAGAAAGAATCCCGATAGCCCTAGCTCAACCTACCATCTGAGCTCAACCTAGAACTTCTGAGTCTTGATTTGAAAGGAAAAGAATATGACTCTTTCTACTAATCTAACTAAGCACTGCCTAAGGGTCGGGGATGGCCTCATGCGGTTACTAATGTGGAGGTTATATTCACCCACTCATTTAGGTCTGTTTGAAGAGAAAGGGCTGCAGGCTGCACAGGTATCTCCAAAACTGACAACTCCAAGCAAGTGATATGGACCAACATTGGGCATTCTGGAGCAAGGCAAGCATTTCCCCAAGTGTCTGCACAGAATATTAGTTCCACAGGGTGATGGTAGTTGGTAGGACAGAAACAATGCTGCAGTTCAGCAAGTTTGAAAAACCCTTAACCAAACTTAAATATGTTTCTTTACTGAAAGGCTTGTCAATGACTTTGTCATGCAAATGTGATATATGAAATGGAAACAAGAGAATATCATCGTTGCATTCTCTAGACTTATTTGTCCAGAGAAACATTTTTTTCTCCCCCCGGAGAAACACTTTGTAGCATTAGGGTTCTCGGTTCTGTGGAACAGACTTGGGGAACACTGAAGTAATCATATGCTAATTCTCTCACTCCATTGGTGGATATACATACTAATCAATATGTTATACTTCACCAATTTAGAGTAATGGCATTTTCTGAACTGTGTTTAAGAGTCTTTGAGGGACTTTAAATTCTTCTTCCTCTGTTTCCTCCTTCCAGCAATTTTGAATCGTGATTTCCCCAGTGACCATCACTCAGGTGGAATTTTCTCTCTCCATCCAGCTGTATGCCTAATTAAGTGACTGCTACGTTTTTAACAGGTTTGACTTAGGATGTGAGCACTACTTCTTCTCCTGAAATTGTTTTGGTAAATACAACTGTATTGGGAAAACAGAAGCCATAGCTGTTTATAGGGGCACACCCAAAGACATTTACCTGTTTCCATGTTAATGATTGGTTCAGACCCATTAATTGAGTACTTATTGAGTGTTTGCTTGATTTTGGGCTCTGGACTGGGTATTGCTGATGCCAAGATGAATAAGCCTAGGACCTAAGCTAGCATAGCTCAGGGCTTAGTAGAGGAGACAGACATGTCTGCAGATAACTTCTGAGTGTGACAAATGCATTGGTAGAAGCAAGAAAATGATAAAGAGCTAGCAGAGAGGAGAGAAGGATTTACTCTAGGGGAGGTGGCAGAAAACACTCTGCAAAGAAAGTGACATCTATTCTCTGTTTTGATGAAAGAGTAAGTGTTCTTGAAGAAAATAAGAGAGGAAAGCTTTTTATGCATGAGAGAAAAGAAAAGTGAAGGACAAAACCCTGGATTATGCTAACAATGAAGTGGCTGGCAGAGGAAGTGAATCCAGGCCAGGAGACTGAGAGGGAATGGCCAGAAAGTTGGGAGAAGAACAAGGAAGAAGGATATCCAGGTAGACAAGGTAGAAGAAAGAGGGTTTCAAGCAAAAATAATAATAATAATAATAATAATGAAGACATGATCAAAAGGATCAAAGGCTGCTGTGGAAAATCCAACAGGATACCAAAATTGGTTCAAGGTTAATATTCCTCAAACCTGGCTTGAGTACACTGGGGGACTCCCAAAGACAGCAATTCATGCCTCCTTCAACTATTTCCATCATATGCCCCCAGTGAAAACCTCACATCTATCCATGATAAAATAGTGTAGGCTGTTATTCCTGAGTACATGCAAACTTACATGACACAAACATTTCAAAGCCTGAGAATAAAGGGAAGGGATGGAAATCAAACGGGTCTTTGATTTGACTTTTGGTACTTGATCTTCAAAAAACATACACTGGGTGTTAGGAGACCTATAATTTATATTGGATTTTATGACGAAGCAACTGTGTGAATTTAGGAAAGTTATTTCATCCTCTGGGCCTGGGTTGCCTGTTCAGCACTGGAGTTTGGCTGGATCTCTCTGGCTTCTTCCAGAGAATCAAAAGTCCCTGTGATGCCTTATGTGGAGTGATGGGGACTTTATACTCTGCTACATACCAACATTTACAATGTGCTCTTTCTCCCTCCATCACAGTTCAAAGGGGAAGTAGAATTTCAGACAGATATTGAAGATATCTTTACACAAAGCTGAACCTAGTTGGGTGTAACTAGTGACTGAAGAAAGGAGAAAAGGCAGGAGATTTTTTTTTCCTCCCTTACTGATGAAGAGGCCACTGTGACTTGCTTGCTTGCCTCAGGCAAGTTTCTTCAATTTTGCATATTAGGTACATATTGGTGCATAGCTGATTGCCCCAAAACTTCATGGCTCAAAGAAAAAATATGCTGTTATTTTCTTTCACTACTTCAGTGGGTCAGGAATTTGAGATCAACTTTTCTAGCTCAGATTTTTCCTGAGTTCATCAGATATTGGCCAGGGTAGTAGTAAAGGCTTAAGTGAGGCTAGAAATCCATTTTCAGCCTAGCTGTCTCATGTGGCCCCTGTTAGAGGGAGGACTGAGGTTTTTACCAATTGAACCTCTCCCCTAGCCTATTTGAGTGCATCCTCAGGACACAATGGCTAGCTTTTTCCAGAGTGAGCAATTTCAAAGATGACCTAGCCCCAGAAGTCACACGTTTACCTTTGCTGTATCCTACCAGTCACATGGGCCAGCCTGGATGCCCCATACACCAGCAAGAGTATCCCCAGGAAAGCATCACTGGGGGTCAAGACTGGCTACCACACTTTGTACACTTCACATTTTTATGCTAAAATGAAGATGATGTCGCTTAGTTCTTCATATCCGTGCTGCAGAGAATATGCCCATTCAGGAGGCATTAGTTGTTGGTCTCTTGATGTCTGTCTCAAAGCAGAATGGAATAAATGGTATTACAGAGAGACAGGGACGCTGCTCTAGGAACAAGCAGGGGGAATTCCCTTCTGGTTGGGGAATGGCTCCATGAAGAAAATGGAGTTTTTGAACTAGGCCTTTGGGGATATGTAGAGTTTTAACAGTCAGAAAATATTGGGATGGAGTAAAGTGGTGGGAAAAGTCATTCTAAATAAACACTGGGATGGGCATAAACAGAGACTCAGAAGTAAAGGAATATAAGAATCGTTTGGAAAAGTTGAGAACTCCTGAAATGGTGTGTCTCTGTGTTTGTGTCTTTACACAACATGCCAAGCAGGCAGAAGAGGAAACAGGAACATCAGAGCTGGAAGTGCAGTTAAAAAACCTACTAGACAGCCAAGTTTCTAAATGCCAGAGTCAGGATTAAAGGCAGAACTCGTTTTCTGAGCTAATCTTCCTTTTTGGAGATGATATGTTTAGTAAGTGCATTCCCAAACTTTAGTAATTTGCGTGTAATGACTAGAATGTAATTGTTGTCACCTTTCTCATACACAGGTGTGTGGTGGGCAGCCTCTAAGATGTCACCTATGACCTCTGCCTTTTGGTAACTCCCTCCTTTGTGCATGTGGGCTGGATTTAATGACTCACTTCTCATGAATAGAAGGAGCTGCATGTTGTGAGGGGCCTGATGGAGATGCCTATGTGGCAAGGTACTGACGTCTTCAGCCAACAGCCAGCACAACACAGAGCCCTGCAGGCAACTGTATAGAGAGAGACTGGAAGCTAAACCTGCAGGTCCGGGACTGGGGAAGAGGGCAGAGGGAGATGGGTGAGACTTGGAAGGACAAAGGCCCATCCCAGTGGACACTGACACTTTGATACTAGCCCCATGAGAGACTCTGAACTAGGAACATCCACCAAGCCACACCCTACACAGATTCCTGGCTCACATAAACCGAGACAATAAATGTTTATTAAGTGGCTAAGTTTGGGAGTAATTTGTTATGTAACAATAGATAATGAATACACATGTGCCACCCAGACAATGATCTACTTAAGACATCTGTCTTCAGATCAATTGACTTTTTTATATACTTATATTTATTTAAAAAGGAAATTTTATATTTCAAAGTAAGAGACTGATATCAATTTCCATAAATAGGTTAGTGTGTGAGACCTAAAGTCATCTCTTTAACGCTAACTACTGCGTTTACTGACATTACTAATATTCCTTGAGAGACACGAGCTAATTGAAAGACACTGGGTTTGAATTCCATGTTCCCCTCTTGTTAGCTGTGTGACATTAGAAATGTTCCATTAATGATTTGAGGCTTTGTTTCTTCATTTCTAAAAGAGATGATTTGACTCGATTTTCTAGTATTTTTTAGGATTAAACAATTACTGTGAAAGCACCTGTAAATAATAATGATGATAATAATGATAATTGTCATGTTTTATAATCTTTTTTTTTTTGAGACGGAGTCTCCCTCTGTCGCCCAGGCTGGAGTGCAGTGGCACAATCTCGGCTCACTGCAAACTCTGCCTCCCGGGTTCACGCCATTCTCCTGCCTCAGCCTCTCCGAGTAGCTGGGACTACACGCGCCCGCCACCACGCCCCGCTAATTTTTTGTGTTTTTAGTAGAGACGGGGTTTCACCGTGGTCTCGATCTCCTGACCTCGTGATCTGCCCGCCTCGGCCTCCCAAAGTGCTGGGATTACAAGCGTGAGCCACCGCGCCCGGCCATGTTTTATAATCTTTAGCAATGCACCAAGTCCTACGTTTTGCCATTCAGGAAAATTTCAGAGAGGTTGAGTCACTTGCTCAGGGTAACAGCTGGTGCCGTGGCGAGTGAGAATTCAAATCCGGATCATTTTCCTTGTGAAGCTCTTACTCCTTAGTGTTACAGATTATACACCACACACAGTGAGCAACATTCAGACCATTCTTTTTTCTTGCTTAGAAATGGAACTGTGCAGTTTTCCTGCATCTACTTTAATGTACTATGGAACTTTTTTTCTCTGCCAGGTTCAACTCTATTTCTGGGATCACTCACTGTTTACTAACGAGGTTGTTGTCCGGACCCAGTTTTTCTAGGTTCATAGCCGCTAGTCAAACATCACTATAGGTCAGCTGGGGCTGTCTGTAGTAATGATAAAATCTATGCCTTCAATTTCTTAATTAACTAAATACAACGAAGTCTTTAAATTTATCAAAGCAGGGTCTCTGGTGGAATTAATTAGAAAATTATGGGGGAGGACTTGATGATTAATCCAGACTTCATAAACCTATTGGGAATTTTATACAAGCTCAAAATAAAACAGACTTGTGTTAAAAATTAATTTATAATGTGATAACCATTTCAGCATTTTTCGTGACAGAGTGGGGGATAGGGGCCGGCAGTGTTCCAGCCTACATCTCAGGATGCTGTCTCTGACATTCTGGGATAACACTGAGTTTTGAAAAGTGTTTAGTGGCATTGCCGTGGGCAGACAGATGGAGGTCTTTTATAAACTCCATTAGCAGCCTTCCCCGGACAATGCCTGCAAACATCACTACTGACACTATCATTTTCCATGAGCATTTTCAATTTTTTTCTATCTTACAGAAGAAGAAATAAAAGCATTCTTAGAAGACTTTGCCATGTATATGCCCTGTTACAAAGCAGTATGTAAAACAAGAATGCTTAACATGGCTGCAAGAAAAGTCCCACAGCTTCTTCACTGCAAGCCGAAGGCACCTATGCACACCCATTCTATACAAGACCCTGCATCTGGCCCTCTGGAGGGGCTATGGCTAAGGTAACTGTTTATGCATTTGTATTAGTCCATTCTCACACTGTTGATAAAGACATATGCAAGACTGGGTAATTTATAAAGAAAAAGAGGTGTAATGTGCTCGCAGTTCTACACAGCTGGGGAGGCCTTGTAATCACGGCAGAAGGCAAAAGTCACATCTTACATGGCCGCAGGGAAGAGAGAAAATGAGAACCAGGCGAAAGGGGTTTCCCCTTATCAAACCATTAGCTCTCATGAGACTTATTGGCTACCATAAGAACAGTATGGGAAAAACCAAACCGACCCCATGATTCAATTATCTCCCACCAGGTCCCTCCCACAACACGTGGGACTTATGGGAGCGACAGTTCAAGATGAGATTTGGGTGGGGACACAGCCAAACCATATCAGGCTTCCAGGAGCACACAGGTGAGCAGAAGGTGTGGACAAGAACAGACAAGTCCGGGAAAGTGGGTTCGATGTTCAGACCAGCAATTGTGTGGAGCTATGGTAGCACGTAGAAAAATGTGACTATTTCTATCCAGGGGACTGAAAATCTTCCCCGAGGGACTGAGGCTTGAGCTGAGTTGTGAAAGAGGAGAGACTGTCACCAGGCAAACTTGAGGAAATGGCATAAACCTTGACTCGAGGACAAGGGCACATCCAGAACATTAAGGGAACTGTAAGGGTCCATGATGTCTGAAGTGCCTTATTTTCCTGGGTCTTGACACATTAGAAGTGATAATTGTTCTATAATAGCACTTCTGCTGTGTTGGCTAAGGCAGAATCTTTGTGACAGTGAATTAAAAATGCAATTAGTAAAAGAAACGCAATTAGCTATTTTACATTGTGTTCACATATCCAAATTAAAAAGAAGACTTGATATAACTATGTAGAAAAAACAAAGGTTAATAAACAGCAGGTTGGGCTATCATTATCTGTATATTCCTAGGGAAAGGTAGTTTAGTGTCTGCATTAATAGGGTAAGAGAAAAAAAGGACTGCATGTCAGTTACTTGGCTGTGTGACTGGATCACGCTTGGCTTGGTCTGATTCCAAAGCTCATGTTTCTTCCTTTTCCCTCCACTTTGTTTTATTATTATTTGAGCTTTTGGTAATTTCAGGGTGTTGTAATTCCTGGATTCGAATACTAACATATGAAAATTTATTAATGGTTATTTTGGTTTCATGTAATTTAGCTAACAACATACTTCAACAATATGACTGTCAAAAGTCATAGTACAATTTAGATTATCTGATTTTCATAATCTTAGTTTTTAAAAACCTGCCAATTAATTCAAAGCACAAAACTAAGCCCGCTAGTCATTACTTTTCCAAATTTGAAATTACCAAAATTTACCATAGAGAAAACTGAGTATATTATGCTGTATTACTATCATGGAGTATTAAAGAGCAAATAAAAATATTGTATTCAAGGAATATTTAACACACCCCCCTCAAAAATAAAAGAATTTGCGATGAATGCCTTTTTTGAATTTTTATATGTCAGGCAAGTATTATTAATACAAAATTTATTATTATTTTAACTGAGCAGATATAATAAAGACTCCATAAAAATTTTACATTCCCTCCTATTTGAAATAGGGTCCTTTTGCTTTAAGAACAAAGGACAATAAATATTTCTAAATAATAATATCAATGCATGATTAATGATCCTCTCATTTATACACATTAGGTGAATAAATGCGAGGATATTTGTAGCAAGAATGGCAGTGCAGACGTGGGAATGAGCTCTGGAGCCAGCAATTACTCTAAGACACCCTTTATTTTCAGCCATGGTTTCTGCATTTACTTTTGTCACTTTTTCTTTGCCCTTTGTGGCTCATCTTTTTTTGCGCAGACTCGTGTGATGCCCCATCTGCTGTGATTCACCCCATTCTAACTATGCAGCACACATCCTGTCTCTATGCACCAAAATTTTATCAGTTTTTATAATTAATCAGAGCCTTGCAGATAAAAGATGCAGATGCAACATTTTAAAGAGATGTTGCTGAAAGTAACTCACACAGGCCAGAATGCATTCGATACTCATGATGATTTGGGAGAGAGGGAGAATTCACATATTTACTATCTGGGTTTCCTAGAAGGCTGCTTGGCCCAAGGCAAGAACGGTAGCCTTAGAATCAGGTCACTGCAGTTCTGCCCTTTACTAGCAAGGAGACTTGGGCATGACACTTAACCTTCCTGACTCTCAATTTTTCCTTCTTTATAATGAGAAATAATCCCTGGTCTTCCTCCCAGGTCTGTGAGCCTGGCACTTCCTACTTAACTGAGTCACTTTCCCCTTTTGATTCAAATGAATCATCAGTTTATTCAACAGCTATTGTTAATCACCTATGTATATGAGGCCCACGATTTGGAGACCTGGAGTCCAGTTATAGTTCTGTTACTGAACAAGTAAGTCAGGCCTGAGATTTCATTGTCCTATGTTTCTACTTCTGTAATTAGCAAACATTTATATAACATTTATAAGTTATCAGCCACTATTCCAAGCACCTTATAAACATTGATTTAGAATCTCCATTTTATGACTAAAAAGAAACTGAGGAAGAGGAAAGTTCAGGAACCTGCCCAAAGTCACATGACTAGCACGTGTTGGAGCTGGGATTCAGAGTCTATGCATTTAACCATGGCACAATGCTGTCTCTGAGTGATATCAATATACCTTCCTTATTACCCCCAGCATGGGAGAGTAGAACAAGCACACTTTTCATAATGGAATACATCAGGTACTAATTAATTCCTGCCTGGATAATCATTAGTTGTGTGACCTTGGTCAAGAAACAGACATTTTTGGTACGGGCGCCATGGCTCACGCCTGTAATCCCAGCACTTTGGGAGGCTGAGGTGGGCAGATCACGAGGTCAGGAGTTTGAGACCAGCCTGGCCAAGATGGTGAAACCCTGTCTCTACTAAAAACAATGAAAAAAAATTAGCCGGGCATGGTGGCAGGTGCTTGTAATCCCAGCTACTCAGGTGGCTGAGGCAGGAGAATCGCTTGAAACCCGAAGGCTGAGGTTGCGGGGAGCCGAGATTGAGTCACTGCACTTCAGCTTGGGCAAAACAGAGAAATTCCGTCAAATAAAAAAAAAGAAGGAAAGAAAGAAAGAGAGAGAAAGAGAGTGAGAAAGAGGAAGAAAAAGAAAGAAAGAAAGAAAGAGAAAGAAAGAAAGAAAGAAAGAAAGAAAGAAAGAAAGAAAGAAAGAAAGAGAGAGAGAGGGAGAGGGAGGGAGGGAGGAGGAAGGAAGGAAGGAAGGAAGGAAGGAAGGAAGGAAGGAAGGAAGGAAGGAAAAGGAAGGAAGGAAGGAAAAGGAAGGAAGGAAGAAAGAAGGAAGGAAGAAAAGAAAGAAAGAAAGAAAGAAAGAAAGAAAGAAAGAAAGAAGAAAGAAAGAAAGAAAGAGAAAGAAAGAAGGAAAGAAGGAAAGAAAGAGGGAAAGAAAGAGAGAGAGACATTCTCAATCCTCAAATTTCTCACCTATGAACTTGAAATGCTACCTACCTCACTGAATTTCTAGGTGGATTAGAAAACATCACATCTTTGTAAAGTACCTGCTACTGTAAACAAATCCACGTTGGGCTACTTGAAAGCCAGGCTCGAGACAAGGATTGGTGGAAGGAAAAGCCGATTTATTCAGAGAACCAGCAAACCAAGAAGATGGTGAACCAGCATTTAAAGTACCATCTTAAGTCAGTACAAAATTCAGGCTCTTTTAATGTTAAGGTCAGGGGGAAGAAAAGCGGTTTGGGATCAAGGGGTGACCAACAACCACAGATATCTGGATGGCAGTGAGAATCCAAGGAGGTTAGAAACTTCTTTGTCCTTGGTCAGGTCACAATGTTTCCATAAATCTTTAACAAACATGTTTGTTTACATACTTCCGTGTTAATCTCAGACTTAGTTTTAAAAACTACATAATTGTTGTTTTTGCATAGTATCTCAGTGCCCCAAAATTACTGCAGCCTACGTACAGGAATGGGTAAAGGCCCCTTAAACAAAAATAGAGGTAGTTACGTTCGTTCCTTTGCTGTTTCCCTGTTACACTAGGGTATGTGAAACATAGAGAAGATTCAAATGCCACTCCCCTTCCCCTTTCAGGAGATAGTGGAGATGGAGGAGAGATAGGAACATTTCAGGGGAAGGTCTGCAGCATTGCTAATAGTCACTGCATTATATTTTACTCCTTCCACCTGCCAGACGCTTGCATAGGCCAGCTCCAATCTCCATGAGACAGCTCAGTAAGATTTGTACATTTACCCCCATTTACAGCTCAGAAGATGGAAGCTCAGAGAGGTTCAATAACTCACTAAGGTCATAGAGAGTACCTGACAGAAGGATTTGTCCGCAATGGTTCTTATGCTAAAGCCTCAGCTCTTGCTGTTGTTCTGTTTTCTGTTAAATGCCATGCTAATTGTGACCCAGCAAATCCATATGCCTCCCGAGGCCGGAAACTGTATTTAATCGTTTTTGTGTGTGGCTTCCATTCGAGACAGCATCATGAATGGGATAAATACAAAGATATTAACAGTTAAGTAAGTGAGTAGGCCGAGTGCGATGGCTCATGCCTATAATCTCCACACTTTGGGAGGCTGAGGAGGGCAGATCGCATGAGGTCAGGAGTTCAAGATCAGCCTGGCCAAAATGGTAAAACGCTGTCTTTACTAAAAATACCAAAATAAGCTGGGGACATGACTGTAGTCCCAACTACTGGAGAGGCTGAGGCATGAGAATCGCTTGAACCTAAAAGGCAGAGGTTACAGTGAGCCGAGATCTTGCCACTGCACTCCAGCCTGGGCAACACAGCAAGACTCTGTCTCAAAAAAATAAATAAATAAAATAAATAATAAAGTGAGTAAGTAAACACATCAAAGATGCTGGGCGTGCCAGCCTTAGATTCTGCTTGGTTTCTCAGGTGAGTAGAGGGCAGGGCCCTGAGCTGACCATAAATCTTTGTTGGGCCATCTTTAATGGGTGTGAGTTCCACACCAGGGTGACAAGCCCCACCAACTGCAATCTAGAAGCCACCTGATACAGCAAACCAGGCAGGAGGAGAGGACCTCGCTGGCTCCCAGCAAAGCTGAAGCCCCACCACATTCATGTTGCCCCTAAGCTCCGGGCTGTCAGATCCTCCGTGGAAGTGATAAAATAGGAAACTTCCGACTCTCCTCACCACAACACCCCAACACCTACTTTTTAATATTCAGGGCCTCTGGCCTCCCACCAGATCAATACAGCGTGATCTCTCATAGAAAATCACTTCAAAATGATGCCCCACTGGCAAGGTAAGCAGCTGATCAGATTCTTTGAAGATCAATGGCTGTACCCTCGGGAAAGCAGGACGCCTTGTTTTCTTACTGCAATTTGAAGATTGTACTTACCCTTGCAAGGAGGGTACCTTTGAATGCGTAAGTAGGTGGCTTTTGATCTGGGTCTTGAAAAGGAAGAACTTTGCAAGGGAAGGCAAAATAGGCTGGGAATTGCAAGAAAAAGAAACATCATGTGCAAAAACATGCAGGTGAGAGCCTGAGCACTGAGAGCAAAACTGGATTTACTGAGCATCTACTTTGTGCCAGATACTATGCAGGGAGGTTTACATCCTCAACATAATGCTAGAAGGTAACTACCTTTATCCACATTTTATAGAAGAAAAAATCTGAAGTGTAGAGAGTAATGTTAAGCAACTTGCCTGAGATGACTTATCTCTGCGTTGACAGAGTGCTTGCATACTGGGTTAGCTGATTCATAGTGTGCTCTTTCCAGAAAGACAAGCAAAATACAGAGGCTGGCCTTTTAGCTCTCAAGTTCTGTTCTCAGACACTTCTTTATGGCAGGGCATTTTTGCTTGTTTCTTTGTTTGCTTTTTAAGTGACAGTTTTACAGTTTGGTGAGTAGTGTGGTCTGGAGTTACACGTTATAGGGGATTTGGAAAGATTGATTTATTTATTCATTTATTTGCTATATTTTTAATTTTTGTAGAGACAAGGTTTCTCTATATTGTCCAGGCTGGTCTTGAACTCTTGGGCTCAAGTGATCCTCCTGCCTCAGCCTCCCAAAGTGCTAGGATTACAGATGTGAGCCACTGGGCCCAGCTAATTTAAAAATATTTTACTTAGTAGGAGAAGTGGTAGTGCCTATGTTCTGTTTGCAGTCCTTGGAGAAGCTGGCTGCTTTTATAAGCATGGGAGGAGACAATTTCAGATGTTGAGATGGAATCTTAGTAGGAAACACCATACTATCTAATAAGATATCTGCCTCTGAGTGTGAACAATTATCTCCAACCAATAGGACATTATTTTTTCATTTAATTAATTAATTAATTAATTTATTTATTTATTTTTTTATTTTGAGACGGAGTCTCACTCAGCCGTCCAGGCTGGAGTGCAGTGGTGTGATCTCAGCTCACTGCAACCACAGTCTCCCGGGTTCAAGCAATTCTCCTGTTTCAGTCTCCAGAGCAGACGGGATTACAGGCACCCGCCATCATGTCCGGCTAATTTCTATGTTTTAGTAGAGGAGTGGTTTCACCATGTTGGCCAGGCTGGTCTTGAACTCCTGACCTCAGGTAATCCAACTACCTGGGACTCCCAAAGTGCTAGGATTACAGGCGTGAGCCACTGTGCTCAGCCCATTTATTCATTCTCTACTCCTCAGATAAGCATGTAGGCCAGGCACAGGGGCTCACGCCTGTAATCCCAGCACATTGGGAAGCCGAGGCAGGCGAATCACTTGAGGTCAGGAGTTTGAGACCAGCCTGGATAACACAGCAAAACCCTGTCTCTACTAAAAATACAAAAATTACAAAAAAAAAAAAAACCCTGTAATCCCAGCTATTTGGGAGGCTGAGGCAGGAGAGTCACTTGAACCCTAGTGGTGGAGGTTGCAGTGAGCCTGTTGCACTCCAGCCTGGGCAACAGAGCAAGACTCCATCACATAGACACACAAAAAAGGCTTGTAATACATCCTCAGCACCAAATATGGTGCTAGTCACTGGGCACTTAACTGACAAATGACCCTCTGTTGATGACCTAAGAGGACTTACTCAAGAGTTTAGCACAACAGGCAGGAAAATGAGTCCACGAATGCGAGAATGACTGAGAGGCCCAGAGAAAGAAGTAAGTGGTGCTGCCCTGGGTGTGGCTTCAGCGAAGAGGAGCCCACAGTGTTCCAGAAAGTTTTCGGAGAGAGAGATGGACTGCTTGCCATCTGGCTCCAGAGATGGGACAAGGCCCGGGCAGCAGCCTGAGGACCTGGGAGTACATCAAAAGCTGGGAATGGTGGCTCCAGCCCGGGCATTTGAAAAATGAAAGGTCACCCAGATTGTGTTTACGGGCTCAGAGGCCACCTTGGGCATTCTGGTTTTGAAGAAATTGGCTTCTCTTGAGCAACAAAGTTCAGGCTTGTCAGTTATAATCCATCTGCTAAGGCATTGGTTCTGGTTAGGATTTAAGGACTCAAACAGATGTTATATAATGTGGCTCCTCACAATCAGTGCCAGTTTATTTAAAAATATTTTTTATTAAGTGCATACCCTTGCACGCAGGAGGCCTTTTGTGAATGCACACCCTGTATGATACAGATTTGGCTCTCTTCTCCAAGTTATTGCCTCAGTTTCTTCAACTTCCTTTCTTTGCTTCTGATTCTCTCTCTCTCTCCCTGCCGCCACCGTCTATCTGCCACACACACACACACACACACAATTTTCAAATCCGATTTTCTCTGCCTTTTTGTTTCTCTCTTACTCCCTCTGCCCCTCATAATCTTTTTCTTCATCAGTCTAATACTAAAACCAGTTTGCTAGGGCTATTAGGATCCTTGTGCCAGGCAATGGTCGTAGCACAGTAGAAACACTCCTTTGCATGTGCACAGGGCTTTATAGTTTATGAGGGAATTTTCACTTTTGCATCAGTTTTCTCCATTAATTCTTGCTACAGCCCTGGGAGGGAGGGATTCAGCCCTCTTTCAATTCAATCTGTGCTTAGGGAGTCCACCAACCACTTTTCTTGAGGCCGCTGTCAGCATGGATATGCTAGTGAGTTAGACATAGTCTCCTCTCTGTAGGATGCCTTACAACCATCTAGAAACTTGTGAAAATCCAGATTCCAGGACTCTTGTGTGGGACTCTCAATTAGCAGATGCAAGGTATCTGCATTTTAAGGAACTCTCAGATGATTCTAATGAAGGTGACCTACACTTAGAGAAAAGTGCTTGTCTTAGTCTATTTTGCATTGTTAGAATACCACATACTGGGTAATGTATAAAGAAAAGAAATTTATTTATCACAGTTCTGGAGAATGGGAAATCCAATATTAAGGTGCCAGGATCTTGCCAGGGCCTTTGAGCTGTGTCGTGCCACGGCAGAAGGTGGGAAGGTGAGAGGGCACCCACATGAGAGTGCAAAAGGAAAGGGGTCGAACTCATCCTGTTATCAGCAACCTACTCCTATGAAAACTAACCCACTCCTGAAATAACAGCCATCATTCATTCATGCAGGCAGAGCCCTCATGACCTAAGGAGGATTAAGTTTCCAACACATGCTTTTTTTATGGAACACATTCGAACCATAGCAGTGGTCTAATGCAACACTTCTCCAACCTTGATGTTCACAAGGGCTACCCGGGATGTTGATAAGATGCAGTTTCTGAGTCAGCAGGTAAGACCTGCGATTCTGTGTTTCTAACAAATGCCCAGGTGATATCAATGCTGCTGGTCTAGGGGCCACACTGGGTGTAAGCAAAATCTAGTTATTATTTTTCTCCTATTTTTTGCAGATCTGGAAATCATGGAGGTAAAGCTGAACTCAAGGGGTCATGTTGTTTTACTACCTTGCGCAGGGATTCCTTATGGGAGATACAGTAAATGATGAGAATCTGGGGCTTTTGCATTTGAATCCTGTAAAAGACACAGGATGGAAACAGAGCCTAAATTTTTCAGCCTTTTGGAAGTCCTGCTCGCTCATCTCTTCCAGTTAGACCTGCCCACTCGCCTGCTATGTGGGCCCTCATCACTGTCTTCTTTCACCAGGACTGGCCATCGCTTCACTGCTTAGGAAGCCAGGACCATGGACTGCTCATGGCAGATAGAATCCCTTGGTCCACAGTTAAAATACTGGTCCTGGCAATTCTAACCATGTTAATACAGTATTGAGAATATTAATGATTAAGTTTCATTGCATTTCCCTGAACCTTAGTTTTCTCTTCCATAAAGTGAAGATTATCTGTGCCTCTCAGAACAGCGTAAATGTAGACATGGAGTCAAGAAATAGGGTGGGTAGCAGAGAGCTCTTAACACGTAGCTCTTACCCATGTAGGAGAGGTGAGGGTAGGGGTCAGAGCCCAGACCAAGCTGCTGCTGGAGCCAGGAATCGAACTCAGACCCTCTGCTGTGGGTCTTTTGCTCTTTACTGTCTCTTGTCCATTCACCGTTCTTTGTGAGCTCTTGAAGGGCAATGACTGTGAAGATTCGTAATGATAAAAGCACTTAGCCAGTTTTGGGGCACATGAGAAGTGATCCATAGAGTTAGCATCACCCTCATCATCATTACTAATATGACTTATCTAGTTTTCATACATGGCACCTGGCACCCAGCTCCATGGAAGCCTACTGCTGGGGCTTGTGTGGTAGCCATAGAATCAGATCAAAAGATGTTGAATGTCTTCAGGGCCTATTTCCATTTAATTTCTGGGCATTGAATGAATTGTCCTTGGAGCATTGTGTTACTATTTAGATTCTTATTATAAGAATCTGAGCAGCCTCTTTCCTGACACCCTGGAGACTTGCTTCTTTTCATTTACATCTGTGCTATCAGCCCTCTTCCTCATGGCTGGGCAGCCCTGCCTGGGGCTTGGCCCCAAGACTGCAGCTGTCGTATTCCCAGAGAGTGAGTTCCTTTCCCTGGCTCCCCAACAGGCAATCTTCTGGCCCAGGTTGAGCTAATACCCTGCTCTCCATTTCTATTGAAACAGATCTAGAATAGAAGCCACCTTTTTTTCCCCTTTCTTAGCAACAGTACAAATGCTCAGGCGAGTGCAGTGGAGCAATCATAGCTCATTGTAACATCAAACTCGTGGGCTTAAACAATCCTCCCACCTCAGCCTCCTGAGTAGCTAGGAGTACAGGCACACACCACCATGCCCAGCTAATTTTTAAATATTTTTGTGGAGATGCGGTCTCATTATATTCCTCAGACTGTTTTGAACTCCTGGCCTCAAGCAATCCTCCTTACTTAGCCTCCCAAAGCTTTGGGATTACAGGCATGAGGCACCATGACCAGCTTGGAAGCTGTCTTTAGACACAGGTATAGAGGAAGCTAAAGAGAAGATTCCTGTTAATACTTCTAGCTTTTAACATCTTTCAATTGTGTAGCAACTATCATTCTAGTTCCTTAGATACTCTTAGGTTCTTCTATGGCAAAATTCAGATGATCACACACATCTACTAAGGTAATCATGGTGATCAAATTATAATGAAAAAAAAATAGCTGAAACTACTAGATGCTCAGACACTGTGCTAAACTCTATGAGGATTCTGTCCATGATTTCTAGAAGGAAGGTCTTATAAAACTAAAGCAAGAAAAGTTATGTAACCTCCCCAAGAGCACACAAGTGCTAAGTGCCTTTTGGTAATAATCTTCACTCATATTTTGCAGATAATTGGTCTCATTGCTCTTAGAAAAAAAACAAAATTCCAGCTCTTTGGTGCAGCTTACAAGGTGCTGCGTGAGTTGGCTCATGCTTGTACCTGTAGCTTTGGCTTTTGATATTTCTCCATGCTGCTTGAGCCATGATGTCCACTTTTGCTGAAACACTGGTTGTCCATTCTTCTCCAGCCATCCTCACCCTTGGACTGGTTATACATCTTTTAGGAACTGTAGAAGCTTAGTTTGTTTTCCATGAAGTCTTTGCTTGAATCCCACTCCTGCAAGTAGAATGCTCCTGACAAGGGATTCTCATCCCTTTCCCTGTTTGCCTTTCACTAAGTAGTGAGCTACATGAGGGAAAGATCTTTATCTATCTTATTTGCAATTTTACTCCTAGTACCTAGCAAAGTGCTTGACCCAAATAGGCATATTTTCAAAAAATAGCTCAGTGAATAAATCCTCTGTTATTTTTTCTTCTTGACCCTGTCCCTGGGTTCTGAGGTTATACTTCACTTAGGTTATGTGACATGACAGTATCATTCATATATTTGCATGTGTTAGTTGTCTAGAGGCCATAGATCCTATTCATCTCTTCTGAGGATGCTAGAAAACAGATGCTCAGTGAATACATTCTCAAATCAGGGAATATTAGATTTAAAAGACTCATTCATGGTCATGGAGTATAAAAATCTCTGTTCACAGATGGGGGAGTTGAGACAAATTTTTGAATTGATTGATTTTTAAATCTTGAATATAGACACATAAACACACACATAGAGAGAGCACAAGCTTTGGTGTCACACATTTCTGGGTATGAATTCTAAAACTGTCACTAATTAGTTTTATGACCCTGTATAATTTATTTAACTTCACTGAATCCCAATGTTCTCATCTGGAAAAGTGGGCTTATAATAACTAACTCAAGAGAGATTTGTGGGCGTTACAGATAGAAAGCATCAACTAGGAGGCTGCTTGTTATGTCCTTGAAACTAGCATTAAGTATGGTGCAGGCTCAGTCCTGTGGTCAGTCTGGGTGGGCTCTACCCTGCTCTACCCTGCATTAACTGGGTGATTGAACAAGTGACTTAACTCTCTGTGCCTCAGCTTTTTCATCTGTCAAATGGAGGTTATAATAATTGTACCTACTTCATAGAATTGCTATGAAAATGAAAGGTCCTTGTTAAAAGCACACCACACACACAGGGGAAATAAACAGGACCTGCCACATTGGAACGCATAGCAGATGTTGGCTATTACTAGGAAAAGAAAAGGGCTTCTGAACTATCTTAGCTACAGATCTGGCCACGTGGGCACTTGGATGGCTGAGCATAGGACTCATCATGAAATGGCCCGGCCACCTCGGCTACTGGATTCTGGCCTATCGCAGGAGAAGGTGCATCATTTTTCAACCTGACACCCTTTGTTTATGGGCCTAGCAGAAAAATTGTGACAGATGCTCTCTCTCTGAGAGATTGATCCTGAAGAAGTCACAATACGTGGCCAGCAGTGGGGAGACTGGATTGCTATTTTTTTTGTGTGAGTATTACTGCCATTTCTGTTTCTAACTCAGTGAGAAGGGAGATGCTCACAGAGAAACCCCTTGCAGATTTTGGGAGATAGGCCATGTGGAGTCAGTGATGCAGGCCAGGGAGTGGTAATGCCTTTAAGCTGCTTCCTCCAAGTTGCCCAGTAGGATGCCTGCACCAGGACCAGATGTGCAGAGAATCCAGGGGTTCAAAATGCCCATTGACTCTCCTAGGCATTTTTTCTCTTCTTTGGGGCTTTCTTTATGTATCCATGTAGTCACTCTTTGATTCATTCAGCAGAGATTTATTGGTAACCGCTACATGCTAGGCACTGGACTGCCACAGCAGCAAACAAGTGAGAGCCATCACCCTTGGGAAATTCACAACCAAAAGGACAATTACAGAGGCATGTAGGAAGGGCAGTTACAACTGCAAGAGAAAGGAGCACAGATGAGGAGCACAGAATCAGCCCAGGGAACAGGCTGGGAAAATCTCCCTGGAGGAGGCAGAATGGGATAAAATTAGGTGCACCACCCACTCAAGACACAGGGTAGCATAAAACCAGAGAGGTAAGGCTTGAAAATAACCTGCCTCAGTTCCCCATTTAATGGACAGAGACAACAAAGGAAGCCAGAGCAGGGGAATGCTGAGCTGCACAGTGTATAATATGTAGGCATTTAGCTATCTAGACATTACAGTTTGAACTAATTCTAAGTGACTTCCGATGTCAGTGACATTGGACTATGTTGTTTACACATAAATTTGATTCATACAGAGTGAGTGGTTATTAAGCAGAAGTAAGGTAGTGAAAAGATAACCATATAAGTTATGAAACAAATCTGAGGCACTTTTGAAAGTGAAAGGGGAAATAATAATTGTCAGGAAACAACAGGCAGCAAACAAGGCCTGTCTTTGTAAGAAAAGGAAAACAAAAAAGATGTATGACCATCTGTTTAACAGTTAACAGTGGGAAGTTAGAAGTCAGAAATGTGGGTTCAAAAACACGTTTTCTCCACTCTAGATGTGATCTTAGAGGGTCAGACTCTGAATCTCTGGGGAATATAATGCCTAAGCATGATCATTTTTCTCCTGTGTTTAGGGTTGCCAGATTTAGTGAATAAAAGTAGACTGTTCAGTGTAATTTGAATTTCAGACAAACAATGAATAATTATTATAGTATAAGTATATCCCAAATATTGCATATCATACTTACACAATCATCTCTTGGTGCCTGTGGAGGATTGCTTCCAGGATCCGCCACAGACACCAGAATCTATGGATGCTCAAGTTCCTTATATAAAATGGTGTAGAATTTACATGTAACCTATACATATACTACAGTAAACTTTAAATCAACTCTAGATTACTTATAATACATAATACAGTGTAGATGTCCTGTAAATGGTTGTTTACTGTATTGTTTAGGTAATAATAACAAACAGTGTCTGTATATGTTTAGTACAAATTCAGTTTTATCAAATATTTTCATTCTGTGGCTGGTTGAATCCACAAATGCTGAACCCATGGATACTTGGGAACAACTGTGCTATAAATACATACATACATATAATATGTGTGCATATATATAGAGAGTTTATATAGAGTTTTATACTATGTATACAGTTATATATGTGTATATATACACACATATGTATATATACACACATATCTTTATATATATAAATTAGTCTAGTTGGTTCTATCTATCTATCTATCTACACACACGCACATATATGGGCCGACTGTATTAAAAATACATACATATAATGTGTGTATATAGAGAGAGTTTATATATATATAGTTTTATACTATATATACTTATATACCTAGTTTATATATATAGTTTTACAGTTATATATCTTTGTATTTACATAGTTATATATTTATATGTTTATATATCTATATATAGTTATATATACTTATATATAGTTCTATTTCTAGTTTCTAGTTTATATATAAGCTATATATAAAACTATATATGTAAACTAGATATGTTACTATGTATAAAAATAGTCTCAAATATATAAATATATATGGTTTTTATATAGTTTTATATAAAAACTATATGTATTTTCAGTTACATAGTTTATCTGGAATTCAAATTTAAATGGGCAGCCTATATTTTACCTGGCAACCCTAAATTGGTTCAAACCCTAGTTTTTCCATATTTTAATTGTGTCCTCTTGAAGGGCTACATTAGTTTCTGGTGGCCTTTAAGTTGCTGTAAAAGGATGGATATAAAACTTATAGTGAAGTCCCTGACATATGTTAAGCACTCAAAAATGTTTGACACTACTAAACAACACTGCTACTACTATGATTATTATTTATTTGACACATATTTTTGAGTACCTACTATGTGCCTCATCTCTAAAATGGTGGTGAATCACCTCCTTGAGGAATTATCACTGGGTTTAAACATAACGTGAAGAGTATATGATATGTGTTGGATCTGTGTCCCCACCCAAATCTCACCTAGTGGCTCCCATAATTTCCATGTGTTGTGGGAGGGACCAGATGGGAGATGATTACATTATGGGGCAGGTCTTTTCCAATGCTGTTCTCATGATAGTGAATGGGTCTCATGAGATCTGATGGTTTTAAAAACGGGAGTTGCCCTGAATAGGCTCTCTCTTTGCCTGTTGCCATCCACGTAAGATGTGACTTGCTCCTCCTTGCCTTCTGCCATGATTGTGAGGCCTCCCAAGTCACGTGGAACTGTGAGTTCTCCGTTAAACCTCTTTCTTTTGTAATTTACCCAGTCTCAGGTATGTCTTTATCAGCAGTGTTAAAACAGACTAATAGAGTAAATTAGTATGAGTAGAGTGGGATGTTACTGAAAAGATACCAGAAAATGTGGAAATGACTTTGAAAATGGGTAACAGGCAGAGGTTGGGACAATTTGGAGGGCTCAGAAGAAGACAGGAAAATGTGGGAAAGTTTGGAACTTCCTAGAGACTTGTTGAATGACTTTGACAAAAATGCTGATAGTGATATGAATAATAAGGTCCAGGCTGAGTTGGTCTCAGAGGGAAATGAGGAACTTGTTGGGAACTGGAGCAAAGGTGACTCTTGTTACATTTTAGCAAAGACAATGGTGGCATTTGAACCTACCCTAGACGTTTGTGGAACTTTGAACTTGAGGGAGATGATTTAGGGTATCTAGCAGAAGAACTTTCTAAGCAGCAAAGCATTAAAGATGTGACTTGGGTGCTGTTAAAGGCATTCAGTTACGTAAGGGAAGCAGAGCATAAAAGTTTGGAAAATTTACAACAGGACAATGTGGTAGAAAAGCAAATCACATTTTCCGATTTCATGAAAGTCACATTTCATAAGGAGAAATTCAAGCCAGCTGCAGAAATTTGCATAAATAACAAGGAGCCAAATGTTAATTCCCAAGACGGTGAGGAAAATGCATCCAGGGCATATCAAGGTCTTCACTGCAGCCCCTCCCATTACAGACCTGGAGGCCTAGGAGGAAAAAGTGGTTTTGTGGGCTAGGCCCAGGGTCCCTGTGCTGTGTGCAACCTAGGTACTTGGTGCCCTGTGTCCCAGCCACTTCAGCCATGGCTGAAAGGGGGCAATGTAGACCTTGGGCCATGGCTTCAGCCTTCAAGCCTCAAGGCTTGGCTTCTTCCATGTGGTGTTGAGCCTGCCAGTGCATAGAAGTCAAGAATTGAGGTTTGGGAACCTCCACCTAGATTTTAGACCATGTATGGAAACACCTGGATGTCCAGGCAGAAGTTTGCCATGGGGGTGGGGGTCTCATGGAGAAACTCTGCTAGGGAGTGCAGAAGGGAAATGTGGGGTTGAAGCCCCACACAAAGTTCCTACAGGGGGCAATGCTTAGTGAAGGGGTGAGAAGAGGCCACCATCCTCCAGACCCCAGAATGGTAGACCCACCAACATCTTGCACTGTGTGCCTAGAAAAGCCACAGACACTAGAAAAGCCACAGACACTCAATGCCAGCCCATGAAAGCAGCCAGGAGGGAGGCTGTACCCTGCAAAGCCACAGGAGCGAAACTGCCCAAGACTATGGGAATCTATCTGTTGCATCAGCGTGACCTGCATGTAAGACATGGAGTCAAAGGAGATCATTTTGGAGCTTTAAGATTTGACTGCCCCACTGGATTTAGGACTTGCCTGGGGCCTATAGCTCCTTTGTTTTGGCCAGTTTCTCCCATTTGGAATGGTTATATTTACCCAATGCCTGTACCCCCTTTGTATCTAGGAAGTAACTAACTTGCTTTTGATTTTACAAGCTCACAGGCAGAAAGGACTTGCCTTGTCTTGGATGAGACTTTGGACTATGGACTTTTGATTTAGTGCTGAAATGTGTTGAGACTTTATGGGACTGTTGGAAGGGCATGATAGGTTTTGAAATGTAAAGATATGAAATTTGGAAGGGGCCGGGGCAGAATGATATTGTTTGGCTCTGTGTCCCCACCCAGATCTTATCTTGTAGCTCCCATAATTCCCACATACTGTGAGAGAGACATGGTGGGAGATGATTGAATTACGGTGGTGGGTCTTTCTCATGCTGTTCTCGTGGTAGTGAATGAGTCTCACCAGATCTGATAGTTTTAAAAGTGGGAGTTTCCCTGCACTAGCTCAGCCTTTGCCTGTCCCTATCCACGTAAAGTGTGACTTGCTCCTCCTTGCCTTCCACCATGATTGTGAGGCCTCCCTGTCCACATGGAACTGTGAGTCCAGTTAAACCCCTGCCTTTTGTAAATTCCCCAGTCTTGGGTATGTCTTTATAAACAGTGTGAAAACACACTAATACAGGATACAATTTGCCTGGTTCAGCATCTACTCAGTTCATTAGCATGTGAGTCCAACTGACTACTTGCTGTCTCTACTGAGCCCAGATCTGCTTTCTCTACTCACAGTCATATATCTACCCTGCAGGAATCTGACTATGGGGAAGACTATGAGCAAGGCATTTGCCTTAAGAGCAAAATTTAAGGAGTTCCAAAAATCTCAGTAATAAGATACATATTTATATTTTATTTTGATATATTTAATATGGTATCTAAAAAGCAAAATTAATGCAAAAAACCCATGCTAAACAAAACGTCATATTTTAAAGGCAGGCAAGACCAGACTCTACACTTGCATGACCTGGCCTCACTTGACTCATCCTACTTCCAGCCCTGCTAGCCCTGTCACAAGTGATTTAGACTTTTCTTCTTGAAAAACGACCTAGAAAAGAAGGGCATCCTCTATTGCTGGTGGTGAAGATAAAGTTAACAAATATGTCTGAAAGAGTTTGAGTTCTTTGTTAGAATACAGCGTGTACCAAGTTTAGTCCTTTTTAGAGGAAACTTCTGAGACAAAACATTTTGGTTATCTTACCAATCATTTATGGGAGAAATGGTATTTTTCCTAGTAATATTCCCAAACTTGAGACATTTCTGAAGGTCTTAGAGCTTATCCTTGAGAATTTCCACCATTAGAAGTACCTCTGTGTTTGCACTTATCTCAATATATTTAATTTTATAGAAAGGAGGTATGTGTAATTTCTTTCCATGGCTATGAGCTTCTAAGGGTCACGTAGTCCCCAACACCAAACCTGGCATGGATAAATGTGAAAGAATGTGAAGTGACTCATAAAGTTATACAGAAAGTGAATTGCCTAAAACTTATGGTGACTAGAAACTTGAAACATTTACTCCAACATTTACCCCCCTCTTTTAAAAATATTTAATATTTGAGGAGAGCCTAATAGGGTGAGTCACTGTTTCACATGCTCACAGGCATCATAAAATGTGTTGTGTAATACAATTTAATCAAGTTCTCCAACACTTTGTAGTTGATACCATTAATCCCATTCTGAGAAGAAGACACAGGTTCAAGGAGATAAACCACTAACCGAAGGTCACAAAGCTGGCAATTCAGCTGGACTCCATGCTTTGCCATAACACCATGTGCCAGCGCCCCAAGTTCAGAGAAGAATGGGATCTAAAAGTAAATTAATAATGTGGAATATTTGTCCATATCTGGCTCATCCTGCAAGGCTCAGTTCCAATATGTTCTATTCCATGAGGTTTGCTAGACATCCACTTGTTTAGAATGACATTTGCCTTCTTTATCATCTGAATTCACTGGCAGCATGTAACTATGGACTTAATTACAGTCATCAATATTTTAACTACATTTTTCTTAGTTGGGTTTATGTCACCGGATATTTAGCCACTCAAGGGCCAACCCCTTGTCTCATTGTTGAAGAATTTTATCTATCATAATCTCAAATCTTAAATTCAAGCCCAAAAGGTAGAGAGTTCATATATTGAAGGATTTCCTTTTAGAATGTCTTGAATTTATAAATGTAGACACTGAGAACTAGAGAGATTAAGTAGTTTATCCAAAGCCACACAATTAATTTGGCCATTCATAGATATTTATTAACTATTGCATGTGAGGCACAGTGAAAAGAAAGACAGAATGAAAAGAAGGAAAGAATGAATAAATGAGGTCATTTCTTTCAAACACTACCTGGGGCAAAATACAACAGAAAGATGTAACAGAGAATGGGTGGGGGCTGCATTGTGTATGCAGGGAGGTCAGATAAACCATTTTGAAAGAAGTAATAATAACATGAAGGCCTGAATGTGGAGACACAGGTGATTGTGCAGAGTTCCAGGGAAAATGCATTTCATGAAGCAAGTGCGAAGATCTATGGTGAAATAAGGCTGCTGTATTCAAAAAGTAGATGAAAACATTGAGTCTGGAATGCAGGAAGCCACAAAGAGTTGGGGTTTAACACCAATATAAGGGGAAATCGTTTGAGGGTTTTAAGCAGGGAAACTGCAGGATCAAATTTGCATTTTACAAGAGTAAATGTATGTGAACAATGGAGAAGCAAGAGTGAAACAGAGACCAACTAGAAAAGCATTTTATTATTAACTGAACCAGGATTGGAACATAGTCTTTATGCTCCTCGTCCATCTTCTGTCTGTCCTCATGTGTTCCTTCTTGCTGCTGCTCTGGTTTTCTCCTCATCCTAAAACATCTCTCTGGGAGCGTCTCTCACCATGGATAAGGCATTTCACTTTAGAGGCAACCCTGGTGAGCAGATGAGATTATGCTTTTAGGGTTTTTGCATTGAATTAGATTTAAGATGCATTTCTGAAAAAGAGGTTCTGAACTGTGAAGCGTCACTGTGCAGGATGTTCAGCAAGCCACTGCTCCTTAAGCACACACACTGCTTCTTGGTGTGTCATCTTTCCAAAACAGAACAAAGAAACAGAAAGGAGCAAGTGAAGCTCCTACGGGGCTCATTTCTCTAGGTTTCAACTCCTCATTGTCCTTAGTGGTACAATGTTGAGAGACCAGCCAGACAGTGAAGTCAATTGAAGAATAGAGAGTGGCCACACTGCCCTGTGCATGTTGGCTAAAGGTTATCAGTATATTCCCTCATTTTCCCAAGAAATGCTAAGTGTTTTCCCACATCCTTCTTGATGTCTTCCATGTTGAAGGGCTAGCAAGTGCGGATGCATTGGGAGGGACTCCAGCTGCCAGCAGCCACTCAAATTCTACGCAGAGATTTTAGCTGACTCCAAGGAGAATTACCAGCTAATATTATTACAGCTTCCTTTTGAAAAACGTATTTTTATAGCCTCATAATATGCATACTTTTGATTCACCCTCAGCATTAACCTTGAGTTGTTTAAACTTATAACTAAGCCCTCTGAGTGTAGGGACCCTGGATTTTTGGAAGGAAATGATCAATGGAGAGAAATGGGGGATGTGTGGGTCTCTGATTGGCAGTAGAGATACTGGAGCCAGCAAAAGGTTCCCAAAAAAGTTAAAGGAAGTTCCCAATCATAATGGGCATATCAGAAAAAAAAAGGTGGGGGAGAAAGACAAATGCCTGGATAATGAAATGAGAAGAGTAAGATAAAGAGACTGATACATGATCAACTCCAGCCCCACTCAGAGCATCTCATTTAATCTGCTCAGTAACTGGGCAAGGATGGATTTCCTGTCTTTGTCCTGCCGATATGACATGGGAGGCTCTGGGATGTGAAGTTGACTGTTAAGGTCGTGCAGATGGCAAGAGGCAAGGGCAGGCTTTGAATCCAAGTATGCCTGATGACATGGTCCTGTCCTATGAAGGGTTTATGATGTAAAAAGAATGTACAGGAATTAAAGGCAATGCACCCTCTATGTAGGACCATGGGTAGGAGAAACTCTCTCTGGAACTCCTCCTTTCAGGATGGACAGGCAGGGAGCTCAGGAATGAGGGAGCTCAAAGCCTTTGATTGCCTCTGCCTGTGTAAGTAGCTGGGGCATAGTGAAATTTTCTGGGAGGCCTGAGAATCTTCAGTTTCTAGGAGTTCAGAGGTTTCAGAGTAGCTTGTTAACAAATTCCCATTTCTCTAAAGCATTACACTGTTTGACATTTTTTAAGTTACCCTTTCCTAATCCTTCCTGACACAAACTGTATTAAACCAGATTCTTCTGGTTACAAATGACAGAAGTTCAATTCAAGAAAAAATTGGGAATTTATTGGCCCATAAAACAGAAAGGTCGAGGAGGTTAAGCTAGCATCAGGTACGACTGCATTCAGATATTCAATGGTCACCTGGATGCAGGCGTTCAATGGCCAGCTGGATGCAGGCATTCAATGGTCACCTGGATGCAGGCATTCAATGGTCACCTGGATGCAGGACTCAATGGTCACCTGGATGAAGGCATTCTATGGTCACCTGAATGCAGGCGTTCAATGGTGTCATCAGAATGCAAACCCTTTTTCCCTCTCTAGACCTACCTGCATAGGTACTGAATTCTCTTTTGGGTACACATTTTTAAAGACTGTTATGGCTACTGTGGCTCTCAATGTGTCCAGAGAAAAAACACTGTGTGTTCCTCAATAACACTAACACACTTTATAATGTCTCTGATCTACACGGGCATAAGGCCAAGGGTGTAGAATGTATTCATTTGCCGGGTCTGCCTACAAGCCCACACCTGGACTAAAAGCCCACACCTGGCCTACAAGCAAACACCTGATCACAAGATGACTCTTCGACCACAAGCTTATTACTGGAGCTTGGAGGTAGGAAAGCATTAGATGGACTTGAGGACCTCAGATGAACAGTTTGTGGGAGAGAAGGAGGTGCTGGGTGGATAAAAATTAGATGCTAGTGTCAGAAGATGAAGGAAATAATTCTGGAAAGAAGTACAAAATGAACAATTGCCCCCATAGGTGTCATATTATTCTAATCTGCATTGAGCCTTTTAAAAATCTTTGCTTTTCAGAGTGGTTTGTGGACTGGTAGCATCAGCGTCATCTAGGAGCTTTTTTTTTTTTTTTTTTCAATTTATTATACTTTAGGTTTTAGGGTACATGTGCACAAGGTGCAGGTTTGTTACATATGTATCCATGTGCCATGTTGATTTCCTGCACCCATTAACTCGTCATTTAGCATTAGGTATATCTCCTAATGCTGTCCCAAAAAGCAGAATCTCAGGCTTCACTGGGACGCACTGAATCAGAATCTGCATTTTAACACGATCCCTCTGAGAGCTATGTGAATACTGATGTTTGAGAAGCACCGATCTAAACTTTGTCAAGCACTATTTTATCAATGGACAAATATTCCTTAGGTAGGAAAATAAACCTTAGTTTCCTAATGAGGAGATTTTGATTCCAAAATACAGCCTCTGTTACTAAGCTTAGTAACTCTTGGCTGATTATTTTTTGCTTGCTGTACTTTGCTTCTGTTTTCATGTCAGAAAGTGTGGGATTTGGATTGGAAAATCTCTGAAATTTCTGTCAGTGTCTGACCTTTCAGAAGTCTAGTTTTCCTAGGTATCAGAAGGAAGGTAATTTGAGGATTATAAAAAGCATAATAAAGGGTTTTCTGCAACTGTCAAAAAAGAAAGATGCATTCAGAGGTAGTCTTTGGAATACAAAATCAAGATCTCCAATTTAGAATTCAACCAAGTTCTACACTAACAGTTTTAAACAGTGGGTCGAAGGAACCTATAATTCCAAGGAGGCGATAACATGTTGAAAATTCTTAACCTGATGGTGTGGTTCTAATAGGTTCTACAGAAAGTCAGATAAAAGATTCTTGTACCTGCTACAAGAATCTAGGTACCCATCCTGGAGGAGGCAAGTTATAAATTTTGCCTGGAAAACTGCATAGGATTGGGTTCTGGGAAGCCCAAATAAAGCTCCACAAAGCTAATGCTTGCCTCTTCTCATTCTACTAATTGTTCCTTAGAAAATAAAAAAAAAATTAAGCAACAACAACTTCAATTAAATAATAGCAGCTACCACTTCCCGTGGTAATTAGAGAGATAGATCACATGTAATTAATCCGGAGCCCCCAGAAGCTACTTTCACCCTTCAGAAATTGGCTCTCAGCCGCTCCCTTTGCAATGGAATGTTGGGGATTTTTAGTTGCCTTTTATGTTCAGTGTGTTATTAATAACCAAAACACCTCTGTGTAAAACATTAATTGCCTGTCTGCCAGCTTGCACCTGAATTTGAATACTTGGTCTATTGAAACCAAATCCATTATCATGCTTTGCTGGGTAACTGACCTCACTGGCAGAGCTTTAATGGAATCCTTGATGAATCTGATGCACACTCTTTATCCCATATGGAGGATTTGTCAATATAACTATCGTCCTCAAGAAGAAAAAAAAAATACATTTTAAAATAGAAAGCAGATGAAAGCAGGCTCCATCCCACTTGTGGGTGCTACTTGTTTGTGAGCAAGCATCCCAGGGAGCAAATTAAAGAGATAATGACTTTGGTAAAACTTGACTTGAAATGGAAGTTTGGAAGGGGAGCCCTGTTAATAGCTTGTCACTACCTTTGTTAGAGGAAGCCCGGGGGAAATGGAAGAGACAGCAAACCAGTGTGCTCATTGCACGTCTAGCTAAAAAGCAGTGCGCTCTGCTGAGAGTAGATCTTAAGGGTGCAGAAAATTTATCCTGGATGAGCTAACCCAATGTCATGACTTGCAGCATCATTTATAAATGAATGACCTTCAAACCCTGAACTCCAGTCTTCACCCTTCACTGTAACTCCAGTCTTCACCCTTCACTGTAACTGCAGTCTTCACCCTTTACTGTAACTCCTGAGCATCCTTGGCTTCTCCAGTTCATTCTTGTATTACTTGAGGGCACAGTAGCAAAGAGATGGCACATGTCAATCCACAATTTAAATCCTGCGTAAGTGACCACGTTTTAAACTAAAAGGACTATACTTCCAAAGGTTAGGTAGAGTTCAGGAAAACCAACAAGGGACAAGACAAAACCATGAACTAGCAATTAGGGGAGCACTTAGACCCCGAGACCTGAAAAGGCAAGAGGAGAACAGAAGGGGCTACAGTATCTGTAGAAGGAAACAGAGGAAAGAATCATCAGCTGGGAGCTGTGGCCTTTGGAAGAGGAATGCAGTTAACCCTCGCAGGCCACACAAGCAACGAGCCTGGGTGATCTATGTCCTGCTTTCACTCACGTTCCATTGTCTAATATTTTGGCACTTTCTATTGGATAAAACCAACTGGAAGAGACAGAGCATGGAGGTCCATGATACCATGGTCAGTCTCCCAGGATAACAAGCCTGATGGAAAAGACAGGAGAATCAGTGGGAGGGTCAAATAAAATATATTCTACACAGCTGGTTAGTGCATACCTCAAACCTACCAAGCCCCAAACTGAACTCGTGATCTCTTTTTACCATGTCCTGATCCTTTGCCTACCCTAGTCTTCTGCATCACAGGAATGACATCGTCAGCCACCCTGAGAGCCAAAACCTCAAAGCTACTCTTGAGTGCACCCCCTTTCCCTCACCCCCAACTTGCCTTGTTTCAGCAAGTCCTATAGATTGGCTTCCAAAGCATGTCCTTAACTTAGCCCTATCTCCACTGCCTCCATTCTGAACTCAGCCACGTTTCTTTCCCTAATGGATTATTGCAGTGGTCTCCAAGTTGCTCTCTTGCTTCCACTCTTCTGCAAAATCCATTACTGATGCTGAACAAAATCCAGACTCCTTGTTTATCCTTACAAAGGTCTGTGTCAAGGGGTCCTGGCCCACCTTTTCACCATTATTCCTTACTGCTCATTGCCTTAGCTACACCCTTCCAGCTCTCCTGGCCATGCCCTGCCTTTCAAGTAGGTCAAATGTATTTCAGCACAAGGATCTTTGCATCAGCTAATCTTTTTGCTTGCAAAGTCTTTTCTGAAATCACATGGCATGCTCTTTTTGGTCTTCAGGTATCAAATTAAATGTCATTTACCCACAGGTGCTCTCCAGACCATCAAATCTGAAGAGGCCACTGAATTATTCCCTATCATGTTGCCCTGTTTTAGCTTCTTATATATTCCTTCATTCATCTGTTTACTTATTTGTTGTTTCTGTTTTTTTTTTTTTTAAGTTTAACCATCTGATGCTTTCACCATAATACAAAGCCCAGGAGGTCAATGGCCGGTCCCTCTTGTTTGTATAGGAGAATAGTAAGAGCTCAAAAAGGCATTTCTGATTCAATGTTTGGGAGCAGTGGATATTAGTATATTTTTTCAAAAATATCCAGACTACAAGTAAAGAGAAGGCAAAAAAAGAATTCTGATTTGTGGATACAGATTATGTGAATTAAAATCTGAGCTCTACCACTTAAGAGTTATAAGACACTATGGGAGAAATTACTGTTTTGAGGTGTCTGCCTTTTCATCTGTTAAATGGTGATCCTAATGTTACATATTTCATAGAGTTTGAGAGGATTAAATTAAAAAAATGCATATAAGATTCTCAACAAATTGCATGGCAAAGAATTTACACCCTAACAATATTGGCTGTAATTTTATATAAAGCAAGATTTTTAGTGTTGTTAGGGTGAGAACCAAAAATTTACAAACCAAAACAACTAAAAATGACTTATGTATTTTAATTGACAAGTAAACTCCATTCAGGATTATGTTTGTTTCCTTCACCATTATAGAACCAGAGCATCAGATACATAATAGACACTCATTTGTTGCAAATGAATGAATGAATGAATGAATTAGTAGATGATATGCATCATAATAGAATGGTAACATTTGTAATTCAAACAAAGTTAATCTGTTCACTCAAAAAAAAGCATTTATTGAGCTTCAACTGTATGCCGGTCAGTGTTTTAGGTAACAGAAAGACATGAATGAATAAAACATGCATGACTTCTTGAAACTTAGATTGAGAAAAATAATTCAGGAAAGGCAAATAGGACATGCTGAAGGGTTTTGCTTTTCAATAGGGTTGTCACAGAAGGCCTGATTGGGAAGGTGACATTCAGAAAAACCCTGTAGGAAGTGAGGAAGCAAGCTGCACGTGTATGTGAAAAGAACAACATTCCTGGTATAGAAAGTGCATGTTCAAAGGCCCAAGAGTGACAGCGTGTCTGATATTCAAGGGGCAGAGAGGAGCCCAGCTGGCTGGAGTGGAGGAACAGGAAGAGCCTGAGGCCAGAAAGGTCATGGTGGTCAGAGAGCATACGACTACCAGAACCATTGCAAGAACTGTGGCTTCTACTACAGGTGAGAAATGGATTTGTAAAATACGTGTGTAGTGGAGTGTGATGGCATCTGAATGACACTTGCAAGCATCTCTGGTTGCTTGCATGAAAACGGACTGAAGAGGTGCAAGTACCAAAGTAGAAATACTGGTTAGAATGGTGTGGAACAGAATGGGACCAAAGCCAATGGTAAAACATTGGTCACGTTCAGAATTTGCTGGCAGATGAAATAAGACTATGAAAAAGAGAAACATCTGAGACAGCACAAGAGTAAAAATGCATATTGGGTTTGATAACCATGTTTCTGAGATTTCATTTGGTGATGTGCCCATCTTTACTTTTCTTTTCAAAGATGACATCTTTGAATTTTGGTTGTTTCAAAACTTTGTGAACCCAACTCTCCAACACAGAGTCAGAATGAATATACCATGTGTCTAACTGACCTTAGTCCAGCATGTCTGGACAGGATGGCAGGATTTTTCAAAGTGTGTTCCTTGTAACATTTTCCCCAAGAAATTTTAAAGAATGTTGCAGGAAAAAGTCACGTAAGTTTATTAAAGATAAAAAAATTAAAGAAAAATAGTTAAATATTTGTTACCAAATTGATAAGAGCCTCTATTATATAACTGTACCTTGTGAATTTTCAAGACCATACATGGCATTACCAGAGCATTATAGGCCAAGTTGTTTTCTCCCAAAATTTATGTGTCGAAATCCTAACTTCCAGGTCCTCATAATCTGACTGCATTTGGAGATAATGCCTTTAAAAAGGTAACTAGGGTAAAAGGAGGTTGTGTGGGTAGGGTCCTAATTCAATAAGACTGATGTCCTAATACAAAGAGGAGATTAGGACATTGACACATATAGGCACAGGGAGAAGATGGCCATCTACAAGAGGGACATGGGGAGAAGATGGCCAGGGAGGGACACAGGGAGAAGACAGCCATCTGCAAACCAAGGACAGAAGACTCAAAAGAAAGTAAGCCTGCTGACACCTTGATCTTGGACTTCTGACCTCCAGAACTGTGAGAAGATAAATTTCTACTTTTTAAGACACCCAGTTTTAGCATTTTATTATCACAGCCACAGTAAACTAACACAGGGTGCTTTTTTATTCCAAAGGAATGAGAGAGGGAGGGCACTTATCCTATGGGAGGACTGCTCTGTGCCTTGGCATTCATAGAAAATCAAGATCACTCAGGTACTATCGGAGGCCATAGATGGGTGCATGATTACAAAGTCTCTGAAAGGTAGAAGTGGATCTTCGGTTACTAATGGTAAAAAAAAAAATCATCAAAAAGCAGAAAATAAAAGCATATCAAAGAGGAAGAAAATAAGATTTTATGTAAAACAGACATGTGATGGTTAATATTGACTGTCAACGTGATTGGACTGAAGGAAGCAAAGTATTGTTCCCGGGTGTGTCTGTGAGGGTGTTGCCAAAGGAGACTAACCTTTGAGTCAGTGAACTGGGAAGGGCAGACTCACCCTCAATCTGGGTAGGCACCATCTAATCAGCTGCCAGTGGGACTAAAATAAAGCAGGCAGGAGAAGACTGGAGAGCAGACCTGCTCAGTCTTCCAGCCTTCCACCCTGTGCTGGGTGCTTCTTGCCCTTGAACATCAGACTCCAAGTTTTTCAGCTTGTGAACTCGTGGACTTACACCAGCGATTCGCCAGGGGCTCTCGGGCCTTTGGCCACAGACTGAAGGCTGTACTGTCAGCTTCCCTACTTTTGAGGTTGTGGGACTCAGACTGATCCAACACTGGCTTCCTTCCTCCTCAATTTGCAGATGGCCTATCATGAGACTTTACCTTGAGATCATGTGAGTCAATTTCTCCTTAATAAACTCCCTTTCTTATATACATATATCCTATTAGTTCTCTCCTTCTAAAGAACCATGATTAATGTAAGACACAAGGGATATTTTTTATTTAATATGAAGAAAACATGTTGAAGATTTTAAATTAAAACAAGGAGACCACATCCACTTAAGAATGCACCATAGATTCTTAGATACCCAGAGATGGTACTATGCCATGATCCAACAAGTGGCTTTCCCTATTTAGCTGTTAATTTAGACTAATTCTACATCCTAATTTGAGAAATTTGAGAATGGATAATTACAGAATCCATGCATGCTAAACCTAGTATGCTTATGATATGCTTTGCCCTGTTAATTGCATTTTATTTTGATAATTTCTTAAGACTGCTAACAAAGTTCTAAAAAGGTGCGCATGCATGTATGTGTGTTGAGAGTGATGGGTAATACACTATCAAAGGCTACATCCCATAAAAATCGATTCATGGGAGAACTTGCAGAAGGGTGTACTAAAATATATACATATATATATATATATATATATATATATATATATACACAGAAGAGTTTTCTTTCATCCAACTCAGTTGATTCACAAGTCTTTAAGGGTCTCCCATAAATTACCAAGAGAAGGAATTAAATAGTCTTCCTGAAGTGTTTCTTTTTTATAAGTGTTATGAGCTACAGAGATAATTAATTTCTTCCCTGTAGACTTGTCCTAAACTCCTGATGAGGTGTTACAAAAAGAAATTTCATGTTTCATATCAGCACTTTCAGATGGTATCATTAACTACTAGACTAATCGTGAAATGATAGACATTCATACAGAACTAGTAGAAAGTTTCTAGAAAGAATTTGGCATTTAAAATTGTATGCACTGAATTCCTTCGAAGCAAACCTGAAAATGGAGAGATACTAGCTTGAAGAACATAGCTCAATAGTGAGATAATTTTAATATTCTATTAATTTTTGAGGGCCCTTTCCTCTGAGTATACATTAATTAACTCTATATAGACCTCGGTGTTAAGAAATCTTGTCTTTATGCCTCATTAAATACATGCTTATGCATGCAAGTCCCAACTGTTTCTTCCCATTTCTAAATATATTCCTCTTACCAAAGCCTTCACGGCCATCATAAACCTCCCCCCATCTGTACTATCTGTAGAATTTACATTTGATTATTTTATAGTATTCTATATATTTCATACTATCCTATAGTATTCATTTTAAGGCTTATTAAAATAAATTAGGAGGCTATGGATATAGAAGAGAACTCAAAAATGAACTTTGCCTACTCTTCTGTAAAATAGGGATATTATTGCTTTCCATGAAGTATTCTTGGGAAAGTTAGAGGGAATATGTAACAAATACATAGTGTCTGCTGGGCAGGGTGTCTCATGCCTGTAATCCCAGCAATTTGGGAGGCTGTGGCAGGAGGACTACTTGAGGCCAGGAGTTTTGAGACCAAGCTGGACAATATAGTGAGACCCTATCTCTACAAAAAATATGAAAATTAGCTGGGTGTGGTGGCCCGCACCTGTAGTCCTAGCTATCCAGGTGGCTGATGGAGAAAGATTGCTTGAGCACAGGTGTCTGAAGCTACAGTGATTTATGATCACCACTACACTCCAGTTAGGATGATAGAACAGGACCTTGTCTCATAGATAGATAGATCAATAGATAGATAGACAGAGTCAATAAATACCACCTTCTTGTGACTGATGATATTACCATCAATCCTTATTATAATCTAATTCATGCTTCTCATTTTGTAAATGAGTGATCTAAAACTTTAACAAGGTCCCATTTTAATGTCATGGAAGAAGACAGACAAGGGTTCAAGAATACTACTTACTAGCCCCATGAATATTGTGAAAGGTATTTGACCACTCTTACACACCTTAGAGGAAGCCTCAGTTGTTTCATCTCTATTTTGAGGGATATTTTTGAAGATTAAATAATATAATAAGTATAAGCAACCTATGTGGAACCTAGTATATTTTAGACACTTAATAAATGTTAGGAAAATAAAAAATGAAATTAAAATAACTATAAGATAAAACAAGTAAAACATTTATATCCAAGGAGCATAAAAATTATTCCTTCTAGGCCTTGGTGACTGATGGGAAGTTGGAGAAGAAAATAAGAGCATTCACTCTGCAAATCTGAGCTATAATAATGCTAGGAAAAACAAATCTGATCATTTCACCTAAATAGGATGATGACCTAGAAATTGGAAGAAAGAACAGAGTCCCTTTGGGGAAAAGATTGAAACCAAAGGTACAAGCTGATCTTGACCACCTGAGGAGGTCACCAGTAGTATATATTCACGGTGGAAAGCATGGGTAGGGGCAGGGCACTCTTTCCTTTAAAAAGAAAAAAAAAGCAGTGTTCACAAAATAAAGGAGGACTTTTCTGGACTTTCTTATATTTATTTTACAATTAAATAATATGAATATTATTTAAATTACCCATGAGAAAGGTGGATACATCATATTACAGTGTTAAGACTTCTAAAGGCATTAACCTGAGTATTATAGGCTAAGTTGCTATTAAGATAAAAGTAAATGAGGTGCTTTATACTTATGCCGAATCCCAGGCTGTAATCAGCAGAAACAAATAGAAAATCTGCTCCAATGCACTCTTGTCCTAAGCTCCTCAATAGAAGGAAACTGGAAGATAGAAAAGCCACACGCTATTTATGAAGTCTTATAATAAGAGCTATTAAGTTGAGTGGGGTCAGGGTTGCTGCTTACAGTACAAATTATGTATTGCACAACCTCTGAGGCTTCATTTACCTGGTAGTCATTGTTGATGTGTAGAGTTGTAATGTAGTTCACAGGCAGAATGGAATAAAATGACTTGAGGAAGCAGTGCTTTTGTATAACTGGCACAAAGTTGCCATACTGGCTGCTCACTGTAGGTTGGGTAGGGAGAAAACTCATCCTAAAGTTGACCAGAAGGTGACATTTTTTGGCTAAAAAAAAAAAGTAAAGAAAAATGAAGAAAATGTTAGCAAGAGGGCAAAAAATAGAAAGAAATGATCAGCGTTCTGTAGGCACTGCTTCCCCTCCACAATGCTAGGACATGCCCAGAGAAGGTGCTACTTGTAATGATGTCTGTGAGTAGAAGGGTGTTGTATATACTTGTAAAACCCTGGTGTGACACCAACAAGGGAAATCAAACATGTTGTCAAAAGAAATTTGATGGAGACAGAAGAGTAGTCCTAGAGTGTCAGAGCAGATGGATGGGCACAAAATGGAGTATTTATGCTTGTTTCTGATTTCTTAATGATCATCATTCAAGATGCAAACCAAAACTTCAAGCTCAACAAGATAAATTCAACATGTAAAAAGCATGCTTACTCTCTCCAGAAGCTGCAATAAGTGATGGCAGAGGAATATAAACCCTAAATTAAAAGAGCACACAATAGAAGCAGCAGTTGAGGGATATCAACAAAATTTTGGAAGTGGCAACTCACGTGGGCTGGTGGCAGCTGACTTGGCAAAGCTGAGAAGACTGAGAGCCAACACAGTGGAACTGATGTCGTGGGGAGAAGCAAGGAGAGACGCGACAAGAAACAAGCTAAACTCCAAATGAAATGTTTCATAAACTGGAGGCTCCATGTGCCTTAAATGATGGGACTTTTCTTGGGGATAAAGGAGGAAGACTGTTTAAAAGACTATACAAGGAGCAATTGCATGCCCCAGTTCACCTGCCGACAAGTGTAGTGAGGCAACTGACAGAAGAATTTCTCTTTGGAGAAGATGCCGTTAGGTACAGCCGAGAGCAGCAGGGAGGTCCTGATGGAAATAAGGGGATTAGGAGGAAGTCAACAGAAAAAGAAATGAGATGCCCAGGCTCCTGACCTTGCTCATCTCAGAGAACACTGGCAGTCAGCCTCCTACCACTGAGGCAGAACATTAGAGGATGGTTGCTTGAAGAAATAGACCGAGAGAAGATAAATTTCTATGGATGTTACTGCTTGGAAGGCCAGTAGTGAAATGGTAAGGTTGGCCTGATTAACTGGCTGCGGTGTTCCAGTCAACAGTAGCCACAGGCATGAAGAGCTTTCCATCAAAATTTTGAACTCTTCACTTTAAACAAGAACAAGAGTCAACAGACATTTGAAGGAAGATTCTAAGATTAGAGAATGATGTCATAATTAGAAACACAGTTTTTAAAAAATGAATTTGATAAAAGCAGAAACGTAAGCAGCATAAAAATCTATCATTTGGATTCTTAGATAAAATAAGATACTGCATATGAAACAAGATCAGGAAGCTGTAAAAATATGAACATTCAAAGAAAAAATTATATAGGAAATTGAAATGTTAATAGCAGCAGTTAAAACTTTCAATAAACTGGCTAAGAAATAAGGTTAAAGAAAATTGCCTAAAAGCTAGCAAAAAGATAATAAGATGAAAAATGGTGAAGAAAAGTTTAGAAATTTAGAGGATCAGAAGAGCTTCTACGACTGATTAGTATAAGTTCTAGGAAGAAGAAGCAGAGAAAAATGGAAGGAAGAAGTTTTCTAAGGAGAAAATAAGAAATTACCTAAAATTAAAGGGTATATATTTTAATATTTAGAACAGCTTACCACATCCTACATCCCTGCAAAAAGGAAAGAAATCTATAAGTAGGAACATCATTGTGAAATTTCAGAAAATAGATTTAGACAATGTCTTAAAAGTTTTCAGAAAGAATGTAGAAGACACAGAGAGAGAATTAGGAATCAGAATAGCATCAGACTCCTCCAAAGCAATATTAGAAACAATAGTACAATGACTTTAAAATTCTGACAGAAATGGAATTCTATAACCAGCTAACCTATCATTTGAGTGTGATAGTAGAAGACATTTTTAAAGGTCTCAAATATTTAAGCTCCCAGGATTTTAAAAAGTGAATCCATTGGAGATAATAAACCAAAAAAAAAAATTCCCCCAAATAAGATAGCCACACAGAGGACAGGTGAAGGGCATCCCAGGAGTGAGGAGGGATCCCCCGAAAATGGCAGTGAAGCAGGTCTGGGTGGCAACAGCTCAGACTGTAGCAGAGTGGCTGAGAGTGCGATGGAGGATTTCTCACAAGAAACAAAACCAAAACCAACCAGCAAACAGTAGTCTGGCAGGTTACTTCCTATTGTGATGAGCTACACTAACTGTTACCGAGTCTGATTATGCCCCCCAAAAGTTGTACAGTCTGTCATAATGTTGGGTGTTGAATTAATAGTTCATTTGTTTTCTCTCAAAAAAGCATATAAGGAACAAAACAATTTTTAAGGCTTAGAAAAGTGAACTATATGGAGAGAAAATGTAATGAAGTTTGCATAAGTTAAAGACTAAGTGCTGAATACTGTTTTATCAGAAACAGCTGCTAAAACTATGTTGAGTGGATGAAGGAGATGGAGTTGGTGGAGATCTATGTTTAGGATAAGAAGGGACATGGTATTTCCTCTCGCTCTGTAGCCTATCAATAGATAATATCAAAGGCCATAAAGCAAATCATGGCCAGCCTATTCTCCTACAACATGTGTTGTAGGAGATGAGAATTGCTTTATATGTGTTTTCCACTCATATATGTAGAGATTTTGTTGGTCCATGGGAAAGTTTTTTCAGTAGTTATTTGGAATTTATCAAAGGTAAACTTCCTTAAAATTTAAGAGGAAAGCATTAGCAATATGCAAAGATCTTAAGAAAAAAAAGATGAAAACTTCTATTGAAATGCCTTCCTTCAGGAAAAATTGTGACATTTTAGTGCCTTTAATAATTACTAAAATTTCCATTAACTTAAGGTGTAAG
Source organism: Nomascus leucogenys (assembly GCF_006542625.1). Lineage (NCBI taxonomy): Eukaryota > Metazoa > Chordata > Mammalia > Primates > Hylobatidae > Nomascus > Nomascus leucogenys. The sequence goes on from NC_044400.1 coordinate 73,822,818, forward strand.
GGGAAGCTGAGGAGATATTGATGAAGAACGTACAAAGTCATTTCTCTCTGTATTAGGAAAAGATTGATGATGACGTCTACTCCTTGAGAAAGATTTTTAATTTTGATGAAACTGGTCTCTATTAGAAGCAGATGCCTCCAAGTACTAACATTTTGAAGAAGAGAATAAGAGCTCCAGGGTGTTAGGCTGCACAGGATCCACGCACTGTGTTGCTAGATGAAAATGACACTAGAGATTTATTTGTGTGACTCATTTTATTACGTTTGATATTTAGTTGATGCTCCACATTTCAAAGTTTTGAGTGGTCTGCCCTCAACCCTAGTTTGCTCATAAATCTGTTATTTTTAGCCCTCAACTTCTGGAATTCTCAGCCTTTTTGGTAATATATTTGCCATCATAGCAAAAATACTTGTGCTTAGAACTATGGAGATAAATGCCAGAAGAAACAGCTAAAATAAATTAAAGTATTGCCTTTGGAGAATAGTAATTGAGAATAGGGACGTATGAGAGCATGGGAATTCTCTTTTCTTTAAAAGCCTACTATGTACAACTTTGATAAAAACAAATTTTAAGTACAATAATAACTTCTAATGAAAAAGACTTGAGCAAAGAACACTGTATGTCTAGGAATATAATGCATGAAACTGACATCCCACTTAGTAATATCATTCAGAAATACTGAGCAGATCTTAACAAGCAGTCTTTAAACATATAGCTGAGCGCTTAAGAAAGTAAACCACGGACAAAAAATAAAGAATTAAAAAACAGTGTTGCAGGTGTGGGGCTCAGCTCTCTGGTGGGGTGGAGAGGAAAGAAGGGTTGAGAAGTTGTTTTGAAGTCTCAGCAAAAAGAGACATTGGGACTGGGAATCAAACATAAAGCCAAGACCCTCAGATGGCTTTGCCACAATTAATTGATATCATATCTGTCCTCACACTTAAAATTGACTTAAAAAAATCCTTGTCTGTCTTTTATTTTGTCCAGGACTGTATATAGAAGAAAAAATCTCACTTGAGATTTTTTCCTATAACTCTGCTCTTGTGGATGTTTGAGAATTAAATTTATACTAGCTCCTTCAGCTAATAAATTAGACCAAAATGTGGTCCCAGGCTGGTGATACTCTGGGGTGTCTGGCAATGGCAAATCCAATGCATATCCTTACCAAGGCCACTCAACAGACCACATGTAATAAACAGCTGAATGTGGGTTCACATCACAAAATTACAAAATCCGCAAAGAAATAATGCAATTTTTAGCATTTCAACAAATGTTTATCAAGACCAATTCTGTGCCAGGCATTGATCTTGGCACTAGGATAACAGCAAACAAGAAAAAATTTAAAAATATATTTCTCAGAGGAACTTATATTCCAGTAAAGGAGACAAAATGCAGACCCAGCAAAAACTTCAACAGAATTAAATTCCCCAAACTTTAGAGAGTAGAACTATTGGATAACCTATGAAATACAAACATCGCTGAAAGAGAACACTAATGTGTACATTAAAATAACTAAATACAAACAAAAATGAAAAATACAATCATTGAAATAATAACCAAAACCGATTTCAAGTGATGGTTTAAACAGCCAATTTAACAGAGCTGAATGTAGAAACTGGCAAATAAATAGAAGAAAACTACTTGGAGTGCAGTAGGTGATATCTTAAGGTGCCTAGACAAAAAGATGAGACAATGTGAAAGACAGTTTGAAATTCGAAGAAGGGAATGAAAAGGTCCAATTACTCTAGAGAGAATGAGAGAGATAACATGCAAAAAATACAATGAAGTGTTATTCAGCCTTAAATATAAAAGAAGATCCTATCGTTTGGGGGGGACATAAATGAAACTAGGGGACATAAATGAAACTGGAGGACATTATGCTAAGTGGAATAAACCAGACACAGAAAGAAAGATACTGCATGATCTCATTTATTTGGAATGTAAACAAAAGTTGAGAGCAGAGTAGAAAGGTGATTACCAGGGGTGAGAGATGGGCTGTGGAGAGATAGGACAAGGAATACAAAGTTGCAGTTAGGAGGAGAAAGAAGCCTAGAGACCTAATGTATTGCATGAAGACTATAGTTAATAATATCCTATTGTATACTGGAAATTTGCTAAAAAAGTAGATTTCTCTTTTTAACACACACACATTATGTGTAATGATTGATACGTTAACTTTCTTGGTTATAATAACTTCACTCTATTTATGTACATCAAAAAATCATGTTTTGTACAACTTAAATATATACAATAAAATAAAAAGAAAAGTGAAAATAAGTGGAGCAAAAGAAAGACATAATGAGGTGTTGGTGACTTCTCAGAATTTATGAATGTCATGTTAGAGATAAACTCTGACATTTTCTCTTTATGTTGATAGGTCTATAGCATCCTGTGCATTCAAACAACATTACAAAATTTATATTCTATTGTTATTTTCTGTTTATAAACTATTTTTTTTCTTTCTTCTTCCTTTCCCTCTTCCTTCTTTTTCTTCCTTTCTTTCTCCTTTCCTTACTTCTGGCCAAAATTCCTTGAGTACCTGCTCTTCATAGGCACTATTTTGTTTTTTTGTTTTTTTGTTTGTTTGTTTGTTTGTTTGTTTTTGAGACAGAGTCTCGCTCTGTCGCCCAGGCTGGAGTGCAGTGGCACAATCTCGGCTCACTGCAAGCTCCGCCTCCCGGGTTCACGCCATTCTCCTGCCTCAGCCTCTCCGAGTAGCTGGGACTACAGGCGCCCACCACCAAGCCCGGCTAATTTTTTGTATTTTTAGTAGAGACGGAGTTTCATCGTGGTCTCGATCCTGACCTCGTGATCCACCCGCCTCGGCCTCCCATGCCCGGCCCCATAGGCACTATTGAGAATGCAGTGCAAAGACTTGATGGAGAGTATATTCCAGTTGGGAAGAACTTCTAGGTGAGTAGGGTCTAGAGAGACAAGCTAAGGAAATAATGCAATCATGGCCTCATCTGAATATTTTGTTGCTTAACGAGTCCATTGTGTTAGCATCCAATTAATTTGGTTAAATAACTAAAATGACAAATGTAATCTCCGATAAAATGTGTATAAAATAATGAGGTGGAAGAGGAGAGAGATGTAATATTAGGTTATGTATGCCAATATGTCTCTATATGTATATATAAATGTGTGTGCAGAGATATACGTGTGTGTGTGAGTATACACTTTCTCATGAACACATGCACACAAGCAAGGAATAAAATATGCCTAGTTTCTAAAGCCCTTGTTTCTGTAACTGGCTACAAAGTTACAGCGGGTACTGACAACTTTTTTTTTCCGTCAGCCTTTCCAAGTTTCCTTTGCTCTCAGCCAGGACCTCAGCTACTCAGTGCGGTTTTTTGTGTGTATCATTGTTGTTGTTGTTGTTTGCTTGTTTGGTTTTTGTTCTGTTTTGTTTTTTATCTTGTAGAGTGAGCCACACTCTCATTTTTGAAAGGTCTGCGTCCTCAACTATTAGACGTGGAAAAACAGAGAGGAGCACTAGGGAATCCCCAGGACTCTAAACACAGCCCTGACTATTGCGGAGCAGCAACCCATCTTCCCCTTGGTAATTGGGATCAGTCATCCCAGCCAGTGGTACATGTCCTTGCTTTCCTTACTTACTTTATAGGACATAGTGAAGGCTAGTTGAGATGGCATATGGATACCGAGTACCAGGTATGTAGCAGGGTCTCTAAAAATATAAGCTCTTCCCCTTTGAGTTTTCCTTCAGATAGTACTTACATTACTGTTGATTACTGCTGAGGTTTTTTAAAAAGAGGTAGATTAATTTAAAAAAATATATATTTTCTTCCTTGCCTGTATTAAAATAGTTTGGGAAATAATGTGGTTTTTTTTTTTAATGTTCAATTATCACCTTCATTAACTGTTGAGGCCATCCTGAAGGATGTAGCTTCAAGGACGAGCCAAGCTCACATTCTGAGCTTCAGGATTCAGCGGCAGATTGACCCATCTAGTCCCTGCAGCACAGCAGAGCAGGTTGGCCAAGCAAGTCCTGCAGCATGAGGAGCAGAAGGGAGTCCATGCTCTCCAGGGGCAGCCAGCTCCTAAGAGGAAAGCATAGGTCAAAGCTAACCAACCCCAGGTGATTCTTCCCAAATTTACCAATTAAGTAATTCAGCCTACCACCCCCATTCCCCTCCCCAAGGAGTATGAGGAAAGGACAAACTGGAAATATGATGTTTGCTTAGGAGAAATCCCTCAACAAGGACCCTGGGGTAGAGTGTCTTACCACACTGTAGCAGTTACCATCCTAAATACATTAGGATGGGCCACATTCAGCCACCCCTCCTGAATTTGCAGGTGTGAATACAGTGCATGACACTCATTGGTGAAATATGACCGGCCTGGCTTCCTAAGAGGAGCAGCACGAGGAGCCCTCAAAAAGGATGAAGATGTTGGCCGGGTGCAGTGGCTCATGCCCAGCACTTTGGGAGGCCAAGGCGGGTGGGTCACTTGAGGTTAGGAGTTTGTGACCAGCCTGGCCAATACAGTGAAACCCTGTCTCTACTAAAAATACCAAAAATTAGCCAGGCCTGGTGGCATGCACGTATAATCCCAGCTACTCAGGAGGTTGAGGCATGAGAATCACTTGAACCCAGGAGGCAGAGGCTGCAGTGAGCCGAGACTGAACCACTGCACTCCAGCCTGGGCAACAAAGTGAGACTCCATCTCAAAAAAAAAAGAAGGATGAAGATGTCAAGTCTCAGGTACTCCTGAGTCTGGAATCCCCCTGTGTGGAAATTGTAGTTCCTTTTATCACTGTTTTATCCAAGATCCCATGACTCGTCTATTCAATAGTGTTTTTTTCAAAGCAATCTGTTGGGATAAAATCTGATTCTGAAGAGGATTAAATCAAAATGTGGATTTAATTATATTTGTAGTCATTTGATAGGGAAAAAATACATATGAAACTAATTTTATGTGTCAAGACCCAGAAAGGATTTGGATACTTCGTATGTTAAGAACAAAACAAACACACATTATTCTGATGTTCTTTCTTTAAATCCCCAAATCCCTGTATTTCTGTCAGGTGTGACGGTGCTTTTCATTTCAGCAATGAATACACAATAACACCACTTCTTAGAAAACCTAGACCAAAGAGAGGGTTATCTCCCCAGCTATCCATTTCTGCAAACAATCTCTCTTTCTCATGTTTCCCCTCCTTTCCTCTCATCTCAAACATGAACCATCCTGTTTTCCCAGGGAACCAGGGTTGGAGAGCCACTTTCTTTTCACACTGTCTGAGGCTCTGTTTTTAGTGACAATTGTGCTGTGTCCTCTGAAGGAGGCCATCTGTTCACCTTGGCGGAGGTGAGTATCTCATTACCTGTCAAGATTTCTAAGTTGGCTCCTTTTATTGTATTGGAATCAACACCTTTTGATTCTTCAGCTCAAGTGCTGTTGGTTCCAGAATCTTTTTCTGGGTCTAGGGAAATGATTTCACAGCCTTTGCTGGGGCCCCTTAGGAGATACCTGACCAGGGTCCTGATGGCTTGGACATTGTTCACCCTCCATCCTTATCATGCCTCACAAGCCCCACGTGGCAAATGCATTGTAAATCCCAGAATGTTGACATCATTTCTCAATTATTCACTGTTTCCCAAATAATGCAGAGGATGAAATAATGAAAGAAACAGGTTGACGAAAAAGCCTGCTAAATAGGCTCATTATTTGCAACCCAAATTAACTTTCCCAATAGATCATTAATGCCAGGTTAGTCAGCAGTATAAAGACATTCACCTATCTAGACTCAACTTATTTACCTTGATTGAAATAAGAAACAGAAGATAATTGCAAACCTTCCAATGATCTTATGAATCATTATAAATCCAATTACTTCCCTTTCTTCCCCAAACTTAGAAAGTACCTTATAAATAAATTAGGTCACTTTTCGTATCCATGGAACAAACTGAAGCCCAAGGCCAGTTTGCGAGGGGATAGTATTAATTGGGGAAAATATCAAGGTGAGATATCCGTCATTTTTAGAACATGTCTTCTTTTGGCGATCCTGTATGTTCCAGTAAAACTTTATTTACAAAACCGAGTCATGGATCAGATTTATTCACTCCTGAACTAGACATTGTTGCCTATTTTTTTTACTATTGTGTTAAGAACACTGAATGTAAGAACTACTCTCTTAATACATTTTTAAGTGTACAATACTGTTTTTATCTATAGGCGCTATGATGCACAGCAGATCTCTAGGACTTATTCATCATTTATGAGTAAAACTTTATACCTGCTCAACAATAACTCCTCACTCCTCCCTCCCAGCAGCCACCATTCTATTCTCTGCTTCTACGAATTTGACTCTTTCGGATTCCACATGCAGATGAATTCATGCAGTATTTGCCTTTCTTTGTCTGGTTTATTTTATTTAGCATAATTTCCTCCAGATATATACATGCTGTCAAAAATGGCAAGATTTCCTTATTTTTAAGGCTGAATAGCATTCCATTCATATATGCATTACATGTACAATTAGGTTGTTTCTATATCTTGGTTATTGTGAATGATGCTGCAATGAACAAGGAGTGCAGATATTTTTTTCAAGATCCTGCTTTCAATTATTTTGGATAAATACCCAGAGGTAGAATTGCTGGATATAAGGATAGTTCTATTTTTTTTGTTGTTTTGTTTTGTTTTTTGAGACGGAGTCTTTCTCTGTCCCCCAGGCTGGAGGAATAGTTCTATTTTTAATTATTTGAAAAAAAAAATTTTTTGAAACAGGGTCTTGCTCTGTTCCCCAGGCTGGGGTGCAGTGGCATGATCCCAGCTCACTGCAACCTCTCCCTCCCAGGCTCAAGCAATCCTCCCACCTCAGCCTCCAAATACCACACCCAACTAATTTTTTCTATTTTTAGTAGAGACAAGGTTTTACTGAAGTTTTGCTCAGTCCTCACTCATCCTAGACACATGAAACATGATGATAAAAGCAGGAGAAGGAACACGGAATGTGGTGTCAGGAAAGCAAGGCCCAGAGGAGCTTCAAGAAAGGGAGAAGTGGCAATAAACACATGACACCTGCGTAGGAATACAGGCAGGCTTTCCTGAACTTAGCGATAGGCAACCTTAAGGGAGGCAGAGCCAGTTCCATGGAGGGTAAAAGGACCTTGATATTAGGAGGTTGCAAATGGAACAGAGGAGGAGAAAATCAAGAAAATGAGGACTGGACTTTCCATAATCTCAGCGATAAAAGATTTTAGAGTCAAAGGCATCTCTCTCTCTCTCTCTTTCCTCTCTCTCCCTCTCTTTCTCTCTCTCCCCCCCTCCTCTTCCCATCCCTTCTTCTCTCCCTCCCATTCTCTCTCTCTTTCTCTCTCTCCCCTCCATCCCTTTTGCTTTTCTTTAGTTTCAGACATGGAGGAACTCCTTGAACATCTTTCCATGTCGAGATGAAAAAGGCAATAGAGATGAGAAGTTAAATTAAAAGGATAATTGATGGAGAGAGAAATGTCTTTAAGGAGGTTGAAGGCCATGGTATTTAGAGCAGAGCTGGAAGAATTATGTGCCAAGTGCTGCTGGCACTGGAAGAATTGTGTGCCAAGTGCTCCTGGCACTGTGGGTGCGAGCCAGCTCCATCATACCTGGATTCACTTGTCAGTTAGTTACCAAATGCCAAGGAAAAATGCAAGGAACTTGTGGCAGACAGTGTTGGTGCTCCTTCCAGATCCCCTCACATTCCTTTTTTATTTAGGTATTTTCTTGGTTGTTAATTGGTTTGTTTGCTTCTTTAGTGTGCCCTCAAGTTCCCCCCAAGTCTTCTTTGGCTTCTAACACCAACACCTTTTCTTGGAGGAACTGCCATTGAGCTACCTGCAGGCACAGGTAACAGGAAGTGCCTGGGAACTTAGTCCTCTCAGGAGTCCTCTCAGGCCGGTAACGGACAGATGCCGGGGTGTGCAAACCCAGTTTCTTTGCTTGGTAGGAAGACTCGGAGGCACACTTTACAGTTGAGAATTTTGCTCTGGAACAGCCCAGAGCCAGTCCTCTATGAGACTTTGCCTGAGTCCTTGGTCTTGCATGGATTCCTACCCTTCGCTTTCTGCTTTCTACCTACCCTTTGGTTCTTTGCTTCAAGACTTTTCTTAAGAAATCCCTTGCAAGCAAATCCTCACTTTTGAGTAGACTTCTGTGGGCCCCCACCTAAAACAGATGCTTTTAGCAGAGCCTTAAAGGACTAACTCAATAAGATGACTTGGGAAAGAAGATTTTAGACAGATTAATTAGGACCAAGGTTCAAAAATGAGAAAGTACCCAGGAAGAAAGGGCAATGAGACCAGTGAGGTGAGCCTGAGGGTGAAGATGGAGTGACCAGTCTTGAGGAGTGTCCATCCTGGTGGGGAAGACGGACTTGGCAGTGGGAGAATCAAAGTTTCAAGTGTCTTTTGTGTTTTCCTTTTGAGATGAGAGTGTGGGGAGAAAGATTAGATTTGGGTTGGCAGGATTTTATACTCCAGCTCTGGAGGGCATGTCTGGTTCTGCTAAGAAGTCTTGTGATAAGCACCTGCTGAGTGCCCCCAGTGGGCTGTGGTTCATACTGAGAGCAGAGCAGGAAGGCATATGTTCTCCAGGAGCTCAAACCTTAGCAGCAGAGAATGGTAGAAGCCCCATTAGCTATAGGACCATGAAACTGTGCAATTCAGAGAGAGAGAGCTAGCTACTTGAGGACTTAACAAAGCTCTCTCCTCCCTTGGGGATGACATGAGTGCTGACTCTCCGGTGGACATTTTAGATGCAGAGTAAAAGGGCTGAGGAGGCGCAAGTGGGAAGTCATCCAGACACAGCCAACAGCCCAAGGCTAAGACAAGAGCATTTGGTCCAGAGAAGAAAAGATGAGTCCAGAATGGCCACAAACATTCTGAGTGTGGACAAACGTGGTGAAAGGGACATTGAGTTGTAAGTGGGTTCATGCCAATGGGTCTAAACTTAATTATTAAGGTAGGAGAGTCAATGGATCTTAATAGTGGAGGAATGCTTGGATGCTCTCTGTGCCTTAGGCAGATGACTGACAGCAATAGTGACAAGGAAGGTAATTTGCCAGCCTCACCTCCACCAGCACAGGTGGGTTTCCTCCTTGCATTATCTCAGCTGGGTTGGGAACCCATTCTTTTATCAGAGTCTATTTCTGATAAAACAAATTCTGTATCTCAATACACTTACATTTCCAGGCAACCATGCCAACTATGTTCCCTAAAGGTTTTCATGCACAGTTTATTTTTCTGTCTTTTAATTTGGTAAATTGCCCTGTGAGACTAACCTATATGCTCATGTGTTGTCTTTTACATTTTTTCCTGTTACTTTGCTATTTCTTTAGGTATCTGTCTTGCAAAACTAATAATTAGCATACAATTAAATACAAAAGCAATCAACCCAAGAAGATGCCTCCTATAATTTGCCACAATCTCGCCTGAGCCCTGTATCCCTTTTATTGTTTGATAACTCAAGCCTAGTAGCAAAACATTCAATTATGAGCAGTCTCAATATTGAAGGAGTATCTGAATGTGATACAAAATCAAATTATGGCTATCTTGTTTCTCTTGCAGCCTACAGAGATGGGGCATCAGCAGGTGGCAAAATGTGCACATTGACCTCAGGCCTGATGGAGTTGATAATGAAGGCAACCTGGCCAAGCAACCTTGCAAATAATAGAGAGAGGCTCTTGTTGCAGCTCTCTTTGCCTTGCTATGAAAACATTTGCTTAGGAGCAAAATGGTATATTTCCAGACCAGTTTAGTGAGGCAAATATAGTTCTAAGGGCAATGTTAATCATTTGGTAAAAGAGGAAGCCAGAAGCTATTTGTTGAAGTTTGTTCTGTGCCAAGTACTTTATGAATGTTATTCCTCATTCTCACAATAATTCTGCTGGTGGATCTACTGTCCTCATTAAACACTTGAAAAAACAATGACTTAAAGTTTAGTAGAAATTTATTGTGGTGCATGGATCAAGAAGAAGAGAGGAAGGAAATGGGAATTTTAGATTTTCTGGGTAAGAACATACAAAATGGGGAAAGAGCTATCCACTATAATAATATGAGATGATGTTTTTATATTATATACTAATATAACTATGCAAATTCAAAATTGTTTCAATACGAGTAGAAGCAAGTGAAACTGAAACTAGTCTTATTTTCTTTCAGGGCTTGGAAAGTAGATCATGTATTCTGTGAGTCAGGGCTAATTCAGGTGCAGAGGACACCTATGCATGACTTCAATCTCAGGAGAGGTTTAGAATAATCAGGGCTCCATGATGTTCAAGTTTTTCAAAGTGGAGCATGGCTTAGAAAGAACTGAGAAATGCTGCATTACACCACACATGCCTGTACAAGGTTAGGATGACAGGGACATATTTATCAGTTAATTTAAAAATCATCCATTAAACATGAGTCAATGTACTATTTATTGAGCAACTACTATGTGCCTGTCATTGTACTAGATGCTGAGGCATCAGAGTGAACAGAACAGGGTCCTTGCCACAGTTACATTCTACTGGGGGAGAAGATAACGTGTAATTAATCAAAATGGCAGGACATAAGTGATATGAAAAAATAAAGCAAGATAGGAAGATGTGAAAGTGAATATGAGAGCAGAGAGTTCCAAAGGGTAGACCTGGTGGGTGATTGAAGTTGTGCTAGTTGAGTCAATACCTCAGTGAAGTGCAGGGAAGCTCTTCAAAGGCTCTGAGAGGAAGACATGCCTGTCGTGGTCCAGGAATAGTGAGGGGGCCAGCGTGCCTGCTGGTTACAAAGGAAGGAGAAGAAACATAAACTATACTGCATCTAACACAGAATCCCAGGAAACTGAGGAATTGAGGAGATGTTTTACTTTTTTTTTTTTTTTTTTTTTTTTTCTGAGACAGTCTCGCTCTGTTGCCAGGCTGGAGTGCAGTGGCACGATCTCGGCTCACTGCAACCCCCACTTCCTGGGTTCAAGCAATTCTCCTGCCTCAACCCCCTGAGTAGCTGGGACTACAGGCACAAGCCACCACTCCCAGCGAATTTTTGTATTTTTAGTAGAGACTGGGCTTCACTATTTTGGCCAGCATGGTCTCCATCTCTTGACATTGTGATCTGCCTGCCTCGGCCTCTCAAAGTGCTGGGATTACAGGTGTGAACCACCGTGCCCGGCCCTTGAGAGATGAATTTACTCATTACTGTACTGGTGCAAATCAGTAAGGATATTTTACTTATTTGTTTCAATATTTTATTCTTAACTATTATGGGCACATAATAGTTGTACGTATTTATAGTGGTGACATTTTAAGAAAGTGCACTGTTTAAAGTTTAGGCTGTTGAGTCATATTAACTCAACAAATCCTTCATGGAGGTGTCTGGGGATTAATTGTGAGTCAGATACAGTTTTCCAGTAGGGCTTGGTACCAGTACCAATGATTTCAATGAGACTCTGTCACTGTTCTTAGAATTATTCACACAGTACAGGAAAGAATATCCCTGCCAACAGCTTCCTCTATGGGGTAGAATGAAATAAGCAACCACCAATATGGTAGAGGGAAAAGCACACCCAAAAACATTGCCTCGAAGGGACTTGGGATTTAGCCTTTCCTTCGTCCCTCACTTAATATAATCTCAGAAAAAGATACGTAATCTTCATGTGTTTCAGTTTTCTCACCAACAGGATGGAGGTTATGATACCTACCCTGAGAAATTTGGGGGACAAACAGAGGAAGCTAAAAGACTGTCACTACTGTGACTGGCCCAGGGCCTGAAAGAGGACATTCTCCCCATCCCCAGAAACAGGAATGAGGCAGGACAGGCCTGTAATTAATGATGATTCTGAGGGATGCAACTAAGAAGCATGAGTCACTGTAAGAACAGGAGGCCAATTGTAAGAGAAATTTTAGGTTCAAACATCAGAGATTCTAAGTATCTACTCCAATTGACCTAGAGAAAATTAAGACCAGAGTCATTAACCAGTATGGAAGCACCAAGGAAAGCCAGGAATGGGGAATGAGAGCAGGTCAGAAACTGGGGCCATGGCACAATTCATTCGGCTGCTGGAGGAATAAGTGGCAGCGGCACATGGGATGTCTTTAAGGCTTCTGAGCACCTGTGAGTGACGTACTGTCCTTCATTGAGTCAGTTGTTTTCTACTTTTGGCATTTTCTTTTATTTTGCTTCTTCAACAAGTGTTTTGAGTGTGTCCGATGTGCCAGTGCTATTCTAGCTACTGGGGATAGAGCAAAGAATAAAATAGACATTGTCCCCACTCTTAACTACCTTACATTATCCTGTAGAGGATAAGCAAGTAAATCAAGGAATTTAAACAACCACCACAATATACTGTGTTCTAATAAGTAATATTAAAATAAAATAGAAAAGTTGCCTAGTACATGACTGGGAGTTACTTAGCATGGTCAGAGAAGGGTTTTCCTCTTCCCTGATTTTATTTGGAAAATTTTAAAATTGCAGAGATTGAAAAAATAGAACGCACATGTACAACACTCATGTGGATTCACGATTTTCACATAGATTATCACACTTGCCTTTCCTTTGCTGAACAATTGCAGGCATGATAACACGTTATCTCTAAATATTGTAGCATTTGTCCTGTAAAAGTAAAGTACTTCTTCTATATATCACAATATCATTACTATAATCAAGAAATTTTAAATTTATTCAATAATATATAGTGCTAGGTTTCAGGCTATGGGACCAAGATAGGAAATATTTTTACACTTTGTGGTTCAAGATGCAAAATCAATGATATGATTAGGTAACTATACAACGAAATGAAAAACAGTTGCCTAAAATTTTATATTGATGAAATTAAAAAATTTAATTCAGTACTTTTTTTCTAATAGAGGCCTACGAAAAATAATTATTTTTGGGGGGAGGGTGGGGTAATATTTTACTTAATGGGATTCAAAGATTTTCTTTCCCATCATCACATCAATTGTAAATGTTCATCTGTTAATGCTGGCCTGTAGTAAAGCTTTACACATTTGATCTTTAAAAACTTTATTTTTTACAATTAGGTACTATCAAATATTGATATCAATCCACGATTGCATGATTGGCATATTCATCATTTGGAAAACACAGAATTTTATTAGATTATTTTCTATATTTGCCTTTTTATGTGCCATTACATTACAGATTAATCACTTTCAATTGAAGGTTAGGTGGAAGATCCTCAACTAAACATTTAAATAGGTTTGGGAACATAAAAATTTATGCCAGGTACAGTGGTTCTGCCTGTAATTCCAATACTTTGGGAGACCAAGACAGGAGGATAACTTGAGGCCAGGAGTTTAAGATCAGCCTGGGCAACATAGCAAGACCCAGTCTCTACAAAAAAAATAAATAAAACTTAGGCAGGCGTGGTGGTGCATACCTGCAATTCTAGCTACTTGGGAGGCTGAGGCAAGAGGATCTCTTGAGTTCAGGATTTCAAAGTTATAGTGAGCTATGATTGCATCACTGAACTTCAGCTTAGGCAACAGAGTGAGACCCCCTCTATTAAAAACATAAACAAATGGAAAAACATTCCATGCTCATGAATAGGAAGAATCAATATCATGAAAATGGCCATACTGCCCAAAGTAATTTATAGATTCAATGCTATGCCCAGTCAAACTACTATTGACTTTCTTCAAGAATTACAAAAAAAAAATACTTTAAATTTCATATGGAATCAAAAAAGAGTGCACATAGCCAAGACAATTCTAAGTAAAAAGAACAAAACTGGATGCATCACACTACCTGACTTCAAACTATACTACAAGGCTACAGTAACCAAAACAGCATGGTACTGGTACCAAAACAGATATATAGACCAATGGAACAGAACAGAGGCCTCAGAAATAACACCACACATCTACAACCATCTGATCTTTGACAAACCTGACAAAAACAAACAATGGGAAAAGGATTCCCTATTTAATAAACGGTGTTGGAAAAACTGGCTGGCCATATGCAGACAACTGAAACTGGACCCCTTCCTTACACCTTATATAAAAATTAACTCAAGATGGATTAAGACTTAAATGTAACACCTAAAACCGTAAAAATCCTAGAAGAAAACCTAGGCAATACCATTCAGAACATAGACATGGGCAAAGACTTCATGACTAAAACACCAAAAGCAATAGTAACAAAAACCAAAATTGACAAATGGGATCTAATTAAACTAAAGAGCTTCTGCACAGCAAAAGAAACTATCATCAGAGTGAATAGACAACCTACAGAAGGGGAGAAAATTTTTGCAGTCTATCCATCTGAAAAAGGGTTAATATTTGGAATCTACAAAGAACTTAAACAAATTTACAAGGAAATAACAAACAACCCCATCAAAAAGTGGGCAAAGGATATGAACAGACACTTCTCAAAAGAAGACATTGTTGCAGCCAATAAACATAAGAAAAAAAGCTCATCATTACTGGTCATTAAAGAAATGCAAATCAAAACCACAATGAGATACCATCTCATGCCAGTCAGGAAACAACAGATGCTGGAGAGGATGTGGAGAAATAGGAATACTTTTACACTGTTGGTGGGAGTGTAAATTAGTTCAACCATTGTGGAAGACAGTGTGGCAATTCTTCAAGGATCTAGAACCAGAAATACCATTTGGCGTAGCAATCCCATTGCTGGGTATGTACTCAAAGGATTATAAATCATTCTACTATAAAGACACATGTACACGTATGTTTATTGTGGCAGTGTTCACAATAGCAAAGGCTTGGAACGAATCCAAATGCTCATCAATGATAGACTGGATAAAGAAAATGTGGTACATATACACCATGGAATACTATGCAGCCATAAAAAAGGATGAGTCCAGGTCCTTTGCAGGGACATGGATGAAGCTGGAAACCATCATTCTCAGCAAACTAACAGAATAACAGAAAACCAAACATCACATGTTCTCACTTATAAGTGGGAGTTGAACAATGAGAATACATGGACACAAGGAGGGGAACATCACACACCAGATACTGTCAGGGTGTGAGGGACCAGGGGAGGGATAGCATTAGGAGAAATACCTAATATAGATGACAGGTTGATGTCACTACATAGGTATACACTGTGGCACGTGTATACCTATGTAACAAACCTGCATGTTCTGCACACGTATCCCTGAACTTAAAGTATAATAAAAAAAAAGAAAAAAAACCTCAAAATCAATGCCAAAAATCTACATTAAGTAAAACATAAAAATTAAAAATAAAATAAAATTCTCCTGTACTTACGATGTTGTCTGAAAGACATTGCTGGAACTGTGGTTTGAGCTCAGAAAATTTAGCTATTGCAAATTTGTGAGGGGATAATGATATTCCCATTTCTGTTAAGTTCTGATAACAGGGGATGTTAAAAAGCCAGTTAACATTACTTGTGAGTCAAACAACATTAATTGTCATTGAAATGATTTTACTACCACAGAGTAAGTTTTAGACATCACTGTTTCACCTTTAATTTTATGTTAAATTCATTTCAACGCATTGTCAATGTTACCACTGCAAAAACTAATTTATAAATCCATTCAGTGTTATACAGTAGTGGTTGAGGGTAGATTTTCTTGTTCAAAAGGTTTTAAATCTGGGCCCTGAACTCAAAACAATTGTAGTAAAACTTTAAGCCATTGAACTGCTGTGCTGACCAAAAAAAAAAAAAAAAAAAAAAAACAGACCTGAAGATAACAATGGTTAAGTCTATTAGTATTAGAGCAAGTGAAGTTCACTGTTGACATTACGCATTCAATAACACATTATAGGTTCAAATTTCTTTCACAAAGTACATATTGATGAATAATACAACGAATTGCCTTAGGGTTTAGATATTTACATTTTCACGAGCTGTATAAATTTGTCCAAGTTAACTCTTTTCTACTCACATGCAATTTTTACCATCAGGTGTCACCAAACTTAGCAGATTCTAATTCAGTTTCACTGAATTAGTGTTTTCACTACTTCCTTGAAAATATCCTCACCTCCAGTTTTTCCATACAGCTAATGATAGAGGTGAATTCTTCAGTTCTTAAAGCTCATCACTGATCAGTTTATTTTCTCAAATAAACAACAACTAGTAAGCAAAATTGGTAGCATCTGTAGACTCACCAAGAGCCAAGAAAACCAGTGAAATGCATTTGCAGAGCTTCTTAACTAGCTACTGATGTTGCTGCCAACACCATCTCTTCATCCACTATCCTCTCCAGAGCCTACCAACCTAAAGTTTATTCTCTCTGGATACATTCCTTCCACTGCTGCGATCAAACGCGATTTAATTAACTCATGATTGGTAAGTGTTTTGGGTTGCTTGGCTAACAAATAAGGCACTCAAAAATTTACTTTGGTTGAAACTTCATTTTCATTTGTTATTTTTGTGAAGAAGATTTGTTGTTATAAACTACTCAGTTTCAAATGTTCTTATTTTTCTAATTGCTGCTTTCCTGTGAGTTAGTTGGGAATATGATGAGTGCTTGGTCTGATAATGTTGATGTAGATTGTACTTTTTAGCACACATATGGCATCATTACATAAGAAACACAATGTTTTGACAGCTAATTTAATGGTAAAATAATCCACACTCCACTGCGCCTTAAAAATGCAACATTCAGAGTCCACTTTTCCCTTCATATTTTGAGAAGATAAGTGTGCTTTGGGAGTTAAGGAAAATAGTATGGTGATGCACATGGAACTCAAAACTCTGTAGAGGTATAATTTTATCATTGGCATTAACTGTGGGCAAACAGGAGTGTGAAGCAATGAAGCGCTACATACTGTCTTTCTTCCAACTACTCACTCTGTCTTGTATGAAAACAATCATAGACAATATGCAAATAAATGAACATGGTTGTTTTCCAATAAACTTTATGTATGGATGCTGAAATTTGAGTGTCTCATAATTTTCATATATTATATGAAATATAATCATTTCTTCCTGCCTTCATTAGCATTCTTTCTTTTGTTCTTTCATTCTTTCTTTCGTTTCGCCATTGTTTCTCCCTCCTTCCCTTCCTTCCTTTGTTCATTTCTTTCTCTTTTCTTTCTTTTGCATTGTTTTGGGAGTATCTTCATTATTTTTTTCTTTTCATTTAGAAACGATCTCAAACTAACACATACAGTATAATAAACATTTTTTCCCTCAAAATAGTTGATAAATTGCTAGAATGGTGCTCCATTATCACTGAATATTTTATTCTACCAAGAAGGATATTATCCAAATAGCCACAACACAAACATTCAAATTAAGAAATTAACACTGGGCAGAGATGGAGAGGTTGCTTGAGGCCAGCAGCTCCAGACCAGCCTGGGCAACAGAGTAAGACCCCCATATCTACAAAAATAAATAATTTTAAACAATTATCTGCATGTGGTGGCATGGGCCTGTAGTCCTAGCTACTCAGGAGGCTGAGGCAGGAGGATCTCTTGAGTCCAGGAGGTCGAGGTTGCAGGGAGCTATGATCACACCACTATACACCTGCCTAGGTGACTGAGCAGGACCCTGCCTCAAAAACAACAAAAAAAATTAACACTGATGTACTATTGCCATCTAACCCTCACATACCACTATTCAAATGTTCCCCACAGTCCTTTATAGCAAACGTATTCATTTCATAATAAAGAGTTGCATTCATTTGTCATGTCTTGTTCGTCTCTTTCAATTGATAAGACTTTTTCAGTCTTGGCTAGGCTTTCATAACCGTGACACTTTTTTAATTGATGCATAATATGCATTTTTATGGGGTACAGGTGATATTTTGTTATTGTGTAGAATGTGTAATGATCAGGTCAGTTTATTTAGGATAACCATCCCATCAAGCATTTATCATTTTGATGTGTTGATATTTCAAATCCTCACTTCTAGCTATATTGAAATACATAATACATTGTAGCTAACTATAGTCACCCCATTCTACTATCAAATGCTAGAACTTATTGCTTCTATCTAACTATATGTTTTTACCCATTAACCCACCTCTTTTCATTCTCCCTCCCCACCGACACACCCACGTTCTTTCCAGGCCCTGGTATCTATCATTCTACTCTCTGCCTCCATGAGACAATGGAACTGGATGTCATTATGTTAAGTGAAATAAGCCAGAAACAGAAAGACAAACATCCCATGCACTCAACCTTCCCACTTTTGAAGATCTAAGGCCAGCTGTTTTGTAGAATGTACTTCAATTTAAGTTTGTTTGGTTTTTCTTCATGATTTGGGTTATATATTTCTGGCAAGAATATCAAAGAATTGGTCTTATGTTCTTATTGCCTCTTAACAGACGAAACTGTTTCCATTTTTCCCATTAATCAGGACTTTTTAAAAATTTCTTGATTAACTCAGTTTCTGCCATGCTTTGTCACTACGACACCACAGTTTACCCTTGGAAATTAAAAATATTTCAGGAAGTTACTTTGAGACTGTTCCATTTCTTATTAAACTTTTATTTGTTTGCCTTTTAAATTACTATGTACTTTTGGT
The DNA here is from genome assembly GCF_006542625.1 of Nomascus leucogenys. Classification (NCBI taxonomy): domain Eukaryota; kingdom Metazoa; phylum Chordata; class Mammalia; order Primates; family Hylobatidae; genus Nomascus; species Nomascus leucogenys. The sequence goes on from NC_044400.1 coordinate 73,841,273, forward strand.
TTCCTAGCTAATCCAATGGGTTATAATCCCTTACTATCACTATTATTTTGATCCTCAACTTTTCCCTGATACTCCCAGTGGGATCCCCTTCAACTTGGTTTCTGTGTCCCTTGATGTGTCCCCATCATTTGTTGAGTACTTCCTGACTTTGTCACATAAGCTGTCTCTGACTCATCTTCTACTTTCCTTGCTCCAATCCTGGAATCAGATATTTTCCAACAAGCAATGGTTACTTTCCATTGAAAATGGGCCTTTAGAAGCCAAAAGCTGAATGCTAGGTGTGCTTATTGTTATTGAGCAGGCCCTCCAGGGGAAAGGCTAAAGTTCCCAGGCCCTCTCAGTGAATGGAACTAAGGAATGTATTTGTGTGTTCCCACACATACATTAACATCTACTTTCTATCTATATTTAAAATCATAAGTTCAATACAAAAATTCCTATTCCAATACAGCACCACAAGGTTCACTTTAGTCTTTCTTTCCTTGTTTACAGTTCCTTCTCCAATAGGAAGCTGTCTTCCATTATCCTTAATACATTTACTTATTTAATCAATCTTCTCATGAGAACTGATATTATGGCCACTGCCCTTACCTGGCACAGGGCTCATCTCATCATCAAAACTTCATAGAGTACCTTCTGTGTCCCATTCAATGTACTAGGCATTTGAAGATCAATAGCAAATAAATGCAGCCCATATGTTTCTAGGAAAGACTGCCACCTATCCCCCAGAAGGCAAACATATTAAGGTCTAGTTCAATTCAGAAAGTATGCTCTAAAGGTGTACGGCTTATGGGGCCACGAGAGCTTATAATAAGGGAATGTGACCTGGGCTCTGAGGCCAGATGTCCTTAAAAAGTGGGGATTTTAGTAAAATCAAACAAAGTCCTGCTGGACCTCACAGAGAAAGGGGCAGACAAAGTGAGAGAAGTCTGTAAGAAAAGCAGCAGCCAGATAAATAATGTAAGACCTTTTGAACTTAGGAATTTGCACAGTGGTATCAAATGGGAAGAGAAGGGATGGAGAGGGGAGGGGAAGGGAGGAGAGGGGAGGGAAAGGGGAGGGGAGGCGAGGGAAGGGAGATCATCCCTTGTATGTGGGTTTGATTATATTGTGATTGAATTTGCATTTTCAAAGCATCCCTCTGTTTATAAGCCAGGAGTAAGGTTTGTATGAAGGGAGACGAGTTAAGGGAGAAATTGCAGTAACTCAAATAAAAGATGAAGGTAGCCTGTCCTAGTGGGATAATTGTAATGCTCAATAAATATTTTTTGCATTCATGCATGCATGAATAATGAGTAGATTCACAATGCCCTTCCCTGACCATATTATTTTCCTTCTGTCAAACTCAGACACATTATTCATGAGGATTTATGTGTCATCTCTTCTGTGACTCTTTCAGTGCCATTCCCACACTGACCTATTCAGGTGGAAGGAACCACTACAGTCCTTACTGGGACTTCCATTTTCATATTTTGTTATAACACCAGCCACAAGGTGGAGAAAACTCTGTGTTTCCTCATCAATATTTACCACTGGACTTTGTTCTATTTAAGGTTATAACCAATATACCCAAATATAGCTGGAGCAGAGATGTATTTATTTTCAGGATGAAGGATTATTTTGTGAAGTTCTTAAGGGCAAAGGATATTTTAGATTGTAAGTGAAGTGTCACAGACAAATGGAGAATGGTTAAAAAGTGATTATTTAGAAGCCATTTCTTAGTATGGATTCATCCCCTAATTTGTAATGTGACCTTGGAGGTGATATCTTGCCCTTGGTGAACCTCAGTCTTCTTATGTGCAGATTAAAAAATAGCTATTAGCAAGTATTGAGTGAGTCCTTTGATCCAGGCACTTTTATAATGAAAGTGCATAGTTTGTTAACTCTTCCCAACAATCTTTGGAAGTAGATATAATGTTTTCTTCATATCACAAGTGATGAAACAGAAGATTCAATAACTTGCCCATTGTTGCACAGACACAAAATGGTGGCATTAATGTAAATGTAGGCAGTATGGAACCAGGGTTGGTGTTTCCCAGCCATGCTGTTATTTGAGAATTGCAGTTAACAATCTCTGAAGATCCTCTTTCTAATCTGGCATTCAGTATTGCACCGATGCCAATGACAAGAAGGCTGCTCCTGGGGAGACAGAGGTCATCGGGCTAAGGATAGAACAGAACACATATATACTGTGGATCACTCTTCACAGGGACAATTGTATTAGAGAGAGATAAACGATTGTTTCATGTGGCATTATATTGCTGATGTTCAGAATTGAGGGATGCACTGAAATAATATGGATATGTGCAAAACGTACACTTTGATTTCAGATACTGAAATCCAAAGCATCTGAAATTGACTTAGCAAAGAAGCATAATAAAGTGCCAAGATGAGACTAACACACCCATCAAAAGCAAGCATTTTTATAATGGTAGGTACAATAATTAAACTCAATAGTAAAATGAAAAAAGAAATACACACACGAAAACTAAAGTCCGTTTGATGCTCACGTTAGGAATGTAAAGTACAGCCAAGGAGATTGTCAGACCCTTCAAGCTGGTCCCAAAGATAACGAATGATGTGGTGGTTGGTTTTTCATGATTTCTCATCCTCACTGTCAGCCGACAACTTGATAAAATGGAATAATTCCAGGTTTATTAGCGTCAAAGTACATTTAGGTCTCCCGTGAGAGACAGGTAAAAAGCACAGTGAGGCGAGGCGCTTTTAAAGGCCGCCGGTTGCTAATTGTAGGTGTGGGGAATCTGCACAGGCTCCAGTGACAGGAAGCAGGGAGCGGGGCCATGAGGCTGGCCATTTTCCACCTTGCAGCCACTAGATTTCTAAAAGCCATCTCACACGCCTCTGTCACATAAAGCCATTCCCAAACTCAGAGGGATGATTTGCTCCACAGGGGCTGCATCTTGGAGACTTTTGCACACAAAGTAAAATGACTCCTGCCTGAGAAAGCACCCTTTTCTCCTAATTTGTTGCTTTTAGGAGAAAATGGAAAAGCTTGTATATACACACTCAGAGGTAGTGTCAAGGAAACAAGCGTAACAGGGGAAGGGAGGAAAGAAATCGCATTTATAACCAGCTACTACAGCATTTCACTCAAAGCTCCCAATAACTTCATAAGCTGAACTTATTTCTCTCCTCTCACAAACAAGGACCCAAGGTCTAGAAAATGTAAATGATTGACCGAGTCAATGTAATAAGAAGGCAAATAACCAACTCGAGTTTCTCTGACCCCAAAGCCCATACTTGTTTCATAACATGATGCTGTTTTCCACTGAGATGTATCAAAGACAAGCTTGCTTTCTATTTGTACATAGGTCCTCACTGTGTGTGTTCAAACAATAATTATCTCTTGACTCAGATTTACAAACCAGTTTTTGTTCTCAAGCAGGGCCTGAGGGATTACTGCTGATTTCAGAATGCCTTGTGTGCTAAAGGCTCCACATCGTGAGAGAACAAGAAATAAAGATTGGACTAGACAGGTGGTATCCAGTTAGAGGACAGAAGAACACTGCCTATTCTTTTGGATGTCCTTTTGGGCATCAACTATGCGAGGGGTTGGCTCTTTTCACAGGAATTTCTAGTCTCTTCCATCTTTCCTTCTCTCTCTCTCTCTCTTTTTTTTTGAGATGGAGTCTCGCTCTGTCGCCCAGGTTGGAGTGCAGTAGCGCGATCTCGGCTCACTGCAGCTGCCGCCTCCCGGGTTCACATCTTTCCTTCTCTTTAGTGTGTAGTGAAGGTCTGAGAAAAATGTCCCATTAGATGAAGAGCTGAACTGGATGCTCTCAGAGCTCCTCCCAAGGTTCACACATGCAAAGCAGAACTTCCCTAGGAAACGCATGGAGATTATTTCTTGAGAGAGAAAGTTTTTTACCAGCTTCTCTGCTAGTGCTGACCATAAGTCTACACACCAGGCCTTGGGCTAAGTTGTTTATTATCAAGAGGAAGTGGATTAAGCAAATAAGTTTATTTTCATGACAGCGGCATGAGAATATTTATATTGGCTGAAGTTCATAGGACTGACTGGCACTCGTTTATCCTCTTCCTCTGAGGAAGCAGTTTTAATGTTGTCTGCAGGAAGAGAGGCTACTATGGACAGGTTCCTTTATCCAACGTGCTACAGTGTTTCTGACTAAAGGACTTTGATTAGCACTGTGTACCCTTATTTGTCATTAAATTTCTCTCCTCTCATTACGCTACATGTCCTTTGAAAGAAAGAACTGTGAAGGTCTATGGTCTTCCACAAACTCCTGACCTTAAGCACTTGGGTTCTGTTTTTCACTCTGTTCTCAGGATGTCTGAAGTGTAGTGGGAATGAGAGCCAGGACCTAGAGCAGTGGGATGCCCAACTCTTATAGGTGCACTGTTAATAAAGATGAATGGGGCTGGGCGCAGTGGCTCACGCCTATAATCCCAGCACTTTGGGAAGCCAAGGCGGGTGGATCACTTGAGGCCAGGAGTTGGTGACCAGCCTGGCCAACATGGCAAAACCCGTCTCTACTAAAAATACAAAAATTAGCCAGGCATGATGGTGTGCACCTGTAAGCCCAGCTACTCAGGAGGCTGAGGCACAAGAATCGCTTGAACCTGAGAGATGAAGGTTGCAGTGAGCCAAGATCATGCCACTGTACTCATGCCTGGACGACAAAGTGAGACTGTCTCAAACAAAGAAACAGACAAACAAAAAATGAATGGGAAAACCATCTGGACAAATGGCTGCCAGGTGAAAGTGTAGGTTGTGCACAGAACAGACAGGGTGCCCAAGTCAGAGTGGTGAAAGAGAACCCCAGCCAGAGCCGTGCAAGGGCCAGCCCACAAAGATAGAAATTCCCACATTAGCCCTGAGATGTGGGGATGTACACAGGGGCAAACGCATTGCATGCCCAGTTAGCGTGGCCTGAAGAGCCATTTCTTTCCAATTTTCTTTAAAGGCAAATGCCAATCTGTTTAGGCCACACTTTTTTTAAAAAAAAAAAAGCAGATTAAGGTCTTGCTGTCTGGTGACTGCTTATCAGAGAGGCAGGTGTGCTGGCTGTGTTTGGAGGGCTAGCTTGCCATTCTCTGATCTGCTTTTAGCCAGTGATCTTTAGGGAAAGCTGGGAAACCTGGGGCCAAGGCATCATAAACTTTGCTTAAATCAGCCACCAGACATTGCTATGCAAATTCTGGTAGTTTCTGGAGACATGAAGTCCTACCAACTTTTTGAAGTGTGATGCAAATGGCTTCTGTCTTATAAAAGCTTTTGTAATAACTCAAACTTCAGATAGAATCTCCCATTTTGTGACTTCATCACACAAATTCTCAAGGAAAACAGCATTTGAGAACTGCTACAGAGCTACAATGATTTATTTTCCTACTTGTTTCTGATTAGGTCCCCAAACAAACTTCTTGCTGCATTCAGTTGGAACCTCAAACTCTGTGTGTATATGTATATATATTTTGAAGTCAGACCCAGCTAGCTTCAAAGGTCAGCTTTGCTCTGTACCAATGGTACAACCCTGGAAAAAATGGCTTTGCTTCTCTAAGCCTCAGTTTCCCTGTTGTCAAAACTGAAATGATTTGAAAACCCATTTCAAAGGGCTATGATGAGGACTGAGTAAGCTGGCACCTGCAAATGTTCACCATAGAGTAGATGCAAGTCACCCTGTTGCTTTTGCTTTCCCTCGCCTTCTATTTGGATGAGGTACACATTTATAGGATTCTCGAATACAGTTCTCATCTCATTAACACTTACTCATTTTTCAACATCCAACTCTAAAGTTACTTTATTTTACTATTCAGTATTTCTTTTCTACCCTTCCCCTGGGGAATGGAATGAATTGAATGGTCCTGTGTTTTGACTGCATTTTGTATCTGTTTTAATACTTATGCTGTTTGAGAATCACTCATTCATATGCTTGTTCATTTAACAAAGATTTATTCAGTATCTCTTATTTCCCAGAACCTGGGACTATGCTAGGTGCTAGTGATACCATGAAAATAAGATGTTCCTACCCTCATAGAACTGTTTCTACCCCGGACTTGAATAAGAACCACTCACTTGAATTACAATTATCCAAAGCAGTGTCTGAATTAAATGCCATCCGAAGACCAGCAGATGATAGTGCTGCTATAATACACTGGAACCACGAGGGAGTATGATTGCAAATCAAGGCCTGCATCTGCCCCCTTTCATAGGGAAACTTTGAGAAGATCCCTCCTCAAGAGGGTGAACAGGGTTGGCAGAAGAATAGGGTGAAGTGTAAGGGGGCAGGGGACTCAGAGGGTGGGAGGGAATGTGACCTTTCTTCCCCAGAAGGGAAGCACATATAAGAAACTGTCTGAAATGTACCGTAATTGATCCCGTCAAAGAATGAAATGTGAAACACTCAATGCAAGAAAAAATATATAAGAAGGGTCTGCAGGCTCTTCGATTAGACTGCATGGGCGTGGATCCCAGCTGCTACAGACGGTTTGTGTCCCTCCAAGATCTGCATGTTGAAATCTTATCCTTCAGTGGGATGGTATTAGGAGATGGGGCTCAGGAAGATAATTAGTTCATGAGGGTGGTGCTCACAGGAATGGAATCAGTGCTCTTATAAAAAGAAACAAGAGAAAGATATTTTTCTCTTGGCCCACATGTGGATAACACAAGAAAGCAGCCATGTAGTTTTCCTCCCGCTCAGCAACTTTTAATTTTCTGTTTTTTTCATGGAGCTGCCATTGTATCCGTCATGCAGACAAGCAGCCACAGTTCTCTCTCTCCACTGTGCCCGTCCTGATGCTTCCCCCTCTCCAGGCAAACCCTGGATCCCTGCCCCCAATCAGTCAGCACTATCCGCAGTTTCTTTCCCTGCTATGCCATCTGTATCCTACTGCATTAAGCCACCACACAGTCCCTTCTGACTGCTCAGTATTCGGGGTCACCATCCACACTGCTGCAGTCACATCTAGAATGTATCCTCCTATGTCTGGCTTCCAACATTCCCAATCAATCATTGCCAAACTGCTGTAAACCTGCAGTGTGTCTCCAATGCCTTCTTAGTGTGGCATTCAAGGCTCTATACCCTGCTTTTTACTCTTGTCTCTTTTTCCTGTTTCTCCTCAAGTATCTGCTTTCCTACCACAGAATTGAAAATCCTAGATGAAAAGTTTGGCGCAGTGAAATCCTCATACTCTGGGAGGAAGACCCCAATTTTAGTATTGGCTTTACCAGTAATTTCTAATCAAAGTGATCATGAACAAGTTATTTAAACTTGCTGAACCATAGTGGGTTTATTTTTAGTTTTATTTACTTTTTAATCTAAAGCAAAGGTAAGCAAATTATGGCCCTTGAGCCATCCAGCCTGCTGCCTAGTTGTGTAAATACAGTTGTTTTTGGAACACAGCCATATCTATTCATCTACATTTTTGTCTACGGCTGTCTTTGCATTACAACATCAGAGTTGGGTAGTTATGACAGAGACTGTCTGTTCCACAGAGACTAAAATATTTACTGCGTGGCCCTTTACTGAAAAAGTTTGCCTACTCCTGATAGATAAAATGATTGCTGATATTTCGGTATGTTTTAATACTTCATGATTGCAAGTAACTGACTACATTATGCATATACAAATTCATGTAATATAAACACTAGTGAAAACTAAGCTTGTGTATTGCCATTTACATGGTAGGGGAGTTCAGATAGGTCATTTCATCTCTTTTCGTCTCAATTTCTTCATTTGTTGAATGATGCTAACATGTACCTCTTATGATATCTTATGATATTTCAAAGCAAAAATACTTGAAAAATTATCTAATGATATCCCTGGCACAAGATAGGTATTTAACAAGTAGCACTTTTCCTTCTTTGAATCTTCTTAGCTAGTTGATGATGAGCTGTATGTAGAGAAGGAACACAATGTCTCTCTTATTTAACAGGTCTGAACATAAACTCCCACCACTTCCACATGAATAGCCAATAGCCGAACATGGCTTTGACATCTACATAAAAACATGTCGTACTTCTGCATGTGTCCTGCTCTCCTCTCTTCCCATTACTCTATCTCATCATGCATAAAGTAGACAAATACAATATGCTTGCATAATTACAGGCCTTACAAATAGGCTCCTTGGGCCAGGTGCTGCTCTCCAGTGTGCAGGATGATGACATTCTTGAGATGCACCAATAGGATCAGAACTTTTTGTGGCAGGAAATAAAGCAGCATATCCTCTGATCATCTCGTTTGCCTGTGACACAATTTTGGAAAGAGGATCTTCCCACTACATTTTATAAAATGTCCATCCCAAGGAGTAAGTGAGGAAGCCATGAGGATGTGCTGCTCAGGTCATTTGCATGGGGGAGAAGTAGCTGAATGACAGTCTTGGCTGGTACACCTTTGGCTCCTCCACCATGTGTGTGCTGAGGCCAGGCTTCCCCAGAGCTGCTCACAGCCAATGACTGGGGCAAATACAGTGGAGACTGTAGTTCTGGATCATGGAATATGGGATGCCTCCAATGGCGACACTGGCTGGCTGGCTCGCCATTCGCCTTGGCAAAGCACTCATAGACCAGTGCTACAATCTGAGACTCCACCTATGCAGTCTTCTTCCTGCTCCCTCTCTCATCATAGGTGCCAGACCTGCACCACAGTCTGAACGCTCTCCCTGCCCTTCTGGCTTACTTCCCTTTGGCCCTTCACAAGTGTTTCAAACAATAAATCTCACGGTCCTGTCTCAGTTTCCATTTCTCAGGGAACATGAAGTAACCTGTAAATCAGGAATGATCTGAGAAAGTAGCTCGTGAGATGGGGACTGGTTACTACCTGTGTCACTGACTGGCTGGCTAAGACCATGCCATCCTTACAGATGTGCAGCACAGATAGTCCCTAGCATAATATGGCATCCTAGTTCCTGAATATTTCCTTGGTAGTGTTTTAGGACAATATCTTGATGGAGGGACCCCACTTGCAAATGTGACGTTGCAGGTATTGGGAAGATACGGCATACACCATGCTTATAAGAAGGGTAGAATCAGCTGGTTATAGTTAAGTTGAATAAATGACTTACTGAGGGATTAAAAAATATTATAAAAAGGAGAGTTAAAGACTAAGTGTAGAGCCAAAGGAGCACTTAGATGGTGTATAGAGAGACTCTTATTTCCTGCAATAGAAAAGCAGATTCAGGACTTGACAGAGTCACACAGTTCCATAGACAGTTAAATGCTCAGCCAAGACGGGTCTGTTATGCTAAGTTTAGGGCCTTGGAAGCAAAAACCTTGGTCCCTGAAATGTGGAATAGGAGCACGTAAGTGGAAATCTTAAGGATCTGAGGTTCAAAACCCTCTGGACCCTCACAGTCTAGGACTCACTTGTCATTTTCTATAAGAGCTAGCACTTCTCCTGGGCTAGACTATGCTGCATAGACATCATGGCAGGTGCCTCCTACCTCCAGTGGATCCCCCCACTCCCTTCCCCTGCTACCTGATTGATAACTAGGTTTAAACCCTAATATAAGTCAACTGGGACTCCTCCTCTCAGTCTGACATGGGAGGAGAGAGAGCACATGCCAAAGCAGCTGTAAGTATTACCCTGCATGCACCAGCAGGAGTCAGATGGATGCCGCTAGGGTTGTATTTGGAGAATACTTCAACAAAAAGCCTGAACTTAAGCCTGGATAGGTACAAAGTTTTGAATTGGTGGCACACTTTTAGGATGTGGGATTTAACCCCCTGACATGGACCCCAGGGGATATGGCACAAACATAACTAAGTTGGCCGAAGTTAAGCAAAGTGGAAATGTTTGAGTTGCCTTGGAGGGTGGTGGAAGAAGAAATAAAGGGGCTGGAGGGATGGGCCTGATGAATCAATGTACTATATGAGGCCACAAGACCCACCACATATTATATTCCAGAGGAAATCAGGGGAAACATCATTTGCTAAGGACATCAAGGATACACTGCTAAGAACTTCACGAAGACATCGAGCGGTGGCTCTCCTCTGTAGGCCAAGGCTGAGAGTTGGAGGGGTGATCTCAGCTGGGCTTGTTCATGTCCTGGGGACGATGGAGCCTTGAAGTAAGAGATGCAGGTGGTAGCATTTACTAGCCAGAAGCCTGGGGATGTGATTACTGTAATGATGGTCAAGATCATAGGGGCAACCAAGGGGATTTGATCTGCAGTAGTGGGAATAGTTAATAGAATATGACGTCCCTCAGAGTAAAATAGATGGTCAGTTAACAAGAATGCTATTGGCATCTATATGCAAATAACAACAACAAAAAAGCAAGAATAGAAGAGGAGGAGATGGAAGCAGTCACTCTAATAAAACGCCATGATCCCTGGCTCAGTCCCAGGCCCTGAGACCAACTTTAAAACCAGTCCATGGAATGAAGAGTTAACTGATTTGCTAGGAACAAGGACTCTGCAGCACTGCAGCCAGTATATCCTGTAGTATTTCTCCAGTCCCCTCCCAAGGTACCTATAGCCATCTGTAGGGAGGTTGTGTCCTGGGGGAAGGGGAACACCCACACATTTCAGGGACTACTGGACACAAGTCTAAACTGCCCCAGCTAGAGGAGTGACTTGGGAACCCACATGGAGAAGTGGGTCTGTGCTTCACCAGGATGTACTTCTGTGGCTGTGGAGGTCCCTTGCTGGATCTGCCTCCAGAAGCACCAGCTGCAGGAGTGTAGGTGACTGACAGGCCACCCAGCTGCAGCCGCTGTGAATGCTCAGACCAAGCTCCCTTCAGACTCATCCCTGCCAGTGACTGAACCTGATAGTGATGTTGGTTCTGGCTCATTTCTCCTCATGTGGGACACTTCTGAGGACCTTCCACTCAGGGGCTTGCATCAGCTGGACTGACTTTCTCAGACCCCTGTCCAGTGGCCTGAGGCTCTTCCCACCGAATCCTTCCTTCCCATTTCCTTTCACAAATATGTGACCATCGCTGTGGTCTGGTGGCTCTCCCCACTTACTGGTGATCCCTCACCCTTTGTCATTCACAAATCTCCCCCAGTAAATCCCTTCTGCATACAATTCTGCCTTGGCATCTGCCTCTCCATGGACTCAAACTGACACACTGAGGAATCAGATGAATGGAGCTAGCAATTGTTTATTCAGTCATTAATTCATTCAGCAAATATTTAATGATCCCCTTTATGTGCCAGGTACTATGCTAAGGATACAAAGTTTAACAAGTTAGTGTCCCTGTCCCTTCAGGAAAAATCGACTAAGTAAATATTCTCTGATCTATTCTGAGTAACGTGCATAGTAGCATGGGTTTAGCAGGCAAGCAGACTCCACACTCTCAGAGGAAGTGGAGGAGAAGAAAGAATAACTGGACCCTTCCCAAAGGAGCACTTAAGAAGATGAGTCACAAAATTAGGGGCTTGGCAATACTCTAAATACAAAGACTGGAACAACATTTAACCACATTAAGAAATGTATTAAGAATAGGGAGGATTTGGTTGGGTAAATCGCCTCGGGTCTTTTCAGAAATGTTCTTCGTTAGGAGCAGGAATTTTAATTCTGGAAAAAAAAAAACTGTTTACCAAACCTATTAAAGATTTGCATCCATCACCTGAGTAAACAAACGTATGTAGAGATATCAAGCCAAGGTGTGAGGGAAGGAGGGGCCCTGCAAAGAATTTGCCAAGGAATAAATTATTGAAAATTCTAATCATGTCTAAAAACTGCTTATCATAGCAAAGTGAACCCATAAATGACTTGAATCTGTTATAAAACTTTATGGAAATAAGCCCACTGCATAATTCCAACATGGCCATTTCAGAACATTATGGCACTGAAGACCATAATGTCAATCTCATGGGGAGGGGGGCATCAAGACAGAAGTCGAAAGTTGGGAAGCAAGTTATCTGCTTCATTGCTAGGTTCCAAATGTGAGTACCAAGCTACCAGCATATAGCTGTCTAGGATTATCATTGTAAATTGTAAATGGGAGGGGCTAATACGCTTTTAAGCATCTCGTATCCATTCCTTTGTTTGGGTTTTGAGTCCACGTTGTGATAGCCGTTGCATAAATATCACTTCTGTACAGAGAGAGACACTGGGGTAAGATAAAACTTAGCCAGGTCACATCATTTATGGCCGAACATATAATAGGACCTGGGTGTTTCATCCTGTACTGTTTTCACTACCCCATACCACGCATGTGCATTGTTCCTAGGACATGTCTAAAGATAAGGGAATAGGAAAAGCCTTTTTGTTATGGTTATACAGATCCATTTTCCTTACGTGAACTTGTTGAATAACTTTCCATGAGAAATGTCCTTTGTGCAAATTAGTGCCTCTTATTTAAGCAGCACCATCTTCCCTAGCATGCTAAAAATATCGTTAGGAAATTACCCTAGAAAGACCTACAGATATCTGACCAAAGCTCTTAAAGTTCTGAAGCAGCCCATTGATCATCACCTATCTCATAGAAGCTTTTTCAGGACAGTCCTGTTTACCCAGAGCCCGGGAACTCTGCCAGCCGCGAGACACAGCAGGCGAGAAGAGGAAGCCGCCTCATTCATGAAATCCCAGTTGGGTTCAGCTTGGTGCTGTCTGTGCTCCTCATAGGACACTATGGCGTTTCCATGCTGAGTTCCTCTCAAAAGGCTGTAGATCTCAGTTTTCCACATCAGAGCTCTCTATGATTCTTCCTATGTGACATGTAGGCATTGTTCTAAACCCTGGAAGCTGGCGGAGGCTACTTGACCCATCTGGGAGAGAGACAGCCTGAGCTTTCGGAGCATGAAAAGAGAGCGATCCATCTTTCGATGGGTGACAGTGTATAGCTCTGCTGGCTCCCTGCTCCAGCAGTTGCCCCAACCCCTGCTGGGGAAGGGAACAGAGAACAGAATGGAAATCTGGGAGCTACTTTTGTCACACTGATGGAAGCTCATAAAACCGGGAACTTAAAGTGTCTCTGTTTTTCTGAATCTTCTAGACGCTGGTGTCTGTTATTTAGCTTTCAAAGGGAAAGCACACAATGGCCACTGAATGCTGGGAAAACAAGTTGCTCAAAATTGGAATCAGAGTAAAGGCCCTTAATAGTGTGACATGCCTTGAAGAGTACAAGCAATTTGTAATTGTTAAAAATGAATGCTCCACACCCCCCAAGTGTGCAGTGGAAGCAAAGGGGGCTCACAGTTGCCAACAGTAAGAACAACAATAATTATAATGATTGAAGCTAATAGGTTGAACATTTACATTTGTGAGACACCGTTCTAAGGACTTCTATGACTGACACTATTGGATCTTCATGCTAGCACTGGAGGCTAGAAACTAAGAGTGCCTCCATGGGACAGAGCTGAAGGTAGTACACAGACAGGTTAAGCTGACCAAGGTCACACAGCCAGGATGCAAAAAAGCCAGATGACTTCCAGGTCACTGGCTTCCGTAATCTTTCTTAAAGACACTAGCGCTGGGGAGCACCCTCCAAATTATCTTATTTTATCCACTGCGACAGACAGATGTTATCCTTTCTGATTATGCCTTCAGACAAACAGAATTTTCAGAAGTAAAAACATTTCAATTCTTGCCCCTTGGCACAACTGGGCAAATGGAAGACCATAAAGTTTCAGTACTTTCCCAAAGTTCCAGACGAGTGACAGGGCATAAATTAAAACCTTGTTCAAGGACTATGGTATTTACTTTATACCATGTGTCCTTCCATCCCATAAGGTTGTGTCCATAACCCCTAATTTTTGTAAACCAGCCCCATGTTGAAAAGAAACTATATTTCACAGAGATTTATAAAAATACAGCACAATGATAAAATGGACAGTGATGCAGCTGGCATTGCCTTAGCAGTTATGAATTTATCTGACAACACCCTTAATAGACAAGGATTTCTATGACGACCTTTAATTTTTGCATTTGTCCTTCCAATACAACGAGTCACATTCTCAGGATCCCATAGCAGAATTTACATTTCTGAAAGTCCACGTTTTCTCTGTTAAGAGTTAGCCTTTGGAAGAATTCTTCCCAGGCCAATTAATTGAGTATACTCTGTTTACAGCTTTGACCATTTTGAATCATAAGCTGTATATACTTCATGCATATAAATATAAAAAAATACTGATAAAAAAAATTAGGTTCTCATTTTTGTCATCTGCCAGGTGAAAAAGGTGTCAATAATTTAAGTGACTTTCAAACAGTGGGGAGACTACCATTCTTCTCATCCAGAGGACCAACCTTGACAACTCAATCTTGAAAAACTAATTACAATAGAAAATACTAACTTGTATTAAATATTTTTGATGTATCAGAAAATAATTTGATCAATTTACATGTCTTCAAATTCTCAAATCAATGCTAACAGATAAATGCTATCATTATTTGGGTCATACCTGTGGTTCCCAATCAGGGGCAATTTTGTCCCCAGGGGACATTTGGCAATATCTGGAGAAATTTGTGGTTGTCACCACTTGGGTAGGAATATGAAGGTGTTACTGGCATCTAGTGGGTAGAGTCCAGGTATACCACCAAACAACCTACAGTGCACACAGACAGCCCTAAACAATAAAGAATTATTCAGCCCAAAATGTGAACATTGACGAGGCTGAGACATTTCATAATAGACAAGATGAAATAGAAGATCTGAGTAATCCAAATGAGATTCAGTAAGTTGAATCAGTAACAAAAGTTCTTCTCTGCCAAATAAAAAGATAGCAAGATGCTAGAGGCAAGTCTTATGAGAAATCCCAAATTCAATCTAGTTAGTATAATCTTGATCTCTAAATCACACAAGGACATTTCAGAAAGAAAAATGATAAATTCATCTGCCTAATGAATTATAATGTAAAATCCTGAAAAAATTATAGCACACTAAACCCAGCAAATACAAATGAATGCTCCCTCACCAAGTATAGTTTATCTTAGAAATTCAAGGATGGCTCAACATCAGGAAATAAGCTAGAGAAAAAGTATGTAATCTAAATAGATGCAGAGAAGTATTTGGAAAAATCAAGCTTTATTTTTTAAAAACAAAGGTTTTAGAATATTAAGACTATAAAAGAGTGTTGTAAATTGACATCAATTAAAGACTTTTAACAAAGATTGTGTATAATGGTAAAATTTAGAAGCATTTAAATTAATGGAACAAGAATTTTGGCAATCACCACATATTTAGTATTGGGTCCCTTCTCTAAAACAAAGAGGAAAAAGAAATATGAATATAAGAATTGGAAATGAAGGGACATATAAAAATGCAGGCAAAGCTACAAACAAACTACTAAAACTAAAAAGATTACTAGGTTGTTGTAAATAAGATTAGCATATGAAAATGAGTGGCATTTTATACCCTATCATAATTATTTAGAAATTTGTAATGAAAACAACTCATTCACTATAACAACAAATCATAAGGTTCTCAGTGACAAATTTAACAAAAATGTAAAATACCCTTATAGAGAAATTATAAAATATTACTGAATGATGTTAAAAATACATCATTCAATGGAGACCTATTAAAATGTCCATGAAAGTAAAGATCCAATATTTTAAAATGTCAGTTCTCTTAAATTAATTATAAATGCAATACAACGTCAATGAGTTTTTAATGGAAATGATCAAGTCATTACTATTATTTATGTAATAATATACTCCCACAAAGCCTGTAATAGGTTTGATGCAAAGAACAAGAGGAGAAGAAATGTCCTATGAGACATGATTTTTCAGAATCATACTATCCAAAACAAATGGATACTTGTAGACAAATGAATGGAGAGAAATGAAGAGTGATCAGTAAAGCAGCTCTCCATCTATATTTTCTAGATGATAAGGTACTATATGATGAAAATATCGTAGTCAATTGATTGTGCTGGCAGTGGAAGAAAGATCATTAATTCCTTATCTCACACCATAAATAAAAATCAATACCAGACATATTTTTTAAAGATCCAATGTGTTGATACTTATAGAAGCAAATGTGGGAGGAAATCTTGAAGACCTCAGGGTAGAAAAAGATCTATTTTGAAAGACTCAACACAAACCACAAAGGAATTTTTCTACTTTAAAACTTTCAGTTTAATTAAAGACTGAGAGAAGTAATCGCCGATTCCTATAACTACCGAATTGTTAGTTTTCTAAATTTATAAAGAGTTTTTACAAATTCTCATGAAAATGTTAACAAAAAATAATAGAATAATTGATTTGCACAGCATACAAAAGATACTTCTGAACAGCCAGGAAGCGAATTCATGAAAAAATATTCAACCTTTCTGCTAATCAGGGAAATAAAAATCAGAATCACACCAAGAAAGCCACTTCATACACCTTCCAATTGGATAGAAATCTTACAAATTCTGATGACAGCCAGCATTGTCAAGAATGCTAGAGAAAGGGAAAAATCACACACTGAATGAAAATGGTAGACTCAGGCAACTGCCTTTGAGAGCACTGTGCTAATATCTTATCAATTTAAGATGTGGGTTTGATTGACTCTAACAAATATCTACCAAGATATAAATCCAAAAGCTTTTGAACCTGTGCACAAGGTGACATACATAAAAGTTCATGTGGAGGGTTTGAATTGGAAAAAGTTGATTCTGCAGGTGGGAGAAATTTACAAGCCACCCTCTTCATGGAATTATAGTCCCATAAGGAGTGGGACCTTGGGAGAAACAGGAACTTCAGAGGGTAATGTGGTCTGGTTCATGAGGGAGGTAGAGCTGTATTAGCAGTTCTCACCTTCAGGAAAAACCCCAGTGCCCACGCTTGGCACAGAAGCAAAAGAAACACAACCTTGAAAAGAAGTTCAGGCCTCGGACAGTGAGCATATTTGCAGTGACCTGCGTAAGCCAAAGATCTGAAGGCACAGAAACCTTCCTCAGTATGTAGATCCCTATGAGAGTAGCTGGGAATTTCATGATGCCCAGTAAGGGGTTGATCAGATGACTAGCAGACATTTCCACCAACTTTACAGTATTGGTTTTATTTGATTTTATAATAAAAGTTAGTAACAGGGCTATTTTTGCAAACCTGAGTTTGGAGGGTGATATTCACTCCAGCTATAGACACGTCCACCATTTGCAGCTTATCCATGGAAGCCTTGGTGAGCCTGGAACCTTGGACTAAGTGTTCAGGTCTTAAACACTCCTTACTCCGCACCCCCTCTGTTGGAGCAATGATCACATTATGTTTAATGGCTGAGATTATGCTCATCTCCCCAGTTCCAAGGCCTAGCATGCCTGTCATACGATAGCCACTCTGGAAATTGTAATGTCGGCCTCCTCCATGTCTGGTCACACCACTCACGTTTCTCCTCTTTCACCAGCAGGGGCGCCTGGGTCTCATGCAAGACAATTATATTTTAGAACATCATTTTGAGGTTTATTTCCCTCAATATTCCAGATATTTTTCATGTGATCCTACTATATATGAAAATCAATTGTTTCTTCATCATATTTATTCGAGCCTAGCGTTAAATACCATGCCAATCAAAACACAATAGAACTGACTCTCACCTTCAATGGCCTAATTTTGAAATTACAATCCCAGGGATACTGTTAGAGCATTTAGTGTCGACCTTTTTCTCTGCTGTTCCTCACAGGCTGTTACACTAATAAGCTTTATTATCTGTTCTATAATCATCAGTAGTTACACAGCTCAGTGGTCATTGTGTAAGAAAAACATAATAATAGGAGAACAAGGTAAACTTAATAATGTATTCTTTGTTCTCCTGGTATATGTAGGATAACGGGCAATTTTATTTTGTTTATTGACCACATAAAGAATTTGATGTGATCTGAGTCCTCTCTGAAGCTGATAACTACATGCTGGAGAGAACTTGCTCCCCCCTAGGAGAATGATTTAGAAATGGTGGCTGGGAAACGGAGACTGGACAAACCAGGCATTCTTACATATGTTTTCTCATTTTGACCTCTGGAAAGTGCTCAACACAACCCTGTGAGGCAGGTGGTGTTACCCCCTTGATAAAAGTGGGAAGGAGGCTTATCAGTGTGAAAGTGACTTGCCCAAAAACATCTGAAGTGGCAGGGATGGGTGTCAAAGAGAGCTAACTGATCGTTACTCAGAGTCTTAAATGTCCAATGTCATAGACATCTCTATCATTACAACTCCGTATCTTTCATCATTCAAGAAATATGCCACCTCCTCCAAGAAGGCTTCTGTGACTGTCCTAATAGCTCAGAGTGATTTTAGTCTGCAGCAAACAGTTCGGCTTTGAAAGTTAATTTTTCTTTACCCATCTGTCCTCTTTCTGGGAGAAGTTGTCCTTAATCTTTCAGTTTGAAATAAATCTCCCTTCTTTGTAAGATTGTTAGGCCATTGTCACATTGCTACAAAGAAATACCTGAGACTAGGTAATTTTTTTTTTTTAACAAAAGGCTTAATAGGATCACAGTTCTGTAGGTTTTACAGGAAGCACTGTGCTGGCATCTGCTCAGCTTCGGGGGAGGCCTCAGGAAGCTTGCAATCATAGAGGAAGGTGAAGTGGGAGAAGGCAGGTCACACTGCTTCTGGAAGGGTGGCCACAGCTGCACCCAGAGAGCTCCTACCCCGACAACTCAGAAGGGGCAGGGTTCCTGCTTGTTCCAACTCCCACCTGCTCCATGGAGCAGGAGGCCCAGGTCTGCAACCACAGGTCAGGTGGTTGCGGCTGCACCCAAGAAAGCAGATCCTGCCTGCTCCAGGCGCCCCCCTGCCCAAGAACACAGGGGAGCTTGGATTTGCAGCTGCAGTTTGGGTGGCTATAGCTCCTCCCAAGAGGGTGGGACTCCTGCCTTTCCATTGAGCAGGAGGCCTGGGTCTGCAGCCATGGTTTGGGTAGCTGTGTCAGCACACAGGGAGCTCCATTGAGTGTGCAGCCCCAGCCAGACCTCCCTGCTGCAGACACTGCCATCACAGGTATTAAGTTATAGAATCCTAACAGCTCTATGAAGAAAGTACTCATTCCCATTTTACAGATGAAAGAATGGAGGCACAGAAAGGTTAAGTTTGCCCAAAGTGACACAAGCAAGCAAAACTCGTTCAAGTATTAGAGTTGGGATTCAACCCTAGGCCATCTGCCTCTTAACCAACATTGTTGAAAGTATGGGTCACAGATACCGTAAATTAAAGATGGGCGTCACTATACTCTGTAGAGTAAACCAAGTAGCCTACAATAAACCCAAATTAATTACTATGACGCTAACCTCACAGCATTTCTAATGGAAAAGAAAGAAAGGAATACTTACTAAGCACCTATTTTATAACTGAAAAATAAATGTTACCTCAGGTACTGATACTCGTAACAAAGAAGTTATTGTCACCATATTACAGAAGAGGGAATAAGGGTTAGAAAGATTAGAAGATGTGCCAGCTGCCCCTCAGTTCATTAGAGGCAGTACTGTGATTTGAACCCATGGCTCATATGAGTTTTATGTCTAGCATCTTGGAGAGAGGTGCACCCTGTCACATGCCATGGAAACTGATACCAGAGTTGTCAATGTTCTGTCTGCAAAACAGTCAGTGTAGCAATTGGTTGCTTGCTACCAGGAGCTCTCATTACAAAAATCACTAAATCAATCTAAAAGAATATTTTTGGCATAGAAGAGTTTTCTGTTTTTATGACAATTTACCAATTTACTATGGTTCATATTATTGTGTGGTGCTTTGCAGTACTTTGAGGACAATTTTTGGCTCCCTATTAATTTTCCTGATCTTCTCTCCTACTTTTCCTATTGCTGAGAGACAGGTTGGATTTACAGAAATGATACCGTGTAATTTTTTTCCCTTGATAAGTGGCTGGAAAGCCCACATTCACCATATGCATTGTCTCCTCTTTGTGATCAGTCCTTCTGCTCTGTTAATAATGAGAAAGATAGTGTCCCTGTCTTCCCTTTGCTTAGAAAAATCACAGAAGCATCTCTTCATCTTTTCCCCATTTTCCTTTCTTGCCAGCAAAGTATTCTGCACTGATCAAAGGTATTTTATTCAAGTATCAAAAGTGCTTCTAGGGGTGCTCCACTCCAGAAAATTCAATGTCGCACAAACACAATGTATGTATAATTTATGGATAAACAGAAAGAGCTTGGCAGGTGCTTTTGATGAATACTGTGACAGTTGTAAATGCTCCCAGTTCAGGTTTTTATGGATTTAAAGGCCAGATTTTAGTGACCAGGTGCCTGAAAAAGGTGATGCTTTTCTCCTTCTAATTCTGGCATAAAATCATAGCAATGGCAAATGTTATTACATGAACAACATTCACCACAAAAATAAAGTAGAAGTATTCCTATGAGCTACACTTCTATTGACTTGGAGGTTCGCTTTCTTTTTCTTTTTTTTTCCCAAAAGTAATTTGTTTGCACCTGTCACCTTTCAGCTCTTTGAATAAAATGCTTTGTGTGAGAAGCCTTCAGAGGGATAGTCCTATGCCATAACTGAATATACAAGAAATGCGTTTTAGCTCAGTGTTTCCTTTAGTTCAAATAAAACCGTTTAAAAGCTTTATGAAAATTACAGTCCACATCAAGATCATAAGCCTGAATCACCTCCTACCCTCATACACACACACTTTCGTGTAGACAGAATGAAATATATAACAAAAATATGAACTACCTAGCAGCAAAACAGTGCAGTGTCTCAACATCTGGATATCTTTTTTTTTTTTTTTTTTTTGCTATTGTTGTTTTTAGCTTTCTCCCTGAAGATGTGATTCTGCTGCTGCAGAGTGTATATCTAATAATATTAGTGCAATCATTTGCAGGGGTAAGTAGTTAATTCTTAGCAATTAACAAAGACCAAATCCTTTATCCCTGGTATTGTTTGGCTCTGTGTCCCCACCCAAATTTCATCTCAAATTGTAATCCCTGTGCGTAGAGATAGGGAACTGGTAGGAGGTTATTGGATAGTGAGGGCAGTTGCCCCCATGCTGTTCTACTGACAGTGAGTGAGTTCACACTAGATCTAATGGTTTTAAAGAGTTTGGCAGTTTCCCCCTTGCTCTCTTTCTCTCCCACCACCGTGTAAGTGATGCCTTGCTTCCTCTTCACCTTCTGCCATGATTGTAAGTTTCCTGAAGCCTCCCCAGCCATTTGGAACTGTGAGTCAATTAAACCTCTTTGCTTTGTAAATTACCCAGTCTCGGGTAGTTCTTTATAGCAGTGTGAAAATGGACCAATACAGCACTACTATGCAGAATTTCTTAAAATAAATGTAGTTAAGTCTCCATTAGGTGCTTGAATTACTTCCATCATATCTCCATCATGTAGTGCCTGGCCAACTCAGGACAGAGATACACTGTGTTTTAAGGCCACCTTTTAGAGACACTTCTCTTATTTTGAGTTCATTTTATCTCTCGATATTGTAACCACCACCCTTCCATTCATCCACCCATTGATCCAAGCTTATCTCCTGAGAACCCAAAAAATAAGTCAGACACCACCTGTGCAAGAAATGCCTTCTTATATTGGATGAAAACTCTTGCAGGCTATCTGAATTTTCACTTTGCCAGTGTACGTATTGAGTTGTTTCTACTATTTTTATTTTGAGACCTAGCTCAGAGCCAGTCCTTTTTCTCCAATCACCATAGAATTCTGAATGTACCCCAGCATCTCTCTTCTTCCAATACCTGTGATACACCTACATTCACAGTCTGGATCTGTTAAGAATGCGTCCAGCTGCAAGGATACAAGGTCCAACAAACATTGCTTTAAGCCCAGTGTATATTTATTTACTTAACAAACATGATAGAGGTAAGCAGGCTCAGGGTTATTGTGGCAAAATAACGTTGCCATCCATAACCAAGGTTGTTCTAGCTTTCTTCTTTGCCTTTCGTGGCTTGTGAAGTTTGTCTTACTTCTTTTAACCTTATTATTCCAAAATGAATCTACATAATTCCAGATATCATAGCCCCCCAACAAGGTAAAAAGCAGAAGAAATGAGTGATCTCAGATTTCTGTCTTCTTATTTCATCCCTTGTATAAGGAATCACAAGACTATCTGAAGATTTTAAATTGTCCCCCAGTCACTTCTGGCTGTAGGGTAGGAATCATAGCTGGGGATATTGCTAACCATGAAAACTAGTTAGCAAGGAAGAAAGTGGCATTAGTGTCTGATTAACAACAAACCATGCCTGCTGCACTCTGGGCGGTAAATGTTTTGTGAGTAGAAACAATCTTATTCATTTTTGTACTCCCAGTTTTTGGAAAGAACGCAATACGTTTTTGATGAGCAAATGCAGGAATGAACTTGAATGAATAAGTAAATGAATGAAGGAGTCCATCTTGTCTTGAGTCCCTGTACTGTCCTTTATATTCACCTTGAGCAAGACACCTCAGAAGGGGGCCCTGGAAGAGAATAAGCTCTGTAGATGTGGCCTCCCTAGTACAGAGCAAAGTAGGATTGACACTTTCTTGGTCCTGACACCATTCTTCTGTGAGAACAAATTTGGGCCATTGACTTTACTTTTGGATGTAGTGTACTTATTACAGAGCAAATACTTATATATTTTAATCTGTATTTCTGTCAATTCCCATCCAATTGTTGACTTTGTCTTAACCTGATTTCATCTGGTCACCTCCACTCAGCTTCATCACATACCCATAGGGAAACAGCAAGTCTCATGTGTCTTCATTCAACATATTCACAGCAAGGTGGGTGGGGAAAGAGCTTCAAGATCCCCTAGACACTTACACCGTAGACCAGTCTTATCCAGAAGGGATACATTTCCAGACCCCTACTACATACCTAAAACCTTGGATAATACCAAACCCTATTTATACTGTTTCTTCCTATGCATACATACATACATACCTATGGGAAAGCTTAATTTATAAATTAGACTCAGTAGGAATTAACAACAATAACTAATAAAATACAACAATTATAAAAACATACTGTAATAAAAGTTATCAGGGCTGGGTAAGGTGGTTCATCCCTGTAATTCCAGCACTTTGGGAGGCCAAAGCAGGTGGATCACCTGAGGTCAGGAGTTCGAGACCAGCCTGACTAATATGGTGAAACCTCGTCTCTACTTAAAATGAAAAAACTAGCCAGGCATGGTAGTGTGTGCCTGTAGTCCCAGCTACTCAGGAGGCTGAGGCAAGAGAATCGCTTGAACCCGGGAGGCAGAGGTTGCAGTGAGCTGAGATTGTGCCATTGCACTCCAGCCTGGGCGACAGAGCAAGATTTCATCTAAGAAAAAAAAAGTTATCATGTGCTCTGGCTGTAACATTTGGAGTATGAGGTGCAACAGCAAAACTAGCCCAAACTTCTTTTTTCTTCCTCACAATTTCATAAATAAGAGATTTGCTCTTACTATAGATCTTTGTGCTCTCAGAAATTGATCTTTTTCTTTCTTTATTCCATCAATAACTTTCACTTTTTACTTAAAGGGAATGCTTTATGGCTTCTCATTGACATATCAAAATTGTCGGCATCACTGCTCTTGTGCTTCGGGCCATTATTAAGTAAAATAGGAACTACTTGCACACAAGCACGGTGATAAAGTGACAGTGGCTCTGATAACTGAGATGGCTACCAAGTGACACGGTGAGCAGGGAGTTTAGACAGTGTGGAGACACTGGACAAACGGGTAGATGCATATCCTAGGTGGGATAGAGCAAGACAGCTTGAGATTTCATCAAGCTGCTCAGAAAAGCATATAATTTAAAACTTACGAGTTAAACCGTTTGTGTCTGGAATTTTTTATTTAATATTTTTGGACTGCAGTTGACCACAGGTAAGTGAAATTGCAGAAAGTAAAAAAGGGGATAAGGAAGGTCTACTGTACATTATTAGGTTGGTGAAAAGTAATCACTGTTTTTATTTTATTTTTATTTATTTATTTACTTATTTTTCAGACAGAGTCTCATTCAGTCACCCAGGCTCTGGAGTGCAGTGACACAATCTCGGCTCACTGCAACCTCCACCTCCCAGGTTCAAGCAATTCTCCCACCTCAGCCTACTGAGTAGCTGGGATTACAGGCATGTACCACCACTCCTGGCTAATTTTTGTGTTTTTAGTAGAAATGGCTTTCGCCACGTTGGGCAGGCTGGTCTCGAACTCCTGACCTCAGGTGACCCACCTGCCTGGGCTTCCCAAAGTGCTGGGATTACAGGTATGAGCCACTGTGCCCGGCTGTAAGCACAGTTTTTGATGGCAAAAACCATGATTACTTTTGCACCAACTTGATACTTTGCTAAGGCTGCCATAACAATGTGCCACAGACTGGGAGGCTTAAACAAGTGAAATTGATTATCTCAGAGTTCTGCAGCCAGAAGTCCAAAATCAAGGTGTTTGCGGGGGTGGTTCCTTCTGAGGGCTGAGTGGGAGAATCTGTTTCATGCTCATCCTCTAGCTTCTATTTTTCTACTGGCAACTTTTGGTGTTCCTTGGCTTGTAGAAGTGTCACCCCAATTTCTGTCTTCATCTGCATGTGGCATTCTTCTTGGCCCTTTGTCCCCTTTTTGTAAGGATACCAGTTGTGTGGATTGGGGCCCAACCTAATGCCCTCATTTTAACTTGATTCCTGTGAAGACCCTCTCCACCAATGAGGTCACACTCTGAGTTACTATGGTTAGGACTTCAAGATTTGAATTCTGGGAGCCAAAAATTCAGCCCATCACTTCTCTCATGTAACATGGTCCATTAGGGATGTCACACGGGGAGAGAATCAGGGTGCAGTGGAGAGTTATGTAAGTCACGAAGTTGAGAGGCCTGGGTTCAAATGCCAGTTCTGGCCCTTATCAGCAGGATGACCTTGACAACACTGTGGACCTCAGTGTCACCTCATGTGAAATGAGATCATAGAAATACCTACTTCGTGTGACCATAGTAAGAAATAAGTGAGAGGCCACAAGTAAGGTTCTCAAAACAGTGACTACCACTGAGTATATATTACATGAAAATTTGCTTTTTTTCTTTTACATTGTGACCAAGTGTATAAATCTTATTTATTTTTCTATTTACTCCATATAATTGATTTTTTCCAAAAATATATTATACAAAGCTTTCCAAATGACTTGTTGAATTAAAAAAATACTTTTCCTTCCCACACATCTCTGATCTATCTCACCCATTAGCTCCACCAAAGAAAGCAATTTTTTTATTAGAAATAATTCATTCTTCAAAAATCCATGTGGAATGATCCTCTCTACATGTTTGCAAATCAGTTCTATATTTATTTAGCCTAAAAGTCTTTTTTACTGTTGAGTTATTTCTCATTTACCTTAATTTGTGGTTCTAGAAACCCATCTGTTTTCTCCCTCTCAACGACAGTCCACGATGTGCGTGTGTGAACACACACACATACACATACTTCTTTAATTCACAAGGGCTTTATTTTCTGTTTCAGTGTCTTAAGAGAGTCCCATTTTCTATGTTCTCACACGATGCCTCCATGGAGTCAACAATATAATTTCCAAAGTTAGTTCTGCTCATGAAGAAAACCAATGACTATCAAGCATTAGTAGACATAGGACACTACGGAAAATGCTCTCAGATGTTTGGCTTTACTAAGATGACACAGCTAGTAAGTGCCAGAAATACAGTCTGACCCCACAGATTGTTTTCAGATGTACACATTATTTTCCCACCATTGTGTAGAACCTGAACAAAATACGTTTTGTTCAGACCTACTCTGTTCAAGAAAATTATAGCAGATTATTCCATAATGACCTTGGATTATCTTGTTTGTGTGTTTTCCAAATGTCCCAGTGGTTCTGGGTGTGCAAGCAGGGAATGAGGTGAGATTGGCATTTCTGCTGATGACTTAGGCTTCAGAATAAGACCAGTTCAATTTGGGAGAGGCGAGACCTATTTAATTTATTTATAAATACTTTATTTACATTGCTCGAGAATGTGACTTGGCCAGTTTTAATCTTAATCTGATTTTTATGTAGGTTGACAAAGGGGAAAAATAAAAATCATTAGGCAGCTTCTATAAGCTTTCAGTTTCACAGCAACATAAAGTCACAGCTGACAGCCAGGCCCACGCACTGCAGGGATTACAGGGTGTGACGGCAAAGTGGCTTTTTGAGAAATGAGATGGTGCATATTTCATTTTTTTTAATATTGCCATCCCGCCAGGAATTGCTATAAAAATGTCCTGAGTTCTGAAATGGGAGGGGGTGGATTTTCCAAACAGCTGCCAAGTGATGTGGAAGTCCCTGAGCTTGTACATTGCCCATTTGAGCTGTTGGCACAGCAAGGCAGCATCAACCAAAGTATTTATTAAGGGCCCAGCTGTCCTGGCTGCCCCACAGATGCTCTGCAAACAGCTAGAAACAGGAGCAGCCGTGCTCTCAAGGATTGGATTGATAGGGGCTGACAGTTCCAGGCCAAGAGTCCAGGTATGTCATTGCAGGCATAGGCAGCACAGTGTGGCTTAAAGAGTTCATTATTTTCCCTTCATTTTTTTAGATGGGGTCTCACTATGTTGCCCAGGCTAAGTGCAATAGCTATTCATAGACATAATCATAGCACACTGCAGCCTCAAACGCCTGGCCATAAGCAATGCTCCTGCCTCAGCCTCCTGAGTAGCTAGGACTACACATGGGCCACCACATCCAACTTCTCCTTTCAATCTTAAATACCCCTCATGTGATAGGCAGGACAAGAGGAATTATCTTGATTTTACATTAGAGTTTATGTAGACTGTCCAAAGCTCCATATCTTGATGATAGCAGTCAGGAATCAAACTAGGATCTTAGGAATACACTATTTTGTGCTTCTTATAATCTATCCAAGTGGCTTCTCCAAATACACTGGCATTAAAGTTTTTATATAAGCATTTATCTGAGATGCAAACCATAAAATAGTAGGATTTTAAATTAGAAAGGCATGTAACATCCTGAAAATAACATGTTTGTTTTATTTATGAAGGACTTGAGCTTTCTGTCTTGTCCCTTACAGTACATTGGTGGCAGAGCTGGGCCTAGAACCCAAGAGGTCTGACAGATCCAATGCACTTAATTTGCATTTCAATTGGGAATTTCATGGGACCAGATCTCTCATTTTTTTTTCTTCCTGGTCAAAGTTTTTCTTGCGACTCTACCTTGATTTGTTTGAGGCAGACCTATGTACTGATTGCCCTCTGACACAGGAAAACTCTCTAGGTGAGTGGGGAGAATAGAGAGTTTTCTTTAACATTGGAAATACAAAAGGAGAGAAAATGTAGTAAGCCTGAAGTTTTCATTCTTAAAGTATTGGCTTAATTTTTCCAAACCTTGGAAAGTTAGTCCAAGAAAAAAAAAAAAATAGTTTGAACAGAGTAAGCCCCCTTCATAAAACAGAGCCATGAATGAATCAAAACCACACAGCTGTGTAAACTCTAACTGAAGGAGGACAGAAGAATATCAAAGGGATAGGGATGCCAGCAAACTGAAATTCAGTTTGGGGTGCAAGGTGTAAAACTCTGGAACAACAAAAATTAGATCCACAGAGCACTGATACATGTTGAATTGAAATTGGTTTTTTTGGTCATCCTCCATGAAAATGAACTGAACTGAGATTAAAAAGTCCAAGAAACTTCCCTCTCCAGCTTCTTTACTTACAAAAAGATTAAGAAAGTCACACGCCACACAGAGACACACATACCTAGGTTCATTTATTTAGAACAGACCAGCAGGATACATAAAATGATGTTATTTCTCATTTTAATCAATAAATCAGTATTTATTTATTATAGATCACAATAATAATAATATAGCATGATTAATAAGACACAGTTCCTTATCTTCAGGGAACTCTGAATATAGCTAGCAAAATAAGGGCATAAGTAAACAATACACAGTACACAAAGCGCTGTAGAAGATTTACTTGAAAAGTATCATGGGGGATGAAGATACAGTTCTGCAATAGCTGGTAAGGGATGCTCATCAGGGAAGACTTGGTAGGTGATATGGTCTGACTCTGTGTCCCCACCCAAATCTCATCTTGAATTATAAATTAAATTGTAATCCCCATGTGTTGGGGGAGGGACCTTGTGGGAGGTGATTAGATCATGGGAGCCGTTCCCCCATGCTGTCCTTGTAATAGTGAGTGAGTTCTCATGGGATCTGATGGTTTTATAAAGGGCTTTTCCCCCTTCCCTTGTCACTTCTCTCTCCTGCTGCCATGTAAAGAAGGACATGTTTTCTTCCCCTTCCACCATGATTGTAAGTTTCCTGAGGCCTCCCCAGCCATGTGGAACCGTGAGTCAATTAAACCTCTTTGTTTTATAAATTACTCAGTCTCTGATATTTCTTCATAGCAGCCTGAAAATGAATTAATACAGTAGGGGAATAACAAGTAGAAAGATAGGAAATGACACTCCAGAAAGAAGAAACTGGGCAATGACATCACAATGCAGTAGAAGCATGAGAAAGCATTGTCCAGTGAATGCTGAGTATTCTGCAACATATGGAGCAAGCTGTGGGAAGGGATCAGGGAAGATGAGTTAGGAGAGACTGAGTTGGTTTGCACCACATGTTGAAAAGCCTTGGATACCTAGTGAAGGAGCTCAGGCTTCATCCTGAATGCCGCATAGCAGGGGTATGACATGTTTCCATGGATGTGCTAGAAGATAGTGACACCAATAATAGAGGGGAAGATGCTCATGGAAAAAGGAACTCTGGAGGCAAAATATTCCTTTAGGAGGACATGGCCTTAGCCTAATTAAGACTTAACAAAAGCTTTAACTGGGTATCGCAAATTCCAGCCTGCTAACAATGTCATCTCATAGAAATGTTTTCTTTGGCTTTCACAGGGTTAAACAAACAAATATATTGTCACTTCTTTAATGAATACCCCTCAAATTGAAAAAGGCTCCACTTATAGACAACTTGCATGTGTGTAATAAGAAGAAGTCAGAAGGCAAATCAGAATATGACATACAGAGTCAAAGCACACGTAATGGAAAGATGAATTTAAAACCAAGAGTCAATAGCAAAATACTGTCATGCTAAGCATTTGATGATTTGTGATATTGCTATAAATAGTATCTTTTAATTTTGCTTTTCCATATCTTTCTGATATATGAAATGCCATTAATTTTTATAATAACTTTTTATACAGAAGGTTTGCTAAGTTTATTTATTAATCCTAATAATTGCTTCATAGATTCCTTTGGATATTCTGTCTGTATAAAATCATGCTGCCTATACATAATAAGAATTTTATTGCTTCCTTTTCAGTCCTAAACAATTTATTTAATTTTCTTCCCTTATTACATTGGCTATGACTTCCAGTAAAATATTGAATAAAAGTTGTGATTATAGGTATCTTATCTCATTTTTTATTTCAAGGAGAAAATTTTCAACTTTATTATTGAGTATATTAAGAATGTTTGCTCTAGATTTATTTACCTTATTTTAAGATACTCTAAGATTGTGTAAATATTTCTTTCCACCCACTTTTAGGGGTGCTAATTATAAACACATATAGTTTTATCAAATACACTGTTTATGTCTTTTAAGATTATTATATAATTTTTGTACATTTTTGCTTTTTTGTTTCTAATTTTTTGATATTAAAATATTACATTCTTGGAATAATCCTTACTTTATTGTCATGTCATCCTTTTAACATTTTTCAAGATTCAAACTGTTAATGATTTCTGTACAACTTTGTATTTATGTTCATGAGATACTGATCTATAATTTTCCTTTCTTATAATGTCCTCATCAAGCTTTGCTATTGAGGTTTTATTGGCCCTATAAAATGACTTGAACTGTTTGTCTTTCTTTTAGTCTTGATTTTGGAAAAAAAATTCTTTTGAAAGATTATGCCAGTTTGTGATGTGTCTGAAAAATAGCTTGTCTTTAAAAGTGGACTCTTCAAAAATATAGATGGATATGTAGATAACTTCATAGACAGATGTAACACACCCACCTCACAGAAATTAGAGAAAACAAAAGACC
This sequence comes from Nomascus leucogenys, assembly GCF_006542625.1. Taxonomy (NCBI): domain Eukaryota; kingdom Metazoa; phylum Chordata; class Mammalia; order Primates; family Hylobatidae; genus Nomascus; species Nomascus leucogenys. The sequence goes on from NC_044400.1 coordinate 73,871,099, forward strand.
TATGTTCAAGACAAAGTAAGGTTGCTGGAAAGCAAAGGGGAGAAAAAATAATGCACAAAGCTATGTACCTCCTTTAAGCTGCTTGGGACCTCCCATTAAGTAGGCCAGGAAATTTTAGGATGGGAAATAATTTGTGTTTCTTCTATAAATCATAGCTAAAAGTGCTAGAAATAAATATGCCTTAAGATAATTAATGTCAAGGAAATTATAGATATTAATAATAATAATAACCTAGTCCATTGAGCCATGTTAGCCAATTTTCTGGATTAAACATAGCGTATTATTTTTATCAAATTTCTAAATTAGCACAAAATTAAAATGCTGATGACAGGCAATGCTGTCAAAGTTTTGCTGAAATCAATATATTCAGATATTACTGGTGATATAAATTGTCAAAACTGTTTTGGAAAGAAACATGGAAATTAATTATTAAGAAAATATATACAGTCATATCATTTGAAGTAGTTATTTCACTTCTGAGAATTTAAATGAAGAAAATTATCCCAAAGCCAAAAGTACTGTATATTTAAAAGTGTTTACTGAAGCACCATTTACAATAGACAAAAAATATGGAAATATTCTTCAATAGGACAATTATGAATAAATTGTGGCACATTTGTCAACTGGGAGATAAAACACTGACTAGCACAACTATTGAGACATGAAAAGTTTAATTGATATGATGTTTAAGAATACAAACACACATATAAATTATTTTTCTGGCTATGTAAAAATTATGTGTCTGGAGGAGTAAAAATTGGAAGAGAACAAAGACAAATAAACACTCTGTAGTGTGTTTGGGAGGTAAAATTTTTCTCATGTAGATTTGCATTAATGATTTTATGTTTATGTAAAAAATAGCATATGAAATGGCTATCATTTATTGAAATCCTATATTATGCTAAGCACTGTGCATGCTTTATCTTCTTTAATTCTCACAAGAGCCTATAAGGGAAATACTATGAAGATTCATCATTTCATTGAATAATTATTTTTATTTTCAAATTAATACAATACGTACTTTCAAAAGATCAAGCGTTATGACTATGGTTATCAAGCAGAGAAGCAATCTCATGTCTCTTCCACACCAATCTTTTTTCATATTTTTTGTTATGAATCCCTAATATTTATAAATCTGATAATACTACCATTTTTAAATTTCAGATTTAGATAGTATTTATTTATTAAAATGTAGCCATTATCTAAAAATGATTCTTTGAAGAAATGCATAAAATTGACAAGCCCTTGGAATCGTCAAGAAAAAAAGACAGAAAATATAAATTACAAATATTAGGAATGAAAAGGGAGACAACATATATATTTCACAGATATTAAAATTATAATAAGACAATATCATACACAATTGTATAAAATTGTACTTGAATATTTTCAGAAATGGGATACATTTATAAAAAACATTATTAAAACAGGGAAAAGTATTTAAGAAATTTAATTTTTAATTAAAACCCTCTTATAAGGAAAACTTGAGGCCTGGGTGATTCTGTTGATGGATTCTTTTAAGCCTTTTTGGAAGATATAATACAAAACTTCCCCACTTCCAGTTCTGTTTTTGTTCATTTTTTTTTCTTTTTCTTTTCTTAATAAACTTCCTGCATTCTCATCCTCATCTCAGCATTTGTTTCTGGACAATGCAACCTGAAACATCCACCAAAATAGATGTATAACAATTTTCACAGTGGCTATATTTATGATAGTTAAAAACCAGAATTCATTCAAATTTCTATCAAAAGGAGAATGAAGTAAGTTGTATTATATCCAGACAATGGAATACTACACAGCAATAAAAAAAGTTATTGATACATGTGACAATCTGAATGAGTCTCAAAAACTGTTCATTAGACCAAAGGTACCAGACAAAATGATACACACATTGTTTGACACTATTTATGTGATATTGAAGAATAAGCAAAAGAGTCTATGGAAATAGAAGTCAGAAGAGTGTTGACTTCTAGTGACTGTGTTTGATTTGGAAGCAGTAAGAGGGGCCTTCTGGGATAATAGATATGCCAAATACCTTGATCTGGGTGGTGGCTGCATAGCTGTATATACACATAAAAATGTGCAATCTGCACATTTAATGTGGCTACATTTTACTGCACGTACATTTTACTTCATTTTAGACACCAATTCCATAATAAGAATGATAGAATGCCTGGGAGATGCCACCAGAGATAATGTGCCTGCTCTATTCTCCTGTGTCCTTAATCCATCCCTTTCCTTTTTTTCCTATGGTATAGGGAGACTCATCTGCCTCCATATCTGTACGCGTCCATCTGAGTTTGACAGGAGGCTCACTGTCACTAGACAGGAGAGTGAGACAAAGGGAAAGTCAGAGTGTTCTCACTCCCACCTTCTTCCTCACCTTAGTTTGCACCGCTGGCAGCAGCTGGAGGCCCTCAACTCCAGCTCCAGTGGGCAGGGCCACATGGGCTCAGCTTCCACTGGAGGTTTCAGCCCCCGGGCACTGCCCACCTCTGTGACTCCAGACTTGCGCTGGTGCTAATCTGTGGGTTCCTTATCACCTCTCTTAGGTTCCTTACCTCTTTCATTATTTGTGTAACTAATTCACTACATTTAATTCTCTCTGCAATTTCTATTTTCCTCTTTAGACCACCAAACTGGGGAAAATAGCTATGGGCCATGGCAATCAAAACAAAACACTACTTATAAAAATAAATGTTCACAATGCAAAGTGGATAAAAGGGATGGAAATTTGGCCTTCAGATGAAGGGAGATCTTCAAAGGTGATGCAATATTTAAACTAAGCCTTGAAGTTCACCGACTATAAATTGATGGGAACTTACTTCAGATGTAGAATCGCTATATGGCACAGAGATCTGAGAATGTATCCTGGTTTCCTGTGGGGGTTGGGAGGAGACAGTATAAGTAATTGTTTTGGTGGATAAAGAATGCATTTAAAAAAACCTGTGAGGGATGAGGCCAGAAATATAGCTCAGGGGCAAACTGTAGAGCTACAAGTTGTGAACAATGTGCCTCAAAAGCTGACTTCAACCATATGTAGTAGGAGTGTTGAGGTTGTAAAGAGCAGAGATCACGACATGTTCACATGCCAGAAGGATTTCTCTGGCATAACCAGAGTGAAAATATTTGAGAGAGAAGAGAGGCAGAGAGACCCATTAGAAATATATGACAAAGCAGTGGATGGCAACATGGTTAGTTTTTTGAGGGATCTGATTTAAGATGTTCTTCCAAAACAAGTGAAAGAGCTATTCCTCCTTATTTGCTCTTCTAGTAGCAATGGGCTAGGTAATTGAAATGAATACTCTCCATAAAAACAATGAAGAAAGCTCAAAATTAGAATTTAAAAATCTATCAACAAGAAGAAAGCAAACAGCCCAATTAATAAAAGGGCCAAAGACCTTAACAGACGCCTCACCAAAGAAGATATAGAGAAAGCAAATAAGCTTATAAAAAGATGCTCCACATCATATATCATCAGGGAAATGCAAATTAAAACAATGAGATACCATGGCACACCTATTAGAATGACCAAAATCTAGAAAACTGACAGCACCAAATTCTGGTGAGAATGTGGAGCACTGGGAATTCTTCATTGCTGGTGGGAATACAAGAGAGTAGTCCACTTTGAAGACAATTTGGCAGATTTTTACAAAACTAAACATATTCTTACCATAAGATCCAAAAATCATACTCTTGCATTTACCCCCAAAGAATTGAAAACTTATATTCACACAAAAATCTTCACATAGATGTTTATTGAAGCTTATTTATAATTGCTCAAACTTGAAAGCAAACAAGATGATCTTCAGTAGGTGAATGAATAGATAAATAAACTGTAGTACATACAGACAATGGAATATTAGTCAACATTGAAAAGAAATGAACAAACAAGCATGAAAAGGCATGGAGGAAATGTGAATGTATATTACTCAGTGAAATAAGTCAATCTGAAGACTCCTCACTGTGTGATTACAACTACATGACATTTCTCCAAACTATGGAGAAAGCAAAAAAGTAGGTGGTTGCTCAGGGTTGAAGAGGCAGAAGGGATGGATGGATAGAGCAAAGAAAATTATTAGTGCAGCGAAACTGCTCTGTGTGATTCTATGGAAGTGGCTACATGTCACTATACATTTGTCCAAATCCATAGGATGTACCACACAAATAGTGGACCCTCATGTAAACTATCATCTTTGAGTGACAATGATGTATCAATGTAAGTTCATCGATTGTAAAAAATATTTCACTCTGGCAGGGGATATTGATAATGAAGTAGGCTATACATATGTGGAGGCTAGGGGTATATGGGAACTCTTTATACTTTTCTCTCAATTTTGCTGTAAACTAAAACTGCTCTATAAAATAAAGTCTATTAAAAATCATCGTAGGCATCACAAGGCTAAAAAGTTGGTGAGGAATGATCAAGCCAAGTTTCAAGCAAAGGTCTAGAACCCAGACATGTGAGCCTAGCACGTGAGTTGCCTTTATCTTGGGCCAAGTTTCTACCCTGGAAGAGGAAAGTAAGAGATGAAGTTTTAATATTGTGACCTGGGAGGACTATAGGGGTAGAGTCCCTGACAGGCCCCAATCTGCCTGGTGCTGGATTCAGATGGGCTGTCGCTTGGCTATTGCTACAATAGCATAGCGAACAAACCACCATAAAACTAAGTGCCTAATAGCAGTAATACATTTCTAGCTCAGTTCTACAGGTAGTGGTGGCTTCTCTTGGCTAAGGTCGCTGGGTTCGTATCCAGGACGTGGGTCAACTCCAGCTGTGTTTCATACATCTGCCATCCTCCTTCCATCAGCTGCTACCCAAGCTGGGGACAAGGAAGCACCCTCCAAGCACATGTAAAGCTTTCCTTGCTCATGTCACCCCCACTTGCATTCTGTCAGTCAGGTCTGTGCACCCTTAAGGGAAGGGGCAGAGGAATGAAACTTTTCTGGGCAAAATTCCAATCCACCCTAAAACCTAAATGTGAATGATATCAAAATAATACTTTTGGTAGACAATCTTGAGAAATATCTTAATGGATTCAGGGCAGAGAATCCTTTCTTAACCACGATACAAACAAAAGAGAGATTGTTAAGACTAACTGCATTAAAAGTAAGAATTTCTATTATTAAAATATATCACTAAAGAATGAAAAATGTAAGCCACAGAAAGGGAGACCATTTTTGCAACACATATAACTGAAGAGTTACTTGTTTCTGGAATCTGTAAAGGCAGATGATCAGTCAATAAAAGATGAAAAACAAAAGAGAAGTATTAAGATGTGAATGGACATTTAATTAAAGAGAAACTTCAAATGGCTAATAGAAACATAAAAAGGTGTTCAATCTCATTATTACTCAGGGAAATGCAAATTAAACCAGAGAGAGATATTATGTCCCCACCAAAATGGCTAAAAGAGAAAGAAAAAACAGTATCAACTGTTGGGGAGGAACATTTAACTCACTGAAGAAGAGAGTGTCTATTGGGAAAACCATTTTGGAAAATTCTTGGCCTTATCTAGTGGCCTGACAATCCCATTTTCAAGTGTATACCCTAGAAACCTGACTGCAGGTGCACTCAGAAGGCATGCTTGAACAAAATTATTGAAACTTGATTATCAATAACACAGATCGAAAAAAACATAAATGTCCATTAATAGTTGAATGTATAAATACGCTGTACTTATAAAATGGCATTTTACACAGCAAAGAAAATGAATAAAATAAAGGCCTATGCAACAGTGTACATGAAACTTGTGAATGTAGTGAATAAAGCCAGATTCAAAATTAATACTTGTTTATGAATCTTTTTATAGAAATTTTGTTTTTGTGAGATGGAGTCTTGTTCTGTCACTCGGGCTGGAGTGCAATGGCATGATCTTGGCTCATTGCAACCTCCACCTCCCAGGGTCAAGTGATTCTCCTGCCTCAGCCTCCCACATAGCTGGGACTACAGGCAAGCACCACCACGCCCAGCTAATTTTTGTATTTTTAGTAGAGACAGTGTTTCACCATGTTGGCCAGGATGGTCTCGATCTCCTGATCTCATGATCCGCCTGCCTCAGCCTCCCAAAGTGCTGGGATTACACGTGTGAGCCATTGCACTTGGCCAGAAAACTTTTTAAATGATAATAAAAACAAAAACAAATGGCATTGTTCATTTAAAAGAAGATAAAGGAAGGAGACCTTGGAATGTGGTTATATATGCTTTAGCTTTATAATATTTAGAAAGCTCTACATTTATGTTTTGTACACTTCACCGTGTATTACTTTTTTCTCAAAAAGAGAATTAAAAAACAGAAACCTTGGTGCTTGTATTAGTTTCCTAGGATTGCCATAACAACATCTTACAGACTGAGTGGCTTAAACAATAAAAATTTAATTTCTTGCAGTTCTAGAGGCTAGGGGTCTGAGATCAAGATGCCAGTTGTGCTGGCTTCTTCCAAGGCCTCTGTCCTTCGTTTGCAGACAGCCACCTTTTCCTCGTGTCCTCGTGTGACATTTCTTCTATATATGTCTGTGTCCTAACCTCTTCTTATAAGGGCACCAGTCATCTTAGATTAGGGCTTACCCTAATGACCCTATTTTAATTCAATTACCTCTTTATGGATCCTATCTTCAAACACAGTCACGCTTTGAGGTACTGGAGGTTAGAACTTCAACACATATATTTTGGGAAGACACAATTCAGCCAAAAGTAGCACGTAAACATTCCTCATAAGAAAAGTCATCACTCCTCTGAACTTGCAACAGCAAGCTGTGCTGGTGATGACGTTTCTTGCGTAGCATCAAGGTGGTTCGCAGTTAAGGCATGTTGACTACATGCCAGGCACTGCTCCGAGGGCTTTGCCCGCATTCACTCATGTGGGTGAAGCCAGCAAAATAGGAATATCCCACTAAACCTGCAGCTGGAACCACCCAAAAGCAGTAACAGGAGAATTCCTACAAGACAGTGCCCCAAACAATCTCACGATGGGGCTGGTTGAGATTCCAAAAAATGAAGCACTAACAGCCAGGGTGATCTGTCCAAGGCGTTTATTAAAGGAACTTACATAGAGAGTGGGTCACAGCAAACCTTGTGATGAACCACGAGAGGAAAGGCATGTTCTACCCAGGTAGGTCTGCAGCAAGGGGTCAGTGTGTAGAGCTTATATGAGCTCTATACACTGGAATTTGCTTGGGGCTGTGGCTAGATTCTCCTAGTGTTTTGGGCAACAACCTAGATACCTGCGAATGTTTGTAGTGTCTGGGAATGTTTAAGACTTTGGGAATGTTTAGTGCCTGGAGAATGTTCAAGGCCCTGGTTTGAGGTTTGAGTTCGAGCCTGCTGGGAAGAATTTGCAGCGGGCTATGTCACAGAGAGGTCAAAGCACTCTGTGATTTTTAGTCAGTACACAGAAACAAAGTGGGAGCAACTGGCGACCCTACAAGGGACTTTCATAATTCCCATTTCACAGATGATGCTACTGATGTGCAGAGATTTTAATTACATTAAGCAAGGCCACATAGATAGGAACTGTGTAGATGGGATTTGAATGCAAAAGTTTAGACTTCAAAATATTTTCCTATCCTCTGCACACTGTGCTTAATCTCAAGGTAAAACACTAGGTGGAAGGAGTAGTTTTAAAGGTGTGTGTGGTGGGGTGTGTGTGTGTGTCTGCATGTGTGTGTTTATGGGAGAGGGAGAGAGAGGTGAGAAATTCAGAAACTAGAGTTCTTGGGAGAAACAGAAAGGAGGAATTCAGAAGTTGTAGAATATTTGAGATGCTTTGTAGGAAGACTAACTATAGTTTATTCGACATAATCCTCTCTTAGTCATATCTTCATGGGACTTGTAAGCACATAACTTGCTTCACAAACTTTTTCAACAGGGATTTGCATCTCTCTTAATAAGTTTTCCTACTGAGACGGGAAAAGACCGCACAAAACACAAAATGTTGCAAATAATTTCAGGGGATCTCAGTGTCGCCAGGGTCAAATTTCAGAGCTCTTCATGTTATTATTGTCATTCTAATAATGAAGGAGAAATAAAAGGAAAGCAAAACAGAGCCTGTCCTGGAGAATGATTCCTTGCAGCCTTGTTAACCTGGAAGACAGACACACACCATTTCTCACTGCTGTGCTCTCTGCACACTATGCGTTATTAACCGACCTTACTGGGCACCTGGGAACACTTTGCAGATAATCACACATGCTTCCGTATTAGATACCATAAGCTCCATGTTCTTGGGGCCCACGAGAGAATAAGACAATTAGCATACCAGAGATATTAATCTATAACATGAGCATCCATACATTTTCTTGACAGATTTAATTTTAAAAATCCATGTTCTTTTCTTTCCTGCTAATTCATGGATTATTTAAACAAAAACAGTTTCTCTTTGTAAGTTTTAAACAAATGATCAACAGAAACATTACTAATATGCCCAGTTTAATGCAGAATTTTTACGGGAGAATGTTCTGCCCTTCATTTCCTTCAAATTGTTCCTTTTCCTAAATGCCATTACTTCCTCCACACTTTTAAATACTCATCCGAGTTTGCATAGCTTAGTGGTTAGTGGCACACACTTTCAAGTGAGAATGGAAATGTTTTGGGAATGTTCTGGGAATGTTCAAAGCCCTGGTTTGTGTTCCAGCCTGCTGAGAAAAACTTGCAGCTAGCTAGCCCACAGCTGGATTTAAAGTCAAGACTTTGCTACTTATTAGCCATTTCTCAGCCAGTATATTACACTGTGAGCCTCTTTCCTCGTATTGAAATGGAAAGAATAGTACCATCTCCACACAGGGCTATGTGCATATTAAATGAGAAAGTTTCCATCCAGCACTTGGTGTGGGTGTGCCCCACAGTGAACTCCCAATAAATATTAGCATCATCATATCACTGACTATTTGTGTCTGCACTTTTCTGAACCTCCTCTCCCCGGTCTCCTCTTTCTCTTCTCCCACACTGCAGAATAAACAAAGTCCCCTAAGTCATCGCATCTAAGCCTCTGAGCATTTCCTGGAGCAAATCTCATAGTTCAAAACAAAAACAAAAACACACAAACAAACAAAAAAAAACATTACTTTGCCATCCTATTTCTTATCAGGAAGTTGTTTTTTTTTTTAGTCATACTTCTTTCCTTACGACAGTTCTACAAAATCATGGTGTTGGAAATTTGTTTTTCTTCCGGTCCTAATTAATCAAATGTCTCCCAAATAATCAGGCTCTACACCTACCCACCCCTCTCAATAGCTTCAATAGCTAGTTTATGTATTTTATGATTCTCTCTTAGCAAACCTGGACTGCAGATTTAGATTCATTAAAATTCATTAGAACCTAAATATCTCAAATACCAACATTCAAATGAAAACTCCACCTATTTATTTCTTTTAAGATTGAGGAAATCCTACAGGGAAAAACAGATGAAGATTGGAATTAACCTATACCCAGCACGCGAAAGCACTGTGATTTCATAATAGCCAGGGCACAGGAATATGCATTAAATACAAACTAAAATGGCTACAATTATATAGTTCCTGGGACAAAGCTTTATCCCCTATTTAAAGCAATGGTAAATAAATAATACAGTTTGACGTAGGTTTTATTTGCTCTTGACAATTTCTAGCAAAATAAATTAGTCCATTCTGACCAAAATGACTGCTATTTAGATATTTGAAAACAGCCTAAGGATGCACAGTTCTTTCAATAAGCTTCAGATGAAGCATCTCAGAATAATGGTAGCAACAATGAGAGTTACAATAGGTAATCTGGGTGGCCACAGAGAGAGAGAGAGAGAGAGAGAGATTCTGTTGAAAGTTTGTTTTGTATGCAGTAATTATTTGCCACCCAGATATGTAGCAAGCACTGGGATCACCCAGATAAACAAAACAAGGTCTTTTTTATTTTTCTTAAGAATCTCATAAATCATCAACAGACAATTACTGTCCAAAGTGTTAAGTAAAATCACAGATGCACATGCAGAGAGCCAGACTCTCCATCCACTCTGAGAGTGCCCAGGAAATCTCTGTGCATGTCACTCCAGAGAGTAAACTGAAAGTCTGGCAGAAGTAAGGCAACGGATAGAGAAATGAGAGAGGAAAGAGTAACAGTAACACAAGGAAAACCACATGCAAACTAAGAGAGAAAAGCAGAATATGATGAGGGAGCACAAGCAACTCAGGGTTTCTGAAGCCCAAGTGAAATGTCTAAGGGCTCAGAGAGGAAGCTGTACAGGTAGGTGGACTGGGACTAGCTCTTCATGAACTTACTGGGGAATTTCCAGACACTTAGATTTTACCCAGAGTGCAACAAGGAGGTCTTACATGATTTTAAGATACACAATTTATCACTATTGTTTCATATAATTATTGTTCAAATGTTCTTATTTATAATTTTCCTTAATTTGTAATGTTTTCAAATGATCATATCTTTTTGATTAATTTTAAAAGGATTACTTTCCCAAAGACTTTTTTGATGACTGTCTACCTGTAAAATGAGGCAATTTCCATACTTTTTCCTGGCTCCCTTCTTCATTCTATTTTATTTAATGGTGAAGTCTAAGACTTATATTTTAGGTTTTTATTCTTTAAAAGTCTCATTACTATTTTGTATTACATATTTTGTCTTTCTAATAGTTCCCTAGGAAGGGTGGTATAATTTCTAAGCTGTTGCCTATTTTAAATGTTATTCTTTCTAAATTTTACACATAAAAATATTAATCTGTCTAAGAAACAAAGACTTAGGTAACATCTATCATTTCCTAAACTCAAGCATTTTTCCCAGTACTTTTGGCTTATCCTTCAGTTCTTTAAAAAAAAAGCACAAAACTGGTTTAATTTCTTTCTCTCTCTCTCTCTCTCTCTCTAACATTTATTTGCTTTTATACCTTTTACTGGATATTTTCTTTTTTTTTTTTGAGACGGAGTCTCTCTCTGTCCCCCAGGCTTTATTCAGATTTGACTATTTCAGTATTTATTTCCTGGTACTATATACGTTTTCTAATCTTCAGATTTAGTTCTCTCTTCAGCTCACAGAATTTTTCTTCTACTATTTCATTGACTATTGCTTTTGTTTCATTTGCTCTGGTATATTTGTCAGGATAACAAAGAAAGAGGCTGCCTCTCATAACAGAAACAGAGCCTGATGGTAATTCTTGCAAGGACAGAGCTGTGCTTCAAAAGCACAGTCTCTCTGAACAAAGTAAAACTTGGACCTCATTTATGGTTTTGATAAGCATGGGACCAAGGGTTTGAAGACTTCTGGAAGTGAAGGTTCTTGGGGATTGTTAATATTTTGGCTATGGAAGCCGGTTATTAAAGTGTGGCTGTTGCTGATAGGCTGACTGCCAGAAGCGTGGTATTCCCACTGCCTGACTGGCTTTCAGAAGTGTGGTTATTCAAAGATTATTCATTTTCCACAGTATCCTCTTGACCGATCTTGACTAACAACTCGAGGCCCCTCTTTTAGTAAGATGCTGCCACACGAGCTCATGTTCCATTATATCTGGCAGTGCAGGTTATGAAGGGATCAGGTAGACACTAGTTTTCTAAATGCCGGCCAAATGTACATCCAGCATTGTAATCCCACAGCATATTTATCTATCTCTGCCTGTGTGTGCATTATTTGTCAGGCTTGAGCTCCTGGGACATAGGGATTGTACAATCTAGGAGTTTACTAGATTACTGAGATCTAGTAAAATTACAGTCTATTAGAGTGTGTAATACACTGAACTTGTCAGGACTGAAGTTTAAATAGTAAGTATCTAATGGTGACGTTTAAGATACCACTTGGAGTCACTTTGCAGAACAAGTCCTTCCTAGATACATCATTTGGACACCTGGGTTTTCTCTATTATTAGAGTGTTTATCAGATGGATGTTCATTACCTACGAAGGAAAACAGTAACACTACCAACAACAAAACCAATTCAAGTCACACTGGTCTCTGACCTCACTTGTGCATGCTTATCATAAAGTTCAGTTTGCGAACACTCCTTATTCTTTCAGAGTATTTGTTATAACAGGTTGTTGTGTGTATGTGTGTATTTTTCATAGTCTGCAAAAAGTAGTCTGCTATGTTGCACATTTTGTTCAATAAAAAAACATTGTAAATGAGATGCTTCTAAAAAACCTTTGTAATTTTTAAATTATGTTAAAACTTTAATTCAAATTGTTGATTACATTATAATTAAAATAAAAATTCAATTAAACTGTAAAGCTATTTGTTGAATATTAGACAAGTACATGCAAAAAATCTGCTTTCAAAAAATTAAGAGACTGAAATTACCAATATGTGTGATTATGAGTTTTCACTTAATAAAAATTCAATTTTCTTTATTATAAAGTCCATATTTTCATTATATATTCAGAAGGGTTAAGGGAAGCACTTACAAAAAAAAAACAAATAACATGTAACCAAGTCTGAAGGCTGAATGAGAATTTGTCATTGGCTGAATGGCAATGAATACATTAATGAATTGGAGTTATGTATAATCTGAATCTTGCAAAGAAGCTAGTCCTCGTGTCACTGCAGGATTGAAACATCAAGCAGTCCATGTTCTAGTGAAACTATGTTAGAAATAGGAAAAAAAGAAAATCTACCATTTCTTCAGTCTGTAGTTTATACCATGGAACGCTTAGCTGGTTGAAAGCTTGGCCTGCTTTAACCCACACACCTCTTGGCAATAGATTCTGAACGGTCACAGGCCAATCTGCCGCTATTTCCTGACTTCAAATTTCCAGGAACTTTCTGGCATGGTGCTTGAATGTATATTCTGCCTAATCCTGATGCCAGATTGGGAATGGTATGGAGTTTGCAAGGAATCATGAGTTCTAAAATTAGGGTGATCAATCAGTCGGGTTCACTCAGGACCTGGAACTGAGATGTGGTTCTTGTAATGTTAAAACTGGGAAAGTATAGGTTGTTCCCCAAAACAATTTGTTCACTCTGTCAAAGTGAAATACAAATTGCTCAAAGAATGTTCCCTCCTTCTCCTTCTCCTTTGCATCCCTCCCTCCCTCTTTTCTTCCTTCTTTCCTCCCTTTTCTTCCTTTCCTTCCCCTCTCCTCCCCTCCCATTTCCCCTTCCTTCCTTCCTTCCTTCCTTCCTTCCTTCCTTCCTTCCTTCCTTCTTTCCTTCCATTTTCGTGCTGAGTTTTCAAGGAGCTTCAAAAACAGACTTGATCTAGGAGCTCCATCCCTCACATTTTGCCATTTAGCTTTTATTGTTTCAGTGCCTGACATTCTTTTAGATGCATCACTCTGATAAGGGATAAGGGTGTGGGGGGCTTTAACCACTGGGTGAATATGAACTTGAATCAGGAGCCCAATTATCTCAGGGGCTCATGATTATAAGCCAGAAGGGAGCATCAGAATTCCAACTCCTCAAATGAATTTTCTGTAATAATTTCCTGCATTCTAACTAAAACATATATTTGTGTGATAATTAACGGCAGGGAAGGCTAAGCTATACTATTTTTGAGCTGGTAAGGATGAGGAGAAAAGAGAAGCTTTACACTTTGTTGTTGAAAATGTAAATTGTTATGGTCATTATGAAAAAAACAGTGTGAAGTTCCTCCAAAAATTAAAAAATAGAACTATAATATGACTCAGGAATCTCACGTCTGGATATGTATCCAAAGGAATTAAAATCAAGGTCTCATGAAGATGCCTGCACTCCCATGTTCACTGAAACATTGTTTACACTAGCTAAGATATGAAAATGACCTAGGTTTTCATCGATAAACAAATGGATAAAGAAATGTGTTACATACCTTCAATGAAGTATTATGCCACCATAAAAAAGAAGCAAATCCTGTCATTCTGAAAACATGAATGAACCAGGACATCATGCTAAGTGAAAAAAGTCAGACACAGAAAGACAAACACTGCATAATCTTATTCATATGTGGAAAGAAAAATAATTGGGTCAGGCGTGGTGGTTTATGCCTGTAATCCCAGCTACTTGGGTGGCTGAGGAAGGAGAATCACTTGAACCTGGGAAATGGAGGTTGCAGTGAGCTTAGATCTTGCCATTGCAATCCTGCCTGGGCAAAAAGGTGAGAGTCTGTGGAAAGAAAAGAAGGAAGGAAGGAAGGAAGGAAGGAAGGAAGGAAGGAAGGAAGGAAGGAAGGAAGGAAGGGAGAGAAAGAAAGAAAAAAGAAAGAAAGGGAGAAAGAAAGAGAGAAAGAAGAAAGAAAGAGAGAGACAAAGAAAAAGAAAGAAGAAAGAAACGGAAGGAAAGAAAGAGAAAGAAAGAAAGAAAGAAAGAAAGAAAGAAAGAAAGAAAGAAAGAAAGAAAGAAAAGAAAGAAAGAAGAAAAGAAAATGGAACTTACAGAAGCGGAATGGTGGTTACTGGGGGCTAAGATGGGGAAATGGGGAGATGTTGCTCAACAGGTACAAACTTTCAGTTATGCAAGCTGAATATGCTCTGGAGATCTAATGTATAGCATAGTGACTATAATGAGCGATGCTATTTAATAAACTTGGAATCTACTAAGAGGGTATACCTTGAGTGTTCTTACCACACACAAAAGATATAATTATGGGACTCAATGGATATATTAATTAGCTTTATTGTGGTGATTATTTTACAATACACACATATATCATAAAATCAAGTTGTACACCTTAAATATATCTAGTTTGTGAGACATATCTGAATGAAACGCTGATAGGGTTTGGATCTGTGTTCCTGCTCAAATCTCATGTCGAATTGTAGTTCCGGTTGTTGGAGGTGGGGCCTGATGGGAGGTGATTGGCTCATGGGGCTGTATCCTTCACGAGTGGTTTAGCACCATACTTTTGGTGCTGTTATCCTAATAGAGTTCTCATCAGATCTGGTTGTTTAAGTGTGCATGGTACCTCCCTGCTCTCTCTCTTCCTCCTGTTCTGGCTATGTAAGACGTGCCTGCTTCCCCTTTACCTTCTTCCATAATTGTAAGTTTCTTGAGGCCTCCTCAGAAGCCGAGCAGATATATCATGCCTTTTGTACAGCCTTTGGAACCATGAGCCAATTAAACCTTTTTTATTTATAAATTACCCAGTCTCAGGTATTTCTTTATAGCAATTCGAGAATAGACTAATGTAAACTCTATCAGATAATCCACAACTGGAAGAACATTTGCAGATCAATTGGAAGGTAATTTTTCCAACTTTTTCCTGTAGAGCAAAGACTTTCTTGGAAGGGCCAAGTCTGGAGGTGAGAATGCAGCAAAGCAGGCTGGACTCTTGGGCTCCCATTCTCATTTTACTTGGAGTAGCTTTGATTTAATCTGGTGGATGGATAAAGTCATGTGCAATGTTTTGATAAAGTGTCTCACATCCTAAAATGGGGGAAATACTTAATTGTCCGTAATTCCACATTTTGTAGAGTCAAATAGTAGAGCCAAAAAAGGCAGGAGAATTTGGGAGGGACAGGAGAGATGGGTGTATGATGTCTTTGGGTACATTGCTTGAAATCTACATCTCTCTCCCCACCCTCAGTCGTCAGTTTCCTCATTTGAAAAAGAGAGAGAGGGTAATGCTCCCACTCTACAGTTCTTACAAGGAGGCTCATCACATATGTGAAAGTTCCTTGGAAAGCATAGAGAATTAATTACTAGGGTAAGCTCTCTGCATAGACTCGTCTGCATTCGATGTAATCATTCAGTCACTGTATTTCTTCTTAGGATCTTTGCTTTTTGCTAGGATTCATACTCCCATGGAGTTTAAGAGTTGGAAATAAGCTCTGTGACAGGGTGTGGTTTCCACAACCTCCTTGAAGGAAGGAAGTATCACTTTCCCACTCATTGATCAAATGTCACCACAATTATCCTGCTGCTTGAAATCGATCTGGCATTTTTTGAGCATGCATAGCTCTGAAGTTCCTATCAAATGTCTTTCTGCTTCACTCTTTTGAGCCTCCTTTCTCTGATGTCTTTGGTTAATTTGCTCTGGGACTGAGGTAACAGTCATTACAGCTTTTTGTTCTATTCCCTGCTCTTTAGTGAGTTCCAAAGGGGCTGAGTAGGAATAAGCTACTCAGTGATTTTCTCTGCATGATGGGAGTTTACGCAGGCTGGTCTCTCTGCCCTAACTGGTATTTATGACATCTTCCAATTGTATGTCATTCACAGATTGCATTAAAGGGCTATTTCCTCCCTTTCCCAGGCCATTAATGAAGAGATGAGTGAGTCTGCAAAGTGCCACATTTTAAAGCCTCCTTCCAGCTGCAAACTTTGCTGGTGATATCTTCTCTTTGTTGATAGTTCCTCAGTCACTTTTCAATTTGTGGGGTTACAAACAGTTTTTATCAAGGTGAGAGACAGAGACTAGTATTTTGTTTTCTTGTAAACATGCCAGAGAAAGTGAGAAGAAGAGAAGCAGGGTCCCTCTGAGTGAACCCTACATCTGTCCTTTCCTGTGTGATTGTGGAAGAAACTTTATGGGCTTTTGGCCTCTGTTTCTGAAAATGAAACTGGGAGTATTTATAAAAACTTCCAGGAATTATTGTGAAGATTAAGTGACATGAGATAATACAGAAAGCACACTATCCAAGGCCCATTTTATATCAGGAACTAATAAAAGTTGGTTCTTTCTTTTATTTCAATAATTTACGTTGACAGATATTGCTCGTGCCCAGCTTATAGTCCCTTGTCTTGACCATTTCAGCACATGCCAGCCCAGCTTGCAACTGCCAGCATCTGCATTTTTGTGCCTAAGTCCTTTCTTTTCCCAGGGAAGCTTGTTTTGCTGTCCAAGCATCAGGTGGTGAAGAACCAAGGAAGTAACATTCAATAGGCAGCTGCTTTTAACCAATGAACACAGCAATAGATGTATAAATTCTCTTTCCTCAATCTTTGGTTTAGATAACTCTGAGGTGTTTGTTCCTCCCTGGCTCCAAGAATTCTTCCAGCAGGCTTGAATTCCAGATGCCCGCAGTGGCTTCATACATGTCCTTTATCCTCTGCCTTTCCTTCTCTGTTCTAAGACAGCCTGAGTTAACACAGCCTAAGAATATACCTAGTGAGTGTGAGGTGCTTAATTTAAAAAAAATTGGGTCTTCCTTTGCATCTTTTCCTGACCCTGGAAATCTTCAGGTTCAATCAGACATCTATTTATTGAGTTTGCACCTACAGTAGGATTTGTAATCTATTGAAAGATTGTAAACAACTTTTAAGATGTCTATTAATACATGAGAAAATATGACTGGCTTCCATGCAATGCACCAAGAAAGGTACTCAAAGTCCCTTTGTCATTACTAAATATATAATCCATACAAATATTGATTACCTATTATAACTCTTATTTTTTGCCTGGCAGAGAATTGTGCCCCAAGGACAGTCCAATATCCAGAGAACCAGGATGGTAAGTGTGGGTGAGAAATGGGGGTGGAGATAGTCTAAGTCAGAGACCACAGAAGGGGACTGAATGTTGGTGGAGAGAGCTCATCATCAGGTGAAAATGACCAGTCCAAGAACTTAGGAGTGGGGTCAACACAGCAAGATGAAGCATACGGTGGAGACTCACAGAACGTGGACCAGAAAAAGAGAGTCGGGGAATGGTGAGACTGTGCCAGAAGAACTGCAGTGTTCACAGCTTACCTTTCAGCACAACCCAGGTTTAGAGCTTTACAGGAGTCACCAATTACTGAGCACGAACTAGGAAATGGGCAGCAGAGCGCAGGCTGGCAGACAGGAGGAGAGGCAAGAGAGAGGCCTTGTCAGGACTCAGAAAAGAGGGCAGTGTTATCTCATCCAGTATCCTGCTCAATGTGGGAGTGCCGGTGTCCTTGAATTCCATCAATTTCACACAGTGGCCTCTTTTCTTTTTGTCATAGTGGCTTCACTGATGACTTAACTCCCTTCTAGACACAGGCCTCACCTGTTTCTGTGCCAGCTCTTCCATTGTTGGCTGACCTGGAGCAGAAAATAGGATGCTTAATAAATAGTTCCAGAATTGGTACAATATGGCCTATTTCTAGGTCAGCTGTACCTGGTGGGGAGGGAACAATGGCCTTGTGGTTAAAAGAGAACGTGATTCACTATCAGGAGTGTCCTCCCTTAGATGGCTAATTAACTAGAGGCCTGGGAGCCCAACTCCCAGAGGGCTCTCTGAAGATGAGACAGCAGTGGTGGTGCTGATGCGACCTGTGGGGGATAACCTTAGATGTCCTGCACAGAGCAGGTCACACGAAATGCTTGGAGGAGAATGACTGATTTAGCATTTATACAGTACACAGCATTGTACCTTCTCACTGCTGCGCACCTTTGTAGCAAGGGCTGTTTAATCCAGTAGGACATTCAATCAAGTCCTTTTGAAAGTTTCCGGCTCTACATGTTCCCTTTATCCAAGCAGGTCACCTTCCCCAGTCCCTGGCCAGGCAGCCAGAGCTGCATAATGGCAGTCTCGGTGCCCTTGCCTGCACCAGAAGCTCCCCTTGACCCTCCCGCCTTGACCCTTCCCTCAGTCCTCTTCTGGACTATTTTCTTTTGACTGTACTATTTATAAAATCCACAATTTGTCAAATATCTTCTATGAAATATTAAATACACACAGGAGCTGAGAATGTGAGCTCCTGAAAAAACGATCCTGAAGTTGAACCCCAAGGCTAACCTTTCCTAGCCTTGTGATCTTACTCAAGTTATTTAATCTCTGTTAGTCTCAGCCGATTCATGGCTAATATGGAGATACTAACATGTAGGTATGCAGAAATTTTAGCTGTTATTACTGTAACTAACTGCTACTTTTTATTACTAGTATGTAATTATAATATTCAATGTATAATTGAATATATCGTGGCATATCATATATTATTATAAGCAATGCATATTTTTATAAGTATAATGATACAGCCACATGTCACTTAATGAAGAGGATACCTTCCAACAAATGTCTGAGGTGATTTTGTCATTGCGTGAACATCGTAGAGTGTACTTACACACATCTAAATGGTATAGCCTGTGTATCAGTCAGGGTTCTCTAGGGGGATGGGACTAATAGGATAGATGTATATATGAAATGGAGTTTATTAAGGAGAATTGATTCACATGATCACAAGGTGACATCCCACAACAGGCCTTCTGCAAGCTGAAGAGCAAGAAAACCAGTCCAAGTCCCAAAACCTCAAAAGTAGGGAAGCTGACAGTGCAGCTTTTAGTCTGTGGCCAAAGGCCCGAGAGTCCCTGGAAAACCACTGATGTAAGTCCAAGAGCCCAGAAGCTGAAGAGCTTGGGAGTCCAATGCTCCAGGGCAAGAAGCATCCAGCACGGGAGAACGATGAAGGCCGGAAGACTCAATCAGTCTAGTCCTTCCGTGTTCCTCTGCCTTCTTTTAAGAGGCATGTTCCTCTACCTTCTTTTAGAAGCAGGCAGAGGAACTTGGAAGTGCTTTTATCCTGGCTGCACTGGCAGCTGATTAGACAGTGCCCACCCAGATTGAGGGTGGGTCTGCCTCTCCCAGTCCACTGACTCCTGTGTTAGCCTCCTTTGGTAACACCCTCACAGACACACCCAGGAGCAATACTTTGTATACTTTAATCCAATCAAGTTGACAATAGTAACCCTCACACCACCTACTACACATCTAGGTTCTATGGTATAGAATATTGCTCCCAGGCTACAAACCTGTATAACATGTTACTGTACTAAATACTGTAGGCAACTGTAACACAGTGTTGAATGTTTGTATATCTAAACATAGAAAATTTACAGGAATAATACGATATAAAAGATTTAAAAAAATGGTACCCCTGTATAGGACACTTACTCACTTACTGTGAATGGAGTTTGCAGAACTGGGAGTTGTTCTGAGTGAGGTAGTGAGTGAGTCATGAGTGAATGTGAAGACCTAGGACATTAGTGTACACTACTGTAGAATTTATAAACATTGTGCATTTAGGCTGCAATAAATTTATTTTAAAAATATTTATTTATTTAATAATGAATTAACCTTAGTTTACTGAATGACCGTTGTCATATATGCAGTCTGTCATTGACTGAAATGTCATTTTGTGGTGCATGACTATTTATAGAAACATAAAGTAATATTAAACATAAATAATATATTATCCCTAATAACTCTTATGATTGCTAATAGCTACTGTTATTATTACTTTAACTTAGCATCATATTCATATTCATATTATTTTATGTAAATGCTCAATCTTTTGAGGCGAATATAATTTTTCATCGTTTACAAATGGGGAAACTGAGGTTCAGGAAGACAATAATTTTCCCATGGTGACACTGCTAGTAGTCATTAGAATTAGAAATGTTGTATTTTTTTCTCATTCTCTTCTTTTCTTCTTTTTTATAGGGTTCCCTTTTCAATTCCATATAATTCTTTTTCTCCCCTAAGAATCTGGAGTCTCCACACTTAGGCTACGTTAAGTAGGCCTGAGTTGACTAAAGTCTCCACACTCCGGATTCTTATGGGAGAAAAGGAATTACATGGAAAGGAAAGAAGCGTCCTGAAAAAAAAAGAAAAAAAGGAAAAAGAAGAGAATGAGAAACAAAATACGGATTTGGGAGTCAACATTTCTAATTCTAATGACTACTAGCAGTGTCACCATGGGAAAATTATTGTCTTCCTGAACCTTAGTTTCCCCATTTGTGAAGACAGCTGCTCTCACACTTGACATTTACAGACAGGACTTTGCAGAAAGTCCTGTTTTTTTTTTTTTTGCAGTGGATTAAATCATTAAAAATTGAAAAAAAAATTGAAATTAGAGCTTGGATCTTGAATTTCTCTGAGTAATGAACAGTTATTGAGATTCCAGGCCATAGGTGGTATTCAGAAATCCTGTTACATCCACCTGTCAGGTAAGAAAGCCCCAGCTCCAAAACCGAATATAGGCAGTCTTCACTCATCTGGGTTGGGGTTCTCAATCTTGGCCCTATTAACTTCTTATGCTTGGTTATCCTTCCTTTTAGGGAGCTGTCTTGATATTGTAGGATGTTAAGCAGCAGCCTGGGCCTTTACACGCTAGATGACAGTAGCATTTTCTCCTACCCTAGTTGTGACAAGGAAGCATATCTCCAGCTATTGCCAAATGTCACCTGTGGGTGAAAATTACCCCAGAGGAGAACAAATCATGTTGGGGGTCATAGAATCTTTGGAAGAAGGGATACAGAATGCTTACTTTCTTGGAAAGATTGTAAAATTCAGGATTGGAAGAATTCTGCTTGCCTCCAGTTTTGCCCCATTCCTGGCTGGGTGAGCCCCACCTGGACAAGCAAGTTGCTGCCTCTGAGTCAGAGTATTTTCAGTGGGGACGTAGGGTGTTATAGACCAAATGTGTGTGTTTTTCACAAAATTTATATGGTGAAGTCTGAACTCCCACAGTGATGATATTTGGAGGTGAGGCCTTCAGAAGGTACTTGAGATTAGAGCAGGGTCCTCATGATGGGTCCTCATGTTGAGAATAGTGCCCCCATTAGAAGAAACACTGAATCTCTCTCTCTCTTTCTCTCTCTCTCTCTCTCTCCCTTTCTCTCTCTCTCTCTCTCCTTCTCTCTCTCTCTCTTTCTGTACCATGTGAAGATACAGCAAGAAGGCAGCTGTCTTCAAGCCAGGAAGAGGGTCTTCAGGACCTGACCTTGCTGGCACTCTAATCATGGACTTCTAGCCACCAGAATTGTGAGAAAATATCATTCTGTCTTTTAAACCCCCAAGTCTATGGTACCTTTTGTTATGGCATTGGTATCAGACTTCCGTAAGAAAAAATATCATTGACTGGAAATAATTTTTCTTATAGCTCGAGATTGTTAAAGAAACTAATTGAAGTACTGAAAACTGTAAAGTAGCATATGATATTTCAGTTTTTATTGATAGTTATTCATTTCAAGGACATTTAGCCATGAGCTGCCTTTGAAGTTTGGCAAGCACTGGTCCTACTGGACCAGCTTTGCTGAAGAGGTGATATAACTGTAATTAATTAATTACTGGCATGCCATAGAAGGCTGCTAAAAACTTGAAATCAGTGTATACTTAATTACTTCATTTACTCATTTCACAAAGAGTGAAAAAGTCAAACTCAGAGCTTGCTCTCCTCATGCACCTTATATTCAGGTGAACATATAAACTTGACTTACAAGATTTAGGTAATACAGGCATGGAACAGAATAAAGCCATAAATTATTTTATTACAATTTTTAAATGCTTTGTTGGAGAAGTCCAGAGTTCTATTACAGCATATACAACGAAAAACTTCTTTCTTAAATAGCACTGGTAACCTTGTTTACATCTACTTTAAATAACCAAATTGGTAAGAAACATTTCTTCATAAATAATATGTAAATAAAACTTAGGTCAGGACAAAGAATCATGATTTCCTTTAGTGTATTACTAGAAATTGTTAAAGGAGGACTTTTGCTTTTTACATATACAGTGCAAGAAATTAAAAGTTAAATGGGCAAGTACTTCTCTTTATGATTTGTCAGCACTACACAGTGCTGGCTGAGAAAGTGCTAGTAATGCTCAGGGAGCTGAAGGAAAGCCAAAAAAAATGCACATCTCAAAAGAACGTTTGCTCAAAAGACATTGATGAGACTCCAAGCATGTGTCAGGCCCTGTGCTGGTTGGCAGAATACCTAAGTCTTACACTGCCAGAGTTTATGGTTTGCAAAGCTCTCATTTACAAACCCCTATTTCATTCACTCCCTCATTCATTTCTCATTTGTTTACCAAATAAAATGAACTATAAGGCAAGTAAGAATTATGATCCCCATTTAATAAGTGAGAAAACCAAGGTGCAAAGAGGATCAACATGTTCCTGACATGTTCAGGAGCATGTTGCTGAGTGGCATCTCCTAAGTTACAGAGCAAGAATTCACATCAGAGTTAGTCTTAGATTCCATACAGTGGCCTTTTGTTTTTCCACATGATACTACATTCCATCAAAATATATGGCCCACAACAGTCCTGGTAAGTATGCAGCAGAAGCAGCTTGATGTGTTATAGTTAACTAGATTGATGCATTTGGTTACCACAAAAATTTATTTTCTAAATTGTCCAGTTCAAGCCCTTTCTAAGCCATAAAGTTCAAATTATCCAATGCTTTATCTCAACTCAATTTATTTTTATTCACTATAATAGAGTTTCATGGAGTATATATACTTCATATATGAGCAAAACTGCAAAGAATGAGATGTCCAGGGCTGTTTGGGTATCAGCCAGCCATCCATTTGGCAGATCGTCATCTTAGGAGATGAGATCATAAGCATAGAAGGATGGGTTGAAGCTTTTTGAAGAATTGGTGATTCATGGTGTATTCATCTGCCTGGGCTGCTATAACAAAATACCATAGGCTGGATGGCTTAAACAACAGAAATTCATTTTCTTACAGTTCTAGGAGGCAGAAATTCCAGAACAAGGCCTGGCAGAGTTGGTTTCTAATGAGAGCACTCTTCTTGGCTTGCAGACAGCTGTATTCTCACTATTCCTCCCATGGCCTTCCTGCAGCATGTGTGTGTCGAGAGGGAATGAGTTTTCTGGTGTCTCTTCTTATATGTGCACTAATCCTGTTGGGTCAGAGACTCACCCTTAGAGCCTCATTTAACCTTAATTTCTTCCTTACAGGTCCCATCTTAAAACTCAGTGACAGTGGGGTTTAGAGTTTGTGGAAATTCAAACATTCATTCCACAGCATTCCACTGTTGGCTTTCCCAAATTTATATATTTTTCTCATGCAAAATGCATTCATTCCATTCCAACTGCCCCAAAAGTTTTAACTAATTTCAGCTTCAACTCTAAAGTCTAAAGTCCAGGGTATCATATTAATATCATCTAAATCAGGTATGGGTGAGAATCAATGCATGATTCATCTTGAGGCATCATGAGGAATGAAGATATGATTCCTCTGTAGCTATGAACCTGTGAAACCAGATAAGTTATGCACATCTGAAATACAATAGTGAGACAGGCATAGGGTAGACATTCCCATTCCAAAAGGGTGAAATAGAAAAGAGGAAGGGGAAACAAATCTCCAGAGTCCAAAATCTAGCAAGAGAAACTTAATTAGATCTTTAGTCTCAAGAATAATCCCCTCTAGTGATCCCACAGGGGCAGCATCCCCATCCAACAGACCTGCTGGGCAGGGGTCCTGCCACCTTTGTTCTCCAGAGCAGTCTGGGGTCACAAAAACTTAACCTATAACACATGGTTAATTATGTAGGCAATGGGAAGTCATGGCAAGCTTTTATACCTAAAACTGTCATGTACAAAGTATTGTTTCAGAAATACCAGTTTGGTTTGAGAGTAAATGATAATTTGAGAAGAGGAAAAGACAAACCAAGTGAGATGAACTAGGAAGGTCTTGTAATGATTCATTTAATTATTTTCCCCATTTATTCATTTTATATTTATAGAACAATGGTTATTTATTGGGTGGCCACTCATAATTGCAGATGCAATAATTATGGAATAGGCCAGTTTCTGCTCTCTCAGGAAACTTATTTTCTGGCAGGCAAAAGGATCTGATCAAAGCAAGACAATGAAGTAGGGTCCAGGGATAATGGGAATCCTGACTTAGAAGTTTGACAGCAAAATCTGTATCTGCATGATGTAATTTGAACAGATGTAGGGAAGTGTTCAATAAGGTATATTTTAAGGAGGGAGCACTCTTTTTGTAATCTTTTTAGTATGAACATAGGAAGTTAGTGGCAGTCAACTTTTATTTGGGGTTATTGAAAGGTCAGTACACTGACTGCTTCAAGCATGGCAAATAGCCTAAGGCAAGCTAAAGTAAATTGAGCTCCTTCTTTTATTCATTCATTCAACAAACATTTACTGGATGCTGCCCATGTGTCAGGTACTATTTTTGGAACTGAGGCTATCAAGGTGACAAAATATACAAAGTTCCTGCTTTCCTGGAGCTAATATTCTATATTGAAAGAGATTGAAATTGAACAATAAATAGGTATCTAATAAAGTTTCAGATTGTGATTGTGTGCTATGAGGAAATCTCAGATGGGGTAAAGGATCACCGGGTGATGGAGAAGCACCCCTTTAAAAGCTATGGACAGGGAGGGCCTCTCCAGAGGGTGGCATTGAGAAGAGACCTGAACAAAGTGTTCAGCTGTTGAGTTACTTCAAACCTTACTGAGTCCCCAGTGCACAAAGCCTGGCCGTAGATCCTAGCAATGAGCTTAATCAATTAAGAACTACAGGACAGAATCACAGCAGTCCGCATAGTGCACTCTTCCTTGCCAATCTCACATGAAATTCTTTCTCTCTCTCTCTCTCACATGCTCCATTTTTCTCCCTCAGAAATCATTTATCTGAGAATCCTAGAATGTGCAATTGCAGAAAAATAGGATG
This sequence comes from Nomascus leucogenys, assembly GCF_006542625.1. NCBI lineage: Eukaryota > Metazoa > Chordata > Mammalia > Primates > Hylobatidae > Nomascus > Nomascus leucogenys. The sequence continues at coordinate 73,896,378 of NC_044400.1, forward strand.
TTAGGAACAGAAAGAATTTTATGGGGGTAGAAGTCATCTCCCACCACTCACAAAGAGCAATCAACTCCATTAGCAAAGTCTCCACTTTGTAATTGCCCAAACCACATTTGATCTATTTGCACGATGAAAAACTCCCAACCGTGAAAGTTGTCAATTATGCTGGCTAACTTCTACCTGCCAGTCATAGGTACGGCCACTGGACTCAAAGTGGACAAATACAGTCCTTTCTCTTCTACCTGTTGACCCTACAGACATCTATGTCCAGGTGAAAAACATGTCTACTTTTCTTCAATGTTGCTGTAGAGTTGCCTCATACCCATGCCTCCTTCCTCTGAACCACCTCCCCCATTGACTGCTCTCCTTTGCTCTTTTTGGTTTATTTATTTATTTTCTTTCTCTGGAACTTTGCTGAGGATTTACCACAAACCAGGGCCTGTAGCAAATTCTTATAATTTTACATTGTCTTGGCATCTAATTTGAATACAAATTTAACTTGCTCTTACCAGAAGCAGGACTCAGCCACCCTTGACATAGTTTCCAATTCTAAAGCCAAACTCATATGGTTCAAGGTGGTGGCCGGAGATAACCACTGGCAGACTGGGCTCCCCATTTTCCAGCCATTTCCTTTAAACAGACCATCGAGGCCTTTCCCTGTGACCTTAAAGTGGTCCACACCCCATTCCCTCATGTACATTGCTAGCTGCTACATGTGTGCTCTCTCACTCTTTGTGACTCTTCTTTCCTGCCTTGTGTGACCCAGGGACAAAGGACTTCCCTTCAGACTCATTGCACCCTCCCCTGCCCAGGATCTATAAGTAAAAATCTTTAAACCTTTTCCTACTGTAGCGGTTGATGAAATTTGCACTTTCTCTCTGAAGAACAAGGGTTGGCTTTTCCCAACCCAGCTGGGTTTTCCCTGGGTTGCCAAGGAAAACACAAAATTGGACTCCCACCATCAGGTTGACGGTCCGGCAGGCATAAACTGGACAGGGTGCAGGCAAGAGCCACAGGATCCTGCCAGTATAAATATGTTCCCCATGTAAGGAATCCCCTCGTTCTGAGTTAAACAGCTAAGCATTAGACTGCCCACCAGGCAAAAGAAGTATCCCATGAAGAACATGCTTCAATCTCCTATGTCCAGCTCCCCTTCATATCCCTTTAGGGCAGGGCTGCAAGCCACTCAGATACTGGCATTCAGTATAGATGCATGTGCCCAAAACATGGGTTCACAAGGAATTAAATATCAGATCAATAAGACATAGTTCCTGAACTTAAAAAGTTATCATCTATTGGCTGGGTGCAATGGCTCATGCCTGTAATCCCAGCACTTTGGGAGGCCGAGCGGGGGGGTGGATCACCTGAGGTCAGAAGTTCGAGACCAGCTTGCCCAACATGGTGAAACCCCGTCTCCACTAAAAATACAAAAAGTAGCCGGGTGTGGTGGCACACACCTGTAGTCCCAGATACTCGGGAGGCTGAAGCAGGAGAATTGCTTGAACCAGGGAGGCAGAGGTTGCAGTGAGCCGAGGTAGTGCTGCTGCACTCCAGCCTGGGTGACAGAGCAAGACTCCATCCCGTCCCCCCCAAAAAAAGTTATCATCTATCAGGAAATAAAGAACTTTTGGAACAAACCTGTCACAATGTAAAAAGGATTATTTTGGTAGAGATAAGACAATGAGCTCTAGAAGAGGGGGGTAAGCCATGGCAGAGATGGTCAGAACCAGTCAGCACATGGCAAGGGTAAGTTATTTCAAACAGAGAGCACGAGGCACACAGGCAAAGGCAGGCTCATGCGAAAAGCACATGGGGACTCCTCCTTGCAACTGAAGTTTAGCATGTCTGAAGATGGTCCCATAAATCACACTGGAAAACTAGGTATGGAGAAGCTTCATTGTGCCAAAGACCATTCCATTGAGTATAAACAAACATCAAGGTAACTTTGGCCATACATTGACCATAGGACAATCCTCATACAAAAGAGAATTGTTACTCCATTTTTTTCTGGAGACTAAAGATCATAATTACGCTTTCTGAGATGCATTTAAAATGGGGTTAGATTTCATCTCTTCATCCATTGTATCATGTGACTTTATCCAGTTCAAGGTGATAACTCCTTGAGAACATGGACTAAAATATGTTCCCCTCACACCTCATGAAGGGAATAGCAATCATGTAAGTATAATAATTATAATAATAACATGTGTTTGACATGGTCGAATTTGCAGAACGATGTCATACAGACTATTTACTTTGAAGAGTTATTTTCTCCATTTTATACATCAAGAGAGTTGATGGGGATCCAGAAACATCACCTGGGCGGTCCCTCTGATACAAATAGCAATTTCTAGAGGCAGGGCTAGAATGCAGGTCCTCTGGCTCCAAGCTAATGCAATTTCCTCAAATGTTTAGTGATTACTTTCCTCAGAGAGCGTAAATTTGGGTGGTGGAAGGAGACATAAAAGAAAACCACCTGTTATTCTATGACCAGCTGAGCTACCAGCCGCTACACTGCATTTATTTCTCATCTATGACTCATTTACATTGCAATCACCAGGTTCTTGTAGAAAGGGTCTGGTAAGTCTAGGAGCTGCTGTCAGCTTCTCAGAGGCTCTTTAGTCTATTTCTGAGAACGTGGCTGCCTCTGAATGCAGGCTGTGCCACACGCCTCAGTGAGCGTGGATAAGAAGCACGGACTTTGACTTAGATTACTCAAACCCATGTGAACAGTCCTCTCTAAGGCAATGTCCTGTCAAGCAGTTTGGATAAAATACTGGCCTTAAAGATACTAGACATGAGTCCTTTTGTCTATTTTTTCCTTAGGAAAAGCACAAGATGAAGAGAGAATTGTCATTTAATGCCATATAAGAAGGTGTTAAAATGTTAACAACTAAAATGTTGTCAAGCTAAAGAATGTGATTAACATATAACTCTAATTCTTAAAATTAACTTTTGTAATAGGCATTTTGAATCCCCATTTTATGATTGAAGAAACTGCCAGAGAAGAAAAAATGAATAAAATATTTTCAGAGGACTTGCTATAGTTTAGACATTCTAAGAGATTTACATATACAGTCATGTATCTCTTTTTTCTTTTTTTTTTTTTTTTTTGAGATGGAGTCTCACTCTGTCGCCCAGGCTGGAGTGCAGTGGCACAATCTCAGCCCACTGCAGACTCTGCCTCCCAGTTTCAAGCAATTCTCCTGCCTCAGACTCCCGAATAGCTGGGACTACAGGCACACGCCACCACACCAGGCTATTTTTTTTTTTTATTTTTAATAAGGACGAGGTTTTACTATGTTGGCCAGCATGATCTTGATCTCCTGACCTTGTGATTCACCTGCCTCGGCCTCCCAAAGTTCTGGGATTATAGGTGTGAGCTACCGCGCCCAGCCTGTCATGCATCTCTTAACAATGGTGATACATTATGATTATGAGAAACGTGTTGGTAGGTGATTCCCTTGTGGGAACATCATAGAGTATATTTACACAAACTTAGGTGGCAATGCCTACAACACATCTAGGCTATATGGTAATGCCTACTGCACCTAGGCTATAAACCTGCACAGCATGCTACTGTACTGAATACGGTAGGCAGCTGTACCACAATGGTAAGTATTTGTGTATCTAAACATCGAAAAAGTGTAGTAAAAATACGTTATAAAAGATAAAAAATGGTATATCTGGATAGGTCAGCTCCATTATAATCTTATGTGCAGTGTGTTGTTAACCTAAATATTATGATGTGGTATGTGACTGTATTAATTTATTATTTTTCTTAGCCATCCTATAAGACAGTTCCTATTTTCTCTGTTTCACAGGCAAGATTCAATGAAGGTCAGACAGATCACACAAGTTGCCCAAAATCACGCAACTAGTAAACATGGAAGTGAGCTAGCAAGGCTGGCGACAGCCCTATGGTCCTCCTACAATAAATTGTGCTAGGCATTTTCATTATACGTTGCCTCATTCACTCTTATTATTCACCTTTGGAAACAGGTATTGGGATTCCTACACTGTACATTCTACATGCTAAGAATCTGAGGCTCACAGACACTAAAAGACATATCCAAATTCACATAGTTAGGACATAGCAGAGCTGGTACTCAACTCCAAGTATTCTAACCATCACATCCCATATTGTTTTGCGTCACTAGGGTTCCTATTAGAACTATGCCTTTTTAAATATTAAACCAATGGTCATTTATATTTTAAAATTTACATTAAGACAGTTATAAAATGCATACAATTTATCATTTTTATATGGGCTAATTTCATTTCTGTTTTAAAAATTATGAAGTCATTCTTTAAAATAATTGGTGAGAAATTAGTTGTAAGAAAGCTTGTTTTTATTTAAATACTCAGTCTCTTGGAAATAGAGTGAGTAAATATTCCAGGGACAAATGTGACAGGCTGGTAGGCTGCTGAACTGTGTATTGGGATCCCCTGGTCCAGTGGATCAAGAAGGTGCCCCGCCAAATAGCAGGGTCCAATCAAACATATATTACTCCTCAAAACCAAAGCTCCCTGGAAATCACCAAGTCTATTCTCAGAAGTCCTTGGGAATTTTCTTCCATAATCCTTTCTTATTGTTTTTAACACTGGGTCATATTCTTTTGAATCTTACTCTCTTGTTTTCTTTGGCTCTTAGGAGCTTAGAGCTGGCAGATCCTTTCTTGATTTCAGTGAAAGTACTATTCCTGAGACACCTCTTCCAGAGGATTTTTTAGTTGTCAAACTTTGTGTCATTATGAACACATATATATATATATAGTATATACCAAGCTATACTTGCTGGCTTCATTAATTGTGCAAGAATTGACAATCAGAGCTACAATTTTTACAAACTTTTCTCTGTAGCTTCTAGGTAGAGGCAGATTTTAAAATACTAAAACATTGAATTTAATTTTATCCCTACAATTTATATTTTATATAACCATTATTATGCCTTAAGCATTATGATCCTAGCTTTCCCATCTCAAAACTTTATGGTCTGTTATCTATCATGGAAGATTGTTTTAGAGATTAAGAACAATCATTCATTTATTCATTCAGTCACTCATACATCAGCCATTCAATAAATATGATCTGAAGGTTTACTAAATACTAAGTATTCTGTCAATCATTGTAAATGATAGAGGTGACAGTTCTTTCATTCCTATTCACAAGGAGTGCACAATCTACTGGGGGGGAGTTAAGTGCATAATTAACAGTTAGTGTGATGACTGCGGATAGGATTATGTGCAGAAGCTGCAGGAACACTGAGGAGTGAAGGGAAAGCTTGGCATCTAACATTGGTTGTGTTGGGTCATGGAAAGTGCATAAAGGAATCAAGATACTTTGTTTCCTGAGGAAGAGAAAACTAATCATTGACTTGATGGATGAATAAGAGAGAGCCAAATGTGGTGGGGCTGGGGCAGTGGTGGAAGACTGGTGTGCTATTTCTGCAGATACACACCTAGGACAAAGTCTGAAATGCTAATAAGTGTTCGGTATTTTGAATCTCTTTGATTCTAAATAAAACAAACAGAAAATCCCAATTTGACCTCAAAACATGCCTTTGGTTGTATGTAACCAAAGCTATTACTTTTCGGTGTTTAACACGGAATCTTCACAGCTTCCCAGACACAGAGGATGTCCTTTGAAGTGCACAAAAGATAAGATCCTGTGGGGACAGGACTTTCTGAACATTGAGAGATTAATTTACACCACCACAAAGTAAAATCAGCCTGCTGCTAATCAAAGTTCCAATTCCTATTTTCCAGGGCATTTCACAGGAGGATTTTCCCACTATGGAAAAAAAGTAAAAGAGAATAGAAAAACCACTCTTGTGCTACTTTGGGATAAAACAAACAACAGAGTTGTTCTCTGATGGGGAAGTTAGCAGGCTGTCATTGATACAACTCCACAGAGGGAAAGAAGGTAACATTCCAAAGAGAAAAAAAATGCTGTTGCAGTCAAGTAATTGAATCTATTTATATAACTCTTTTTACATACATCTAACATGAGTGCAGTGCTTTGTTGGTTGGTAGGATCTGATTCCATAAAACGCACTTAGATTGAAGGTGAGCATTGGGTAATGAAAAGAGATGAGCATTTTTATTTAGTTTTTATTTTGCCACTTAGGAGTGCCCTTGTGCAGTTCACATTTGTGCATTGCCTTGTCCATAGCACTTTTGATAACCAAATAGAACAATGGATGTGAAGTTACTTTGGGTGCGATAATGCAAAATAAATGCAAGACACTGATAAAATTAAAGTTAAAATATTCCAAAGATGAATTCAACTTGAGTCGTTAACTCTGAACCTGCATTCACAATGCTAGGAATATAAAAAAAGATGCCCATGGATATGTCATTTTTGCCATTTGTTGATTGATAATGGCTACTATTGCTTCCCCTTTCAGGCTTCTTATTAGTCTCTTGGCTTTTTTTGGGAACTTGATCTTGGTTTACCTACACAAAACTCCCCACTTTGCTCTTTCCTCATTTTCACAATTATTAAGGTCAAAGCCACTCATCAGTCTCTGACATAATGAATTATTGTTGGTGCATATGTGAATGAATAAATACAATTCAAGGTCTTCACTTCTAGAAGTGATTCTATCAGTGGTATCCTATGAGCAAGACCCTCGGGAGGAAGAATAATGTCTCTACCTAGCATGTTCTTGGTACCAAGCAGATGATTATGTGATGTTGGTCACCTTCTCTTATTTTTCATCACTGTCCTCACCCTTGTTCATAATTTTGAGGATACAGGTGGAAAGAGTATGAGCATTATTCTATTGGTATTGAGCCCCAAGGCCAAATTTTGTCATTTGTTCACTGAAGGAATTTGCTAAAATTAGTTGATCATTGAGCTTCAGGTTCTCCCTATATGAAATACGTATCATTTACTCCTTTTAGAAGAGGCCATAAAACATTGATATGCATCAAGTAGTAGTTGGAGAGCTCAAGGACACTAAACTGCTTCTTTATAAAGGGAATACAACATTGGAGGGAGGAGCAAAGGGATCAATGTTATTTTGCTGATTGTGCTTGGCCCATATTATCCTGACACCAGAGTGCATGTTGGGCTGGTTTGCTTTTCATTTGGGAGGTGCTGGAGGCTGAAAGAGTTATATGTAGGAGAGAAGGATAATCCAATATTCTCTGTAATTTTTCTAAAAAGAATCTGGAAGAGAATAAATCTGTATTAATTAGGGTTCTCTAAAGGAACAGAAACAACAGGATAGATGTATATATGAAGGAGAATTTATTAAGAAGTATTGACTCATGAAATCACAAATTGCAAGCTGAGGAGTAAGGATGCTAGAGAGACAGCCCCTGGCAAATTACTGGTGTAAGTCCAAGAGTCCAAAAGCTGAAGAACCTGGAGTCTAAGGTTCAAGGGCAGGAAGCATCCAGCACAGGAGAAAGATGAAGGCCGGAAGATAGCAAGTCAAGTCCTTCCATGTTCTTCTGCCTGCTTTATTCTAGCCACACTGGCAACTGATTAGATGGTGCCCACCCAGATTGAGGGTGGGTCTGCCTCTTCTGGGCCATCACAAAATGCTGCCTTCACCCCTATCCTCTTCCGGGATCAACTCAAATGTTGATCTCCTTTGGCAACATCCTGACAGACACACCCAGGAAAAATACTTTGCATCCTTCAATCCACTCAAGTTGACTTAATTCTGGATGTTCTCCCTGAAACTTTCCTTGGTATTATAGGAAGCTCTGATCAATCCATCTACTCAGTAACCTGCCTGTGTCCTGGAAGGAAGCACAGAAGAGGAGGAGATGGTGATGGGACTTGTGATAGTCTCACCTGTTGCATGAATCAGTGGCATTGAACTTATGGTTGTGCCTTTTACTTGACAACTGATTCTGCTGGACTATTCTCCCAAGAACCTGCACAGAGAGGAGGCAAGGGTGAAATGCAGATACCTGTTCCTGTTGGATCATCCCCTGAGCAAACCTGTGAGAACCCCAAGGCAGAGCCAGGAGAAGTACCATGAGCTTCAAAAGGGATGTTCACAGGAAACTTGTTAAAATTGAGAAGGAATGTTGAAAGAAAACAGAGACAACAATTAAGCAGGACGATCTCAAGGTAGGATCATCCAATGTCATGAAATAACCATGGAAAGTAACAATCTCTAGGGGAAGGTGAAGGCTTTTCCTACCTAGTCAAATCCTAGTCTTATCACATTTCTTCATAAATGTATTTAAGACCTTAAATCAAGACGAATCTGTTTCAAATTTTTATTATTTTTCCAATCATGTATGTATATGTAAAAAATATACATTTTATGCTTTTAAAATTTGTATAAGTGGTATTAGAACAGAAAAATAGGAAATTGTAAGTCAAATAATTAGGGAAATGATGCAAGATTCCTCATGAGCTTCAAATTGCTATGAATTACATATTTCAAAAAACAAAAGGTACTCTTCAGTATTTATCAATCTTACACGGCCATGAGTTAAAAGAAAACAAAGAAACAAACAACAATAACAAGAATAAATAAACTGCATAGTTTATATTGTAGTGAGGTGATCAAAGGAAACTATTTTGGCATGAAAATAAGACATTGAACTGAAGATGTAAAGGGATACTTGTAGTGTCTGCATTGATGCCCAGTTTCCAGGACAGGAAGGCTGTAGGATTCAGGAATGAAGTGAGGCTTGGACTCAGCTCAGGTGTGCAGTTGGAATGAGCATTTCTTGCTATGCTCCCTTGGGAACATGACTGTGGATGCAGGCAGCCAGGCAGGATAAGGGTCCATGTAAGCCGAGGTCTCTTGACGTCTGGCAGAGGCAGTAGAATGAGCCTCTACAGAGGAGGCTCCCCAGTCCCAGAAGGCATCTTCACAACAGCCCTAGTAGTATAGCTGTGAAGATGAAATGAGCCAGGGGTGAAGGTAGCATTTCGTGAACTGCACTGTCAATTCTACATACCACCACCTCTATGTTAGGGTATGTAATGGGATCATTTAAAATACACACAGCCAACCACTTTTGAGCTTTATTCTGTTTTGAGAGGGTTCTCAGTATTCCCCATGTATTAACTCTTATAATATTAAGCTATGACTATCGATGCTATTATTTAACACTATTACCCCCGCTTGATATGAAAGACAGGAAGATTGAGTAACATGCCTAAGGCCAGTGGTTTATGAGTGGGAGTGCTAGGTTCCATCCCAAGCCAACTGACTCCCAGCTGAGATCTTTTCCTTGCTGCTTATCCCATAATAAGCCTATGAGTGGCTTATTATTACTCTCAGCTTATGAATGAGGAAACTGAGTCCCATGGAGTACCTTTAATTAGCCTAAAGTCGTAATGCTGTTTAGAAGCAGATCCAGGACTTAAACCAAAGCTCCAGCATTCTGTCTTTGAGAGAAAGATGCCTCTGGTGGAAGGTGACATGCTCAGCAGCTGCCCAAACTTGTAATCCCAGCATTGCATATACACATTTGACGTTTGGAGATAATCCCCTTCCACTTCGCGTGTCTTGCATCATTTCACTCTGCCATGAACCCCAGCTGCATAATCAATTTGAATGGGTAGAGTGAAAACCTTTTGGGAAAAGCAGGTGATACTGAAATAAATATAATGTTTTATATTTATATAATAAATTATGCTTTTTTGAGGTGCCTTTTATATCAAATTTTCTACACCATTTGGTTCTGTCAATACCTGTGGAGAATAGCTGGTTGCTTTTCAAAAGTGCACTGGATTTAGATTTGGATCTGATTGAATCCCAGTTCAGCCACTTAAGAGCTCAGTGATCATAAATAAGCCCCTTTCATCACTTGTGTCAAAGACTCTCCTTTAGAAAATAAGATTAATATGGCCAACTGATATGGTGGTGAGAAATGAATTAAATCAGTATTGATTGAGTGTTGTTAGAGATGAGGTATTTTCACATAGCTTCATCTGTTCAGTGAGTAGCTATCAAGTTCCCACTGTGTGCTGAGTGCCAGCACAGACGATCCTCATTTTAGATGAATTTGGTTTAAGTGTAATAGATAGAAATCATCGGCTCAGGGGTGCATCAAACTCTAGGGTAGTCTTGGACAAGTAATTTAGAGTTTCTGGGTCTCCAATTCTTGCTCCTTAAAAACAAAACAAGACTCTTGCATCATTATTAGCAGTTTTCAAATTGTATTCCATGTGTCCCAAGGATTTCACACATGTTCCTTGGGAACCTCCCTCCCATTAAAGATGGGGCAGGGGTCAGTTTCCAGCACCACAAGCCCTCCTTCAGATGTGGCTGCTGCCCACAGGGAGTAAATACACATATACTGTTTGGCCTGCAACAGTATGTGTTTTTGTTTTAAATATTGCTGAATTTACAAATGTGTGTGTGTGTGTGTGTTGTGTGTGTATGTGTTTAATTCATTTTCTCAGTTAAAGAAAAACCAAATGACTATCACACGAAGAGTATGACATCGTAAAGCAGATCAGAATTTGCCTTCTAGCCATGTGACCATAATATGTGTTTAACCTCTCTGAGCTTTAACTTCTACATCCATAAAATGAGATAATGCTATCTCATAGAATGGTAATAAGACTTAAATTGAATTGTCTCTTTTAAATGCCTTGGCTCAGAGCTTTGCTAAATACATGTTAATTTATTTCTCTTCACAGCATCTTGGGGAACAGAAATACCTCAGCGCTTTCTTCTCTGGGTCTTTAAATTTGACCAGAACTTTGAAGACTTTTTTGTTTATGATTCACCAAAAAAAATGATTCTACTTTCTACCTATCTTTCTTTATGAAAGCATGGTCTGATTTTGACATTTTCAGTCTTAAAAATATTATAACACTGAAATATATTACATTTATATATTTATAATTCAAAACACATCTTTACATTGAAATACATACATATACATACATATACACACACATAATCACTTTTGAAAAACTAATACATAATTAGGGTACTTTAAGCCAAATCAGCATTTTATGATTATTAAAGACATCATTTCAGCGTTTCATAAAAACACCATCTATCATTTTATATTTCGATGTTTAGGATTTAATAGGTCAATCAAATCCCTACTATCTGTCCATTTAATAGGTGATTCAAAAGACTCTTACTGTGCTCACAGCATCAAAAAGTTATGTATTAAGGTCTTCTAAACCCCTATAACCTCCATTACCTTGCAGTACAATTCCCACGAGTGTGCAGAGAGGTGGCTGTTACACCAAAGTTTGAAACTTTTTCAGCCTCCAGTTTGCATTTCAGGGCAATTTTTGTTTCTTTTCACAGTAAAGCTGCTTTCCATCCTTAATGCAGTGAAAAATAGGCATTAAAGAAAGATACTCTTTCTAAATAAAGTAAAATGGAGAAAGTACAGAAGGCATTTATTGAAGGATGAAGAAGCATTCACTTGGGGAGATCGCTAGGGTACTTAAGTGATGCTGCCTTTGATTAAAGTGATGCTGTCAAGTGAGTGAGCCCGGGGATGAGTCAGAAAATCCAGCTCCCAGCACCGGCCCTGCCTTTTAGTCGCTGAATGACCCTCTTTCGTCCCAATCTTTTCCTCCTACTTGCAGGGCTCAGCTCAAGAACAGAAGTGAGAATTCACTGGGGTAATGAATGTAAAGTTGTCTAGAAAATGATAAAAGCATAATTTAAAAAATATATGGAATTATAATTATGTACTTACACTTGAGTCAAATTTAAGAAGCTTACTAGTTTTGAGTGTAGCTTCTGAAGACTGACAGATCTCTGTGAAAATTCTAACCTAGACATTTATTTTTCATTTTTAACTGAATTGTTCTAAGAATGTTTTTTCTCTCCTACAAAATGGGCATAATAAAAACACCTACTCAAGAGAACCAAACAATGAAATGATTGCCTAATGCTTACTTAGCCCAGTGGCTGGAACAAAATAAACCCTTAACAAAAGTAGTGGAAAGAGAATGACAGCAACGGTTCAGTCAAAATATCAACCCAGACAAATAAATGAATACGAAATTCCACTTTTCAGGGTATTTTAACCTGGATTCCTGGGCCTAACACACCAAGAGTTAAATGCGTACGTATACAAACTAGTGGACATGTTTATTGACTGCTTTCATTGAATGCATTAGATTAGTTTAATTTACTGTCAGATAATATATTAGCAGCTGGTAAGTTTAGTTAAGAACATCAGATAAGTTTGCGTGTTGACTCAAAGTGTCAATCAAGGGTTTGCCAAAGGCAAACAAACAAATAAAAAAAAACCCTATAATATAAAAAGCTCAACAAAACTGTGACTTTCCATATAAAGCCAAAATAGTGGCTCCATGAAACATTGCTCTTTTGTGTTTCTGAAAGAATATATAGTGAACTTCATATCAGAGAAAAAAAATGGTGTTTATCACATACATTCTCTGAGCTTTTGCTATGGCTCTAATAACCTATCTCACAAGGTACTTCTGAGGAATTAAATGGGATATTGCTCAGGAAAGGAATGGGAAGAAGGCAGTTTTTCTCAGTTGAATGAGCCCAAACACCTATAGGCCACCAAGGTGCACAATAATTAAGATATTTGTTCCTCACTCCATGGGTAACTCATTGGGCAGTTTCTGAAATGGGGAAATCAACACACAACCTTAATGAATTATCAAGGGCAGTAATAGACTCGCATTAAGATGCATTTTAACCCAGTTTGAAAAGCCTTTCTGGAAGAAATACCTTCTGAATCCTGAATGGTAAAAAATATTTAGCCAGGTGGCAAATGTGGTAGAAGAACACCAGCAACAAGATAGGAGGATAGGAAACATTCTCAAGTTAAAAACCAGGAAGTATGTTTCTTAGTGAGAAGGGAACAATGGAAGATGGGATAAGAGAAGTACATTCATTTGATTGTACTCTAAGTTGTTTCTTTTAAGCGTGAGAAAAGAAGTTTAACCAATGGGCAGAAACGTATGTCATTGGCAAACATACTAGATGCACTGCACAATCATCAGGTAGCCAAATATAGTCAAATAGACCCATTTTCAAGATTTCTGAATTAAGGCAATTAATGTCACGCCTTCAGGGAACCAAATACATAGCAACTCTTTCTGATTAACACACATTGGTACCCTCTGATGATGGAACAGCAGATTTGCCTTTATTCTTGGGTTTGCCTTCACTTTGGACCTTAGATTGGATCCTTAGATTTGGACCTTAGGTTGGATTCAGTGGGGAATCCAAAGAATGATTGAAAGAAAAATAGGATCTGAAGGGTGAGATGCCACTTCTTATATTAGGGTAATATAATATATATACACATATATTATATTAGGTACGTGTATATATAATTATATATCATATTAGGTGTGTGTACATATGAAATTATAATAAATAATATATTATATTATTAAATAATAAATAAATATAAATTAATAATAAATAATAATATAATGTGATATATTATTAAATAATAATTACAATAAATAATAAATAATATATATATAATTATATATATATGCACACACCTAATATAATATATGCATTAGGGTAATATACGAAGCAGACATCTCACCCTTCAGATCCTATTTTTCTTGTAACCATTCTTTGGATGCATTCCATTTCTCTTCCTGACAGAAAGAAAACAACAAAAGAAGTGCAACTATAAAAAGGAACTTTACCATTTCCTAGGGTCACAGGCCAGTGAGAAAATAAAGGAGAAAAATTGTTCAAGTTCCTTTTGAGAATGGAATTGGTCAAATTATAGTGATAGAGCTGAAGCCAGTAGGCTTACCTGCCTTGTTTCTTGTCCTCTGTTAATTCTCTAAGCCCATCTGGACCAATATGATTGTAGTATAGGTTTGATTTGAGCCCTACGGTTCCCATGAGCTACCCTGACTTGTCCTCCAGCATTGACCCCATTCTTAATATTCCACCTTAGTTTCAAAGCTCGCATCTTGAACCTCAGTTCTGTTCAATTTTCCTATGTTGAAGTCCCACTTTTCTTCCATATTAATTTCTCTCATTTTCCTGATTCTGAGGCCAAATAATTTTATCAATAATTTTAGTCCTTAGTTTCCAACCTTGGAACTCCAGGACTATGTGGGATGGGAGATAGTGTTGCATCTGTCTTTGTTAATGTATAAGGAGTTGTTTCCACACATGAACAAGAAATGTGCTGAACAGTCTATGCAAAGATATGAAGGATGAGGGATCATGATGATTTCAGGGAAATTTTGTAGATTAATATGTCTCAAGGATAATGAACATGAAGAAGAACTGGTAGGATATTGTTAAGAAAATGGTTGGGATTACAGAGAACTTGAAAAAAGGAGAAAAGTTAATGTATTAGTCCGTTTTTATGCTGCTGATAAAGACACACCTGAGACTGGGTAGAAAAAGAGGTTTAATTGGGCTTACAGTTCTACATGGCTCTTGGGGAGCGGGCTCAGAATCATGGCAGGAGGCGAAAGATACTTTTTACATTGCAGGAGTAAGAGAAAATGAGGAAGACGCAAAAACAGAAACCTCTGTTAAAACCATCAGCTCTCGTGAGACTTCTTCACTGCCACAAGAACAGTATGGGGGAAACCACCCCCGTGATTCAAATTATCTCCCACCGCTTCCCTCCCACAATATGTGGGAATTATAGGAGTACAATTCAAGATGAGATTTGAGTGGGGACACGGAACAAACCCATATCAGTTAACATGCTAACACAACTGACTGGGTGAGAGACAATGAGGACCTGAATTCAGGTAATAGCAGTGGAATTTGAAGGAGAAAATGATGCAAGAGATATTTAAAATATAAAATACATACAACTTGTTGGTTCATTGGCTAACGAGTGAAAGAAATATGGATGTCCCCTATGTCTATCACTCTCCTATGCAGCAACTTTCTCTCCTGCACTGATAACTCCTCCAATCACATGGTCAAATGGGAGAGGGATGGAATCCAGATTGACCAATCTGAGCACCTCACCTTGTTGGGCTTGCGTGGCATGAGGTTTCTCAGGCACAGCCAGTGCTGCCGTAGAATTTCTGGAACAAATGAAATAATGTTCTGTTATTTTCTATTTGAAATTTAAGCATGATTTAACCCCAGAACTACCATTTGACAACAGACTGAGAATAAAGTCAACCCAGAAAAAATCAGAGGCAAGAGAGAGGAGAAGAGCAAATGCTTGATGATATTGTTAGAATCCTTAGGTCTGGCTGAGTCAGAAGCCGTAATCAAGTTAGACAGACCAATAAATTCACTCTTTACAAAAGCCTTTTTGAATCGTGTTTATATCACCTAAAAGCAAGAATCCTGACCTATACAATGGAGAAACTAAAGATAACTCTGAGGTTCCCAGCTTGAGCATTTGGGAAAGAGTGATAAGATAATGTTACTGCCTTGAGGACCACATGTAGAGGAGAAGGTCTAAGTGAGAGCACAAGTTCTATTTGAACTTGTAACAGTTGAGGGATCCATCAATAAGGCTAATGATCAGCATGCTATTTTGACTGTGAAACACTCACACAGGTCACATGACCATAAAATGACCAAGGAAATGATGAGTGCTAAGCACAAGAGTAAGTGCAATAAATCTAATTCCATCGCATTCTTGCTGATTCAAGAAGCATTGCATCGTGCAAGAAGGTAGAAGTGGAATTATCAACAACAACCTCACTGAGTTATCTATTTCAAATTCATGATTCAATACTCTCAAATAATTAAGCATTAATAGTGGTAAATGATTCCAGTCACATTTCATGACTGATCACAATATCTGAGAATGGCCCAAAGTGTATTCTTTTTCATATGGGGAGACAGGGATTTGGAGACAGGACGGAGCTTGAGTTGGAAAGTTTTGGAGTAGGCTTCAGGCTTTATAAGTGTGGCTTCAGCCGCTGTGACCAAGAATAACTCAAGCAACAACATGAAGCCCCTAATTCTAAGTGTAATACAAGTAGCTTTTCTCTCCCCAGTGTGTTCTATTGATTGCAGGCAATATGTAATTACCTTCTGAGATATACTTTTCCCATCTTAACTCCCTCTACATGTGAAATGAACTGTAACAGACAAATTAGGTTTTTCTTTCTTTCCCATCACCTAACTTTCTTAGCTTTTTTCTGATTTGATGATTCTCTCCTCCTCCCAATATAGTCGTACAATTGAGGATTAATGGTGTGCTACAAGGCCAGATAGAAATAATATGAAATCTAATGCAATATATAGAGCTCTACTAGAATAAAATGCCAGATCTGAAATGGCCTCCTGAAATACCACATCTCAAATCCTTATCTTAGTTATTAGGGAATAGAGAACCCAAAAGCTGATGAACCATCCAAGTCAGTTACAACCCTGTAACTAACCCGACTCCTTGTTAGTTACAGGGTTGCACAATTATTTCAGGTCTTTCGACTCCTGGTTCTTTCCATCACCTTAAGATTTGCCTCTATGTACTGAATATATTATACTTTATAGATATTTTACATGTTTTTTTGGTCATACTAACAGCCCATCTTGATGCAATTTGTTTCCATCAGATCATGTGTATCCTCAGCTTAGCTTTATTCTGTTATCCCATCCTGGATCATCTTTGTGGCAAAAATGGCACACCAGAGGATGTATTGGCTACATTATCACAGACATGCTAGCCTTTAATTTCCAAAACCAGGGGATCTCAGCCAGTGTACATTTTAGGCACACAAATTCAGGTATTTCTGTATTTAAATAGTTCTTATAGAATAATAATCATCTTTTACATTTGCAGAGAAGTGTACAGTGTGTAAAGTACACTCAGGGAAACATTTAGAAGTCATAATTAGGTAAGATTTGTAGGTGCAAAAGCTTCTGTCAGAGAACAGACCTGGAACACCTGTTTAATTCATTTAAGCAAGAGATGCTGCTTCATTTTTCAAAACAATTTCACTAAAGAATATTGAAACAAGAATAAAAAATATAAAATGCCATCCACAATCCAATCACCAAGCAAAACCGCCATTTCTTATTTTTCTATGTTTCTCTTTTGAACTGGCCCACTCACTTTGTGTGTGTATGTGTGTGTGTGTGTGTGTACGCACATACTCATTTATGCATTTATATTTAAATTTAAAAAAATGACTCCATATCATTTTCCCTATTGTTACACTATATTTATAATAATGGTGGTTACTCCTTGATCAGTATTCAGAAGAATGGATATAACAATTAAACACACTTTTTCTCCATTAATGTTACTTTTTTGCAACTAGGAACGAAATAGGGGCAGGGGGAAAGGTTTCCAATGCAATTGTTGTTGTTGTTGTTATTTTAATGAAAATTGAATGAAAGCAATAACTGGGGAAGTAAATGAAGACAATTCAAATGAGAACAGACTGTTTATTTAGAACTTGCTCTATCAGAGAGTCAGCCTTGTCCCTTGTATTAGGTACAGGCTTAAAGGCACAGAGGGTAACGGAGAAGCTTCACAGTGAAAACATGAGAAGACTTCCAGTACATTCAATTGAAGGTTGGGAAAGCTGAATGTCAACTAGAAGCATATGATTGGTTTGGGGAGTCCATTTGCCTTCCTCCGGTTGGTCCTGAGTTGGAAATAGGAATAAAAATTAGGGCAGCTGGCAATCCCTGACCAAGTTCTTATTTTTTTGAGCCAATTTCTATAAGGTTGTGGTTTGGCTCCCAGAGCTGGTTGCTGCAAGGAATTAGGGGTCAGAGTTCTATGGTTAAATACCAGCTGGCTGTTGGCCATTTGTGCTGTCAATCTCTCACTGGACAAAAGTCAGCTTGATTGCCTAATGCCAGAATTAATCTCAGAAGTAGTCTCTAAGTCTGGGTGTGAGCAAAGCCTAAATGTCAAAGAATGCCATTGTAGTGAAATAGAATACCTATAATAAATTCCTGTATTTTCACATTAACAGCTATTTACTGAAATACATTTTATTAAGAATTGTTATTCAGCCCAAGTTCCTAAATAGTGACCAAATGAATCCTTTAGTGTTTTATTTGCCAGTTTCTGATAACATAAATATGTTCATCAATTAAATTGATCCAGATTTGGTCTGTGCTGTTTTTTCAGGCAGCCTCAAACACTAACTCAACTACCAGATGGCTCAGTATATTTTATTCTGGAGTCAGTGCATAGTTTTAGCTAGGTAATTGTTTGCCATTAATCCCACTTTAGATCCTGGATTTACAGTATTTCATTCTGTATACTTCTTTGTGTCATAAATAAATTTAATGTTAAATGTACTTTTGAAAAATATATAATTTATGCATGGGCAAATTACGAATAATCATAAAGTGTGTGTAATCAAAACTCAGGTTAAGAACTAGATTAGGCTAGTATCTTCGAGGGCTCTGTAAGCCCATTCCCAGTTTTATTCTTCTCTCTTTCCCCAGAGGTTATCATTATTCTGATGTTTTGTGAAATGAGGATTCATTGTCTCAGGACTGCCTGTTATATTTTGTCTCTGATCCATGATTCTTGCTCTGTCTATGTACTTCTATAAGACTCTTTTGTTTAGATATCCTGGTCCTTCCAAAAGGCTCTATTATTTCTCCCAGGTGTGGTTTAGTGGGGGCAGTCACTCAAATCACTCATCAATGGAGTAACCCATAAATTGAAGAGACACAAACTTATTAGATGTGATGTTGCCTTCCCTCACGTCCATTTATAGGTGGTAGAAACAGGTATCTTAATAAAGTCAGCTAGTCAAAATATCAGAGGAAATTATAGGACATATAACCACTGTCCTTAGGTTTTCTTTTAAACTAATTCAGGTTTCCTATTCTGAGCCTCTCCCTGAAATTTCTCCATATTCTGTGTGATATGATAGTAATGGTGGCATTATTTTCTTTTGAAGTAAATCTGTGTCATTATGGGAGATAGTGCAGGTATTATTATTTATTTGGCTGATGAGGAAACTCAGAAAAGGCAAACACTGACCCAAGGAGGCACAACTACAAATAGGAGAATTAAATTCTTCTGTAGATTTCTAATTTCAAAAGCTATGCTTGTTGTTCTTCCTCCTAAAACATGGTACATCCCAATATATATCAATAATGTAGGAGAAAAAATAGCTGTCCTATAGCTATTGTCCTTGTTTGAACCTGAAGGACTAAAAATTCTAAATACAGGCTTTGATCTAGAATAGCCTAGAATGCGAATTACCAATTCCTAATAAATTGCTTTAAGAAGTAGTATTTCACGGAGCTAGTATCCCATCCTCCATGAATGCCCATACACCATCAAAGAATTAGCTGCACATTTGTCTATTGTTTATTAATTCATCTTTTGACAAACACTTAATAGCCATCTATAGAACATGCAGAACATAAATGATTAATACCATTTTGCAAAAACATAATTCATACTCAAAGGGAAGTGATTTGACTAACTTACAGAGCAATGCAAGTGCAGTCTTACCAGTCAGAGTTCCTCTCTGAGCACAATGATCCCCTCTATTTTCTACAGCATGACTGAAGACGTGGTCATTTTAGCCTTTATTAGTGCTTAAAGCAGAAGCTGAGCAACAGAACATGTCAATGTCAAGCTTTGCTTGATTGGAATTATTTTGGGGGGGTAAGGAATATACATAACCATTCTTACAAAACAAACTAATATGCAACAAGAAAATTCAAGTCAAAATAGAGTAAATGTTGCTATTTTGGCTATTCAATCAATTGAATGAACCCAACAATCAACAATGCTAACTTACCACTAATATGTTTCTGGCTTAACACTGTACTCTCATAAAATATAAAGAAAGGATAAACTTTATCCCTTGCTTGGAGGGGTTTAAAAATCTTGGAAGAACAAAATCATACACAAGAAAAATAATGCAGCATAGAAAATTCGGTTCTTAGAATAAGTGTTCTATAATATAGGTACCAATATTTGTGACACACTTTTGGGCTCATTTGGGCCCCAGGGCTGTGCTATGGGCTTTGTATTCTCTTCTGGAAACTGAGACTCAGAATAGATGATCAACTTACCTGAGATCCTACAGTTAATCAGTCCTGGAGACTGGTGTTTTTAATTTGTAAAATACGTGGACATCTCAAGCTCGTGTTTATAGTAAGGATATATCCTACTTCATTATTCTAGTTTTGAGCTTATGTCTTGGAGGGATTGGGGTTTTGGCACAACACATTAAAAAAAAGAAAGAAAAAGAGTGCACAGGAAAGGCGTGGGATGTGTGTATGCCTCCGCAATAGGAAAATTCTCTGCCTGGCTTCTCACCTGAAAGATGATATTCCCATGCTTGCTGGCATTTGACAAGAGAATGGTGAGTTTGTAGCATTGACAAATCAATTGGAGAGCACAGCTTAAGTAGGATGTAGGGGAAAAATAGATTTTCCCTGGTTTACTTCATCAGACACCTTTTTCACATAGAGGAAGAGGTCACTTCAACCCCTTTCTCATACTGCTTTCTGAGTTTTCAATACGTTCCTCCAGTAGCATCTTTGTATCTTAAAAGTTGCAAAGTTTTCCATGTGACATTATTCTAAGAACAGAGTGTAAGATGTAACTGTTTTAGTAATATTTTGCAGCACATCGAGAAAGACTTTGATGTCCCTGTGGTTTCAAAACTCAATACCAACTGTATTCTCTCTCTCTCTCTCTCTCTGGCTCTCGCTCTGTCTCTGGCTCTCACTCTCTCTGGCTCTCACTCTTGCTCTCTCGCTCTGCGTGTTTGTGTGTTTTCCTGAGCCACATTCGTATTAATCACAAGGTGCTGACGACTCAACACATATTCCTTTGCATGGTATTCAGCTGATTCAACTGATACTTTTAAGAGCCCAGTCATATATCAAATGCGAAGAAAAAAGAGTTGATAAAAATAAATTTCCCATTGTTGATAGCCAGAGCTTTAGATCTCCAAAAATTGTTTCTAGCTCTAAGGTAGCATTACTTCAAAGAAAGGAAAATCACCCAAATGGAGTAGAAAAACTTCAGCTCTTCCTGAATCACACTTCAATCAAGGGAAAAGAAAAGCACCTACATCGTTAATCGGGGGGGAGGGGGTGAAGAAAAAAACAAAGTTGTATGAATTTTTACAGCGTGTTTGCTATTTCCTTTTGGACACAGTGCTCCAGGAAGCCCAGTGAGGTGATGATCCTAAACCCTGAGCAGATGGTCTTTAAAATGATCATACGGATTTTCTTTCATAATGAATATCAAGAATCCTGTAGGATTTACAACAAAAACTGTTCATACATATGAAAAGACAGATGTTTCTTTAGATGCTGCTCAACGTTTCTTTGGCTGAAGCCAGGAAGAGCCATTAGCTATGACTTTATTTTCAAGCAGTTGAGTTATGTGGGACTTTAGTCTCAACTAATCAGTGTCAAAACACCTTTTAAATGGAAATCATTTTTTCTCTGGAGTGGAGGATGGAGGGCATGTGTTTAGGAGGTCAGGGAATTAAATCCACTTTTGCATATATTTTTTATTGCTGCACAAGACTTGGGAAATCTGTCAGGCTTCTTTTTGCAATTCTATGTCAATGAAGCAAGACACTGTTCAAAACAAATATTTTCTGCCTAATGAGCAGCGCTTAGATTGGTGACTATACAGAGAAAGAGTAAATTCTATAGTTTGGATGTGACTGAATTTTCGGTGCTGCTTTGGAGGGCAGGAGTCTGAGTTCTAATCTGGAATCTATCACTTTCTAGCTCTGTTGTGAGTTTAGACAAGGCACTATCTTTCTCTGAGTTCATAGTGATAGCATCAAAGGAAACCTAGAGTAATTCAGCATATCAAAAACCTAACTCCCCAAATCACTTGAAGAGTTTTTTTTAATGTGTTTGCTAAGATCCAAACCAGCAGGACAGAATCGGAATCTTTGGGAAGAGGGTTTTGAGAAGCTATAGCTAAAAACAAGAACAAAGTTGCCAAGTGATTTCTGATTTTCTCACCTATAAGAGAATGGGACATGTATTTTTTTCAAAGTTGGATGTATGCATGGATCTGTTCTGGGGCAGAATATTATTGACAGTGGTGCTCATGATATTCCTAAAGATAAAAACAGTTTTATTATAATGTTAATTTTAAAATTCACAGTATGAATATGCATTTGTATTATAATATAAAGGAATGGGGCTTTTTTCTTCTTCCATTTCTTCCTGCCTTTCTTCTTAATAAGGAATATTTTAATGCCAAATATTTCATGCAATTTATTTTCTTAAAGAAGCTTCAAAGGGATGAAAATCATCCAAATGGAGTAGGAAAACTTCAACTCTTCTTGAATCACATTTCAATAAAGGGAAAAGAAAAGCATCTACATTGTTAATCAGGGTGGGGTGGGGGTGAAGAAAGAAAGCTTTAGTAGTTCAATTAGAGGAAAGACTTCTGAACTTAGGAGTTAAAAACCCTCAGAGTCCCCAGATCAGGTGAAGAAGGTGGTCACCCCGAGGACACAAAGTGCCAAAGTTACTGAGCATGTCTGAAATACTGTGGTGACCTTGAACTTGCATTTTGATGCCATCCAGGGAGACAGGAAATAAAGCCCAAGTCTAGGACACGGTAGGTATCGTAACAAGAGACCTCCTAAACATGACATCCCAATAAGGCTAAACCCTCCTTGGAAGGGTGAATGTTAAATAAACCCTGTACTAAAGGGGTCACCTGCTTTCACGTTGGCCAGGAGCAAGAATAAATCCTAATAATTTATTATCATGAAACTCCCTTAATATAGGTTTCTAATTAAATATTTTACTGCATATGTCTTGTCATAACATCAGTCTTTTAATTCAAAAAGATATATCATTGATGTCTCCCAGATGGCTGACTTCAACTAATTCAAAATCTCACTGAAGTGGTGGAAAGAGGCACAAAGGGTACAAACGTTCAGTTATAAAGTGAATAAGTTGTTGAAATCTAATATACACCATGGTGATTTTAGTTAATAATGTATAGTTGAAAGCTAAGAGAATAGAACTTGAATATTCTAACAACAACAAAAAAACTATGTGAGCTGATTGGTATATTAATTAGCTTGATGTGGTAATCATTTCACAATGTGTACATATATCCTTATGTTGTATACCTTCAACATACATAATTTGTATTTGTCAACCATACCTCAGTAAAGCTGGAAGACAATGGGAAAAGTAACATTCTCAAAGAAGTTAAAGATCTGAAGAACGTAAACAGTCCAGTTTGTTCTCTCTTTATCCCTCTATCTCTCTCTTCATCTCTCACATCTGCCCACACTCATATGCACAGCCCTTTTCTCTCTACTTTCTTATATGCACCGACTCTGTTTTTTTTTTTTCTCTCTCTCTCTCAAATCCTGTTATCAGTTCAGGATTCTAATGACAGAGAACAAGAAGAGTGGCTACTCTTTGAACATTTGTTTTACTATCTTTCTTTATGACACTTTGGAGATAAAGTTTTCCCTTTAATGCTTGAGAATGCAAAAAATTTTATGCCAGGAAAAGGCACTCTTGTAAGGAATGGCATATATAACATTCATCTGATGGAATGATAAATGTTATTGTGGCTTCATGTTCCAGTTTTACCTTCCCCCTGCTGCATCATATGAGACAAGCCATTTTCAGTCTGGTATAGAAATAAGCCCGTAGCGATGGCCCCAGTGTATTAGCCCCAAACTATCTCCGTATTGTTTACATCTTCACAGCAAGCTAGGACAATTCGCTAAAGCCTACTGATGTTAAAAATAAAATTTGTACACACCATTTCTTTAAATATAGTTCAAATGATCATATTTTTAGCCATTTAGAGCCTACCTAGTTTGCAAGCCCTGCAAAACTACACTCAACATCTGCTAATTACAGATAAGCAGATGACCTTTATAGCTAAACCCTCAATTGCTGCCTCTTTTTATAGCTCTTTCACTCAGAGATCCGCACTAGCTGCTGAGACAAGAACATCACTTAGGTGAGCTCCCTCATGATTTTCTCCTTTTCCTAAAGAGATCCTTTTCTCTATTTTGCTTCTGGGTGTGGCTTTGTGTCATTGTCTCTGGAAGATCTCTTGGTGGAAGGGACTCTTTCATGCAACTCTATGCAAGCACAGCCCAACAAAGCAATGTTAGTGCCTCTCATAACCTTGTTTTTTTCCGTGATCAATGCTGGAATCCTTGAATGTAACATAGTCTTATTTGAAAATGATGGTATATTATTTATCCAACAGTAACATTTGGAAAGAGCCTGGCATCACACCTGACGTTTAATTGAAGGTCATTAAATGTGATGCTCTTCTCTTAGTAATGGGTCCATATGTGGTGTCATTTGCACCACAGAAAGAAAAGAGGAGTGGCAATTATTCTGTCATTTGAGTAAACATTTGAGAACGCCTTGTCAAAGGCTGGAGGAACAGAGCTTTAGAGATGGACTGGGAAGTTTTGATCCGTTGGTTTTTTTGTTTGTTTTTTTACAAAGAAATTCATCAGAATCTATCAAGTATTTATATTACTTACAGCTTTGAGGACACAACCCTGAAGATGCTAAACTTCATTCAGTTTCATTTTCCATAAGATGAAAGTTAGCATCGAATTTGAGAGAATGCTTCTTGATGGGACAGGATAGAAGAAACATTTTCAAAATACAGATTAAAAAGCAAGTTGGGCTGGGTGTGGTGTCTCATGCCTGTAATCCCAGGACTTTGGGAGGCTGACGTGGGTTGATGGCCTGAGGTCAGGAGTTTGAGACCAGCCTGGCTAACATGGTGAAACCCATCTCTACTAAAAATACACAAATTAGCTGGGCGTGGTGGCAGGTGCCTGTAATCCCAGCTACTCAGGAGGCTGAGGCAGGAGAATCGCTTGAACCTGGGAGATGGAGGTTGCAGTGAGCCAAGATTGTGCCATTGCACTCCAGACTGGGCGACAAGACCAAAATTCCGTCAAAAAAAAAAAAAAAAAAAACAAGCATGTTGATTTCTCTCTTCCATCTAATGGTAGGAAGAGACAAGTAAACAAGCAAAACAAGCAGTTATATTGTTGCTTGCATGGGTTGTGGTAGTGGAAGTGCCAGATGTGGCCAAACATACAGAGTGAGAGCTCATTCAGAGAGGGCTGTGCTCAAAGCACACATCACCTCAGCTGAACAACCGAAAATGTTTCTGCCCCAAATTATTAAAGCCAGATGTTTGTAGTTGTAAAAAGTAGTAGTTTACTAGGGTCAAAGGACCACTTCCTCTTGAAGGTGCTGTTACCTGGCCTGTATTACTGTGTGGCCCCTATATCTCCATGGATATTAAAGAGCTCATTTCCATGACAGCTTTTCTACTGTCTGCTCTGACAGAAAGACAACAGTCACCACTGAAATACTTAGAAATGTCACTGCCTCTCTCACAAGCACAGCTTGTTGGCCTTGAGGAGTGGGGTGTGTTCCAGGATCTCCATGAGGATCTTCTTGTGAATCTTCTAGATTTATGTGACCTCACCATTCCACTGTGACCACTTCTTTCAGAATATTTATCCTTCAGGAACCCTGCTTTGTTCGCCATGGGGCATCATTTTATCCTGGCTTCTGAGTTCAACTCTAGCAGATGCTGATGTGGTTCCACTATGTCCCCACCCAAATCTCATCTTGAATTGTAGCGCCCATAAATCCCACATGTCGTGGGAGAGACCTGGTGGGAGATAATTGAATCATAGAGGCGCTTTCCTGCATAATGTTCTCCTGGGAGTGAATAAGTCTCTTGAGAACTGATGGCTTTATAAGAGAACCCCTTTTCACTTGGCTCTAACGCTCTCCTTGCCTTTCATCATGTATGATGTCCTTTCACCTTCTGCCATGATTGTGAGTACTCCCCGACCATGTGGAATTGAGTGGACTAAACCTCTTTTTCTTTATAAATTACCCAGTCTCAAGTATGTCTTTATCAGCAGCATGAAAACAAACTAATACAGACGGTTTGCCGCATACTTCGGGGTCCTTGCCAAAGAGCTCAGTCCTATATTGTGAGAGTGCTCTCAGTCAATGCATTTTTGCTCTCCCAGGCTTGTGTTTCAATCCACCTGGTTAAGCACTCTCAAAATCCAGTTCCAAATTTCCAGGATCCGGTCCAGGATGCAAGGGGATGAGACATTACTACTCCATCCTGACCAAAGTAAAACCTGAACAAACTGAGAAAGTTGATAATCCTTAGATTCATCAGAAAAAGTGAGGTCACAGAGCAAAATGCTCTTCCCCAAATTGGAGAGACAGAGAGCAGGATACAGAGAATCGCAACTTGCCAGCGCATAAACCATTTTTTGGAAGCAGCACCAGTAAGGCAGGAAAACCTAAATTTTAATTGACAAATTGTTCTGGTAGGCAAGTCTAAGAGTTAAAAGTGCCAGGGGGACCCAAACATAGAGATGTCCCCACACTTTTGTGACTTTTAGCTTCAGGAGCTCTACCAAATCCTCACAGTGAATACCAGAGGAATCCCTCGTGATTCCAACAGAGGGAGAGGAAAGGGAACCACTTAGAAAAACAGAAGAGCATTCTGTTCTTAAGAAGAACTGCCCTTGGGAGAAACTTTCCACCAGAGCCTAACCTGCTGTTGTTTTATCAAAGCCTAGCCTACCTGAGAGAAAAGTAATACCCAATCCCAGCTTCCTCTAGCCATCCTATCTTGCCTAAGGCAGGGAGGAGCCTGCGCAACACTGGTGAAGTTCACAGCGCACAGCCTCACTATAAAACTGAAACCTAATCACAGAACTGTAGTATGCTGCTGCTCCCCCAGCCTTGTCAGTACATCCCTGAAGGCCTATTTACTGCAGTTTCTATTACCCAGTATGTCGTATTTATCTTTCAACAAAAAATTATAAGGCACACTCAACGGCCAACATTACAGCATGAAGAGACTAACTAAACATTAGAACCAAAGTCGAATGTGGCAGAAATGTTAGAATTATCAGACCAGAAATGTAAAAAATAAATATGATTAATATGCTAAGGGCTTTAACGGAAAAAGCAGACAACATCTAAGAAAAGATGGATAATGTAAGCCTAGAGGAGGAAATTCTAAGAAACAATCAAAAATAAATGCTAGAAATCAAAAACACTGTAACAGAAATAAAGAATGCTTTGATGGGCTCATTAGTATACTAAACACAGCTGAGAGAAGAATCTCTGAGCTTGAGGATATGACAATAGAAACATCCAAAACTGAAAAGCAAAGGAAAAAAAAGATTGGGAATAAAAACAGAACAGAATGCCCAAGAACTATGAAACAACTACTAAAGGTATAAGTTGTATGCAGTGAAAATAACAGAAGAAGAAGAAAAGGGGAAAAGAAAGGAAGACATATTTGAAGCAATAATATCTGATAATTTTCCTAAATTTATGTCAGCCAAACTACAGACCCAGGAAGCTAAGAAAAAAGTCTGCTGGGAGCAGTGGCTCACACCTGTAATCTCAGCACTTCAGGAGGCCGAGGCAGTTGGATCACAAGGTTGGGAGTTCAAGACCAGCCTGGCCAATATGGTGAAACCTCGTCTCTACTAAAAATAGAAAAATTAGCCAGGCATGGTGGTGGACCCCTGTAATCCCAGCTACTCAGGCTGAGGCAAGGAGTTGCTTGAACCCAGGGGCAGAAGTTGCAGTGAGCCAAGATCATGCCACCGCACTCCAGCTTGGGCAACAGAGTGAGACTCCATCTCAATTAAAAAAAAAAGAAAGAAAGAAAAAAATCAAGGAGGGGAAATGTCCAAAAAAGCTGTACATAAACATATCATATTCGAACTTCAAAAAAATAAAAAAATAATAAAAATTACTGGAAAAAATAGAGGGAAGAAAACACCTTACCTATGTAGAAACAAAGATAAAAATTATATCTAATTCCCTCAGAAACCAATCGGACAAAAACAAAGTGGAGTAAAATTATTAAAGTATCGAAAAAAAACAAAGACCAACCTATAATTTTTCACCCTGCAAAATTGTCCATTGAAAGTGCTAAAGAAATAAAGACTTTCTCAGATAACCAAAAATGGAGAGAATTTATTGTCAGCAACCCTGCCTTGCAAGAAATTATAAAAGAAGTTTTTCAGAGAGGGGAAAAATAATATTGGTCATAAACTTAGATCTACATAAAGAAAGGAAGAGCATCAGAGAATGAATAAGTGAAGGTAAAAGTTTAAAGAAAAACTTTCATTTGTCTTATTTCTAATTGGCCTACAAAAATAATTCATTCAAAATAATAATAGCCACAATGCACTTGATCACGTATGTTTATGTATAGATATATGTCTTTCTATGCTTATGTACAAGTAAAAGAAATGACAGCAATGATACAAGGGACAGGACAGTGAATTCGTGTATTAGTCCATTCTAATAAATATTTTGTTATTAAAAGGTACTTGTACTATCTGTGAAATGGTATATCATTATTTGAAAGTAGACTTGCCTTTGTTGTGAATGCATAATGCAAACTTCATAGGAACCACTCATTTTTTTATAGAAGTATAATTTACATGCCAAAAAAAGAGACAATGGAATTATCAAATGGTCTGTTAAAATGAAGAAAGACAGATAAAAAGTGAAAGACAGAAACAGCAACAAAGAACAATGGCAACAAATGCCCTACATAAATTGAGTCAACTAATCCTTGACAAAGGAGCAAAGGCCGTACAATGGAGCAAGGACAGTCTTCTGAACAAATTGTTATGTAACAACTGGATATCCACATGAAAAACATCAAGAGATAGACCTTACACCTTCTCAAAAATTATCTCAAAATGGATCACAGACATGAATATAAAATGCAAAACCATAATAACTAGAAGATAATATAGGGAAAAAAACCTAGATTACTTTAAATATGGCAATGACTCTTAGATACACCAAAGGCACAATCTATGAAACCATAACTGTCAAGCTGAACTTCATTAAAATTTAAAACTCTTGCTCTGTGAAAAACAATTTCAAGAGTTCAAGAAAACAAGCCACAGACTGGGAGAAAATATTTGCAAAAGACATACTCATCTGATTTAAAAAAAATCTCATCTCAAACATACAAAGAACTTTTAAAACTCAAAAAATAAAAAAATTAACAATTTAATTAAAAATGGGCAAAAGACCTGGACACTTCACCTAAGAGGATATACAGATTGCAAGCAATCATAAAAAAGATGGTCAACATCATATGTCATCGGGGAATTGTAAATTAAAACAACAACGAGATAACACTGCACACCTATTAGAATAGTCAAAATAAAAGTCAATAACAACACCAAATGATGGGAAGGATGTAGAACAACAGGAACTGCCATTCACTGCTGGTGGAAATGCAAACTAATACAGCCACTTTGGAAGACAATATGGCAGTTTCCTACAAAAGTGAATGTACTCTTACTATAAACTCCAGCAATCTTACTCCTTGGCATTTACCCATATGAATTGAAAAATGTGATCATAAATGTTTATAGCAACTTTATTCATAATCCAAACTTGGAAACCACCAAGATGCCATTCAGTAGATGAATGGATAAACTGTGGTACATCCAGATAATAGAGGAAAAAAAGAAAGAAAGAAATGAGCTATCAAGCCACAAAAGGAACTGTTAAAACTTTGACTGTATATTACCAAGTGCAAGAATCTAACCTGGAAAAGGCTACTCACTGTAACATTCCAAGTACATGGCGTCCTGGAAAAGGCAAAATTATGGAGACAGTAAAAAGGCAAGTGTTTGCAAGAGAAGGGGAGTGTATTAGTTGATTGTCATGCTGCTATGAAGAAATATCTGAGACTGGGTAATTTATAAAGAAAAGAGGTTTAACTGACTCACAGTTCCACAGGGCTGGGGAGACCTCAGGAAACTTATAATCATGATAGAAGGGGAAGCAAACACATCCTTCATCACATGGTGACAGCAAAAAAAAAAAAAGTGCTGAGCAAAAGGGTTGAAAAAGCCCCTAATAAAACCATCAGATCTTATAAGAACTAACTCACTATCATGAAAACAGCATGAGTAACTGCCCCCATGATTCAATTACCTCCCACCAGGTCCCTCCCACAACACAGGGGAATTATGGGAAACAGAATTCAAGATGAGATTTGGGTGGGGACACAGCCAAACCATATCATTTCAACCTTGTCCCCTCACAAATCTCATGTCCTCACATTTCAAAACACAATCATGCCCTTCAAAATCTTAACTTATTCCAGCATTAACCCAAATGTCCAAGTCCAAAGTCTCATCTGAGACAAGACAAGTCTCTTCCACCTATGAGGTTGTAAAATAAAAAGCAAGTTAGTTACTTCTTATATACAGTAGGGGTACAGGCATTGGGTAAATGTACCCATTCCAAATGGGAGAGATTGGTCAAAATAAAGGGTCTACAGGCCCCATGCAAGTCCAAAATCAAGCAGAGCAGTCAAATCTTAAAGCTCCTAAATCATCTTCTTTGACTCCATGTCTCGTGTTCAGATCATGCTGATGAAAGAAGTGGGCTCTCATGGCCTTGGTTGGCTTCACCCCTGTGGCTGTGTGGAGTGCAGTACCCCTCCTTGCTGCCTTCATGGCTGGTATGTAGTGTCTGTGGCTTTCCCAGGCACACAGTGCAAACCATCAACAAATCTACCATTCTGGGGTTTGGAGGATGGTGGCCCTCTTCTCACAGCTCCACTAGGCAGTGTCCCAGTGAGGACTCTGTGTGAGGGCTCCAACCCCACATTTCCCTTCTACACTGCCCTAGCAGAGGGTCTCTATGAGGGCTCCACACCGGTAGCAAATTTCTGCCTGGACATTCAGGTGTTTCTATACATTCTCTGAAATCTGGGTAGAAGTTCTCAAATTTCAATTCTTGACTTCTGTGCACTTGCAGGCTCAACACCACATGGAAGCTTCCAAGGCTTGGGAGTTGCACCCTCTGAAGCCATGGCCCAAGCTGTACCTTGGCCCCTTTTAGCCATGGCTGGAATGCAGGACACCAATTCCCAAGACTGCACAAAGCAGCAAGGCCCTGAGACTGGCCCAGGAAACCATATATTTCTCCCAGCCTGTGATGGGAGGGGTGGCTATGAAGACCTCTGACATGCCCTGGAGACATTTTCCCTATGGTCTTGGTGATTAACATTTGTCTCCTCCTTACTTAAACAAATTTCAGCAGCTGGCTTGAATTTCTCCTCAGAAAATGGTTTTTTTTCCTTTTTATTATATTTTCAGGCTGCACATTTTCAAACTTTTGTGCTCTGCTTCCTTTCTAAACATAAGTTCTAATTTCAAATCATATCTTTGTGAATACACCTAACTGAATGCTGTTAACAGCACCCAAGTTACCTCTTGAATGTTTTGCTCTTTAGGAATTTCTTCCACCAGATACTCTAAATTAACTCTCTCAAGTTCAAAGTTCCACAGATCTCTAGGGCAGGGGCAAAATGCCACCAGCTTCTTTATTAAAACATAACAAGAGTCACCTTTATTCCAGTTCCCAACACGCTCCTCATTCCCATCTGAGAACACTTCAGCCTGGACTTCATTGTCCACATGATGATGAGCATTTTGGTCAAAGCCATTCAACAAGTCTCTAGGAAATTCCAAGCTTTCCCACATCTTCCTGTCTTCTTCTGAGCCTTCCAGACTCTGCGTCTGCCTGTTAACCATTTCCAAAGTCACTTCCACATTTTCAGGTATCATTACAGCAGTGCCCCACTCTCTGCGGTACAGATTTACTTATGTTACTCCATTCTCACACTGCTATGAAGAAATACCTGAGACTGGGTAATTTATGAAGGAAAGAGGTTTAATTGACTCACAGTTCTGCAGGGCTGGGGAAGCCTCAGGAAATTTACAATCATGGCAGAAGGGGAAGCAAACACACCCTTCTTCACATGGCAGCAAGAAGAAGTGCCAAGTAAAAGGGGGAAAAGCCCCTTATAAAACCATCAGCTCTTCTGAAATCTCACTCACTATCACGAGAACAGCATGAGGGTAACCACCCCCATGATTACATACCTCCTGCCAGGTCCCTTCCATGACATATGGGAATTATGGTAACTATAATTCAAGATCAGATTTAAGTAGAGACACAGCCAAATCATATCAGGGATGTAGAGGGAAGAATAGGCAGAGCGCAGAGAATTTTTAGGGCAGTGAAATTATTCTGTATGATAACATAATGGTGAATACATGCCATTATACATTTGTAAAAACCTATAGGACATAGTGAACCCTAATGTAAACTATGGGATTTGAGTGATATTGTGTCAATGTGGGTTCCTCAGTGGTAATAAATGCACCACCCTCATAGGGGATATTGATAGTGAGGGTCTGTGCATGAGGAAAGGCAGAGGGTATATAGGAACTATCTGTACTTTCCATTCCATTTTTCTATAAACTCAAAACTGCTCCAAATTACTAATTTTATTAATTTTCAAAAGGTAAAAAAAATCAATTCTAGGGCCCAAGAAAAGCCCAGCCAGGTTTTGCTTGGGTTGTACTCTGGTTATTAAACTGTCATCCAAAAGAAGAGATGGGTGACTGAAGGGGATCCCTAGTTGCTTTATTGGGGAATGTTCTCTGCGGTTTCTTTCTGCACGGGGAAAGCGCTAACTGTTAGGGTGAGGTGGATGCACTAAGCAGGCTCTGATGGTTCACTGGAGTCTGTACAGCCGAAATCTTTTGGGGAATCTATCCAGATATTCCCATTCCATATTACAGGTTCCCAGGTTTTCCCAACTACATCCTTTATTTCAGCATCACACAACTCCTTTGACAAAGGATTTAAATGTCGCTAGTGCTCCCCACTCTGACAATTAAATCCTGTGCTTGCACCACAGCTGCGTCTGCTCTTGCAATGTAGAAGAAAAGACTTCTTTTTATGCTGCAACAAGGCCCTCTGACTCTCACATTTAGCCTTTGACTGCCTGCTGACAGTTTCTCATTATCCCTCCATAGACATCCAGGACTTAGTAATAACCCACACCTCCTCTGTTTTTGTATTTTTTAGCTAAATCCCTTTCCAATATCTTCATCATTGCACACACAAGGGTGTGCCCCTTCACATCTCCACAAAGGACATATTTAGCAATTGGTAGATCTGTCTGTGCTGGGGAGTTTCCCTGATGCACATACCCCTCAGAACAGAGGCCTCTTTGCTGGCCAAGCAGTGAGTAATGCAGCCCCCAATCTCCATCCCACTGCCTCCCTTCTCAAACCACTTTCAGTACCAACACTGCAGGTCCTCCAAGAAGCGACACCAAGATGCCAAGACAGAATTAGATAGATAAGAAATTTCTCTGGGAAAATGTCTCCTAAGGATAAGGGGAAGATGGAGCAGGATTATGCAGAGAGAGCCTTCAGTCAGGGGTGCAGGTATGGCACCTACATATGGAGAGAAGCAAGGAGGGAGGACTTCAGTCCAGCACTGAAAGCAGCTCGTTCAGGCTGATGGAAAGTCCTAGAGCAAAGATTGCCTAGAGGGGGTCTCAAGTTGAGCAGGAATGGTTTGACTCCTGGCTTAGTCTGTTATGCGTTATTATAAGATAATATCAGAGTAAAGGTAATTTAT
Source organism: Nomascus leucogenys (assembly GCF_006542625.1). Lineage (NCBI taxonomy): Eukaryota > Metazoa > Chordata > Mammalia > Primates > Hylobatidae > Nomascus > Nomascus leucogenys. Next base: position 73,929,769 of record NC_044400.1, read on the forward strand.
AATGAACATACACTTATTTGGCCCATGATTCTGAAGGCTGGAATATCCATGATTGAGAGGCCGGCCTCTCATGAGGGCCTTCCTGAACCATCATACCACGATGGAGGGCATCGCATGAGTGAGCGAGAGGAAAGGCGGCCGAACTCCTCTTTTTATTAGGAATCCCCTCCTGCAATAACTAACCCACTCCTGCAGAAACAGCATAACCCATTCATGAAAGCAGAGCCCACATGACCTAATAACCTCTGAAAGGTCTCATCTCTCCATACTACTGAGTTAGGAATTAAGTTTCCAACATATTAACTTTGGGAGACACATTCGAACATAGTAACTTTAGTACCTGGCCATACTTGGTCATCAGCTGGGAGCTGACCAGGGAATACACCACATGACTTGGGATAGATTTCTATCCTTTTATTTTTTTTTTTAAAGGGATGGTCTCACTCTGTCCCAGGCAGAACTGAGCAGTGTACTCCCCACACTTGCAAGATAGCAACACACTTTCAATTTAATTTGAACTTGCAACCTCCCTTGAAACAATTTGTTTCCCCTTTCCCTCTTTAGCCTCTGGAACTTTTTTCACACTGTTCCCAGGCTGGTAAATTAAAGTAACATCCTGTTGACCTGCAGGCAACAAGCAAGTGCCTTATTTTAGCTTTGCAAAGAATTTTTGGGATCGTGTGTGCAGTGGGCACATTTGTCAGTCTGATCATAATCTGTACACACACAATGTTCGTGCACTGAACAGGCACACATTTAACTCTGGGGAAAACTGTGAATACAGAGAAAACTTCTGGTGTGTAGTTGCAGCAAAATCTCATGGCCTTTATGTCCAACAACCAGTGGGTGATTATCAGACTCACAGTCATTATAGGTATTGGGATTTAGAGTTTTCCTTTTTTTTTTTTTTTTTAAGACAGAGTCTTGCTCTGTCGCCCAGGCTGTAGTGCAGTGGTGCAATCTCAGCTCAGTGCAAGCTCCGCCTCCCGGGTTCACGCTATCCTCCTGCCTCAGCCTCCCAAGTAGCTGGGACTACAGGTGCCTGCCACCACGCTTGGCTAAATTTTTGTATTTTCAGTAGAGACGGGGTTTCACCGTGTTAGCCAGTATGGTCTCGATCTCCTGACCTCGTGATCTGCCCACCTCAGCCTGGGATTTGGAGTTTTCTAAGAACTTTTGAAGAGATATCTAACTATCAAGCATTTTTGCCCATTAACATGATTTGATCATAAAGGGAACAAGTGAAAAGCAAGACGACTTCTTCAAAATGACCTCTTGCACTAATTAGTAAATCCTCACAGCACATAAGATCCATTTTTCATCCCACTTGTCAACCAGTCAGACAGGGTAGCAAGGTCTTTCTTGCTGATTGAATAACATTAAGTGTTTCCTGGTAAAACATGTCTGGGAAAGGAAACTCAAACAAGTGTCTCTTCTACAGGACACATTGAAATCTTTCATTTGCTGCTTTAATAAATATTGTGACATTCAAGAAGAGGGAATAGGAAGCAGCATTAGGCAAAGGATGTTCCCTAAAGCATTCTTCCTTCATAAAGCATTACCCAATATTGAATCCCTATAGCAGGCACAACCAGCTTGGTCTAATGCCAAAGGAGTTCTGTATCTGCTACTGGTTGGCCGGATGACAATCTTTCTCACTTTCTGTATTCTCATCTGTATGATGAGAAGACTATTCCCAGCCCCACTTGCTGGAGCTCCTTCGTTGGCAAAGAAGGGTGGAAGCTGTGTCCATAGTGAGTGTAGGAAGGCAGGAAACCTCAGCAGGTGAGGATGTGGGAGCAAATGAGAGCAGCCGGGGTCTGTGGGTCTGTATTAGTCCTTCAACATGTACTTCTGTTCAACAAGGAAAGAAGTATAGAAATTAAAACAAGGCACTTAGAAACATTTAGAAGATTGGATAATGCTGGGATAGTCAAGTATGGGTGAGAGGACATAGGATTCTCCTCATTTTTATTGTACTTTGTAAAAACAAATGGGGGGATCTAAATCAATATTGGTTTTCCCCCATGAACACTTTAAGAAGGACTACTCTATAGGACATCAAATCCCCTTATCATAATGTAATTTTAAATATTAGATCACTACAAAATCGGTTTTCTTTTCCATATTTGCAATCTCCTACTTTGAAAAGCTTCCCTATGCTTTAGCTACATGGATATGGCTATTGTGCCACAGATTCTATGTGATGGCCCTGAATATGGCAGGTGAGCTCACAGCTTATATAGGTAGAACAAGAGCCAAGTGAGGCGGGAAAGTGTTAGCCAACCAGTGACTTGTCTTCCTGCTCTGTCTTTTGTGAGCCTCAATTTGGTTTAGCTTTTCCCGATTCCGAGTGAAGCTCTTCTTCCCATGCTCACAGCATTCCATACCAGTTTTCTTGGATGACTCTATCCTGGGGGACCCCCACTTAACAAGCCATAGTTCTGTCCCCTTATTGTTATTTTTGTTTGTTTGATAAGAGAGAATTTGTACTGAATCAACACCTGAGGCAATCCCACCTGGAGTGGTTCCAAGGAAAATGTGAGAGAAATAATGAATACAATTCAGTAAAGAGAAAAGACAGAGAAGAAGAAGAAGAAGAGGAAGAGGAAGAAGAAAGAAGGAGAAGAAGGAGAAGAAGGGGAAGAAGAGGAAGAAGAGGAAGAAGAAGAAGAGGAAGAAGAAGAAAGAAGAAAGAAGAAGAAGAAGAAGAAAGAAGAAGAAGAAAGAAGAAGAAGAAGAAGAAGAAGAAGAAGAAGAAGAAGAAGAAGAAGAAGAAGAAGAAGAAGAAGAAGAAGAAGAAAAAAGAGATACTGATAATAAAAACTAGGTTAGGGCCAGAGTGAATATGCAAGTAAGAAGACAAGTTCAGTAGAAAATGGGTAAGAGATAAAATTCAGGAAAAAAGGCTGGAGGCATTCACAAAAGGAGTTTGCCCAGGAGTCAGGCAGTATCTGGCCTGGAAGATGGTCTCTGCACTAGTCTGTGTCTAAATCCACTTCTTACAGAAATATACCTTACAGCTAACATCTGGCAAGAATGTTAGAAATCCCTGTTTTTCCATTTTGGTGCAGTTTATGCAACAGTTCCAAGGTTTTTATCTCCTGATCCTCATTTTATTTATCTGTATAAGGGCTGCTATTGCTAATCTAATGGATTTTTGGCTATAAAGCAGTCTGAGGAATAATTGTCCCTGATATGAGCATAATGTAGGCTGCTTAATGTTTTTACGGTGGGATGTGCCCAGTTACACATGATAGGTTATACAGACACTGCAGATTTTATGTTCTGAAATGGCTTTAGCATCCATTAGCCCACACCAGAGGTACACGCAGAGTAAGACAACAAGAAAAGGCAAAATGCCAAGGGAGGAAGATGCAAACCTACACAGAATAAATCTACTGCTGTCGGAAGCTCAGACAAACTCTGTCAAGAGAGATGGCAAGGCTTGATTCTATGCACACAATGGAAAGTTTCAGGCAACAATTTTCTGTACATGTTGTGTGTGTACAACTGCTCAGAAAAAGTACAGGAAAAAAATAGCCCTTTTAAAACCGATGTAAAGTTTCTGATTCTTCATCCATCCATTCATCCACTCGTCCATCCGTCATCTATCCACCCACTCATTCTTCATTCACTCCTTCGTCCATCCATCTGCCTATCCATCCATTCATCTACCCACCATCCACCATCCACCCACCCATCCATTCATCCATCCACCATCCAACCATCCATCCAAACACTTCCACCATACGTATTTTTCAAAGTTGTCTTTCTTACCATTGTGATACATGTTTATCTTATGTTACTCCTAAATAGTAAGAGAGGAGAGCGTGCAAAATATAGTTAAATTATTTTAATAAACACATCTAACTTCTAATTTGAGACCTATTTTCCTCCTCTTCAGTGAGGAGAACTTAACTTTAATTCATTCAGAATAAACAAAAGCATTTTAGAATGTTCTCAGTCAGGTTGGGGATTCTCGTCTGTCATTATGTTTTTGGACTGGTTCTCTTTGAGCTTCAGGTCACTGAGCCATGCCAATCATATGCCTGTGAGAGCATGTGGTCCTTGATCATTGTAATCTATCCACTCTGGCATCTACTGACCTTATCTATGTCTCTCCTAGTCCCCAGTCTTTGGTCCACGGAGGTCTTTCTATATCTACTTTTTTGATCCTTAGGGCACTCAGCCAACTTGCTCTTTTCCTGACTTCTGTTCCTTTCCATGAATGTGGGACACTTGAGCATGCTCTCCTCTGACACTCCAAGGCTTGGAAAATTCAAGATCCCAGCTCAGATCCTCTTTTTTTCCACATGCCACTTCACATTACTGACTATGCATACCACTGCCATGCTCTGCAAGAAAAATTTTCCAGGTTTCTGGCCAGCTCCTACCTCCTATTTGTTGGTTGTGATAATGAACCGCACAGCCTTTGGTCATTAGATTATCAGATATGTCTCCATAGTTTATATTTTTGAGTTCTTTCACTGTGCCCCTCTCATAGACCCAAAAGTCGGGGGAGAAATTGGAGGCTAGATCTCATTTGTGGGACAACACCCATGTCTAAACTGTTATTTCTCTATATAGTTTCTCCCATTCTGTCTATGGGAACTTTATGGACTTCAAGGGGAGACAAGTAACTCTTTTTCATTACGTGTTCTTTGCAACCTATTGGTCACAGTACCTTTCATGTTCTGATAATTTCAATATTTATGCTATTCTGGAATAAAACCTTGACCTTAAAGACTATGCCATGAGTTTCAAACGATTATTTGGAAAAGCAGAAATTGAACATTAACTTGTGTGTACATGTGTGTTTGTTTCCACTAAAACAACTCCTTTACCTGAGGCATGGAAGTCCAGGAGTGTAATACACAGGCCTGATGGAGTGGGGTGGGAAACCTTTGTTAAGATGTCAACTTATCATCCTACCACATGCCCCAGGCATGTGACAACCTGGAGTCCTGCTTCACCTCCTGCAGCCACCCTCCACTTGTGCTCTGTGCTCTGCTTTAATTGCTCTCAGATCCACTTAAACTTGACATATTGCTCTAACAGTCTATGACTTTGACAAAAATTCTTGCTTTGTTATAAATGCCTTCCCTATATGGAAAACTCCTATGCTTTCTCCCAAACCCAATTCAAGTGTTTGTTTCTTCAAAATCTTCCTTGAAATTCCTAAACTAAATGGAACATTTTCTTACCACCAAATTGACTATATGAAACGTACCTTTCCAGTATTTAATATAGTGCATGGCACATAGATATTCAGAAATTAGCAGAAGGGAGTTTCTAAGTAAGAAAAAAGAATGAAGAGAAGGAAATGAAAGGTATTATTTCATACCCCAGTGAGTAAAGTGCTAGTAAATAACAAAAGCTAACATTTGCCTATTGCCTACTTTGTATTTGTCACTATGCTACATACTTTACTAAGATTATTTCATTGGACGTGACAATTTTTGCCCCTTTTTTTTTTGCATATGAAGATTCTAAGCTACAGATAAGTTGAGCAACTTATGCAAGATTTCTGATGCTCTACTGAAAGGCTAGGGAAAATTGCCTTAGCACCTGCCTTAGATATTGTTCTAGTGCCTTTTTCTGCTGTTCTTTGCTTTTTCATGAGCTTTTCTTGGATGTCTACCTGCCACTGACCACATTCTCTTCCCGAGACCTAAGGCTCTGTTTATTTGATATTAAAACATAATATCTGGCATCAGAAAGCCCTTCTGCAAGTACAATCCTATTATATTTTATCTTCAGTGCCTTAAGTTCTTGAAGCCTATTTATCTTTCAAATGTACTTTTTTTGTGAAGACCAAAAAAGATAACTTATATACTCCATAAATGTAGTTTTTAATTCCATCCTCTACCAAAACAGTTATCCAGAGCCCATTCTTATATGTTTATGCTCTTCTGGTCTTAAAACTCTTGCTATTGCACCCCTAATTAATGGGTTAGTTAGGTAATAAGAAGCACTGTGAGGAGTTCTTAAGATGCAGGATAAAACTCTCTGGCACCATGATGACTGCAAATAGAAATGAGGTTGGTTGGAGGACATGCAATAGGTATTTTGGAACACCAGGGTTTACAGTAGTAAATCCAACCAATACTACTCCCTGTCTCCTCCGTAACAGGCAGCACCAAAGAAGCACAGCCTTCAACCTACATGGGTATAATTTATTTGGATTCTTTTTGTAATTTCATGGCCTGGCTGAAAATACATTGGATCACATCTCTTTAGAGTGAAGCAAGTCTAAACAAGAAGGCAAGACCAAGGCCTCCAGGTGCTGTTCCCATCCACACTCACCCTCCAGACAGCCACGTGACACTTGACAGATGGTGTTCGGATGAGGTGAGAAGCCAGGAGTGTTCGAGGCAATTCTGGCTGAGAAGAATCACAAAGGTAGTAAAGAAGTAGCTCCCTTGAACATGTGGGACATGAGATCTCTCTTTAAATGGGGGAATAATGTCCAATGATGCATGGACAGAAATTTCTCTGTGCTTCTCCAGAGGCCAGAACTTGCACCGTGAATGGTTTTGAGGTATGATGGATCAGATCATCTTAAGTGAGAACCCCAACACTCAGGGTTAGCGACCAGCGGAAGGAACTGACTGATGAAATAAATTCTGTGAAAGAGCAGGGAAAGACCAGAGTTCTGGAGGTTTGTTACCTATCAGAAGAGCAAGTTTGGATTCCAGATAGATAATCTGGAAGAATCCAACTCTTGGATGAGGTACATGTCCCTTGGCAAGTCATGTGACCCAAAGAATCTTACTTAACTGGAGCCTATGATCCCATCAACAAATAAGAGCTTCAAACTAAATACCTTGAAGTTACTTTCAAATCTAAAAGTCTGGCAGCACAAACAATCCAGTGGTCCTTGCTATTCTTTCTATGTCACTTTTTGTACAAATTCAAATAATCTGTTGCAGGGATGTTGCATTTTCTACTATTTTGTAGAGCCATGTGCCTAAGAAATGGATTCTGTGCAAACTAAAGGGCCAAGCCACAATCCCGGAAGAAAGTGCAATTAGTTTAAAAGAGTAAGTTCAATAAGATAATCATGATGCTAAATCACAGTAAAAATAAAATATTAATTCTTCATAGTAAAATATAAACTCTAAGGCCGAATTATGCTTAAGGCCAACCTACCGTTTCCTAGCAAAAATGAAAGATAGACAAGTAATAGCACATTGTGAAATAAATTGCATAATGTAGATACTTGAAATGATGAATTCCCAGCACTTTATTTTGTTTATTATGTCCTGAGAGTCCATAGTCGATTTTAAAGATGATTATATATTACTTTAAATATTTAAGAGTCTTTTGAACCACTTGAAAAAGAAAAAAAAAAAAAAAACAGACATTGTTCCTAAGAAGTGAGGTAAGGTTGATTATGCTCTGTTCACTACAGTAGGTTTTGTTTAATAAATTTCCAACATATTAGGAAAAAATTATGCTTTTTATTGTACTCTGTTAATAGCAGAAGCTATGTCATTTTATTTCACAAGGAGTATTTATTCTTCCAGAGTTGGTGTTCACAGAGTTCAGAGTGACTTCTCACTACAAAAGAAAATTACTAAAGACCAGAGGATGCCAGCCATCTTCCTTTTCACTCCTGGAGAAGATAATGCAACAGATGGGTTTTCCGTGTAGGCTGTGGGACTAGTTCCAATGGTAATGGTCAGCTAACTTGTAAATGTTGAGGAAGCCATCCCCACTGACCAGTCAGGATGGCCTGTGAGTCAACCCCTCAGAATGCTCATGTGCTGTGGCTTACTCAGAATAAACTCATATTTAACTCAAAAAAAAATATATATATATATATATATGTGTATATATATATATATATATCATGGTGTCTTAGGGGTGAGAGAGAAAAGATCATGAGACACCTCCATGGTCTTCTTGGGGACGTCTTGAAAGGATTTTGTATTTCTCGAAAAGGAGCAATCCCAGGAGTAATCTTAGAGCCTGTGTGCTTTCAAGTGCAACTTTGCAGCTCTCAGACTTTTCACATCAGAACGGTGGAGGGGAGGCGGGGAAGGGAGGGAAAGGGAGGGGAGGGGAGAGGAGGGGAATGGAGGAGGGGGAGAGGAGGGGACGGAAGGGGAGAGAGCTCTAGGTTTACTTAGAGTCTTCCAGACCATGAGCTTGCTGGGTTGGCTTGGGTGAGGTAAATAATCTTTTGAGTGTGTCTATCTATAAAAGCAGGATACTATTACTTAGAAGTATAGCTTAGAGTAAAGGGAGCAAAATGAATGGAACAGCTTGGAAAAACCCTAAGATAGCAGTTCTCAAGAAATATGTATGGTAAGTGCTCATTTAAGGTCATTGAAAAGTTCTTCCAAACTGCAATAGGCAAAATGACATATAAAAAAACCAATTTTACCATGGGCTAATTGATACAAACAAGAGTTAAGCTTTTACTGTATATTTCTGTTCCCCAAACATCACCAAACTTCTAAAGAAAGACCCAAAACAAAATATGAAACATTAAAATAAGTGTGAGCTATCAATGATTTAAGAAAACTTAACGAAAGCAAATAAATGCATTTGCCCAGGTTGTGGTGAATCAGTGAATCATGTTAGCCACAGTGATGCAGGGTTAAATCAAGGTATTGCTTGTTTGCAAAGAAAATTTGTAAGAAACATCTGCTACCACTACATACTTCAAAGACAATAACCAACAGGCTGGCCTGGCTGAGCACTTTCAAAGCACATTGTTTATTGTTATGCATTTCTGTGACTATTGTATTCTTTACAAATTTTTATCGTACAATATTTTGTGTTTATTCATTTTCCAACCCGCTTATTCCAGCTCAGGGTTGCAGGTAGACAGGGCCTATCACAGCAGCCCTGGGTGTCAGGTGGAAACCAACCCTGGACAGGACAGCATTCCATCACAGGATGCACTCACATACACACACTCACCGGACTCAGACTGGGACAATTTAGACACGACAACTCACCTAATGTGCACATAATTGAGATGTAAGAGAAAACAGAAATAACCAGAGAAAACCCACACAGATGTGGGGCAAACATGCAAACTCCACACAGACAGCTGACCCAGACAGAAATGGATTTTTTTCTCTCATCGACATTGTAACAAACTGATGTTGAGCAAAATTACTGTAATCCAGAAATTGCTGCATTAAAAGAAATTCGTCATAAGACATATGTCAATAGTTTCAAATGAGTGTTCAGGAAAAAAAATACAAGGAAAGAGTGAGAAGAAAGGGTAGAAGGAAAGGGAGAGTTAGGTGAGTGAAGGAGGAAGAAAGAAGAAAATGAAACAGAAGAGAAGGGAAATAAGGATAGAGAGAAGGGAGGAAGAGAGGGTGGAAGAATCTCAGCCACCTCTTTTGGAAGCTGTTACTGATCACACTCACATAGAGAATCTTCCCCTGAACCTTGGAATCTTGACTCTGAATCAATTGCTAGGACTTTGACCAATTGCAAGAGACTTGCAGGAAGGATGGGCACCTCATTCCTTGACTTCTGCATAGCAGGCAGTGCAGGGCCTGACACAGAATGATTGTTCAACATCTGCCTCGGCATGTACTGATGGAGATAAGAGATGTGCTGGAGGAGAGGACTCTCCAGGAGGTAGGGCTGGGAAACATAAGCTTGCTTTCTTCTATGCCATTTAGTAGCTTGTATCCCTGGGAGCTCTCTCACAAAGAGCTCTCTTTCTCTTACATATATATTGACATATACCATAGGATATATGTCAATAGTTTCAAATGAGTGTTCAGGAAAAAAAAATACAAGGAAAGAGTGACAATAAAGGGTAGATAAGTGCTCTTTTCTTTTTTGTAAACTGAGGAGACTGCCTAACTCAAAAGTCATTTGGGAGGATCACGCAAAATCATGGAGTAAGGATATGTAGCTTAAAAGGTATTATCCAAATGAGAGTGTTTGTTATGGTTTGAATTGTGCCTCCTCCCTAAAAAATATGTTAGAGTCCTAACCTCCCCTACCTCAGTCCCTCAGAATGTGACCTTATTTGGAAATAGGGTCATTGCAGATGTAATTAATTAAGATGGACTCATATGGGAATAAGATGGTTCCTAAACCCAACATGTTTTGTGTCCTTTCATGAAGCAATGGACATAGATATGGAGGCACAGACACAGCAGAGAACGTGAGGTGAAGCCGGAGGCAGGGCTGCAGCTATAAACCAAGAAACGCCAAGGAGTACCAGCCCCCAGCAGAAGCTGGGGAGAGGCAAGGAAGGATGCTACCCAGTGTCCAAGGGAGCAAGTCCCTGCTGACACCTTGAGTTTGGACTTCCCATCTCCACAACCGTTAGACAGTTAATTTCTGTTGTTTTAAGTCGCCCAGTTTGTGGTGCTTTATGACAGCCCTAGAAAACTAACATAGTATTTCCCCCCCTGCTTCCTCAATTATGTTCAGAAATGCATTGAGTGCTTCTACGCCAAGAATTATGCAAGTTATTGGGAATACAAAGGTAATACTAACTGGTACTGAAGTGGTGCTGCTATGCGGCAGATAATGTTCCAGTGACTTATTTAAAGTACAGCACCATTGGATTGGCAATATTAATATTTTCATCCTCAATTTATAAATGAGGAAACTAGATCACAAAGACATTAAGTATCTTGCCCAAAGTCATTCAGCTAGTAATTGTCAGAGTCAGGACTCGAACCCAGGACTCTGGAAACAATGTGCTTAAGCAATCACTCTGCACACAGTCATTTGAAATAAAGTATACACAGATCCTGATATGCAGGAGCTCACTCAAAAGGACAGAAGACTAACATGCTGATAAATATTTAAAATTCAGAATTTTTGAAGACAACGGTAGAAGTAAATACAGTGTATTCGTACAACCCAGGGGAAGACATGGTGATATAGCTTGAATATCCCCTCCAAATTTCATGTTGAAATTTAATCCCCAGGGTTGGAGGTGGGGCCTGGTGGGAAGTGTTTGGGTCATGGAGGTGGATCCCTCAGGGCTGGTGCTGTCTTTGCCGTAGAGTAAGCTCTTGAGAGAGCTGGTCACTTAAAAGTGTGTAGCACCTCCCCCACTCTCTCTCTTGCTCCCACACTTGCTATGTGAGATGACTGCTCTCCTTCACCTTTTGCCATGATTGTAAGCTTCCTGAGGTTTCCCCAGAAGCTGAGCAGATGCCAGCTCCATGCTTCCTGTAAAGCCTGCAGAACGATGAGCTAATTAAACCTCTTTTCTTTATGAATGACCTAGCCTCAAATATTTCTTTATAGCAATGCAGAAATGACCTAACACACATGGGATGATGGAGTTCCCTGCAGACTTCTTGGAGGAGTGATGAATAAGAGAGTTTTGTAATGAGGAAAAAAGTATTCCAAGCCAGATGCACAGGACATCTGCAAAACTTAGCAAGGAGAAGCAGCTGCGTGCTTCCATGAACACTTAGAGTTTTATCAGGCTGGACAAGAAATGAGACAGGGACACATTTGGGATTTATCTGGTGGTCCCCCAGATCCATTTACCTGGATAAGCATTCATTCAACTGACTCTGGGAACAGCAGAGTCCATACTGAAGTGTGGCAAAGAAGAAAGAGCACCGGTTTTAAATTTAGAGACCTGGGTTTGAGCAGTATCAGCACATTTTGCTGCTTTCTGTTTATTATCATCTCCAAGACCTTGTTTTCCAAGGTGCAGCTACTGTCATCCAGGCCTGAGTCATTCATTCATTCATACATTTAGTCACTCATCCATCTATTGAATGCAATTTCATTGGGCATTCATGTTGAGCCAAGCCCTCTCTTCTAAATAATGCAGACAGAACAAGGAACAAGATTCCCACTGTCTCTAAGCTTACATTTTGAGTAATAGCAAATAATCAAGTAAGCAGAGGCTGCTATATAATTTTATGGGGTGATAGCTGGAATGGAGACAATACAAACGAGGTGCTAGGATGAAGCATAGCAATGAATGGGATATGACCCCATTGATAGGATAGTTAGAAAAAGTCTTTCTGGAGAGGTAACATTTGAGTTAAGACCTCAAAAATACCACTGGACTCTTCGTGCTAAAGTTTGATGTAAAATGTTCCTAGATAGAGGAAATAGCCAATACACTACTCTTAGAGAAAAGCCAGCTTGGCATTTTCAGGAATCAAAAAGAGGCCAGTGTGGCTAGTGTGTCATGAAAAAACAGGCCTAACAGGAAACAAGCTCATGGAGAAAGGCAATGCCCCAGGGCTACTTTTGCCAGAAACCTGTACTTTTACAGTGAAGCTGATGGTGAGTCATGCAGGGATAAAAAGAAAGGGCTGATGTGGTCAGCCTTGGCATTTTCAAGAGCTCTCTTGATTGATAATCCGTTAGGTCCAGATATGGGATCATGTTTCTAATCATTTTCACCCATTCTCACAATGCCAGAATGAGGCATGTGTACTTGGGAAGCATCAGGTAAACCTCTGTTGACCTGATTCAATCTCAAAGGAGCAGCACTGTAATGTTGAGCTCAGCTTTCTCATGCTGTAGAAGGTTCCAGTGCACATGGAGCTGCAGGTGCAGGGGATGGGGTAGTCATGGACTGGGTGCAGTCACTTATGTGCATTTGTACTCTATGCCATCACCAGAGAAGTATGACTTGCAAAAAAGGCAATTAAGTTGTAGATGCTGTCTATTCTGCTTGCTCCTTTCCCTAGAGTTGAGACTCAATTAGCACCCATTGAAGACCTTGTCCTTTTCTGTGTTTTTATTGTCTGGTTGGCCTGTTTCCAGTCCAGCTGATGCCCTGGGACTTTGGGTAGGACCTGGGTTTCTGTCTTTTTCCTCATATCTGATTTACAGTTTGGATCATAATCTCAAAAGACACAATCCCAAATGATGAAGTCTCCAAAGATCAAAATCTCCAATTTCTAAAATGCTGAAAATAACAATGACAGGATGAGTTTGTGCATCATGTTAGGCAGAACTATTAGCTTGTTATTGTCTTTATGCAGAAGAAAATAGATTTCAAGTGAATCCACAAACCATTATGACAGATCTGAAATTGGGTATGATCATGATATTTAAAAGTGAATGTCAAGGTGTTACCAAAAATTTGTCTCTTTTTGTTTTAATTAAACCCAACACATTTGGTGGAAAATTCAGATGAGTGGATTTGCCACATGATAAGGCAACAAGAAAAACTTCAGTTTAAACATGTATTTATTTGCACTGGCATTCCTTCCAGCTGATGACATTCCAGGAGCTTTTAATGAATTAAAACTGCATTTGTCTGAAAAAGCCATTGAAGTTACTGACTGGTTTAAAAACAATTTTGTCCCTGTTAGGATAAGACACTTTTGCAATCGTATTGCTGTTTGATCATTGGTATTGTTCCTGCCAAATTTGTGGTCTCTATATGAGTACATACAGAATGGATTTCTGCATACCCACGACACCATAGAAGCATGACATAGAAGATGGGACAACATAGGGAAAGCTCACATCAGTGTATATTGAATCATAGATGAATTTTGGAAAGGAGCAGTGCCATGTGGAAAATGAATGTGAACATATTCCGCTAGGAGAGTCATATCCTAAAAGAAAAACAAACAAACAGACAAACAGCTATTCATGATGAAAAAAAAAAGACTTCAAAATATGGTTAATGATTGTAAAACTTGGCCAGCTTTTATGAGCTATCTATGCAATTGCACATAATCTATTCCTGTAATTACCCTTTTTTATTTGTCAAATTGTTTTATTTTTGTTTCTTTTCTTTGATTTTTTAAAGGTTTTTTCACTATTCTAAATTCCAAGCATTTTTTTTTATATTTGTTATGCTATAGATTTCATCTTTGCATCATTTCTAATACTGGACATATAAATCATGTTAGAGATTGTTGATTCATTTTACGCATTTTTGGCAAATGTGATTCCATGAAAATGCATTATCGCAACATTGACTTTGCAGGTAAGCATTGTGTGTGTATGTGAAAATGTTGAAATTTCCTCAATAAATAAAGGGATGTTCTTTTCGTATGCCTGGAATTGTGAAATATAACATTTCTCGAGATGTTGGATGTTTCTGAGTGACTGGTAGGGTGATGTGGTGGTAACCTATCAAGGTTTTTGAATAGTCTCGTCAAAAGGCTTGGGTTGTCCATCATGGTATTTCAGATGACTGCAGTTATAAAGCTCGGCGCGCACAATTAACCACCATAGTGATATGCATTCATACATTTCTCTTCTTGACCTGTTTCCTTATGAATACAGTTTGTCTGCCCATGTTTATGCTTGCAAGAATATTTGTTATATTGTTGTGTAAAGTGGACCATGAAGAGTTCTGTTTTATTTTAATATGGTTCTGAACTAAATCCCCTTTTAAGTATGTAAGTGAATGTATTTTAAATGATTTTAAAATTATGTTTTTCCAGAATTATATTTTCAAGATTTTAGATTTTGGGGGTTTCGTTCTTTGGAAATTTCATCAACTGGGATTATGGTGGTTGGGATTGTATCTTTCCCCTGATTTATTCCTGGGATTGCTATCTTGCTCACTGTTGTCTTGTCCATATTTCTAAATTATCATTACAGGTGGAGGTTTCTGATATAGAGAATAGATGTCGGCCAGGCACGGTGGCTCATGCCTGTAATCCCAGCAGTTTGGGAGGCTGAGGTGGGCTGATCACCTGAGGTCAAGAGTTTGAGACTAGCCTGGCCAATATGGTGAAACCCTGTCTCTACTAGCACTACAAAAATTAACCAGGTGTGGTGGTGCACACCTGTGGTCCCAGCTACTCAGGAGGTTAATAGAGGAGAATTGCTTGGACTCAAGAGACAGAGGTTGCAGTGAACAGAGATCGCGCCACTGCACTCCAGCATGAACGACAGAGCAAGACTCTGTCACAAAAAAAAAAAAGAACTGATGTTGCCTTTGTGCTAAGCAAGGGGGCAGCAGAGTTGATATTTTTTATTCTAGCAGAGATATCAATACTTGTTTAAAGAATAATGTCAAAATGTGTAATCATTCACCCATTCACTCTGCTACGGATACACCACCAGGTACTGGGAAAAACAGTGAGAAATACAGAGGTGATCCTGGGCTTCATGGAGCTTTAGGTCTACTGGTAAGGGGTGGTGAGAGAGAAACCAATTCCAATAGGGAAGAATCAAGTCAAAGAAGTCAGGCAGAAAAATAAGAATGACTCCAAAGTGACAGATCTAAATCAATGACATTAAGGGGAGTGACTTGAAGTGAAGAACAGACCGAGGGGCAAAATAGCAAGACTCTATCACTAAAAACAATAAATTAAAAAAAAATTGGGAAATCCCAGAGCTATGGAAGGCCAAGGTGGGGAGGATCACTTGGGGCCAGTTCAAGACCAGCCTGGGCAACATAGTGAGGCCCTATCTCCTATCTCTGCACAAAATAAATTTAGCTGGGTGTGGTGGCACACACCTCTAGTATCTGCTACTAAAGAGGCTGAGGTGGGAGGATCCCTTGAGTCCACAAGTTTGAGGTTACAGTGAGCTATGATCTTGCCACTGCACTCAGTCTGGGGGATGGAATGAGACCTAGTCTTTAAAAAAGAAACAAACAAAAAACAGAGAGGTTGTCTGCTGAGGCGTCCTGAGGCATCAATGGGCAGGAAGAAACATACTTCATTTTATGGCAACTCTGCTAAGGAATCTTTTTGAGAAGGGACCACTAGAAGCCTGGAGTGGATTCAGACACACTTCTTAGAAACTGATCTTGTACTCCTGATTCTCCTAGCACTAGAGCCCCTGCTGGACTAGGATAATTTACTCTTTTTTTTTTTTTTTTTTTTGCTTTTTTTTGAGACAGAAGCTTGCTCTGTCACCCAGGCTGGAGTGCAGTGGCATGATCTTGGTTCACTGTAACCTCTATAATCTCTGCCTCCCGGGTTCAAGAGTTTATCAGGCCTCAGCCTCCCAAGTAGCTGGGACTACAGGCATGCACCACCATGCACAGCTAATTTTTTTATTTTAGTAGAGACAGGATTTCACTATGTTGCGCAGGCTGCTCTCTAACTCTTGACCTCAGGTGATCCACCAGCTTCGGCCTTTCAAAGTGCTGGGTTACAGGGGTGAGCCACCATGCCTGGCCCCTGCACTTCCATTATCTGGGTTCTTTCCCTCACTACCCCCAACATTCATCTTCTGCTGCTTCTTCCTTTTCCTGATGACAGACTTTTCTGATCCTGGGTCTCTGAAGCAGGACTCTTCCTGGTCTCTGGCTGGGCTGTCTCTGAGCCTTCCCCATTTCTTAATCTTAGATCACAGTGGTGGCCTTGGTGTTGGCAGCTACCTGTGGACTGTGCTGCCTTACACAGCTCACAAATCCGGCTTCCTGGTTCAGAAGATGAGTCATGATCTCATCTTCTCTGCTTGTTCTCTCCCCAGGTGTTCTCCTTCTTCCCCCATGTCTGTGATCAGTCTCCGTCCATGGTTCTATCTTCTATCCAGATTGCTGGTGCTAGTCCCAAACAAGATCTGGGCTTTACTTTCCCATTGCAAGAGTGACCACAGCTACATAATTGTTGTCCTGCCCCTTTGATTTAGAAGTTTTTTTTTTTTTCTTCTTCTCCTTCTTCTTTTAACATGTCCTATATATTCTTGTATCTTTTGTCAGTAGCTTCAGGGTAGAAGTCTTCAAGACAGTGAGTTCTTAAGTTTCAGCAGCTTGTTCTCCACTCATCAGGAAAACAACAATAAACAAACAAACAAAAGCAAAACAAACAAAACAAACACTAGGCATCTGTATCTTACTTCTGAAGGTGACTGACAACTGTGGAGACATTCTCAGACGGATAATTCTCCATTACGACACTCATGTCAAAGCGGGTCTCTCAGTTAACAGTGATAATAACTGTTGAATAAGTGATTCCCACTTTGTCTTACCAAAGGAATTGCAGACAGCTAGGTTAGAGAGCTAGAAGATGGAGAGGTTCTGTGAGCAGAAACTAGCCTATTTACCCCAATAAAGCTTCATGATCCCAATACAGAGCTCATAAGAGACAATGATTTAGCAGCAGCAACCTTTCTCTCTGCTGAGTAAAACTGAAATCTGAAAGATGAATATTGGCCCCTGGGTCATTTGTCTTTGAAAGATATTTTCTTTAAAGAGTTCAGAAATCATTCAAAAATGTAAACTGAACTCTGGTTTCCCAAGCGTTTACATAAATCAATATATATCAAGTGGCATGCTATTATATAAAAAAGGAATGTGTTTTGTTGCTGGAATATATAGTGCCAGATGATATGTCTGAGAGTGGCTTTACATATCACTATTTCGCTTACTCATTCAAGAGATGAAAATATTTATATTCAACAAGGAAAAAATATGATTGTTTCAATGCAGGAAATAGCTACACATGGAAACAAAAATGGAGAGCCAAGGGAATTATTTGCATTATTTGGACTAGGAACAAGAACTTAAAATTGCACTTGAAGCATCCAGATATTTGAATTAGAAGTGCCTATGGCTGATATTGTACCAACCATTGCCTATTCATTTTATTTATTAAATATCTCTCAAAACTTTCGTCTCCTATTTGCAACCCCACTGCCACTTCCTGAGTTCAGGTATTTATCAACTCTTCTCTATACCAAAGAGAATAAACTTAGTGATTTACTGGTTGTGTAAAATTTCCCCAAAATTGTAGGGACTGTAGCAATTGTAGGGATTATTAGGGTCACTATTGGTTAGAAATGGCATCATTATATTTTACCAAAATAAGAATATTTTAAAAGTACATTATCCACCATCACCAGTGTTTTGTAAAACAAATGATAGATTTAATGTTGAAAAAAATGTTTACAATATAATTTCAAAATGTATTCTTTTTTGATGTTTTAATTGATGCGTAATAGTTGTACACATTTTGGGGGTATATCTGATATTTTGATACTGGTATACATGTGTAATTATCATGTCAGCATCAAAAGTGTGTTCTTTTCAGTTTAGTGCATTGAGTTTTAGTAAATGAAATGAATTCAGTATAGGCTTTATTGTTCTCATCATGCCAGAGATCTGTGAAAAATTCCTTACGGTGCAGCAGAGTCCAGCAAAGCTTTAGATTCATAAAAATTCTTCCAACTGATCCTCACACAATCTTCTAACAGGTCTTCCAAACACCATTTTTTCCCACCCTGAATCCTTCTTACTACTTCAGCCAAAATGATCCTCTTAAATATGCAAAGTAGTCATTTGTTTAAAAGTTTTTGAAGCCCCCTGTTCCCATTATCTTCAGAATAAAGTTGATACTCTCTCCTAAAGCAAACTCCCTAGGTTCTGGGGTTCTGTTCTCTGGTGGTTTCACTTTATCTTTTTAGAGTTTGCAATTTGAGTGGGCCAGCAACATCAGATGCTAGCCCCCTACACAGGCATGCTTTGTCATCTCCTTTTATTTTTGCAAATACTGTTCCCTCCATCTGTTCTCACATGAAAAATTCCTTCCCCAGCCTTCATGTCTCAAATCTAGTACAAACCTTCTTTGCACTGACTCCCCAGGCTGCATTTTTACTCATTCATTCAACAAATGTTTATTGAGCCTTTATTGTATGCCAGATGGTTTTGGTGAGGCAGGGTTAAGCAGCGGACAAAGCAGCAAATGAAACAGATAAAACCCCTGCCCTGAAGGAGCTTACATCCTTAAATGTTATTTTTATTAATCAGCCACTGCATCTTACATACAGTGCCATCATAGTATGAGACCATATGATTTCTCTTCCAAACCACAACTATTTTGAAAGTAAAAGGCATGTTATTAATAATTATAGGATAAGCCAGGTGGGGTAGCTCATGCCTATAATCCCAGCAGCAGTTTGCAGGGCCGAGGCGGGTGAATCATTTGAAGTCAGAAGTTTGAGGCTAGCCTGGCCAACATGGTAAAAATCCATGTCTACTAAAAATACAAAAATTAAATGGGCTTGCTGGTGGGCACCTGTAATCCCAGCTACTTGGGAGACAGAGGCAGGAGGATCACTTGAGGCGGAGGTTTCAGTGAGCCAAGATTGTGCTACTACACTCCAGCCTGGGTGGCAGAGTGAGACTCTGTCTCAAAAAAAAAAAAAAAAGTAGAAATAGAAATAAAAAATTATAGAATGACAGGTGTAAACCAGCACTATCCACAGCTAACTGGAATGATTGAGTACCAGACTGTGTCACTATTTGTCAGACTTACCCAATAAATTTGTATGCACAGCACCTAACACATACCAGGGACAGGGATGACAAGCAAAAATATGTTAAGTGATTCAATACATAAGTGAACGAATGAACAAATGAAGACCCCATATAGCTAAGACAATCCTAAGCAAAAAGAACAGAGCTGGAGGCATCACACTACCTGAATTCAAACTATACTACAAGGCTACGGTAACCAAAACAGCATGGTACTGGTGCCAAAACAGACATATAAACCAAGGGGCAGAACAGAGACCTCAGAAATAACACCATACACCTACAACCATCTGATCTTAGACAAACCTAACAAAAACAAGCAATAAGGAAAGGATCTCCTATTCAGTAAATGGTGCTGGTAAAACTGGCTAGCCATATGCAGAAAACGGAAACTGGACCCCTTCCTTACTTGTTATACAAAAATTAACTCAAGATGGATTAAAGACTTAAACGTAAAACCTAAAACCATAAAAACCCTAGAAGAAAACCTAGGCAATACCATTTAGGAAATAGGCATAAGCAAAGACTTCATGACAAAAACACCAAAAGCAATTGCAACAAAAGCCAAAATTGACAAATGGGGTCTAATTAGACTAAAGACCTTCTGCACAGCAAAAGAAACTATCATCAGAGTGAACAGGCAACCCACAGAATGGGAGAAAATTTTTGCAGTCTGCCCATCTGACAATGGTCTAATATCCAGAATTTACAAGGAACTTAATCATATTTACAAGAAAAAAAAGACCCATCAGAAAGTGGGCAAAGGATATGAATAGACACTTCTCAAAACAAGACACTTATGTGGCCAAGAAACATGAAAAAAAAGCTCAACATCACTTATCATCAGACAAATGCAAATCAAAACCGCTATGAGATACCATCTCATGCCAGTCAGAATGGTGATTAATAAAAAGTCAGGAAACAAAGATGCTGGCAAGGCTGTGGAGAAATAGGAACACTTTTACAATGTTGGTGGGAATGTAAATTAGTTCAACCATTGTGGAAGACAGTATGGCAATTCCTTAAGGATCAAGAACCAGAAATACCATTTGACCCAGCATTCCCATTACTGGGCATATACCCAAAGGAATATAAATCATTCAATAATAAAGACACATGCACATGTATGTTTTGTTTTGTTTTTGAGATGGAGTTTGGCTCTTGCTGCCCAGGCTGGAATGCAGTCACACGATCTCAGCTCACTGCAACCACCGCCTCTCGGGTTCAAATGATTATTCGGACTCAGCCTCCCAAGTAGCTGGGATTACAGGCACCCACAACCATGCCTGGCTAATTTTTTGTATTTTTAGTAGAGACGGGGTTTTGTCATGTTGGCCAGGCTTGTCTCACCCCAGGTGATCCGCCCTCCTAGGGCTCCCAAGTTACTGGGATTACAGGTGTGAGCCACTGTGCCTGGCCTCACACATGTTTATTATAGCACTATTTACAACAGCAAAGACATGGAACCAACCTAAATGCCTGTCAGTGATAGACTGGCTAAAGATAGTGTGGCACATATACACCAGGGAATACTATGCAGCCATAAAAATTAATGAGATTATGTCCTTTGCAGGGAGATGGATGAAGCTGTAAGCCATTGACCTCAGCAAACTAACATAGGAACAGAAAACCAAACACCGTATGTTTTCACTCATAAGTGGGAGTTGAACAATAAGAACACATGGACACAGGGAGGGGAACGTCACACACTGGGGCCTGTCGGGGGGTTGGGGGCTAGGGGAGGGATAGCATTAGGAGAAATACCTAATGTAGATGACAGGTTGCTGGGTGCTGCAAACCACCATGGCACGTGTACACCTATTGATTCTCACAGTGACCTTACATACTAAGGATTATTGCTTCTGACCCTCACAGAATTAATGGGATTCTCTCAGAGTGGAAATAGAATAAGTAAAGTTTGGTGAAAATAAGAAAAAAGGGATAGTTCCACTCTACCCTAAAAAATAAGTGAAATACCAGTTTAACCCAAATATTCTATAAGATGCTGAGTAAATGATGAATGTGTAAACCCCTCTGTGATGGCCAATGCAGAAGCACACATAATCAGGCTCATATTATCCGCATTCTGTTTAAAAGGGACTTCTGCTGTTGATTCCACCCCATGAGGAGAGAACAGGAACCAGGGCTTGGACTCCAAGGTCAGACATTGGAAGTCTAAGTACAATTCTGTCATTTTCCAGCTATGGGATATTAGTCAAGATAGTTATCCTCCTAACCCTTGGTTCTCTTATTCATGTAATGAGGA
Source organism: Nomascus leucogenys (assembly GCF_006542625.1). NCBI lineage: Eukaryota > Metazoa > Chordata > Mammalia > Primates > Hylobatidae > Nomascus > Nomascus leucogenys. The sequence continues at coordinate 73,951,197 of NC_044400.1, forward strand.
TAATTATAAGGTTACTATGAGAATTACATAAGATAATTTGTATAAGAGTACTCAGCATGGTGCAAAGTCTACACGCTTAGTCCCAAACTGACAGCTGTTGTTACGGCCAGCTTCGTGAATGAGTGACCTGTGGGGTCACGCAGAACCTGGTTCTCAGAAGAGTTCCCTGCTGGGTTTAATTCTCTGCTGTTACTGTCTTGAAATTCTTAATAATTTTATATTTCAGCTTGTGTTTTGTAAGCGGCATTCAGTGGGACAACAGAGCATGCTTTGAGTACTGAAGATAAGAGTAAGAGATATGCCCATCATTCCTTGCCACCCATGCCATAGAGCACTGCAAATCCCCATGAACACAGAATTCTAGATTTGCATTGCATGGTAGTTCAATGAAACTCAAAGTCAGCATGAGGTAAGAGTGTACACCTTTGAGTAAGCAGAGATGCTGACAAACCAGAGAGACCATACTTTGGTTTTGACCAGAACTTGCTTCAAGCACAGAAATGTGTCATTTAAAGAAACACAAAAGACAGACTAAGTAACCCTATCACATCCTTTCCTACTCCTTTTCTTCCCTGTATTAGACAACAATTAATGCTGAAAATGATGACACAGAAGGAAAGGAAAAGAGAGGGCAATCGGACTTAGTTCCTTTACCTTTCAGTCCTTCCTTACTCATCAAGCTGAAGACAGAAGGTGTTGGTTGAATATACCCAAACAAAGAACTAAGAGAAAAACAGTTGAGTTAGTTTTGTGTATCATTTCCACTATATGTGGTCAGAATGAAATATATACTTACATAGGAGTTACAAAATATGAATTGGATAAATATTCTTATATCAACATTGAAAACTGGTATTGCACAATATGAAGAAAATGGGAAAATTCATGCTAATAATTTGAAATGTTAATTTTATTTTACTGAGAAGAACGTTAAATAGCAAATGAAAAACATGACAAGTTGAGAGACAAAGACCACAGAAGAAAGGAAAAAGCTTTAATTTTAGTACCTTTAATGGCACTGTTTTTCCTATATTTTGATTAAAGGAGCTGCATTTTTCAGTTTTTACTGAGCCCAAAAAGAAATGTGCTCTTGTTGCTGTTATTATTATTACTTTATTCTGAGAATGAATCTAGGCATGCCTAAATGCCACTGCCTCCAGGAAGGCAGCCCTGATTGCCTGGTCATAATCAATCTCTTTCTTTCACTCTCTTGCTTAACCCTGTATAAATTTTATTAGATTTCTGTTTTAGCACCAGCCCTCAGCATGGTTTGTATATACATCTGTCTCACCAACTAGACTGTGTCCACCTTAGGGTTGGCAATGTGAGTCCCAGAATTCTCAGCCTCACTGTCAGCCCATGCCGGTGATCAGTTAATGCTTTCTGAATTGAATCATTGGCATCTGTGGGAACTGCTCATCCAAATGTGAATTTTTCTTCACGGATTCACCAGGGTGCTACATTTTGATTGAATCAACCTAATACCCTAGAAGCATCATGACATCACCTTTCTTACAGTTTTCATCCACATTTTGGTGTCAGTCTTTTGATCTTAGGCAGTCAGAACAAGATACTGGTTTTGTTTGCTGTCTTTTACTAGAGGTGGACCTCTTTTTCTGGGGGCAGCAAATAGATTGGCTTCCTCTCCCAATTACATCTCTGAGCTCTTCTCTTCTTCAGAGCCAAGGCTTCAGTTTGGTGAGTGACTTGTGTGCAACAGCGTGCTCTTTCTTTCTCTGTTAGCAGAAAAAGAGAAGCTGGTTGCTAACAATAGACTGTCTGGTCTTGGGGCTAGAACTCTGAATTGCTTCCTGCTGGAGGGGTCCTTGTAGTCATAAGTGACTGGCGGGTGCCCAGAGCAGATGATACTGCCAGATGACTGTCTGCTGCTCTTGAAATAAACTCTGGGCTCCTCAACAAGACCTTGAGCCCACCTTGATTTAGCCCCCGGCCTCTGGTGCCACTGCCCCTACCAAGCCAATGCCCCAGTGGTGAACATTTAAGCTCTCTGGGAACGCCTTGTTGGTAGACACCGGCTTTGATCATGCAGACCCCTGTGCTCTGGGTCACCTGAATTTCGTTAATCATCTCCCCCTCAATACAGCCTATTCACCTCCTTGGTAAATTCCTTCTTTAAGGCTCATCTTAAACATAAAATATAGTTATTTATTTGGGAATATAGAAGAATCTCTTTCTCAAACCTGTACTAGAGAAAAAAAATCCTGTTGAGGTAAATATAAGCAATAAAACCATAAAAACCAAATAGAACTAGAAACAATATAAGTGTGTGATAGGAAAAGTCTTTCTAAATATTGTATCTGAGGCAGAAATCATAAACAAAAATATCATAGAATTGAACATAGAAAAAAATTAAATTTACATATTAAAGCATTACATACACAATTAAAAAGCAGATGATAACCCATAATTTGCCTAGATCCATGAACTGATGAATAGCCTCAGTTTTTAAAGTTCTCTAACAACTTATTAACAAAGACACCCCCCACAGAAACAACACAAAAGATTAACTGATGAAAAAAGATATGCAAGAAATGTTTTCTAAGATCATAATATAAAAAGCCTTTCTCAGAAGCTATTAAAGAAATGCAATTAAACTTTGCTTTTTTTCTAGTATAAGTCCGGCAAAAAAATTTAAATACTATTATCTGGGATGGATTAGATTATTGCTCAGCAAATATTCATTCCCTGCCAATCCATTGAGTTGAAGGTTGTCACTTGAGTAGCTTTGGTGTCACGGTGAGTGAATTATATTTCCTCAGCCCTTGACTTAAGACTTAGCCACATTTCTTGCTTTAATCAATCACAAATATTTTTTGAGTGATAGCATAGTACATGTTCACATGGTAAGAATTTCTCTTTGCATACCTGTCTTTTACCATGAAAAGAACATACTTTGTGTACCTGCTTGTTCAGAGAGGATGAGAGACTAGTGAAGCAGGCCTATATTTTGGAGCTAAGCCCAGCCTAGATCAGCCAAACCCAAGGCAACACATAGACAAGTGAACAAGAAGTTATTTTTATTATTACAAAGTATGCCACCGAATTTAAGAAGGTTTGCTACATAGGATGATTGATACTTAACTGAAACTATGTTCGATATTAGTAAAAATGTCAAGAAATTGCTTTGGTCATTCCAGTAGGAGGATTTAGAAATGTAAAAGAAGGGAGGAGAGAAGGAAAGAGGGATGATGGAGAGAGGAAAGAAAGACAGAGAACATTATGGCACACTGCTTTTTTACTGAATTGCTATGCCTAAAGTAATTGGGATTAGGCCATATAAGAGAAGCAACTAACAAAATCCAATAATCAAGCAAAAAAACAAAGCAGATTCTAAATCCATGTTGCTACATAGAATCATCATGTTGCAATGATAATGGCAATGAGAATAACTTGCACCCAAACAGTATTTTTAAAAATAGAACAGTTCCTCATGTAGTTGTCAAATTTTAGCTCATTCCCATTTTACTGATAAGAAAACTGAAGTTTTACCATTTACCCAAGGTCACAGGCAGTCCTGCGATTTGTGTGAGGATCTTCTGACTCCAGAAGGAGTCCTTCTGTGTGACATCTGCATCCAGTTATCCCTGGCTGGCTTGGAGTTTCTCTGCACGTCTCATCTGCACCATTTCCTGAGACAATCTAACACGTGCCCCTCTTGTAAGTGCGGGACGTGGAGTTTACCAATGATCCTATCTATACGAATTATGAGCAACCCCAGTTTGGAAAATCTAACTTTACCCTCTTCTCAGATCTTGTCAAGTCCCATTATGGGGCACTTCCCAGAATATTTCTCATGAAAGGATAATAATTACTCATTATTCAAAGAATTCAATTAGGGGCCTTTCATCAAAGGGTCTTAAGTACTTGCTGTGCTCCTTCAAAAGTAGCAATGACGTTTACAGAGAGAGTCAGAGACAAAGGGCAGCATTTGGAGATTAAATGTTTGATATGCTGTATCAGGGATGATGTTGCCCACACGGAGAACAGCCAGGGAAACAAGCCTATCCTTTGAAAGCCGCAAATAGAAAAGACCAATTTGGATTCTAATCTTTCCACTACAACACTTTATTTAGGGATATGAGAGCACTAAGAACAGTTTCAGCCAAGACTGATTTGATAGCATCTACAGAGACAACCTATATTCACTGAAAGGGGCAGGTGTGGAGAGCAGAAAGAATGGCAGGTGCAGGGTGAGGGGTCTGGGTTTACGTGTGGCTGCTTACAAGCTTTGGGAGTTTTGACAAACCTCCCACAACTCTTTGGTTTGTTTGGTTTTCTCCTTTCCTTCCTTCTTCTACCCCTCTGATCCTTTGCTAACATGTGTAGGCCTACTGTGTGTGTGTGTATACACGCGTGCACACGCAGCACAATACAACAGTAAAAATCTCAGTTGATGACAGCTAGAGCAGCCAAGCACTTGATTTTAATCACATGCATAAAAAGTCCAGAAGCACAATCTTCCACAGGGGTGAGGTGAGCACTACAGAGTCACACTTTCGTGGTTTCCATTTTCTTGTCTCTGTCAATACTTTGCTGTGCACTTGCATTTCCCACCATGCCTTTACGGATGATAATTTCATTGTCATGATGATGCTGCAGGTTACAGATATCCCTTCCCATTCTCCCACCAGCAAGAGGCTCTTTGTATGTTTCTAAATATACTGGCATCCCAATCCCAGAATCCCATTTTAATTAAGATGTCGGCCTATTTGGAAACACACAAATAGCCTCTTCTTGGTGGGAGGATGGGAAGGGGGTATCTGTGACCTGCAGCGTCATCATGATTTTGAGGATCTCTTTTCTGGTGCCACTTGTGGCAGTAATTACTGTGTCTTCTAGAGTGAAAGCAGCAGAAAGATGACACACTCAAGTTGAGGAATTTGAGGAGATATTTGAAAAGAAACTTGTTGCAATGGTGTGGTCAAGGTTTAAGGAAGGCAAGGAGGGATGTCTCGGCTCTGGGTGCTGGTGATAGCAGGGACCTGTTATCACCCACAGGCCAGAAGGCACGAGGGGAGGAAGTGGTTCTAGCACCCAATGAGAGAACTGCTTTAAAGGAACTTTGGCAAGAGCTGGGGCTTTGGGAGTGGGATCAGCAAACTTGGGCACCCTAGCCCCAAAGGAGCCAGGAAAATAAAATCTCCAACTTTGCTTTCTTGGTGGTTTTAAGGTCTTACTATTGCTCCCTCTCTTCTACTCTCCCCACGACCACCCTCCAAAATTCACCTCCATGACCCAAAGCCCAAGGGCATGGTTGCCCATTCATATAAACCATTGTGAGCAGCTTCCTCTGAGGGCACAGAGCAAGTGGAAGATGGCAGAGCTGTACCTGGTGCTCAGCCCAGTCCTGTTGTAATTCTGGGCTTTGCTCTGCAGTAAGTGGATAGATAAGGTAAAGAAATATGCTGCATGTGCAGGGTGAAGGAAGAGGATTGTCTGGGGTTTAAAAACACATTTATGAAGAACAGAGAAGGAAATACGACGTTTAATGTTGGGAGGAAAAAAAAGAGGAAATAAGCATGGAGAATGGACGTCTTTCAGTTATTTTGAAGTGGAGGCTGACAGTGAACACACCCTGACACCCACTGCATTTCAGGTGCAGTGCGGCCTCCAAGACTCAAGAATGAACTGCTATTCTGGCCTTTTGGAACCATTAATTCAAACAAAGAAATTAAACAGATTCCAAACAGGCTAGGAGAATGGCCTTGGAGAAATGCATGGAAACTCTAAGAATGACAGATTTAGCCTCACCTTTTTTGGCAGGACATGGGACCAAGAGTTAGCTACTGCATATGAACTTTGAAATAGATGAAATTGCTTTCAGAGAGTTAAAGCTAAATCTATGCTCAGCGATGTGATTTGCTGTCGATGGCCAGTGAGAGAAACCCAGACTGAGACTGTAAGTCAGTAAAAGCAAGGGATGAAAATACTGTCCATATACAAAGGTTTGTGATGTGCCTGTTTGGAAACTCAATATTTTAGACATGTGGTGTCATTTTAATCTTCACAACAATCCTTTACATCCGGCTTCATTATTTCTATTTTACATGTGTGGTACCTGAATCCCATAGAGGTTAAATCACTTGCCCAAACTCTCACAGCAGGTGAAGGGGCAGAGAAGTAAGTTAAATGCAGGTTTCTAGATTCAAAGCACTGCTCAGAGAGATGGAGCTGGAAGGCAGCTGAAATTTTATGAAAAACAACCTAGTGAGAATAATTTTATTATAAAGATGATAGTCCATCCTATTCCTTTGCTTCATCATCTGTACAGAAAAGCCTGAACTTGGCAGAGTTTTATAGCATGTTCCAGAAGATGGAGAATGTGGATCTATGGTGTAATGCAATGATAATGGCTGCCAAAAGATATTTCCGCCTGGAACCATGGAACATGACTATATTTGGAATAAGAATCTTTGCAAATAGAATTAAGGTAAGGATCTTGAGAAGAAATCATTTTGAATTAGGGTAGGCCCTACATCCAATAACAAGTGTTTTTATTAAAGGCAGAAAAGGAGTTGACAGACAAAAAGACACAGAGGAGGCCACGTGAAGATGGAGGCCAGGAACACAGTGCTGCTGTCACCAGAAGCTACCAGAAACCAGAAGAGGAAAGGAGGGATTATCCCTGGAGCAGTTACGGGGAAGATGGCCCTGCTGGCATCATGATTTCAGACTTCTAGCTTCCAGAACTGTGAAAGCAGAGAGTTTGTGCTGCTATAAGCCCCAAAGTTTGCTGTAGTTTATTATTGCAGCCCAGTGAAACTAAAACAAGAACTTTTGGGCACTAAATAAATGTTCTTCCCTATGGAAAATGGAGGAAGGAAGGATTCACCATTGTATTCCTCAAGCTTATTTCTCTGCTTAGCTCAGATTCCATGCCTGCCACGTGACCCTTGGACTACTTTCACAGAACCTGACCCCTAGCAGGTGTTCAATAAACACTTATGGAATGAATATATGGCAGCCATTTTTGTCATTAGTAACTCTAAGTATCCGCTACTGGGTATTTAGTACCCAATGCTTCCTAAGCCCCGTTTGAAGAGTATCACATACAGTTTTCTCCAGACTTGACAAGAGCATTGCAAGGAAAGTGTTGGTGTTTCTATCCTGCTTCTAAGAAGACCAAAACTTGTAAAGAAAAAATGAGCTGCCGGCTTCTAGTTAACAGCAGGTGGGACACAAAACAAGTCTGTCTTATTCCAAAGCCTACATTCTAACTTCCACGTGGCAGCAGGTTCCATCTAAACTCGAAAAGAAGTTTCCCTAAGCAGAGAGGCTGTTTTAGTCTTCTTGGGGTATGACGAAGTCGAAAGGTAAATCCTGAAGAGTTTGGATTTCAGCAAGGAAATGTTTTGGTAACAGCCACCTTGAGCTCCAGGCAATCCTCTGACATTACTCACCCCCTTCTTTTCTATCTATATCCAAAGGACTTCTGCAGTTAGAGCCAAGCTAGCTGGAGTGTGGGCTGTCTCAGTGAGCAGTGGGGCCCAGGCTCCTGGAGATGGGTGAGTACTAGGTAATACTTGGACAGTTCATCCCCTGAGCTTTGAGATTCTTTGATTCCATGAGACCACCTCAGGTAGCTGATTAAAGGATCAAAGGATAGAATGGATGTAAAAAGGCTTTGACAAGCTCTCAACTATAGGAGAGAATAAATATTAAATAAGTTAGCTTTTAAAAACGGCCCCACATACCGCCTAGAAGAGAGTAAACATTCAATATTTGCTGCGTAATTATCAATTTCTCAAAAGCTCTTTAAGGCAATTTAGTAAAATAAGAATCTATCTTATATTTGAAAACATTCGAACAACATTATAATATTAACTTAGGAAAGTTACATAAATCCTCCAAGCTACATTTGTGAGGATGAAGTGAGATGATGTTTGAAAATTCCTAACACTGCTTCTGACACATAGCAAACTTGCAATAAATGAGACCATTTTCTTATTTTAAGACATGGGCTATATAATATCTATGAAAGAAAAACTCCAAAAGGCAGATTTAAAAAAAAATTGTGCTTGAAGAATATTCATGGCATAGAAACAATGCTCAAGGTATAATGCTTATTGGAGAAGGTAGAATGCAGACATGTAGATATTTGTGTAAACTGTACAATGCCATTTTGAAAAAAAAATTTGAAACTGACATTTAATAATGTAAATTTGTTATATTCAGGAATGCCTGTCTTTATAGCTGCATGGTCACATGTATAATCTACAGACGGATTCTTGTATAACAAATATATGTATTTACTACAGATGAGCATTAAATTCAAAAATGTTTATTAATTCCTTTTATTGTCTGAATCATAATTCACTTTAAAATTACTTCTGTATGAATAATGTGATGTTTGTAGATAAAATTTAATATTTGTGGGGAAAATTTAATTTAATTCTAGGCTATTATTTAGCATTTAAATTATCATTAGCAAGAATCATCCCTTTTGGAGTGGTTACATGACACTTATAATATTGTTGCTAAAATCTACACCAGAGAATGAGCTAATTAACAAAAAGTTTGGTAGAAATTAATGTTATTGGCAAGGGGAGTAATGTTCAAAATGATTAGATTAGGACATCTACCAAGTTTACATGAAAATTGGAAATCCAGCTGCCTGATGTCATCTATGCAGCATTTGAGGTCCAGGGTTGCACTGGTTCTAAATCTGCAGGTCCTGGAAGGCTATCATCAAATCCAACCATAAGACTGGTAGACCCTGCATCCAGATATCTCTGAGCTCAACTTTCGTGACAAGTATTAGTCTGAGTGCTTTGGGGAGGGGAGTTGGGAAGGGGAGTTTTTTGAGCTAACGACAAGGTAGTGAGATTGTATTTTTGTGCCTTTGTACAATGACTTGCGGTACAAGTGGCAGAATTTTCTGGAACTCTTGATATAGTGTAACAAAACACTTTATAGTGAAGTTGAAGGGGTTGTAACCTACTGACTCCCCTAAGCTCTCAGAGAAGAGCTTTCCCAGCATATATCCACCACACATATGCCAATTAACATATATACCATAAATTCTGGAAACAGAGAAGATAGTATTTTATTAAGTATTAAAGTACTATAAATGAACCATTTACTATGTAGTAATCTATATTTCCAGGCTCCTTAGTGACCCCGTGTGTGTGTATGTGTTTGTGTGTGTGCACACACACGCAATTTTTATATACATGAATAGGAGCTAAAAAGAAAAACATAGAAATGTTCACAGTCACAGAGATTACCTCTAGATATTTTTATTTTTATTTTCTTCTTTATCCTTTTAAAAATATTCTAAATTTCTTTCAATAAATAAAGCAAACATTTTATAATAAAAATGCAATAAATGCTATAAAAATCTGCAGTCACACTTCACAGTTGCAGATTTGCTTAGAGGAAACAGATGGCTGTTAGCCCTGTAACATTCTGTCTCCTAAAATTAGAGCCAGAGACTCCTGTGTGATCCATTGCACAAAATGGATTCCAGATTTAAAAATGCAAATAGACATAATTGCAAATCATTAACCTAATTGTGACGGTGGGGGTGGATCTAGTCAACACAATCATTTATTCAATGATATATATTAAATGCAGACACTGTGCTCAAGCTGTGTACAGGACAGTTTAGAAAAGAAACACGTTCCTGCTCTCATGGAACTTTCTGTTGATTTGAACAACCTCAACTGCAATTATGGGTATGTTGCTGGTATCTCTTTCTAGATAAAAGTTCCACAAAGGCAGAGATCCATCTGCCTTGTTCACAGTTGATCTTCTAGGTCTTTCCCCACGTTTGTCATGTGCAAATAAATATTAGTCAAACTGAAATTAAAAGAATTTGCTAAAGAAATTCAAACCAATGGAAATCAGCTCACCAGAATTTTTGAGTGGCTGATGCCAGGCATGTAGTTCCACAGTAAGAGCAGCATGTGTACTCTGAGCTCCTAAGGCTCATGTTATCTCTGAAGAGTCAAGTCAGAGTGTGATACATGCCATGATGGAGATATATACAAAGTACACAACTAGCCAAATGGAGAGAAATGTAAGAGGACACAAAAGACATCTTTTGAGTTACTTGAGAGCTGGGTTATTAAAGGATAACAGTTAGTTGGATAAAAAGAGGAGAAAGAACATTCTAAGCAAGAAAAAGTAGCATGTGCAATTGTATTGATAGTTGGTGTATTAGTCTGTTCTCATGCTGCTAATAAAGACATATCCAAGACTGAGTAATTATAAAGAAAAAGAGGTTTAATGGACTCACAGTTCCACATGGCTGGGGAGGCCTTGCAGTCATGGCAGAAGGCAAAGGAGTAGCAAAGTCATGTCTTATATGGCAGCAGGCAAGAAAGCATGCGTGAGGGAACTCCCATATGAACTCTCATTTATCTGTCCCATTTATATGACATGACATTATGTCACGTCAGATCTCATGACACTTATTCACTACCATGAGAACAGTATGAGGGAAATTGCCCCCATGATTCAATTGTCTCCACCTAGCCCCACCCTTGACATGTGGGGATTATTACAATTCAAGGTGAGACTCGGGTGGAAACAGAGTGAAACCACATCAGTAGGAACAATATGGTGTATTTCAGTAATTGACCCTTTAGCCTGGTTAAATACGTACAGGGTTTGCAATCCATAGTATGGAGGTAGACTTTTGTCATAATGGAGGACATGAGTTAACCATGGAAGATTTATAAATGAGGACTGACTTAACAAGATATATTTTCACTAACCCTTTTGCGAAGCTGTGTGTAGGAGGTCCTCTGGGAAGAGAGGAGAACAAGAATGGGTGGAAGGGATGCTAGTAGGGAGATGGTTGGGACAGTCAGAGCAGGAGATGGTGAGCCAAGGTCTTGGGAAGAAAAGGAGTAGATGGAATTATGGGCTATTTCTAAAGTCATATTGGCATTATTTGATGGGATCAGTCACTAAGTCAGCAAACATGTGTTGAATTAAAGAATAACTCAAAATATATTAAGTTCAACAGTCATGTCAGGTTATTAAAGAAAATACTTTGGAAAATGTCCAGTCAATGTAGTGTTTTTAGAACACTTGTGAAGTGCGTTTTTATCTCAGCATGCTGAATTGTATCTAGTTTAGTTGAATAACAATAATGACATCAACAATAATTATTTCTTTTAACCTTTATGACCATAAAATTCACTTTATCATCTCAAAACCCTATGATCAAGAAAGATGTTATAACCATCCCCATTTTTAAAATAAAAAGAGGAAAATGATGCTTGTACAAAGTAAGAAACTTCAATAATGTCAAATTTTGAGTAAATGACGCAGTAGGTGGGTAAATGTGTGTGTGTGTGTGTGTGTGTGCATATGTGTGCATACGCAGGTTTTTTAAATTCTAAGTCTTAGGTTTTTCCACCATGTAAAAAAAAGAGTTTAAGCTTGTGCCTATGACATAATTATAATTTAATCTGGTCATGATTAGACCTCTAATAGTACCATGAAGAGTTGAAAGAATGTTATAGAAAATTCACATAAATAATAATTTTTGCTTCAATCAATTTTATCTGAAAGAAATTTGTTTTTTTAATTGCAAAGCATGATGTAAGGCAAAGGGGAAGTTATCATTCTTTGACCTAGATTGAATTAACCAGAATTCCCTCTGCTCATGAATTTACTTTTATTAGGTTGACATGATTAGTTATTATTTTAGAATAATAGTAGTGAGTCTAAATAGTATAGCTTTAACATAACACAAAGAAGTTGGGAAAAATAAAAAAAAGATTATCATTTCTTGTTCTTGAAAACACCATTCCTGTTGGCCATGCCTTCAAAAGCAAAATTTTAGGTTCTAGCAGATGGTTAAAAAGCAGAGCACAAGAAGGGAATACTGAGGATAAAATGGCTCAAAGACTTATTGATTTTTCTCTGATTTATATACCAGTGGATAATTTGCAAATGAAAACATATCCCTTGCATCCTATCTTTGTCCATTGAACACAACTTCAAACTTCACCAATTTATTCTTCCAAAACTCTTGGCCCATTATTATCTTTCTCATTCAGCAGCTGAAAGGATATTTTGAAAAGAATGTTAGAATGTACTTCTCTCCTGATTAATGCCCTCCAATGGCCCCCATTTCATCTGCAATTGAATTCAAAGGTTTTGTTCTGTCTCACAAAGCTCACATTATGTTCTCTGCCTGCTTCTGAAACTTCTCCAGTCTCTAGACTTTTATCTTCTTCTGTGCCTCACCTCTGCCATTCTATTCCAGATTCTTTCCTAAACACTCAATATTCTTTCTTGGCTTTGTACTATGTACACCCAAAATTCCACACTTTTAGTAGCTGGAATAAATAGAACTTTCTGCAAACTTGGACGTGAGAGGGAAAAGGAGTGACAATGACTGTAACAGTATGTTTTAAGTTTGTCTTTCTTTACTTGAACATGTTAATAAACTAACATTATTCTGGTAAACTGGAAGCAACGGTGAAAAAAATATGATTGTTTAGGGAGCAATAGTAATTATGCCTTAATAATGACTGAGTGTATTTAAATTGTGATATCAGTCTCTTCTCTCACAGACTGAAGTAGAAAGCAAGAAGCTGGCTAAGGAAATAGTGGGGCACAGGCCATGTGATCCATCCTATAGTTTTCCAGAATGGATAGCAGAGCCCTGGGAGAAATGGAGTCTTAAATTTAGGATGTTGATCAGTCAACCAAAAATACTTAACTGGATATAAGGCCAGTGGCAAACGTATGACCTATTAGAAAACAAAAGGGCACTTCCAAGACCAAAAGCTAGGCAATTGTAAATGTTTACAGTCATGTGAGGTAAGTAGAGCTGAGCACAGATTTTGACAGAAGGAATAAAGAGCCACATGATATGGACTAAAGACAGGGAAATACTGGGTAGAAGAGGGCAGTTCCCCAGCAAAGGCCCCACCCCCAAGCCTGGAAACCCGCAGCCCTAAATAAGAACAAGCATTTCTCTTTTCAAACCCAAATGTTGCCTTTTGGACCTCCATGCTCCATTATCTGGTACCCACAAAACCCCAAACCCCAGGCTCCATGGGCAGATGAGGAGACAAACAGAGGAGCAGAGGAACAGAAGGGCGGTGCCACAGAGAAAAAGAGACCAGAAGGATTGTCTGAACATCGATAGGAGTTTGGCTGCAGTTGGTTAGAGAGGAGATGGGCTGCAGGACAGCAGAACTCCAGGGAAAGATCATCTTCCCACTCCATTCCCTTTCCAGCTCCCTATCCATCCACTGAGAGCCACCTCCATCACCCAATAAAACCCCACATTCATCATCCTTCAAGTCTATGTGTGACCTGATTGTCCCTGGATGCCAGACAGGAACCCGGGTACCAAGAGGGCACTGAGCTGGTTAATACTTAAGCTGTTTGTGGGCAGCAGAGCTAAAAGATCTATGTAGCACACACATTGGGACTTCTGGAATGGTAGGCACCTACACCTAGATGCTACCATGGGGCCAGAGCCCAAAAGCACTCACCCTGGCTCCTGCACATCTGCATGCTCTCCCCCACAAAAGGAGTTTTGTGTGGGCAGCCAAAGAGACGAGCCACACCTCTATCTCACACCCTGTGAAGGAGTTCAGGGAACTCTCCCGTTTCACTTAGAGCCTAACAACAAGCACGGAATTCAAAGGAAGAGGTTGAAGGAACCGAGGGTGAGTGGAAAGCTGCAGAAGAAAAAAGATTTGCAATGTATGTAGCAAGCAAGTGGCTATATCAGGGATACATAAATAACTCTCCTGAATCAACAAGGTAAAGATAAGTAGCTAGCCCAATAGAAAATTAAACATGATGTCCAAAGAAGAAGGAATAGAAAAGATCAATAGATGTATGAAAAACTGTCCTAGCCCAGTGAAATGCAAATTAAAACAATGATAAAACACTACTTCTCATCTACTGATTTGGCAAAAATGGAAAAATTTATAATAGCCATTTTAGGAAGAGGGCTGGGAAACAAAGATTCTTTCACATTCTGGCAGGAATGTACATTTGCAGAATCCATCGGGAGGGCAAATTGGCATTATTTGTGTTTCTAGCTATCTATCCTGAAGAAGCATTTTCACTAGGACCTAGAGAATCATGCATACAGATGCTCATTGTGACATTGCTAAGAAGCAAAACTGAGAAAACTAATGTCTTTTAATAAGAGAATGGCTAGTCATCTTGGACATTGGATAGAACACTAAGTGGCCCCCAAAATAATGAGATACATCTATATTATTACATATAATTCTCTGAGACATATTGCTAATTGAACAAAACAGTATGGTTCCAATTGTAAATGTTTATAGTCAAAAATCAAGGTTAAAACAAAAACCCTATGGGCAAACAACACTATGTGCATAAAGGTATCGGGGAACCTGCCCCAATAATCACGTAGGTTCTTTTCTACTTTCCTAAGCACTGGTTGGCTTGAGAAATAAAAGGACAGAGTACAAAAGAGAGAAATTTTAAAGCTGGGCATCAGGGGAAGACATCACACATTGGTAGGATCTGTGATGCCCCACAAGCCACAAAAACCAGCAAGCTTTTATTAGGGGTTTTCAAAAGGGGAGGGAGTGTGCAAATAGGTGTGGGTGACAGACATCAAGTACTTAACAGGGTAATAGAATATTACAAGGCAAGTGGAAGCAGGGTGAGATCACAAGACTACAGGACCGAGGCGAAATTAAAATTGCTAATGAAGTTTTGGGCACCACTGTCATTGATAACATCTTATCAGGAGACAGGGTTTTGAGATCAACCTGTCTGACCAAAATTTATTAGGTGGGAATTTCCTCTTCCTAATAAGCCTGGGAGCGCTATGGGAGACTGGAGTTTACTTCACCTCTGCAGTCTCGACCATAAGAGACAGGTATGCCCCTGGGGGGCCAGTTCAGAGACCTACCCCTAGGTGCGCATTCTGTTTCTCAGGGACATTCCATGCTGAGAAAAGGAATTCAGCGATATTTCTCCCATTTGCTTTTGAAAGAAGAGAAATATGGCTTTGTTCTGCCTGGCTCACCGGCGGTCAGAGTTTAAGGTTCTCTCTCTTATTCCCTGAACAATTGCTGTTATCCTGTTCTTTTTTCAGGGTGCCCACATTTCATATTGCTCAAATGCACATGCTATACAATTTGTGTAGTTAACACAATTATTACAGGGTCCTGGAACGATATACATCCTCCTCAACTGACAGGATTAAGAGATTAAAGTAAAGGCAGGCATAGGAAATCACAAGGGTGATTGGGGAAGTGATAAGTGTCCATGAAATCTTTACAATTTATGTTTAGAGATTGCAGTAAAGACAGGCATAAGAAATTACAAAAGTATTAATTTGGGGAACTAACAAATGTCCATAAAATCTTCACAATCCACGTTCTTCTGCCATGGCTTCAGCCGGTCCCTCCGTTTGGGGTCCCTGACTTCCCGCAACATAAAGGCTTTTAATATCAGGCTGGAAAGGTAAGATGCCCTACACCTCGCAGGTCACTGTAAATTACCTCTGGAGAGTGGAGGGGCCTGAGGCCAGGAGTTAAGGAGAATCTCATTTGGTGTGCAGTGTTTAAATGAAATTCAGACTGACTGAACATGTTGCAACAGACTGGAAAGTTGCATAATTTAAAGAAAAAAGAAGTGAATGAATGTGCGGGAGTGACAAGCGTTATACATTTCTGTTTCCAGTTCTTAGGAGCATCACGTGAAACTTCTAACAGTTACTTGTATTAGCATTAAATTGATTTATTTTTTAAAGCGTTCATCTAAGGAAATGTGATTATAAAGAGAAGTGAAAAAGGACAACAGAAGAATCAAACACAGCATTTTCATATAACCTGTGATTATAACCATAGAGTATGAAGCAACATTTTCCAGAAAATTTTAAAAAGAAAAAAAAAGCAGCCATCTGGCTAATCTAAGCTGCAATAGCTTAGATGAAGCTGCATGTGTAAATTAGATGTAATAAGTACAGAGTCTCTTTATCTATATATCCAAAATATCAATTGCTTAAAATAAATAAGTAGCAGAACTGAGAAGCAGGAACCTCAGTGCTTAGACTTGAATTTACCTAGTTCATATTGACAACGTATAGATGAATAAATAGCACTCCACAGTGCAAGGTAAGGAACTTTTTGTTGCAGGCAACAGTAAGTGACTGTGGTTAAGAGTAGCAAAAGAAGAATGAACTGGATAGATATACATGACTCACAGATGAGTAAGAATGGCTGAGAAACCAAGCTCAGAAACAGGACTTTGGTAGGAATCCAGGCAACTGTGCTATAAAACTGAATATCACTTATTAGATGCTAACTTTATTCTAAGAGCCTATAAAAATAGAATGCATTCATTGAGTTTTGCAATATTCCCAATACTCCCTTTTAGCATAATAAATCCTTTGTTTTCTTTCAACAGAAATAAACTGTTATCTATAAAATAAACAGTTTGTTAATTTTATAGATAAACCATCAATGAACAAGATATAAAATTGGGAGTCAAGCCAAGCCGTCAGATTCCAGAGGCCACTCTATTAATCATCATGAAATTATGCCTGTGTTATGCAATCAGAAAACCCTGTGTAAAATTGTCACTGAGGAAATGGCAGCTCAGTCAGCTACTACATAGCCTAGCCACTCTTGCGTCCTCTGCCCAGTGAACTGGGTAAAGGATGCATGCACCTCCTGAGTTCAACCTTCAAAACCTGCGTGATTATTCATGCATCCTCTTTCACCACCTGCATACAGGACATCAATGCCCTGGGTGAACTTGGAAGTCACATGTTGATGACACTAGGATTTCCAACAGCCTAGGTCCCTGGATGACTGTGTAGAGCACAACCCCTCACCGGTCAATGTCATATCTGCTTACAGAAGAAGTACATTTCTCCCATGACAAAGCACTGAGATTTAAACATTCATCTACCATAACAACTAGCATCATCTTTTTTTAATATACTTTAAGTTCTAGGGTACACGTGCACAACGTGCAGGTTGGTTACATATGTATACATGTGCCATGTTGGTGTGCTGCACCCATTAACTCATCATTTACATTAGGTATATCTCCTAATGCTATCCTTCTCCCCCGCCCCCACCCCAAGACAGGCCCCAGTGTGTGATGTTCCCTTTCCTGTGTCCATGTGTTCTCATTGTTCAATTCCTAACTATGAGTGAGAACATGCGGTGCTTGGTTTTCTGTCCTTGCGATAGTTTGCTCAGAATGATGGTTTCCAGCTTCATCCATGTCCCAGCAAAGGACATGAATTCATCCTCTTTTATGGCTGCATAGTATTCCATGGTGTATATATGCCACATTTTCTTAATCCAGTCTCTCATTGACGGATTTTTGGTTTGGTTCCAAATCTTTCCTGTTGTGAATAGTGCCGCAATAAACATACGTGTGCATGCGTCTTTATAGCAGCATGATTTATAATCCTTTGGGCATATACTCAGTAATGGGATGGCTGGGTCAAATGATATTTCTAGTTCTAGATCCCTGAGGAATCAGCACACTGTCTTCCACAATGGTTGCACTAATTTACGTCCCACCAACAGTGTAAAAGTGTTCCTATTTCTCCACATCCTCTCCAGCACCTGTTGTTTCCTGACTTTTTAATGATCGCCATTCTAACTGGTGTGAGATGGTATCTCACTGTGGTTTTGATTTGCATTTCTCTGATGGCCAGTGATGATGAGCATTTTTTCATGCGTCTGTTGGCTGCATAAATGTCTTCTTTTGAGAAATGTCTGTTCATTTCCTTGGCCCACTTTTTGAAGGGGTGGTTTGATTTTTTTCTTGTAAATTTGTTTAAGTTCTTTGTAGATTCTGGATATTAGCCCTTTGTCAGATGGGTAGATTGTAAAAATTTTCTCCCATTTTGTAGGGTTGCCTGTTCACTCTGATGGTAATTTCTTTTGCTGTGCAGAAGCTCTTTAGTTTAATTACATCCCATGGGTCAATTTTGGCTTTTGTTGCCATTGCTTTGGTGTTTTAGTCATAAAGTCCTTGCCCATGCCTATGTCCTGAATGGTACTGCCTAGGTTTTCTTCTAGGGTTTTTATGGTTTTAGGTCTAACATTGAGGTCTTTAATCCATCTTGAATTAATTTTTGTATAAGGTGTAAGGAAGGGATCAGGTTTCAGCTTTCTACATATGGCTAACCAGTTTTCCCAGTATCATTTATTAAATGGGGAATCCTTTACCTATTTCTTGTTTTTGTCAGGTTTGTCAAAGATCAGATGGTTGTAGATGTGTGGTATTATTTCTGAGGGCTCTGTTCTGTTCCCTTGGTCTGTATCTCT
This sequence comes from Nomascus leucogenys, assembly GCF_006542625.1. NCBI lineage: Eukaryota > Metazoa > Chordata > Mammalia > Primates > Hylobatidae > Nomascus > Nomascus leucogenys. The sequence continues at coordinate 73,969,484 of NC_044400.1, forward strand.
GTTTTGGTACCAGTACCATGCTGTTTTGGTTACTGTAGCCTTGTAGTATAGTTTGAAGTCAGGTAGCTTGATGCCTCCAGCTTTGTTCTTTTGGCTTAGGATTGTCTTGGTAATGTGAGCTCTTTTTTGGTTCCATATGAACTTTAGTTTTTTCCAATTCTGTGAAGAAAGTCACTGGTAGCTTGATGGCGATGGCATTGAATCTATAAATTACCTTGGGCAATATGGCCATTTTCATGATATTGATTTTTCCTATCCATAAGCATGGAATGTTCTTCCATTTGTTTGTGTCCTCTTTTATTTCATTGAGCAACGGTTTGTAGTTCTCATTGAAGAGGTCCTTCACATCACTTGTAAGTTGGATTCCTAGGTATTTTATTCTCTTTGAAGCAATTGTGAATGGGAGTTCACTCATGATTTGGCTCTCTGTTTGTCTATTATTTGTGTATAGGAATGCTTGTGATTTTTGCACATTGATTTTGTATCCTGAGACTTTGCTGAAGTTGCTTATCAGCTTAAGGAGATTTTGGGCTGAGACGATGGGGTTTTCTAGATATATAATCATGTCATCTGCAAACAGGGACAATTTGACTTCCTCTTTTCCTGATTGAATACCCTTTATTTCTTTCTCCTGCATAATTGCCCTGGCCAGAACTTCCAACACTATGTTGAATAGGAGTGGTGAGAGAAGGCATCCCTGTTTTGTGCCAGTTTTCAAAGGGAATGTTTCCAGTTTTGCCCATTCAGTATGATATTGGCTGTGGGTTTGTCATAAATAGCTCTTATTATTTTGAGATATATCCCATCAATACCTAGTTTATTGAGAGTTTTTAGCATGAAGCACTGTTGAATTTTGTCAAAGGCCTTTTCTGCATCTATTGAGATAATCATGTGGTTTTTATCATTGGTTCTGTTTATATGCTGGTTTACATTTATTGATTTGCATATGTTGAACCAGCCTTGCATCCCAGGGATGAAGCCCACTTGATCATGTTGGATAAGCTTTTTGATGTGCTGCTGGATTCAGTTTGCCAGTATTTTATTGAGGATTTGTGCATCGATGTTCATCAGGGTTATTGGTCTAAAATTCTCTTTTTTCTTGTGTCTCTGCCAGGCTTTGGTATCAGGATGATGCTGGCCTCATGAAATGAGTTAGGGAGGATTCTCTCTTTTTCTATTGATTGGAATAGTTTCAGAAGGAATGGTACCAGCTTCTCTTTTACCTCTGGTAGAATTCAACTGTGAATCCGTCTGGTCCTGGACTTTTTTGGTTGGTAGGCTATTAATTATTGCCTCAATTTCACAGCCTGTTATTGGTCTATTCAGGGATTCAACTTCTTCCTGGTTTAGTCTTGAGAGGGTGTATGCATCCAGGAATTTATCCATTTCTTCTAGATTTTCTAGTTTATTTGCATAGAGGTGTTTGTAGTATTCTCTGATGGTAGTTTTTATTTCTGTGGGATCAGTGGTCATATCCCCTTTATCATTTTTTATTGAGTCTATTTGATTCTTCTCTCTTTTCTTCTTTGTTAGTCTTGCTAGCGGTCTATCAATTTTGTTGATCTTTTCAAAAAACCAGCTCCTGGATTCATTGATTTTTTGAAGGGTTTTTTGTGTCTCTATTTCCTTCAGTTCTGCTCTGATCTTAGTTATTTCTTGGGTTCTGATAGCTTTTGAATGTGTTTGCTCTTGCTTCTCTAGTTCTTTTAATTGTGATGTTAGGGTGTCAATTTTAGATCTTTCCTGCTTTCTCTTGTGGGCATTTAGTGCTATAAATTTCCCTCTACACACTGCTTTAAAATGTGTCCCAGAGATTCTGTTATGTTGTGTCTTTGTTCTCACTGGTTTCAAAGAGCATCTTTATTTCTGCCTTCATTTCGTTATGTACCCCGTAGTCATTCAGGAGCAGGTTGTTCAGTTTCCATGTAGTCGCGTGGTTTTGAGTGAGTTTCTTAATCCTGAGTTCTAGTTTGATTGCACTGTGGTCTGAGAGACAGTTTGTTATAATTTCTGTTCTTTTACATTTGCTGAGGAGTGCTTTACTTCCAACTATGTTGTCAATTTTGGAATAAGTGTGATGTGGTGCTGAGAAGAATGTATATTCTGTTGATTTGGGGTGGAGAGTTCTGTAGATGTCTATTAGGTCTGCTTGGTGCAGAGCTGAGTTCAGTACCTGGATCTCTACCAAGCAGATGGAAAACAAAGAAAAGCAGGGGTTGCAATCCTAGTCTCTGATAAAACAGACTTTAAACCAACAAAGATCAAAAGAGGCAAAGAAGGCCATTACGTAATGGCAAAGGGATCAATTCAACAAGAAGAGCTAACTATCCTAAATATATACACACCCAGTAGAGGAGCACCCAGATTCATAAAGCAAGTCCTTAGAAACATACAAAGAGACTTAGACTCCCACACAATAATAATGGGAGATTTTAACACCCCACTGTCAACATTAAACAACTAGTATCATTTTAACTAATATATCCAGACATGAAAAATGTAGTAGAAAAGTACAGAAGTGAGACTAGATGCCTGAGGGAATCTCCCCAGAAGAGATACTATCTGAAATTTAAAAAGGAAACAACCAAAAACGTCCAGAAAATCATCTCCCAAAGTGAACTGCATTTTAGAAAGAATCTGGGTTGGAAGATAAAGAGCTTTGTGAGTAGGCAAGGACTCAAAACTGCCAGAATTTCCCAAGCTGTCCAGAAGACACGCACTGATAGGAAAGGCCAACACTGGAAGCATGCATCATCTTCTATTTCCTACTCTCATCCAACTGGGTTAAGTTCAATGTGCTTTCCTGGGCATCTGCTGTTTGCTCAGGGCCCTGTGTTAAAGCCAATGAGAAAACAAACAAACAAACAAGTAAAATTCAGTCTTTTTTTTTTTTTTTTTTTTTTTGGATGGAGTTTCACTCTTGTTGCCCAGGCTGGAGAGCAGTGGTGCAATCTCATCTCACTGCAACCTCTGCCTCCCGGGTTCAAGAGATTATCCTGCCTCAGCCTCCCAAGTAGCTGGGATTACAGGCATGCACATCTAAATTTTGTATTTTTTTTAGTACAGACAGTGGTTCTCCATGTTGGACAGGCTGGTCTGGAGCTTCCGACCTCAGGTGATCCACCCACACTGGCCTCCCAGCAGTCAGTTTTTCTTTCAGGAACTTTCCATCTTAAAGAAGGAAGAATGGACTTGGCCTTGAATGAGGTGGTGGGTGGTAATGTTAATTTCTTTCACGTGTTCTCACCTTTGTTTGGCTTTCTCTCATGAGTTGGAACATAAGTAACAACAGCCAGAGGACATTTCGAGTGACTGTAAACCAGATATCACTGAGATTTCAGGAGGAAAATCTCCATTCACAGATTATTTCTCCTGTCCTAGTAATTTGTCTGTCAAAAGTGGATTTGATTCATTTATATTGAATGTTACTATGTACTGAATGGGTTTACATATATCATTCTGTGTATGGCACAAGATGTTTCTGAGACTGACATTACTACAGTCATTTAAAAAGGCAATGTACGGTTCAGAGTGAACCTGTTTGCCCAAAACTATCCAAGCAAAAAGAGACAGAGGAGGGATTTGAACCTGGCACTCTACCATATACTCCCAGAGTTATGTCCACTCCCCTACAGTTTCCATCTTACCCCATACCTCATTTCCTTCCCTTGAGATTTTGGTTTATTTTTTTAGGCAAAGTCTTGCTCTGTTGCCCAGGCTACAGTGCAATGGTGCCATCTCAGCTCACTGCAACTTCCACCTCCCAGGTTCAAGTGATTCTCCTGCCTCAGCCTCCTGAGTACTTGGGATTACAGGTGCATGCCACCATACCGGCTAATTTTTGTATTTTTAGTAGAGGCATGATCTGCCCATCTTGGCCTCAGGTGATCTGCCCATCTTGGCCTCCCAAAGTGCTGGGATTACAGGTGTGAGCCACTGTGCCTGGCCTCTCTTGAGATTTTTCTAACCCTTATTTTCTCTCTGCCAAGTCGCTGTTTCCCTTCAGAGCTTCCCCTTCTTGAGACTGAAATCTCAAGCTGCAACTTACACCTCACTCCACTTCAATAAACCTGGGAGGGAGGGAGGAAGAAAACAAAATAGCTCAGCAGATGTTTCCGGTTACATTTTTTTTTTCAAGTGCAACTTGCTAATGTGGAAGTTTATTTTGGGGCCTGCCAGTGTTAGCAGATGTTTGAGAAGACGAATACCTGCTTAGGCAATTATACATAGAAAGTGATAGCAGGTTTGCATAAAGAGTCGGTCTTTAAAAATGGATAATATAATAGACTTTCTCATACAGATTCAGCACGTTTATGCTAGATTAATTCTTGCAGTCTGATTTGGACCCTATATTTATTCTTGAACCTTTATACTTATAAAAATGAGGCCACGCAAAAGGAGAGGTAGAAATAGATTGTGCCTACAGACGCCAGCTAAAGAATATAATTAGAGAAAATAATGCCTAGAAACTCTGACACTCAGAGGCTGGAGATCCTATTAATTGCTGCTATGTTGTTTTGGGACATAAATATTTACACTTCATTTCTCATTAAAATTCTCCTTCTTAAAATATTAAACCCAGACCTCTGATTGCTGGATAATTAATAGCAAAATAACACGTCAAGATTTTCAAGAAATTGAAGGTGTACATTTTCCACTCTAGGTATTCTCATGGTGGGGAAGGTAGATACCCAACAATTCCATTCAGCAAACATTCACTGTGTATCTACTAAAGTATTGAGATTCCGAGGTAAGTAGGAAACAGCTCCACCTCTTCAGCAACTTAAGTCTCCTAAATATCAAATAACAAAGCTGATAGGTTCTATAGACCTCACATAAACATTTCCTACTGAGTGAGGAGTAGTTGTAGGAATAAACTTTTGACAAGCTTAAGGCCTGCCTAGACCTACAGGATGAAAGTGTAACCAGGAAATTTTCCTTTGAATGGTAATGGCAGGTTCATAAAAATTTTCTGATGTGATCTCCAAGATCAGTAAGTATCGTGGGAAATGAGGTGCTTTTTTTGGAGACTTGATTGATGGACAGGAGAGTTTTCCCTTTAGTTGGCAAACATAGCAGAGATGTCTGCTTTGTTCGCGGTCTGTATATATTTACATCTGACATTCTTTACTGCACTTGTATCATTTATCTGAGTCTGCTCATAATTTTCCAACAAGCAATACATCCGTGTGTCCTCAGTGTGGAAGGCTAGTGTCTATCAAGGCACTCCACCATTTGGCATCTCTCTGCATCTTTCATTTCATTTTCAGTGACAACCCCAACCCACACAACAATACCAACCCTCTAAGGGGTCCCCAGATCTGCCAAGCTACTTTAAAACCCCATATTTTGCAGATATTCCTCTTCTGTATGGAAACCATTTGCTCCCAACTTTTGCTTCAGGGCAATAAACTATTCATTGTTGAAGACCATGTACTGGCATCTCCAGATCTTGAAGATTTTCCTGATCCATTCTTTGTCTTTTCAGTGTGCCAGGTACTTAACTTCTATTCTTGTTATTACCCTACAGCATTCACAGTGTAATTTGCATGCACATCCCCCCAAATAGCTTTGACATCCTCAAAGATGGGAGCATGCACCATACTCATCTCTATAGCTCCTCCCTCAGTATACACCTGGCACAGAGTGGGGGCTCAATACAAATCTGTTGTATTTCTGCTTTAGTCAGAACACTTTCTCATGGGAATAACAGCTTTCAGAATCACTGAAGCACTGAAAATAGAGTTTTGATTCACTCGAGTGGGAAGCACTGGGTTGTGCTGATCTCAGGTGTAACTCCATCCAGTGACTCCAATTTCTAGGACTTGACATCATTTGACACTGGCTCCACTCTTCTCTGAGGACTGGCCTTATTCACATACAGTTTAAATGGGCTTTTGCTAAGTAGTGGTGGCATGATGTTCTGGGATTGCATTCTCGTATTTTATGACCTAAAAGAAAAGAAAGAACATGTGATCATATATAAATTCTCAGTGATCATATATAAATTCCCAGGGGAGATTCTGATTGGTCAGGACTGGGTCTCAATGCTGACCCCCGAGGGCACTCGCTAGTTACATGGATAAGCTAAGATTGTTGGGGGCAGTTCTGGGAGAGTGATCTGCCCACCCCAGCAGCTATAGGGTACTGTGATTATCAGCCACAAAAAAACCACACAGAGTGGGGCAGGGGGGCAAAGAAAGAAAGGTGTTGAGTGGGACCAAAAGAAGCAGAAAAGGGACCTTCAATAGAAAAAAAACAAGAGTTGTTTGTTACTCTAATTACTTTAGCATTTTGTGTGACATATAGGGAGTGCTTAGTAGATGTTCACTTACAGAATGAATATGCAAATACATGGATTGGAATTTCTTTGTTTCATCCCATCAGTGATGTACATATACATAGAAACAGCTCAGCCCCATGTGTTTTATGATTGTAACTTCATTCCTTTGTTCAAGACCCAGACTCTCTTCAGGCTCACAATATACAGTATTCAGCTTCCAACAGAAAATTTTCATTTAAATATATTAAGAGATTCTCAATTCAGCAATCCAGCTGGACTTCTTTTAGACTTCTGCCCACAAGCACAGGCATCAATCTGTTTCCTACAAAGTGTTGTTTGTTGTGATAATCTCACCTCCAGCAAATGTTCCTATCTTTAACTCCTTGTTATTAAAATTGTGTACAGAAAGCTCAGGGAAAATAAAACCATGGGCTGAGAGTATCTGACAATATCATACAGTAGAAAGGAAACTTGTTTAAGAAATTGACAATTAGTGTTAGGTATATCTTTAAGTCTAACTCACCTTGGACATGTTACCTCTATCAGCCACTATTTTATCAATAAAGTAACAATTTCATTAGATGATTTGTGGTTAGCATTAATTCTCTACGCATGCATAGAAGATTCTTTTTTTTTTTTTTTTTTTTTTTTTTTGAGATGGAGTTTTGCTCTTGTTGCCCAGGCTAGAGTGCAATGGCATGATCTCGGCTCACCGCAGCCTCTGCCTCCCGGGTTCAAGCTATTCTCCTGTCTCAGCCTCCCGAGTAGCTGGGATTACAGGCATGCGCCACCATGCCTGGCTAATTTTGTATTTTTAGTCCAGACATGGTTTCTCCATGTTGGTCAGGCTGGTCTCGATCTCCCGACCTCAGGTGATCCGCCCACCTCAGCCTCCCAAAGTGCTGGGATTACAGGCGTGAGCCACCATGCCTGGCCTAGAAAGTTCTTATGACAAGTACACGATTTGGGAAACCACAGTTTTATTTAAACCAGCAGAACCCAAAATACGGCATCTTCATTAGTCCTCAAGACTAATCTGTTTATCTAGCCAGCAAACACAATTTAACTTGGTGCTTTGGGTTAGACCAAATTATATGACTCCACCTAAATTTCAAACTGTTCCTTTTACTCTGTTTTTGTCAACTATTTTATGCCTCTCCCAAAAGATCTGATGTACTACTCTCTAAGAACTCTCTTTACTTTTTGACTTCTGTAGCTTCGCTGATGCAGTTTCTTACACCAAGAAAGTTTCTCTCCTCCACATGTACCTGTTCATATCCTATCTATCCCTGAAGGTCCAGGAAAAGACAATCGGCTCTGCAAAGTGTTCCTATTTTCCAACTTACCTTCTCTCATCTGGATGCTTCTCTCTCTTTCCCATTGAGCTCTTAAAACTCTTTGCTTGTACTTTGGAATAGCAGTATACGCATTCTACCTTGTGTTATAGTTATTTAGCGATTTATCTCTTCTGCCCCTCTGGAATGTAAGCACCTTTCCCTTAGGATAGGATGTTCTGTGTAGTTGAGCACAGATGGGTTTTTCAGGAAGCCAAGTCATGATCAAATTCCAGCCATGATGCTGCATCCTTGGGGGAATCACTTAATCTCCATGATCATCATATTCCTTATCAGTAAAACTAATAACCACTGGAATATGGGAAAGGCAAAATGAGATCATCTAAGTGAACGCGCTTAGCACTCTGCTCTGAACATGGAGTACTTTTGTTTTATTACACTTACTTTTAGTGAATACCCCTAATATCTGTTGATGTCTTTACTCTTTATTGCACTTTGAATAAAACGCAAATTTCTCATTAGGGCTGACAAGGCTGGACATAATCTGACTCCTACTTCTCCTCTCTGACCTCACTTTTTTTTTAAATTTTGGTTTGTTTTTAATACCTTTATTTGGCTGTATTTGACACACATTAAACTGCACATATTTAAATGTAAATTTTGTTAAATTTCAGCATATGTATACACTTGTGAAGCAATCACCACTATCATAATAATTAAGAATTTGTACCCTACAAAGTTCCCTTGTGCTCCTTTGCAATGTTTTCTTTCAACACCTTCCCTGACATCCCCTTTTTCTATCTTCAGGCAGCCACTAATCTGTTTTTTGTCGTGGTACATTGGTTTGCATTTTCTAAGATTTTCTATAATAAAATCATAGAGTATGTGCTCATTATTATCTGGCTTCTTTCACTCAGAATATTTATTTTGAATTTATCCCTACTGTAGAGTGTACCAATAGTTCATCACTGTTTTATTGTTGAGTATTATACTATTCCATGGATATGCCACAGTTTGTTGAACCTTTGAGCTAATTCCAGATTTTAACTATTGCAAATAAAGCTGCTAGGCACATTTATATGCAAGTGTCTATGTAGACATATATATTCATTTTTTAAAAGCACCTAATAGTGGTATGGCTCGGTCATATGATAGTACAAGTTTAAGTTTTTAAGAAATTGCCAAACAATTTCCAACGAGTCTGGGCACTTTACATTCCCTCCAGTAGTGTATGCAAGTTGTATTTGCTCCATATCCTGGTCAACACTTCTGATCATCAAACTTTTTAATTTTAGAAACTTTGATAGGTGTATAATGGTAAGTCAAAATGGTTTATTTGCAATTCCATGGGGGTAAATGATGTTGTACATATTTCCATATGCTTATCTGCTATTCAAATGTCTTCTTTAGTAATGATTCTGTTCAATCATTTTTCTATTTTTTTAATTGGTTTGTTTTCATATCATTGAGTATCATGAGTCCTTTATATATTTAAGATACAAGTGATTTATTAGATATATGCTTTGCAAATATTTTTCCAGTCTGTGGTTTGTCTTATTCCCTTCACAATGTCTTTTGAAGGGTAGAAGATTTTACTTCTGATGAAGTCTTATTTATTAAATTATTATTTTTATGAGTTGTACTATTGGCAGTGTATCTACAAAGAAGTTTTTGCATAGGCTAAGGTTACAAAGAATTATACTACCTTTACTTTTAGAGATTTTATAATTATTCATTGCATTTAGATGCATCATCCATGTTGATTTAATTTTTATATGGTACAAGCTATAAATTGAAGAATAATTTTCGCATATGTGTATTTTATTTTTCAGTACTGTTTGTTGAAGACTTTTCTTTCTCCATTGAATTGCTTTTGCATCCTTGTCAAACACATATGTACAGATATATTTCTGGACTCTTTATTCTGTTCTATTGATTTTTTGTCAATCTTTATATTAATTCTACACTAAATTTATCCCTCTAGGTTTGTAATAAGAACTGAGGTCCCAAAATAAAGTATTATTTGTCTTCTTTCTTTTCAAAACTGTTTTGTTGTTTTCGATTGTTTGCTTTTTTACATAAATTTGTTTGTTTCTTTGTTTGTTTGTTTGTTTTTGAGACAGAGTCTCACACTGTTGCCCAAGCAGGAGTGCAGTGGTGCAATCTCGGCTCACTGCAAGCTCCACCTCTCCGGTTCACGCCATTCTCCTGCCTCAGCCTCCTGAGTAGCTGGGCCTACAGGCATCTGCCACCATGCCCGGCTAATTTTTTTGTATTTTTTTAGTAGAGATGGAGTTTCACATAAATTTTTAAATAAGCTTTTCAATTCCTAGAAAAAAGTAAAGACTGTTGGGATCTTGTTGGTTTGCATTTAGTCCATAGAACAATTGGTGAAGCATCAACTTTTTAAATACATAAAATCTCCTTACATACAAACATGGTGTATCTCCACATTTATTTAGATCTTTAATTTATTTCAGCGATATTGTGTAGTTTTCAGTGTAGATGTCTTTTATATCTTTTTGTCAGATTTATATGTAAATATTTTATATTTTCATGCCATTATTAACAGTACTTTGTTTACATTTTAATTTCTATTGTTCTTTGCTAGGATAAAAAATACAACTGATTTTTGTAGCTTAATATCGTATCCTAAATGCTTTCTAAACTTACTTATTACTTTTAGTTACTATCTTTTTTAAAAAAAGTGTAAAACATACATTGGATTTTTCTACATAAATGATCATACCATGTGCAATTTTTTAAAAAATTACTTCTGTCTTTCCCATGTAAATGATTTATTTCTTTTTATCTTCAGTAGCAAGGGCTCAAACTTTTAGTACAATGTTGAATAAAAATAGTAACATTGAGTGAGATGGTGAGACTCTCCTGATGGTATTCAGTCTTTAAGTATGATGTTAGCGATAGGTATTTTGTAGGTTTTTAAAAATTAGGTTAAGACCATTCTCTTCTATCCTTACTTTTCTGAGAGTTTTAAAAATGGGTATTGAATTTTGTCTTCTTTTTGCTCATATATGGTAATATAGACTTTCTTTTTTGTGATTTGTTAATATGGTTAATTATATTCACTAATTTTAAAACATAAAGCCATATTTGCCTTCCTGGGATAAACCTCCTTTACTAATAATATACTATCCTTCTTCATATTGCGAGTTTTGATTTCCTAAATGCTGTTTAGAATTTTTGTCTACGCTTTAGAAAAAGATTGTTCTGTAGTTTCATTTTCTTATGAAATGCTTGTTTGGATTTGTTATCCTTATAATGTGGCTTCAAAGAATGAATTGGACAGTTTTTTTTTTTTTTTCATTTTCTAGAAGAGTTTGTGTCAGATTATTTTTACTTCTTCATTAAGTAATTTGTGAAATTCACTAATAAAATTATCTGGACCTGGATATTTCTTTGTGGAAATGTTTTCACTAAAATTAAGTGCCTAATAGATACAAGGATATTTATGCAGTCTTTGTTTGTTCAAGGTGCTATAACAAAATACCATTAAGCACGGTAGCTTATGAGGAACATAAATTTATTTTTACAGGGTTGGGGGCTAGGAAGCCCAAGATCAAGGTGCCACAGACTCAGTGTCTGGTTAGGGCCTCCTTCCTCACAGAAGACACCTTCTTGCTGTGTTCTCACACAGTGGAAGGGCAGACTTAACTCTCCGAGGTCTCTTTTATAAGGACACTAATGCCAATCATGAGTGCTCTCCTCTCATGATATAATCACTCTCCAAGGCCCCATCCCCTGATACATCACCTTAGAGGTTAGGATTTTAATATATGAATTTTCAGAAGACATAAACATTCCATTCATTGTGCCACCTATTTTTGAGTATGCTTCAATTTGTGTCTTTCAAGGAATATATCTATTTCATCCAGCCTATCATATTTACAGATATAAACTTATCTGAAATATTTCTTTATGCTTTTAAAAAAGTTTTATCTTAACTGACAAATAATAATTATCCATCTTTAATATCTGTCATATCTATACTAATGTCACCACACTCATTCTTTTAGTAATTTTTTAAATTTTTTCTGTTTTCTATTGTATTTATTTTCATTCTAATAATTTTCTAATACTTTATCTTTTAATCTTTATTAATAATTATTACCTTTTCTGTTTCTTTTGGGTTTAAGTTGGTTTCCTTTCCCTTAAAGTAGAAGCTGAGGTCTTTGATTTGAGACCATTCTTCCAATTAGATACATACATGTCATTCCATAAGTTACCCTTAAATTCTGCTTCGGTGGCATCCTAAATATTTAATTATGGGTTGAGAGGTTTTTGTTTGTTTGCTCTTCTTTAGTACTTTAAAGACACTACCCAATTGCCTTCTTACATGCTTTATTTTCTTTGGGTTGTTTGTTGTTTCTTTGTTTTTGAGACTGAGTTTCACTCTTGTGGCCCAGGCTGGAGTGCAATGGTGTGATCTCGGCTCACTGAGACCTCCGCCTCCCGGGTTCAAGCGATTCTCCTGCCTCAGCCTACCGAGTAGCTGGGATTACAAGGCACCTGCCACCATGCCTGGTTAATTTTTATATTTTTAGTAGAGAAAGCGTTTTGCCATGTTGGCCAGGCTTGCCTCGAACTCCTGACCTCAGGTGATCTACCCGTCTCGGCCTCCCAAAGTGCTGGGATTATAGACATGAACCACCACACCTGGCCTTACATGCATTATTTTCAATGAGAAAACTGTTGTTACCCTTGGCCTTGTTTCTCTATAATATTTTTTTCTCTGCTTTTCAGATATTTTGCTTTATCATAGTTTTAAGAAATTGCATTATTATGCATCTTGGCATAGTTTGGTTTATTCTTCCTGTCTTTAAGGCTCATTTAGTTTCTTGAAACTATAGGTCTATTGTGTTCCTCAAAATTGGAAAAAAAAATATTAGCTATTATTTTTGTCAATGCCCCACCCCCCTCCTTTACACACACAACCTCCCGTTTGAGGAATCCAATGTCACATACTTCTGGTCGTTAAGTTTTCCCACGGCTAGTGACACTCTGTTCACATTTTTATAATTCTATTTTTCTTCCTATGCATTATTTGATAGTATTTTATTCCCATACTGCTTTTTAAATGTAATATTTCACTTACTTTTATTCCTATTCATTGTATGTTAATCTCAGAAATTATTTTCAAATCTAGGAATTTAGTTGAGTCTTTCATATTCCTCCAATTTCTCCATTTTACTTTTTAAACATGTAAGAAGCAGTTGTAATGAAGATTCCCAACTTCTTTTTTGCTAATTCTAACATCTGTGTTAATTCTGGGTCAGTTTTTATCTATTGACTTATCTCCACATGATAAACTATATTTTTCTGCTTCTTTACATGTTTGATTCATTTTTTTAGGATGCTAGACATGGTTATTTTTACTTTGATAGCTATAGGATACTTGAGCCTTTTGTGGGGAAACAGTTAAGTTACTTAACAGTTTTATTCTTTTAGGTCTTTCTTTTATTATGTGTTATTGGGGAACAGAGCAGTAGTTAATCTAAGGCAGTTATTCCTCACTCTGAGTATTCAATTCTACTCCCTGTGGATTTTGTGGTGTACCAGTGCAGCTGGTAAAATCAAGGACTATTACCATGCTGTGTATGTGCTGGGTACTAGTTCTTCCAGGTGGTTCTTTACTTGGCCTGTAGCAGTTTTTTCACTTGTATGTTCAAATCAGTACTTAGATGAATATTTGAGAGGAAATCTCTAAGGATAACACAAGTTATTTTTCTGTGCATGCTTTTTATCTCCATTTTTCTGTCTTGTCAACTTAATTGTTTGGTTTCCTTGGCTTTCAGCTCCATCTCCTCAACTCATGGAGTTCACTGAGCTCTATTTTAGTTCCCACTCCCTACAATGTGTCCTGGAAACTTTCTCAAGGCATTAAGCTGGGGCATTCTTAGGGCTTCTCATGATTATTTTCTGTCTTTCAAATTCATTCTTCCTTTTTGCTTGGTATATAAAGTCTTGTAAAGAGTTATTTCATATATCCTGTTTATTTTTTTTGTTTTGGTAGTTTCACATGAGAACTGATTTCTCTTCATGTATAAAAATATTCATTAAGTTTTCCTTTCCTAATTTGGAAAAAACCTGGCTTATTCACATCTCAAGCCCTTTAGACTTGCTTTTATTTTTTTTTCCTGCCTAAAATACTTTACCCAAGAACTCTACAAGGTGACTGCTTCTTATTATTCAGGTCTTAGTTCTAATGCCAGCTTTTTGAGGACACTTCTTTTGGCAACGTTAATAAAGTAGAACATCCTCACCAAGTTATTTCTGTACCAGTGCCATGCTTTTTGTTTTCATAGCACTAATTTCCATCAATAATTACTTAGTTGATTTGTATACATTTTGTCTCTTGCTAATTATTAAAATGTAAGCTCCTTGAAAGCAACGTTCTTGTTTACTTTCCACATTATATTCCGAGAACCTACAATAGTGCTGACACCAAGAAGTTTTAGTATTTCCTAAAAGAAAAATCATGTTACATTTTAAGAATTATGTAAAAATAGGTTTATAATATGTGCATATGAATGTTTAGACAACTAAAGTGGCTTAGAAAAAAAAATTATCTCACATAACAAATGAACCCAAAGTAGACTAGTTTCAAGATTAGTTAATTCAGTGGCTCTGTGACATCATCAAAAAGGCAGGTTCTTTGTATCTTTCTGCTTTGTCATCTGTACTGCATTGATTTTCATCTTGGCCTTGTCTCCCTTTTGCTCCCAATGGCTGCCATAGTTCCAAGCAGCAAGTAACGACAGCTTTCAGATCATAAGGAAATGCTGTTTTCCTCTAGCCCTTTTTAAAGGTGAAGAAAACTTTCCTAGAATCTTTTTAATGACTTTCCCCACATCTCCTTGGTCAGCCATTAGTAACCATTCCCAAATTAATTGGTGGTAGAGGGAATGGAAATTACCAAGTTTGGCTTACACCAGTTAAGATTCAGTTTCATACCAGCCCTCCCTTTCCAAACTGTAGGTTCTGTTGATGGCTCTTTTCCCATCTCTCCCAAGCACTTAGCTGCCTGAAGTTGTCAAGAATAGAGTTCTCTTAGGGGAAACAAAAAAAGCGAAACATAGGAAGTATGTAGTTAGGTAGGCTGCTACAGATTATTTTATTAGAATAAGAATGTGTAATTCAAACATTTAAATAAACTTATTTTGGCTCTTTTAGGTAATGTCTCAACTGCTTTAAATATTTGCTAGAGTGTGAGACAAGCCTTCTGATGTCAGCTGAGTTAAACAGGGTTTTTAGCTTGCATTTCTAGTCTTTCACTTTGTGTAACATCTCCAATTCTCGACCTTCTTTTCTGGTATTTTGCCCACCACTGATGCACATTGTCAACTGAAAATACTGTTTTCACAAACTTCCAACAAGCTGGCAAAGGGATTTCTAAAGTGGAAACGTATTTCTTTTTTTCTGCTTAAAAAATAGAAATTTAATCATAGTACATTTCTTGTCATTTTATACCCATTCAAAAATATTTACAGCTGATTCTATTTACAGTGAATCTACAAATCTTACTAAATATTTTGAGTAAGAAGATTATGCTATGCTTAATTCATCTTTTGCACAGTTATTGTACTCACAGTTAATAAAATTATATTATTTCACGCCAGGGATGAATCCTAGAGATCACCTCATCAACTTTGTTGTTGGAAGTGTGGAAACTGAGTCTGAGGAGATTAATCAATTTCATCAAAGTCAAATGGAGATGTGTGTTGGAGCTGACTCATATCAATTCATGAGAACCAACTGTGGGCATCTACCCTGACCCCATTTTCAGTGTTGTCAAATTGTTACCTTGAAATTGGCTCTTGTTGGGAGTATTTACATGATGGAAATTGGCAAAATGCTACCAATCAGGATTTTTTTTTTCTTTCCTGAAGCAAAGAAATGAAAACTGAAGTACTGGTTGTTAAACATTTACCACTGCACCACACAATTAGTAACAGGCAGGGCAAGATACAGAATAGTAAACTTTAAGATTCAAGGAGGTTGTTATAGCTATAAACCAGTAGAAGTCACTAATATTGATGCTTATTTGAATTACCATTAATGTTAGGTTGGTGCAAATGTAATTGTGGTTTTTGCCATTAAAAGTAACTTGCTCGGCCAGGTGCGTTGGCTCACGCCTGTAATCCAAACACTTTGGCAAGTCGAAGTGGGAGGATCACGAGGTCAGGAGTTTGAGACCAGCTTGGCCAGCATGGTGAAACACCGTCTCTACTAAAAATACAAAAATTAGCTGGGCGTGGTGGCACATGCCTGTGATCCCAGCTATTCAGCTATAGGTTTAATAATGGACTCTTGAGTAGTGATTAAAAAAAATGACTTAGGTAGTTAACTAGAAACCAGTAAAAAGAAATATTAAAAGTTAGAGCCAAAATGTTCTGGGAAAGACACTTGAAGATGGCCACATACAAATGAAAACAATAAGTGTCAATGTTTATTCTTCATGTTAATGTCCACCAGAAAACATCCACCTCAGAGGAACCTCCGAATCACAAGGTAAGCATGACAATTCATGTAGGCAAGAGCAACCAGCCCCTGTATCCTCAGCCACCCAGTGCTTGGAAAGTGGGCCCATGATTGGGATAGCCATGGTGGCAGGGAGGCAAGTCATAGTTTGAGTATACCAGCATGGATTCTTGCCATACCTAACCACAGGTCTCCTGCTGCTGTATGCCTGAACTTTTAGAGGCACAGATGGACTTTAAGTCCTTGATATGGCTCCATCCTTTGAGCAGTCTAGCCTGCATCTTGGCACCTAGGTTGTGTTGGGGTCAGTGGTTGGCTTGAAAGCAGTATGTCTTTACTGGGACAGACACTCATCCCTGACATATGTTTGCCTTCCCTATCTTCAATAGCTTTGCCAGCAGCAATTTGAAAGGATGTAGAGAGTACCTGATTAATAAACACAGATTTCACTTTAAGCTTATTTCTCTCTTATTTCGAAGACCCTATGAGAAAAACAACTGCTTTCAACTAATACTTAAAATAACTACTCCTTAAGGTTATTTTGAAAATTAGCATATACAAATGACCATAATAATGTCTAGCATGTGGGATATTCTTAGTGATGCCTATTCCCTTTCTATTGTTATTAACTATTATGATTATTAGCAATAATGTGATCACTACTATTATTATCATTTCCATGGCATTTCAACAGAACAGAATTTTTACTTTTCTTTGTTTTATATATCATGACCCAATTAAGTTCTGAAGTTTCATTTTTATTATCTTTAGGTGCTCAATAATTCATTCCCACCCAATATAGCAGACCTGACCAAACAGATGAATGGAGGATGGCATTTGAAATATGTGTATTCTTTATGAACATCACCAGGGAGAGGTGCTTTCTAGGATTTATTAAATCTACAGTTGGGGTTCACTCACAAGATAATACAGGATGCAAAGGAACAGCATTGATTAAGTGCCAAGTTGGTACCATGTGCTCTGCTGCATGTGAGCTCATTAATGCCCAGAACAACCTCTGACTTCCTGTCATTGATTCTAATTTACAGGTGAGGCATTCAAGCAAATAGATGTTGAATCACCTGCACAAGGTCATGTATTTTGTACATGACAGAAGGAATATCTCCTCCGAGTTAAATTAATTGATGCTATTTGCCGTATGTTTTAATCCTAATAAAGGGACCATATACAAGTCTCAGAAAAAGCAAAGCATCCACCCTCTGAACTCAGCTCAAGAGCAGGAATGTTGAAGGTGACATTCAGACCCTGAAGCACATCAGATTCACTGTCAGCCGTACGTCCCAGTTAGTTGCTTCTCTCACTGTGTCTTTCAGAATAGCCTATTTTGGTCCCAAAGCCATCAGCAAGCTTGAAATAACTGAACCATGTAACAAGAGCTTATAAAAACAATAAAAGAAAGAAAGAAAGAAATGCTTGCAGAGACAGGTGCCCTCCTTGTGATTGTGCAATTTGTGAAACTCTCAACTCCAAAGGGGAATTCCACAAGGACTTCTCAGTACCTGAGGCTGGTAGGAAAAGAATCAGAGACACAGGTCAGTTTCTTTTTCTGCTTTTGCCTTTATCTTTTATGGTGATTCATCCTGTAATGTGAGTCAAATAAACTCACTATGGGTTTATTTTTACTGTTTATTTATGGCTTGGTTATGGTAGATCCTTTTCATTCAAATGCACACACGAATAAAAGGCCAATTCTAAAATACCTTTTGGAAAAATCATGCTCTCATGGAAAAATAAAGTATGAATTTTGGAATCACAAAGTTGTGTTCAACTCCTGCTCTGTCACTTACTCTCTATGTGACCTTAAGCCTAGTCCCTAATGTCTTTGAAGCTCAATCCTGGCTTAGGTTAAAGGATATAAAAGGGATTCCACTGGGGTATCATGAGAATTTTTTTAATGGAGTTGCAGATTTTTAGTGTGATATTAAATGAACATCAAAATCTCTGATTTATTCACTTTCTTCTTTCAGTTTGATCATAACTGGGGGGGGAGCCTTATTTTAGAAAAGATAGTAGACTTGGAAGCAGAAAATCTGAGCTCCCATCCAGCTTCTAGCTTTCCCTGACCATGTTCTGTTAGCAGGATGAGGTAATAGGATATAAACAAAAGCATAGAAACAACAGATTTGCTCACCTGAAATCTTGGGCCACCCCATCACCTGCTCATATCTCAGTTTTCAGGAGACTAATGAACCTTAGGCCATCTGCCAAGGTAGCAAGTAGCTACCAACTCCAACACAGATACTAAATATCCATGTGACCTTGAGCTAGAGGCATGAATTTGAGCAAGAAGCATGATCTTGAGTAAGAGGCATGACCTCTCTGAATTTCAGATGCTCATTTCTAAAATGGGATTCTTAATAGTATCCATGTCAGAGGGCAGTTATGAGCACAAAGTGAGGCAGCACTGAATAAGCAGCATCTGACAACTTACACTATACTTACTAGTTATTTTTAATTGATTTTTTAAGGGAAACTTAAATTTGAAATGGCTGTTTACCTGTTCATTCAGGTGCCTGCTCATGTCTGTAATCCCAGCACTTTGGGAGGCAGAGGTAGGTGGATCACCTGAGGTCAGGGGTTCAAGACCAGCCTGACCAACATGGCGAAACTCCATCTCTACTAAAAGTACAAAATTAGCCTGGCATGGTAGTGCATGCCTGTAATCCCAGCTACTCAGGAAGATGCAAGAGAATCACTTGAACCCAGGAGGTGGAGGTTGCAATAAGCCAAGATTGTGCCACTGCACTCCAGCCTGGGCAAAAAAGTGAAACTCTGTCTCAAGAAAAAATAGTTTACTTAAGCATTGATTCAAGAAGTATTTCTGGAGCAATGGCTGCATTCCAGGCACTGCTGGCAGTTTAGAGAAGTGTCAGACATGGTGACTGTCCTTCAGGAGCTCACAGGGGTAAAGTACAGGGCAGAGGTGCCATAAGATTCAGGATGCTGGCAAGTGCTGAAAATGGAGGCATATAAAGAGTGTGATGAGAGCACCTGACCTCTGGGAGAAAATAAAAAGGAACTTGAGCCTCCAGTTCTCACTGATGCTCCATTGACACATTGAGTGATATTTTCGAAACTGTTAAAGATGATCTCACATGTCAGGCCTTCTCATGATGGAAAACGTTTCCAATTTATATTTCATTGTGGCTTGAATAAGCCAAGGTGCCAATAAATGAGCAATATTAATTATAGGCTGTTTTCATTGTGGCTTGGATTTTCTAGATTTTCATTGGTTGAGCAAAATCCTCACTCTAGAAAGGCTATTTCACCTGCTTGGGAACATTTCTGTGGCTACTTCTACCAGAAATGTGTACCAGTTTGCTGCTGAAAGGAGCATTTTTGCAGTCAAAAGATATCATTTTAGAAAGTATGAGAAGGAAGAACAAAATCATTCACACTTCCTTTAGAAAAATCTAAAAAAATGGGTAGTGATGTGACCTTAACATCACTGATGTTAAGGTGAAATAATTAAGACCGAGTTTTAGAATATTTTAAATCATGCACAAGCATATGTTTCCCTCTCTTCTGCTATATCTGGAACACAATAAGCACTGGTTTGAGAGACTGGAGCCTTAGCGTCTTCTCTAATTAGCCATGTGCTCTTGAGCGAGTCAAAACCACTCTGAGTCTCTGTCTCCTCATTTGTAAAAAAGAGATAACTATAAGACTTAATGTTGAGAAAAAACCCTGTAGTCAATGAATCATAGGAGACATTTAGTAAATAATATCTATTAATGATGGTGATGACAATGATGTGGTACATATTTTTTTTTAATCTCAGCTGCTTATTTTAAATGAAGCCTGTCAAAAAACCTCCTTGCAGGCTGCACTAGCATGTGATTATAAATTGAGTTAAGAGATTGGAAATCTAGAATAGAGATATGAGATAATGGCCCAGGAGGAAACTGGAGAGTGAGACTTTAATAATTTCATTACGAAAAGAAGTACTTGAGCATGTAAATATCCCCAATGGACCTTAGTAAGACTGTGAAACTGGGAAAAATCAGAGAACTCTGGGACTCTAAACCTCCTAAACCTTGTGAAAGCTTCTGTCTGTTACTTCCTTAGGTGGATGAGTCTTCTGACACTTCAGTCAGCCAAGGGGAGCTTATGGAGGGCCTCTCTGAATTAGTGAGAGGATCTGAGACTATAGATCTTACCTTGTAAAATATGAAAATTTCATAGGTGCACCAACTACCACACATCCATGTGCAAAATTAGGTGTAGGTCAAAGGGAGTGTATTAGTCCACTTTTACACTGCTGATAAAGACATACTCAAGACTTGGCAATTTACAAAAGAAAGGTTTAATTGGCCTTACAGTTCCACATGGCTGTGGAGGCCTCACAATCATGGCGGAAGGCAAGGAGGAGCAAGTCACATCTTACATGGATGGCAGCAGGCAAAGAGAATTGTGCAGGGCAACTGCCATTTTTAAAACCATCAGACCTTGTGAGACCCATTCACTATCATGAGAACAGCACGGGAAAGACCCGCCCCCATAATTCAATCATCTCCCGTGGAGTCTCTCCTACAACACGTGGGAATTGTGGGAGCTACAAGATAAGATTTGGGTGGGGACACAGAGCCAAACCCTATCAGGGAGTATAACACTATAGGATGATGCCTGCCAGGTTAAACATGGAGCTGAGTGGGTTTTACAGTACAAAAGCCTGAGCTGCAGAACACCTTGGGTAAGTGGTAAGAAGCAAAGTATGATGAAGTTTTGCCTAGCAAGTACATAAAACTGCAGGAAGGGCTGGGAGCGGCGGCTCATGCCTGTAATCCTAGCACTTTGGGAGGCCGAGGCAGGTGGATCACAAGGTCAGGAGATTGAGACCATCCTGGCTAACACAGTGAAACCTCGTCTCTACTAAAGATACAAAAAATTAGCTGGGCGTGGTGGTGGGCACCTGTAGTCACAGCTACTTGGGAGGCTGAGGCAGGAGAATGCTGTGAACCCAGGAGGCGGAGCTTGCAGTGAGCCGAGATCATGCCACTGCACTCCAGCCTGGGTGACATCTCAAAAAAAAAAAAAAAAAAAAAAAAAAAAACTGCAGGAAGACAATGCCCAGTTCTTCTTCAACAGTAGCTTGGTGCACAAGTGCAATAGCCAGCTCACCCGTATTAGGGGTGATTCTGTAATTATTGATAAATTCTGGGTATTGTAATACCATCACATTCAGCAACAGAAATTCTAGCACTTAACAGCACCCTGATTTCTCACAAGGGTTTGGAGCCACTGAGGTGGGGAGGATGAAGAAAGACCTGAATAATGGCTAACTCCCAGACATATTTGATTTATTAATTATCTATTGCTGTGTAGCAACTACCCGAAAACACAATGGCTTAAAACAGTGTGCATGTATTATATCATAGCTTCTGTGAGACAGGAATCAGGGAATGACTTAGCTGGGGTATCTGCTTCATGGTCTCTTACAAGGCTGTAATCCAGGTGCTGGCCAAGGCCACAGTCTCATCTGAAGGTGCAAGTGGAGAAGGATGAATTTCCAAGCTCACTCAGATGATTGCTGGCAGCATTTTACTTCCTCATGAGCTCTTGGCCAGATGCCTTCCTCTGTTGGTATCGACCTCACCCTCCTCATAGAGCATTTCACAACATGAAAGCTCAAAATTATCACATGAGAAAGTAAGAGAGAAAGAGTACCAGCAAAAGAGAGAGTACTAGCAAGACAGAAGTCAGTCTTTTATAGCCAAAATCATGGAAATTACATTGACTACTTTTGTTAGATTTTACTTATTAGAAATGGGTCATTAGGTCAAACCCTTGCTCTAGGAAGGGAATATAAAAACGGTTTGAATATGAGGAAGTGCAGGTCTGCAGGGGCCGTTTTAGTAGGCTGCCTGTCTTAGTCCTTTTGGGCTGTTATAACAAAAATACCATAAAGTGGGTGCCTTATAAACAGCAAGCATTTATTGCCCGCAGTTCTAGATGCTGGGAAGTCCAAGATTAACATGCTGGCAGATTCGATGTCTGGTGAGGGCTCTCTTCCTGGTTCATAGGTGAAGCTTTTGTTCACTCCCAGCATCCTCACATTGAATAAGTGGCTAGCTAGTTCTCCAGGGTTTCTTTTATAAGGGCACTAATCCCCTTCATATGTGAAGAGCCCTCATGCCCTAACCACTTCCCAAAAGATCCCGCCTTCTAATGCCATCACTGTAGGGGTTAGCATTTCAACATGTGAGTTGGGGGAAGACAAAAATTCACAGCACAGCATCACCTACCACATCTGATATAGGAAATGTCAAGTTGTAAGGATCCTGGTCTCCTCTCTCATCATCTCGTTGTTGTTTTTTTTAATCTGTCTCATTATTTAGGTTCTGATACTCTTTTTGGAAAATACTTTTTGCCCCATGCCTACTTTGATGTATTTAAAAAAAATTTTTTTTGTTCTGAGAATCTCTGAGAGAGTGAAAACAAACAAATAAACAAAAATACCTAAAAAATGGCCATTGGAATTCCCAAAGTTAGACCTAATTCTAATACAACTAATTACACTATATTGTGAACTAAGGAAAAACTACTTTATTTTCTAATCCTCATCTTTAGCTGTGAAATGGAGCTACTAGAGAATATAGTGTAGTGATTATTGTAATGGAATTTGGAGTCAGATATTCTGGATTGGATACTAGATTTCTCATTTCCTAGCATTACTTCATTGTACAAAAATATTTTACATTTTTTGTCTTTTTAAAATTCCATAAATCACGTGAATTAGAATCTGTGTGCAATTTATACATGAGGAAACTGAAGCTTAGAGAAGTAAAGGTTTCAGAAAAATTCTTGGCATCCAGTATGTGGCATAAATTGTGGCTACTATTCATTTTTAATTTTCTTTTTAATATTCTGTTTGCATATGAAATGTATAAAAATACATGCATAAAGTCATCTCATTCAATGATTGTTGAATAAAGACATGTTTTGTTAGATTCTCATTAGCAATTCAGGTTAGAGGTTAAGTGTGTGGTCTAGAGAGAAACCCTCCGGGCTCAAATACTGACTTTACTATTTCCCAGCTGTAAACCTGGATGGAATAGATAAGAACATGGACTGTGGAGCCCAGCTTTCTGGATTCAAATCCTGGTTCTGCCACTTACTAGCTGGGTGAGCATGGTAAAATTACATAACCTCTCATTGCTTCTATTTTCTCATCTGTCAAATAAAGAGAATAGAACCTACCTCTTAGGTTTGTCTAGAATGCTAACAAAAATAAAATGTTTTGATACTTAATACAATGACTAAAGCAAAATAATTATCACCAGATGTTAGCTGAATAGCTGATTCCTGTAGTTCTCAGGATGGCCAGCACTTGCATAAACAATTGTGAATCCTATTTGTAGACTTCTGTGATTCAAATGCTTTTTTCTCTCCAAAATTCATGTTGAAACTTAATCCCCAATGCAATAGTATTAAGAGGGGGGACCTTTAGGAGGTGAATGAGTCATGTGAGCTCCAGTTTTATGAATAGGATTAGGTGTCCTTATATAATAAAAGGACTTGAAGAGAGTTTTTGCTTTCTGTCTCTTCTGCCACCTCCAAAGAATGCACCAAGGGAAGCAGACAGCAGCCCTTACCAGACACATTCTGCTGGCACTTTGACCTTGGACTTTACAGCCTCCGGAATTTGGAGCAATAAACTTCTGATCTTTACAAATTACCTAGTCTCAGGTACCATATAGCATCAAAAGATGAGCTGACACATAGACTAATAGGTCAAGCCTTACTAATTAAGTGATGCTAGATAAGTCATGTTCAACTTCTGTTCCACAGTTTTTTCATCTCTACCACACTGGGTCAGTTTCTTTAGTGAGAAATAAGCACATATCCAGTTCTGGAGCTGAATTAATAATTTTCTGTAATTGTCTTCCTCCTTCCTTTTTTTTTCTGCCGTCCTTTCTTCCCTCCCCCATTTCTTTCTTTCTTCCATGTTTTGAAGTCCTAAGTTGTTATATATGACCAATAACAATGTACTTTTCCTGACCCTGGATCAAACCAATACACAATTGGCCACTTCACTATACTATATACATATACCTATATATGTGTATATATGTGTCTCTTTGTATATATATACACATATATATATACACACACACACACACGCACATATGTATATTAACTAAAGGATTCTTTATTCTGGGTCATGATTTATGTAAATATTTTCAGAGTATTCTTTGATTTGTCACAGCAATGCACACATTTTTCTCAGTTTTCAGATGATAAAGCAAAGAATTAGAGAATGCTATTAACAAGCACAAAGATTCAAGCAGAGAAGTGGGGATCCCCATGACCACTGCTAGTCAATGAGCCTCATTTAGAGTGCTCATTCTCCTATATTTTGGATAGTGTATTTTCTGTGTTCATAGAAGTCCCTCCTAACATGCCAAACCTAAAAATGCTTGATAAAATATAGTAAATATTTAAAATGCATGGATGAGTTGGTATCAGAGTAAATGCAATTGATCCCTAGTGGGTAACAGTGATAAGACAGTGTGCGTCTGGAGGTGGAGTGAGCACTGTGTCTGCATTGACATGACAGGGTGGAGAAGGACCCCACGGATGCCTGGTGACCTAGTGTCTGTATTCGAATGCGCTAAATGTGAAGAGGAGAAATCCCAGGTTTTGGGAAGAAAAAAAAAAAAAGAGTTAGATCATTGATAAACACACAGGAAACATTCATGAAAACTGATCTACTACTAAATTATAAAGCAACAGTCTCTTCGGTTTCAAAGAATAACATACAGTTAATATTTTTTGACCACACAAAATAAGTAACAATGTACTAGCAGTTATATGAATCTCAGTATGTGCCAACCACTGTTCTAAGCACTTGTATACACTTACTGAAACCTCATGACAACTCTATTTTGTAGATAATGAAACTGAGGCCAAAAATGGAGAAATGTCTTACATGTCTTCCCAGGGTTAAGCAGCTGAGGAGTAGAGAGTTAGGATTCCAGTGCCAGCAGTCTCGCTCCAGGCTCCTGCCTCTCACCACTCCAGTTATTGCCACTCAATTACAGTGACTTTAAACTCCAACATTTAGTGGTTCATGACATGCAGACACACACACAAGCTTTGAAATGTACATTAAATATAATGATGGCATAAAAATTAGAAAACACTTAGAATTTAAATATAAAAATTATTTTTGTAGAATTTTTCTAAAACAGTACTCAGGAGGAAGTATGCAGCCTTAAAAGATTCTATTAAAAAAGAAGAAGTAGGGAATTAACAAAATAAACTTTCAAATTTAGAAGTCATAATATAACTAAAGAGATGACCAAAGGTAATGAAAAATGTGAAAGTCCAAATGAATGATGAGAAAAATCACCAAAAGAAGTATCAGTACTCTGATAAAAAAATGAAAATTAAGACAATCATTTGGTGAGATTTAAGAAAAAAAAGTAATAGTATAATTTAAAAGATTAGTAATGAAAAGTTAGTATTAAGAAATAATCTGGAATTATATACGTGCATTGGTGACTAAAATTATAAACAGACTTTGTGAGGATTAGGAAGTTTAGAAAAACATTTACCCTGATAAGTTTGAAAATTTAGGTAACAAATTTTTAATATTGGGATATATGCGTGTATATGTATCCATATATATACAAATATGTGTACAGGTATGTGTGTATATGTAAATAAACTTTCAAAACTATCCAAGAAAGTAAAAAAGACTCAGTGATCTCATTATTTGTAAACATTAAGAAATGATAAAATAACAAAATAACTCTATTGTTTTAAAAATAAATGAATAGTTATGATTTCTGCCAATAAATTGCCAGACCCTAATGGTTTTACATAATCCTAAGTAAGTATTAAGAAACTACATGCAATATTATATAAAAATAAGCTGTGACCAAATAAGATTTATTCTAGAAATTCAAGATTAATTCAACATTAGATAATCTATTGTTGTACTTACTTATACTAATGTATTAAAAGAGAAAAATATGGTTATATCAACAGATACAGATGAAAACATTCATGATCTATCCATGTGATATAAAAATTAATAAAAATGACCCATTTATAAAGCTAGAATATTAAATATTATTATTAAATGATCAACACTTAAATTATACTTGTCATATTCCCTATTCTAAGCTCTTTCTATACACTTATTCATTTAAACCTCACATCACATAAATTTTCTGAATATGAATGTTATATATAAATAAATAATTTTTAAAAGGCCAAAACTTGTGACAGCTATGAACAGAAACTTCTCAAATGAGGAAATACACATATTTGAAAAGATACTTAGTGTCATAATTCATCAAATACATGTAAAGTAGAAACACAAAGATATATGATTTTGCATTTACCAGATTGACAAAATTTAAAAGGCTTTCATTATCTGGGGCTGATGAAAATGCAGATCATCAGGAAATCTTACACACTATGTTGTGTGAGTATAAATTTTTATAGGCACTTTGGTAAACAACAGGGCAATTGACCTATCTATTTAAACTTGCACTTGCATTATAAGAAACAAGCCAGAAGCTTAACTAGTACGTGTATACCCCAGAGAACATCTGTACCTTGAAACATCGGCAACATTCATAGCAATATTAATACTAACACTCACACTGATACAGATACTGCTAGAGATACTGTACTGATATCAATACTAGTGCCTAACATGCTACATAGTGCAGTGGTTCTCAAATCCTAGGTACTATCAGAATCACCCAGAGGGATTATGAAAACACAGTTTGCTGGGCCGCATGCCCAGAGTGACTGATTTAGTAGGTCTTGGCAAGGTCAGAGAATTTGCATTTTTATCAAGCGGTCAGGTGATGCTGATGTTTCTGCTCCAGGCACCACACTCTGGGTACTGTAAATACCATGACTTCTATGGGACAGTTTCAGTTCTAAGTGCTTTGCACATGTTCACTCTATTAGCCCTCACAAGAATTGTACGAATAGTAGATAAACTATTATCTCCCTTTGGCAGATAGAGAAATAAAGGCACAAGAGGTAAAGTGAGCTGCCCAAGGTTATGTAACCAATTGGGATTCAAACTGGGGAACTCAGGAGTTTGTCCCTGTCTGTGTAATTAACCAAAAACATTTAGGAGTCTCTGGATGGACAGGTGGGGAAACACATTTTGAAAGGAGAAAATGTCAAGCGAAGACTTGGCAGTGTGAGCCCTTTGGGTGCATTCAGGAACTAGAAGTGAGCTTGGGAAACTCGAATACAGGACACTGGAGGCAGAGATACAACCTGAAGAGAGGGCCGGGCGCAGTGGCTCACGCTTGTAATCCCAGCACTTTGGGAGGCCGAGGCAGGCGGATCACGAGGTCAGGAGATCAAGACCACGGTGAAACCCCGTCTCTACAAAAAATACAAAAAAAAATTAGCCGGGCGTGGTGGCGGGCGCCTGTAGTCCCAGCTACTCGGAGAGGCTGAGGCAGGAGAATGGCGTGAACCCGGGAGGTGGAGCTTGCAGTGAGCCGAGATTGCGCCACTGCACTGCAGCCTGGGCGACAGAGCGAGACTCCGTCTCAAAACAAACAAACAAACAAACAAACAAACAAAACCTGAAGAGAGTTAGAACAAGGTGGCAAGGGTTGTATCAACAAAGGATTTTGTTCTCCAGGTGAGACTCTTCAGACTTCATTCTGATGATTACAGGAGCCACAAGAAGCCTCAGGCAAGAAGGCATAGGATTTGATTTACACTTTTAAATACAGGGCCTGTGGAAGAGCATGGAGGGAGAGAGGCTGGAAGAGAAGAGAACAGTTTGGAAGCTATTTGCAACAGTCTTCATGAGAGCTGATAGCAGCTTGGGCCGCACTGTAAGGAATAGCCCAGGGAGGCTGGGGTAAGAGATATTCAGGCACAGCGTCAGCAGGATCTAGTGGCTGACTGGGGTAAGGAGAGAGAAATGAAGTTTAGGCTAATTCCCGACTTCCTGATTTAGTCAACTTGATCATGATGATGTCATTCACTGGAGGGAGGGGTTGGCACTGGGCAAACATGCCTTGTTCAGTACTGGGTCTGAAGGCCCTGTTGGAAGTCTTGGCAACTTTTCCTCTTAAAAATAAGAACAGCTTGCAATGGCTTTCAACTCTAGAATTCCAGAAGACCTGGTTTGCATTCCAGCTCTAACACTTACCGCCTGTGTAGGCCTTGGCGTGGATCCTCTCCCTGACTCAGAATGAACCCAACTTCGCAATATTGTTAAGAAAAGTGCATGTTGTGATTGGCACACAAGCTCATTTAACATCTCGAGAGTCAGCTCCAAGTGGGATGCTGATGGATACAGACAAAATCCCTGTTCTCGTGGAGCTTATAGTCTAGTGGGTACATAATTATAAAAGCAAAATAGAAAATGCCATCTGTAGTCACCCAGTCAGCCTTGAGCCCCAGGTGGAAACAGGGAGTCAGTGCGATAGGATGGGCCATGGATTGAAATGTTTCTCTATGGAGGCCTCCCACACTGGAAGTTACTATCCTCAAAGGCAGAGGGCAGGCTGATTAATGTCTGCATCCCCAGATCCAACAACAACAGCGTCTGGTACATAACCTGTATTCAATAAATGTTTGTTGAAGATGAAAATGAGTGAGTTCAGCAGTTTTCACTGGTAAAAAGTGCTGAGTCTGGGAAGAGCTGTGTTGCTGGCGGCAGGCACAGTTCACAGGGTCTTATCACGTAACTGCGACGGGCTTACACGGCTTCCATGCTCACTTACACAATTTCAATGACCTACTTAGCTTTCCAAGTCAAAATGAAGAAGTCATTCTGTAACATAATGTGCTGTAAAATATGAAGGTTTCTCCCTAACATATTAACAAAATCACCTGCAATATCACCAAAACATCACTACCATTTCTGGAATAATATGATGCCTTGCAACTGAATAATTTATTTGTGCATTTGCTGACAATGTGCATTTTTGACATCCCATTATTTTCAATTCTGCATCATTTTCTGGTGTAATGTGGTCTCCATTCTGCCACATTATAGCAGAAATCTATTTAATTTCTCACTCCCTGAGATTTCAAGAGAGATTTCCCAAGAATGCCGTTCTTACATCCAGCAGCAACTAAATGTCGAAGAGTGGTGATCCGATTCATTCTTGCGATAAGCCTAAGCTGTAGGTATTCTAATAATCTCTGCTATACAAATGAGGAAACAGAGCCCCAGATGGGGTTATGTAAGTGACTGTAAGGCCTCGGTTGTGCGAATGAAGCCGCAGGATGTTTCCAATGTTTCCAATGTTTTCAATGTTTCCTTGGTCAGAAGCATTTTCACCTTCTTGGTCACATTTGGTATTTCCAAAAAGTCTGTGAAATAGTTTCATGCTCATCTGCCGTGACTTTTTTTTTTTTTTTTAATGACTGAAGGGTTAGGAAATTGTAGAAGAAAGGTAGATCTATTATTTATTGAACAACTACTACATATTCTGTACTTTATTTTTAAAATTGGATTTATTTCTCACACTACTCTCAGAAAGGACATAACCTTATGCTATTTGTTCCCCCAGTCTGAAGGTCAGGAAACAGAAGCTCAAAAATGTTCAGTGACTTCAAGGCACAAGACCATTGAGTGACTGAGATGTGACTTGAACTCTGTTAAATGCTGAGCACCATTCTCTTTTAGATTCGAGAGAATGTACCCCGTGGGTGGAGAACCCAGTCATTTCTTATGATATTCTAAATTGTGCTGCTGGACCAAGTCAGCTCAATGAGAAATGCATTCCAGGACAGCATGATCACGCCCCTTAAAGAATTGCATTTTTCCATATATTCTTCTGTTCAAAAAGTGACACATTTTATTTATTGTTGAGCTGGTGGAAAATATTGTTCATTTAATCAGGATCCCTGTCATTACAGCACATGAGAGAATTTTTTTTTTAGGCTTCACTACCAGAAAAGAGAAATCCATGACTCTTCTCATCAGCTCATTCATTGGTTTATATGAGATGATCTCTGAGATTCTTCTAACTTAATGTCTTTCTCTTCTTTGGCCACTGATAAATTTAGAAAAGAATTTGCAGCATATCTTTAGCAAGTATACAGAATTACAACACTAGCAACCATTCAGTCCCCTTTTGGGAATGAGCCATTTTGGGCAGAAACCAATAGCTCAGGCTATTTTCCTATCCTATTTTTTTTTCCTTTGTCTCAATTTTCTCAATAACAGTGTTCTTATATACCATATGCTATATTAATATCATCCTGGCATTTTGTTAGGTTAAATACGTAAACATTGGTATTCATTATTATGTATTAATATGTTAAAAATATTGTTGTGTATTATAGGCAATATTATTATGTATTAAATATGTAACTAAATATGTAAACAATAAATAACATTTCCCATGTATAATATTGCAATACATATATTGGTTTTCATCCATGGTTCCTGGCTCATACCTCCCATAGCCCTTATTACAGTCTTTTGTTAAAATGTTGGGGTGCTTTAGGCTTCAGAATCAGGTCTCAGAAAACACAAGAATATCTGACCTTCCCCTGCCCTCCTTTCACCAGTCCAAGGAAAGACTCTAATCTTTTCCCACCTTTCTGACTATGAATCATATGACCCTCATTTCAGAAGCAGCCCTGTCCCATGTCCTAGAGAAAGGATTACTGCACAGACAGGCCAAGATAAATCTGAACAGACATGTCATGCAGGGTTTCCCCACCCAGTCTAGTATTATTACATCATACCCTTTTATTCCAATCACCTTTCTACACAGTTATCAATTGTGCCGATCTAGTGACGTTTCCATAAAAGGCCCATGGGGGCAGTGTATGAAGAGCTTCTGGATAGCTGAACACATGTGGGTGGAGGTTCCTGGAGGGTGGTGCTCCCAGGGAGGGCATGGAAGCTCCACACTTCTTCCCCCATGCCTCGTCCTGTGTATCTGTTCATCTGTATCCTTTGCAATATGCTTTATAATAATCTGGCAAATGTGTTTCCCTGAGTTCTGTGAACCACCCCAGAAAACTAACTGAATGCAAAGAGGGATCTGTGGGGAACCAAACTTAAAGCCAATCAGTAGATAGTATTGGAGTTGAACTGGAGGACACCCAGCTAGTATCTCCAGGTAGATAGTGTTGAAGTTTAATTGGAGGACAACCAGCTGGTATCTGCTGCGGAATTAATTGTTTACTTTTTGGGAGAGACAAATCTCCACACATTTGGGGGTCACAGAAGTCTGTTGCTGATTGTTGTTGAGTGAGAAAAAAAGCACATTATATTTGTGTTTAATATTTCCACAGACCATGAAACAAGCCATCTTTAGAAGCCAATCTACATTTGGGGGTGATATTTTCTAGGAAGTCATCCAGAGAGATAAACTGTACAACAATGATGATAACAATAAAAGTAATGAATAATTAATAAGTGATCACATATCGTGTGTTTACAATGCGCTCACAGTGCTAAATTCTTCACATGTATTTAATCTCCATAATAAACTTAGAAGTAAATATAACCAACCCTTTTGACAGATGAAGAAGTTGAATGTTAGCAAGATCAGAGCTTGTCCAAGGCCACTGCCTTGCAAGGGGTGAAGCTAGGGTCCCATCCCAGGTCTCTCTGCCTCCTGACCCCACCTTTTTCTCCACTAGGTCTTGAAAGGAGCTGAGCAGTAGAGTGAGGTGGGGAGGAGGGAAAGTGAAGCAGCCAGTGAATGGCCACAGGAAAGATTTCATTCAGGTCTCTGGTTTCAATTCTGTTGTTTTCAGCCCCTTGAGATGGCTGACGTGACCCAGTAATATGTATTGTATTTGCTACCCTGCAGAATTGTTAATTCAAAAAGGTGGGAGATTGATGAGTTTTGCACAGTCCTGTTTCATGATCATGGTATCTCCCCTGCCAGGTAAGTATGCACAGTCCTGTTTCATAGCTGCAATGTGGAGCTTCCCCAGGGAGGTAGTTTGAGAGCACTAGCTTTTCTGTGGGGTCAGCACACTTTTAAGTGAATTGGCCCCACAGAAGAATGAATAAGACATGGCTGAAATGGCATCAAAGGCAATTGTCACCAGCACCCATGAGAGAAGGGAATAATTGGTGACAGCCTGGAAAGAAGCTCACACTGAGATTCTCAGGTCAGGCAAGCTGGTCCACTGCCTGCTCTGCCAGGTCAGGGGTGATTCACCTCCCCTTTCTCTATTTAACTTGTAGTTTATATTTAAAATGATATACACCCATTATAAAGAAATTAAAATATACAGAGAAGCAAAAAAAAATTAAAATTTGTCTTACCCTCCCAGACGATTACTGTGTGAGATCATATCCTTCCAAATCTTTTTCTATGTAAATACAATTACAAGATTAAAAAAAAAAATTGTACTGCCTCTGCTATTTTAAAAGCAGCTACTTTTCTTTAAAAATATATCGTGAGCATTCGCTCATGCCCATAAATTTTCCACTACAGCAGAGGTTAGAGATGCATGGCTCACAGTTATTTTTCTGTTTTTTGCATAGTATCTTGACAGACTAAGTAACTGGACAGCATATGGCAGACTTGGTATCAATTTTAAAAGCTTATCATTTACTGTTTTATCATAGTCCAGGCTCACAATTGCATGTAACTGCTTGGCTGCTGTAGGCATCTATGTGAGGCTCCTGCCCTACTTAGTTATGAGAAATCTTTGAATGCTGCATGAGTTTCCTGTTGCTGCTGTACCAAATGACCACACACTTCGTGGCTTCAATCAAAATGTATTTATTCTCTTACAGTCCTATGGGTCAGAAATCTGACATCATTCTCACAGGGCTAAAATCAAGGTGTCAGCAGGGCTGCATTCCTTTCAGAAGCTCTAGGGAAGAATCTGTCTCCTTGCCTTCTCTGGTTTCTAGAGGCCGTCTGTATTAATGGACTCAATGCCCCTTCCCCTTCCTCAAGGCCAGCAAAGTAGCATTTGTCTGACTCCTCCGCCATCACCTCTTACTCTGATCACACCCAGGAACGTTCTTCAATTTCAGATATATAGGCAATTAGATCGGGCCCTTCTGCATAATCCAGGATAATTTCTCCATTTCAAGGCTTTTAACCTTAATCAAATCTTCAAAGTCACGGGTTCGGGAGATTAGGACAGGGGCATCTTTGGAGCCATTATTTTCCCTGCCAAAGATGGTATACCGTCTTAGCACTCCAGGTCTGTCATCTATCTAACTTGTCTCCTGTTAACGTACATTTAGGGTGCTGCCAACATTTTTGCTTTATAAACAATCCTTCAGTAAAAATTAATATAACTAAACCTTTCCTTAGCTTTCATTGTTTCTTTAAAGAAAACCACTAAAAGCAAGATTTCTTGATTAAAGCATATGCCCATTTGTAAAGTATTTCCACATTCACATTCAGGGCTCAATACATATTTCTTAGGTACCTATTTTGTGCCAGGCATTGTTCTGAGTAGCAAGAATTTATTAGTGAACAAAACAGAAAAAAAAATAGCCATTCTCAAGAGTTTCAGATTATGTAGTATCTTGGTGGTTAATTGTCTTTTACCAATAATTCAACTACTTTTGGTGCTAATTTTACAATTGCTTTTATTCAATTCACCACTTTAAGGAACTAGTCTTTCTTTCCTTATTTCTTTCTTTCTTTCTTTCTTCTTTCTTTCTTTCCCTTCCTTCCTTCCCTTCCTTCCTTCCCTCCTTCCTTCCTTCCCTCCTTCCTTCCTTCCTTCTTTCCTTCCTTCTTTCCCTTCCTTTTTCCTTCCTTCTTTCCCTTCCTTTTTCCTTCCTTCCCTTCTTTCATCAGTCTTTAAAATATCTATATTTATAATATAGATATAATTAGAATACATATGTATTCTAATATATCAAAAGCGATCAACTAAGCTGGAATATAAAGGAAAATACATTTGTTTACACTGAGAAAACCCAAGGCTCAAGATACATTTTTACCACACAGTAGCAGTGTGAACTTGGAAATGACCCCTGGTCTTTATCAACCTGTGTGATGCGAATAGAATGCATTCTACGTGTTAAGCAACTTTTCAATCACTTTACATATATTATTTCAGTTAGTTCTCACAAAAACCCATGAGTTAAATGTCCTTAAGGATGCCATTTTCCAAATTAGGAGATGAAGACACAGAGAGGTGAAGTAAACTGTCTGAGGTCACACAGCTAAGAAGTATTAGAGTCTGGATTTCAGCAAGACAGTCTGACCTCATAGCCTACACTCATAACCTTCTTAATCCTTGTCATGGGTTAAAAATTGTTCCCACACTTTGAAGTTCTAACCTCCAATACCTCAGAATGTGATTTTATTTGGAAACAGGGTCATTGCAGATGTAATTAATTAAGAGGGAGTCACGCTGAAGTAGGGTGGGCCCCTAGTCCAAAATAACCAGCGTTGTTGTAAAAAGGGAAAATGTGGACACCTGCAATGAGAACATCATGTGAAGATGAAGGAGGGAGTGGGACGATGCTTCTACAAGCCAAGGGATGCCAAGAACCACCAGGAGCTAAAAAGAGACAAGGAAGGATTCTCCACTGCAAATTTCAGAGAGAGCTTGGTTTTCCCAACATCTTGCTTTCAGAGCTTTAGCCTCCAGAATTGTGAGAAAATACATTTCTGCTGTTTGGAGCCACCCTGTTTGTGGTACTTTGTAATAGCAGACCTAATCTAATGCAATCTTGATCTCCATTGTGGAGATCAATTGATTTACTTTTAGCTTATAGGTGACATGAATCATATAACCAACTCTGTCTTACTTTTCTTTGGTTCTGAGGAAGCTCAGAGCAAGGTAAAAATTATAGGGTTTTAGGGGGTGCATTCTACTACCTAAATGTCTCTACCTAGACCCTAGCGTTCCAGCTGTAGTTTACCTTTATTCCAATATCCTTATTTATAGAAATCTTATTGTATCAGATGCAGGTTTTTTAAAAACTTACTTTTAATTTTAAAATTAGTTTTAAATTTGAACTTTTTAAATATTAACTTTTTATATTACTTTTGGTGGGAAAAGCCGCAATTACTTTTGCACCAACCCAATATTAAAGCACACAAGTTGAGAACAATTTCTAGGAGGGAGAAGGACTTGCCTAGAATCAGGAGTTATTTCTAGTAGGTGCTGGGCTAGCACCTAACCAGGCTGTACGCTCAGTGCAGTAGGAGCTCTTCATCGTGGTGCCTTGAGACAGTGAGTGTCGAGGAGGTGGGTCCATACACTGCTTTTCATTCCTTTTCCCACCTTCTCTGGCTCTCACAACTATCCCAGATGAAAGACCCCACCTCATGGCAACCCAGTCTTGACTCTGCTTCTGAAACCAAACTTGACTGAGGCAGCATAAAGAACACCAATAGTAGGCCAGGTGTGGTGGCTTATGCCTGTAATCCCAGCACTTTGGGAGGACGAGGCAGGTGGATCATCTGAGGTCAGAAGTTCGAGACCAGCCTGACCAACATCATGAAACCCCCCCCCTCTCTACTAAATACAAAAAATTAGCACGGTGTGGTGGCTTATGCCTGTAATCCCAGCCACACAGGAAGCTGAGGCAGGAGAATTGCTTGAACCTGGGAGGCAGAGGTTGCAGTGGGCCATGATTGCGCCATTGCACTTCACCATGGGCAGCAAGAGCGAAACTCCATCTCCAAAAAAAAAAGAACACCAATAGTACAGATTACCCATCTTTTTTTTTTATTGTATTTTAGTTTCAGCAGTGCATGTGAAGGTTTGTTACATAGGTAAACTCATGTAACAAGGGTTTGTTGTACAGATTATTTCATCACCCAGGAATTAAGCCCAGTACCCGATGATTCTCTTCTCTGCTCCTCTCCCTTCTCTGACACCCTCCACCTTCAAGTAGACCCCAGTGTCTGTTGTTTCCTTGTTTGTGTTCATGAGTTCTCATCATTTAGCTCTCACTTATAAATGAGAACATTCAGTATTTGGTTTTCTGTTCCTGCATTAGTTTGCTAATAATAACAGCCTCCAGCTCCATGCATGTTTTGAAAAAAGACATTATCTTGTTCTTTTTTATGGCTGCATAGTATTCCATGGTGTATCTGTACCACATTTTCTTTATCCAAGCTGTCATTTAGGTTGATTCCATGTCTTTGCTATTGTGAATAGTGCTGCAATGAACATTCACGTGCATGTGTCTTTACGGTAGAATAATTTACCTTCCTCTGGGTGCATGTGCAGTAATAGGATTGCTGGGTCAAATGGTAGTTCTGCTTTTAGCTCTTTGAAGAGTTGCCATACTGCTTTCCACATTGGTTGACCAAATTTTCCCACCAACAGTGTATAAGTGTTCCCTTTTCTCTGCAACTTTGCCAGCATCTGTTATTTTTTGACTTTTTAATAATACCCATCTTGTGAGCATTTGAATTTATCTTCCTCCATAAACCAGGGTCCAGTCACTCGATGATGTTTTCTACAAAACCTGGCACCTCTAAGAAGCTCACTGACCAGTAAAGCTGCTGAAGTTGTGAGAAAAGAAAAAAATGTAGTAATCAAAAGACTATATATAGTCTTTGATCCTATTTCTCCTACTAGCTGGGTGTTCCTGGTCAAATCACTTAGCCACCTGGGACACACTTGGTTCTTCATCTGTGAGATGGGAATTTGTACCCCACAGGAAGATTGTGTGGAAGAGAGATTCAGTGTCTCCTCACACAATTTTGGTGCACAGTAAATGTTAGCCCTTTTCTAATACTCTTGCTTCTATTTTCCAGCTAATTGCCTCAGCCTCTGCTGCTGCCGTGAACCTACAAGGAAGAGCTCTCATGTCTAAGAGCTCTGATGTCCATGATGAATTAGGGTTCAGCTTTCCTCTCTCTTCTATCGCTTTACTCCACAAAGGCATAAATGTCAGAGCCACGGGAACAAGAAGACAATGGCTGCCCTTGGGTAGGAGAGAGCAGACCAGGAGGGAAAGATGGTTCTTCCAATCTCAAATCAGCTGTCATCATCCCAGCTTGTCTCCTTTGACAAAAGCGACTTGGGGAGTTCTGGATGCTCAAGCCATCAGCCTGTCCAGGGTAACATGTTCATCGCTTCCTAACTTGCTCTGTCTTTGTTATTGTTAGGACAGGATGTGTGAAAATCTGAACAGCCCCCGTGACCAGGGCTCCGCAGTTTATCAAACAAAAGCTGACATTTCATCTGAACAATTTTATTTCTCTCTAAAGCACCATAACACAAAAAAGCTCAGATTGTTAGTGTGATCTGTATTGCAATGGATCTTCAGGCTTTGCTGTTAGAGAGGGGATTCTGGTACTTGGAGCCAGCAGTGGGAATGGGACAAGAGAGAAGAGCAAGTAGCTAACATTCTTGGCATGTGTCCTGCGTGTGTCAGGCAATGGGCTGGGCATCCTGTGTTCTCCATCCTTACTGTAATTGTTATATTGGATGTGATGACCTTCATTGCATAGGTGAAGACTGATTCTCTGAGAATAGTCATTCATTCCATGTCTCCCTTTAGAAAGTGTGAAATGAGGTTTAATTCCTGGTACATCACTTTCCTCTACATGAAATTCTCCTAGCCTGCAGATAAAAAGCTCAGGTTCTCATCCTGTCTCTCCTACATAAGAGCTGGGTGAGCCTGGGCAAGTCTTATAGATTCTCTCTGAGCTTCTTTATCTCATCTTTAAAATTGAAAGACTTATTTTAGCCCTTGACTACTTCTGGGGTCACTGTGTAACTCGGTCAAGAGAATCCATCACCGAACCCTTGTGTGCCAGGGATCCACAAGACCACACCTGCATTGGGAGGTTCATGAGGACTTGCGGGACTCTGCATGTATAGTTGCACTCACAACTATGATTTATTACAGTGATATACCAAGGATACATGGGCAGAGCATACAGGAAATATACATAGGAAGAGTGTGTAGGAATCCATGTCAGGCTTCGTTATGTTCTCTATCTCCTGAGAAGGATCATTCAGAGCACACCTTCCCCCAGCAGTGAAAACACAGAGACCTGTGTGCAATGTATCTGCCCAGAGAAATCTATCAGTGGGTCAGTGCCCAACATGTTTACTGAGTGCTGGTCACATGGCGCCTTTGCCTAGCACAGACCAAATGCCACACTCCCAGAAGGAAAGCAGCATAAGCCATACTATTTGCACAAGCCATCTAGTCACAATGAGCCACACTCAGTTAGGGAAAGTTTATATCCGTGTAGGGAACTGTATACCAGCCAAGTTCCCAGAAACAGTCCAAAGGCCAGCTTGGCAAAAAGGCCTTTCTAAGGAAAGCAGTCTCTACTCGGCTCCATTAACTCTTTTCTGCTGCTCAGGGTACCAGTGAGAGTGAAAAGGTGCTTATGGGATGGTGATGGTACCACAGGACAAGGGGCCATGGATCATCCAGAGCATGGACCGAAAAACTAGGCAGTGAAACGCTGCATGGCCTGGCATGTCCCGGACCCATCTTAACTGGTCCAGTTTAACTCATGTTCTCTAGAAGCACAGTTTTCAAAATTGACTTCTGATTCCCCATGTATGTCATTCAAAAGGGAATTTCCATGTCTGGTGTTTAGGCAGACACAAGACATTGCTTTTAAGGGGAAAACAGACTTGAAAATGAAGGCATTATTGAAAAAGAGATTCACTTTGTTATGTGCTTTGTCTTTGGTTGTGCATGTTTAACTCTAACATTGTACTCAAATTACCACGACTGAATTTTAATATTGTGAACAGTCCAACAAAGAGGTTATTAATTAGTATTTCTAGCTATCTACAGCCCATTAAATCTGTTGCTTGTTAAAGGCAGTATAGTTGCAAGTTCAAATGACTTAAAATAATGAGCAGAATTCATTTTCAGTTCATTAACACAGTTGTCAGCCTTCCTGGGCAGGTAGCAGTAGCGTAATTTTACTGCCCACAGATGAAGCTGCCGAGGACAGAGACATCCCTTCCTGGGTCTCTGTGCCTTCTTCATTCTTGTCACATTTCTCAGCAATGTGCTCTCTAATTCTCTGATCTTTTGACATTGCCATTCGCTGGAAAAAGGACATTAATCAAAATATGTATGCTGAAATTTTATTTAAGCAGAAATAAGGACACTCCTAAGTTCAGGTGTCTGTGTGAGCATTTTCATTAGAAATGTGCAGAGTCTCCAGCCTGGCCTCTGCATGGAGGCAAGTTACCCCCAAGGGGATCCAGGGCTGCAGGTACCAGCTCAGGCTCCTTCCTTCTCCCTGTGCCGGTGCACCTCTGCACCTTTGCACCTGGATGCAGCTGGGAGAGGGTTGATCCAAATGCACATTCCATTTCTTCAGAAGCATTTCTGCTTTACACTTCTCTGCCAGCTCAGTATTTTCTGTTAGCATTAAATAAAATTAAATATATAGAGTATATATATGTAGGTGTATAAATGTGTATGTATATGTATGTGTATATACACAGATATATATATATATATGTATGTGTATAAATATACACATAGAGAGAGACAGAGAGACAGAGACAGAGACAATTGAATGGTGAGCCCCATCTGAAATATAAGTCCTCATCCTCACCCCCAGAACCTCTGAATATGACCTTATTTGAGAAAGGGCCTTTGTAAATGTAATTGGGAGATTGGGGGATTAGGGATCTCAAGATGAGATTATCCTGAATTATCCAGTTTTTTCCTAAATTTAACATCAAATGTCCTTACAAGAGAAAGGCAGATGAGGTCTGAGACAGTGAGAAGAAGGCCATGTGAAAACAAAAGTAGAGGGTGGGGCTATGTGGCCACACAACAAGGAATTCAGGAACCACCATAAGTGAGAAGAGGCAAGAAGGGATTCTCTCACTGAGCCTTCAGATTCCTGGCCTCCAGAACTGTGAAACAGAAAACTCCTACTGTTTTAAGTGACCACATTTACAGTAATTTCCCATGGCAGCTCTAAGAAACAAATTACTATACACACACATAAACACACACAGTCACACATACACACACATGCATACATGCATATACATATCCAATTTATATGCACATACATATATACATATAGAAATGTATACCCATGCCCAACACAGGCCTGGCACACACTTTATATTCAATAAGCATCATTCCCTTCTCTTCTCCCTGTCCTGACCTGCCTCTGTTCCCGAGAGTGAAGGCAGCTCTGGAAAATCAGCACCCCATTGTACCAAGTGTCCCTCATCTGATTTCAATGTTTGCACCGAAGAACTTCCCTAGCACTTTGGGAGGCCAAGGTAGGCGGATCACCTGAGGTCAGGTGTTCAAGACCAGCCTTACCAGTATGGTGAAACCCCATCTCTACTAAAAATACAAAAATTAGCCAGGCACGGTGGGAGGTGCCTGTAGTCCCAGCTACTCAGGAGGCTGAGACAGGAGAATTGCTTGAACCCGGGCAGCGGAGGTTGCGATGAGCCAAGATCTTGCCATTGCACTCCAGCCTGAATGACAGAGCGAGACTCCGACTCAAAAAAAAAAAAAAAAAGTTTCTTCTTCCTGACTCAATCCTGTCACCCTCTGAACCAAGATGTGCAGAGCACCT
Organism: Nomascus leucogenys; assembly: GCF_006542625.1. Classification (NCBI taxonomy): domain Eukaryota; kingdom Metazoa; phylum Chordata; class Mammalia; order Primates; family Hylobatidae; genus Nomascus; species Nomascus leucogenys. The sequence goes on from NC_044400.1 coordinate 74,010,052, forward strand.
CTAAGGCCAAGCTCTGGGCTGAATGCAACTTGCAGAAGCCTCAGAGAGCCTTCATCCATGGCCCAATGTGGTCCAGAGAAAAGCACCCGCTTGAGGAAACATGTAAGTCCTCATAAAATCTGCTGTTTCAGTTACCTGGAATAGATGTTCTTCAGGACGCTCCATACGCCACAGTGCTATAAGTACAGATGCACTTAAATAGCCTTTGCCACACGTCAGACTCTGCACTGAGCTTTTTTTATACAATAACTTATTTAATGCTTACATTATTTCTTCATGTGAACTACTATTATTATCTCATCCTATGAGGAAGAAACTGAGGCACAAAGAGATCATAGAGCTTGTGTGCAGAGGTGCTGGAGGTGCGAACCCAGCCATGGGCCTCCTGGGTCTGTATTTTTCAACACTGCCTGAGACTGTGAATAAAAGACAATCCTGGGTATATTTCAGCCGTTTCTCACACCTAAACATATCCTAACGGTGTATTTTTTTTGTTGTTCTTATTTTTTCTTCTCTTAATCACACAGGACTTGCTCACTTGGAAACTGATTAAAAACAACACTTTTTTTTTTTTTTGGCATCAGCTACTAAAAAGGCATCAAATGGAAGTAGATCTATTGGTTATGATATTTCCTGTGGGGAACTCCAAAGACTTTTGGAATATACTGTAATCTCCTACAATGACCTGTTCTAAGGCTCTGCAAAAAAAAAAAAAAATTAATAAAGAGGAGGAAATGGAGATGGAACATTTATCATGTTTGATTTTTCATTGACTTTGGTGTTGGGGAGATGTTAAGGGTGTCCTATCAGGGGGACTCAGTGAAGCATCACAGTTGAAGATTTGCCGTGTGTTTTTATTCATTCCTTTGGCCCTTCCAACAGAGGCCCCTAGAGTGTCAGGGCTCGAGGAGGGGATACCTTGTGCCACTTGTGGATTCCATAAAGACGGAGTTTTGTTTTCCTAAACACATTTAAGATCTTTCTCTGTCCACTTTACTCAATCCTCCCTGAAGAGGTGGAGTGACTCACCAGAGTGACAAATTCCAGAAAATTGTACTGGCTTAGCTCAGTCCCTCATTTTCACCCGGTCCTCGTCGCCTTTGGTGAGCTGGAGAAAGGAGCCAGGAGTGGCATCTTTCTGGTCCATTCTCACCTGGTAATGGGCCGTGTGCAGAAGTCTGCTGTGGCTGAGGTTTCTGGTTTCTGCACCCCATCTTTCTGGCTCACAGCTGCAGTAATTCAAGTTCAGACTAGTATGGCAGAATCCTGCCTCCAAGACACCTTGCAAGTCTTTCCACTTTTTGCCTCTGGGACTCTCTGAAGCTGAATGAGCCTGTTTGGCCAACAAACTTGTGCAGCAGAAATGATGGGCATATCCAGGCATGGTGGTTCACACGTGTGGTCCTAGCTACTCAGGAGGCTGTGGTGGAAGAATCACTTGAGTCCAGGAATTTGAAACCAGCTGGTTAATATAGTGAGATCCCTTCTCTATGAAACATTTAACAAATTAGCCAGGCATGGTGGTGTGCTCCTGTAGTCCCAGCTACTTGGGAGGCTGAGGCAGAAAGATCCCTTGAGCCCAGGAGGCCGAGGTTGTAATGAGCTATGATGGCGCCATTGCACTCCAGCTTGGGCAACAGAACAAGGCACTGTCTCGTCAAGAATAAAGAAAGAAACGCTGGGCAGTTAAACCTCTGTAGGCAACCCTTAGTCCATGGGAAGAGGAGCCAGTGGCTTTATGCTCCAGCTTCCCCTCCTTGAGATGACAACTCTGCAAGCGTGCTTTATTTTTTTCAGGGTGTTTGGAACAATCACGCCTCCATTAGAACTGACCTTGATAAGACACTTTTATGCCAGCTTTTTCTCCTCCCTAGTCTCATTCCCCACCCACCCTCATTTTTGCTTCCTGGAATCATCTCCAAGATAATCAGCCTACATCCAATCCTTGTCATGGCTTCTGACTTGTGGGGAACCCAGGTTGAGACACTGCCTGTTTCTATAAATTCAGTGAGCTCACTTATCTTGCGCTGACAGCAAGCTAAGCCTTCCAGGCTTTGGTGGCAACAAAGCTTCTGTCTGGGCCTCTATGCTTATCTGGTTTTACTTCTTAAATCACTTAGATTTTGGAAGAGAAGAACTGTGCGGTTTTGGGGAGGGATACTCAAAGACTCCAGCATGCAGAGGTTTTTAATACATTTATAGTATTTCACAGACTGCAAAGTGCCTTTGCATCTGTGACTTCAACAATGTGAGGGACACACACACACACACACACACACACATACACACAGAGCAAAGGTCTTAGCAAGGCCACTCCATACCTCTGTAACCTCAGGCATGTCATAAACTCAAGCATTAAATAAGGGTATCTAAGAAAGAACACTGCCTTCAAAAGGTTCACTTTGAACTAGAAGAAAAAAAAACAGAAAAGTATAAATTATTGGCAGAAACTACACGGCAATTTTTATTTATTTATTTATTTATTTATTTATTTATTTTTTTGATATGGAGTCTCGCTCTCACCCAGGCTGGAGTGCAGCGGAGTGACCTTGGCTCACTGCAAACTCCACCTCCCAGGTTCAAGCAATTCTCTGCCTCAGCCTCCCAAGTAGCTGGGATTACAGGTGCATGCCATCACGCCTGGCTAATTTTTGTATTTTTAGTAGAGACGGGGGTTTCACCATCTTGGCCAGTCTGGTCTTGAACTCCTGACCTTGTGACCCATGCACCTTGTCCTCCTAAGGTGCTGGGATTACAGTCATGAGCCACCACACCCGGCCAGTTACATGGCCTTTAAAGCCCCAGTATGAGCTACCAAGGTAACACTGAGAGCCGGATGGTAAGTAAGAGTCTCCTCACCATTCTCTGGGCCTTGGCATCATTTTGGATTCTTGGATAGGTTGCCTAACATCTCTTGGTCCTGGCATCCACATCTGGAAAATGGATATAAAGACACTCCAATCCTTTTCTGAAGTGGAGTAAGAATGAATAGAACGAGGTAGGTAAAGCAGTTAGCAAATGGCTAGGCATACAGCTGGTCCCTAGTGAACTCTAGACATTTATGTTAGTGATCCATTGCTATTTGTATATTACCACAGAACTTAGTGATTCTAACAAAATAAATGAACATGTATTATGTCGCACAGTTTCTGAGGGTCAGGAATTCAGGGCTACCTGATTGGTTGGCTCTGGCTGCTAGTATCCCATGAGATATCAGTCAGAGGACAGCTGGGCTGCGGCCATTTGAAGGCTGGACTGGATTTGGAAGATCTGATTCCAAGGTGTGGCCCCTCATGGCTGGCAAGTTGGCATTGGCAACTGGCAGGAAGACTCGGTTTCTTGCCAAAGAAACCTCTCCACTGAGCTGCTAGAATGTCCTCATGATATGGCAGCTGGCTTCCTATATGTATATGCATATGTATTTCTATTTCTATATCTACTTGTACTTTTACTTCTGTGTTTCTATATCTATCCCAATGTAGTTTAAGGTAAATTTTAAAGCCATCAGTTCCAACCATAAGAGCAGAGAGGAATGAGATGTCACTAGGAACTTCCTGTGATCCTTCCAAATGAGTATATTCTATTTGGGTAAGCTGAAAGGTGGCAATAACAGGTGCGAGGGCAGGGAGGAAGGAGAGACACATATCTGAAAGACAGATGGATGAAGGCATGGGGTAGAGGACTCAAGCTGGAAAGAACACAGGGAGAGGCAAAAAAACAGATGTCAGTGGAGGAGGGAGCAATGAGGTCAACAGCAGATTATTGGACACATTTCAGCAGGAGTCTAACCTGATCAAAGTGGCCACAACTAAAATTGGTTTAGGCACAATGCAAAGGAGTAGGGTAGCTTGACAAATCCTGGAGGCAGGAGACTGTTCAGTGTTTCAATATGCATTTATTATGAGCAAAATGCATGTCACTGCGGGGTAATGGGCACTAATTTACTCAAAGACCCCTTGAGAGAACATCTTAAGCTCTGCCTTCTAGACAAGTAGAAATTAAGATATGACAATACTTGTGAGTGAAAACTCTGAGCTGACAGTCCATGCAATCTTCCTGGGTTCTGGTGATTATAGCCAAGGCTGGGCACACTTTGAGGAAAGCCTTATGGCAGCAGATACCTTGCCAGCTTTTCTTGAACAACATCATCAGGATCATTGGAGGAGCTTGCATTTGCATTGCTATGTACAGGAGTCTTCACCTGATAGTAACTGAGCATCATCACCTGTTAATGAGCACCATTACCTAAAACTGAGCATCATCATTACCTGTTATCCTGGACCCACCTCATAAGTCCCGGAATGGAAGACAGCATGGTGAAGGGGGCAGCGCTTGACTTATCTAGAGTTGAACTGACCCAGGTTCAAACCCCAGTTGCTTGATACCTATATTTTTCATGAACTTCTGTTCTCTCTCTCTCTCTCTCTGTGTGTGTGTGTGTGTATGTTTTCAGATAAGCCAATAACTACTAGAATGACTGTAGTCACAATTAAATAAGAGTCTACTTGAAAATTATCTTGCTCATGGTAGAGGTTAGCTTCCTTCCATTTTGCTTGGCTTCTTAAGTCACACAACAGAGAAAGTACTGAAAGGAATTAGGCATTAGTCTCTGAGGATGGTGACCTTTAAGCAACAGTGACACCCCACTGGGCAGGTCTTGACCCTGAAGAATATTATTGGCCAAGTGAGGTTTGTAAAATCCATTACAGGTCACTCAGTTGCTACTATGTTGTTCCTTTTTTAACTCACGAACTGGTGATCTTGAAATGTGTCCCTTAAATTCTGATAACATTCTCAGCATGGTGACCTGTGTACAACTCTGCTTTTAAAATGCATGTTTTCATCTATCTCTGGTACTTAATCCAGGCCCTATCCAGAGCTTATCCTTATTTGACTTTTCTATTCCAGGTCGACCATTTAAAATCTATTCTCTGGTATGAACGAAAAAAACAAAAACAAAAACGCCCAGTCCAAACATGCTATATTACCTGTGAACCAAGCACATAAGCTGCTCTTGGGGGACACATAGGATGAGAAAGAATTAAGCATTTGTTATTGAAACCACTAAGAGTCTGGGGTTGTTTTATTACAGTAAAGTTTTGTCTATCTTGATTAAATAAATTAGAAGGTTTGGGTTTAACACCCATGTCATAATTAGCAAATAATCAGTTCCAGATCCTTGGGCCAGAGAACACCAATGAGGCTCCCATCCACACGGAAGGGTTTGGGATAATAGGATCTGGGTTTCAAACCAAACTGAGAGAAGTTCTACATGATGAAGCCTGGGGGATGGAGGACCAGAATTCTGATGAATAGGAGTCAATTTGGATCAAAGGAAATGGTATTTAGTGCTTATTTAGTATTCTGAAGAATAAAGCACAGTTGAATCTGAAATAAATGGCTAAAAAATTAATCTCAAAGGGTCATGGGAGGAGAAAAACAGCTGCATATATATAGGGCTAAAATTATGGATGCTTCAGAGCTAAGGCCTTGAATCAGGTGCTGTGACACCTGGCTCATCGGGTGCCCTGAGTGTATGGTAGGGGGTGGGCACACACGTGGTGGGACATTGCTTCTTTGGGCCATGGTTTTCTCTTCTTGTAATATGAAAATAATTATATTTATCTCATATTTAGTACTAAACCATGTATGACGAAAAACAAGAGGCAACAACACAAATGTGCAAGAATTGCATATAAGACAAATTCCAGTTGAGGTTTCACCTTAAACAGATGGTGCACTCTTCCTGGACTTCTGCAGGACAGTTTTCTCATCATGTGAGCATACTTACAAATTGTTCCAGCTGTTCCAAAATCCCCATCCAGGTCTGTAGCCAGGCAGAGATTACAGTTTGCTCTGGCTCCATTACGTTTCTATTAGAATTTTCCACCCTCAGCAGGGGTTCTCCATTCTAACAGCTCATATGAAGAGCCAGGGACAAAAAGTAATTTGTAATTTGGACAAAGTAGGACAGCCAAGGGAGTATTGTTCTGTTTTGTTTTGTTTCCCCAGCTTTACTGAAGCATAATTAGTATATAAAAAGTTGCACATGATTAATGTGTACAATTTGGTGAGCTTGGACATGTGTGTAGACTCATGTTATCATCCATCGCCACAATCAAGGTAAAAAACATTTTCATTGCCTTTAAAAGTTTCACTGTAACCCTTTATGTACATGTGTGATAAGAACACAGCATGAGACATACTCTTTTAACAGACAAATTTTTAAGTTCACAATACCTTATTGTTAACTCAAGGCACTAGAGGGTATATCAAGTATCTAAGACAGTCAAACATAGAAAGAGTTTCTTGTTAATCAGATGACAGCTGAAAGGTAACTGGTTGCAAAGCACAGGTCTAGAAAACCTGTTTCCACCAGATGGTTTTTGCCATTGTGGTGTCATCAGGGAGCTGCGCTTTATTTTCCTCTCATCTACACATTTATCAGGGACTTGCAATGGGCCAAATATTGCTAAAAGTAATTTCAACTTTTTGTTTTCTCAAGAGTCCCTTGTATAAGGGACATGGCATTATCCTCTATTTTTAGATGGAGTTATTAATACAAAGGGACATATTCAGGGTTATGCAAATGGTAAGGATGGATGAGACGTTGAACTCAAGCAGTTTGCTCCAGACCCTCACTCGTACCCTGGGGACTGTATCCTATGTTCATATGTCTATGTGTTGAAGAACTAGCATGGTTCTCAAAATTGAGAGAGCAACAGATTTACTGGGAAGCATCATAAAATGCTGATGTCTAGACCTCATTCCATGTATACAAAGCACACGTGTCAAATTCAAGCATTTTGTTGCCTCCTTTATGGTTGATGTTTATCTATAGGTCACTTTCCTCCAATCCCCACCTCATGCTTTCACTTCACCTGCCAGGATCATGCTAACTGCTCCTTTAAAAAAATTTGCATAAATAAACAGTTGTATAATTGAATGCAAGAATATATGAATTGTGGCTGGGAGCAGTAGCCATACCTGTAATCCTAACATTTTGAAAGGCTGAGGCAGAGGGATCACTTGAGCCAAGGAGTTCAAGACCATCTTGGCAACAAAGTGAGACCCCCCATCTTGACCAAAAATAAAAAAATTGTCTTGGCATGGTGGAGTGTGCCTGTAGTCCCAGCTGATCAGGAAGATGATGTGGGAGGATCCTTTGAGCCAAGGCAGGTGAGGCTGCAATTAGCTGTGATCACACCAATCACTCTAGCCTGGGTGACAGAGGAAACTCTGTCTCAAAAAAAAAAAAAAAAAAAAAGCTCGAGCTCTGCTAAGGGACAGACTGCCTCCTTAAGTTGGTCCCTGACCCCCATACCTCCTGACTGGGAGACATCTCACCTCCCAGCAGGGGTCAACAGACACATACAGGAGAGCTCCAGCTGGCATCTGGCAGGTGACCCTCTGGGACAAAGCTTCCAGAGGAAGGAACAGACAGCAATCTTTGCTATTCTGCAGCCTCCACTGGTGATACTCAGGCAAACAGGGTCTGGAGTGGACCTCCAGCAAACTCCAGCAGACCTACAGCAGAGGGGCCTGACTGTTAGAAGGAAAAGTAACAAACAAAAAGGAATAGCATCAACTTCAACCAAAAAAATTATCCACACAAAAATCCCATCCAAAGGTCACCAGCATCAAAGACCAAAGGTAGATAAATCCACGAAGATGAGGAAAATCCAGCGCATAAAGGCTAAAAATTCCGAAAACCAGAATGTCTCTTCTCCTCCAAAGGATCACAACTCTCACCAGCAAGGGAACAAAACTGGACAGAGAATGAGTTTGATGAATTGACAGAATTAGGCTTCAAAAGGTGGGTAATAACAAAGGAGCATGTTCTAACCCAATGCAAGGAAACTAAGAACCTTGAAAAAAGGTTAGAGGAAGTGCTAACTGGAATAACCAGTTTAGAGAATAACATAAATGACCTGATGGAGCTGAAAAGCACAGCACGAGAACTTCGTGAAGCATACACAAGTATCAATATTTGAATTGATCAAGCAGAAGAAAGGATATCAGAAACTGAATATCAACTTAATGAAATAAAGTGTGAAGACAAGATTACAGAAAAAAAGAATGAAAAGGAACAAACAAAGCCTCCAAGAAATATGGGACTGTGTGAAAAGACCAAACCTACATTTGATTAGTGTACCTGAAAGTGACGGGGAGAATGGAACCAAGTTGGAAAACCCTCTTCAGGGTATTATCAAGGAGAACTTCTCCAACCTAGCAAGACAGGCCAACATTCAAATTCAGGAAATACAGAGAACACCACAAAGATACTCCTCGAGAAGAGCAACCCCAAGACACATAATCGTCAGATTCACCAAGGCTGAAATGAAGGAAAAAATGTTAAGGGCAGCCAGAGAGAAAGGTCGGGTTACCCACAAAGGGAAGCCCATCAGACTAACAGTAGATCTCTCTGCAGAAATCCTACAAGCCAGAATATAGTGGGGCCAATATTCAACACTCTTAAAGAAAAGAATTTTCAACCCAGAATTTCATATCCAGCCAAACTAAGCTTCATAAGTGAAGGAGAAATAAAATCCTTTACAGACAAGCAAATGTGGAGAGATTTTGTCACCACCAGGCCTGCCTTACAAGAGATCCTGAGAAAGCCCTAAACATGGAAAGGAACAACTGGTACCAGCCATTGCAAAAACATACCAAATTGTAAGAACCATTGACATGATGAAGAAACTGCATCAATTAAAGGGCAAAATAACCAGCTAGCATCATAATGACAGCATCAGATTCACACATAACAATATTAACCTTAAACATAAATGGGCTAAATGCTCCAATTAAAAGACACAGACTGGCAAATTGGGTAACAAGTCAAGACCCATCAGTGTGCTGTATTCAGAAGACCAATCTCATGTACAAAGACACACATAGGCTCAAAATAAAAGGATGGAGAAACATTTACCAAGCAAATGGAAAGCAGATAAAAAACAAGGGTTGCAATCCTAGTCTCTGATAAAACAGCCCTTAAACCAACAAAGATCAAAAGAGACAAAGAAGGGCATTACATAATGGAAAAGGGATCAATGCAACAAGAAGAGCTAACTGTCCTAAATATATATGCACACAATACAGAAGCACCCAGATTCATAAAGCAAGTTCCTAGAGAATGATGAAGAGACTTAGACTCCTACACAAAAATAGTGGGAAACTTTAACACCCCACTGTCAATAGTAGACAGATCAAAGAGACAGAAAATTAACAAGGATATTCAGGACTTGAACTCAGCTCTGGACCAAGTGTATCTAATAGACATCTACAGAACTGTTCACCCCAAATCAACAGAATATACATTCTTCTCAGCATCATATTGCACTTATTCTAAAATTGACCACATAATTGGAAGTAAAACACTCCTCTGCAAATGCAAAAAACAGAAATCATAACAGTCTCTCAGACCACACTGCAAGCAAATTAGAACTCAGGATTAAGAATTGCACAACTACATGGAAACTGAACAACCTGCTCCTGAATGACTACTGGGGAAATAATGAAATATAGGCAGAAATAAATAAGTTCTTTGAAAACAATGAGAACAAAGACACAATGTATCAGAATCTCTGGGACACAGCTAAAGCAGTGTTTAGAGGGAAATTTATAGCACTAAATGCCCCCAGCAGAAAGCAGGAAAGATCTAAATTTGACACCCTAACATCACAATTAAAAGAACTAAAGAAGCAAGAGCAAACAAATTCAATAGCTAGCAGTAGACAAGAAATAACTAAGATCAGAGCAGAAGTGAAGGAGATACAGACATGAAAAACTCTTTAAAAAATCAATGAACCCAGGAACTAGTTTTTGAAAAGATTAACAAAATAGACTGCTAGCCAGACTAAAGAAGAAAAGAGAGAAGAATCAAATAGACACAAGACAAAATGGTAAAGGGGATATCATCGCTGATCCTACAGAAACACAAACTACCATAAGAGAATACTATAAACACCTCTACATAAATAAACTAGAAAATCCAGAAGAAATGAATAAATTTCTGGACACATGCAGCATCCCAAGACTAAACCAAGAAAAAGTCAAATCCCTGAATATACCAATAACAAGTTCTGAAATTGAGGCAGTAATTAATAGGCTACCAACCTAAAAAAGCCCAGGACCAGATGAATTCACAGCTGAATTCTTCCAGAGGTACAAAGAGAAGTGGGTACCATTCCTTCTGAAACTATTCCAAACAATAGAAAAAGAGGGACTCCTCCCTAACTCACTTTATGAGGCCAGCATCATCCTGATACCAAAACCTGGCAGAGACACAACAACAACAAAATAATTTCGGGCCAATATCCCTGGTGAATATCAATGCTAAAATCCTCAATAAAATACTGGCAAACAGAATCCAGCAGCACATCAAAAAGTTTATCCACCATGATCAAGTCAGCTTCATCCCTGGAATGCAAGGCTGGTTCAACATACGCAAATCAATAAATGTAATACATCACATAAACAGAACTAGTGGCCAAAACCACATGATTATCTCAACAGATGCAGAAAACACCTTCAATAAAATTCAACAACCCTTCATGCTAAAAACTCTCAATAAACTAGATATTGATGGAATGTATCTCAAAACAATAAGAGCTATTTATGAGAAACCCACAGCCAATATCACACCGAATGAGCAAAAGCTGGAAGCATTCCCTTTGAAAACCGGCACAAGACAAGGATGCCCTCTCTCACCACTCCTATTCAACACAGTATTGGAAGTTCTGGCCAGGGCAATCAAGCAAGAGAAAGAGATAAAAGGCATTCAACTAGGAAGAGAGGAAGTCAAATTGTCTCTGTTTGCAGATGACATGATTCTATATTTAGAAAACCCCATCATCTCAGCCCATAATCTCCATCAGCTGATAAGCAACTTCAGCAACGTCCTGGGATACAAAATCAATGTGCAAAACTCACAAGCATTCCTATACACCAACAATAGACAGAGAGCCACATCATGAGTGAATTCCCATTCACAATTGCTACAAAGAGAATAAAATACCTAGAAATACCACTTACAAGGGATGGGAAGGACCTCTTCTAGGAGAGGAACAAACCAGTGCTCAAGGAAATGAGAGAGGACACAAACAAATGGAAAAATATTCCATGCTCAGGCATAGGAAGAATCAATATCGTGAAAATGGCCATGCTACCCAAAGTAAGTTATAGATTCAATGCTATCCCCAACAAGCTACCATTGATTTTCTTCACAGAATTAGAAAAAAACTACTTTACATTTCATATGGGACCAAAAAAAGAGCCTGTAGAGTCAAGACAATCCTAAGCAAAAAGAACAAAGCTGGAGGCATCACACTACCTGACTTCAAACTATACTTCAAGGCTACAGTAACCAAAACAGGATGGGACTGGTACCAAAACAGATATATAGACTAATGGAACAGAACAGAGGCCTCGGAAATAACGCCACACATCTATGACCATCTGATCTTTGACAAACCTGACAAAAACAAGCAATGGTGAAATGATTCCCTATTCAATAAATGGTGTTGGGAAAACTGGCTAGCTATATGCAGAAAATTGAAACTGGACCCCTTCCTTACACCTTATACAAAAATTAACTCAAGATGGATTAAAGACTTAAACTTAAGGCCTAAAATCATAAAAACCCTAGAAGAAAACCTAGCCAATACCATTCAGAACATAGGCATGGACAAGGACTTCATGTCTAAAACTCCAAAAGCAATGGCAACAAAAGCCGAAATTGACAAATGGGATCTAATTAAACTAAAGAGCTTCTGCACAGCAAAAGAAACTATCATCAGTGTGAACAGGCCACCTACAGAATGGGAGAAAATTTTTGCAATCTATCCATCTGACAAAGGGCTAACATCCAGAATCTGCAAGGAATTTAAACAAATTTACAAGAAAAAAAAAAAAAAACTCCATCAAAAAGTAGGCAAAGGATATGAACAGACACTTCTCGAAAGAAGACATTTATGTGGCCAACAAACATATGAACAAAAGCTCAACATCACTGGTCATTAGAGAAATGCAAATCAAAACCACAATGAGATGCCATCTCACGCCAAGCAAATGTCACATGCGCAATGGACTTTGACCATGAGTGTGTCCCTTAGCCTTCTATTCAGCTGTCCCTGTTTGTGTTACATCTGTTACAACAGAGAGTCTGAAACAATTTTCTAATAGGAAAAGTAAATCTGGACTGCCTTCATTAAAACTGCAACCCAGCATGGAGGGTCTAAGTGAAGTCTCCAAGCATGTTTACTATGTAGCTTCCCTGGATAGCAAAATGAAATCAAGGAATTGTAGTGTTAATCTTAGGGGAATAAATATATTTCCAAGGGATTTGTATGTACTTGATTTCATTCTCTCTTAGAGAAAATGCACCTATCTCACTTAAAGTCCACTAAACAAGTTTACAATTTAAACTGAGACCTCTTTTGCTTCTTTCTGAATTCCTAACCTTGAACTTTTATGATTTTAATGTCTATTTGTTCAGAGCCTACTGAGTTCCTACAAGTTCACAAATACTATCACTTATTTTCACAAATCTCAATCTTATGAATTAGAAACTGAGAGGTTAACTATCCTCTCTGTAACTATTAAATAATTGGGTTTCACAGGTGGATTGAATTCCCTGGGACACAAACTTTTTACAGTAGCTGAGCTGGGTTCCGTTGATTACGTCAAGCCCAACAAAGGTAATCTCTCTTTTGACTAACTTAAAAACAGCTGATGAGGAATTTTAAGCATGTCTGCAATATCACTTCACATTGGCACCTAGGTTAGTGTTTGTTGAAATGGATAAAGATTGTAGCTGAGTTGACATATTAGAAATTCATCACAATAATAGAGTTGACCCATATGGTGCTAAAACAAGCACACATTTCAACACATCACACTGCCTTTTACAAAATGTTTCCCATTATTTATTTTTTGTCTTAAGGACAAAATACTCTTTTTACTAACAGTGATTCACCATGGAAATAATTTCCAAGGATGAAGTAGAGATAAAAGGTGAGCCCATTAAAACTTACACAGTGGGTTTGAGTAGGTTAAGGTGAACTCTTTTCAGATGAAGATAGCATCGTTTCTCTAAATTCTATAGCAAAAGAAAAAACACAGAACTTCTGGAAGATAGGTATGATATGGTTTTCAAAGCAGTGAGTGTAATGGTAGACTGGAGAAGAAGTAAGTGTAATAAGGTTCTTCATTTCCATAGTGTGTAATATCTATTTTTAGTAAGGCAAATAATCACATCCTGTATCACATTTGGAATGAATATTTGATCTGTTATCACCTTTATTATTAAATTCCTTGGAGATCTGCTCATCCTGTGTTCCACTTATATCTGTAGTTGTGAATTCAAACCACCTTGGATATCTGCTTTTTCTACAGCAGATCCAAAACGTTTCATTTCATCCAAAATGAAAATTTCAGGGCTCAGTAAAAGGCTGATGCCAGTCAAAAAGCAAGGAAGAAAATGAACCAAAAAAATAAAAATAAGAAGATGCAAGAACTTCTGATAATAAAAATAAATAATATTAAAAGCATCAATAATATGGTCCCATTTAAAGTAAGGTCTGTAATGCTACACTCCTAGTTGCAATGAGTATCATTCCCAAATTCTAGCATAGCTATCGCTAATATCAGGAATCACAACCCAGGACGATAGAGGAAGGTGCACTTGTGTGTACAGCCACATGTTTAAAAGCCCCCAGGTGTTTTAAAAGTTTTTTTTTCTGCAGAGACTGTTCCAACAGGTGAAATTTTGTATCTGAAAAGAAGTCACATCATTTCTGTAGTGATGCCATGTGACAAAATAAATGACACTTTCCATACATTTATGGTTTCTATTGTACCAGTCTCTGGGACAGAACTATTATCTCCACTCAGAATTGCTTGCAAGGGCAGTATCCTATATGCAGTCACTACTACAAATAAGAAATAAAATACAAGAAGAAGATTGATTAAGACATCACACTGCCCAAGGCTATGACAGGTAAGATCATAGGAAGCAGTGCAATATGTAATGATTCAGGGCCTGGCATTTGGAGATAAAGAGCCTGAGTTGGAATCTTTATTTTAAAACCAGTGCTAGGAAAGTCATAACCTTTCTACGTCTCTTAGTTTCTTCTTTTAAAAAGTGGGCTAATTATTCCTACTCACAGGATTTTATAATAGACACCAATTATTTCAAAGATGTTGCTATGATTTGAATGTCTTTTTCCCCTCCAAATTAATGTGTTGGTAGTCTAATTCCCAGTGGAACAGTGTTGGAAGGTGGAGCGTAATGGGAGGTGTTTAGGTCAGGAGGGCTCTGCCCTCATAAATTGATTAATGCCGTTATAAAAATGGCTTGCAGCAATGTGTTTACTCTCTTTGGCTGTTCTGCCACGGGAGAAACAGTGTTCCTCCCTCCAGAAGTTGCAGCGTTCAAGGTGCTGTCTTGGAAGTGGAAACCAGGCCTTTACCAGACACCAAACCTGCTGGTGACTTGATCTTGGACTTCCCAGCCTCCAGAACCGTAAGAAATAAATTTTTGTCCTTTATAAACTACCTAAGTCTCAGATATTCTGTTATAATCGCACAAAATAGACTAAGACATAAGCCAAGTACTAATTGCAGCAATAATGCATTATATATGAGTTCTAGCAACATTAGCTATTATTATTTCCCCAATTAAAAGGAATTCAGGAGGCAGTTCAAAAAATGTTGAGCAGAAGTTGTGGGGCCTCTTCTACTAGTGGCCTGAAATGGGGGTAGGTGTGTCAGGAGACACATTTAGCAGCCATGTCTACTTTAGGGCCTGGTTTTCTGAAGCAACATGAAGTGTCAGCCTGGAGACAGGCATAGGGCTGCCGTGACGGGGGCAGCCTGCCCACGGGTGTCATATTAACCTGCTCGTTGAGATGAAGTTGAGGTTCTGTACAAAGTGGACCTCTCAGAAGTCTGCTTTCTTTCAGCAAGAGAGTACAACACTGGCCCAGCCTGTTCAGGATAATCAAGGGGTGCTTAACAGTTATTTTGGAAAGCACATATAGTTCAAAAGTTCATTAGGTGGCCGTATAAACAGCACACCCTGTGCTGATTGATTGGTCCTTTCCCATGAGCGGGCAAACAGTGGGCAGGCTGAGGAAGTGGATGCAGAGGAAAGAGCCCCCTTGAATGGGCGTCGGCCACCAGCCACTCTGAAGAGGTCCAGGGATGAGGGGCATTTCCGTAAACACTCCAAGATTGCTGCCAGGAGCGCCTCCCTGTGCGGGCAGCGCGCCATCTGAGGTGAATAGAAAAGACATGAGCAAAATCAAACAGCAACAACAACAAAAGGAAGCTCCGAGGCAGCTTTCTCATGTGCCTGGAGATGGTGTTTTGTGGCTCCCAGAGGCCTATGCTTTGGCTTCTCTGAAAATCATTTTCTGTCCCTAAGCTAAACTTAGCTTTGTTTTTCAAAGCTAAAGTAACAACAAAATATTCTGTGTTTATGTGAGGCTGTAGCAGATAGCAGGCTTGACCCCTATCTTTGTGAGTTAGTGAAAAAAACCGATCCTATAAACACAGAAGTGGTTAGTCTAGCTAACAAAAAGACATACAAAATATGAATAGGAGACACACACACACACACACATATATATATATAAAATGATGTTGATAAATCACACTGCTTTAGGATTAAAAATTATTCTTTTAAACATTTAAACATTCTGGTATTATACTTGAACTCCCCTACAATATGCCTGTCAAGTAATTTCTCAGCCTTGGATTACAAATTATTTTCAGGAACAGAGAGCTTATTACCTCTCAAGACAGCTCTAACAATTGGAAATTTTCTTTGCATGAGGCCAAAATCCTAATCCCTGGGGTTTCCAATCTTCAATTCATGTTCTATTTGGTGTTTCATTTCATGTGGAACAAATCCAAAATGTCATACTGCTGTGTGTGAGTGAGCAAATTTATTTCAGCTTCCTGTGTCTCAGCTTTTTCTTCGGTAAAGAGAGGGTAATAATGATATCTACTTCATAAGATTTCTGTAAAGATTAAATGAGATCATCCATATAAAGGATTTAGCATCTGACTTGACACATGGTAAGTTCTCGCTAATGTTAGGGTTTTCTTTAAGTTTTAAGCTTCATATGACAGTCTTTCAAACATTTTATGAAATTGATTATATAGTTTGTCATTGCAGAAATGCAATTTGAGCTATAATTAGATTCTACTAGCTTAATCCTACTCATCAAGCCTTTAGGTAGAATCTACCCCTGGCCAGAGAATGAACTGAGTACTGTGATTAGAACAAAGATGAATAAAGCACAATCCTGGTTTTCTGTGAAAATCGGTGAGCACCCTCACTATTTAGAATGCAGCGTGATGATGAAAAGGGTTTCTGGATATGCGGACAAGAGAGCAGTGAATTCTGACTCTGGGAGCCAGAAACGTCTCCATGTAGGAGGAAGTGGTGGCGTTGGAGCTGAGTCTTTGATAAACACCCCAATGGCTTATGTACCAATGATCATTTTCCCCTCTCCAATGCATTGAGTAGTGCCTGGTATCACTGAGCAGAAGATACTGAACCTAGAGAGCATCACGTCTCCTTGGAGGACCTACCTTCATATTGGAATGCCAGTTATTTTATATGTCTTGAAGAGAGTTGGGAAACATGGGATTAGTCTGGAATCTGCAATAAAGAACAGAGCCCTGTGATCCCAGGAAAGTGGGCCGGATTCTCCATTCACTCTGTAAATTGATAGCGTGGATCAAATGACCTCTAGATCCCTTCAATTTCCAAGCCACAGGGCCTGCCTGGCTTTCCTTGGGAGTGCAGAGCCGGCCACAGAAGACACAGTGGGCATCAGGGTGGAGGGCAACGTGAAGGCAGAAAGCGGCGAAAGAGTTAGAGACTGGGAATTTCACATCACAAATACTTAAGAGAGGTTGTGGGTTGTGATCATTTCTTCAAATCAATTTAAAGCTAACCATAAGCTCCCTTGGGCTTGGATAAGGTATCAAATTTTTAACTGTGGTTCCTGAGGATCCTTTAGGCTTCCAGGTCAAAGAGAAAATGCTGCTTTTGTTTTGGTGCAAAGGCTGAAGCTACAAAAGGAAGTTAACTTCAGACAATTCTGCTTTTAGTCTTGCAACACCAACTGCCTCTAAAGAAAGGGTGGCCCAAGGGCTTAAATCAAAGTGAGAAAAAACACAGCAAGAACAAAGAATAAAGTAGAATTTAATATCCCAGCAAAGTATTTCACAGCAATTGTCAACTAGTTGAGTTGGAGAGCTGCTGAAATGCTACAAAATCATTAGTTGTGTGTCTTAATGGGATTCTGCAAAGGTTTGAGGCCTTTGCAAGACCCCTCTGGGGTCTTGACAAATCTATAGGCTGCTACCTGCTTCCCTCTTCTGATTCAATCATTCCTCTTTTGACTTTATTTTGAGAAATGCCCATTTTTCCCTACATCTTCCTTTATTTATTGATTGATTGATTGCTGTGGTACTTGAGCCCTTCTTACGCGAAGCAAACACATATAACTGATGTTCTTAATGTAACTGCAAAATGTTCCAGGAAATCTGAAATTGCATTCAGTTCAATATAGGAGTCAGAACCGCAGAGTGTTGGCCTTCTTTTTTCTTCTGATTACATGCTCATTGTTCTCCTTCGGTATCATTTATTCACAAACTCTTGGACCACCTTTAGTCCCACTTCAACCAGGAGAATTTTTTATTCTTTTCTCTAGTTGCTGAAGCCTTGCATATGATACTTGCATTTTACCACTTTCAAATCACAGATTTTTTTCCTCTCCATTACAACACAATGTGCCCCATTGCCATAAACTCAGAAGTTCAAGAATGTCTGAGAGAAGGCAATTTCAGTAAACTGATGAGGTGCAAATGAATACACGCCCTTCTATCCAAGTGCAGATGGAGTGTAGAGAAACAGGATATCTCAATTTTGGGGATGAATCACAGGTATTGAACACTGGAAAAAATTTTGAAGAAGTAATAATTTTGTGGTGCTGTTATACATTCTACCAAATAAAAGCAAAAAACTGCAATACAAGTATACTCCAAGCACAACAGCAATCAGGATAATTACTGCATTATCTCTGCAGCAGAATATTAAACTATATGGAAGCAATAAATTGTTCAGCTATCTTTGAGAATTCAGTTGAGTCCGCCAAAAAAAAAAAAAAAGAGAACCCAGAGTGCTCTGGATATATTAAAGAAAAAATTTTAATACATATTTTACTGTGTTCTGAAAGAAATCTTAACCACTGGATAGAATATTGTTATTATGGAAGTATTTAAATTATTAAATTGAGTACAGATGCCACAAATGAGAGGTTATAAGAAACAATACTGGGGTTTAGTGCTCTTAATAAATCATAATAATATTAATTTAACATTTCCCAAAGAGTCTGAAGCTAGTTAACTAGGAAAGACTAAGATGAATTGTGTGGCCTTGAGCGCATGTCTTCCCTTTCTTTGGCCTCACTTTCCTTATTAGCCAAGTAAGGGATCTGAACTAGAGGAGATCTGAAGTCACTTCCAGGTCCACCTTTCTCAATATGAAGGATATAATAATGATTGTCCTTGAATTGATGGGATCCTGTATAGGAAATAAAGCGTGTGGCCTTCAACAAACCCTCTCACTTCACCCAAACTCTGGGAAGGATGGGGTGTGGGACAGGGATGTCCTACTTAGAAGATATCATACCAGTTTCGTAAGATAAATATCTGCAACTATTCTTTTTAAATTCTTTCAACACTAAAATATTGGAAGTAATTGTGAAAAAATATTTCTAAAATTTCAGAATTGCTTTTATATTTTGTCAGACCCACAAAGGTCTACGACAAAGGCTCCTAACCTGTGGTGTTGGACTTCCAAGGACAGGATTCAGACATGTGGGGATTCCCAGGAATCAGATGCAGATTTTATTTCCATTTGTTTGTCTATATGGAGACGTGCATGAATTTATATACATATATATAAATTCATATAATATATAAAATATATATTATAAATATGTATATAAATTCATGCACATCTACACATAGACACACAAGTGGAAATAAAATCTGCATATGATTTTAATACATATATATTTAATACATATTTATTTTATATACTTTATTATATATTTATATATAAATTGTATATATAAACATATATAACATACATATACAAATTTAGATATTCTTCCCCACTCACAGAGAAAGGTCAACAGATTTCATTATATTTTTAAAGGGACCTAAGCCATTCAAATGTTTAGAAGGAACTACTATTTTAATGGAAGGTACAAAACATTGAATTCATGAGATGTGCATTCTAGGCCAATTTCTCTCACTGAATACATCGGTAATTTTGAACATAAAAAATGATTTCTTCTGAAAGATAAGAAAAGTATCACTTTAAGGTCCAAATTCTACTTATATTTTCCAAACTGTTTTGAAATTGAATGATGTATAGAAATTGATTTAGTTCTTCCACTTTCCTTTATAGGTGAAGAAACTGGAGATCTAGTTAGCTAATGAAGTGACTAACTGTTGGCATAGACAGGTAATAAACGCCCACCCCATCAGACTTGTCAGGTACTTAACAGCAAACAGCAAGAGTTTATGGTCTATAGTATCGAACACTGACATAGAATATAAGCACATCCTATGATTTCCAGCTAATGGAATAAACCACGAAACAATAAAATGATGCCTATTTTAAATAAGGCAACATTATCATTTGTGATGGACTAGGTTGTTACCTAGGAAAATCAACTGAACAAAAACAATGTCATTGCTGCGTTATGAATGCAGAATCTGACCCTGAACAGGAACACAGAAACTCACATTAGACTTTATGCTTAGTAAAAAGTAGAAGCTGTATTTAAAGCTCAGACTTTTTATATGTAAAAACCCTGACTTAGCTCTGCAACGTGTCTTTCATTTAGCATCAATCTAAGAGACATTTTAAAAATTATTATTTAGTCCTAAATTATATTAGTTTTACAATATGAATTGAGTTCACTTTGTGTACCTTCAAAAATAACATATATTTCTCCTTTTAAGTCTTAAATAACTCATAAAGAATACAATGGGAATAATTTTCTATAACTTTTTAGTTGCTTCTTTGTTGTTGCCCTATTTGTTTCCATTTTCTTCAGTCACTTTCAGATATATACATGTTGAAAAAATAACCCACTCATTATTATTTATTGAAAGCTCCCAGCGATTAGAACTACATATGTTTTTATTTCTTTTTTTGGTGTTTGGTCATGGTACTTGGGGTAACAAAGACAAGGACTATGGAGACTCCACCTTCAAAAACTTATTATTGAGGAGATGGGCAAATAAACTGGCAATTATAATACAATGTGCTAAACTCAGTAGTATTTTTTTAGGATAGCTTAGTGCACATTTTTTTTTACAATAGTAAATCATATGTTTGTTGTATTACTCTTCCAGCCTCTAATTTGTTTATAATATTTTCTTGTATTTTCTTGATTAAATTTGCGAAATGTTTGTTTTTCTAACTTAAAATTTGACCCATAAAGTTATTTTTCAATTGTATGAATGTTCAACTGTTTAATCTGTTTAAAAACTTTTTTATTATTTTTTCTCTTTACCTCTGAACTTAGTGTGTCAGTTGTCGTTCCTGTTATTGTCATGCTCTTTAATATATTTTTCTATAATTATTTGTAGTCAACATGTTTTATATTTATAAATCATTGGCTGGTAGTGATTGAAGAAAGACGTTAGAACAAAGAATAATTCATCTCTAGATTCCTAGGCAACTGATATTGGCAAATATATAAAGGAGGAGACAGGGCTCTTCTGCAGATTAATAATCATCTGGTTCTCTTCTAATGTCCTATTAGATAATAACCCTACAATAGGCATTTATGCCCTGAAGAACTCTTCGGATGAGGTTCTGGAAAGCTAGATGTTAGCATTTACCAGTTGGGTTTGGTTCTAATTATAACCATGCTATGTAGAAGAAATAAAGGGCTTTACTTAAGTTGTCCTAGCCCCTTCAGCTTTACTCTCTGCAAAAGTGAGGTTCATAACACCAATCTCAGAAAAAGGATGTAATGCATCCAAAAGAGGTGAAAATGTTGTTCACAAAGTCAGATGTACAGCTCTACCTTATTTAATTAAAGCAAATTAAATATGACACCTCACCCTAGCTTGGTGGGAAATCTAATCTCAGCCTATGTTGAACCTCACCATCTGCAGGGTGGGTTCCAGATGTCTGGAGGTTTAAATGTCAATTAGAAGAAGGAGGCAGGGCCTCTGACCTTCATGCTGTCCTGGCCACTGTGACACCCTCATTACCTCCAGCACTGTGGCTCCTGGAAGTCTGATGGCTTTGCTGGCCATCCAGGGGTCTGCAGCAGAACAGAGCTGACCATAATAAGGGAGGGTGCCAGTGCTCTTCATCCAGAGGGCAGCTACCTCCTTTCAAACTCACACAATCACTTTCTCGCTTCCCTTGTTCTGCCTTTTTCTTCTCTGCCTTTCTCTTCCCCGCCTTCACTCCTTGCCCCTGGAGCTTCACTATTTCTGCCCCCTCTTTTCCACAAAGATGGTTTCCAATAAGCCTAGACCTTTACAAAAAAAACCAAAAAGTGACATTAATGTCTGGGAATTCCTGTGTTTATATTAGTAAGAAATTCCTTGAGGTGAGGCATTGCTGATGGCTTTTCCACAACTTGAATCAGGGCCACAGGAAATGTAGAAAGGACAAACATCAATGAGAATATTGTGATCATTTGTCTTGGCACACATTATAAAGTGTTGGTTGCTCAAAAATGCAAAAACAGGTCTTCCTTTCTACAAAAATATTCAATGATTATTTAATGGGTATAGTGTTTCCATTGGGATAATGAGAGTGTTATGGAGATGGATAGCAGTGATGGTTACATAGCAAGGTGAATGTACTTAATGCCATTGGACTGACTACTTAAAAATGGTAAAATAGAGAAATTTATATTTTGCATATTTTGCTACAATAAAAATAGTAAGTAGTTTCTTGATCATACACAAATTAAACAATTCTTCAGATAACTAGTCAAGGTCCTCCAAAATCTATTTCAACCTACCCACCATTCTAAATGTCTTCTCTTTGTATTCTCTAAGTTGCACTGTGGTGATGTCATGTGAGAAATGACCTAAATGTTTCAGTGACTTACAACAACTAATATTTGGTTCACACTCATATCAGGTGCTGGGTTCTGCTCTAAGCAACGGGTTCATTCAGGATGGCCTACCCTATCTTCTCATTCTAGGACTCACAAGGAGAAAGAATGTGACATTCTTAAGGTAGAGGGCAGGAGTGCAAGAGTCCTGGTGGACCTGGGGGAAACTTGCAGTGATTGTCTTAGCTTCTGCTTAGAAAGGGCACATCCACACTTCTTCTTATTCCATTGGCCAAACCATGTCACATGACCAAGCCCAACAACCACTGGGCTTGGCCATGTGACATGGTCCTCTGTACAAAAGAGTACAAATCTTTTGGTGCAACCAAAATATACTCTTTCCAGGAAGGTAGGAAAGGGGAAGTTACTACTTTTTAAGCAACAGTGAAATATATTCATCGGTTTTCACACTGCTATAAAAAACTGCCCAAGACTGGATAATTTATAAAGAAAAGAGGTTTAATTGACTCACAGTTCTGCATGGCTGGGGAGGCCTCAGGAAATTTATAAATCATAGCAGAAGGTGAAGG
Organism: Nomascus leucogenys; assembly: GCF_006542625.1. Lineage (NCBI taxonomy): Eukaryota > Metazoa > Chordata > Mammalia > Primates > Hylobatidae > Nomascus > Nomascus leucogenys. The sequence continues at coordinate 74,032,772 of NC_044400.1, forward strand.
GGAAGCAAAGACCTCCTTCACATGGTGGCAAGAAAGAGAGAGCTAGCAAGAGCAAGGAAAACTGCCTTATAAAACTATCAGATCTCGTGGAAACTTGTTCACTATCACCAGAACAGCATGAGGGAAACCCCCTCCATGATCCAATCACCTCCCACTGGGTCCCTCCCTCAACAAGTGGGGATTATGGGGATTATAACTCAACATGAGATTTGGGTGGGGACAGTCAAACCATATCAATATTGCAGTCCACACTTTCAGACACAAATACTCACTTCCCTTCCTTTCAGAAACAAAATACCCAAGCAATGTTTCATCTAAAAATGGTACCAGGCTCAAGGTCCATCTTACAATGGTTTCCACCTCAGATCTGAAGGTGGCTCCTCTTATCCAGGGACCTATAAACTAAAATGATACATGATATTTCTCCACACACCCAAAATATGCTGGATGGAATGGGACAGGATAACCACAATCAACACCCTCATTTGTAAAGGGGAAAATAAGAAGAAACAGAGCAGTCACCAGGCAATAACAATTTTGAAATTCTCCTGGGCAAACAGTGATCATCCACTGTCTTAGGGTGGGAAAGGCTCCTTGATCAGTCCCTGGTTCTCCCTGGGAGTAGCTCCCCAGCCCACTGTTCTTCTGGTCCTTGAATCCAAGCTTTGCAATGTCTTTTCTTCCCATTATAATTTTTGTAAAAATTTTAATTGACAAATAAAAACTGCTATGGTATACGAGTTGTTTTGAAATATGCATACATGTGGAATGGCTAAATTTAGCCAATTAACATATGCTCTACCTCACATACTAATTATTTTTTGTAATGAAAGCACTTAAACTTTACAGTCTCAGCAATTTGGAAGAATATCATACATAGATATTAGCTCTAGTTACCATGTTGTAAAATAGATATTCTGAACTTACTTCCTCCTAGGTAAAATTTTGTATCTTTTGACCAACATCATCTCAACTACTCCACATCCCCGTAAACCTCTGGTAACCCCCATTCTACTGTCTACTTCTATGAGTTCAACCCTCAATACGGTTTGGCTGTGTCCCCACCCAAATCTCATCTTGAAATGTAGCTCTCATAATCTCCACATATTGTGGGAGGAATCTGGTGGGAGGCAATTGAATCATGGGGCTGGGTCTTTCCCGTGCTGTTTTTGTGATAGTGAATAAGTCTCACGAGATCTGATGGTTTTAAAAAGGGCAGTTCCCTTGCACACACTCTTGTCTGCCACCATGTAAGACATGCCTTTGCTCTTCCCTTGCCTTCCGCCATGATTGTGAGGCCTCCTGACCAGTGGAACTGTGAGTCCCTTAAACCTCTTTCCTGTATAAGTCACTCAGTCTTGGGTATGTCTTGTAGTAGTAGCATGAGAACTGACTAATGCAACTCTTTTATATTCCACATGAAAGTGAGATCTTTTGGTATTTTGTCTTTCTGCAACTGCCTTACTTCGCTTAACATAATTTCCTCCATGTTTATCCATGTTGTCACAAGTGACAGGATTTCCTTGTTGTTTAAGGCTGAATAGTACTCCATTGTGTGTGTGTGTGTATATATGTGTATATACACGTATATACACATATATATGTACACATATATACGTAGATATATACATATATATGTATATACAGACATATATATATGTGTATATATATGTCTATATATACACCACATTTTTCTTATCCATCTATCTGTTAAGACACTTAGGTTGATTTCATATCTTAGCTATCGTGAATTTTGCTGCAATGAACATGGGAGTGCAGGTATCTCTTTGACATATTGATTTCATTTCCTTTGGATAAATACCCAGTAATGAGATTACTGGAACATACGGTGGCTCTGTTTTTAATTTTTTGAGGAACCTCCATACTGTGTTCCATAATGGTTGTACTCCTTTACATTCAGACCAACTGTGTGCAAGGGTTCCCTTTTCTCAACATCCTCTCCCACACTTACCTTTTGCCTTTTTAATAGTAGCCATTCTAGGCTTGGCACAGTGGCTCACACCTGTAATCCCAGCACTTTGGGAGGCCAAGGCGGGTGGATCACCTGAGGTCAGAATTTCGAGACCAGCCTGACCAACATGGAGAAACCCTGCCTCTACTAAAAATACAAAATTAGACAGGCATGGTGGCACATGCCTGTAATCCCAGCTACTCAGGAGGCTGAGGCAGGAGAATCACTTCAACCCAGGAACTGGAGGTTGCAGTGAGCCAAAATCACACCATTGCACTCCAGCCTGGGCAACACCAGTGAAACTCCGTCAAAAAACAAAAATAGCAGCCATTCTAACATGTATGAGGTTTGGACATATCTAAGGGAGCATTGGACACAAACCCCTTCTTGGGGTACACACAGCTTTCTCTGCATGCTTCCTAATCATAGTCAATTGGGGGCTTCTGGTAGCAATCTTCAAAAAGGCCCCCTAATAATCTCACTGTATGTTAATGATTCTGTATGCCTCTTCCACATTGTGTCAGAGTTAGTTTGTGTGACCAACAGTATATACACTTTTCAGCCACACAATGTAATTCTATTCAGCCATTGACAATAGTGTTTTAAAACTATCTGAGGATATCCAAATTTGTTTGCAATTTATTTTTTGGATGATAAAAGGCAGGTTACAAAATGCAGTATTCTCTGATTAAAAGTAATTGACTCTGATGATGGAATTAAGGCTGATTTTTAGTGTCTTGTGTATGCTTTCATTTTACACATTTTGTATAATTAAGGTTATTTCATTTTTTTTCAGAAAGTAATGTTAAGTATTCCTTCAATGAATGTTCAGGATGCAGAGGAATTCAAAAGCCAGATGCTCTTTGAAATATATTGGTGCACATAACAGCCTGTCTGTAATTCTCTTTTTAATTGTCAAACATGCATCACTTTAAAACCAATATTTTATAGTATCAGTTTTAATTTTACTTTATCATTGTATATGAAATGCTATTCCTTAACTTTAACACTCTAACATTGCGGGGAAAGAAATTGGAGTGTTTTACATGATTTAAATTTTGGCCACTAGTGCAAAAGCACTGTCCTGGATACTGACCCTCACATCCTACAAGACAGATGAGATGCTCTCTTCCTACATTGTCAAATGTAAGGCAATAGATTTTCTAAGTGGCCCAGCTGCCTTCCAAACCCTCTGGTCAGTGGGCCAGGCAGCCTGACAAAGCTCAGTACACAACACTTCAGCCTGGGAGCTCCTTTGCAAGTCATGAGACACATCTGTTTTAACACAGCTGAGCCCTTCCTGGGCTGTATCTACAAATTCCAGCACCAGCAGTGGGGGGCTGGTCCTATTCATATTTGCAAGGCTTTTGCTGGATCCATTCTGCAAATTCCCAGGGCCAGGCGATCTTGGTCCTTTGCTAGTCTGTAGTTCTTGCAAATCCTGATGTGCAGCTGGCCCTGATCAGCCTAGAAAAGATGTCATGTGAATGTGTCTCCACACATGCCAGCACTGTCAGCGAGGCATGCATGGGGCCATACTCATGTGACATCCCACATGTCCCATTGAACAGAGCCCCTCAGATGTCAGGGGAATTTGCTTTTCAGGGTTGTCTGAGGGGATCCAAATAGCATCAACTTACGGAGCTTGAGTCTTGAACTGATAGAGCTATAAACAAGACTTAAGGAAGATGGAAGAAAAAAATTCTGCCTTATTGCAAGTAAAGATTGTCTTGGGAAATGTCACTTATATCTGAACAATCAGAATCAGCCAGACTCATCCAGCAGCCACAGGTCATTTTGGGCCAGAGCAGCTTTCCTGGGCAGGGCAGAGGCTGCTGCACCTGAATATGTACTAAAAAATAAATGTATGCTCCCTGCAGGAACTCAGTCCAAGAGGGAGAGGAAAAAGAGGACGGAAAGGGTGGAGACCCACAGGCCACCCCAGGGAGGAGCAGGCCCTAACTGCAATGTTTACTCTATGGAGAGATCAAGGCACTGAGCAGAGAACCTACTGATGAGGGGAGAACAAGGGTCTGGGCTTCACTAGGCAGGACTTGCCCTGTTTCTTCCTCTAAACTCAGAGCTTCTCGATTCTGCCGTGGAATTATGTCATTCCTGCTCACCAGGAGGTGAGAGAGTGAGGGAGCAGAGAGGAGCCAGAGCATTAGCCTCGTGGTGCTTTCAGCCTGTGGAACAGAACTTCTGGAGTGGGGAAGAAGTACACTCCTGCCCTATAATTAAGGGTGGCCCAAGTATTTTCTTAATGAAAACAGAGAACTGGGAGTCAGGAAGCCACAGTTCTAACTCATATTCTGGGCCTCCGTTTCCTCATCTGTTGTTTGTTCCTACATTTAAGTAGTATTCATCTTGGACCAGGCATTGTTATAAATGGAACTTGGGTTAAAATGATGAATATAAGAGCTGAGTGTAGTGACTCACACCTCTAATCCCAGTGACTCAGGAGGCTGAGGTGGGAGGATCAATTAAGGCCAGGAGTTAGAGGCCAGCCTGTGCAACAGAGCAAGATCCTGTCTCTGCAAAAAAAAAAAAAAAAAAAAAAATTAAAAATTTAGCAAGGTATGGCAGAGCAAGCCTCTAGTCCCAGGTACTTGGGAGGCTGAGGTGGGAGTATCCTTGGGCCTGGGAATTTGTGGCTGCAGTGAGCTATAATGGCATCACAACACTCCAGCTTGGGTGACAGAGACAGACCTTGTTTCTAAAACATAAATAAATAAATAAATAGTCATAGTTCAGTCCTTCTCCATGAGACACAGGAGAGGAGATGGCCATGGAAATGCTGTGATTTCTAGAACACTTTTAACCTTCAATTCTACGTATCATGTAGCAGCCATCACAGTGGGTGCAGCAGCTCTAAGTCAAGGAAAAGATGGAGCGGCTTCTAAAACTTCTTCCTAATAAGGTTTTTAGCCTTTGGAGAACAGCTTTGACTCCAGACACAGAAGTCTCAAGTGTCTTCTCTTGAAGGCAGAACCAATATCAAGGGTATGGAGAGGATGAAGATGTTCACAAAACTATGAAAATGGAGAAGAGGTGTAGAAGTTGTGGATGGGGCAAGAGAAGGGACCAAGGAACAGAAACGGAAGCTACTATTTGTGAGAGCCACATTGTTCCTGACACACGGAACTCCTAGCATTTAAGTTGCCAAATGACTCACATCCCTGCAGTTTGGGAGGCCAAAGCAGGAGGATCGCTTGAGCCCAGGAGTTTGAGACCAGCCTAAGCAACATGGCCAGACTCCCATCTCTAAAAAAACACTGAATTTTTTTAAGTTGCTAAATGAATTCCAATCATAATAATAACTTGTTTAACATATTTCAAAGGCCTCTGTCTGATCTCAAAGTCTAAATGAAAGGTGGCTTATAAGAACAGGTACAGTCTGATCCTACCTCCCTCTTGTACTTTCTCCTCTTGAAGTCCATGATCCAAAAGGGCCACATGTCTTTCCCTTCCCCGGGCAAGTAACAACTTGCCTTTCTTCTTCTTTTTTTTTTTTTCCTTTCTTTTTTTTTATTTCCATAGGTAATTGGGGAACAAGTAGTGTTTGGTTACATGAGTAAATACTTCAGTGGTGATTTGTGAGATTTTGTTGTACCCATCACCCGAGCAGTACACACTGCACTCAATTTGTAGTCTTTTATCCCTCATCCCCTTCACACTCTTTCCCCTTGAGTCCCCAAAGTCCACTGTGTCATTCTTATGCCTTTACATCCACATAGCCTAGCTCCCACTTATTAGTGAGTACATTTGATGTTTGGTTTTCCATTCCTGAGTTACTTCACTTAGAATAATAGTCTCCAATCTCATCCAGGTTGCTGCCCATGCCATTAATCCATTCCCTTGTATGACTGAGTAGTATTCCATTTTATATCTATATACCAAAGTTCTTTATCCACTTGTTGACTGATGGGCATTTGGGTTAGTTCCACATTTTTGCAATTGCAAATTGTGTTGCTATAAATATGTGTGTGCAAGGACAACTTGCCTTTCTTCTGTATGTGCCAAACTTCCTCTCTCCTGGGAACCCTCACCACCACTCTTCTGACCTGTAACCTCCTTTTAAGTTGGTTGCTTCCATTCATACCTAAGGAATGTACTTAGTGTCTCTCCTGGGAAGCCTCTGCTGACCCTCCTGAGAATGCCTGAGTCCTCTCTGCACCCCTCACAGCCTACCCAGGTCCTTGCATGGCATCCAGCTCCTCATTCACTGCATCCTTCATGATCCTGTGAGTCCTGCGAGGATGGGGCCAGGCCAGGGCTGTTCTATCCCTCACTATACTCTAGAGCTTGAAAAAAAGAGTGAATCAACACACATTTGGTGTTTCGTGCCTGAATTTTAGGCATTTTACTTAACCTTTAAAATAAGGCTGGAATTGGGGAAATGGCAAGAACCATGGTTAGCCCATTTCACAAATGAGCAAACTGAGAAGAAGAGAGTGTAAGTGGCAGGTCTGAGTTTAAAGTTTATTAATGTCGGGCGCGGTGACTCCTGCCTGTAATCCCAGCACTTCGGGAGGCCAAGGCGGGTGAATCACCTGAGGTCAGGAGTTTGAGGCCAGCCTGACCAACATGGCAAAACCCCATTTCTACTAAAAAATACAAAAAATAGCTGGGCGTGGTGGGCGCCTGTAATCCTAGCTACTCAGGAGGCTAAGGCAGGAGAATCACTTGAATCTGGGAGTGAGGTTGCAGTGAGCCGAGATCATGTCACTGCACTCCAGCCTGGGTGACAAGAGCAAAACTCTGTCTCAAAAGAACAAAAAACAAAAGTTTATGAAGATATGGGGCAAGAACTGTAATGTGATATTTTGCGATTCCCACTTGTTCACCACACCCACCTTCTGAGAAAGTGAGAAAGAAATAAATTATGTTCAATTATCCCAAGATCATCCTACAGGGTATGGAAAGAAAATCCCTCAGATGCTAACTTCCTTCGCAAAAGTTAGCTTTAAATGTAATCAGTTCATTTAAACATGAAAGCAATATATATATATGTACTACATATATGCACACACACATAAAATCGCACACACACACACATACATACGCGTGTGAGTGGATACCATATATTTACAGTATAATACATATGATTTTGAGCTTTTCCTACAAAGTCCTATAGCTCCTTGAGGAGCTTTGACATTTTACTCTGCTGAGATTTCACACTATGTTCTGCTCAGAGTAACACATTTTGCCAGGTTCACTTTTAAATGCTACCTATGAATTTTTTAATGTATTTATTTGGTGGCATAAATTCTAATCATTTTAAAATTGGCAACTACCTGTCACTGGGTAATGTTAAAGTAGTAGCCAAAGGGACATTTCAAAACAGTGCATTAGCCTAAGTCTCATTCCCTTTGTTTGCTGAGAAAAATTGGTATGCACACTATGTGAAAGATGGTATGTCCAAGTACTGTGCCAGACTCTTAAGACACAGTTTCATTTCAATCTTACAAACTGCCCTTCGTGGTAAAGATTATTCCCATTATTGTACAGAAAAAGAAATCAAGAACTGAATTTAAGTGGTTAACGTGCCCCATGTTTTATAGGCAGTATTTGGCAGAATTGGAATTTAAATCCAAGTGGACTGTCAAGTCCATGCTCTTTCCTTTTCTTTTCTAGAGTAGATCATGCAAACTTGATTGTGCTTTGTTCATGGTCCAGACATCAAGTACTTAGATCTATAAAAGAAAAAATTATATGGAGAGAAAATTGTTGGAAGAATACCCAAAATGGGGTTCAATTCCCAGATCTGGACTGCCCCCACTAGTTGACCTTGAGAGCATTAACAGTGCTTCATGTACAATGAGGCTATTTGCCCAGAAGGGCAGCTAAATCAAGATTGATTTGTGTGGGCTAAGCTAGGTTCTAAGCTGTTTTCCTTCTCATCCTGCCGTGCTACCTTAGATAACTGACTTCACTTCTCCGGGTTTCCTTATTCACATCTACAAAAGCCTGCACCTGGAATCCAGTGATCTGCAAAGTGCCTTACTGCTACAAAATTCCATCAGTTTTAGCCCAGAGCAACATATCTTTTATTGTTGTTGTTATTAATTTTCTTCTTACCACTGAGTTTCAGTTTTTACTTTCTTCCATGTATCTCTTTTGTACATCCTCAAGTCCACCAATTAATGAAGCATTTGGTCTTTTTCTATTCTTTAAAATAAGTACATGTTCAACCTGTTTGCAGGCACTCAATCTGTTGTGCTGCACAGCACTTTTGAAAAATATGCTTTATCTTAAACTCCTGTCTGTTTCTGAACACAGACACGTACAGATGTGTCTTTCCCAGGCAGCAGGAGGTGTTGTTCATGGCCAACCTTTTTGGTAGCTGTCACCATGATGGCCTGTAAGAAACAGATGAACTGACGGAGAGTGCAGAATTGAATGTTTTGTTTTCCTTTTTTTCAGTTAAAGGGGAAACACATCATTTAGACCATTCTGTTGAGCTGTAGATCTTTTCCTGGTTGGTTTTCTTGTTGTAATACATATTGATGTTAGAGAGGAGAGAGACAGAAATGGCCAAAAGGAGGCTGATAACCAACTAGAAATATTTCTACCGAGTGGTTATACCTTAGAGGGATCATCAAGTTTTAGTGTCAGTTCCTCAATATTTACATTTGGAAACTGTTTTCTCAGGTGATCAGTTTCAAGAAGACTGGAATTTTCTAACCAAACACATGAGGGATTGGTAAAATAGCGGTGTTGTTTACATATTTATTGACACCTACATGGGCTGAGGATTCTGGTAGGTGTAGATATACAGTGTAATTCACAGGTGTCGTCTTTGGGTTCAAGAAGCTTCAGGATCAGACAGGATACAGACAACTAGATAGAAGTCAGCAATGCAATACAATGCATACACCATTGCTTAGAGACAAGCTGCAGAGAGCTGTGAGGAGTTCATTTCTGCCAGAGCCTAAGGTACACATGCAAAGAACAAAATGAAACTGGAAAAGTTGAAGATCCTAAAATTTCTAAAACATGTAAAGAGTTTGAATAGGTTGGCACAGTCAGGTCTTCATTTTTGAAAGGTCTTTCTGATTACAGCACGGAGACCAGTGAAGACCCACGCGAAGGAGGGAGAGAGTGGTCCAGGTGTTATGATAGTGCCCCAGCTTAGCAATTATTCCAGCAGCAGAGACAGGGAGACGTGGACAAGTAATTACAAAATAGAATTAATGAGACAACGGAACGTTTTCTTATCTGTGGAGACGGAGGAGGAGAGAAGTGTCAGACACTAACCAAGTTTGAGACTGAAATACATGAAAGGAACTTTGTAAAAATCAGTAAAATAAATAAAACACAAGAGGGGCTGACCCTTTGGGGTTTTCCCTTCCAAGTTACTGGTACTCTTCAGTTCATTGATCATTCATTCACACATCCATTCAATAGTTATTTTTAAGAACATATTACGTTTTGGAAAACAGGAGGGAAACAAGATTTTGCCTTCCTAGAACTTACATTCTAGTGGGAAAGCATATGAAAAGAACAAATTAAAAACAAAATATTATATTAAAGAGGTTTAAATACCGTGAAGAAAAAATACACATGGCAAGAGTGATGGTATGGTGGGCTGGGAGCCGCATTCGGTAAGGACGCTTTTGTGGGGCTATCATGGAGTAGAGCTCTGCTTTTCCTGAAACCAAGAGCCCTGGGCAGCTGAGTGTGTAAGCTTAGTGGGAGCAGAGACAAAGGAGAGTGGGAGTGGATGGTTTGCTGTAGTCCTGAAGACCCAGAATAAACCATCTTTATCCTTTCACTGGAACCTCCTTCCCTCAAGACCAGAATTCTCCTCTTCCCTTGTCCAGACCTTCCCTTTTTTTGACTGCTGGATGCACAGGACAGAGGGGTTATTTGCAGGGCAAACCTTGGCCAGGGTTCAGTGGAGCTCACCCTCATCCATCCTCACACAAAATAACAGTCCCACATATTGAGACTTTCCTACATGACAGGTCTTGGGGAAGGCTTCATGTCTGCTAGCTCTTTACATCTTCAAACGTATCCAGGGAGGTTGATTTTGAGCAAGTTATTTCAACTTCTGGAGCTCCAAATTTTTTGTGTGCAATACGGGCATAGAGATGGCAAATAGGAAGTAGACCAGCAAGGGACTGAAAGTAGGTTTTTCTGATTCAAAAATCTGTTGTTCAATGGATAAGAGTGAACATTTCAGGCTGGAGTGTACAAATAATTATATTTCGCCCTCTGAGATTTTTTTTTTAACTTCTTAAAAGGGCTTATAGAATGAGCCCTTTCCCCTCCCACAGTGCCAGGCAAATACCAGATGAACATTCCAACTGAGTTCCAATGTCATCTCCTCTCCAGGCCTTGCCGGACCTTTATAGGATAAAGGTCTTTCATCTACATCTTTAAGCATCTTGTCCACATCGGTACCATAGCAGTCATCTGGGAAGGCAACGGGCACAACCCTGTTCACCTCTGTGTCCCCAGCTCCTAGCAAATGGCTGGAAACAATGGGCTCACTGAGTTGGTTCAACGAATAAATGGGTTACATCAAAGCTCTGCCCGCCTGAGATTGCCCCTACTCTCCCTGGTGACTTGCCTATTTCTCCCCTTTATTCAGTGAATCTTTGGAGCACATCCATGGCTGGCTAATCATTTTCCCTGTCGGAGTGGTAATACACATTTGTTTTTGCACTCAGAGCATGACTTTATTTCTGAACTCAAGAAGCATCTATATCCACCTGTGTATGGCTATCTGCAAACTTACTGTCATCCCAATCTGAAATGTATAGAAACTAAAATTAATGTATGTATCTATCTATCTTGCACCAGAGGCCCTCACAGCATCTGGGAGTCTTTTTAATCTTTCTTCTTTGAGTACACAAATTTGAGACTTGATCTAACACTTTATGTTTTTAAAAAATCAGCTTTTATCCTGTGTTGTTTTTTTCTGATTGAAGAAAAAAAAAACTATTTGAAGATCAAGCCTCTCTGTCTGCTCTGCAGAACAAATACAGTGACTTTTTGTGTTGTTGTTGGCTCCAGATTGTGGGCCTCTCTTTCATCTTGTGATAAATCTAGAGTTTTATGTTCTCTCTTCAGTGGATGAAGTGAGAGAATCTTACAGAGGATCCCCATGGGGATCTGGAGGAGGCCATACTGCATAGAGAGACTTAAAACTCTGTGTGTTTGGAAGGAGAAGGAGAGGAAAGCAAGGTCACACTTTTCCATTCCTCATGTGTGTGCTGGCCATTGTGCTAGGCTAAATGATATCTGATTAACCCATTCAACAACCCTGCCCGGAAAGTATGTATAATCTTAGTTTGACACTACAGTAACTGAGGCTGAGTAGGTTTAGGTAAGAAGTCTACAGCCACAGAGAAGGCATATAAGGCGAGGTTTTTATTAGGCACCCGTTAGGCACTGCTTCTAATCCTTTTTCATTTCTGCAACTGCCTCAGTTACCAGTTCTGCATCTGCCTCAGTTACCAGCTCTGCATCCACACAGACCAGCTTCAAGGTGGTGCAGACTGATGGCACCTCTATTAGGCCTAAACTGGGTAGTTTCTCCTCTATCCCAGGTATCTCTGTAGTCTAGGGGTGCCCTGCCTGTGTGACCTGGCCATGAGGCTGTGGGTAACTTTGATGAAGGTGCGTGGAACTGGCCCTCAAAAGGGTTGCTGCTTTCTTTCCCAGGAACGTGGTCCCAAGGTTCACTCCATGTGACTTCTCAGATTGTGATACAGGATTGGGCAACCAGTTCCCATGCCAGTGGTCAGCATCCCATGAGCATCTTCTACTGGCTCCTCCTTCCTTCTCTGTTCACTCTTGTCTATCTTCTCTGCTCCCTCGGACCACATGTCCCAGTAATGCCCTCACATTTTGTGAGTTTTATCTCAGGCTCAGCCTTCTAGGAAACCCAGGCTGAAACAGAACTCAAACCCAAGCTCAGACTCCATGTTCTTTTTAATTGTCTAGTATTTCCCAAGCTTGGTCATCCTTTTTGTCCCTGGGGAGATTTAAATAATACAGATGTCTGCACCTTCCTCTAGACCTAGTAATTCACATCGTCAAAGGAGTGCTAAAAATATATGCTTTTTTTCATTTGGTTTTACTGTGTTTTGCTTTATTGCCCCATAAACTCTGGAGATGATTCCTACACAGAATCAAGTCTCCTCATCCAGACTTTAATGGGTTCAGGCAAGGTCTAAGTCTAGGTCCCTTTCTCTTTGCTATACTCTTAATATCTAGCACACTCTGGGATCATAGCAGACACACAAGTAAAAATGCCTTGCCCTTTGCCTCCAAGTCTTAAAAAAATGTTGTCGATATGAATTTAACTTAATGATGTCTTCATAAAAGAATACAAAATCTTACTTCCATTGGAGAACAGCTTTCTTAGAAAAGTCAGAGAGTCCATCCTCCAAAATCTTGGTCCCTGGATCTGAATTACTTACCAGAATGCTAATCATTACCTCAGGCTTAATTCTCTCCCCAAAGTTAGGAGCCCCATGAGAGGAGACCCAAGGGTGGGAAGTGTAAGACACTATATATTAATTGACTTCTTTGGTAGCATAAAAGCATCATAAATTTTTAATTCCCAAGCTCATAAAGATCATGAGCTTGGAAATTAAAAACATATGCTTTAATGTCAAATCCATCACATAGAAACATTTCTGGGTTTTAGTTTTCTCAGTTGTCAAATGAGAATGGAAACATTACGTTGTTAGTGTAAGAATAAAATGAGTTAATCTTCAAAATTCCATTATAAGCCATAATCTGATCTACATATGTAAGGATTTTGCAAAAGAACTGAGAGTCTGTAAAACAGGTAACACATCTATATGGCCAAGTTATTTTGCTCTTCCAGAAATCTTGGAAAGTGCAATTGACATTTTTCTACCATTATGTTGCTTAATCTGGGACAGAAGCAACCTCTGTGTTTTTACTCACTTTTTTTTTTTAAACTTTGAAAGTTAAGACCCGCCACAGTTTTTCATCTGACTACTGTGCTATCTCATGGGGGGAATGATTAGAATATGTGCCAGGAACTCTTGTAGGCCATTCTGTCATCACCTTCAGAAACTTTTAAAAATGGTCTTCTGTGTGCTTTCCTTAAAATGGTTGCAATTTTGTTGAAAGCAGCATGATCTTGAAAATGAAAATTATTTACTTAACCTTGACCGTACAATGATTCGTACGTCAGGAAATGGTGGCTCTGCAGACAATCTGTAGTTGTACATTTTTATGGACAAATTGTTAGTTGGTCATTTCTAGTAGGTATAGTAACATAAGTCCCTAGGCAGGTTGTTTTTCTTCCTTTCTTTAATACACAAATTGCCAATAGCTTTAGCATTTTGATTCAGAAAAATACCTGTGAATTTCTTGGGTCAATAAAATCATAAAATTTAGGCAGGGAGAGTTTGATTTATCATAATTCAATTCAATCAGCATTTACTGAACAACTTTCCTGTGCCAAATTCTGGGACACAATTGCTGAAAAAAATAACTGGTATAACCTTATATGTGTATAACAGTTTAAAACCCTTTAGTTGCCTTCAAATACATCACCCAACTTAACCCTGACAACTGTTTTGAGAGTTAAACAATTGAAGTGTTATGCATGTCGTATAGATAGAAAAATTGACGTTTAGGGCAGGGGGAATTAAAATGAGTGGATCAAGTATGATATCTCAAATGCTGTACTAGGCACTAACATGCTTAATTGTCTCAACAAACCTCTAGTGTAATTATTTTTGCTATTCCCATTTTATTGAAGAGAAAATTAAGTCTCAGTGAGATTCAAGTATTTGCCCAAGGTCACACAATTAGAATAACCCCAGGCTATCTGACTCCAATTGTCAGTGACTTTTTATGCCAATGGAAGTCATCAAAATGATGTATTAAAAGTGAAACAAAGAAAGCCACCAAACTCATTCATATGCTACTCAGAAGCCGAGCTGCTTCTGAAACAAATGCGCTTAGACTCCTGCCCCAACACTGGTCCCTCCCATTGTGGGGATGTGATTGTCAGTTCTTTTGCTGTATTCTTTGGCATATTAAAACCTAGCTCATTTACATCACTAGAATCTGGCAGGGGTTCATTCATCACTCAATATCAATTCCATCCTCTCTCTAAAGAGCACAGAATCATTTTTAATATAAAAATATTGTATAATTCATAGTCATTGCAAGGAGGTGTCATTCTTTGCAGAACAATCTGTCTCTGCTTATGCTGTAAGGGCTGAGAGGTGATGTCAAGGTCAAAAGACTTGGTGGTTGCTGTCCATGGAGAAGCCACTTAACCTCTCTGAGTTCCAGTTTCCCCTGCAGTACACTGAAGTTACAGGACATGAAGCTGATACCTCAGAAAGATTATTTTGCCTCTTGGAGCTACAGCCCCATGTCTGCAAAATGGGGGAGGGGAGAAAGTGACCAAACTGGGTCACCCTGAAATCTCACCCAACAGTAAAGTGGAAAGAGTGCTGATGGAGAAATGGAGCAAGTTGATATAAGGAGATGGGGACACTCAAAAATTTATGCCAGCTCACTTAATAATTTGATCTAGCAATGTTTATTCATACCAGCTGTCTTGGGCAAGTACAAGATCTAAGGCTGAGGCTGCAAGTGTGTTCCAGGAATTGTGTGTAGCTCTAGATGACAGGGACATGCCAGGCTCCATCCTGATCATGATACTGTATTCATTTGCTAGGGCTGGCATCGCAAAGTGCCTCAAAATGAGTGGCTCAGACAACGGCAATTTATTTCCTCACAGTTCTGGAGAATAGAAGTCTGAGGTCAAGGTGCTGGTGAGTTGTTTTATTCTGAGGGCTGGTAGGTGGCTCTCTTCTCCCTCTGTTGCACCTGGTCTCTTTGTGAATCTATATCCCAATCATCTCTTCTTCTGAGGACCCCAGTCTTTGGATTAGAGCCCAAGCTAATGACCTCATTTAACATGAATCACCTCTTTAAAGACCCTATCTCTAAACAGTCACATTCTGAGGTATTAGAAGGACTTCAACATGAATATTTGGAGGTCACAGTTTAGCCCATAATAGTGGTGTGACCTCAGAAGAGGAACTTACTGAGTCTTCATTTCCTCGTCTGTAAAATGGCAATTACGATTCTCAGATTAAAGTTGTGTCGTCAATTTTAGTAATGATGTACTTTTAAAAGCTAAATACAATAGATACGATAAAAATGACTTCTTTCTATGACTCAGGGTGGGCTGACAGAACCATGCCCAAGCTCAGTGGATTTCCATATTATATGCTTATCTCTCACTCATTTTCCAGGGCAGATGGCTCTCCTCCAAGCAGTGATTCAGGAATCCAGCCTCCTTCTGCATCTTGTGATAACCTCATCTTCAAGAAGTAGCCTCCAGGAGTGCCCTAGGAGGAGAAGGAAGCATGAGAATGCCAGAAAGACCCTCACACGCTCGCTTTCCATTGGCCCAGACTCGCTGTGTGGCCCGCCTTGGGGCATGGTGTCCTGAAAAGGAAGTCCTTGGGTGGGAGTTCTCTTCCCAGCAACAATTCCGCATTGTGAAACAGGAGAACAGATATTTGGAGCAGGTAGTCATGTACATCAGTCAGGGCCCTCAAAGGCAATGACAGACAGCAGGCACGCCCAAACTGGGGATGCACAGAGCCTTTAAGAAAGGAACAATTTGCAAAACGATGGGCAGAGTTTGAGAAAAGCGCACAAGGAATGGGTGGTGTGGAGGGACCTCGCCATTCTTAGGCTTGAACGAGCCAGGGGAGGGGTTGATCTCAGGACCCAGGGGAAAGAAAGGGCTGTCTAACAGGAAGAGTAAGAAGTCCCTGGTTAACACCCTCAGCCATCATGACCATGCAGAAGGAAGCCAAGTGAGACCCCCACCATTGTCCTTGGCCCCATCCAGCCCCACGCCTCCTGTCAGCTGGGTCCCCCTCAGAAGCCAGAAGCAAAAGGCTCATTGAGACCACATGTGCTGGGTCACCTTAGGGTTCTGGGCAGAGGGTGGAGAGTGGACTGAAGGGCAGATAGGAGAAATGCTGTGCAGCACATATGTTATTGTCTGAAACAGAAACAAAAATGACACTGGAAGTTTTGGAGGTCTCCTGGGGCAACTTTGTTACTGCTTTTAACTCCCTACACTCTCCTTTCTAGGAGAAACAGCAGGCAGGCAGGTGAGCAGAAGTGCTGGAGAGTGTGTCCTGCCATTGTGGAGCTGGCTTGAAATAGGTGTTGACTGGCTGAGGGGATGCAAGTATTAAGGGGCTTCTTGGTGTTTCCTCATTTCCCACAAAACCGGACCTCCTCCTCAGGTCCCACCTGGTTCCACTCACCCTCCAGCATCAGAAAGACTCCCCCCAAAATCACAAATTTCAACTCCAATTTAGAGGAAGGAAGGCAAATGATGCACTCCCAAGGTTTCCTATACCAAGAGCCATGAGGGTCCCACAGAATTTGTGTTAATACAAATTGCACGCTTCTAAGTGTGATGTATTAGGCCCACTCCTCAAACATTTATTATGTGAATCTTCTCTTTCCCCTCACACTTTTTCCAAATAAGGAGACAAAGCATGCAAGAAGCTAAATAGCTCATTCTGAGGTTTCTGAGCTGGTGAGTGGCAGAGCTGGAATTCTAATGCAAAGGTCTTGCTTTATTTTCTGCACCTCCCCGCCCCCCAAAACACACACTCCAACACTCACACTCCCTCACACACTCACACATTGTGATCTCTGGCTGTTCAAGAATTATAATTTCTTTCTAATTTTTATCAAAGTTACCACCACCTAATAATAGAGCAGTTTCCACCATAGTTCCTGACATATAGGAAGTGTTTAAAAATATAATCTCCTTCCCTTCATTCCCTCTATGTCCAGACTCTCTCAAACACACACACTCACACACACATGCACACACACAATGCACATATACACACACATATACATGCACTCACATATGCATACACACACACGCACATACACGCATACACGCACTCACACATGCATACACATGCACATTCACACACATGCACACACACATACACAATCGCACACACACACAGCAGTCTTGAGCTGTACAAGAATCATATTGACTTCCTGCTTCCCCCCAAAGCAACATCCGTCTGACACCACAGCAAGGGAGGGGAAAGACTCTGGCACTGCCTCCCCTCTGCTCCAGGGTAGGAAGTGAAATGGACCCTCTGTGGACCAGGCTCTCTTTCCAGGCCACACCGCACCTGCCTCACTGGATGCTCTTGATGTTGTCAATGCATTCTCCATCCTGTGAGGTGGCAAGGTCTGGAATGAAGGAGTCCATAATCCCCATTTCTGAGAATGAGTCTTGTGATTTTGCTGGGTTAATTCCCATGTGTTAGGATCCCTAGTCCAGCCTATTAACCAGGACTAATTAATAGTTATCTGTCTGGACATATCCACCAACTCTGTGGAACTACAGAGGGCAAACCCACGTCTTCACACCCATGGAACTCTTGCTTGGAAAGCCCTTGATCAAGGTCCAGGCACCTTTATGATGCAACAGAGCACGGCTTGCTCTTGCTTTCTCTTCCTCTCTCTTTCCCTGCCTTTCCCATGCCCCCTACTTTCATCAAGGAATCAAAAATAAGGTAAAAGAATATTTAGGTGAAGAAGAAATCAACACAATGTAAGTGGCTGCCATTTCCGAGGATGCTGCAGTTCATGTCATGTGGAATGTTATTGGGGTTTCCATCTAAAGCAACCCCCGTTGGGTTGCTCTCAGTCAGGTGATTCACCGTGTTCATCTCAAAGGTGATGAAACTACAGGTCAGAAAACTTCAGTGACCTGTTCAAGAGCCCACAACAGGAATACCAGGAATACATTGCAGGTCTCCAGGTTGAACTGAGGTTTTTCTCTCTAACTCGGCTTCTATTTGCATGGCACGGTGACAGCGCAGTAAATGGATCAGCCCCCAGTAAGGAAGGAATGGAGGAAGCCCAACTCTTTAAAGGGCGCAGATAGGGACCACAACTAAAAATCTGCTCCTTTAAAATCCAAATTGTCATTCCTTTGGATGAGGAATTGGCCTAACAAAAATATATGTGGACATTTTTGCTGCTATTGCAGGGAAAAGAAATTATAATAATTAAAGCGTCATGGATCAAATCTGACAGCAATGGTGACAAGAGTTACTTTTAGCTACAAATGAAGAACACATGTAATTAGAAGTAAAGTGAGATCGATAAAGGTTATACAAACCCCAGCTGGAAAAAAGACTCTGGTATTAAAAAAGCAATTAGTAAATGAGCAAGCACATTAATAAGGCAAATATTTATTTTTAGCAGATCCTGGAATCAGTATGCTTCAAAATCAAAAGGATCTACAGTTGATGATGAAATAAAACTGTGGACAAACATCTCCAGGAAGGCAGTAGATTTCTTCAACTGGTTTCCAAAATATGGATATAACGACATATAAATGGACTCACTTTTGAATAAAAATGTAACAATTATGATGGCATTGTCAATAATAATAATGATGTAGGTACATGTTTCATTGTAAAGCACTTTCACAAAAGCAGCCAGTTCCAGCTATTTTTTTTTTAATGTGCTTCCATTCTTCTTTCATCCTTCCCTACCTTTCTTACTGGTCATGTTACTGGCACTTTTCGGGTGGAGGGGCGGGTAGAGGCAGGGTCTCACTCTGATGCCCAGGCTGGAATGCAGTGGCGCAATCTCAGCTTACTGCAACCTTCGCTTCTCGGGTTCAAGCTAATTTCCTGCCTTAGCCTCCAAATAGCTGGGATTACAGGCACACACCACCACACTCGGCTAATTTTTCTGTATTTATAGTAGAGAAGGAGTTTTGTCCTGTTGGCCAGGCTGGTCTTGAACTCCTGACCTCAAGTTATCCACATGCCTTGGCTTCCCAAAGTGCTGGAATTAACAGGTATGAGCCACTGCACCTGGTCATTATTTGCACTTTATGCCGACCTCTCTTGATAAACAGGACAGACAGTGTTCTTACCTTCACAAAGCAAACATTCTGATGTGTGTTGGGCGGGGAGGGGTAGAATTTAAACAAATAATTACTTAAGCAAGATTTTTTGTTTTAAATTATGACAAGCAAAGAAGTGTTCAAATGATAGACACTAAGGCCTGGCGTGCTGGCTCATGCCTGTAATCCCAGCACTTTGGGAGGCCAAGGTGGGTGGATCACGAGGTCAGGAGTTCAAGACCAGCCTGGCAAAGATGTCTCTAGTCTCTACTAAAAATGCAAAAATTAGCCAGGCGTGGTAGTGGGTGCCTATAATCCCAGGTGCTCGGGAGGCTGAGGCAGACAATTGCTTGAACCGGGGAGGCGGAGGTTGTGGTGAGCCGAGATCGCGTTGCTGCACTCCAGCCTGGGTAACATAGTGAGACTCTGTCTCAAAAAAAAAAAAAAAAAGAAAGAAAGAAAAGAAAAGAAATGACAGACACTAAAGAGACACTAAAGAGTCAGGGTCAACTGTGAAGGCACCCAGGAAGGGCCTTTCAAATAAGATCACATTCAACCTCACAACCAGCCACGGAAAGATCATGGGGGTATCTATATCCTTTGGCTGCTGTAACAAAGTATCACAAGCTGGGAGGCTTAAACAATAGAAATGCAGTGTTTCACAATTGTGGAGATTAGATCGGAGATCAAGGTGTAGATGGTTCTCTTCTCTTGAGGTCCTCATATTGTCCTCTTTCTGTGAATTTCTCTCTCTGAGTCCAAATTTTCTCTTTATGTAAAGAATGTGGACATGTAAGATTAGAGTCCACTCTAAAGACCTCATCTGAGTTTGATCATCTGTAAAGACTCTAATTCCAAATGAAGTCGCATTCACAGGTACAGGGGGTTAGGACTTCAGTGTCTTTTGGTAGGACATTATTTAATCCATAACAATGAGTCACACGTATTATGAAGCAAAGGAACACAAAGAGCCAAGGCCCCAAGGCAAGAGGGAGTTAATAAGCATGTAGTTTTGAAACAATAATCCATGCAATAGCACTCCTTCAAGTGTATACATGCCTTATACACAGAACTAAGGATGTGGTGGAAGATCTCCAACCTGAGTTTAGAGACCTTGTGTCATAGACCACTTGCACTTCAAGATCCTGGACAAGTCTCTTTGCACTCTGCAACTTGCCCTCACTCTCCAGAAAAGAAAATGAATAATGCCCTCCTCCTAGAGATGCAAAGTGTAAATGCACATGAAAGTGCTTGTTACCCATTCAATGCTTTACAATATAAGAGAATATAATATGGAAAAACTCTATATGGATAGAAATTGATTACAAGTCTGTCTGGTTCCTGTTAATGATCTGGAAGAGTAGAGTGTGTTTATATAAACTCTGGTACAAGACTTAGCTCTGCCTCCTAGAGAGCTCTTGGTTACACCTGGAAATACCCACCTTTTAAATTTGAGGTCTCAAAGCCCTGATAGAGAGACAGCAGGCCATAATGATAAGGGCTTAGCACCTGGAGCGAGGAAGACAGGGTTGAATTCTGGCTTCACCACTTATGCAGCAGGTGACCCTGGGTGAGTCCGCTATTTCTCCTAAACTGTGGGAGAAATAGTAGTGCTTACTTCATACAGCTGTTATGAAAATTAAATTAATGTCGAGAGGTACATAGATTAGTTCCTGCAACAAAGTACTAATAAGAGCTTGAGAAATAAACATTCTACCTTCTTTCCTCCCACATAGTCTGCTTGTTATCATTAACTGTCATTCTCTTTGGTTCTATTTTGCCTTATTCTCCTTTTTCATTTTGGCTAATCACTTAATTATTTCAATAAGAAAAAGCAATCAAATATGAATGAACAAAACATCTATGGCTTACAAAATGATCGTGTATATACTCTCTCATTAACTCACACTCCCTGATTCAAAGTAAACAAAACAGTGCAACCAAGGTGAGCACTAAGGCACTAGGGATGTTGGCAAATCTGTTCTGAATGTCTGTGGTGTCTGGATGCCTGGGGAGCCTGGGAACTAGATTCTGAATTCTGGTATTGAATCTAATTTCTGATGTTTTCAAACTGTGCCATGGAAAGATAACCACTTCCCACCAAAACAGAATAACAGCTAATACTAAGTGTGTTTACTGTGTGCCCCACACCACTCTCAGTGCTTTACATACAGGAACTCATTTTGTCTTCAAGAATTCCTATGTGGTAGGTACTATGATTTATCTCATTTAAATGTGAGGGGACAAAAGGACAGAAGATTTAGTAGCTTGTTGAAATGGCGCAGCTGGGAAGTGTTGGAGCCCCTTTCTACCGCTTAATCTTTAAGATTGTGAGAGGACTAGATGAAATAATATTCAACACAGCATCTAAGATTGCATTTTCAGAGACGGCTACAGCAGTATGTTCCATTCTACATGCTGTGCTGCCTTGTGACCTGGCCATGTCCTCATCAAGAGCTAGAGACACTTTTGCCTTTTTTGAAGCTGGGTTGGCCTTCTGACTTGTTTGGAACAAACAGAAATGTATTAGAAGCGACACTGTGTAGCTCTAATAAGGCTAGATTTGAAGCTTCTGGTTTCACTTGCTTGGAACACAACATTTTGGAAGCCAGCTGCCATGCTGTGAGGAAGCCCAAGCAGCCACATGGAGAGGCCACATGGAAGAGGATCAGGATGACTGGACAGCAGTCATAACTGAGCTGCCAGACAATGGCCTGTGGCACCAACTTCTAGTGATCTTTGTGCTCTAGTCAATTCTAATCAGAAAACAAGGATTACCTGTTCAGCCTACAGAATCATGAAAGAAAATACACTGTTACTGTTGTAAGCCACCAAGTTTTGAGATAGTTTGTTTCTGCAGAAATTAATAGTCAAGATTATGCCAACCGTTTAGTTAGAAGTTGATAAGACATAGCCCTGATTATTGGTTTTAGGTACGTTAATGAATTAGCATTACAGAATAGTGATAAGCTACCCAACTTCTTACAGTTTGCAAAGTAATGAGTGAAGGCTCAAACTCTGGTTTTCTAACTTCAAAGTCTATGTCCTTTCCTTGACACCTGCATTTCTCAAGTGTGATTCCAGATCAGACTCTTTCTCATCCCTGTTATCACCCTAGTCAACACCAGCATCACCACTCCCCTGGGCTGCAGCAACAGCCCACAAACTCATCCTCCCAGTTTCCAAGTCATTCTCAGAGCTGCCAGGTTGATCTTTTTAAAGCGTAAATTGGATGATGTCACTCTCCTGCTCAGTGCCATCTATATTGAGAATTAGGTCCCACACTGCACAAATCTGGCCCTGTCTGGCATCCTGTGGCTCCTGCCAACCTCCCCCTCACTCCCTCTGCCCAGCCTCACAGGCTGCTGCTCTCTCTGCCTGACCCACTCCCCCACACCCTTAGTTCCAGTCTCCATCCAAATGCCACCTCCACAGTGATGCTCCCTGGACTCCATTAACTAAAGCCCCTCTGAACCCCAGTCCTCTCCTCCTCCTGCTTCTTCGTCTTTCTATTGCTCATCACTATTAAATTCATATCTTTGTGTCTTATGTTTTACATGCATATAAAATATATATTCATTTTCTTATTTACTCTGTTTTTGAGTTTGATGGAGAAAGAAACTTTGTTCATGTTTTAATCATACATCTCTTACCGCTTAGAATAGTAACTGCCTAGAATAAAGGGAGCTATGGTTTCAGCATTTCCTAAATACTTTTGTGTGGTCTGTCTACGCTTTGGCTTTGATTTGGAGTTCCTGATTAACTAGCATGCAGCAGAAATCTCTGTATTCTCGCTGTTGTCTCTTCAGTTCAAGTGGGTGCTTTGTGGGCGTGGTATATCCCAGGGCTTGTGTGAATGTGGCACTGGGTACCCACTATACACACACTTTTCCCTGTTCAATGATTGACTGGCTGACAGTCATTATCACAGAAGCCTTTGTTTTCCCTCTCTCTTTGGGTCATCTCTTATCACTTTAATAAGGAAGGACAGGGCTTTGACTGTGCCATGACCTTAGTAAGAGGTGAGCTTGGTCTGAGATCTGTGTAAGTACTTAGTTCCCAGTCTAGTCTATCAGAGCAAGTTCAGGATGATGGGAGAAGAAACGATGAAAGACCTGAATGGTCCTGTTACAATCATTTTAGGTGGAGAAGCAGGCTTAGGCTCAGCGAGGTTCTGATGTGCTCACAGTTGCACACTTAGTCATCGGGAGAGCTAGATTCGAACGCACAAGCTTTTGCAAGTCTCCAAAGCTAATCCTCTCAAAGGCTGTACTTTCAGCCACCACCTCCCGGGCGGGAAGGTCTGCCATTCTCCCCATGACCTGCAGAGTTCTTCAGGACATCTTCCAGAAGTGTTTCATCTCTCAGCTATAAATTCGGTGCAATTTTTTGTTAGGCCATTCCGGATCAGATATTATACAACCACGTTCTTCAGTACAGTATCCATTAGCCATAGGTAGCTACTGAGCACTTAAATGTAATTAGTTCGAATTAATGTATGCTATTAAGTATAAAATAATACTAGATCTTGAAGGCTTAGTAAGAGAAAGCAATGTAAAATATCACATTAATAATTATACTGATTACATGCAGAAATGATAATATTTTGGATAACATGAAATACATTATTAAAATAGTTTTACCTGTTTCTTTATATAGGTTTTTAATGCAACCACTATAAAATTTTAAATCTCATATGTGGCTCAAATTTGTACATTACATTGTATTTCCATTAGACAGCACTGGAAAACAATACTGCAAGTTCTCACTCATAAGTAAGAGCTAAATTATGTATACACTTGGATGTAGAGTGTGGAATCACAGACAGTGGAGACTAGAAAGAATGAAGGGATTGGAGAGGGGTGGATGACGAGAAATTACTTAATGGATACAGCGTATTTTATTTGGGTGATGTAGACCCTGAAAGCCTTGACTTCACCACTACCTAATCAACGCATGTAACAAAATTGCACTTGAATCTCATAAATTTATACAAACAGAAAAAGACAGCACTGTTATAAAATAACTATCTTTATTCTTATTCCACGATCATTCAAACAGTAAGCCATACATGTCATATACATATACACCTCATACACATACACGTATACATACACCCATGTACATATATATACATGTACATATACATACATATATGTATAACATACATACCTCATATACACCACATATACAAAGTCTATCCCCAGTTTCCCTCTGTGTTCTCCTCTTCATCTTATAAAACATCCATTTATGCCCCATAAAAAGCCACCCCAGGCACCCTAGACATATGGCACCACTGCCTTGTCCAACTTATGCATATAGTAGAATATACCTCCCTACTTTGCTCACACACTATTTTCTAAAGCTTATGACTTCTTCACTCATGGAAATCTCATATGCCCTTTAAAATCATGCAGAATGCTGCCGTCTCCATGAAGCCCCTGAGGGTTTCTTCAATATAATCCTTTATAACCAAAGCAGTTTACTTACTCTTCTCTCAAAACAAATCTTTTTTTAAAATATTTTGCCTCTTGCCTCAAATATCTATTACCGTGTGTGCCTCTCATACACTTTTGTCAGCAACTTGAGCATAGGAAGTATTTATCCAACAAATATTTATTGGGCACCCAATATGCCTCAGGCATCCCATTAGCTCTGGGATTACATTAAATAAATAGAAAAATAAGTACTTTTATTTTCTTTTATTCTCACTCTTATTTTTTCTGATGCTAAAATGGGATTGGAAGTGCAAGAGACTTACTGGAAGAAATGCTCATGAAGGATAAAGAGGGCAAGAGCAGGTGCATGTAGGAAGACCCTTAGACTATGACACAGATGTGACACCTGTAAAAGGAAATAGGGAAAGGAAGAATAGACAGAAAGAGCCTCAGACCTCAGAGCCACTCAGAGAAAGTCTCAGCCAGGTGTCAGTAAGGCATCTGCTATCGTTTGAATGGGTGTGTCTCACCAAATTTCATATGTTAAAATTCTAAACCCAAACCTGACGGTATCAGGACATGGTGCCTTTGGCAGGTAATAAGGATGAAGCCCTCATGGATGGGTTCATGCTCTTATAAAAGAGGTCAGAGAGAGACACCACCCCACACACATCATGCCTTCCACCATGTAAAGACAGAAAGATGGCACTGCCTGTGAACCAGAAAATGGGCCCTCACCAGAAACAGAATCTGCCAGCACCTTGATTTCAGACTTCCTAGCTTCCAGACCAGTGAGAAACAAAAATCTGTTGTTTATAAGCCACCCAGTCTATGCCATTTTTTGTTAGAGCAGCCTGAATGCACTATGGCAGCATTTTTGAGCCAAAGTCACCTGTTGGAAGAGGCTTCCACTGTAGGGCAGGAATGGACCTATACTAGGAACCTGACCGTGCTCAGTATTCGTCTGAGAGCAGCCCCGGGAAAGTGTGGCCTGAGTGTTTACGCCTCCACCTGGGGAAGATCTGAGGATGCAGCAGGTTTGGCTGAAGGGACACAGTCTCTTCGCAGTACGTTCTCTTAAAGGGATATCTAACTGGGGGACCTCCATGACATACAGCCCACTTCTTTTCATAAAAGATCCAGGTGACTTAAAATGTGGCATGCAGAGTAATAGCATCGAGGTTAACTCCAGGCTTCAGAGTCATAAGGTCATGAGTTTGAACCTCAAATGACTACTTTACAATTGTATAATCTTAGGGAAACAAGCTCATTCTCTAGGCTTCAGTCTTCATCTGTAAAAGAGTTGTTGAGTGTTGTTTGTTTACTCAAATGCCTCACTGGGTGGCTATGTAAAATAATAAAATGCATATAAATCATAGAGCCTACAACATCATGTTTCATTGATATTAGTAATGATACCTATTATTGTTGCTATTGTTGTCATGGTTTAATTGTTTGGACCCTGAAATATCAGAGTGTAAATATATACACGAAATCCATCAGAGAAAATGAAAATAAAATCCAGATATGCTAGTGATATGGATAAACCTTATATTTCCTGGCAGTCTTTCTTGAAAGGGAAATATTAGCTGTTACTTAATTCTAAATCTCCAAGAAGAAAATATCTCTTTCCATACTGGAAATGCAACATTTTCAGCACTAAAATCGGGATGATATTTTTCACAGCGTATTCAATGGGGACAGGAACTTATTTATCCTACATTTCCCTTGGACCAGGTTGGTGCATCTCCCAGATTCTGTGCTCAGTAGAGGTGGGTTAAGTTGATCTGAGAGACAGGAATGCCGTTCCAGAGCCATAACTGTGTTTCCCTTCCACAGAAATACAGGAGCTTTGAGAAAGCTGTTCAGGTATCAATATATTTGAGAAAATAGAAACATCCTATAATAGTTAAGCCTCTTATTTGTAGTATCATGAGCACTCTAGGAGCTTTCTGGAGAATTTCTGGAGATCACTAGGAACTTGTGGATGGAGGGAGGTGAAGATGCCGACCTTCGACCCACAGAGATCTGTGTTTCAATGCCAGTTCCCTCCTTTCTTCCCTTTACAGATTGTTGGGAATATATATGTCCTCCCTGAGCCTGTTTCTCCATATGCACAATGTGGATAATTATACCTTGGCAGAAGTGTTGAGAAGATAAAGCATTTACAGGAAAAGAAAAAAGAAAAAAAATATAGAACAAAATTGCCTTAGTTTGGGTTCCCTTGGGAGCAGACAGACAGGGAGGGATATGAGGGCAAGAAGTTAATTTGCGAGATGAAAGCAGGAAACCCAGATAAGGGGGTGTTATAAGTTTAATTATGTCCTGCCAACATTTATATGTTGAGTGCCTAATTTCTAATATTTCAGAATGTGACTGTATTTGGAGACAGGGTCTTTAAAGAGGCGATTAACTGGTCATCCGGGTGAGCCCTAATTCAATATGAGTGGGATCTTTATAAAAAGAGGAGATGAGGACACAAACATGTGTACAGAATGAAGTCCATCTGAAGACAGGAGGAGAAAATGGCCGCCTACAAGCCAAGGAGAGAGATACCAGAAGGAATCCACCCTGCTGACACCTTGTTCTCTGACCTCTAGCCTCCAGAATTGGGAAAGAATAAATTTCTACTGTTTAAACCTCCCAGTCTGTGCTACTTTGTTAAGTCAGCCCTAGCAAACACATACGGGGAACGGAGAACTGCCACAGGCAAGCTGATATGGCTTGGATGTTGGTCCCTCCAAATCTCATGTTGAAACATAATTCCCAGGATTGGAGGTGGCGCCTGGTGGGAGATGATTGGATCATGGGGCAGGTCCCCAGGGTGAATGACTCAGCACCATCCTCTTGGTGATAAGTGAGTTCTCGCTCTGAGTCCACATGCGATCTGGTTGTTTAAAAGAGTGTGGCACCTCCCACCACTTTGCTCCCACCCTCACAGTGTGACAGGCCTGCCCCCCCTTCACCTTCCACCATGATTGTGAGCTTCCTGAGGCCTCACCAGAAGCAGATGCTGGTGCCATGCTTCTTGTACACCTGCAGAACTGTGAGCCAGTTAAACCTCTTGTCTCTGTAAATTACCCAATCTTGGGTATTTCTTTATAGCAACACAAGAATGGACTAATATACAAGGGAAGGAGGCTATACTGGGTACACTGATTAGCATGGGACCAACTATAGCCACTAGCTTCAGTCCCACTGAGAACAATAGGTAACTGTATATAGTTATCTCACCCTCAGGGTGGAGAAGCTGGGTGCCCACCCAGCTCCATCCATCACTGGTCATGGGATCTGCCTGGGAAAATAGCTCCCTGGCCTGCCACACACTGTCAGGCTGAGCAGTTTCTGAAGTGTAGAGCTTCCTCAGGCCAGAGCACTAAAAATCCTCGCAGCCATGGAACCTATGAGTGCCCAGGGTACTGGGACAGTATATCTATGGCATCTTCTACCAAAATACTTAGTAAAACATAGTTACAAAATATGGTAACGCACTGCACAAGGATATTTGAGTATACAAAAGTGGTCCATAAGATGACAACAGAGCCAAAGATTTCTATCTCCTGGTGACATTTTCATGATCCTGATCCTGTGTGTGCCTAGGCTAAGGTGTGTGCTTGTGTCTTAGTTTTTCACAAAATGTTTAAAATATTTAAAAAAGTTGAAAAATTGAAAAATAGAGAAGAGCTTATAGAATAATAATAGAAATAAAGAAATATTTTTGTACAGCTATGCAATGTGTTTATGTTTAAATATTATTATGAGAGAAAAAAGTTTAAAAAATTAAAAAGTGCATAAAGTAAGAAGGTTACAGTAAGCTAAGGTTAATTTATTATTGAAGAAAGAATTTTTGTATACGTTTAGTGTAGGCTAAGTGTACAATGTTTATAAATCTACAGTTGTGTACAGTAATGCCCTAGGCTTCACACTCACTCACCAGTCACCTGATGACCACTTGCAGGGCAGCTTCCAGTCCTGCAAGCTCCATTCGTAGTAAGTGTCCTAAAAAAGTGTACCATTTTATTTTATTTTATGCTGTATTTCTACTATACCTTTGTACTAGTCAGGGTTCTCTTAGAGAAACAGAACTAATAGGATATATGTGTGTGTATATATATGTGTGTATATGTGTATGTGTGTGTATATATATATAAAGGGGAGTTTACCAAGTATTAACTTACACAATCGCAAGGTCTCACAATAGGCTGTCTGCAAGCTGAGGAGGAAGGAGAGCCAGTCCGAGTCCCCAAACTGAAGAACTTGGAGCCCAGTGTTCGAGGGCAGGAAGCATCCAGCACAGGAGAAAGATGTAGGCTGGGAGGCTAGGCCCATGTCTCCTTTTCATGTTTTTCTGCCTGCTTTATATTCCCGGGCAGCTGATTAGATAGTGCCCATCAGATTAAGGGTGGGGCTGCCTTCCCCAGTCCACTGACTCAAATGTTAATCTCTTTTGCCAATACTCTCACAGACACACTCAGGATTAATACTTTGTGTCCCTCAATCCAATCAAGTCGACACTCAGTATTAACCATCACAACCTTTGTATATTTAGATATGTTTAGGTACACAGATAAATACGTACCATTGTGTTACAATTGCCTACTATATTCAGTACAGTCACATGCCGTACAGGTAAGAAGCCTAGGAGCAGTCGGCTGTACCATATAGCTTAAGCGTGCAGTAGACCAGACCATCTAGGCTTTTGTAAATACACTATGTTCATGCAATAATAAAGTCACCTAATGGTGCATTTCTCAGAACATAACTTCACTGTTAAGCAACGCATGACTTTAAACAAAGGCAACGTTAATGAATTCAACACATACTGTTTTTACTGGCCCTAGGCTCTGTTGTAGACTCTGGAATTACCCAGATGACCCATACAGATCAGAATCTTGCCATCCTTCAATGTGGAGTTTGGATGGAAATAAGGTGGTCAGAGGAGATAGAAAGTGAACTTTTAACAAGTAACTTTGGAGAGTGATAAACACTATAAAGGAAAAAATGTAGGACACTGAGATAGACTAATTGACACAAGGTCACCAGTATTTGTAAGGAAGAAGGACAGAAGCGAAGGAGTCCTATTACATACTCCCTCACACTGAGGGAGAGCAACTTGATTTATCAAGGGACTCAGAACTCAAGGGAAACCCTGAGTCTGGGGCATGCACAAATTTTCTTCTGGAAGAGAAGAATGTGGAAAGGGAGGACCCTGAAGAACTATGCAGAGAAAACACAAGTTCAGTTTTTCAAAAAGCAGACAAATGTACTCTGAGGGCAGTGACCTTTGGCTGGTCCTAAATTGTCTTCTGATATTTTTATGAGTTATAAACTTTTAGATGCATAAAAAGTTTAGTACGTGAAGAACAAATAACTATAATTCACCACCGAAGGAACCAGTCAGCCTATAGATATGCATTTACATATGTTCTGGCATTGGGAAAGTAATTCAACAGCCCAGTGGGCTTCAGTCTAGTTCTGAACCAGGGGGAATTGTGCCCCCAGGAGACATTTGGCAATATCTGGAAGCATTTTGATTGTCACACCAGGGAATGCTCCTGACATTTGATGGTGAGTGGCCAAGGGTTCTGCTAAATATCCTAAAATGCAAGAACAGCCCATCTACTCCACCATGGCAGAATTATCCGACCAAAACTATCAACAGTTCCAACGTCAAACACTTCAGGAAAGTCAATGACGCTGGGCCTTACCCCCTCAACTGCAATATTGAAGTTCATCTTCTCTTGTTTGTTCTTCCAATACCTAAAACAAGGCCACAATCATTAGATGACAAATAAACATCAATTATCACATGAGAAATGCTGGTCATCAGGGTAGTGTGATACAATAGAAAAAGAACAGGATTTAGCAGCGGATGCCCCTGGTGTTTCGTTATTTCGCTTACTACCCATGTAACTTCGGGTGTGTGGCATGGTTACTCTGACCCTCAGTTTTCTTATCTGTCAAAAAATAAAGCAGGTGTAAATGTAGTGTAAACACACATAACAAGCAGCCAGCCATGTAAGACACAGAGTAGATCCTCAAGTCTTCTGTCTTACAACTGCCACCCCCACCCTGGTGGCTCAAACAGCATTATTAAGTCACTCTACGTTCATTTCTAATTTTGAATCAATAAAAAATAATTTTTTAAAATCTTTCTTCATGTAGATATCAGTCTCAACTGCTCAATCACTTTATTTTAGTGGGAATTGGATTATAAGAATTGAAATCAGAAAGAAAGTATAGACATTGTTTTCCAACATTATATTTTTCAGCGGTTTTTAAATTTGTATCTGTAAGTTCTTCAGAAGGAAGAGAAACCTGAATACAGAAAGGAGATCAGCACATAAAAGTGAGACTTCAGAATCAGTAAAATAATCCTGTTTGGAAGAGGTTTTTTGTTGTTGTTGCTGTTTTAGTGTTTGCTTTTGTTTTTCCCCTAAAGGTTTATTCTCCCATGTGAGAAATCAATGGGCTAGCTAATCAAAAATGAAAGACAAGAGGATTCAAATGGTTATACTGAGTCCTACGAGCTCAGCTGTGTATCATAGTGAAACTGACAACAGTGGGAGCTGGTTTTCCCAGTACTTGTTCAGAGCCAGGTGTTTCAGCTGAGGGTGATTTGTTTGTTTCACTCTCCCACCAACTTCTCAAAATAGTTATTCTTCTTTCCATTTTCCATTTTACAGACGGGTAAACGATGCTTAGTGACATTAAGCAACTTGTCTGAGGTCACTCAGAAAGTGCTGGAACAACGTTGTTTAATATTTCAAATATTCACACACATTAATTCATTGAATGTTCATTAATATTGCATGTAACTAACTTGGAAATGTTTTTCTTTCTGCCTAGTTTTTGTTTTCTTTCAAATCAGTAACTGAAGGCTCATAGAGATTGAAGAATGCTTTCAAAATGATGTCATTCTTGGGAGAGAGTCAGGAGGGCTCACTTCACTGTAGTCACAAGTTATGATAGAGAAATAGAAAATCTGGAGTTGAGACCCAGTTTTGCTTTACAAAAGCCACTTGACATGCCTTGCCTTAAAATTTGCATTTGCGAAGGGGGATACTAATGATGCATAGAGGGACATAATTTAACAATATACATCAATTACCTCTTTGACACCTCACAACAACTCTTAAGCTGGTTACATCAAGGACTGTCAGCTACAATCCTGTTGCTGCTCCTTCCACAGATTTTGCATTATCTAAATCTGAAGACTGTCTGTTATTTTTCATTCTGTAATCTGGATACAGTCAGTGGCTGACACATAATAAGGTTTCTGTAAATGTCTACTGGCTAAAAGAATATTCAATAAACATCTAGAAAAGAATGTCTTTCCCCAATATCTTGCAGGAGCTATTACAGAAATTTAGTATCATGTTCTGTTCCATTTTAATCAGTCAAATAAATGGACACCATTGCGTAGGATGTCAATAACATTATTGAAGTCAAAGTCATTTCTGAACTTTACTTCACATTTAATGCAGAAGGAAGAATTAGCAATACACCCGTAGACAATAATGATGATTTGCTGTTTGCAGGCTATGTTAGTCACTGTCCTAACACAGGGCCCAGGTATAATATTCCATGGCTTGAAATCTATGTATTACCTTGAACTGACCCCTGTGCTAAACTTGAAGCTCACATAGTCAGCTGCCTATGTGGCATTTCCACCTAGTTGTCTAATAGATATTTCTAATTTAATGTGGCCAAAACTGAGATTTCAGTCTTTTATTTTTCCCAAAGCTGCCTCTCCCCTCAGCAACCCCATCTTAGGAAATGACAACTTCATTCATTAAGTGGCTCAGGTCAAGAGCCTGAGCATCCTCCACGACTGCTCTGCCTGTATTCATACCACTCATATTCAATGTATCAGATGTTCCTTTGTGCTCTACTTTGAAAAATACCTAGAATCTGACCATTTCTCTCATCCTGTATGACTACCATTGGCTCCAGCCATCATCATGTCTCTCCCGCACTGTAAAAATAGCCGTAATTGTTCTCCCAGCCATGACCTTTGCTTGATCATGGCTACAATATCTGTTTTTGTCACTTCTCTCTTCTGATTTTCCATATTTCAGAAACTTACCCTTAGTCCTCTCCCGTATTTGTCTATGCCATTCCTCATACATGCTTGGAGCTTTTATTTTTATTGTTTTCCCAGCCTTAAATTTGGTGTCTTGTTCATGCTGAACTCCTAGTGTCTAAAACAGTGTCTGGTACATAGAAGGAACTCAATAAATATGTGTGGAGTGAATAAAGCAGATATTATGTAAACTAGTTGAAAAATATCATTGATGGTCACTCAGATTCTTCCAAGTTTGGAAATGCCTGTGTGCATAAATTTGAACAACTTTAAGGAAATAGCCCATCATATATGTTTGATTTGAAATGTTATAAGTAACAACACATGATTACAAATTCCAGACTCTTTTTCAAAATATATGCCTACCAGGAACCAGGTTTTAGAAAAACAATAGAACCTTGGATTGATAATTCGGATTTCACACATGCTTCTATTTGGAGAGGAACCTCTTTCTATAAAGAGAGAATACGCATCCTGACAAAACAGAAATGCTTTGAAGAAGAGAAATTAAACATAATTAAAGGTCACAGATTAAGTATAGAAGTTTACAAAAGAAAAACGTGTGTGTGTGTGTGTGTGTGTCTGTGTGTGTGTGTGTGTGTGTGTGTGTGTTTTCCAAATAACATTCAGTAATGGCCGAATGGAAGTATGGCTTTGAGAAAGTTTAGAGGCAAAAGAAAGATAAAAATAAAAGATTTTCCTTAGTTATTAACAGAAGTGAATGCTTAGATGACAATTGCTAAAAATGTTTAATTAGAAAAAATAAAATTAATTTGTGTTTGCATTCAAAAGTATGTACTACTTTAACCTTTGTTTTAATTTGGATGTAATCTTGCCTGAGAAGAAAAAAAAGTAGAAGTTAATTAATATGAACTGTCTCTCTAATAAAGTTTTAACATTTCAATTTAAGGGAACTAATAACACAATTTCCTTTCTAGTCCAGATTTTCTTGTTTCTCTCCTTTTGTAGAATCTAGATGTTTCTAAATTTTTCCTAAGCTTTTTAAAATAGAAACTACATTTCCCCTAGAGGCAGCTAAGCAAATTTTTTGCCCAGCGTCTAACCTTAAATTTGTTAAATCTTTTTAATTATAAAAATTTCACAAGAGGTTAAAACAAGTATATAGTCTCATAAATAAAATTTTTCAAGTAAATACCAATTATATGTAAACTTAGAAAGTGGTACAAACAGCATCTCTAATCCAAAGGGAATGGAATCCCTCTCTAGAAATTGTGGTGTTCATTTTCTGGGTCTATTAGTGCTAAATAGTTCAGCAAATTCTGAGCTTCAGGTTTTCTGTTTGCAAATAGAGGGGAAATTGCCCCAGCTCTCTCTGCAGTACCAGAATATTTCAGAAATCCAATCAAGTAACAGATGAAAGAGCATTTTCAATAGGTTACCATCAGTATCTCTTGTGCACATCCATACAGCCACTCATGGGGAAGCAGAAGACAAACTTCTTTATTAACTATATGAAGGTTACATCTCAGGTGCACGTCTCTCATGAATGTGTTTACATCATGAAAGTCATCTTTGGCTCACCAGTGACACACTCCTACTGTTCCTGTCTCTAGAAAGATGGTGTCATTATGGCAAGAATGATTTAGAGATTAATATGCTTAAAATGATGATGTAAATAAGAGTTTTGCTCAGAAAACTATTTTTAGTAGCACTATCTTGGGGCCCTCAGAGTTCTGAAAACCGGGGCAATTAAAGCCATGTGCTTCAGCAGGCAGTCCTCTGATTTTTCTCTCTGGATACCAAGAATTTGCTTCGGAAAATCATTTGTAGCTATGATCAGTTTCAGAGAGGCCGACATTGAAGAGATGAGAGAGTACTTTCCTGAGCCCAGTTTAAATATTCCCTTCCCCATGGGAGTTCTTGGCTACTTACAGTTTCAAGAATTAGGTTTGGTTTGCTGTTCATTAATACAAATGTCAGCCAAGGCCACCACATCCTTAAAATTTACATAAAATTGACGTAGAGTGTCCAATGCTCTCCCCAAACGTTCTACAAACTTCTAAGGCTTCCGAGAATGCACTTTTTCTGCACTTGCATTCTTGTTCTGCTGGACATTTGCTCTCTTTTCATGAATAACCAACCATAGCCCATCCCTTTTTCCACTCCGAAAGTTATAAGAGAAGGAAATTATACTCTTTACTTTTAATATTAAAAAAATCATACCCAGCATTTGTGATGTAGTACTCTTTAGTGGACTTGGCAGATAGATGATTTGCATTTTTTTGTTTGTTTGCTTGCTTGTTTTTTGTTTATTTTTGAGATGGAGTCACTCTGTTGCCCAGGCGGGAGTGTAGTGGTGCAATCTCACCTCACTGCAACTTCTGCCTCCCCGGTTCAAGAGATTCTCATGCCTCAGTCTCCTGAGTAGCGGGACTATAGGTGCCCACCACCATGCCCGACTAATTTTTTGTATTTTCATTAGAGATGGGGTTTCACCATGTTGTCCAGGCTGGTCTCCAACTCCTGACCTCAGGTGATCCACCTGCCTTGGCCTCCCAAAGTGCTGAGATTACAGGTGTGAGCCATCATGCCTGGCCCTAGGGTTTTCTGCTTACTGCAACATCCTGGATTGTAAAACTCAATTTCAGCCACACCACCATGGGGCTAAGCTGCTTCTGTCCCTCAAGACTGGCCCACTTAGATTCCTTGGATTTCTTGTTCAGAACAGCTGTGTGGTTCATCAGCCATCATATGTGTATTCACTCACCCTCTCTGTCAATACCATACATCCTCAATTTTACTCCTTGCCTCTAGTGGCCCACAAGGACTGGCTGTGGCTGTGATAGGATGGTCTCTTCCTTCCCTCTTCCCCATTAGATTCTGTAAGTGAAGGTGAGCAATGTGGAGAATCATTTTTCTTCCTATATACATTATCACAAACTTCTGTTGCTTTCTTAAAGGGAAAAGGTGACTTGTCAATTTTTACAAACTGCTTTTAATGTAGAATTTTAGCTCAGATTTACAGAAAACTTGTGAAGATTGTGGAGAATTTCAATAAATTCCACAGCCAATTTCCTCTGTTGTTAACATATTTACATTAATATGCTACATTTGTCAAAGCCAATAAACTGATATCAACATTATTAAATAAGTTCCTGCTTTATTCCAGTTTCCTTATTTATACTTAATGTTATTTTTCTATTCAATAATCCCACCTAGAATACCATGTTATCCCAATCAGTTTTGGCATTAAATAAACTTTGAAGAAATTAATTCTGATATATTTCCTATGGAGTTTCTCAGAAACTTTTAATTACTCTCAAACAAACTTAAAATTAATAGTAATAGTAGTAATAATAATAGTAATAAAAACGAAGTTTTGGGAAACTCACACCATAGCCTATGTGAGATTATGAATCTGAGAGGGTGAGAGGGTCTTTCCTTTTTGGTTTTTTTTTTTTTTTTGAGATGGAGTCTCACTCTGTTGCCCAGGCTGGAGCACAACAGTGCAATCTTGGCTCACTGCAACCTCTGCCTCCCAGGTTCAAGCAATTCTTCTGTTTCAGCCTCTCGAGTAGCTGGGACTACAGGCATGCGCCTCCACGCCTGGCTAATTTTTGTATTTTTCATAGAGACGGGGTTTCACCATGTTTGTCAGGCTGGTCTCGAACTCCTGACCTCAGGTGATCCACCCACTTTGGCCTCCCAAAATGCTGGGATTACAGGCGTGAGCCACTGCACCTGGCCGGGTCTTTTCTTCTTGTGCTGTCAATTGTGTCATTTCACCAGTGATGACGTGGTGCTCTAGAGAGCAGGTAACCTTTTTCTTGTTTCCATTGTGTATGAGTGATGAGATCAGGGCTAGAACCGTTGGCAGATATTTTTGAGCACTCTCAATCGATTTTGCTAATCACGAGTCCTTCTTAAGTGGAAGACAGAAAATTCCCATTCTGACCCACTTGCAGCTACAGTCAGAGTATGTGACCTGCTTTGCTTCTGTAAGACTTGGTGTGACAGATTGGGAAACAGACCCAGATGCTCCCTCAGGCACCCATTCACTCATAGGTGAGTGGGGCTGCCTGGAGAATTCCTCCAGTGTGACCCCACAGTAGCCCTGGCTGCACAGCATCAGAGGTCCACTTTCTGCCCATCTGGGGAATACCTGGGACTACACGGTATCTTTTAATAAATTGCTTTTCTGTTTAACCATAATAGGGATCCTATTGCTTTCATCTAAGGATTCTGACTAATAAAGCTGAAATTCTCAGACACCCTTCCCAGGATTAATTCTATTTATTTCCACTACACAGTCAGTCTCTGCAAAGTTTAATTAGTAACAAAACGATGATGGTTTTGAGTATCTTCTCCTTCCTTTGACTCCACTTAGACTTAAAGGAAAATTTTAGGAAAAGGGAAAATGTGTTGGTGTGTGTATGAGTTTGTCAGGACTGTTGTAACAAAGTACCAGAAATGAAATGGTTTAAACAACTGAAATGTATTGCTTCACAGTTCTGGAAGCTAGAATTCTGAGACTGAGGTGTTGGCAGCATTGGTTCCTTCTGAGGGCTGTGAGTGAAGGTCCTTTTCCAGGCCTCCCTCCAGCTTCTGGAGCTCTGCTGTCTGTCTCTGGTGTTCCATGACTTAGAGAAACATCATCCCGATCTCTGCCTTCATCTTCACATGGTGGTCTTTTTGTGTGTGTGTGTGTGTGTGCACGTGTGTCTCCAAATTTCGTCTTTTAATAAAGACAATAGTCATATTGGATTAGGTCTTACCTTAATGACCTGATTTTAACTTGATTACCTCTGTGAAGAACCTATCTCCAAATAAAGTTACTACAGATAAAGTACTGGAGGGTAGGACTTCAACATATAAATTTTGTGGAGACATAATTCAGCCCAAACAGCACCCACTAAGCAATTATCTGCTTATTGAAAGCTAACTCCTGCAAGACTGTAAGTACTATTCAGGCCATGGTACACTGAAGGGGCCTGACAACCAGAGAAGAGGTAGTGCTATAGTCTCTGGCTCCACCAGTCAAGATGAAGAGTTTATTATGACCAAAAATCAGCTGGGGAACAAAGATGTTCACTGATACTAGATATTAGGCATGAGCCTCGTTTCACAAATCTGGATATGCAAGCAAGTTTTGATTGGGAAAGTCTCAAAAGTCTAGAATCTGGGTAGGTCAGTCAGTTGGCTCAAGTCACAGTAAACCAAAACAAGGAGATACATATTGACTTGTGACTGAGAAGAAGTCAATCTCATGTTGGGGTCCTTTATGAATTTTCTGTCAAGAAACTGGAGTCTAGATCCCAGGTTTGGGGAAAGACAGGAAGGTTTCTGCAGGTGATTATGACATTAGTGTGCCTTCAGTGTCTTCCCTGAAAGAATCCAGTCACTCTTTCCTCCTTCCTCCTTCATTCCCCAGCGCTCCTTGTCTAATCAATCACCAAGCCTGTCAATGCCAGTTCTTTCATATCACCCATGCCCATCCTCCCCTCTCAATCTCTACTGTCACTGCCATATTGCAGGCCTCTAATTCCTTGTTCAAATTACGATAACAACTTTACTTTTTCAAAGTATCTATATGACTTCATTTCTGGTTTTCACTTAAATTTTTTGCTTCTTTAAAATATATTTTGGTGTAATAGGTAAATACACGTTGCCAATTAATTTTTTTCTACTAAAGGTTCTTCAGTTGTCTCAATACAATTTATTAAATAATCCATGTTTCTTCACTGATTTCAATGCTGCCTCCATCATATCCCAACTTCCTGTATGTACCTTGTTCTAATTTAGATTGTCTTTCACTCATCATTTTGACAATTCCTGTGCCAATTTCTGTTTTCATTAGAGCAGGCTTATAATATATTTTAATGTGTAACATTAAATCTGCCTTTTTATTTCTCTTTTATTTCAGAGTTGTCTTTCCTATTGTTATAAGTTTGTTTTCCAAGACAGACTTTAAAATAATTGTCAATTAAAAAATAATTGGGATTTTGATTGGAAGTGAATTGAATTTGTAGACTAAGTGTGGGCTAATTGTCACCTTCACAGTACTGAGTCTTTCCTCATCACAAGCTAGGCAAGTTTCTTCACCTGCTTATTCTTTCATGTTACTCTCATGAGGTGTTTTCAGTTTTCATCCTAAAAATTCTATGTCTTTTTATTTATTTGTATTTGTGTTCATGTTATTGCTGTTGTGAATGGAGTTTTGGGGGTTTTATTTTTGTTTTAGTTTGCATTAGGAGAAAGCTATTAATTTTTATGTATTTATTACTACCAAATTTATTGAACATTCTGATTTTATACATTGGTGATTCAACGAGTCTTGTTAGGTTTTCCCAAAATGCACTTGCATCACCTTCATAACATCATTTTGTACCCCTGTCAAAGTTGACCTTAAAAAGTTAGAACACATAAAAGAAAAGACTGGTGATTAGGACCACATAGAAACAAAAAATTGAAATTTGAAATTTAATAAATAACTTTATTAGCTTTGTAATGAAAACTATGATAAAGAAATAAGCAAAAATAAGACAACTATGTTAATATAATTATGAATAAACCACACCAATACAGAATTCTCAAAACATGAATCACAGACAGGAAATATATGAAAAGACATTCAACTCCATAGGTAATGGAAAAATATAAAAATAAAATGAAATTTTTTTAGCTTATCATATCAGCAAAGATTAGAAAGATAAGTGACTATGGTGATAAGGAGAACATGGCACTGCTACAATGATATAGGAAATAGCAGTATAACTTTTGGAGGAGAATTAAGCAATAATATGCAAAATGTTTATTGCATACATCTTTAACCCATCATTTCTTTTCAGTTAATTTTTCCCACAATTTATTTGGGAAAGTCTATAATAACACATGCTGTATGGATGTTCAACACAGCATTTTTTTATAACAGGAAAAAACGTAATGTTCATCCATAAGGAGCTGGTTAAATTAATGATAGTACCTGCATATAACAGAATACTCTATGTCCATTTAAATAACAATGTAGAGCTGTATTTACCCACATACAAAGGCATTCAGAACACTTTATGCAGTAATAAAGTAATATAATTATTATAATCCTATTTCTCTAAAGTTGTTTTTACATTTATATACTCATATAACTTTCAAAAACTGCCACCCCTGCTTAAAATCAATTTAATGTCTGTTCATTGGGAAAACTATTCAAACTTTATTATGCCTCACAACCCAGGGCAGCTGTCCTGTCCAAATCCAGCTTTGCTCCATCTCTGCTGCCCTAAGTCATGACATGTTTCCTTCCTCATGTGCTACACTGGTGTCTCTCAGTGCTGTGGACATGCCAAGATCTTTCTCACTTCAGGACCTGTGTCTGTTCTTTACTCTTCCAAGCCATTCTTCCCTAGTTTGTGGCACACTTTAGGTCTCAATTGAAACACTGCTTTTTTATCAAAGCCTTCTTTGGTCACTCTATATTAACCTCCCGTTCGCTAGCAGTAAGCACTTTTTCTCTCTACATAGCACTGGCTACAACTCTTAGTTATTTCTTGAGTTGTTTTTCTGCTTATTATTTACTCCTGCCTTTATATTGAAAATGCAACAAAACCAAGGACCGTCAAATTTCTCATTCATCATTGCCTGACACATATTAGATGATCAATACATATTTTTAATTAATGGATACACATGAAGAAATAATGGACAGTCTCTGAAATGTTAGTGCTTATCTCTGGGCATTAAGATTTTTGGTCATTTTAAATATCTTTCTTATATACTTCCTATATACTTCTGTATGGGCACTAAAATTAATTTCATATTTCTAATTGTGAAAATTTTCTGACATTTGTTTGTACACATGTATCTATATATTAGCTAGGAATCTTCAGAGAAACAGAACCAGTAGAATATGTAAAAATTTGTGAAAAGAGATTAATTATAAGGGATTTACCCGCATGATTATAGAGGCCAAGAAATCCTGTAATTTTCTACCTGCAAGCTGGAAACCCAGAAATGTCAGTGATGTAGTTTCAGTCCAAGCCCAGAGGCCTGAGAACCAAGGGAGCCAATGATTTGTCCCGGTTCAAGTCCAAAAGCCTAAAGACTCACAGTGCTGATGTCCAAGAGCAGGAGAAGATAGATGTCCCAGCTCAAGAAGAGAGAACAAACTCATTACATCCACCTTTTGGTTCTATCCACACCTTCAACAGATTGGATGCTGCCCAGCCACATTGGTGAGTGTGATCTTCATATACATATTCTTTCTCTCTCTCTCTCTCTCACACACACACACACATACACAGAGAGAGAGAGAGAGAGAATATATATATAAAGAGCACACTCACCAATGTGGCTGGGCAGCATCCATACATGACAGAGAAAGAATATATGCTTTGTGTGCATTTGTGTGCTTCTTATTTTAAAATGCCCATCTAATCATATTCCTCCATAGCTTCACTGTCGCTCACAGAATAAATTTTCAACACCTTAGAATAACATTCAAGTCTCTTACTACTTCAATGTCCCTTTTAGATCCCTGGGGCATCTTTTATAAGAGCACTAATCTCATTCACAAGGGGTCCATCCTCATGACCTCATCACCTCCCAAAGGCCCCACCTCCTAACACCATCGGACTGGTGATTAGATTTCAATGTGTGAATTTTGGATGGACACAAACAGTCAGAGCACAATGTCAAAAAAAACAATGTTTTCTAGATTTGTGTATTGTACTTGTTTGGAGGGCTGTCCTATGGAAAAGAAATTCAATAAAATATTTGCTGACCTCCTATTTATATGAGGCCCTCCACCTGACACAGATTGGTTGCAGAAAGCACACAATTTGGCTGGCTTGGAGGAACACTGAGGTTGAGAGTTAAGCTGAACCCTTAGGAATGTAGAGTCTATCAGTAGGTCTGGTGAAGGTTATGGGTCAGGCACAGTTCATTGTTGCATGTATGCAGACATGCACGCATGCTGGCTTTGCAGACAGAGTCTTGCTCTGTCACTCAGGCTGGAGTGCACTGGCGTGATCTCTGCTCACTACAACCTCCGACTCCTGGGTTCAAGTGATCCTCACACCTCAGCCTCCTGAGTAGCTGGGACTACAGGCGCACACAACCACATCCTGATAATTTGTGTATTTTTAGTAGAGACAGGGTTTTGCCATGTTGCCCAGGCTGGTCTTGAACTCCTGAGCTCAAGCGATCCACCTGCCCCAGCCTCCCAAAGTGCTGGGATTACAGGCGTGAGCCACTGCACCCAGCCGGATTTATCAAACTTATAACAAAATGAGATATAGTTTTAAAGCTTTGCAACCCCCCAAATCAAGAAATTTAAATCAATAAAATAAAGCATTTATTAAGTCTAGAGTCTGCTTTTTCGGAGGCAATTAGGATAATAGAAATTAGTACTTTGTTTGGCAGACCCACTTGGTGCCAGGCATTGTGCCATTTGTACAATATCATTTTATTACTCTTCAGAATATGTGTTTGTGGTAGGTGTTATTTTTTGCATTTTATGTTGAAGAAACTGACCCTCAGTGAGGTCCATTAATTTGCCCAAAGTTACATAATATGGATAGGGGAGCAAGGAGTCAAATATAGGCTTGTCTCGGCTCCTAAGTACTTGTTCTTTTCATTATAACAACCATCTACGTGTTTGGCATTTGAGTCAAATATAGGCCTGTCTTGACTCCTAAGTACTTGTTCTTTTCATTATCACAAACCATCTACATGTTTTGGCATTTGACAGAAAAGCTTGGTTCAATTCACATGCACAAAAGGAAACATGGAGATAGACAATGTTTTCTTTCTTCTATTTTTATTTTTAATTCAAGTAACAGCATTGTGGAATAAAAAGAACAACCAAATTTGAGTTCTGGCTTCATCACTCATCGGCACTAGGTCTTTGGGTAAGTCATTCATTTTGCTCTTTCATGCCTATTTCTTCTTCTGCAAAGTGGAAATAATAACCCTTCCTCTATAAACATCATGAGATTATTATGAAATAAAAACATTATATAGAAAAACATGCTGACAACTTTTGACTCCAAGTAATTCTGGTTTAAAATACTGCCCTTGTTAATCATTTAGACATCGAATGGATCTATTTCTGGCCCACGGGGCCCCTTCAGCAGCACTGCTTTCAAAAGATGCATTGCTCGTTGTAGAAGGAAAAGCATGTGGAGAGATGTCTGCTACTGCATTGCATGCTGCCAACCCTGAAGTCGTGAGATGTTATATGAGCTAGTTGCACTTTTGGTTTTTCCAACTTTGAGATTCTTTGGGACGTGAGGAGGGTACACTGCCATACGCACTGAGTGCCCTGTGGTAACTGGAGATGAAGGTGGCTTACCCTTCACCCTCCTCATCATGGATCCAGGCCTGGCACGTAGGTTCACATGTGCTACACCTACTGAGATAGAGGAGATGATGCAGCCATCTGTGGCTCTTATGACTGGAAAGGTGAATCTATGCAGTCATCTTTCACACATTTGTTCATTTAACCAGTAAACATTGATTGTGAACCAGATGTAAAGTGCAAAGAAAAAATAATAAAAATTCAAGAACAAAGATAAATGAGGGATAATCGCCAGCTGGGTACAATTCCCAGCAAGTGCAGCACATAGCTTTTGTAAACAAAGGATTATATATTCAAAATGTTGTGAGAATGCCAGACAACCTGGAAACCACCACACTGCCCCCATGAAGGCTGAGTGGGGCCAGGATGAGTTTGGGTTGCTTTGGCTGTAAGTTGTTCAGGCTAAAGGCAAGAAGTTATATAAATCCAAGCATATTCCTGAGCCTCATTGAAAGTAAAATCTGGGGACCAAATATTAGACAATATGTGTGAATGAAATAAAAAAGCCATAAACAGAGTGCCTTAGTCCATCTGAGCTGCTATAACAAAACACCATAGATGGTGGCTTAAAAACAACAGAAATGTATTCTCACAGTTCTGGAAGCTGGGAAATCCAAGACCAAGGCATCAGTAGGTCGAGTATGTGGTGAAGGCCCTCTCTCTGGATCACAGATTGTGTCCCCTCGCTGTGTCTTCACATAATGGAAGGGGCAAATGAGCTTCCCAGGGCCTCTATTATGAGGTCACTAATCCTATGTATGAGGGCTCCATTCTCATGACCTCATCACCTCCCAAAGGCCTGACTTCCTAATACTACCACATTGGGTGTAGAGTTTCAATGTATGAATTATGAAGAGGCACAAACATTCAGAACATAGCATATGGTATAACAAAAATGAGGGATACAAACAAGGGATTTGGCCAATGTTATGAATGGACCCGAACCCCCAATGGCCAATGGCCAGTGGATCAGGAGTGGATTGTGCTGATGTAAAGACTTGGGAATAGATGCATACAAAATGCTATGGGAACTGAATGGAAGGCAGCATTTGCAGTGGGTTTTGACAGCTCTTATAATGGCTCATGATTGCAATTCTGTGATATAAATCTCACATAGTAGCTTTCCTAACATACAAGGGTCGGGGGGGGGGGCTTGAAATCCTAAGCAAGTGGACAACGTATCACATAAAGTAAGTGATTAACAACAAAATTGGAGAATTGTGCCCTTGAGCACTCATTGGCCCTCCTATATTTCTGAGATAATCTGGATACTAAGCCACAGTGAAGAGAAAGGGCCACAAATTATCTCCTATCCCAGAAGTCTTGCAGTAAATTGAAAGTTCTACTTCAAGTTTCCTTTAAGAAACAAAAAGAGAATTACTGATCCAGCAATCCTACTACTGAGTATATATTCAAAGGAGATGCAAACCGTTATCTTGAAAAGATATCTGGACTCCTATGTTTAGTGCAGCATTATTCAAAATAAACAAGACATAGAATCAGTTTCAGTGTGCATCAATAAATAAATGGATTAAAAAGTGTGGTATATATACACAATGGAACACTGTCCAGCCTTTAAAAAGAAGGAAATTCTGCCTTTGCAACAACATGAATGAACCTGAAGGACATTACACCAAGTGAGATAAGCCAGGCACAGAAAGACAAATCCTGCATGATCTCCCTTATATATGGCGTCTACAAATACTAAACTCTTAGAAGCAGAGGGTAGAATGGTGGTTACCAAGGGCTGCAGGAAGGAGAAAGATGGGAAGATGTTGGGTCAAAGGGTGCAAAGTTTCAGTTGTAAGATTGGTAAGTTCTGGAGATTAATATACAGAATGGTCACTATAGTTCATAATGCTGTATTGTACAGTTGAAATGTGCTAATGCAACTGCTTTTGCAAATGTTATATCAGGGAGAAAATTTAACAGTAAGCTAAGCTAATCCAATCTCCATATTGCCTTTCCCTTAATTATTCCTGGGCTATTGAGGGGTGGGAGAGACCAAGCATCTTAAATTGGAAACACGT
Organism: Nomascus leucogenys; assembly: GCF_006542625.1. Taxonomy (NCBI): domain Eukaryota; kingdom Metazoa; phylum Chordata; class Mammalia; order Primates; family Hylobatidae; genus Nomascus; species Nomascus leucogenys. The sequence goes on from NC_044400.1 coordinate 74,077,558, forward strand.
ATTGTTTCTATTTGCTGGGAAGGATGGGCTCATAAGAGTGAGAGGACAAGGGTTTGATAAGAAATATCTCTTCAAATCACAGATGCATCCAGGAACCCAAAGTCTCTTGTCTGTGACAGGTAATGAGGTAGGGTAGAGGCACGAAAGACGTTAGCCTGGATCTGAGCCACCAGGCTGGAGTTGTCAAACCAGGAGAATGAAGAAAACAATAAAAGCTTAACCTTAGTAATTAGGCGGGGTGGCGGAATATAATTTTAAAAAGCATTTGGAATTGGCAACCTATTCTTTTTAAACTGACAATATTTAAAGTACAGAGAATGAATTGGAGTCTGGGTCAGACACAGACTGGATGGGATAATTTTACAGAGAAATACTGAAATGAATCTAAATCTCTCTAGAAGGCTTATGGCCTCTGCATTTTCCTTCCATCTCAGAAGCACCTGAGAGCAGGTTTCTAGGGGGAGAAAGTTGAAAAGGACAGCACCTATGTGTAAGCCCTGAAGAGGCATGAACAGAAAGGCAAAAGTCATGTCTACCAGAGATCAAGGAGCCAGGAACTTGGAAGAGGAGCCCACAGAGGCTCCAGGACCTGGGAAGAGGCAAACTACACACCCTCTGCTAGCACCTGCAACATGCCTGCCTTTCAGTAGGATACCCATGCCCATCATACAGTGCAGGGTCATGCAGATTGCTTCAAGTATTTCTGCAATGCTTCCCCACGACTCTCTGGGTTCACACTGTGCAGCCTTAAACAAACTATTTAGTTCCTCTCAGCCTTGGGGTCCTGAATTATAAAAAGGAGAACAATCACCTCTCTCTTGAAAGAACGTAAAGAAAATTAAAGGAGATATGTGAAATGCATTGTTCAGCAAGTTATACATTCATAAAAAATACTGCTTTTTAACTCCCTTTTGTTACCTTTTTCTGCAACCTCATGCAAAATAAAAGTTGCAGGAGGTAGGGATACAATGCTGAGAATTCTGATATGTTTCCCAGAGACTCGGTGCAGCTCCAGGCTCCTAAAGTGTGATGCATTCACCCCGGGGCTTCCTGGATGAAGCAACTCTGACACCAGGATCTAACTAAGCCTGGAGTTCTCTGCATCCTGGAGGGTGGTTTCGCAGGGTGCAGGACTGAGGCAGCTCTTTGATGATCCACATACAAATATAATGATTCGTATAAATAGCTTTTCCTTCACAATGTTACCAGACTGTGGGATTTCATTTGCATACCCCTGATGATCTCATTATACACTATTTTATCTCCCTGTTTCTGCCTGTCCCCAGTTAATTGGGTCCTATGGTATTAATCTGTCTGAAAAAGCATCTTCCGTTCCTGAATTTCAGATTTTGACTTACAAGTGAGTTGGTGCTGATAAAGTGATGTTATATGCAGAGAGTTAGCACAGGAGGCTTCCTGGAGGCCTTATCTCCTTCCTTAATATCTATTAAGTCAGCCAATGAGGTTTTATCAGGCTATGCATGGTGTTCAGAAACACAGTAAGACTAAAGCCACCACCTCGTCCTCATTAAGTTGATTCAATTTCAACTTTCCCATCAAGATGCTCTATCCCAGTGAACATTTGATCTCATTGCCTTTTTATTTCCAGCTGTCAGCTTAAAAACAGTGACTGCCTGTTCACCTTTCTCATACTGCAGCATCAGCAGAATTAGCCCCAGTGCTTCCTGTTTGCAAAAGACTCACCACCACCTTCCACCAGAGGTGCTGAGTCTGCACAGCTGGCCAAGTTCAGCAGATGGCTGGCAAGGGCTTCAGTTGGGGATTACACTAGCTGAAAAGACACAGTCATGGAATGTTTGCTACAGGCACCCTCTTTGAGTGGGTACCATTGCGACAAAGAAGCCCAGCATAGGAGGCCACATAGAAGATGAGAGAGAGAATTAGGAGGAATGAAAAGAAAGGAGGTAGGAGGATGCTGTGTCTTGCACAGGGCCGTGTCTTTTTTGACTAAAAAAATCTGCCTATCCCCAATTCCCGAAATATTCTCTTGTTGCTTTTTAATTCTCAGTAAATGCTTTGTAAAAATCTTACTGAAATCCCCTGCCTTGAGTCCTCTTTCTCCTCCCCTTCCTCATGTTCACTCATGCTCACCTGTCAATGCTCAGCTTTCCTGACACTTTCCTCTTCCAGCCCCACACTTTCAGCCTGGGAGCTGCGACCTTTATTGGTACTCAAGCCCACACACCTACACATAGCCCCATCTTAGCGCATGCCACAACTTGTCTTTCCTACCTGAAGTCAGACCCTCTAGTTTATTCATCTCTGCATCCTCATTGCAAGGCTTTGATAAAAGAAAAGAGATGCACCAAGGCAGGGATCAACCCTATAGTGACCCCAGTGTCTGCAGACTCTATGAAAACATGATGCAGCCATGTTACCCACGTGCAATGGATTGCATGTTGAGCTATGATACTGTAACCAAGACCCCCCACTTCTCTGAGAGTTATTTTTTTCTCCCTCTCTCTTCTTTTCTCTTTTTCTCATTTCCTCACTTCCTACTTAGCCCTTTAGAAATGCAAATATAGCTTTGAACCCCCACTCACCAGACACTCCCTACAGGGCAAGTTGATCTAACTATGTTCTTAGGAGCTCCAGAAAGGAACTCTCACCCACCAGGAAGTTGTCTCAAGATATAACAATTGATTTACAACCTAAAGTATGCCCACCCACAAAGACACCAACAGTAACCAGCTTGACCACCCACTGGATAAGGCACCAAGCTAACAGGTGCTCCCCACCACCTCCTTGCTTTCCCCCTCCCACAACGTGCTACTCATGTTAACCCCCCTTTAAAAAATGCCTCCTTGTGAAGTGGTATTCTTAATGCAAGAAGCTGTACTTCTTCCTCTAAGCTAGTTTTGGAATAAACAGTCATTTTCTTTATATTAATACCAGACCTTGTTATTGTTCATTGAACTCTGTAAGCAGCAAGCAATGGAACCAGCATTGCAGTTAAAATACCATCATGCCACTCAGGGTTTTCAGTGAGTGCAACACTGTTCCTGACAGGCTGTAGATTTTAAATAAAGTTTTGTTGACTCAATGAACAAATATTTGAACAAACAGATGAACAAAGGAGCAAAAGGTATAAATCAATAGTTTTCATTTAATTCATTGCTTTATCAGTAAGCCTGTCAAAAGAGAAAATAAGATAATACTTCAGATAAAACACCAGTTGGAAATCACTAGCCTAACTTAGTGAAAATCTATGAATGCAAGTCTCTCGGAGTAACGTGAGTGACGTGAAAGAAACATCTATGTGCTTGAGTTACCAGTTTTGTCAGAGGCATTTGAGCCAGAGAGACTCCATTTTGAGTGAGGGCTGGGAAAATGAGGCTGAGACTTGTTGGGCTGCATTCCCAAAAAGGCAGGCATTCCTAGCCTCTAGATGTTTATGGTTAACGAAACAAATTAGTAATGTTTGCTAAAACAGACTCAGACTTGGGAGTGTCCAGATATCCCGACATCTGGAGAACAAAGGCATTCCTAATTTTGCTTTAAAGATAATACTATCAATTCTTGCAAAATATAGTAATTAAGAAAATCAATCATTTGTCACAAACCCTTGTAGCAGAACATATCTCTCCATATATACAAGCATTGTAACTAGGGTGGATGCACTCCTCCTCTTACTTTCGGGAATGCCCTACTCCATCTATGGAGTGGCTGTTCTTTCTCCATTCTATGTTCTTAATAAACTTGCTTTTGCTTTGCACTGCAGACTTGCCTTGAATTCTTTCTAGTGTAAGAACCAAGAACCCTCTCTTGGGGTCTGAATCGGGGCCCCTTGCCTGTAACAGTTTCTATGTAATGCCAAACATGTGCACGAAAATATCCTTTTTATTCCCTAAAGAAGATCATTTTGGATCATGAACTTCTTTTTACAGACAAACCCTCAGCCCCCACCCCATTCACATGTCGCATGACACTGCAGTTAATATCTGGAATTAACATGGACAGTGCTTCAAAACATCACATGTATGTGGGGGAGTGGACAGCTTGGTTCCAGTTACACTAAAACAAAATAAAGAAAAAAATGATGAGCTTGAATCACATCTCAGAAAGCTTGCTGGTGCATTTACTGTAATCAGTATCCATAGGACACTGATGGGTTCATCATTTCAATTTATTTAATGATAAATGACTCTATTTTTCTCAATGCAATTAAGCAAAACACCACAGTAAACAAGTACTTTAGTGGGATAAAACTACCTCCATTTGAATCACTTCTTTTTAAAGTAAGCATTCACTAATCAGCTCTAGAAAAAAAAGTATCCAACTATAAAATTGGCAAATATCTTTGGAAATGGAACTCCTTTTAGAAACCTATTTAGGGAAAAGAGAACAAGGGAACATAATTGTCTGTCTAAATGGATGCCATTTAACAAAGATGATTGGAGAGCTCTTGTATATTTCCTAAATCATTTCTCCTCCAGGTGTTTTTTGACCAACCTTGGAAATCCATAAAAACCAACTATTGGTTTTTCCATCTTTTTATTGGCTTTTCAACCTTTTATGGTGCTGCTGCTGCAGTAAACATATTTATTGTATGCAGTGTTTTTATTTGTTCATTCTTTCAGCAAATATTTTTGAGCTCTTCTATGTTTCAGCCACTCTTCTGGATGCTTAAGATGCTATGATGCACAAAAATGATATGTTTCTGGCCATAATAAACTTATAGTTGGGAGGGGAGAAAGGGTGAGAGGATATATATTCAAGTTATAATCACTCAATTAACTTAATGAATCACCATCACGATTTGCTACAGAGGTTAACATCATAGTACAAAAAGGAGGCTTGGTGAATTGTTCAACCTGGGACTACACCTCTGAGATGACATATTTGCTGGGAGCTAAAGAAGAAATAACTTTAATAGGCCACAGTGTATTGAAAGAGTGTTTCAGATGAGGCATGGAACTGCAGCATATGTGAGTGCCCCCAGGTAAGAAGGAGTTTGATGATATTTGTTCATTTTTTGAGCACAAAATACTTTTCCAACTTAGATCTTTTCCAGCCTTCAGGGGTCTTAGACTGGTGGGACAAACAGAGGAGACAGAACCAGCATCAGCTCTGAGAAGTAGCAGGAGTGGAGTCTTGGGAATGTCACTGAACTTAGGGTGCAGTGCGGGATATATGCAAAGACTAGAAATTTGTAATGGCTTCATATGACACAGACCCTGGGCATGGTGGTGCAACACCAGCCAATTCCCACTTACTGGAGGTGTCAGCCCCAATAGTACCTCTACTTCATGCAGTGGCTACCAGGGATTCTTACTAGAAAACTCTTACAGCCATCTCTAACATGCTCAAGTTCAGAGACCTAGTGAAACTCCCAGCTTGGGATAAGTACAATGTCTCAAAGCAGAGAACGATTATGTCTTTGTGTGGCTGGCCCTAGTTTATGCGCTAAGAAATTCTGAGGGTCCAAACAAAACAAGAGTCCCTGTTAGGGAACCTCTGTCAAGGTGGGGCTCTTACTGCTTAGCTTGTTCTCTGGATTACACTTGAAACATTAAATCATGGGACAACATTAGTTTTCCAGATCAACTCACCTAGTCTTCAATTTCCCCTCCTATCTATTGAGATATTAATAAAAATTAGAGTAGCAATCTCAATCTTTTTTTGTAGTAAGGGCTTGGAACAGTATCAAGCTGTACTTAACTTGGAGTATGTGGCAGGGATTAGTGCTGGTCATTCACGCAGACGAGGATCCACTGTTAGGTCGCTTTGTTCACTGCTGTGCACTCAGCAGGCCTCCCTTCTGGGTGCATGCTCATGACATTTGGTCACACTTTACCACTTTGCTGCACTGAACCCATTGTTCCTATCTCTAAAGATGTGAGTAGCAAGAGGAAGGTCAAAGTTGCAATCAAGTCAAATGACAAAACCAGCTAATGCTTATTAAGCACTTACTCTGAGCCAGTTAGTGTTCCCAACACATCTTGTATTAACGTATTACATTTTTATGACAATACAATAAGGTAGGTGTTATTGTTATCTCATTTTAGAGATAAGAAAAACTAAGGCATGGAGATATTAAGTAATTTGCCATGGTAGCACAGCAAATAAATGGAGGAGCTGAGAATTAAGCTCAAGTAGTCTTATTCCTGGGCCTACATTTTTTAACATCCCTACCATGTTGCCAGACAGACAGAACACTGACCAACATCTATGACAGACCCTAGAGCTCTGGTTTAGATGAGGTTGGATTGTGGGCTTAAGGAATGTTTTGGTTGGGCTCTCTTGGTGGTAAGGGACAGAGTCACTCAAGCCAGCTTAGGGAATAAAGGGTTGGATAATTGAAGGATGAATCTGAGCTGGAGGAGAAGACTGAGTCTTGCAGAAACCATAGGGGAGAGTTGTAATTGGCCTCATAGACACTGCAGATGGAGCATGTGTCTGGGTCCAAGGGGGTTCGAGCAATCTCAGCAGGGGCACTTATAGATCCATCTATGCTTCTCCACCTAGACCACTCAGTCTAACTCATATTTCCCTTTGTCTGCTCCCTTATTGCCCTTCAGCATTATGCCCAATACTCTCTGTTCTGTATTTGTTGCTTCTGCTAACACCTGATTCCCTCCAATTCTAACTCTAGGTATATGATGCAACTTCCCAACTCTAACTCTAGGTATGCAATGCAACCTCCTTACTCTAACTCTAGGTGTACAACAAAACCTCCCAACTCTAACTGCAGGTGCACAACACAACTCCCAACTCTAGGTTACTATGCAACCTCCCAACTCTAACTCTAGGTGGACAATGTAACCTCCCAATTCTAGGTGTACAATGCAACCTCCCAACTCTAGGTATACAACACAGCCTCTCAACTCTAACTCTAGGTGGGCAGTGCAGCCTCCCAACTCTAACTCTAGATGTACAGCACAGCCTAACAACTCTAAATCTAGGTGTACAATGCAACAGGCAGAGGCTGTGGATATCCTGCCTTACATCCTCTGCCCAGTGCTGTCTTCTCTTCTTGATGGCTAACAGCACCCTTCCTCACACTTCAGCATCTCTGCAGTGTCTGCCTATCGGCTTTCCCAGGGCGGGTGCTTGTTCATTCCACCTTCAGAGCACCCTAAGGGGGCTCTAACACTCCCAGGGGCACCCCCATCCAATGAGGATTGAGGGGTGGAAATTAGGAACTAAATGCCTCAGCTCCTAGAGGATGGATGCATTGCATACTCCTCGGAGGGTCCTCAGGAGAAAACAGGCAGCTGGGAATGCTCCAGGAAGAAACACCAGGTACCCAGAAGCAAGTAGAAAAGTAATGAATATTAATGGTGTATTTATCTTGAGGCGGGATTTTTACAGTGGCCAGGTTAATAATTTTATGCACATTTATGCAGATCAGGAAACAGGGCTGCAGGGCTGGTGTCTAAAGGCCCCACAGCCAGAATGTGGGGGGACTTAGATATAATTCACTGCAAGTCAGTTTCACTTCCTCTAATCCAAGGCATAGAGGGATAGACAACATCAACATGACAAGGACCCAATAGTCACAGGCACTTAATAGATTGAAATTAATATCTGGTGTCTCCCTCAATTGAAAATAGGCAGATGACTTGACACCTAACAGTCTATTTTGCAACCTGAGAGATGGTACTTGCCACATTTATTATATTCTGTTAGAAATGCAGTCCAGATCTCTTTGCCATGAAACTAGCAGAGGCCTACCCTAGATCTGTCATTAAACTGCAATTTGGTGCCAAGAAAATGGTGTTAAACTAATAAGTTTTGCTTGAAGAGCATTCATGACTTTAAGAAAAGAACAAAAAAAAATTGCTTACCATTTACCTAAAGTTTGAAAGTTTAAGCTCTAATAGAAGACCTGCAAAAAATGAGGCAAAAAGCATTTTGGAGAGAACACAGAACATGCCTCTTTCTTCTATGCACATCAGAGCACTTTCAGGCCTGAGTCTTGAGACCACACTCAATTTCTCCAGATCTTAACTTTATTTAGAGAATATTCTATTTAGGACTAGATTTAGGGATCTCCTTTTTCTGAGACAGGGTGGCAATTATAGCACCATTCATATTTTAGGTTAACTGTGTATGTCATATTTTAAGACCATTTTTTTCTCATTTGATCCATGTAACAACCCCATGAAGAAAGCCCCTCTCTGTGTTTTGCAGATGAATTAAGAGGTTAGACAACCCAGCTAGTTAAACTTAACAGAAGCATAACGGAACACAGTTACTTCTTTCTTTTAGGTTATCTTCTTTTGTTCTCAGAAAGAATCAAATAAATTATCTTAGTCAGGTGTTACCATTCCTATTTTCTTTATGGGAGGTAACTAAGGTTCAAAGAAATTAACAGAACAGCAAGAAAACTTGCTTTCTACAGGTATGGATTTGACTTATTTTTTATTTTGATTTTTTATAGATTTAGGAAGTACAAGTGCAGGGTCTGTTTGTTTGTTTGGTTGTTTGTTTTGAGACAGAGTCTCACTCTGTCGCCCAGGCTGGAGTGCAGTGCCTCCATCTCGGCTCACTGCAAGCTCAGCCTCCCGGGTTCATGCCATTCTCCGGCCTCAGCCTCCCGAGTAGCTGGGACTACAGGTGCCTGCCACCACACCCGGCTAATCCTTTGTATTTTTAGTAGAGATGGGGTTTCACCGTGTTAGCCAGGGTGGTCTCAATCTCCTGACCTCGTGATCCACCCGCCTCGGCCTCCCAAAGTGCTGGGATTACAGGCATGAGCCACCGCGCCCGGCCTGTTTGTTTGTTTTTAACCTGGATTGATTGCATGGTGGTGAATTCTGGGATTTTCGTGCAGCCATCACTCAAATAGTGTACCTTGTTCCCATTAGGTCATTTCTCATCCTTCACCCCTCCACCTACCCTCTCACCTTTTTGAGTCTCCAATGTCTATTATTCCACTATCTATATCTATGTATACAGATTATTTAGCTCCTGATATCAAAAATGATTTTTTTCCTTATTGGCGACTGTGGCCAGGGCACAAGGGGAGTGGCTCAGATCAAACCAGGGGAGGGGAAGACCTGACCATGAATGACACGTTAGCAGCAAGAGGGAGTAGGTGAGAGACAGTTCAATAATCCTCCGAAGCCTCTAAACTCCCATGGCTGCTTGAGGAGACAGCACCGCGTTGGTTGCCTTGCATTCCTATTCATTCTGCCCTCTGCCTTTCACAAAGGCAGGTGTTCACTCTCTCTCTCTCTGACACACACACACATTGGATGCATACACAGTTCTAACAGTGTTGACTCCATGCAGCCCAGCCTTTGGAACCTTCAATTGAATTAAATTCTTAAAATGACCCACTGTCATAGATAAGACACTTGCTCTGCATAGGGTGATTGGGTTTGTTTTTTCATACGTTTTTATTTCATGTATTCTCACAGCAACACTGTGAGGGAGAAATTTTTGTTCCCATTTTATAGATGAGGAGACTAAGTTTTTGAGACTTAGCTTGTCTGCCGTTACCTAGCTGAGAAGCAGCAGAGCTGATATTTCCAACCAGGCCCACCTGGCTCCCAGACAGGGTTTTCTCCATCCTACCCCACACCCTCCAGCAGATATTCCCACAGCGCTAGTACTAGCCACGCCCATTCATGTGCTCCTTGTTTATGGAACATTCGGTTTGTACCTGCCAGAAATTGGGTAACAGGACCAGGCCTTCTTTGCTTAAATGTAGATTATCCTTCTTAAATACAGAAGTTACAAAACACTACATTTTGAGACTTATAGCCCAGAAGCACCGTACAGTGTGGTGAGTGATGAACAGAACAAGCACACAGTGCAATGGAAACACCAACAGGGCCCAAGACCTGGTGCAGGGTTGGTTGGTGAAGGCTTGGTGGGGTGGTCAGCATGGCAGTTAAACTGTGGCCTGAGGGACGGGAGCTAAGCTGGGCAGAAATCAGGGCTCCAGGCAGAGGGGACAAGTATACAAAGTCCTGGAGGTGGGGGTGTGGAGGACTCTATAAACTATGCTAAGGAGTCTGACAGGTCATAGCAACAGTTAGAAAGGTCAAGGATGAAAAGTCAGGAAGTGTCATTATCAGGTGGAAAATTCTAAAGCTGCCACATGGGGTTAGCCATTTGCTGAGGCAGCTTTAGAAATAGCCTGGTGGATGGTAGGGCTCAGACTGTGCTTGGATCTTGTCAAACAAAAGGAGTCCCCCATGCTGGCGTGTGCCTGTAATCCCAGCTACTTGGGAGGCTGAGGCAGGAGAATCACTTGAACTTGGGAGGCGGAGGTTGCAGTGAGCTGAGATCGCACTACTGCACTCCAGCCTCGGCTACAGAGTGAGACTCCATTTCGGAAAAAAAAAAAAAAAAAAAAAAAGTCCCCATGCTTAAGTTACACTGATCCTAAGAACTTGATATGGTTTGGTTGTGTCCTCACCCAGATCTCATCTTGAACTGTAGTTCCATATTCCGCAGATGTCATGGGAGGGACCTGGCTGGGGGTGGTTGAGTCATTGGGGTGGTTATCCTCATGCTGTTCTCGTGATGGTGAGTGAGTTCTCATGAGACCAGATGGTTTTATAAGAGGCTTTTTCCACTTTTGCTCAGCACCTCTCCTTGCTGCCGCCATGTGAAGAAGGACATGTTTGCTTCCCCTTCCACGGTGAATGCAAGTTTCCTGAGGCCTCCTCAGTCGTGAAGAACTGTGAGTCAATTAAACCTCTTTTCTTTATAAATGACTCACTCTTGGGTATGTCTTTATTAGCAGCATGAGAATGGAGCAATAGAGAAGTACTAACGTGGTAATATGGTTTTGTTAAGGAAAGTGGTGGAGTATGGAAAAGAAGGGAGTTCGGTTGCCTAGAATCTGTGATTCTAGCATTGAGAATGTCCTGATGGGCTGACTCGGGTCATTCAGTGTTAGGAGAAAGTCTAGCTCTATAATAGCCACTGCTGTTGTTCTGAAAAAGGGTCTTGCATCTAGGCTCCTTCAGGTACTGTATTCTGACTACTACATGCTACAGATAATACATAAGGTACACTTCATTCTATTTCCTATTTTTCACAATGGCCCTCTTAGTAAGAAATAACCATCTCTATTTTATAAGTAAAGATAATATGGAGGCTTAGAAAAGTTAAGTAACTTTCCCAACATTACAGAGGTGGAGATTGGGGTAAAAATTAAATTTCCATCTGTTTGACTCCAAATGCCGTACTTTCACTGGTGAAAAGAGGATGTCATTAATTAATGACACTTTCCTTTGCTGTCTTCCAAGCAAGCTGCCACCTCTCTCAGTTCAGTCTATCAAAGGAAGCTCTCCAGTCTGGTTGCTGAAAATATTGACCACAAGCTTTCTCCAAACAAATGAATACTTTAACATGTTGGTTTCCTTCTCCTTTGCTGGAGTGTGATTCAATACCCAGATGTTGATCACTGTTTTGTAGAGCTAAGGGAATTCAATGACTGCTCCTGAATGTGAACCGCTAGCTGTGTCTATCACTAAAGTCTGGCCGAAACCTGAGGGTGAACTGAAATCAGCATACAGACAGACTTGCCATGAGTAAAGTTGAGCCAGCCTTCACAACAAAAGTGCCTTTGAGCACCAGCTAGGTGCCAAGCCTGTGCTTGACTCCAGAGATGTGAGAATGAATGAGCCCCGGACACTGCTCCAGAAGATCTTGTAATCTAGTTGGAGAGATAAGCATGCAAATAAATATCGACAAATTCAAGGGTTCTGGCTTAATTTTATGCAAGGTGTTGTGGGAGCACAGGGGAAGGATGTGCCACTGGTATTGGAGTGGACTGTGAATACAGTCCCTGCACTGAGCCTGGGAGAATGAGGGGGGATTTCTCACCTGGTGAAAAGGAGCCTGAGGGAGCTCGAGGGGAATGGAGTAGCATGAGAAAAGTCATGACTCAACAATGTCAGTGTATCACTGTTAAACCAAGGACTGGGATGTTGTAAGAGATGAAGCAGGTGAGGCTCTCAGGGACAAGACAGTGGGCAGATGTGTGGCAGGATCAGAAGCTTGGTTTTTATTCTATAAATGAGGAAGGGCAAGAAAAAGCATCCAAAGGCAAATAAGTCTGGCTCTCAGTTTAACATAAGAAAAAATCACCTGTAGTTTTCTTCATTTTTAAATCCTTTTTTTAAAAATTAAATAATTACTCAATCCATTTAGCTGTGTATTTCTGTTATGATATATTGTCTTCAAGGTTGTAAGCTCTTTCAGGGATGAATATATGTATCTTGCTTACTTTTGTTTCGTTACAGCGCTTAACAGAGAACAAAGGCAAAATAAATGCTGAAGAATTGAAATAAAGGATAACTTTCACTGAGCACAGGGTAGGGTTCTAAGAATGCTGTTTTTCTTAATTCTTAGTATACTCCACGACATAGGTATAGTTATTTTCCACTTTCACAGATAAATAAATTGGAACTCAGGAATAACATATGACAATCCCAGGGGCACAGGTTCTGTGTGCAGTTGCTAATGTGTAGAAATGTGGGAACTCCACCCTGGGTCTGTGGGAAGGCAATGGCCGTGTTTTTGTTTTTGTTTTTTGTTTCTTTGTTTTTTTTAAGTATTTTACTGGATGTGTGAAGTTAGATTAGAAATTTTGGGCTCAGTATTAACCTGTACACACTCATCAGCAACCTCACTGAAGTGGGAAATCAGCCACAAATGGGTCTTTGAAGCCAAAATACATCAAAATAAAATATGTGCTGCCACCCATGCACTCCTTAGGAAGACCTCTCAGAACTATTCTTTTGGGCTGTGGAGCTTGAGAAATAGCGCTGGGTAAACAAGATGTCCGAGGATTGGCTGCTGATGCATCTATTGAATTATCACAGGTCAAATATAGTCAGTACAATTAGATTTGCACCAAAACAGGACGAACGGTGCTTTTATTCCAGGGAAATACGTGCTCAGTACTTTCAGCATGCTGAATACTTAGGCGTCAGCACGGTGCTGGGTATTGTGCATCATTCAATTTGCCCTGTAAACATGTGCTGCTGACTTCATGTGGGACAGGCCTGGGGCAAGCCTGATGATGCAAAGATGAAGAAAACAAGGAACGAGGGTACAAAACAGAAGACTGAAGCACAGTAAATCACCACTATTAGGCAAGGAAAGGACAGTGGCTAGAGGACAGTTGAGGGGATACTTCCCAGAGGAGATGGCCAATAAGCTGGGGTTGAAGGATGAGGAGGAATGTGCAAGATAAGCAATAAAATAGGCTAGATTGGCCTCGTTTGGTTGAACCTTTGCTTTTGTAATTCCATCTTTGAGCCCTGTCACTTCATGAATGATTTTTAAATGAAGATGGCTAAAGTTCAACGGACTCCTTAACATGTCTATATCCTAGAGTGTTAGCACCACAGCATTTTTGTGAGGAGAGTACAGGGTGCATAGAGGATGTTGGCTGCAGGTATGTGTGTGCATGTGCTCTGTTACCAGGACTCTGCTCCCACTTCTGGTGACAAAAAGGCCTTGATTTTGTTAGGGGTTCTGATTCCCTGTCACTCTCCTTTCAAGTGTTCTAGGAAAAGCTAATGCTATGCCTGAGCCAGTGAATCAGGCACAACAAACAGGCACTCCTATTGTTTTTGCCACAGTGGTTGGTTCACAGATGGGCAAATCATCACATCCGAGTCAATGGTATCCACTAAAATTAGTGCTGGGGCTCCCTGGAAATAAACTCTTGTTCTGATCTTGAAACCTGGGAAAAGAGAGGTAAGGTCTTGAATGGCTACTTTCATCTGGCGGCGATTAAAATCTTACCAATCAAAGGCAGAGCTAAGGGATAGAGGAACTGAGTCTTGTTGATATTATCCGATCCTGGCTCTTGATAGAGCTGAAGTTTCATCTACCCCACTGGGATCTTCTATTGTGCTGAGGCAATACATTCCCTCTTTGCTTGTAAAAGTTAATATCCTGCCTCATACTGTGTACATCTTTGAAGGGCTATTGCTTCCCATAGCAGAAGTAAAGACTTGGTCAACGGGGAACCTTACAGACAAGGTTTTTGATTACAAGCTTTTGTATTGGTGTAGCAAGATGCAGTCTCTGAGTGAGAGAGACCTGGCATGTACAGGCTATTCTAGCTACCTGGATAATGTCTCCTATTAAGATCCGAAATATGCCACCAATTACTTGCTACTCTGTGACCTTTAGACAAACCATTCCCTACCCCACTACTTATCCCCTGAGTTTCTGGTTCTACTGCAAAGGTATAATTCATTGTTTATATCTTCTGACTTTTGTCTTATGGATATCCCCTCAAAATGAGAAATGTAAGGAAAAAGCATGAGCTCATTTTAGAAAATAATTTACTTTTTAGCCTGTCATAATTAAATCAAAATTGGCATATTGGCTCGGAAACTAATCTACTGGGCCCAACACCTCATGCTGAAGACTCACTATGGTGTAATGAAAATAATTCTGGGCAGGCCAGGTGTGGTGGCTCATGCCTGTAATCCCAGCAGTTTGGGAGGCCGAGGCAGGCAGATCATCTGAGGTCAGAAGTTCGAGACCAGCCTGGACAACATGGCAAAACCCTGTCTCTACTAAAAAGACAAAAATTAGCCAGTCATGGTGGTGCATGCCTGTAATTCCAGCTGCTTGGGAGGCTGAGGCAGGATAATTACTTGAACCCAGGAGGTGGAGGTGGTAGTCAGCTGAGATCACACCACTGCACGACAGAGTGAGACTTTGTTTCAAAAAAAACGGAAAAGAAAAAAGAAAACAACTCTGGGCTTAGAAAATTCTGGGTATAAGTCCAGACATCATCATTAATGTGTGTGAGATTTTGAGTTGGTCACTTGACTACTGAGTGTCTGCTCCACCTATGATAGGGGCAACAACACTATCTATTATACAGCACTATCGAAGGAATCCAATTCTTACTGCATGTGAGTTTCAATTAGAGGGCCTGCAATCATCTAAGCTTAGTGTTCTGTCAACGCATTCTGTTGAACACAGCCCTCTGTGCCCTGTGCAGCTGACTAGAGTGGATTGAAGTAGGAAGAGGGTATTCACCGTACCCAAAACAGCCAATCCATAGGCTTCCAGTGATGGAAAGAAGAACCTGGTCTAGAAAAGAGGCTCTGGGAAAATAAGATTCCATTTCAGAAATTTAATATGAAAAACTCGGTGTAGATGAGATGGCTAGCAGCAGAATCTGAACTGGAAATTGCCTTACAGAGAGAAAGGGCAAGACAGGTAGGATGGCCCATTGGTGTCCTTGTTTAGCTTTTTTTGAGGAATTTGAGACAAGGGCTTGGTGCTGATGGTTTCTTTGGGAGGTGATTCTAAGAAGTGTAAAGGAGTGAGGGCAGTGACAGGGAGGGAGAAAGGTAAAAAAATATTAACAAGCAGATAATTGATGTGGTCCACCTTTAAATTATTTGGGGGTCCTTTCCCAAATATGTCAAGTCTGGCTTAAGTATACTTTCCACGTCCTCCTCTAATTGCCATATCTTAACACGAATGAAACTATATTTTGGCTGCTTATTTAAATAGACCGGACACATCATCGGTCTTTATTAAATATTTACTGAAGGAATTAATAAAGGACAAAAGGATGGAGAAAGAAGAGGGGGAGAGGAAAGAGAAGGAGAAAGAGGAGGGAGCATCTTCAGTGCACCTGGGAAAGGCTTTGGGGATATTACAGGAAACAATGCAGAGATGCTTCAGGAAACTGAGAGTTAGTTGAAGAGGATGGACAAATATCATAAGGAGCTGTTATGAAAGGGAAAGCGCACAGAGCTATGAGAGTATAAAGCACAATGCTAAGACCCCGTTAGGGGCATCTGGGAGTCACACTGGAGGCAGTGAAGGAAAAATGTCTTCAGACGATGTCAACATCCAAAGAGTTGGCTGATTAGATGCCCCGAATGACACTTCAGATGTAAACAGCTTAAAAGTTGAATCAAACTGAAAATATTTTGAAAATCGTTTTAATCATTAACTGAGTTTGGAGGAAAGTAAGGAATATGGAGAGGTCAAAAGCATAGATGAAAGTGAGAAATTTGAAGAGTGAGTGAGCACCAAAGCCAACTCTTCAAAAGTGGGAATCCAGGGAGTCCCAGGGCTGAACTGAAGACCTGAAACCGTCTACTGAAGCCGGTGGAGGAGGAAGATCTTTGTGGATACATTTGAAAAACAACAACAAAAACCTTTCGTTTCTTTTCTTCATACTCTTTATATTCCTTTTATGTCTGAATTCAAAATGATTTATGATGGATGCTATGCATGATTTTGAACATTTTCCTCCTTGGGAAAATTTGAGGTGTTAAAGCTAATATTCTGATCTTTAGTTCAACTTCCCAAAAAGTGAAGAATTCCAAAACAATAGCTTAATTGAAAGATTTGTGACCTACTTTAAGTAACTGAAAGTTAAATGTATAAACATCTGTACATCTTCAAGAGCGTTTTGTTTGATGTCATGCACAGTGGTGATCCGTGGGTGGGGCAGAGGGAGTGGTTGATCGACGTGCAGAAAACAAAGTGATTATTGTCTATAAAGAATTCTAAAACAATAATAAAACCAACTGGAAGTCCATATGCTTTGTGTATCACCAAATGCTAACAACTCTACACAAGCTTCGTGATAAAATATATACTCTTCCTGAAAAATCCTTCTGTTGCTCTCAGTTCTAAACAATTGCTATGTTTACTTCCATTTTTTGATCATGTGCATGTAAGTTTCATATTAGGATATTTTTATTAGCTGTCCTTTGATAAATACAGTATTTTTACATGGAAGTTAATTTGGAGAATTCTCATTTGCACAGTGGACTCTCATACACACAAACTCAACTATGTGTGCTTATTTAGAGAATAAAATCATTTTCTTTTTTTTTTTTTTTTTTTTTTTGAGACAGGTTCTCCCTCTGTCACCCAGGCTGGAATGCAGTAGCAAGAACACAGCTCACTGTAGCCTTGGCCGCCTGGGCTCAAGGAATCCTCCCACCTCAGCCTCCAGAGTAGCTGAGACAGCAGGCACGCATAGCACCATGCCTGGCTACTTTTATTATTATTATTATTTGTAGAGACAAGTTCTCTCCATGTTGCCCTGGCTGGAAAGTAAATTCCTAAGTTTAAAATTCTTCAAGCTTGTGTTGGGTGCAATTCATGTCTCTAATACCTGTGGTTTAATATATATTTGTATGTTTAAGCAGTAAAATTTATAGATCTATGGGATTATTTTTCCTGTGTTACTTTTTCCTTTTGGTGTAAAGTTATAGATGAAGTTAATCAGAATGAAAAATGATTGCAAATTACAGACATTTATATACAAAAAAGAACACCAGGAGAAATAACAAAAGATGCTGGATTTTTTTGCCAGAAGAAATCTAAAGGACAAAGTTTGAATGTCTCTATCATTTTCACCAAGACCTGAGCACTTGTTCTAAAGCAATGGATGTAATAATCTCAATGTCTTCTATCATTCAGTCATTTCTCTGATATTTGCAGAGGAAAAATATTTTTGGAAGTCTTTACCAAATAGAATAAAATTTTTAAAATATTGTCAAGTGAAAATATTTTAGTGGAAAATTTTTCACTGCAGAAATGCTTGAAAGCCATTGGAATTAATCTTAAAAAATACACATGGACAATATTATAACTTATATAATTTATTATTTATAATTTTCTGCCAAATGTATCCTTACCTTTAAGACTTTTCCGATTTGTATATATCTATTATTGTCTATGAAAGATCATTTTCAAAATTAAAATTAATAGAAGGTGAAGTATCAACAATGACCAAAAACAGACAAATCTGGCAGTACTGAGAACTGAACATAAAAATGCAAAGATCAGTTTTGATGAAGCAATTGACAAGTTTACATACATAGTAGGTGAGCCAGTAGTGTGAATGCTTGTCAAGCTTGTAAAGATGGGAATTTTGATATAAATCTAATCTCCATTAGTCTTTTGTGTTATTAATTAAATTTGTATAAATATTTGTAGACTCAAAGAGGGTGTAGTGTTCTTCCTAATCTTACATGATAGAAATACACTCTTTTGATGTCTGTGCAAACTGTCAATCTATTTCTCTATTTAATCATTTGTAAATTTTAATTAATTGTTTTACAACGCAAAATTAATAGCTTTCACAGTCATTGTGTATGGGATGAAGTTTATGAGTCCCAAGAGGCCCTCTTCCCTGGCCTGTCTCCTGGGTCCCACATACTTGACTGGGGCGTGGCAGAACCCAAGTCACTTGCAAGTTGCAAAGCGCTGGTACAATCCCTGTCACTTGTGCCATTGCCTTTATGTTTGTGCATTTTCTATCTTGTTTAAGAAGTCTTCCCTACCCTAGAGGATTAAACATATTTTTCCTATATTTTCTAAAAGTTTTATAGTTTTCTTTTTCACATTTAATTTTTTAATCCACCTGGAATTGATTTTTATGTATAGAATGATGTAGCGATTCAATTTCTTTCCTCTCCCCATTGATAACCTAGAGTCCTAGCATCATTTTTTGAAAAGTCTATTCATTCTACACTGATTTGCAACACCAGCTTTGTTATAAATCACATTTTCATATTTGCCCAAGCTATTTGTGAGTGCTGTATTCTGACTGTTATCAATTTGCCAATGCCTAATATCACCGGTATTTAAATCCTCTAATTTTATAATAATTTATATCTGCAAAAGCAAGTCCACCTAATCCGTTTTTCTTCCAGATGTTGTCTATGATTGACCTTAGCACTTCCAATTATATTTTAGGTTTCAGCTTGCCAAGTTCCATGAAACACCCTGTTGACATTTTCAATGGAATTGCATTAGATCTGCAGCTCAATTTGGTGAGAAGTTTGACATTTTTATAGTATTGAGTCTAGTCTCTCTATCTGTTCTGTTAGGTCTTTATTATCTTTCAAAAGATTTTTGTAATTTTTGTCATAATGGACTTGCATAAACTTTGTTGGACTTTTTTCTAGGTAGTTTATTTTGTTATATACGTATATGTTTGAATATTATATATTTTAGGTTTTAATATTTTACATCTTCAAACTCTAGATAAGGAACTCAACTCACTTTGGCAAATTGATTTTGTATTTACAAACTTGCTAACTCTCTTATTAATTCTAATAATTTTATCTTTTGATTTTTCAAGGTTTTCTGCATAGAAAATAATATCATGTGTGCATAATAAGAGTTTTCTCTCTTTCCAACCTGTACACATTCGTTTTTATGGTCTTGCTTTCCATGCTGGCTAGGCCCCTTGGGACAACGTTCAAATATAATCAGTGATCATATATTCATGGCTTACTCCCAATGACTTCAAGAAATACCTTTAGCTGCATCATGGGTGTAAAGAAGTTCACTTTTACTTCAAAAATTATTCATAATCATTATATACACTTTTTATATGCTTACTATGTTGACAGTTTTTTAAAAAAATTAAAAACAAAAATTTAAACAAAGACCTAGAAAATGAACAGAAGTTAGCCAATTCTGGGGAAAGGGATATTCTCAGGTGTTCAATCAGAAAAAGGAGACCAAGAGTTAGAGAGCCAACATGTGACCTATTCTAGGCATGCTGGCTGGAGACACTGAGGAAGAGGAGTATCCTTCCAAATGAAGTTGCTACAGTTGTCAGGGGGCTGGTCTTTGGGCCTTGTGAAAGGCGATCGGTCAGTATTACTTCCTCCACACGTGCAGAACAACAACCCCACGCTGAGAAAAAGGCAGAAATCTATTCATTCCCGATTTTAAAAATGATGAAGAAATTGGCATCAGCTCCAGGCCATGCTCTCGAGACCCAGCAGCCAGATTGTAAGCATCTGCTCTGCCAGATCATGATGAAGCCTGACCCGTTAATGACTTAGTCAATAGAAAAAGCAAGTGGGGAGTCTTAGAGTCATACAGATTGTTATGGATGGAAGGAAGCTTGGAGTTCATGCCTTGGTCGTAACTATTTCAATGACATTATTTCCCACCCCTCTCCCTCTCTCTGGCAAGATACTGCCTCATTGGAGCTCCCCAGAGGCACCTCTGGCTTTGATCTGGCCCTTCCTCCTGCCTGGAGTGCCCTACTCTATGTCTCTGACCTCTCATTGATTTTCCTTAGTTCAGCTTCAATATGACTGCCCCTGGGAAACTTCTCTCTCTCCCTTGTCCCCAGAGAAAGAGCAAATCCTTCTCTGTGAGTGTGTTCTTGGTGTCTTGTACGTGCCTCTATGGTCGTGCTTGCTCTTGTTTCCATGTTCAATGGTACACTCCTCTGGAGGACTGTTCACTCCTCAATCACTTAGCACAGTACCATGTCTACAATCATGGGCGTCAGTGTTTATTTAGGCTTTGCTATGTGCCAAGAACTGTGTTGAGTACTTTTCAAGACTTACTACTCGGTGTTTAAAAATTCCTGTTAAGATAGAGGTTGGGAGTGGCTTGTTCAAACCCAGAGAGCTAGTTAGAAGCTGACCTCGAATCCTCTGACACCAATTGCACCGTACCCTGCCTTTCTTGCAAGCACAATCATTGCATGTAGCTTGATCCCTGTGGACTCTTAGCACTCAACCTTCAGATTCGAGCTGCAACGAGTTTCCAGACGTTTCTCAGCCCTGTGTTTTCAGAGCAGCAAGCTTCCCTCGGCCAATATAACCAGCATCTCTAAGAATAACTACAGAGAGGGCTTTGCCATCCCAGGGGGTAAAATTGCCTGTAAGCCAGCATTCCTATTATTAGAGAAGAAAGAAAACGGCTCACAAGAGACCTCCTGCCAGCTCATGTGCCCTCCCACTACTTTCTTTTCACTTCTTCTATTGAGTATGCTTGCCAAAGGAGCAGGCTCCCCAGCCCTTCCACTGCTGTTCTTCTACCGTGTGCATGTGCCTGTGTTCACGTGTGCATGCATAAGTGAGTGTGTGCCTGTGTGTGCATGCAACTGTGTTCACGTGTGTACACACATATGAGTGTGTGTGCCTGTGTTCACGTGTGTACACACGTGTGAGTGCATGCTTGTGTGGGTTCATTGCCTGTGTTCACGTGTGTATGCACGTGTGAACACATGCCTCTGTGCATGCACCTGTGTTCACGTGTGTACAAGTGTGTGCATGTGTGTGCCTGTGTGCATGCACCTATGTTCATGTGTGTACAAGTGTGTGCATGTGTGCCTGTGTGTGCATGCACCTGTGTTCACGTGTGTATGCATGTGTGAGTGTGTACCTGTGTGTGTGCACGTGCCTGTGTTCACATCTGTCTAAACATGTGAGTGTGTGCCTGTGTGTTTATGTGCATGTGCCTGTGTTCACGTGTATACAAGTGTGTGCACGTGTGTGCCTGTGTGTGTATGCACCTGTGTTCACATGTGTATAAACGTGAGTATGTGCCCATGTGTGTGCATGTGCCTGTGTTCACGTGTCACACTTGTGTGTGCCTGCACCTGTGTTCACATGTGTATGCATGTGTATGTGTTGTGTGTTCATGTGCCTGTGTTCATGTGTGTACACATGTGTGTGCCTGGGCCTGTGTTCACGTGTGTATGCATGTGTGAGTGTGTGCCTTGTGTGTGCATGACCTGTTTACACACGTGTGAGTGTGTGCCTATGTGTGTGCATGCACCTGTGTTCACGTATATATAAACGTGTGCGTGTGTGCCTGTGTGTGCGCATGTGTGCCTGTGTATATGCCTTCCTTTTGGTGAGTTAGACAGGAACAAATCCTGCTTGAAAAAAAAAGCAAATTCATTTGTTTTCCTCCAAGGAGCACTAGAGTTCAAAAATGAAGTGGCTTTGGCTACTCGGATATTGAAAATCATGGATACTGCCAGATGTCTGGAAGGAAAACCTAAGCACACATGACAGATGTTCTCTCATCAGCAAGTAGTATTTCAAATTGTAATAATTTCTGAAAATACAGGGCATAACATAAAGGGAAGAGTAGTGCATTGGGGGTTAGAAGCACTAACAATTACAAATAATAAGTCTGAGGTTTGTTCATTTATTTGTTTTAGAGCTTATTACGTGCCAAATGGAAGACTGAGCTTATTATGTGGAGTTCCTCTGTTGTTCTGAAGCTCATTTCTCATTCTGTGATGCAGAAACCACATTGAATTGTCCTGAGTGAAAGGGAAATGCAAGAAAACAAAAAGAAGTCAACCTTTGAGAAGCTCGTCCAGTGCTAATGATGATGATAATAATGTAACAGTAATATTTCCACTTGTGGAGCACTGCCTAAGCATCATGCATGATGACATCCATTTGCATGAAGTCTTTAACATTACATCAGCCCTCGGGGCAGGTGCTCTCATTCGCCACATTTTACAAATGAGGAAACTGGGTGTGGGGAGGTTAAGGGACTTACCCAGGGTCAAAATGAACAGAGATAGGAATTAAAGACAAGTAATCTGGATCATACATAGTAAAATTGTTATAACCTGTTTAATCCTCATAAAAAAACTGTGGAGCAAGTACTGTCCTTACTTTATAGACAGTAAGCCAAATCGGACAAGCAGTGAAAGAGGGAGCATGCTGGCCAGTGCCCCCACTCCTGCTGTTTGGTCCAGCTCACATTCGCGCTCCTGAAAAACGCTTCCCTCCTGCTTCATGCGACCTGGCTACTGGAGATGGCCTCTCTCCATCTGAACTTGCCCTCAGCTTTTCTTTCCCAATTTTGGTTCTTCCTGATCACTTCAGAAACTGCCCCTTTTCACGCATTCACTCGATAGCTGACTTTTGAGGGCTAGCCTCAGACCAGGCATGTTGCTAGTGCCTGCGATTAGAAGCAAGCACAACAAACAGGCACCTGCCCTGGTGAATTTGCAATCCAGCGACATCCTGCACCACCCAAGATCGTAGGCTGTCAACATTAGAGTGGCTGCCAAGTCCATTCACTCTGCTGGTCACCTTTTGCTTTTTGTTTTTTTCTTACATAAATGTCCACCCTCATGAGTTTCTGATTCTTGATAGTTACATTTCTCATTTGAATGAATCACTCTATGTGTTTAAATTAAACACTGGGAACAGCTCCTTCTCTGTTGGCTGTGGCTGACCAATGACCAGCCAGCCATGCGTGGCCTTACTGTTTTTAGCTGAATTTGTCATACCTTGTGCTTGACCCTGAGCTGACATTTGTTTTAATTTTTAAAATCAGAGAATTTAAATATGTATATATCAACAGAGAGAATAGCATAATTATTCACCATGTATATACCTATAGTTCAGCTTCAGCATTTGTAAATCCTGTCTCATCTCTTTCTCCCCACACTTTTTTCTTGAGTTATTTAAATTCTAGATATGATGCTTTTGTACCTATAAATAATTCAGTATATGTATCTAACAGATAAGGGCATTTACAAGAAACATTACCATCATGCAGTATAATAATAGAGATGTTATTATGTCTAACAAAATTAAAAATAATTCCCTTGTATCAGCTAACGCCTAATTCCATATTTTCCTGATTGACTTAAAAATGCCCCTTTACACTTTGTATACTCGAATCAAGATCTAAAAAAGGTCTTCACATTGCATCTGCTTGGTGGATAGCCTAAGTAACATTTTTAAATAAAATTTCTTTTTTTTTTTTTTTTTTTTTTTTTGAGATGGAGTCTCGCTCTGTCGCCAGGCTGGAGTGCAGTGGCATGATCTTGGCTCACTGCAACCTCCGCTTCCCAGGTTCAAGCAATTCTCCTGCCTCAGCCTCATGAGTAGCTGGGACTACAGGCGCCCACCACCATGCCCGGCTAATTTTTGTATTTTTAGTAGAGATGGGGCTTCACCATGTTGGCCAGGATGGTCTCGATCTCCTGACCTCGTGATCTGCCCACCTCGGCCTCCCAAAGTGCTGGGATTAAAGGCGTGAGCCACTGTGCCCAGCCAAATTTCTTCTTTTGAGATCATTGTAGATTCACGTGCATTTCTGAGAATGTTACAGTGACATTCCATGGGTCCTTTAGCTAGTTATCCCCAATAGTAGTATCATGCAAAACTATAATACAATTCTCCATTAGAGTATTGATAACATACCATCATTAAACTCACTTTATCATTGAAAAATATCAGTACGTCAAAACTTATAAAATGATAATTAACTGAGAAATACTCCTTTGTAAAAGGAAGAAAAACACCATTTCATAAAGTGTCTTGATCAGGGCCCCCAAAGACATACCTATCTCATTGTGGTCATGTGTCTCTCATTTTTTGAAGGGGTTCCACCTTACCTCACAGAAACAGACAAACCAGCTTGGGTGTGCATTAGCTGATCTCATCCCCCTGAGACCCTATTAGTTACCCAGGAAATACTGCAAGGAGCCCTGGACTCAAATGTGTATCTGTGTAACCTTAGAGGACACTTTTATTACACCCCATGAAAAACAAACCTTTGGGGACCATCCTTAAAGGTGGGCAAAGCTGCGAATCACTGTCCTTCTGACCGTAGTCCTGATAGTTCCAGTGATCTCTCTAGGACCAGGGCAGCAGGTCCCACATGTTCATAAATTATGTAGTTTGCAAAAGGAATTGCCTGAGGGTGTAATTTCAGTATCTATTGCTCAGGAAGTTCTCATACTTAAAATTTTTGTAGCTGCCAAATGGGTATCAATGGGCTGTTTTGTTTGTTCTCAACATTTGTAGTTGCCTTTTATAAGAGATAACAGTCCATCCTTGAGCATCCAGATAGCCAGGTGTGTGCGCATATGTGTGATTTCAAGTGTTTGGCTATGACGTGTACACGGTGCGGGGGTGAAGGAAAGGAGACTGTTTTTAAACACTCCCTATGTGCCAACAGCTGTGGTAGAAACTGCATCTGCATCCTGCCATTACATCCAGAGAATCAGATCTAAGGGACAAGATTTCTCTTTTCATTTTTACAGTAAAGAAACGGGCAATGTTCTCGAAATCCCCCAGCTGGTGAGTTCAAGTCAAGATTCAAACCAGAGCCCACAGTGCACATTCTTTCATCAATCAAATATTCTCTTTAGGTAACGCTGTGCCTTGTAAAGGTCGTAGAAAGTATTACGGAAATTTCGTAAGGAACTGGGAATTTTTGGCTTAAGAAGAAAGAACGTTAAGAGACATCATCAAGCCTGTTTTAATCTGGAAAGCTCTCTTTTATCGTGCAACTTATTCTTAGCACTTATCACTGCTAGGAAAAAATCATGTTTGTTTATTTGCTTATTTGATTTTTAAAATTTTTAAATGAATTTCATAGCTATTTGCTTATTTGATATGAATTTATCTCTACCATTAGAATTAAGGAGAGAGCATGTCTGTTTGGTTCTCCATAGCAGTGTCTGGCACATAACAGGCACTAAATAGATATTGACTACAAGAGTAAATGAATATTTTGTGAGGATTGGAAAGATGAAGTACAATGTTTGTGCTTGGGATTCAGCGGGTGCTTAAGAACAAAAATGAAGATACCCTTTAGTCACATGGAGAGGGAACACATTTGCCTGCATTTAAGGGCTGCAGAAAACTTGGCTTCAAGCTGGCTGTGACTTCATCTGTTGTTACTGCCTTATAAATATCTTTCCTCCACTCTTGCTGGCTTCCCTCCTCCTCCTTGACTTTCATAGGCAAATTCCTGTCGCTGCACATTTGCTTACAGACTCCTCACAGCATTCTTTTCCCCTGTTGCTTCTCTGGGCTTGGTTATTCACTTTGCTGATCACCTATTAGAATCCTTTAGCATAAAAGACCCCAATGAGTGTCCCAATGTTCAGCCATGGTTGAAAACTACTGATATGCATGATCACTGAAGTAGCATGTGGCTGGAGGGGGTTGAGATGTCCTTGGCCATCCTCTAGGGCGATTTGCAATTCTGACAGAGCAACAAGACCTGAATTACCTCCCACTTTCCCCTCTCTGTGAGTCTGTGAGTCTTGCTCTGAAATTCCATGGCCCCTAACTTTCTCCCTGCTTCACTGGGCACCTAGTATATGTCTCCTTTTCCCCTAAGTTATTTTTCATGTCAACTGTTTGGTTTATGCAGCTCTCCACAGAGCAGGACATTTGCAAAAGTAGAAAGCACCACAGACAGGTCAGAGCTTCTTTTCATTCATTTGGATTTGCCCCAGCCCAGGAATCCTACTTATTGGTTATGTTAAACTAAATTTAGCCTAAAGCTGCCCCATTACATATTTTAAATTGTGCCTAAAGTTTTCTCTGTACACAGTGAACTGAAATCTAACTGGGTATACAAACAGACCATAACCTACTTTTGTGCCAATCACGGAGTTTAGGCCAATCACAGATGGCTAACTGTTCAAACTGTGTTCAAATAAGGCGGACTTTAAGCTGTAACCTATCCAGCTGTCCCTGTATCTCATTTCTGTTTTCTGTATGTCAGTTTCCTTTCTCTTTCCATAAATCTTATACTACAGAGCAGCACCAGAGTCTGTTTCAGGAGGCTACTGATTGCAAGTTGCTCCTTTGCTCAAACAAACTCTGTTAAATTTAATTTGTCTAAGATCTTTCTTCCAACAGTTGATTGCAAAAACTTGCGGGTAATGGCATAATCCCAAAGTTTTTCCTAAACTAGCACCATCCCCTTCCCCTCTGCCCCACCTCATGGCCTCTTTAAGAAGCAGGAGAAAGTTATCTGTGAGGGGAAGTAAAAAAGTGAGCACCGCATAACAAAACTTTCTTTCTTTCTAGGAGCTAACTCTG
Organism: Nomascus leucogenys; assembly: GCF_006542625.1. Lineage (NCBI taxonomy): Eukaryota > Metazoa > Chordata > Mammalia > Primates > Hylobatidae > Nomascus > Nomascus leucogenys. The sequence goes on from NC_044400.1 coordinate 74,104,146, forward strand.
CCCTGCTCCTTCCTGGTGTCATTCTTGACACTTAGCTCATTTATTCAACAAACTTATGTTAAATATCTTCTTATGTGAGCCTAAGGAATGAATAAATTCCTCTGTAGCAGCCTTGACCTCAGAAAAGGTCGAGGCCAGGCATTCCCTAGTACACACTAGTGGGTTAGGAGAAAATAAGAAGGTATTTGTGACTCTTCTTCATCCCAATCCAATTTCCTCATCAGAAATTGCCTCGTTTTCAGCTGTTAAGGAGAGAAGTATCCAACAGCAGGAGCTCTGATGGGGAGAAAGGGCTTGTTTTTTATTACATTCCTCCCATTCCAAGGTGGGAGACCAGAACATCAATACAATAGAGTGATTCTACTCTTTGGGGTAGGAGGGCTGCTCAGAACTCAAGCATTGTTCTGTATAAGGGGAGTAGAGCAATCTTGTGCACAGACTCATTTTCTCTGTGCCTCAGGAGGCCATGTGGGTTGGTACACAGAGTCTGTTGGAGATGAGTATCCAGCACCTCAACAGAAACTAGCCATTATGTGCTGGCCTCTCTCGGGTGCTTACATTATAGACATTGTGCATATAATTTAAGGCATCCCAGAACTTCCAGAAGCCAAGGAATGGATGGGTGCCCAGTTAAAAAGACTTATTCTAGATATAATTGCGGATTTATTTGAAATCACCTTCCAAATTCTGCTTTATCCAGGATGAGTATTATTGCATTTATTTGAAGTTCAAATTAGGTGCCTTTGTCATTTATTTTGCATGTGCATACATAATTCTAATTTTTTGGTCTGGTTTGGTGTTTAAGGAGGAGCAGCGTGATAGAGAAGAGCAGTTTCTCCCTGGACAGGTCTTCAGCAGAATCTGCATTCAAGTCCTGATTCCACTGAGCCACTTCACCAATTGGGCCTTCATCTTCTGCTGAAGAGGAATAACATCCAGTCCAGTGCGGGCACTGGTTGCAGTGCCCATTGTGGGGCCCATTCCTGCCCATTGTGGTTAGTTCCAAATGTAAAAGTGTTTTAGAAAGATTAGAATATCATTAAAATGTTAAAAAAAATTGTTGTGATAATTGTATTATTCTTGTTTCTGGGAAAACTAGCTCTTAAACCAGAAAATCTAATGTCATATAAAAGTAGAAGAGGCTAACCAATGACAAAAGCATGGGATTTTTATAGTAACTTCAAGTTTGTATGAGGGTATGTGTTTCTGTGTGTGTGTGTGTGTGTGTGTGAGAGAGAGAGAGAGAGAGAGAGAGAGACAGGCAGAGAGAGAGAGAGAGGCAGAGAGAGAGAGAGATGCTTTGCTGAAAATTCAGAGATGGATCTACAATTGGCTAATGACCTTCTACAGACAGTTTTTTGCAGGCAGAGGTATTAAATAGCTTTACTGAATTTAAGTGTGGTGAAACCTTACAAATATAGAAATAACCCCTAGTGTCTGTACATGTTGGAAACTGTTATTATAAGCATCATCACATTTTATAAAAGCTGCAAACTAACGAGGCACCATTAATATTGTCAACTGAGCATTTGATTCTGACTCATTCATCATTTGTTCAGGAATGTCTATTTGCCTCTGAAAGTTTTAAATATACACACTTAGAAAACTATGGTTTAAACAATACATACATGTTAGAGATTTCTATGCAGAACTGAATACATTGTTTTCTTTTTATTTTCTGTCGTTTTAAAGAAATATGTATACATTGTGTAATGGCTAAATTACTCAATTGAGCTAGTTTACATATACATAACCTCAGATACTAACATTTCTTGTGGTAAGAACACTGAAAATTTACTTTCAGCAATATTCAAAAATAAAATACCTTGTTATTAGCTATGGTCATCATGTTATAAAATAGATCTCTTGAATATATTCCTCCGATCTAACTTAAATTGTATATCTTTTTGTTCGAAGAGGCAGTTGACCCATTAATGTATCCTCAACTGGATCCCCCATGACCCTTGGTAACCACCATTCTATTCTCTGTTTCTGTGAATTTAAGATTTTTTTTTTTTTTAGACGGAGTCTCTACTCAGTCGCCGAGGCTGGAGTGCAGTGGCACCATGTTGGCTCACTGCAACCTCTGTCTCCTGGGTTCAAGCAATTCTCCTGCCTCAGCCACCTGAGAAGCTAGGATTACAGGCGCCCACCACACCCGGCTAGCTTTTATATTTTTAGTAGAGACGGGGTTTCACAATGTTGGCCAGGCTGGTGTCAAACTCCTGGACTCAGGCGGTCCACCCGCCTTGGCCTCCCAAAGTGCTGGGATTACAAGTGTAAGCCACCGTGCCTGACCGAATTTAAGATTTTTTTTTAGATTCCACATAAAAGTGAGATCGTGCAGTATTTGTCTTTCTGTACCTGAATTATTTCACTTAACATAGTGTCCTCCAGGTTCACACATGCTGTCTCAAATGACATGATTTCTTTCTTTTCAAGGCTGAGTAGTATTCCACTATGTATGTATAGCAAATTTTCTTTATCATTCCTCCAGTGATGGACACTTAGTTTGATTCCATATCTTGGTTATTGTGAATAAAGTTGCAATTAACAGGGGAGTGGGATGTTTTTTGACATACTGAAACTAGAGCCTTATCTCACACCTTACACAAAAATTAACTCAAAATGGGTTAAGGAATTAAACTGTAAAACTACTAGAAGAAACATAGGGGGAAAGCTCCACAACATTGCTCTGGTCAATTATTTCTTGGGTATGACCCCTACAGCACAGGCAACAAAAGTGAAAATAGACCAACAATATTATATCAAACTTAAAAGTTTCTACACAGTGAAGAGAACAGTCAACAGAGTGAAAAGACCACCTACGGAATGGGAGAAAATATTTGCAAACCATGGATCTGATAATGGGTTAACATCCAAAATACATAAGAAATCCAAACAACTCAATAATAAGAAAACAAATAACCTGATTTAAAAACGGGCAAAGGAATTGAATAGACGTTTCTCAAAAGAAGACATACAAATGGCCAACAGGTGTATAAATAAATGTTCAACACCACTAATTATGAAGACAGTGCAAATTAAAACCACAACAAGGTATCTTCTTATATTTGTTAGAATGGCTATGATAAAAGAAATTACAAAAGGTAACAAGTATTGGTGAAGATGTGGAGAAAAAGGAACCCTAGCACACCTTTCAAGGGAAATGCAAATTAGCATAGCCATTATGGAGGTCTGCAAAATTTTAAAAATAGAAATGGAACTACCATATAATCCAGCAATCCTACTGCTAGGTATATATCCCAAAAAATTGAATTAGTATGTTAAAGAGATATCCACTGACTTTTCTGTACCAGCTTCCTCCACAGTTCCAACGGAGTGAATAAATGTGTCTGCCTCTGAAGTTTCCCTGCAAGCTCTGACTTGCTCACCAGCACTGGGGCTGGTGAGTGCAAACCAGTTTTCTAAGGTCTAATTCCTATGAAGTTCTGATTCCATAATTCTCATGGAGGCTCTTCTTCCCTAATTGAACTGCAGTATGTGCCTGTGTGTGTGTGTGTGTGTGTGTGTGTGTATTTTCATGTGCTCGCATAACTTAATTCTGACTCAGAGACAGGCTCTTCAGCATTTGCCACAGCCCCACCTCCCCCTCTCCTCTGTGAACTAGGCAGGCTATGAGGACATGATTGCTGTGGTTGACCACAATGGACACACGCTTTGGAGCTTATAAGAAACACACAGCTGTGGTTTTCCTGATCTGGGTAAGAATGACATCTTTCAGGATCTACCTTTTTACTTGTGAAATAACTCCAACTAAAATTCCAGGGCCAATGAGAACAGGGAAGCCTAATGAAAAAATGGGGCCAAAAGCTAGTGTTTCATAACTACAGCAATGATTCCTTCCTCCAGTGGGTTTGTATGCTTATGAAGCCATAGAAATGATCAAACTTTAAGAATAATAAAACTTGGCCCAGCATAGTGGCTCACGTCTTTAATCTCAGAACTTTGGGAGACTAAGGCAGGCTGATTAGCAGAGGCCAGGAGTTCGAGACCAGCCTGGCCAACATGGTGAAACCCTGTCTGCTAAAAATACAAAAATCAAACAGGCCTAGTGGCGCATGCCTGTAATCCCAGCTACTCAGGAGGCTGAGGCAAGAGAATATCTTGAACCCAGGAGGCAGAGGTTGCAGTGAGCCAAGATTGTGCTACTGCACTCCAGCCTGCGTGACAGAGCAAGATTCCATCTAAAAAAAAAAAAGAAAAGAAAAGAAAAAGAAGAAGAATAAAACTTATACAGGTTTATAAGCCATATTTATATTCTAAATAAAATGTGCTATACACGCATATCAGTTAGAGTTCATTCAGAGTAACAGAACTTCTATGAATTTTATTGAAGTAGAGATTCATAAGAATTAGACCTTAGACAGCTGGTGTGCCCTAGCCAGCCCTGGCATGGATGAGAGAGTCAGAGCTTGCAAGAAAATCTTGAAACTGGCACACCCAGCTGCTGAATTGGGACTGTAGAGGAGGCGGGTATAGAGAAGTCCGTGGGAGCTTCTTAGCTCTTTATAGATTTATCTCTTTAAATTTTCAGTAAAGCACTTTGGTGGTAGGTGAGGGGTCAGAGTGCTTCTCAGGACCAATGATCAGAAAAGAGAACTGGACACACAGTGGGGAAGACAACGGACAAGCAGGAAACTCCTGGCAACTCTGCATTGGGCTCTCATCTCCTGTAGCCAGTGATAGCATTCAGAAGGTGATGACTGCTTCTTCCCTTTAACCTTCTCACAGGGCACACATTCATCCTCAGCTCCCTCCAACCTATAACCCTATATAGAGAAGAGGATGCTGTGACAGTCAGCTCCAGAGTAAAGAAATTGACAAGAGATTCTAAATAATCTCATGCTCAGTTGCTCATCAACAAGGAGACTACAGTAGTGGATTTGCCCATTTATTTCTTCATTGAATAAACAGTTACTATACCTGTTACGAGTTAGGCACAAAAGTACAGGCTGGGAACACAGTAATTTAAAATATAAATCCTACCTTCAAGAAGTGCGAAGCCTAGTCATAAGTATAGATCTATAAACAGAAAAGTTCAGTAAGAGCTGTAAAGTTACAGTGTGTATGTGAAAAGTTAAAGGCTGCTTCCCTTCATGCTCACTTCTAGCTTTAACACTACTTGAAACTATAATTGTTTATCAATCAATGTAAGCAGACATTAGCAAGATGATTTTTTTTTCTTTCAAAATGTTAAGATGGCTTCTCCATCCAATTCTGCAAGGGAAAGAAAAAAGGAAAGAAAGGAAAGAAAAGAAAGAAGGAAAGGAAAGGAAAGGAAAGGAAAGGAAAGGAAAGGAAAGGAAAGGAAAGGAAGAAAGAAAGAAAGGAAAGAAAGAAAGAAAGAAAGAAAGAAAGAAAGAAAGAAAGAAAGAAAGAAAGAAAGAAAGAGGTTGAAGAAAAGGATGTGTTTAAAGGAGAAACACATAGCAATCTCAGCCCATGTGGATGTGGTGCCATCCTGTTATATAAGATGCCCTTTGGCCTGCCCCGTTTGCAGGGTACGCATGTGTACAAGCCTGGAAGTAGAAAGGGCTTACACGCTAGAAATGCCTGGCCTGATCTGATTAATCCAGCACCATTGCTGTGTGCTAAGTAATCTCTAACAGTGGCCCCAATAGCCACTGGATAAACTCCCAATTCCCTAATATAGCATTCACAGTCTTTCCGAGTTCTACAGAGTCCAGTACATTTTCGACCTCATCTGCTAATGGTCCCGCTGCTCACCTTACATTCTGCATGCAATGAAATACCTGCTGCTTTCCAAATGCAGCATGAGTTTTCATCCTTGTACCTTCCATCTGCCCATAATGCTTTCCAACCTGCTTCTGCATAGTGGCTTGTTTATTCTACAATCCCTGCTCAAATACTTTAGCCTTAGAAAGTTGAGAGAGGCTTGGATCAGGGAAATCTGGTTGCCTCTGAGCTGGTTTCAAGAGGAAGTGCCCTCATCCAACATCCGATGTGTCCACTGGCATTTGGGGCTCAGATTATTTCCCAAAGAACATAGAACAGGGATGCAAATCATGTATCTCCTGGATTCCAAAAATTTTCATATGGTTAGAAGGGCACAGAGGGAAGAAAATAATCAAAACTTCGTCTACCTCCCTTCAAAGTCCAAAGTTATAAAAGGTCTGATAGACTATAGTGACCCTGACCCAGGACATAGGAAGGACTGGGCAGCCCTAAGAGGAGTCTCCAAGAGAAGGGTCCAAGGGAAGACCATGGGGCGGAGATGGGCAGTGAGTGCTGATTGCCTCCCTAATATGCAGCCATTACTAAAAGCTGTCCAGATCAGAACTCAGGCACTGTGAATGCATGTCTTGAGGGAAAATGGTTAGATTGTGCAAATCTAAAACATTGTCCCATCAAAGATGTATCTGGAGGCCTAAACAGGATAGCTAAGCAGCACTCTAAAAGAAGAACTATCTCCCTGCCATGGCCTAGGAGGTGGGGCAGGAGGAACAGAAAGGAAGGCACCTGGGATACCAGCCAACAGCTCAGTGGGACGCACATTGTTGTAGGTTTTAGAACTTCAGCAGATGGTCAATACCAGCTGTGAGACGGTGGCCCTAGTGCAGCAAGAGCAGAAGGAGGGACTGTCTGTGGGGTTGGTGGCTGCAAACATAAACACTAAGGGCATTCACTTTTCCTTCTATTAACAGTTTAAAGTAAGAACAGAGGATCCACTAACTGACCCCTAAGCCACACAGGTTAGACATTTGGGGAAGAAAAAGGCTGAGTTTATGCTATGTGAGTAAGTAGAGTTTTAAAGCCACTCTAATTTGGATATTTAATAGACAGGTAACTATATTTTGTTGACCCACACTGATGGGGCTTTGGCAATTGAGCTATACGACAGACGATGATTCATGAATAATAAACCAAGGAAGAAAATAAAGCTATGAGCTGGACAGCACTAGTCTTTGCTCTCAGGTTTTTCTTATACTAGTGTTCACTGGATCCTCAGAACAAGCCTGCAAGGGAGGCATCGTTAGTCACCTCTTACTACAGAGGAGAGTGAAGCGGAGAGAGGATGGCCAACTTGTACAAGTTCTCAGAAGGGGCAAGTGTCAAAGCCAGTTCTCCAGAAACTCAAGCTATTATGCTGGTAAACATATTTTCCTGTTATTGAAGACTTCTGTCAAAGTTAAAGGTATATGACCACAGAGATCTCAGGTAGTTTGGGACATTAGCAAATACCATAGTCTTCTAGGAGCAGAATGCCATCACCCAGCATTAACCTGTTTGGTTGTTGGAAAATCTTACTTCTTTTCTTCCAGACCTTTCCAGCCATAGCAGGTTGCCAAAATTAGAAAGAGAATGTGCTCTTATTTCGTTCATAATTGCAGTTTAAATGTTTACCCTTTGATTTCAGGAAATATATTAATTGTAAAAATTGTTTTGTGTGACAATTCTACCAAATTGTATATTGAGAGAACATATTTGTGTGTGGGGGCGTGTGTGTATGTAAGTGAATATCAGTGACTGGGTGGTGAAGAATGGAAGCTAAAGCAATATTTTAAGAAAAAGTGCATTCTGTATATTTTGGATATTTTATCATGTGCTTTACACAGCATTGTCTCATTTTGTATTCATAACAATCTCAGGAAATAAGCATTTTAATCCACATGTGAAAGATGAAAAAGAAGCTCAGAAAAGTTAATTTATTTCCTAAGTAGGTAGCACTGATAAGTAACAGAACCTATTATTAACTCTAATTCTGAATGCTTTTATTAACCCAAAGAGACTATGCATCTAAATTTAAAACTAGCTCAATTAACTGCCCATCCCTTAAGGTCAGAATGTATGTGTATTTCTTAAAATCTCCATGTCCAGTGCTCAAGAAAATGCCTGATTCACAGGATCAGCACATTTGTTGATCAAATAATTCTTGAATGGAGGCTCTGTCTGGCCTATTGGCATTGTTTTGGAAATGTTCCTAATGCTTTAAATTCTATTTACAAAAGAGAAACCTGGGATGCAATGTGGATAACCAGTTTCTAGACTAAGCTTAAGTCCGCATGACCTAAAATGTAGGTAGTCTGACCCTAAAAGTTAAAACAAGAACGTCTTGCACTGATTATATGGTGTGTTTGCATGATTCTTGACACTTTAAAGTACTCTACACTTAGGAGGCTGCTGTCAATATTTAGTCTAAAAGGCTTATGTATGCAACAAATCTTTGGAATCTTTTCTCCAGAGAAGAGCATTTCCCAGTTTTTCTAAATAAATCCAGAATGATCCATCTGCAAATATAAGTGCAAACTGTTTTCTGCTACAGCAAGTATGCAAATATTTATTTTATTTTTAAAAAATATGACCTTACCTTGACTATTTAATCTCATCTCTCCAGTGTAGACACACATGTGTATGCACACACACTTACACATACTGCTGTTGTCCCAGGCCCCAGTAGAAATATAGAAAAGGTAGAAGATATATCCAGATTTATTTCAGAGCTTAGAACCTTGTTGGAGGAGTAAGGGAAGCAGGCAGGAATTATGAACAACACATAAAAGACAATCAGTCACCAGTTGCAACTTGGGTGTAGGTCATGTTAGATTTAAGATGAGCAAAGGGCAAGTAAATGTTAAAGGATCCCAGAAACATAATGTAGGCAAAGAAATATAAGATATTTTCAAGTTAAACCTCTTTGTAGTTCAAGAAATAGATAGTAACTAGGGCTAACTTACACAGAAATGGGAAATGTTTTATAAGGACAGAAGGATATGGTGTCTGCTAGGTCCTCCAGGAAGCACATGCTGAGACAAATGTAGGAGTGCAAGCAATTTACTAGGGAGTAAGGCCTGTAAAAGGAAAAGGAGAGGCAAGAGAAGAATTGGGCAAGAAAATCTTTCCAACTCTGATGCAGATCTGACCCCCGTGAAAATAAAAGAGGGAAGCAAGATTGAACAGGGAGAGCCCCTGCCATGATACAGATCTATAAGTCTCCATCAACACAGTAGGGAACTCTGTTGCAATGTCCCTTAGAGAAGTCCTGTGTTGGAAGTACTAGGCTCTAGTACTCCTGTCATGTTCCATCATTGGCTAAGGCATGCCTAGGAGAAGCATGATGTGAGGCAAAACATTCATTGCAGTTGCTCTTGGGGCTGCAACAGACAGTCATCATTCCCACCTCTGTTAATCGTTCTAAACTCCCCTCTGTTGGACTGGGTGGCTATATCACATCTGCTGGTCTGGGTGGCTATATCAGTGTTCTCCAGAAAAACAGGACTAATGGTTCTCTCTCTGTGTAGTTTAAGGAATTGGCTTACTCAATCGTAGAGTCTGGCTAGGCAAGTCTGAAATCTGCAGGGAAGGCTGGTGGACTGGAAACTCAGGCTGGAGCTACTTCTGCAGTCCACTGGCAGAATTTTCTGCTTCTTCCTCAAGGAAACCTCAGTTTCTGCTCTTAACACCTTTGATTGACACATTAGGCCCACCTAAATTATTGAAGGTAATTTACTTCACTTAAAGTGCATTGATTGTAGATGTTAACCACATCCACAAAATACCTTCACAGCAAGACCTAGCATTTGATTAAACAGCCTGACTCTGTAGCCTAGCCACATTGACACAAAAATAAAATTAATCATCACAGTGGCTTACCTGGGAATGGTGACCCAAACCTTAATTCCTGGGTGGCTTGGGCTGTGGAAACCATTCCCTTCTCTGACTAGGTTTGCTGGACTTACATAGTCACACTGGGGCAAGGAGCTATTAAGGAAGCCCAACTAGATCACTTGAGGTCTATTCATAGACCTCCTCACTTCCACTGGACAACAGAAGCCACAGTAAATACCACTAATCAGTGTCCATCACCCCAGCCTAGATGGTGACCCTTCTCTCATTCTGAATCTGGACATGAAGGGTCCAAAGTTTCCAGACAGTAGCCATAGCATATAGTTCAGTGGGGCCTTTGAAGTGACCCCTGGAAGGAATATACCCACTTTGGGGATATAACCTCTCCACCCTATCAAACACAGAGTTGCAGGGACAAGAAACACAAAGTCTTTCCGTGGGTCATTGAAAACAATGGTAACTGAGGCCATTCTTGCTCCATATTTTGATTCTCAGACTTAGGTAAGTCTGTTTCCTCTATGAAGGATACAGGGACTGGTAGGGTTCTCTGACCAGCGAGTACACTGCCTCCTGAAGAATGGCACCCCACACTTAGAGTATTGCCTCTGAGCTGGCCTGGCTGAGACTTCAGCAGACATTCTTATATGAAATTAGATTGCAGACTCTGGACGGCACCACGTGTGATATGATCATGGACTTTTCTGGTCATAGATTCACTCCCATAGCTCCTTTGCCATGAACTACATCTCCTGGTCAGATGCTCTGCTCTTTAGGATGCCATGACTCAGTCTGAAACTCTGAAAGTCACACAAGAGAGATTCTGTCTGAGGTTCTGTGAGAAGAAAAGGCAAAGACTTTTCTGCAAGGAATAAGTGTCCATTACTGTGAGAATGAACTATTGCCCTTTTGGGATGAAAGGAGCCCAGCATAGTCATGGCCAATCATGTAGTCACACAGCAAGTGGCCAATTGAAAGAGTATATATCAGGGTTCAATAGTGGTCTCCATTGACAGGAGGTTACATACTCAGAGGTGGCCGAAGTACATCAGTCTTGGGGGTAGACAGTGGCTGGAACAGGATTTACTCCCAGGCAGTCTTGCCCCAAAGTCTGCCTTTAAACCACTGTGCTACCATGATTATAAATAGACACAATGAATATTTGATGGTTTGGCTGTGTCCCCACCCAAATCTCATCTTGAATTCTTATGTGTTGTGGGAGGCACCTGGCGGGAGATAACTGAATCATGGAGGAAGTCTTTCCCATGCTATTCTCATGACAGTGAATAGGTCTCACAAGATCTGATTGTTTTATAAAGAGGAGTTCCCCTGCACAACTTCTCTCTCCTTGCCTGCTGACATCCATGTAAGACGTGTCTTGCTCTTTCTTGCCTTCTGCCATGATTGTGAGGCTTCCTCAGCCACCTGGAACTGTAAGTCCAATTAAACCTCTTTCTTTGGTAAATTGCCCAGCCTCTGATATGTCTTTATCAGCAGGGTAATAAAGATTTCTACTTCTAAATTTTCAAATATACAAAAGTTAAGTTTAGCTTAATTGGTTTTATGAACCCTGCATATCTGAGACAGGTGTCAGTTAATTAAAAAAGTTAATTTTGCCAAAGTTAAGGATGTACACCCATGACACAGCCACAGGAGGTCCTGATGACATGTGCCCAAGGTGGTCGGGGCACAGCTTGGTTTTATACATTTAAGGCAGACATGAGAAATCAATCAATATATGTAACATGTACATTGGTTCTGTCTGGAAAGGCAAGATAACTCGAATCAGGGAGGGGGCTTCCAGGTCACAGGTAGGGAAGAGGCAAACAGTTGCATTCTTTTGAGTTTCTGAATAGTCTTTCCAAAGGAGGCAAGGAGATATGCATTTATCTCAGTGAGTAGAGGAATGGGAGGCAAGTTTGCCCAAGGCAGTTCCCAGCTTGACTTTTCCCTTTAGCTTAGTGATTTGGGGGCCCCAAGATTTATTTTCCTTTCACAGTTTAAAGATTCCATTCCTATTCCTAGTATCCACTGGAGAAAGATCCCATGGTTAAAATGTTGCATGATACTCCAGCTCACCCTGCTTCAGTGTGGGATGGGACAATTATCAAAGAGAGCGAATCATAGTGGATTTCCCAAAGCACACTGGCTACACCATCATATAAGGTCAGGTGCTGTCTTAGGCATTTTTTGGTCTTTCTTCGCAAGAGCCATGAAGGTGTGCCACCCAGCACTCCCTTCATGAGGCAGCCTGCTGCAAGGAGTGAAACTGCAGCCTCCAGCAGCCACATCTTTGGGATCTTCTGCAGAGTGCACTCTTAGATCAAACCCTCCTAGTGCTGCTTCTAGTCATCAACTGAGCACATTGCAGATACTAGGGATGGCTATCCTGCCTAGGCAGAATCTCTGCTTTAATCTGGACTCCCAATCATTGACCAAGACTCTCTCAGAGCTGCTCTGCCACCTGCGGCTCTACCTCTCTCTCTCCCTGATTCCAGACCTACCCTGAGATTGGCCGACTTTCCCCACCTACCCTCATGCATTCCGCCTTTTATCCTTCACAGGCACGCCTCCCCCTAATACATCCCTTGTAACTCTATCTTGGCCTCTGCTTTCCAGAGGACCTCAATGGACACACTAAAAACTTAGTGTGTCCATGCTGCTTTCATCCTGTACCTTCCAGGGGCACCAATCTCCAGATCACTCCTGAATAAATGTCCTGCACCCTGAACTTTGTCTCAGGATCTGCTTCGTAGGAACACATTCTGTAGCAATGCATTTCTACAAACGGACAATCCATCTTGTGTAGGACTGGACCTCAAAGGACAGTCCTAAGTAATGTTGGACATAGAGTGGTTAAATAATAATAAATCCTAGGTTTAACAGAGGGGGGATTTTAACAAGGGTAGGGTCCCTATGATGCACCAACCACATCAGCCTTGCACGAAGGCCATACTGCCCCCTCTGCTGGGAGTGCTGTCAGTACACAACTTTCAGCTCTTAGCCCTTTCAAGGATTGTTTTAGCTGCCGAGAACTACCTTTTCCAAGATTATGCACCATCTTAGGGTGACCCATATCCAGTGACTGATTGATGTGGGACTCTAGTAGGGATCTGGTCATCTTGGTCCAACTTGGGACAAGTCTGAAGAGCCACAGCAGCTCCACACCTTCCCGTAGGACCAGCTGCATTTGCATCACATGGACTGTGTGGAAGGTTCTACTTGTCTCTCTGCCTTATGCTGCTTTCCTCCTGTTCCTTCCGGGGGCACTGATATCAAGATCACTACTGAATAAATGTCCTGTACCCTGAACTTTGTCTCAGGATCTGCTTCTTAGGAACCCATTCTATAGCAATGTATTTCTACAAAAGGGCAATCCATCTTGAGTGGGACTGGACCTTAATTAGAAAGGAACTTTTTATGTTTTAAATATTCTTCCTTTTTATAGTAGAGAATGAGGCCTGTAGAAAGAAGGTCTGTAAGACCAGTGAGGACTAAGCTCTGATTTTTTTTATCTTGTCCAAATTCCTGTCTAATGGGCCTGGGGAGTCATGCCCTACCAACCATAAATTCTCATCAGATGGGTTTTATTTAACCTGTATATCGTGACTTGACTTTCCAACCTGAGTGAAGTATAACGTTACAAGAAAGGGAAGCAAATCAAAATATTTTACCCCAAAACATGTTTATTTGCCATATCTTAAAATGGCTCTGCAAAGCTGTCCTTTGTGGGGGAAAATTTGCATCTGTAAAGAATGTCTATTAACACAGCTAGATCTTTTTCTTCCAGGCCCTCCCAATCCTAAAAAGATTAACTAAAAGTGTAGCATCTTTTAAAGATCTGAATAGGAAACATTTGTCATCTGTTGTCTCTAAGGGCGGACACTATAAGACTTCAAAGGAACCTTGGTCTCCACAGTCTTTCATCTTAACCTGAACATTTCCTTTCTATCAATCCCAGGTCTTTAGACAAACTAAACCAATTGTCAACCAGAAAATGTTTAAATTTACCTATAGCCTGGAAGCCCCCACTTTCATTTGCCTCACCTGTCTGGGCCAAACCAATCTATTTCTTTATTTGATTGATGTTTCATGTGTCCCTAAAATGTATAAAACCAAGCTGCACTTGGACCACCTTGGGCACATGTTCTCAGGACCTCCTGAGAGCTGTGTCACGGGCCATGGTCACTCATATTTGTCTCACAATAAATCTCTTTGAATATTTTACAGAGTTTGACTCTTTTTGTTGACACCAAGATAAAGAGAAATGGGGAGAGCTGCAGAGCCAGGCAAACAGAGGAGGAAACACCACACATGGCTTATCAGGAAGTGAGAGGCTGCTCTCTCCTGAGCCAATGGGAAGCAGCAAACTCTTGAGCTATATCACTGACAAACAGGCACAAACAGGAGCAGCAAGCAGGCACAGGCACAGAGACAGGGGAGATCCAGCAATAGTCACAAGAGCTAAGAAACAAACTTGCAAGAGCTGAAAGCACAATAGTGTGGGGCATGTGTGAGAAACTCAGCAGGATTTTTAAATGCTAGGGATTCCTAGTCTCAAAAAGTCTTTGCTGACTCCAACCTTCAGTACTATTTTATAATCCCAGAGTACCACAACAGCACCCTATTGTAGCAGTCATAGCACAGTTTTATAATTGTCTATTTTTTGGGGAGGGGCATAAGCCATGGTGGAAAGTCCCTTCATGGACAAAGTGGAAAATTCTAGGCCTAGCAGCACAGACAAAGATATGGGGAGGCTATGCCAGAAAGGCTGCGGGAACTTCAGCTGACTAAATAAATGTGTCCCCTCCATATAAATGTGGTCATATTGATATGCCAGGGATACAGCTGAAGACCAGAATGTTTCTCTACCAGTGTTTCCTGGGCAAGCATCACCTTCCTACCATGAGGGAAAATTCTTTTGTCAGGATCCATCTCAGCCAGCCTTCCCAGGCCCCTAAGATACAACTCTCTTAAACATGGCAGCTCCCTCACCTTCCCCATGTGACCTTCACCTCCCAGGCAAGATACCAGCATAGAGATGGAGTTGCCATCCAGATGGGTTCCAACATCATCTGGAAACTGGAAAGTCAGCTGTCACTTGTACTCTTGGCACTGGATAAGGACATCCCTGGGGCCCTGACTTCTATCTTACCTAATCTAGCCATGGAAACAAGTGAAGGGGGAATATTACAACTCACAACCTAAACAGGAATGAGTTGCAAGAATGACTGGGGGAGAAACAGACATTTCCAAAGAAAGAGAGGTAGAAACTGAGGTCCAGAGGGACTCAAGACTGCAGTGATGTGTGTGTGGCAGGAGGGGTAGAAGGAAGAGGGTGAGTGTGTAGGACAGTAAGCTCCAGACTGGTGGTCAAGGCTTGGAGGTGATACCTGGGGATCAGCTCGTCACACCAAGGGACCATGTATGATGTCCCACCCTCTCCCTATGTCCCAAGCCCACTCTGGAGGGTTTAGGATCTCTCTCCTCAGTAGGATGGCAAAGTAGTTATATATCAGGGATATGGAGTCAGATTTCCCAAGTTTTATTCAACTGTGCTATACTAGCTGGTTGACCTTATGCAAAATAGCTAACTTCTCAGTGCCTCAATTTCTTCATCCAAAAAATGGGGATAATGATATAAAATAATTTCATGGGGTTGTTGTGAAAAGTAAATAAAACATGATGCATAAGGCACTTAGAACACCACCTGACACATTGGAGTCTATCAAAGATGTTAAACATTCATCTGTCATCTATCCATTTATCTATCTATCCATCTATCCATTCATCTATCATCTTTCTATCCCTCTGTCTATCCACCATCTATCTATCCATCTATCTACCTATTTATCTATCCATCTATTTATCTATCTATACATTCATCAACTTATCTATCGTTCTAGCTCTGATTGAACCTCTTTCAAAAGTAAATATGTGTGTTTTCTCTTCTTTATCACCCACATTAAAGGTGTGAGAGTCAGCCAGAGAGATCACTCCACCATCTTAATAACAACAGAGTTTTTCTGACTAATTTCCCCAAGGCACACTCAGATTGAGCCAAGTCACTTTACTATGTATGATAGTTGGAAAAGTCGCTTAATTCCCTGGTGTTAACATCTCTGTTTGTAAAAAAAAGATTTTCAAACAAATTGGTCTTGAAAGTTCTCAATTTTAACATTATTTTATTGTCTCTTCCTTGACAATCAAATGTGTTAACCATCAATGAAATTAGTCATTTGAGGAAAAGTCAATCAAATAGAGCTTGATAAACAGAGATTACTTTCATAATACCAGGACTGTACCATGAAAATCCTAATTCTGTGGATTGTTCTCATTTCAGTAGCTGCCAGATGCCAATTTTCCACGTTTTCTTCACCACCATCTGTAGCCTAAACAGTGCTTACTGGTGCAAAGTCTGGTTACCCCGGAGCTCTGAAAAAGCCTTGGTCTTCCCAAAAGCCTCCCTAGTTAGGGTCACTAGGATCCTCTTCCCAAATCCAGGAAGAGTATGATGCATGGTAGAAATATTTGCAACCACAAAAAGAGAGACAGAGGAGAAATTTTCCAGCATACTCATGCCTTGTAGCATGATAATCTTTTATTGGTTCACAGTTTCCTTCTCCTGGAGAAATGCTTTTATAACTGTTTGGTTGCTGGGAAGAAAATGGGGTAAAGTGTGGGATGGGTGGGATCAGAGCAGCCTGGGCTCTCTCTCATTCATCCCTGTTTCAAGCCCATAACTTCAGCTCTGTTGTTATTTGTTTTCTTTGCTTATTCTTTGGGATCTCTTTGAAAAGTCCTTTGAATAAAAGCTTTTGGATTTAAAATCTGAAAAACACTGCCCTGGAGAATGTATCCACAGATACAGTCCTCATGACAAACTCAGGCAGTAATTATTAGTACTATCCATGATTACCAATGAACGTCCACAAACCTCAGAGTGATGGGAAAACTTGCCCACTAATAAGTCAGAGAGCAGTGACTCAAAGCCAGGATGTCTGATAAGAAATACATTTATTCTTTTCACTACATCGCAGTGACTTCTCTATAATTTTATAGTAACGGAAAATTCTGTTTACAGAATTGTGTATTGTCCAACTGTATTCAAGACTAATTTAGTAAACTTTTAGTAGACTCCATGTCTAACCATGTCTAATAATAATAACTACTATTTTTATACAATTGCTTTGTGTCAGTCACAGTGTTCTACACTTAAAATGAAATAAATTAACTCAGTTTTATTTAATCTGCCACCAAAATGTGTAAGTGTCATTAGTAGCCCTTTTTTACAGATGCAGAAATTGAGACTCAGAAAGGTTAAGACACATATCCAAGGTCAAACAGTAGTTAGAGGCTGATCTAGGAGATGATCCTAAGAAATCTCACTAATTAGAGACTGTAAGATTCTAGATCGGGGTATAGATGAGTTAAAGTACTGGGGATTTTAAAAGATATTCAGATTTTTTTACTTAGGTTTTTAGAGAGGCCTTGGTGTGCAGTCCCTCGTCAAGTTCAAGAGTTAGAGAGATACATTATTCTGCTAGGAACATGGTTTATGAATACAAGTACATCGTCTACTAGTTTTCTCAGTTACTGAGAGCATAAAATTCAGCTCTCAGCCCTATTACTCCACTGCAGAAATGATACACAAGACCAGAATCTGTTTAGAAAAGTTTTGGAGGCTGAAGTATTTTCTGCATCCCAAATCACATGCTTGTTTTAAATGGTTCCCTGATAAAACAGTGGTGTGTGGGTCTTGCTTTATACAAGCATCCTCCATGTAAAATTAAATTGTGATTTAAAAAAGAAAAGGCAAACTGGACAGATGTTGCAGACAGAAACACTTGGAGGTGAGTCACGGCCAAACTGTTAGTGGTGGAGTGTTTCTCATAATTGGAACTGTCAGAACAGATTTTCACTGCACACAAGGTAAAATGCTACCCTCCAGAGAGAGATTTTCATCATCATAAAATATAATCTCCCTAATTTCAGCCCTGGAAACCTGTGTTGTCTGCTGGTATAACACCAAGGTGGAAGTGAAGAGGTAGGAGGTTAAATGCTTACTCTATTTGGACTGGCTGGTATCTTCTCTTTTATCTGATAAGCTTTTAAAATTGGTAAAGAATATTGAGACAGGACAAATAATTGGTCATTCACAGAGTGTGGACAGAGAGTAATAGCAATAAGAAGGGAAAACATGTGGACTAGTACTAAGGATATATAAGGCTTTCTTGAGCTTCTGTTTTTTTGTTTGTTTTAACTTGTACAATTTAAGTGTAAAGATAATCATATCCTTTGGTTACTGTAAGGAAAAGGAAAATATCAAACATTTCCACCAAAGTTGATTCCTAACCTATAAAGCACCATGTAATTGTTGCCCATGTGACATTCTTTACACTATATTCTGTTTTGATTATAAGACAAAATATCCCACAAAATAAGCAATCCCAAGAGAAACAAAGCAGGAGGGAAATAACAGGTCAGGACCTCACACGGAAAGGTGGGAATGTGTGAAGGAAGATGATAGAATTTGGTTTGGAGAGCCTGTCTCCCATCTGGCTTCAACCCCATGAAGATACAGTGGGCTGACAGATATAAAATATTTGGAGGCATGCCTGGTCATAATAAAGCCAGGAAAGGTTAGTTATAGTTGGCAAGACTTTTAACTTTCCTGAGCCTCTATTCCTTGTCTATAAAATATGGATCAGTACTGCTTCTTCACAGGCTGGTGAGGGAGAGTTAATTGAAGTAATATAGAAGAATGGAAATTATGAGATATTCACACATAGACTATTATTACTGATTTTTGTGTCTATGTTTTTATATGATATATATTGTGTTGCATGTTCTTATATGTGTGTGTATATATAGATATATGTATATATACACAATATATATATCAGCAGAGAATGTAATGAAATAAAATGCTATGTTATTTTCACAGACATGAACTAGGTGCTAAATTAATCATTTAACTTTTTCTCTAATTTGGGCATAACATAACCAGCTTTGATACATATAAAGATTACTTTGGAAAAGTTTGAAGGTTTGTTTATAGGATTGGACAGAGCCTCTAGTGGCCTGTTCTAAAAGACAAAAACCACGAAGGCCCAGGCTCAGAGGCTGGTGGTAGTAAGAGGAAGAAAAAATGAAGTATTATGTTTAAGAGAATTGATAAGATTTATCACTTAAAACAACAGAATTCAATATCAGGCAGCCTGTGGTTCAGAAGATCTGAAAATTGAAGACTCACTCTAATAATGCTGTATGCTTCTGTTGCACTTTTAACTTTTTCCATCACTTTCAGATCAATTACCTTGAGCTGCAAACAAAAGAACGAACTCCAGCCTCATTTAGTGCCAAATGTGGTATGGCATGGTGTATCAAACCTTGACATAGTGGGAACAGCACATGATGTGTCATGATCTGACTTGGGTGGGAATCCCTGCTAGACCACTCATGTTGTGCTTGATTTAGGAAACCTTGTGAACCCCTCTGAACCTTCCCTTCATTCTAATCATGATAGCACCTTCCTCACAGGACTACATGAAATACACCCAGACCTGTGCCTGAACATAGCAGGCACTTTATAATAAAGTTAGAGCTCTTCCTTTCCCCCCTCTGGCTTGCGATCTCATGATTCTATGATAAATGTACTAAAAGTCATATTATAGTCACGCTCATGGATTCTTAGATGTGAATAGGCTTTGTCACAAAACCTCGAAAAGCAACAAATAAAATTTTCTTGACGTTTAAATTAATAAGTGGGCTCAGAGAGATAAATGCTTTGCTCAAGATAACACTTAATCTGCAGCTGAAGCATAACTAGAAAATTTAGTTCCTAGATTCTAGTTCTTAGCATTCTCTAAGCCCAGATATGACTTTTTTTTTGGTTGCTTCAATGAAGATATGTATCTCTGCCTTCAAGAAGCTTAGATTATAAAAACAAATTAAAAAGAAAAACAGCAAGAACTCTCCATTCCCCTGATTACATTCAGAGTACCAAGAAACAGCTGATAGTTTTAAATGATTCCCTTGCTACCTCTTTTCCCCTGCATGCATGAATGTAGCTGTACATTCAGTTAGTGATTAAACACGGTGATCGCATTCCATACATAAGACGCTATGCTAAACCCTGTACAAAGAGAAAATTAAAATTCAGCCCAGGAGAGAAGAGATACACACAATCTGCTAGAGAGAAGGTCAGAGTGCAGACTTCAGGGTCAGAAAAATAAAAGTTCAAATCTCACTTTTGCCACTTAGTGTTAGTACAAAGGGCTGAACAAGTCTAGCCCTTTGTTTATTTATCAGTAATATGTGAATCCCATATCTACTCCCCAGATATGGCATGAACATCAAATGCTGTAATGTTAAAAGAGGATTCAGCCTGTTATCTAGGTTCTCAGTCAGTCTTCCTATTCTATCAGTGGTGACTATTGTTAATAGTCATTATTTATTATTAGGGGAGGTAAAAGGCAAGCACTATGTGGTTAATATTCTAAATCAGGAGTCAACAAACTTTTCTTGTAAATGGCTGGAGAGTAAATATTTTCACCTTTGTGAGAGGTGGGGCCAGTGTTCCAAACACTCAATCCTGCCACTATAGCATGAAAAGAGCCATGGACAATATGTAAATGATGAGCATGGCTCTGTTCTAATAAACCTATAAAAAAATGGAGGCCAACCCATAGGCCATACTGCCAACTTTTGTTCTGAACAGAAAATCATGGGAAATTCCACTATAAGAGATGATTTGTGTCTTTCTGAAACTATAGGGTTTAGCAGACAGATGGCAACAGCAGTGGAAAATATTGCATAAACAGAGGCAAGAATGGCAGCGGCTTGGAGCAAATCTGGTGTTTACTTGAGCCTAAGTCCTCCAATCTGGTATCTCCCAAGCACCCAATCCAAGCTTGGGTACATAGGACATGTTCAATAAGAGGAAGTATGAAATATTGGAACAAAAAATATTTCAGAGTTCTTATATTGCAATTCTTCTACATCCTTGTTGAATGACAACTTTTGAGCAGAGAACGGGCCTGATGAATAATGTACTCTACCAAAATGGAAGTGCAATGAGGGCTCTCCTAAGGCACAACAAACAAGCAACTAGATAACTAATTTAATTAGGGGAGAGAGGAAGCAGGCGGAGTTAAGGATGATACCTTCCTCTCAAGCCTGGCCTATAGAATATAAATAAGGAACATTAGAAGCAGAGCTAATTTTAGCAGCCAAAAAGGACACTGAACATTAAAATATGAGATTTGGGGGCAAATCATCAAATCTGTGTGATAAATGGATTAGATTCAGAGATCAACAATTTCAGATTGAAGCTGGTATTGGGCATACACTGTCCTTTTGGATCTGTGATTTAGTAGCCAAACTAAATCCAATATACTAATTAGTGAGGCAGGACAGTGACATCACCTGTACTATTTGGAAACTCTCTCTTTACCTCTCTGCCTCGCTTTCATACTTTTCTCTTTTTCTTGGCTAGTTGGTTTCATTTCCTTTTTTGAATCCTGTGGAGTACACATATTTGTATCTATCAGGTGGTATTTACTTGGACTTGGCTCCATTGCATTGTGTTTGAAACTCTGGCAGAACATAATCAACAATGGTGTCTGGAGTGGATTTTCCAAGATACTGACATTTTCTTCATGTCCATTACCTGCTGTAAATGATAACAACAACAACTTACAAAACCTCTCATATATTGCCTTCAGTGTAGAACACCCAGTGTTCAGTATGGCAGTGTTCAGTATGGTTTTCTTTATCTCGCCATCAAGTGCCTTCTAGCTTTAGACCCATTCCATACCTCCAGTCCAGGCATGTGAGCCAGAGAATTCCTATAATGTCCCAAATTGTTTTATGCTGCTGCTATTTTGCTCACATTACTTTCTTCTGTTGGGATTGCCAAGGGGACCCACAAAAACATAATCCCCTCTCTACCTGGATTGTGAGCAAGTAAATAAATAAAACAAAATATCTGAAAGCCACACATGGCACGTAATACAGATGCAGGACAAGATGGAAGACACATCCTCAGTAGGTTAGTCTAGCAGCCTTGATTACACTAAACTCTGGACCCAGAGAGACATATCTACCAAACTCAGTCAGTGCTGGACCTGGGCAAGCCTCTCCTTCTTGCAGCTCTGAAGACATAGAGGGTTACTTCAGGTGAGCATCCCCAGTGATTCCTTCCAAATATCTCAGCCATGTAAGTCATTTCACCAAAGCATAGGCCAAAGGGGCAGATAAAAGTCCAAAGTTTTACTAACTGAGCTTTAACAGGATGAAGATGTCAATGATAAGGAAGAAGTGTTCCTCACTAACACCCACTGCTGAGAATGCTTTCTTATGCTCTTGGATAACAAGCTTGTTATTCATGTTTAATCCAGGATTAACAAAGAGCTATCCATGTAGAGGCCCCATTGAGCTCATATAAGAAGATCTAAATAAAAACAGCCCAATGACATATCTTTGTTCAATGGTGTAAACCACTACCTCCCAATAGACCCAGGCCCTTGAGGACCACATGCAAGATATTTTTTATCTTCTTAGCATCAATTTCCTCTTCTGATTGCAACAAGACTCTAGCTTTCCTTTAGGGTTCTTCATTCCCAATTTACATGCATCTTAGTGAGTCTCTCCATCAAGATATTTTGTCCCGTTGTCCTGTCTATGATGGATTGTTACCGAAAATGACCACAACTATGTCCCTTTACAATGTGGCTTTGTTACAAGTAATGTCTATTTCTCCTACTCCCTACCTTAAATAGGGTTGGCCTTGGTATGTACTTTGGCCAATCGATGCAGTATGCTGGTCTGAGCCTAGGCCTTGCGAGTCCTCTCTCCCTTCTGTTAATTTTCTTATACCTCCACTACCTTTATTTAAGCAAGCCAAGGAGACCCACAAGGGACTCTCATCCCTTTGAATGACAGATGCCATGGCCCTTAATATGCTTATTTCTCCAAGGCAAGGTGTCAGATGTAAGAGAACCCAGCCAAGGTCCAAGAAGCCAGTCTCCAGCTGACCAACAGCAGACATCAGATGCATGGAAAATGCCTCTTCTCAACCAACAACAAAAGATCTTCCCAGCCACACTACAATGTGAGCTAAGAAATGCCTGCTGCTTTAAGCCACTGAGTTTGGAGTTGTTCATTATACAACAATGGCTATTTTTTTTTTTTTTTTTTTTTGAGACAGAGTCTCGCTCTGTTGCCCAGGCTGGAGTGCAGTGGTGCGATCTCGGCTCACTGCCAGCTCCACCTCCCGATTTCATGCCATTCTCCTGCCTCAGCTTCCCGAGTAGCTGGGACTATAGGCGCCTGCCACCAAGCCTGCTAATTTTTTGTATATTTAGTAGAGACAGGGTTTCACCATGTTAGCCAGGATGGTCTCAAGCTCCCGACCTAGTCATCCGCCCACCTCGGCCTCCCAAAGTGCTGGGGTTACAGGTGTGAGCCACCACGGCTGGCCAACAACGGCTAACTTTTATAGAGATTATTATACTTAGAAATTATACTTAGAAGTTATACTTAGAAATCGCTCTGGGGATTGGTATTACACTTAGAAATGGCTTTGGGATTGGGGGTCAGGCAGAGATCAAAAAAATGGCAAACTCTTGATGGAAATGAAAAAGCTTTGTGGTTCAGCTTTTGTTTCCATTCAGAAAACAAACCCAAATCTATTCAACTTAACTTTTCTTACATTATGTTTTTTCTTAATTAATCTAAGTTTTTGTACCTTGCTTGAGACCAAAGAAACCAAACTGAAATTGGCAGAAAGAAGGAAGGAAGAGACAGAGGAAAGAAGAGTGAGAAGGATGTCTGGCTTTTAAATAAACTCTCATCTAAGAAAAAAAGTCAAACCTCTACATTTAAAGATAATGAAATTTCAAACTATGGAGCACACGTGAATCAACTAAAATGCTAGCGATCATCAGATTATAAAACAGAATCTGTTCTGATGCTGTGATAATTCACTATGCACATGTAAATGGATATACATATTAAACAGATATAAAAGTGTGTGTGTGCATATATATATAGAGAGAGAGAGAGAAAGAGAGATACATATCTGATCAGAGGTCACTAGAAAAGTCTCAAGCAAATGCATATTGGAAGTTTTTGGTTTATGTAGGAGGTTATCTGCAAATAATTCACTGGTAATGATTAAATCATTACAAACAGATTCGGTTCTATTGGTGAAAGGAATAATAAAGTGAAATCCATTTCTGCTTCCCAAAGCATTTATACTGTGTATATCTTAAACCAAGGCATTCTCCAGATAAACAGACCACAAACGTGATCAAGAACAACTCTGAACCTCTGAAAAATAGCAGGATATTCCCACTTGTGTTTTATTTCTCTATTTCCTTGTACATGCCAAAAGTAAAAGATTAGGTGAATTTTTTGTGTCCACCAAATAATGTTCTGATAGTGTGTACAAGAAACCAGGTAATAAACAAACTGGTCTGGACTTCTCTTAATTTAATAATTCATTTAACAAATATTTATTCCTCAAATTTACCCTGATAATATTGCTATGCTTTAAACGGTTTCTCATTGCCTGAAGAGTTGTGTGGAAATCATTACAGTGATACATTGCCATTTATTGTAGCTGAGAAGACCCATGGACCTCCCTAAGATGTTCTAGATGTTGCTATAGCAATACTGGATACACATGGGCACCATTCACAAGCTATCTGTGCTCATGATCCAGCCTGCCACACACTAACTGCATTAACTGTGGCTCATCCAGGCCTGGGCTTGTTCTTCTTTAAAAGGAGGTAGTAATAGTACCGTCTCATTGTATACTGGGGAGATTAAACAAGTAAATACACCTAAAGTGTTCAGATCACTTTCTGGCATACAGTAACTGCTTAATAAATGTTAGTTACAATAATAATCATACCTTCAACTGTCTAACATTTTATGCAATTTTATAAGCACTTACAGCATCTCATTTATTTTTCAGATCATTACTGTGAGATTGTTATATGTATATAGTATATATGTGTGTGTGTATGAGTGTGGGGATCTGTGTGTGTGTGTGTGTGTATATACATATGTATATATATATATATACACATATGTGTGTATATATATATATACATATGTATATATATATATATATATATGTAATGCTTACTGTATGAACTCAAAACCAAGACTCAAGTTGGTGAAAGAATTTGCCCAAGGTCACTCCCCTGGCAAGGGAAAAGGCCAAGCCAGGGTCAGCCCAGGCCTATTAGACTTCAAAGTCTACACCCATTCTCTACACTCTGCCTCATCCATTGGTTTCTAAGGGTGACCACCTATTTCCTCTTCACCTTTCTTCCCCTAATTCCTATGTACTCTGTCTAAAGCAACCACTGTTCTCAGCCTATTGAGATGTGAGCATGGTTTCTTTCTAAGAAGTCCACCCTGGCTTGATTCCCAACCCTGCTGCATTGTGGGGAATGTGGTTCAAGGCAGTAATTAACCATTTGGGATTCATCAGACTGTTTGGATTTATGTCCAGCTCCAATGCTTATAGCTATGTTAACTTGAATTATTGTGTCTCAATTTCCTCATCAGCAAAATAATGCCTGCCTGACAGGTTGTTCTGAAGATTAAATGAAACAATCAAGCATCAGCACAGTGTTTGGTATATAGTAAGCCGTCAATAAGTGTTAGCATCAGAGGCTGATAAAATGTGACTCCTTCTGTCTCTCCATCAGCAGAATTCTCAAAGACCACAACAATAGATGCCAATCAGCCACATCCAAAATAAGGGCTAGATCTTATTTGCTACAGAATTGTACAATGGAGATTGTCCATCACCCACTTCAAATGAATAAATGGTTTGAGTAAAACGGCATGTGAAAAAGGTTTCCATTTAAGGAAATGTCTGCATGCTGTCTATCCTCCCATGACCAGCTCACCAGACCTAGAAGGGAGACAGAGATACTTACTCCTTACCTCAATCCAAGTGAAAGCGACTTTAGTGGAACCATTAGATTGCTGGGCTTGTGTATAATGGGATTGTGTCACACATGACCTTTGCCTGGGGAAGACAATGGCTGGGAGAATACAGATCAGTGCTCTGTACCTCAGATACCCAAGCAGAGGAAGGAGATGGAGTCTCATCCAGGGAACAAGCAGTGTTTCCTAGGAGGCCATATGTGACCCCCAAAGTTTGAAAACAGCGTGGACTGTATGTGACTCAGGTTATCAGAAGCCTAAGGAGCAGGAGGAGACCTTGGAAGAGCCAACTAGAGGTGTGGCATCACCCGGTTTAAGGGAACTGTGGATAGAGTTTGAAAGACTCAAAATAAGTATCTGAAATATGTCCTCAAAAGGGACCCCTTGAGAGATAGGCAGAAGGTGTCTGTGCCATAAACAGCATGAACTCACACCCAGTCACACAGTCACTTGCCATGGGAGCCATTTTACACTAGCGTTTTCCTCCTGTACTCAACAGCGGAGCTCAGACAACTAGGCCAGTAAGCAAGTGGAACAGAAGAGAAGGGTGGGGAAATGGAGATGTTCCCTGCCCTTGCACCACCCGCACTTCCAAGCCTGAAGTCAGCTTGATTCAGGACAGGGAAGGAGTTTTAACTTTGAATAAGGCTTGAGTTTTGATGACTGCACCAGTCTTGACATTTACATTATTTGTAAGAGTCTGCACTTTGACTTAACAGAACCCCAGCATGTTTGATACTCGCTGAGACTTGGTCATGTGGTCAGGACTCATAAATCTAGAAAAGAGAAACCCTTCCCATCCCAACCTCTCCACCTCACATGTTTAGGGAACCAATGAATTTCAAACTCCTGGCATGTTTAGACACTATTTGCAGAGAAGGTATAGTGACCTGTCTCAATGGTAAATTTGCAAGAATAAACTGGGAATTCATAGATTAGTTCCTCCCACTTTCCTCTTGGGAGCAAGCTCTTTAAGGATGTCTTCCACCCCTTCAGGCAATGAGTCTTACCTGGGCAGCACCCCCCCCCCCATTCTATAGATGCCCACCTTGGGCCAGCGTACCTGTGACAGTTGGTGGAAGTCTGAATAAATTGGGAGTTCACTTCCCACATGCACTTTGCTCTCACATTCAGCTAATTTCTACAATTAGCTTTTCTGCAACATGAAGGCTAGATTTGATCTCCAAATGTTTCTTCTCTTTCTTGTCTCTCCAATTGTTCAAAATTCAGACAGGGAAGAGAGGTGCCATGCATTGGGTGTCCTGGATACACCAACAGCCCATACATAGAGTGGGCTTAATAAAGAGAAATAATAGACTAAAGACGCTCTCTGATGGTAACCAAGTCAATCCAGCATTGTTGAGTAAATGGTTGCATTACCACTGTGAAAATTGCTGCTGGTCTTAGTACTTACAGGGCCCAAAATGTATCTTCTTTTCACATGTCTTTGTGTTTGCTAAAACTGTTTTCTAGTTCTATCCTATTTCTTGATTCAATTCAATGGCTACCTACTCTACAAAGCCTTTCCTAACTCATCCCATGTTGCACTTTCCCACAAATTATGTGATATTTCTTTACTCATTTTTACTCAGAAGATTTTGTTGAGATGGCTCTTACAGTACTTGCCATACTTGACCTTGAAACATATAATCCTCCCATTGATTACAAGTTCTGTGGTGACCAACTCAGCCTGGTCCTTTCTCATATTTGTGCTCCTACAGCACTCCTCTGGTAATATAATAGGTGCTCAATGTTTGCTGAAATTAACTGAAATGAAACTGACTCTGTATTAAAGTAGGATCAGGCAGTGCTGTGCAGAGAGACATATGCAGCCTTGGGGTCAGATAGATGCAGTTTTAGTTCTGGAATTTTCTTTGGTTCTTTGTTGTTTTCTTCATGTGACACTATCACTCTCTGGATCTCAGTTTGCATCACAATTACAGAACAAACTAAGTGCTGTCTATCAAATATCTAGGGCTATGCCTGGCCTTAATACTCAATAAAAGTTATTTCAATTTCCATTTTGATTGGGAAAAAATAACACAAACGATATGGTCATTAGCTTGCAGGTTCTTTGACAAGGATATCACACAAAAGCGCTTTTGGTTCTATTGGTTTTTGAGTCTTGAATTACCAAATAAATCTTTTATAGATGATGAGGACATGAGGATGTGCTGTAAGGAAAGTGCTTCCTTTTTTTCCTATGGTGAGTGAACCCTCCATACACATTCTCCACCAAAGACATAAACCAGGCAAGAAGAACCTTAGTGCTTGGGCTGCACTTGGAGAGCCTAGACCCAAGATCAAACAAATTCTATGGAGTCCCAGCCCAGCTTGACTTTTTCTTATATAATATTAGAATAATGGTAATCAACATATCAACCTACTTTAGAGAAGTTTATGAGCATTTAAAGATAGAGCATATAAAGCAGGCTTGGGCCCCCTAAATGCGTCTATTGTTACTATGAACATCAACGTTACAGGAAAGATGTCTCTGATCAACCCCGTGAGTTAAGCCATGCCTCTTTTAATTAGGCCATGTCTTCATCTTTGTTATAGTTTAGTGATACTTTTATATTTTATTACGTTTCTATTTTCCATCTGTTTAATATAAATGGCTGTTTAAATGTAAAAATTAAGCAAAATGTCTTATCAACAGATAACTGAGGCTACTTTTGTTCTCCTAATTAAATTCAAAGACAGACTCAAGAGTCACTCTCAATATGGTCTGGGGCAAGTCGATTTGATTCTCTGTCTCCCCATCTTCCTCATACATGAATTGATGATAACATTTTGTGAAACTAAAATAATTCAGGAAATTATACATTTCCATATAAAATATAAAGTTAAAAACTAATGTTAAGTGCACTTAGATGGAAACAGATTATCCTAGGGGAGTCAACGAAGTCCTGTGGTTTTAAAGTCCTGGATCTGCAGTAGCATATTGATTCTATCTGTGGTCTCATTGTAAACTGGGGAGAAGAATAATACTTACAGGGCAATGATAAGAATGAAAAGAGATAATATATTTGAAAGTATCAGTTACATTCTTAGATGTCATAAAATGTTAAAATAATTACAATTGTAAAACCCTGCTTGTCTAATTCATAAAAAATCAGATGAGGCATATAAGATGGGATGGGAGAAACATGGATTAGTTCTGAATGAAAGACTCGGATTGTAATTCCAGCTCCAGCTCTAAGTAAGTCAGTTCCCCTTCCTGGTGAAATATACATCCATATGACAAATAAGAATAATAACATAGTACTACAAAAAGAAGAATACACTATTTCTAAAGTCCCTTCAAACTCTGAAGCTGTATGACTTCTATGTACCTGCTTATAAATAAAATAGAAACTGATACTTTTAAAGCAATTAATTCTACCATCAGTAATGAGATAAAGCAGTGCAGAGCAGTGGAAAGAATAAAAGTAACCAGAGCCAGAAAACTCCTGGTTTGAATCCTGGCTCTTCAGCATATTAATTTGACCTTCAGGGAAGTTATTAAATTCTTGTGTTCTTGGTTGTCTTATTTGTAAAATGGGATAATACATCCCTCATGGGACTACTGTGAGAAGAGAAAAATGCATGAGATAATGCATTCTGGTTCATTTGTTCTGCTCTTTTAAAAATATCCAGCGGGCGTATAGCAAATGAAATAAATACTGAACCCCTTAGTTCTGCCTGGTTGGAGACATTGCGAGTCAGAGAGCTAATAAAGACCTCTTGGCGTCAAGGTCAAGCCCTTTGGGTTTAATATGGGTGCTGAACACAGAGCTAAAGGCTGTTAGAGAAGGCCCTTGTTTTGGCAATGTAGAATTTCAGACACATTTTGCAATCTGTATTGCAAGGAATCATGCAAGCACAATGCTACAGAAACAACAGGATTCATTAGCACTGGAGGACATTCTCCTTTAGTCCCCACAGAAAGCCTGCTTTCTGCTGATTGTTCTGGGAGAAAAGGAAACATGATGTCTTTCTGGAGGGAACTCAAACCTTTCCCCTCTCCAAAGCCTCACAGCATGAAGATCAAGAAGTGATGCTATCTGAACAGCTCACTGCTGGGTCTTCCCACCACCTCCAAATGCCTCCAGCTCAGAGCTGTGACGGCTCATCTTCTACCTTCTCCCTCTTATTCGAGGCAGGCCTTTCCTGGAATCCCTAAGTTGTCTGTCTCTCATTGTTCTCTGAGCCCTTTGGCCAAACGTCTTTAGAGTGGGTGTGGGGATTTGGGGCATGTGCCAGGCAAATCTATTAGGACACAGCAGCAAGCTAGTAGATCTTTGATTTATGCTTCACTTCAGCTCATCCAATGTCTTCTTTAAGTTTTGTAATGTGAATATTAGCACAGTAGCACTTCTATATAATTTATACATACGAATTACATATTACAGATGTGTTTTAATTACTAGTATATGCAGAAACTAATAACACTTAAATGAACAGAAATGTGAAATTAAAAGTTATATCCCTAGACTGTATCTTCATCAAAAGCCAAGACAAGGTCATTGATCTTTGAATCCCAAGCTTCTGACACAATGTCTGACAATATAGGAAGGATAAAAGAACAAATAAAATAGATACATATGTTTTTTTGAACACATACTCTGGGCAAGATTCTGTTTCAGGCACTTGGGATTCAGATACCTGTAACCTTATGGAGAAGACTACCCTGTAAACGAAAATGACCAACCAGAAGGCAACGTGGTAAGTGCTGCAGGAGAATTATAATTACAATAACATGAAAGCAAAGAAAAAATGATTCTAAGTTCAAGAGCAAGCCTGGACTAACTCACACAGAAGGGAGAAGTTGAATTGAACTGTAAAGGGTGAAAAGGAGTTTTTAAGTCTTTGGAGAAAAGAGGGAAGAGTGGTTCAGTAATTCTAATTCTCTACAATTCTAATTCCCAGTAATTACTATAGGGTCAGGCACATTGGAAAATCTATATAAATAGAGTCACCATTTCTAAACATGTGTTGGTTAGGATCATTGTGGTTATGACTAACAAAAACTGTATCTAAATTGGTTAAGAAATAAAAATAACGTAAAATTTAATGGACTTCACACTTCAAGGATTGAGCATTTGAGGCACGGTTTGATTCAGAGATTTACAATGCTCTCAGGATTTCAGCTTCATTTCTCTCAGAAACTCTGAACTCTGACTTCTACTCTGGTTGTGTCCTCAGGCTGGCTTCTTACCAAAACTACGTGTGGCTGTCTCAGGCCTCACATCAGCACCCTATATCCTTCAGAGGCAGAAGGGTTTCCTAAGCAAAAGTCCCAAAACGAATTCAAGTTGCACTAGCTTAGCTCACATCTCCATTCCTAAATTAAATATCATGACCAAAGACACATGACTCACTCCTAAACACAAGTGAGTAGCCAGCTTCTTCAAAGCCCATGGATCCCCAAGTAGAAATAAAGGTGTTTTAAATAGAGAACACGAGAAAGTTGATTCTGCTGGGGCAACAAGCAGATGTCTGCCACCTGTTGTGTAATCCCATTCAGCCTTTGGTAAAGAGTACAAGCAGTAATTTTGCACTTTGGTTTGTGAAGTCAAATTCATCTGAATTTTAAAGACAAACAAACAAAAGCAAAAACAAAACAAAAACCATCTCCTGAAATTTGTCACACAGTTTTTCTTCATTTCATTTTATTTGTCTCAATCTCAGAGATAAAACATCGTTAATGGAGACATGCCAGCTAACATATACCAACTTGGTATGAACTGGGCTTCCTTTGTTTTCACTTCTTTTATTTATTTATTTATTTTAACATTTTAGAAACTTAAAACTTAAGTAACTAAAGCACATTCAAAATAGCTGTTTTATTCCCTACCTTCCTTGTCTAATTATGATACTGTTATCTTCCCTCTGAAAAATAGATAATTTGCTTTATCTTATTTAAAACTAGCCTGAGTTCCTGAACCAAGTACAAGTACATAATAACCATTTTGTTCAACAGAGATTGGCTTAAAAGACACTAATAGTTAATGAAGAAATGAAAAACATCTCCAAAAGGAATCCAGCTACCGCAATGTGGACCACCCTAGAAACTACATCAGTCTGTATGGTTTATTCTTGTCCTCAATCCAATTCTTACCCTTGAAGAAACTACTCATCACTAAAGAATCTTAGTTTCCATTTTGGAGACTAATTTTGTGTGTCAAACCACTAACTTTCTCCTTTATTCTATGCTATTCTTAGCCCAAGATTGCTTGACATTCAATAAATATTAAATGCAGCAATAATAATGATGATGATGACCATGTAAATAAATAAAAAGAAATAATCCTTTTTAAGCCTTTTCAGATTGTCTGCATTTATGATTTCAGAATTAGAGAAAAGTCATTTCATGGGGTCAAGTGGGATGTCTTTTGCCCTCTTCAGATGTTGTTAACTTATGCTCAATTTTCCAAAGTCAAATGTATAAAGTCTTAGTGGAGTAAGATTAATTCCCCAGTGAGCACAGTGCCCATTTGCAAACCATATTTATAGTATTTTTAAAGATTAAAACAGCATGTTTGTCATACCTTGCTTCCAAATGGAATTGAATCTTCTCTCTTGTACAAACCTCTATTAAAGAAACCTTAAACTCATAGGCATTATTGGCTTGAGTATTTCACTGGGCTGTGAGTATTTTCATAATAACCACAGCTTATACATTTATGTGCTACCTGCCTGGGCAAAAAGCCTGACAGATAGAGGGTGCACATTAAATGTGTATTAAATAAGAAATGAGTTTTGTTTTTGTTTTTATTTTAGCATCTCAAACGTGAAAGCTGAATCTGCGCATATTCTCCCAGTTGGGGAAAACAGGTCAATAAGCACTATTATAGTGAGTACAATTTAAAGCAGTGATTACAAATTATTTTTGTTTTCATGCTGAGCTTTGTGTTTAAAAGCAGTATAGGCATGCTATGATTGATTAGGTATGCCTGCCATGGACATAGGGCAGTGGAACAGCAGCACTGTGCCAGAGAGCTGCCATCCATATGTAAAGATACCTCCACCCACAACAGAGGGATGGGCTTGGCGGAGAAGATATAGGACAGCAAATGTCCCATTTGTGTATCTGATAACACCAGAAAAGCTTAGCAGTGACTCCATTAAAAAGTACGTATGCAAATTTCATTTGTTGAGAATTTGTCTACAATGACTTTTCTATGAATGGACGAAATCTTTCAGCAAATATTCAAGACATACAAACACACGGCCCAGGGTTATTTGAGAATTCTGAGAATTTGAAAAAAAAATTCCAACCGGGCAAAAATTAAAGTTCCACTATTATGAATGCATTGATTTTTGTAAATTCAAGAACAGGCCGCTTTCATTTGAAATGGAATAAACCAGGTTGCTGTCCACCCTTGGCATTTTACAGTTGACAGAACAAGCACTGAACTCCTGCTTGGCCCATAAAGACAAACTACAAATAGTAGCCAAAAATCGCTTCAACCCCACTTCATGACTTACTCGGATATCTCGTTTTCTGGGCCTATTGTTTGACTTGGTCAGTCTGCAGGTATCCTTCCATTTGCCCATCCACACCCTCTGCTCTTAAACTAGGAAGCTGGCCTCTTGGATAATACAACTGTCTCCTGTACTCCTTGGCCTCTGATTGAGGTCAACCAAAAGGGAGCCTGAGTAGGAAATGTAAGGGAAGGAGGAGACAGAGGTCAGCGTTATTTCTCCACGGAATCCCTCCCAATGAGGTCACTTCAGGTTAGCCATGTCCCATAATAGGTCTCTGCCTCTTCCAAGGCAGACTGCTCTACACACAGACTCCCTCTAGCCTTCCGGATTTCAGTATGCTCGCCCTCTTCACACTCCTTTGTCTCTAAGACAGTAAGAGCATCACCATTACAAGTTCCCATCTGTGCACTGTCCTCTGCAGTTCCCTTGAAAGTAGTCTCCTTGTAAGTAAATCCTGCTTGAATGATCCAAATATCAACGTGCCATCTTTTGTTTTTGGACCCTAACAGCTAAGATGCTTTTCCTGGAAAGCCCTTGCCTTACCCATCCCACAGTGATTTTGAAAAACATTTTCTAAATGTCTTCAATAGGATGTCTTTACTTCCATTCAACATAGAACCGCACTGCATGCACCAACTACTTATTTTGCGAATTATCACAATTATCTTTATGTCCTCACCAAAGAGATCCACTCCCATGAGAGTGGCAATATATAACAAAAACGTCAAAATTAAGAAAGTTTTTAAAACCGTTTTCTATTTGTTAAATACTGGCATTTTATGTTTAAAATGAAAGAGTTTTAAAAATATTAAATTCCAATCGGAAAAAAAATTGTTCTAAGGCTAGGAAAAAAAGAACTTATTTCTTTTTCAAAAATAATTATTACATATCCATATATACAACACACAAGGATAGGAGGATGAGTTATAAAGCTGACTTAAGAGGAATTGCTGGGTCATATGGTAATTTCATTTTTAATTTACTTAGGAATTTCCATACTGTTTCACATAATGATTGCACCGATCTACATTTCTAGCAAGAGCGTGCAAGGGTTCCCTTTTCTTGACACCTTTCATTAACACTTGTTATCTCTTGTGTTTTTGGTAACATCCATCCTAACTGGTATATCTCCTGGTGGTTTTGATTTGAATTTCCCTGAAGTCTAGTGATGTCGAGCACCTTCTCATGTACCTGTTAGCCATTTTGTTTTCTTCTTTGGGAAAATATCTATTCAGGTCCTTTGCCAATTTTTTTAATCGGATCATATATTTTCTTGCTATTGAGCTGTAGGATAAACAAGCCTAAAGATCTAATGTACAACGTGAAAACAATAGTTAATAATAATGTATTGTATTCAGGATTTTTGCTACATGAGTACATTATAGCTGCTCTTGCCACAGGGGTAAAGAAAATTAATAACTATGTGAGGCTATATGTATGTTAATTTGTCCCACTATAGTAATTATTTTACTATATCCAAGCATCTCTAAGGTGTAAAGCATGAAACTATGAGATACTCTCAAAGTAAAACAACACTTTGAGATACAAAACAAAATTTATTTAAAAATTAAAATCAAGGATAATTAAGACATGATTTCTATATTTAAATGACTTGGTGTGTAATTAAATAAACAACCAAACACTCACACACTCGCACTCATAACCTCACAACCCCTAAGTTCATGAGAGGCTTTTAGGTGCTGGCATGTTTATATACACATACTTTTAAAGGCTTTAATTTTTTAGAACAATTTTAGGTGCATGGTAAAATTGAGTGGAAAGTATGAAGAGTTCCTATATATTCCCATTCCTCCTCAATTATCAACATCTCTCTTCAGAGTAGTACATTTGTTACAACTGATGAACCTACATGGATACATCATTATTCAAAGCTCACAGTTTACATTAGGGTTCACTCTTGGCATTGTACACCTTGTAAGTTTGGATGTATAATGATATGTATCCAGACTTATAGTATTATACAGTTTTTTTCACTGTCTTGAAAATCCTTTGTGTTCTGCCTATTTATTCATTCCCTCCACTAATCCCAGAAACTACTGATCATTTTACTTTCTCCATAGTTTTGTTGTTTCTAGAATGTCATACAGTTAGAATTATAATATGTGAAGCTTTTTGAGATTGGCTTCTTTCACTTAGTAATATGCATTTAAGTTTCCACCATATCTTCTCATGGCTTGACAGCTCGTTTATTTTTAGTGCTGAATAATATTCCATCATCCGAATATACCACAGTTTATTCATTCACCTACTGAAGGACATCTTGGTTGCTGCCAAGCTTTGACAACTATAATTAAAACTGCCATAAACATCTATGTTCATGATTTTGTGTGAAAATAAGTTTTCAACTTCTTTGGGTAAATACCAAAGAACACAATTGCAGATTATATGATAACAGTATGTTTAGTTTTGTAAAAAACCGTCAAACTCTCTTCCAAAGTGGCTCTACCATTTTGCATTCCCACCAGCAAGGAATCAGAGTTCCCGTTGCTCCACATCCTTGTCAGCATTTGTTGGTGTCAGTGTTTTGGTTTTTGTCATTCTTATAATTGTGTAGTGGTATCTCATTGTAGTTGTAATGTGAATTTCCCAGATAATATGCCTTAGTCCATTTTGTGATGCTATAACAGAACACCTAAATCTGGGTAATTTACAGTGAACAGAAATTTCCCACAAATCTGAAGGCTGAAGATTCTGAGATTGGGGAGCTGGCATCATCCCATAGCAGAAGGCAGAATGGCAAGAGAAAGAAGAGAATAAAATGGAGCCAAACTCCCCCTTTTATTTTATTTGTTTGTTTGTTTGTTTATTTATTTATTTATTTATTTATGTTTTGAGATGGAGTCTTTGCTCTGTTGCCCAGGCTGGAGTGCAGTGGCACAATCTTGGCTCACTGTGACCTCTGCCTCCTGGGTTCAAGCGATTCTCTTGCCTCAGCCTCCCTAGTAGCTGGGATTACAGGCACCCACCACCATGCCTGGCTAATTTTTGTATTTTTAGTAGAAACAGAGTTTCATCACATTGGCCAAGCTGGTCTGAAACTCCTGACCTCAGGTTATCTGCCCACCTCAGCCTCCTAAAGTGCTGGGATTGCAGGAATGAGCCACCAGGCCTGCCCCTGCCCCCCCGTTTTTGTAAAGAACCCACTCTTGTGACAACAGTATTGATGCATTCCCTCTGCCCTCATGGCCTAACCATATCTCATTAAGCTCCATCTTCCAACATTGCAACATTGGGGATTAAGTTTCTGACAAATGCTTTATGGAGTATCTATTCAAACTGTAGCAACATATGATTTGGATCATCTTTTCATATGCTTATTTGCCATTTGAATATTTTCTTTGGTGAGATTTCTGTTAAGGTCTTTGGCCCATCTCTTAATGGGGTTGTTTATTTTCTTATTTGTTGTGTTTTAGGAGTTGTTTGTATATTTTAAATAGCAATTATTTATTAGATATATCTTTTATAAATATTTTCTCCCAGTCTGTGGCTTATCTTTTTATTCTCTTGACGGTGTCTTTTGCAGAGCAGAAATTCTTAATTTTAATGAAGTTGAACTTAATCAATTCTTTTGTTCATGGATCATCCCTTTGTTGTTGTATCTAAAAAGTCATCACCAAACCCTCAGTCATCTGGATTTTCTATTTATTTTCTAGTTTTTAAACCTCTCAACAACTTTGAAAGATACATATTACTATTGTAATTTTATATATTAATATAAAGAAATGGTGAATTACAGGGATTAAATGACCTGATCACTGCTGCATACCTTATAAGACATGGGCAAACAGACACACACATCTGAAGCAACCAGGAACTCACATGCCTGAGTCATGCATCAGCCTCTTTCCAAAGTTAACCTGCTACATTGAGGTAATAGATTTTTGTCCATTGATACTTTATCTTTGTAGCCTAACATCTGCCTTCTTAATGTGATCGAGTTTTCATCACATTCTCTGATTCCAATAGTCTTACATTCTGTGTATGAGTGCTTTGTTTTCCAGCTTAGTAGTTCTCATCCGGAGGTGATTTTGTCCTCGTTTGGCACTTGGGAGTACAGTTTTGGTTGTCCTCCTGGGAGGGAGGGTGCTACTGACCAAGTCTGGGATGCTGCTAAGCATCCTGCAGTGCAGAGGACAGTCCCCTACGGCAAAGAATTACACAGTCCAAAATGCCCATAGTGTTGAGGCTCAGAGACCATGCTCTAGATCCACTGCCTTGCACTTAGCAGTCCATCCATCTACTGCTCCTTCACCCCATGACTCCACACTGTACTTGTTCTTGCTCCCAAATTTCTAATTTTAAGGGTTTCAGCTTGGCCATTTACTTAGCCCAGTTATTTAAATATCCTGAGCCTCAGTTACTTGAAAACACATTCGACTTCTTGGAGCTTAATTTCCTCTTCTTTGAAGGCTTCTTATGAAAATTAAATGGGATAATGTGGAGGGAGCTTTACCAGTTTTACCTCCAAATTCTTTTTGCAAAAAAAGCATCCGCCACAGTCCTGTCAACCACAAGAGAGAAGACATCTCTTCCCACTCATGGTTAATGAGACTAAACATGTTTAAACAGCCGGTTCTCATTAAACAAATCAAAATGCTCGCCCAACCTCTTCTATAACTGCTCTGCAAAAGGGTCTAAATCTCGGCCTCCAGTGTTTGTGTTTTACATGTTAAAATAAGGTCCCAGCCTACAGAATGTGTTTTTTTCTCCCCGCTTCTTTTTTAATAGTTGTATTTCCAGCTGGCTTTATTTAAGGCTATGTTTTTGATCTCTTTTCAATTCTGGGCCTCTTTCCAACTTGGCTGTCAATATTTTAAAGGCTCCCTTGGAGACAGCCTTGCTTAGAAGATGGCCTCATGCCAACCAGGAAAACTAGTCTACCTCCACTGATAGTTTGGTGAGTGTGCCAGTGTTTTAGACCTGTTCCTGTCATGTGTCTACCAGGAAAAGTATCACTGTGTAGTGATGCTTCTCAGGGCACTGTAATAACATATTATAATGAGAAGTAATTATAGAATTCATTTAGTCCAACAAACTAATATTACAAATGAGAACACTGAGGCTTGGAGAAGAGTCTCACACAAGAGATCTGTCTTCTGACTCTCCATCCAGTCCTTCATCCATAATGCTATACCATAAATAGGATTAAAACAACAAAATGAAGTAAAACCATGTCTTCTTATTTTTTGCAATAGCTCCTTGCAATTGAGCAATTAGTAAGTATTTTTGTGTTGCTTTCAGCCATACCCATCACTACTGTCATGGCATTTTAGTAATACACCTATCACATCAATGTCTAAGTGGGAAATTTTCCTAACACCCATTTCTCTCCATTCTTCCACATGGGCATCTGTAATCATCCATTTTCTGCAAGATACCACTCCCATGGTTGTATTCTAAATTTGTCATCATCAATATGTTTCTGATCACTTAGGTAGGACATCATTCGACTCTCTGCCCTCCATCTCAATCTATCAGCCTATTCACCTTGTATTCCTTTATCTGGAAATTAATCCTTGCATGTTCTCCATTCTCTATTCCATTAATTAAACATTTTTCCACTATCGATCCCTGGCATCCTCCCATGTTCTCTCTTAATGACTTACTTAGTTTAAAAAATTGACTACATCAAAATGAATTTAAAATTCTGCATAAAAAAAGCCACAGACAAAAGTCAAGAGACAACCAATAAGCTGGGGAGAATATCTGTAGGTTATATTAGAGTTAATGACTAATGTTCTAAATATAAGATGATCTCCTAAAACTAGGTAAAAAACAAAAAATTATGAAGAACCTAATAGAAAAATGAGTAAAGGCCATGGAAGCACAATTTTGAAAAAAGAACAAATAAAATATATAGCAGTATGAAACCTTTAACAAATAAATACATTTAAGGCCAGGCGTGGTGGCCCACATCTGTAATCCCAGCACTTTGGGAGGCCAAGACGGGTGGATCACCTGAAGCTCAAGACAAGCCTGGGCAACATGGTGAAACCCAGTCTCTACTAAAAACACAAAAATTAGCCAGGCATGGTGGTGCACACCTGTAATCCCAGCTACTAAGGAGGCTGAGGCACAAGAATTGCTTGAACCTGGCAGGCGGAGGTTGCAGTGAGCTGAGATCATGCCACCGCACTCCAGCCTGGGTGACAGAGTGAGCCTCCATCTCAAAAAAAAAGAAAAGAAAAGAAAGACATTTCAGTTAAAACTTTGAAGAATATCATCCTCTAAACCTAATTTGTTGGCAAAGATCTAATAGTTTGATAATACATGTGGAAATTATAAAACACTTGTACATATTGCTGATAGAAGTTTATATTGGTACAACTTCAGGGAGAATTAGACAGCAATTCCTATTAAATTAGAACTCAAATTTCAACTCAGCAATTTCAGTTTTAGGAAGTTATTCCATAGAGAAAACTTGCACGTGTGTGAAATGACATATGTTCAACAATATTCAATACCACTTTGTTTTTTTAACAGCAACAGATTGGACAAGACCTAAATCTCCATTAATTAAACAACAACAACAAAAAAATACTGATCAAATAAACCAATAATTCTTCTTTCAATGTTGTATTAGCAGACATTTAAAAGAAGGCAACAGCTCTGTATGCTGAATTGGAATAATCTGCAATATATTTTCAGGAGGAAAAGCTAGAAACAGAACCATGTTTTTAGCACGTTCTCATTTGTGGGGACTATTTTTAAACATACACATGTATGGTTTTATATACACGAAATATCTATATATGACTGCAAGAGAAATTAGTAACCCTAATAACCCTAATTTTCTCTGGAAAAAAGAACTGGCAAGTTGAGATCTGGCATGGAGGCAAAAAAGGATAAAGAATTGCTTTTTTTTTCTGTGCCTGGCTTATTTCACTTAATATAATGACCTCCAGTTCTGTCCATGTTGCTGCAAATGACATGATTTCACTCTTTTTTTACAGCCAAATAATATTTTATTGTGTATATATACCACAATTAGATAGAGAGTAGAATGATAGATACCAGAGGCTGGGAAGGGTGTTTGGATTGTGGGTAGGGAGAATGAAGAAAGGTTAGTTCACAGGTACAAACATAGAGTTAGATAGAAGGAATAAGACCTAACATTTGCTTTCAGTATAGAACGACTATAATTAACAATAATGTATTGTTTCCAAATAGCTAGAGAAGAGGACTTGAAATATTCTCAAAACTTAGAAATGATAAATACTTCAGGTGATGAATACGCTAAATACACTAACTTGATCATAATACGTCCTATGCATGTAGCAAAATATCACATGTACCCCATAAATAGCTACAAATATTATGTGCCAATAAAAATAAAAATAAATAAGAATTGATTTTTTCTGTATTCTCTTTTCCCCTTTGACTTTTTAAACATACATAGTATGTTTTAAATTAATTAAAAGTAATGCAAGTCCATTGATTTTTTCTGTATTCTCTTTTCCCCTTTGACTTTTTAAATATCCATATTATCTTTCAAATTAGTTAAAAGTAATGAGATGAAGAAATTAGTAAACAAATAAATAAGGTAACCCTTATGACTTTCTTTCTCAGCATCCTATTTTAATTCTCTATATCGCACTCATTACTTATAATTGTCCTCTTTATATGTTTATTATATGTCTCTACCACTAGAGTGCAAGCTAAATAAGAATGCAAACCGTGTGTATAAGACTCTACTACAAGCCCTTTGTGTGAATTAGAAGTAGGAGTCTCCTGGAGTAGGTGCAGCCTCCACAGACTGTGGAGTGGAGCCTGGTGGAATTTCCATCAATACTTAACCTCTGCAGGTCACTCTTAACGCAGAGAACAATGTGCAAAAGTTTATGCAGCTACCCTACCTTTCTGGTTTGTATATCATTTTTATTCATGCACCTACAACAGAGTCTTCTACACAGCAGAATCTCAGTGTATATTTGTAGAATGGATAAATATATAGGTCACAGTATTGAACTCACTGGGAATATAAATTACTGCAGTAAGTTGAGGCAAGCATACTCCTTGCTCACTCATTTCCTGTCTCTCAGTGATCACTATCTTTCATTGTCTGATGTTCCATGTCTTGAAAAGCATTGTAACTCTTTTTAAAAGGTTTATTTGTTCTAGGAGAGCGGGTAGGGCTGTCCTTATTACTCCATTGTGATCAGGTGTGAAAACATGTCTACTGTGATTTCAAAACGCACTTTAACTATATTATTTTTGGCCATAAACCTGAGAATTGATTTCTGTTTGGATTAAACCAAGAGCTAATGATAGAAAAGCATGTGTAATTGTAAAAGGTATTTTGGTGGAATTGTTTTGAAAAATTATAATATACATATGCCTATCCCATTAACTAGAATATTTTAAACCAGTTACTAGATAGTATTTTACACTAAAATTGCCCTTAGACATTAAGGAACTCTCTAAGACTTAGCTTTCTTCTCTTTAACGTTCTTTCTATTACACTTTTCTTACCGTCGGTCTTTCACCCCTCTCACTACTTTTATCTTTGTTTTTGTCTGGTTTTGTTTTATTTCCACTTCTGAGTGATTTGACAGCTGGAAATACCAGTCTTCCTTTCTTTATCACACTTACTTTATCTACTTGTATGGCTTCTCATAACAATAAAAGGGAAAATTATAAAGCCAAACATGTAAGTAATACAAGGTTTTGATTTAGTAATACTAAGTTTATAACCTTTTGTTTGCAAGTCATAAAGTCACTCAATCTCTCTCCTATCGAATAAAAAGCACTGGGGTGACAGCCCATGCAGGCAACTTGTTCACTTACGTCTAAACTGGGGACTATGACCCATATGGTTGAAGAGTGTGCTGCAGCGGAGAAAGCACTGGAATTAGAGTCAAAGGCCTTGAATTTCACCCTGAGTCCATTTACCAGCTATAAAGCCTTCTACAAGACGCTTAATGCTATTGAAACCCATTTTCTTCATTATATTAGGAATGATAATTTTTACTTTATAGGACTTTAGTGAGAATTTATATATTCTTCACAAAACATTTATTGAAAGTTCATAGGCATTGTACTACTGGTTGGAATAAATTATTAAATCATAGAACATATGTGAGTCTAGGATATAGAAGGCATTCAACAAAGTATAAAAGTAAGGTTTATTGAAAAGCCACAGGTAGGGGTGGTTAATTTTAGTTGAAGAGGCTTTTAAAATCTTTAGGAAAAAGATGAATATATAAGCAGGAACTTGAGTGGGGAAGTCTTGAGTTGAAGAAAGAAATTTGGAAGACACATGGAGTCATCAGCATATGGCTAGGATTTAAAATTGTAGAATGAATTCCTTAGGGAATGAGACATAGAAAATAAAAAGACCAAGAACTGAACCCTCAGATTCTCTAAACTAAAAAGCTGGGGAAATAAATAGAAATCAACAAACAATACTGGAAAAAAATAAAATAAAATAAAACAGCCAGCATGTTGGGAAGAAAATTAGAATGGCTTAACAGCCAAGGGGAGACACAGGTTTTTTTTGTTGTTGTTTGTTTGTTTTTTGAGATGGAGTCTCGCTCTGTCGCCCAGGCTGGAGTGCAGTGTTACGATCTCAGCTCACTGCAAGCTCCACCTCCTGGGTTCACACCATTCTCCTGCCTCAGCCTCCCCAGTAGCTGGGACTACAGGCGCCCGCCACCACGCCAGGCTAATTTTTTTTTTGTATTTTTAGTAGAGACGGGGTTTCACCATGTTAGCCAGGATGGTCTCAATCTCCTGAGCTCGTGATCCACCCGCCTCGGCCTCCCAAAGTGCTGGGATTACAGGCTTGAGCCACCGCGCCCAGCCAGGGAGACACAGTTTAAAGGAGAAGATAAACAATCAGATGTGACAAATACTGGTTCTGAGCCAAATAATAGTTACTTTTTTATTAATAATTCAACAAATGTTAATTGAGGTCCTACTATGTGCTTTGTGCTGTCCTGAGAGGTAGAGGTGCAACAAGCAACACAACAGATAAATATCCCTGCTTTAATGGGGTTTCCCTCCTCGTCAACTGTGACTTGACCACAGCATCCAGCAGGAAAAGGCCGCAGGTCCTTGACAAAAGCATTGTCTGTGGTTGTGGAGGAAAGTCTAACTGGAATGGGTTCAGGCATGAATGAAAGGTAAAAAAATTAGAGACAATAAGTAAAGTCATCACTTTGAGAAGTTTTGTTATAGAATCAAAAAGAAAAATGGTGAAGAGGAAAGGGAGATTGCGATGGTTAATTTTATGTGTCAATTTCATTGGGCCATAAGGTGCTCAGATATTTGGTCAAAAATTATCCTAGTTGTTTCTGCAAAGGTATTTTTTACCATGAGACTAACATTTAAATCAGAAGGCTGAATATAGCAGATTATTTTCCCTAATGTTGGAGGGTCTCATCCAATCAGTTGAAGGCCTTGATATAATGAAAAGACTGATCCTCTCCCAAGTAATAGAGAATTCTTTCTGCCTGACAGCATTCAAAGTAGGACATAGACGTTTGTTTTTCCTGTCTTTGGATACAAACTGAAACATTGGCTCTTCCTGGGTCTCAAGCACACTGAACTAGAATTACACGATCAGCTCTCCTGGGTCATCAGCTTGCCAAATCACCCTGCAAATTTTGGGACTTGTCAGCCTCCATGGTTACATGAGACAAGTCCTTGTAATTAATCTCCATCTGTAGATCTCTATCTCTATTTCTCTCTCTCTCTCTCTCTCTCTCTCTAAAATCTATCTACATCCTATCAATTCCGCTTCTCTTGAGAACCCTGACTAATACCTTTCAGAGGTCAAGAAAGTTTTGTGTGTGTTTTCGTTTTGTTTCAATATGCAAAAACATCCCCACATGTTGTACCCTGATTAAGAAAGACTTGTAGAGGGAGAGGAGAGCTAATGATGCCGGAAGAGAGGGAAGAATAGTTACAGTGATGTTCTTGGAAAGGTGAGAAAAGTTCCGATCTGATAATACAACTAGGGATCCTGGCTGTAATGGGTTAAATTATGTCCCCTAAGAAGATATATTAAAGCCCTAATTCCCAGTAGCTATGAGTGACCTTATCAGGAAATAGGGTCTATATAGACATAACCAACCTAGGTTGGGTCCCTACTGGATTAAGGTGGACCCTAATCCAATATTTTGTGTCCTTATTAGGACACAATGGAGGTCACCTTGGGAAAACAGAGGCAGAGATTAGAGTGATGCATCTACAAACCAAGGAGCACCATGGATTCTCTGCAACTGTAAGAAGCTAGCAAGAGGCAAGCCAGGATCCTCTCCTAGAGCCTTCACATAGAGGTAACATTGCTCGGCCACCACCTTGATCGCACACTTCTTGTCTCCAGAACTATGAGAGAATAAATTTCTATTGTTATAAGACACCCAGTTTTTGATGATACTTCGTTTTGGCAGAACTGAAAACTAATACACTGGCCTTAGTGGCATTTATAACCATTTCAGGACAAGAAGCTGCAAAGTTA
The DNA here is from genome assembly GCF_006542625.1 of Nomascus leucogenys. Lineage (NCBI taxonomy): Eukaryota > Metazoa > Chordata > Mammalia > Primates > Hylobatidae > Nomascus > Nomascus leucogenys. The sequence goes on from NC_044400.1 coordinate 74,148,685, forward strand.
TGGGATCATAAAATTCATGGTATGCTTCAGTAGGACAAGTTATTTTATGGGCTTGATGACCAAAAAAAAAAAAAATGCACTGATGAATATATTGGTGGGGCTCAATAGGCTTTCAGGCACCAATCCCTTTGTTCTTCCTCCTCTCCATGCTTCTGGCCTATAAAGCCAATTTGCATGGAAGTTAGCCAAACGGGAACGAAGTACCAATCCTATCAATTTTTGCAAGCTGTCTATGACTTCCAATTCAGAGGCCTCTGGTGAACACTGCAATGAAAGGACCAAGTGCGTTTTTCTTGTCCCTGACACCCCTGGAATTTGGAGGCCTGGCCCTGGCTGCTGAATTATGCATGCAGAGGCTATAGGGCCATCAGGATGGGTACCCTGCTCAGAAACACTGACCTGCTTCTGGAAGGCAGGCTCTGGCTTTGTCCAGGTTTATTAACTCATTGGATAAAGTGTGAGGAAGACAATGAAAAGAGAGAGGCCAGAAATATCCCCTCCCACACCTATGCCCCTGAAGGAGAACAGCTGATGTTCTCCTCTCTTGTAAATCATAGAGAGGAAAGAGTTCTGTTCTAATAATGATGGACCTTAAGTATCAGGGTACGAGATTATATTTCAATGCACTAGCAAAGATTACGTCTAGCTAGGGAAATTTGAATTTCCATAATGCCATACAGCACTTAATAGTACCCCAGTGGGCAAAGATAGTTATAGTGCTTCTTAAGTCTAATTACAATGAAGTCCACGCCAAAAAGCTATACATGAAAAAGTATTTGAATTCTAGCCAATGTAATAGTTAATACAGCAAAATTCCAACAAAACAAAGAATGCAGACATTCCCATGACTCTTTCTCAAATTTTTTTTATTATTCTAGAAAAATTACGGGTTTTGGATTCAGGTCATCTGCATTTAAATTCTGACCCTGCCACTTACTAATTAGATAACCTTGAGCAAAATATGTCGCCTTCCTGACCCTCAATTTTGTCATTTCATAAGGAAGATTGATGATTGTCCCAAAGAGGCTTCAGACTTATGTTAGGGTGATCATATGTCCAGTAAGCCTAGAACAATGCCAGTTTGTTTGATGCCTGTGCTTAATTATTATGCCCTTTTATTCTCAAAAACGACCTAATTTGCTCAATAAAATTATAAGATCATTGAATTCATATGTGCCAATATGAAGGCGTCTTAATCCATTCAGGTTGCTATAACAAAAATATCGTAAACTAGGTGGCTTATGAACAGTAAATATGTATTTCTCATAGTTCTAGATCCTAGGAAGTCCAAGATCATGCACTGGCTGATATGGTTTGGGTGTTTGTCCCCATCAAATCTCATGTTGAAATGCAATCCTCAGTGTTGGGAGTGGAGCCTGGTAAGAGGTCATTGGATCCTGTGGGCAGATCCCTCATGAATAAACCATTATTAGATAAACCATAGCACCATCCCCTTTGTAATAAGTGAGGTCTCACTCAGTGAGTTCACATGAGACGTAGTTGTTTAAAAGTCGGGGAACTCCTGTCTCTCTCTTGCTCCCTCTCTTGCCATGGGATACACTGGCTCTCCCTGCACTTCCCAACGTGATTGGAAGCTTACTGAGGCCCTCACCAGAAGCAGATGCGGGCACCACACTTCCTGTACAGCCTGCAGAACCGTGAGCCAATTAAACCTCTTTTCTTTATCAATTACCCAGTCTTAGGCATTCCTTTATAGTAACACAAAAGCTGACGAATACGCCAGGAGTTTCAGTCTGGTGTGAGCCCATCTCCTGGCTCATAGATGGCACCTTCTCATTGGGCCCCACGTGGTGGAAAGAGCAGAGTGGCTCTCTGGGGTCTCTTTTTTAAAGACACAAATCCCATTTATGAGTGCTTCACTCTCATGACCTAATCACCTCCCAGAGACCCCATGTCCTAATATCATCATTTTAGGAGTTAGTATTTCAACATATGAATTTTGGAGGGACACAAATTTTCAGACCATGGCACACAGCAACTTGAGAATTTTAAAATTACACATGAATGTAAGTTTCAATAATGAGAATCATGCTCCCTAAGCAGTCTCCATAAAGAAGAATTTTTTTGTTTGTTTTTGTTGGCTAGTGTAAAGTAAACAGCATGGGAATATGTAACATGAATCAATTAAAGGACTGAAATTTACCCTCTTAACAAATTTTTGAGTGCCAGTTTTTTGTATACCAATTATACCTCAATAAAGCTAGAAAAAAAATAAACACAAAACTGAATTGTGGGTAAATGAGTGAGTATAAGAACATGCATGCTGAAAGGACGGAGAAGCATTCTTGAAAGCAAATGAATCTATTCAGTTACTTAGATTACCATTGATGAATTTTTCTGCCAAAAAAGCTAGAGGGCACAGTAGGAGCTAAGGTGGATAGAACACCAACAGTATGCCAGAAATCATCATTTGAGCTGCTTCTCTCTCTCTTTCTCTCATTTAAATATAATTGAATTAAATTACCACAACCTTATAAAGTAGGCATTGGTATGCTCATTGCACAATGGTGGAAATTGAGGCTCAATTGATTCTACTTCTGGCTCAACTTAACAGCAGAAAGAGGTTTTGGAATCAGATGCACTTCTTCCTGAAGCCTTGCTCTTTCTCATATGCATTCGTCCTTGATATGGCCCATCTTTTCACAGCCAGGGACATTTTTGAGAAAATAGAATGGGGAATGGTGGTGACACTCAAATCTGTCTCTGCTCTATCAAAGCCTTCTGAGATCTGTGCCACTACCAGTGGGTGAACAAACATAGAGCTTCTGATGATGCCATCAGAGAAGACCTAGCCCTAAAAGGCTGCAGAGGAGCCAGCTGGGGAAAATAGATGACTTATCTGAAATCCAGTAAAGGTGCATTTCCGCAACACACATGGAGGGAATAAAACAGCTTGTTAGGACTGTCAGTGGCTCCAACTGGGGCACATGGCACCAAGGTTCAGCAATGCTGAAGAAATAGGCATCAATATTTGCCCCCATTTTAACACCAAGTCCAAAGATATTTGCTTCTGACAAGCAAAGATCTGAGGTTGTTTCCCTGTGAGTCCACTCAGATGGTGGCTGCCACCTCCTCCCATGCCTAGCCCCCACTGAGCTAGGAGTTCTGCATTGCCACCAATGCTGCTGAAAGAGAATGAGTGATGAGTCATGCTGCATTTCAACTTTTAACATTCTCAGCCTGTTCCTACCAGGCACTTCTCAACGTGGTCTTCTGCAGGAAAATCGGAGGAGGGAAACCTGAGTGAGTGACTGTTGTTCACCGCCACAGGGAAATTGCTCTTTCTTATGTCTTTTCCTGAAATTGATTCTGAAAGGCACTTTACATAGCTTTTGGTTACCAGCAAGAATATGATGCCTATTTTGGTTGAAACTCCCCAATGTCTTATTTAGTTAATAGGCTTGTATAAGTAATTTGGGAAAGTGAGCCATAATCTTAGCATCTCTTTCGATGGGCAAGTGAAATTTTCTAAATGCATGCTCATGCTAGTGTCATTGAGTATGGCCGCTCATTTTTCTTTCATGTGCTTGCTTGATTTTTAACTTAATTTTATTTTAATATAACCTATTTTATGTAATTGAGTATTAATACTGTCAGTATTAAAGTGTACAATTTGGTGCATTTTAACAAATGTATACACTCCTGTAACCACAATCACAATGAAGATATTTAAAGTTTTCATTGCCGCAGACAGTTCTGTAATTTTTTCTCCATTTCCAGTCAAATCCACCTGCCACCTAGCACCATACCCCCAGCCCACCTCCAGAGGTCATTGCTTTCTTCATTTCTATTACTATAGATGAGTTTTACCTGTTCTTGAATTTCATATCAGAGGAAGTGTACAGTATGATCCTTGTGTCTGACATTTTTGTCATTCATCTGTGTGTTATATTCACTGACATATTTATGTTTATTCATTCCTTTGTTGATGGACATTTGGGTTTTTTCACTATTTCAAATAAGAATGCAATAAATATTCTTGTACAGTCTTTGCTTATAAACAGATGTTTCCATTTCTTTATGTTAAATATCTAGGAGAGAAATGGATGATTATAAAATGTACACTTAACATTATAAGAAATTGGCATACAGTTTTCCAAAGTTGCTGTTTTACATTCCCACTCATAGTGTATCACAGTTGCAGTCCTTTTGCAGTCTCTCCAAAATTTGATATTCTATATCTTTTAAATTTGAGCCATTCCAGTTAGTGTATAATGATATTTCATTGTGACTGCAATTTATATTTCTCTACTATCTAACCTTGATGAATATCTGTTCATGTTCTTATTAAACATTCATATATCCTGTTTTGTGAAGTAGCTACCCAAGTCTTTTGCTCACTACTTTTAAATTATTTTTTCTTTTTTTACTATTGAGCTGTAAGTGTTCTTTGCATATTAAGGAAACAGGTTTATTGTCAGAAATATCATTATAAATTATTTCTTCCAATCTGTGACTTATCTCTTCAAATTTGACATTTGATGAGCTGAAGTTTCCTTTTTTATAACTTTTATTTTAAGTTTAGAAATACATGTACAGTCTTGTTACATAGGTAAACTTATGTCATGGGGGTTTGTTGTACAGATTATTTTGTCACTTAGGTTTTAACCCCATTAGTAATAACCCATTAGTTATTTTTCCTGATCCTCTCTCTCCTCCCAACCTCCACCATTTTTGCTTACCCCTTTGGATCAAGATTGGAAATTGGGACAAGAATAAATATAAATACATGTACTTTTTCAGGGGTAGAAGGATGGGATACCTAGTCATGTAAATGCGGAGTACCTGAGTCAGGATCTGGGCACCCCACTGCTGAGATCTCTAGAGTGAACCTAGGTTTAAAGAGCTGTGTTCTGGCTCTGGAATAAAAGAGGCCCTTCTGATAGGCCCCAGTGTGTGGTATTCCCCTTTTTGTGTCCATGTATTCTCATAATTTCACTTCCACTTATAAGCAAGAACATATAGTATTTGGTTTTCTGCTCCTTCACTAGTATGCTAAGGATAATAGCCTCAAGCTGCATCCATGTCCCTGCAAAGGACATGATCTCTCTCTGTTTTTATGGCTGCATAGTATTCCATGGTGTATATGTACCACATTTTCTTTATCTAGTCTATCATTGCTGGGTATTTAGGTTGATTCCATGTTTTTGCAAACTATGCATCCAACAAAGGTCTAATATCCAGCATCTACAAAAAACTTAAACAAATCAACAAGAAAAAACAACCCCATTATAAAGTGAGCAAAGGACCTGAACAGACTTTCCAAAGAAGACATTCAGGAAGCCAATAATCATATGAAGTTTTCATTTTTTATAAAATCAAGTTTTTCATTTCATTTTTATTTCTTTAGTGGATATTGTTTTTGGAATTCCAAGAAAATTTTGCTCATACCAAGGTCACAAATATATTTTCTGCATCTTCTTCTAAAACTTTTACACTATTAGCTTTTACATTTAGCATTGCAATCTATCTTGAGTTATTTGTATGAGGTGAGGTATGGTTTAAAGCTTCTTTTTTTAATTTGTAAAATACAGATATCCAAGTTTTTTAGCATTATTATTGAAAACACTGTTACATTACCCACAGAATTGCTATGACACTTGTATTAATCTGTTCTCATGCTGCTAATAGATACCCAAGACTGAGTAATTAATAAAGGAAAGAGGTTTAATTGACTTACAGTCCTACATGGCTGGGGAGGCCTGATAATCATGGCAGAAGGTGAATGAGGAGCAAAGTCACATCTTACATGACGGCAGGCAAGAGAGCTTGGGCAGGGAACTCCCAATTATAAAACCATCAGATCTCGTGAGACTTATTCACTACCATGAGAACCGTATAGGAGAAATCACCGCCATGATTCCATTATCTTCACCTGGCCCCACCCTTGACATGTGGGGATGATTACAATTCAAGGTGAGATTTTGGTGGGGACACAGCCAAATCATATCAACACCTCAATGAAAGACCACTTGAAAGTATATATCTGAAGTCTTTATCTGGTTTACTTATGTGTTCTCTGTTATAATCTATTAATTTATTTGCCTGTGTTTATGTCAATAACACCCAGTCTTAATTCTTGTAAGTAGTAGTTGTAATGTATCTCGCAATGAGGTAATTTAAGTTCTCCTACCTGGTTCTTCTTTTTCAAAATAAATTTTAATGTCATCTTGTCAATTTTTTCAAAAATCCCATGGGATTTTTCACTGAAATTGAGCTGGATCCATTGGATTTTGTAAGTGCACAATCAGATCATCTAAATACAGCTTTGTTTTTATTAATCCCAGTTTTTATGTGTTTCATCTTCACATTTTCTTGCCCTATTGTCCTGGCTAGAACCTCCAATACAAATGTCCTTTGGCATTTCTTGTAGTGAAAGTTTGCTGTCATTGAATTCTCTCATTATCAGTTTATTCAAAAATTGTCTTTTTTACCTTTTCTTAAGTAGATGCTTTTTCATGATATGGAATCATAGCATGAAACTTTTTTCCTCCCTCTTAGCACTTTAAAGTTGCCATTCCCCTGTCTTCTGCCTCACATTGTTTCTGATGAAAAATTAACCATAATTACTATTGTTGTTTCCTGCTTTTGACATGCCCTTTTCTCCTCTAGTTAATTGTAGAAATTTCACTTTATCTTGGCTTTTAGCCATTTGGCAATGATATGCCTTGGTGTTGTTTTATTTGTATTGATTGCTTGGGACTCACTGAGACTCTATAATGTCTCGGAGAGGATTTGCACCATTTTTGCTTACCCCTTTGGATCAAGATTGGAAATTGGGCCAAGAATAAATATAAATACGTGTACTTTTTCAGGGGTGGAAGGATGGGATACCTAGTAATGTAATTGCAGAGTGCTTGAGTCAGGATCTGGGCACCCCACTGCTGGGATCTCTAGAGTGAACCTAGGTTTAAAGAGCTGTGTTCTGGCTCTGGGATAAAAGAGGCCCTTCCTACCACCACTTCTGTTCCCAGGTTTCTACAAGTATTCCCTTTCTTTGAGCTATGAGTACTCTTAAACCCTGTGATATAAAGAGTTTGCGAGGCATAAGCTTAGTAAACACTTTATGATACCAGTTACTAGAGGCACAAAGCATGAGGTTGGTTGGCTTTTCTTTCTGTACTTTTTTTACTTTTGTTTTTTGAAACAGGGTCTCACTCTGTCACCCAGACTGGAGGGCAGTGGCATGATCATGGCTCACTGCAGCCTCAACCTCCCGGGCTCCAGTGATCCCCCCACCTCAGCCTCCAGAGTAGCTAGGACCACAGGCACGTGCCATCACACATGGCTACTTTTTTGTACAGACAAGGTCTTACTATGTTGCCCAGACTGGTCTTGAACTCCTGGGCTCAAGGGATCCCCACCCCACCTCAGCTGCACAAAGTGCTGGGATTACAGGCATGAGCCACTGCACCCAGCCTCTCTCTACTTCTGATTTAGCATTGCAGTTTCTGTTCTACCCTGAGATCACAGTAACTTCACAGTACTTTCTTCTGCTTAACAATGTGTCTCTATCCCATCTGCCATCCCCTCATATTCCTGATAGGAAAAGAAAACATATATATGTATATATATACATATATATATACATATATATACACACACACACACACAAACATATACACACACACACACAAACACACACACACACACGCCTTTTAGGGATGGATTATTTTATCTCCTAAGTTAAATTTCCTGACATTTTTCCTTCTGCAAACACACACACACACACACACACACACACACACACACTATATATATATATATATATATGTACACACATACATACATATATATATGTTTGGGATATATGTTTTTTTCCTTTTTGTTAATTGATTCTATAGATGGTATTAATGACTGGTACTGGCTTGTACCAAGTCAAGTGCTGCCCATATTTCCTTGATCCTTACCATTCCAGTCAATTCTGTACTATTTTGACTATCAGCACCTGCATCCTTTTGCCTGAGGCTTCCTCTCTGTCTTCCAAGACCCACCCTGTCCGTACATACAGTGATCTGAAAATGCCACATATTTGTGTGCCATCTTCTCCCTGAGAGCAAACCCCAGTGAATAATTGGAAAGAACTGGTATATGAACACACAGCCCCCTCACTTGCTCTAGGATGACTCTGAAGCCTACATTCTATTTTTATTTTCCTGAGTTTTTCAGAGGGGTGAACTCCAGTTGCCCCAGTAGTGACTTGTTTAATAATATACCTCTGATACCATGTTTTCATTCTTCCCTATCTTGCTTCCCTACCCCTCTATCAGTGTCACCTAGGATTAACCCTAGGTAAAAATTTACACTTGAATATTTGTCTTGGGATGTGCTTCTGTGGGGACTCAGGTATCACATTTACCAGTTAAGAGAGATCTTCAATGCTTCAATCCTGAAGAGGGTCTTGCAAATTTTTTTAGTTTTTTTTTTCCTAGCTATCAGAATATATGTGCATGTTTATGCCTAAGAAGAAGGGTTTCCTATTTTTCAGGCCATCCGCTTGGGTCTAAGTAACAATCACACTTGATTCCCTGGGGGTGACTCACCAGCTGTCTTTGGACTTGTAGTTCAGTTTGAAATGGCTCCTGGTGCTCCTCCCCATCTGGTATGAGACCTTCACACCTTCTGGAAATCCTCCTTGTGCCTTAGTCCTACTGTTGCTGTGCTTACCTGCAGAGCACACTTACAGAGGTAAAGGGCTCCATTTCTGTGTTACTCACTGATGGGGCCCCTCTGCCATGTTGCCCATGCCATGGCCACCTTGTTAAGCTGCCTCGATGGTGGCAACAGAAGTGACCTGCTGCAATGGCTTTTCCTATTGACTAGGCTAAATTTCCTGACTTTTTTTTCTTTTCCAAACCCCTCATAGAAATCATTTCTGCATGGATAACTAAGTCAGATCATCACAGGCCAGACCACATACTGGTTAGCTTTAAAAAGCATTTGTTGAACACCACATGTTCTCACTTACAAGTGGGAGCTGAACAGTGAGAACACGTGGACACACAAGAAGGGGAACAACACACACTGGGGCCTGTCAGTAGGGCATGGAGAGGGAGCACATCAGGATAAATAACTAATGCATGTGGGGCTTAATCCTAGGTGATGGGTTGACAGGTGCAGCAAACCACCATGTTACACGTTTACCTATGTAACAAACCTGCATGTCCTGCAAACATGTCCTGAAACTTAAAATTAAATTAAATTAAAATTTTTAAAAAAGATCAGATGAATCTGATCTTTGCTTTTGTACCTCCTGTCTTTCAAATGAAGTTTTATTGGCACAGAAAAAAAATATTTGTTGAATCTTTTGTGTTAATACTCAAGTCCTGGAGGAAGAAGTTTTTGTTTTGTTTTGCTTCTTATTTTTCTCTCCTTATGAAGAAAATACAAGTTCACCCACAGAACATGCCTTGTGAGCCCTGCTGCCTGTAAGAATCTTTTCTTTCTTTTTCCCTCTGGCCTTCTCTTATGTGAATTAGGTCAGTTGATTTAAGTCTTGAGTCCTTCGCTAATTATTTCACCGTACAAAAATAAAAAGAAATTATGAATCCTTAGAACAATAGAAGGTAATAAAAGTCAACTTCCTTGTTCTAGGTATGAGGAAATTGACAGAAGGCCACCATGCAATTTGTTCAGAGTCAAGCAGGAGGTTAGCGGCAGGATGAAATATAGAATATAGGTTTCCTCAACATCTGTCCAATGTTGTTGATACATACTAAATAGAATATTAGATCTAAAAGTAGTTTATAAAATACAGTATAAATACAATAAAATATTATTAGAAAGGCTGAACACAATTTATGCATTTATTTAACAAATATCTCCATTTTCAAGAAACTTACATTTTAGTGGGTATGACATATAATAAATAAACCCAGAAGTAAAGAGAGAACATGATATTTCAGATGTGTTAAATGTCACAGTGAAAGAGCAAGAAGAGAAAGGGAATAGGGAACCTAAGAAGAGCTAATGATAATTATATTTTTAGAAGTTTGTTCAGGGAAAGTCTCACTCATGTTGTTACATCTGAGCAAAGACCAATTTGTTTCATGCTTCTCTAACCACATGAAAGGGTCTTTTCCCATCCTCTCCTGACCAATTATCATTCATTTTCAGTGACATTCTCTCAAAGAGAACTTTTGGGACCTACTAGTAATCTGAACAATTGGTTTGTCAGTCATAAATTTGGTTTGATTAATACAATTATCGCAGTTTGAAACTGTATATTTATATATTTGCTAGCCTCTCTGTCTCCCCTACTAATTTATTATCCTCATGAGGCTCTTTTCAGCAATATATCAGCAGCACCCAGAATAATGATTGGCTCATAGCAGTCTTTGAGTAGTTGTTTAATGAATGAATGGATAGAAGGATGGATAGATGGGAGAATGGGTGGGTGGATAGACAGATGGATGGGTAGTTGTATGAAAGTATTGATGGGCAGACAAATGGATGATTGGGTGGATAGATGGATAAATGGATGGTAGGATAAACAGATGGAGCCAAAGTTAGGAGAAATGTAGAACAGGTATGGTTGACAGTCTCCAAAGATGGTGTCATCAGTTTCTTCCCTCCCTATAGATGTATGCTACAACTGACATCAAAGTGGAGTCTAACTATTTTCACCTCCATTCCAGATGGGCCTTTGTGACTTTCTCAATAGAGCATGGCAGAAGTGACATTTCAGAACTTCTGAGACTATGACAAGAAGTCCTGCAGCATCTTCCTGCATCTCTTGGAGTATTCAGCCTGGGAGAAGCCTGCTGCCATGTTAGAAGTCTGCTGTCTTGAAACCTCCACGCTGTGAAGAAGCTTAAACTAGGCATATGGAGAGGTCACGTGGAAGGAGAGAAACCTGACCAGCCCCCAGGTATCTCAGCCCAAATGTCAATCTCCAGTCCTAGCTGTCATCTGTTTTCAACTGCCTGAGAGAATTCAAGCAAGAAGAGTTCACCTGAGCCTAATTGTCCACAGGACAATAGGGGGCCGCACTAAATCGTTGTTTTAAACCACTAAGTTTTGGAGCATTTTGTTACATAACAGTGGGTAACTGGAATGTCTGGAAAAATAACATATTGAGAAGCTTACATTGTCATTTGAAACGTAATAGAAATAGAAATGGTGGGTGTGAATAGACCTATAGATGAAAAAAAAAATGAAGATTTACAGAAGCCAATTGACAGCCAAGAAATGGCACAATGAGAACTACAATCCAAGCCTAGAATTTAAAAAGATACAAGAGATAGACAAAAAAGAGGATGAGATGAAAACAAAAGACTTTATACCTTCAACATGTTTAATATTTCATCCAATCTTTCTTAGCTGAAGTCAAGAATATATAATCCAAGTGGTCTTCCCTAAGCTAAATGTTTGTTTGTTTGTTTTTAAATGCCCTGCTCACCCCACAGGATTGCACATGTGCTACGACTAAAAAATAAAAGTAAAGAAAAGAAAGTTTTCTATGCTTGGAATAGCAAGAGCCTCTATCCTCTCACTCTTCATAGCATCTGGGAAACATGTCCTCAAATTCTTAGGTCCTTCTAGCTGGTTTGGACTTGATCCAATCATTTAGTAACTACCACAATGCCCAATACAGCAAAAAGTTCAAAGCTACTTCCTGTTAATTAGCCAAGGCAGTTTTGAGGGTCCCAGCTGTGCAATTCATTTTCATGTGCAGTATCCCCAATTAGGCCAACTCTGTCTGAAATTTCTGGAGCCACAACTTGATAATCAGGGGAGAGATGCACCAAGCTAAGATAAGGTCAAAGTATATTTTCTTTAGTAGTTCCCCCAAGACAACACTTCAAAATCACTTACCAGAGTAAAAACTATATTTCATACACTTTATGAAAATAAATGTGCAGTCCTAGAAGGGGAAGTATCCATGATTAAATACCTGACCATTTCTCTTTATGCTATAACCTAAAGGAACAAAAATAAGATTCTTTTTCTGACTTGTTTGAGCCCACTTCTCATATTTTGAAATAAACTGCCCATCAGTGACAGGCTTCCCCTCCCAGATAAATTGGTCAAAAGATCCATGTTAGATTGCTGACCTAAAAATTCATTTGGCTGTAACTGCCTGCCGTGTCAATGCACTTTCATTAAAAAAGTGGACTTTTCTGCATAAACAATATAGAAGACCCATTGATCACAGTGCCTGGCATGCCAACACCACCTTTTACTTTTTTTTTTTTTTTTTTTTTTTTTGAGACAGAGTCTCTCTCTGTCACCCAAGCTGGAGTGAAACGGTACGGTCTTGGCTCACTGCAACCTCCGCCACCAGGGTTCAAGTGATTCCCCTGCCTCAGCCTCCCAAGTAGCTGAAACTACAGGCACACGCCATAACACTTGGCTAATTTTTGTATTTTTAGTAGAGACAGAGTTTCACTATGTTGGCCAGGCTGGCCTCGAACTCCTGATCTGGTGATCTGCCTGCCTCAGCCTCCCTGAGTGCTGGGATTATAGGTGTGAGCCACTGTGCCTGGCCTAACACCACCTTTGTAAAGAAATTCCTGTCCCATAGGACCTGAAGAAGTGGACAACGCCAAGAGACATGCTTGACTGACTAAGGCAGCAAATCCTGGAGCCAGCCAATACCCTGTCATCTTCCATTCCCATGGAAAACCAGCCTGACCAATCAAATCGTTTCTCTGTCTGGCATTCAGAGTCATTGACCAAAAGCAGCGCTAGCAGACGCAGCTGCTGCTCAAAGCCATAGCAGAGTGAGAGGTGAGAGAGGCATGCTGGGTCTCAAGTGAGCCAAAGTGAAGCATAGCCTATAAAATAGAGAGACGAATTAAAGAGTGCAAAAAGCCAGCTGGTAGAAAAACGAAGTTGAAGTAGATGTGAAACGTGAAATGGAGTCATCCTGAGAAGGTGAATGAAACTATGCAGGCAGGAAAAGACAAAGAGAGATTAGCTAGTTCCTGGACAGCCTTGGCTCCTGAATACCACTTGGCCTTCTAGATCCAGGACTGGGTCTGGTCTTTGTGTGTATCTTTACAACTTCTTTTTCACTTAAAGTGGCTGGAGTGAGCTACAGTCCTTTAAGAGCATGGTGGCAATGTGCTTTAGAGTGAAAACTGCCTGGATTCAGCCTTAAAGTTTAGAAAAGGCTTCGGCTGGCCTGTTGCAGTGGCACACGCCTGTAATCCCAGCACTTTGGGAGGCTGAGGCGGGCAGATCACGAGGTCAGGAGATTGAGACCATCCTGGCTAACACGGTGAAACCCTGTCTCTACTAAAAAATACAAAAAATTAGCCGGGCGTGGTGGCGGGCGCCTGTAGTCCCAGCTGCTTGGGAGGCTGAGGTAGGAGAATGGTGTGAACCCGGGGGAGGCGGATCTTGCAGTGAGCCGAGATCACGACACTGCACTCCAGCCTGGGTGACAGAGCGAGACTCTGTCTCAAAAAAAAAAAGGAAAGAAAAGGCTTCTGCCTCATCTGGAGATGGCCTCCTCAGTGCTGGGCATACAGAATCAGGTTTCACAGGGAAGACCCGGCATAAATGCTCCCCCATGGGCGATGTAGGTGGAGACGTAGGAAGCTGGCCCACCCCAGTGTTCTCATTTGGAACGTGTAAAAACCTTGTGAGCAAAACTAAGCTTGGACTATTGCCCAGGAAATGCTGAGCTATCCTTCTGGCCTCTCTGATGCCTGCTCCATGTTTCAGCCAGAAAACACAGGAAATCTCCGGACTGGGAGTCTTCTGTGTGCTCTGTGGCACCTTTCCTTATCTCACCCCATGCACGTGCAACCACCACCCCTGAGATTCTTGTCTGGCTCTTGCTAATCAAAATTCTTTAGAACCTAATGTTTCTCCTCTTTATGCTCCTGCACAGGCCCAAGGATGGGGCCCTTTTCTTTGTCTTGTTTTGTTTTTTATCTACCAGTTCCTGGAAACAATTTGAATTCTTTCTTATCTTTCTCTTTGGCCCCAATTAATAGCAGCCTTGCTTTTACCTCCATAAAAGCAATATATGTTTATTGCAGATAATCTGAAAAAATACAGAAGAAACGACAGAAGAAACAGTTTCCAATGTAGAGACAACCAATATTAACATATTAATATACTTTTTCTGATTTATTTTCTATGAATATATTTATAGATAAAAGATGTATTTTTGAATTACATATAATCTGACATTTTCTCTTAACATGATTTTACGAATGTTTTAGATTATCATGAAATATCTTCAAAAACACTATTTTAAAGTTGCTGCAGAATATCCTATTAGAGGGGAAGACCATCATTTACTCAACTTTTCCCTATTGTACATTTACCGTAGTTCAAGGCACCATTGATCATAGTTCTTCCAGAGCAGTTTATATGATAACCTCGGTCTCATCATAGTACAGATGGCAAATGTGCCAGGTGATGTGGAAGGTCAGGGGCTAAGAGTGACCTCTGCAACCAGCCTGCCGGCATTTAATTCCAGCTGCACCATTTACTTATGCATAAGCTCAGACAAGTTGTTTAACATTCTATACTTCAGTTTTCCCATCTGAAATGGGGATAATAAAAGTCCTTTTCTCACAGGTTCATGGGGAGATTAAATGAGTTAATACCTCTAAACTGCTTACAAATGTACCTGGCACATTGAATGGTTGTTATTATTATGGCACTGTTAGGGAGAACAGCTGTCCCTATTCATGATGTTAGTTTTTATCAACTGAGGATGGACCTCTTCGGTAGGACCCCTGGCCTCCTTCACATTCTCCCTATTCCTGGATATTCTTCAAAAGAGGGTGGATCTACCTCGGTGGTAGCTTTGGAAAAAGACATGGGTATATGCAGTGTTGTGGGTTGAATAGTGGTTCCCAAGAAATATATGTCTAAGTCCTAATTCTTGGAACCTATAAATGTGAACTTATTTAGCAAAAGAGTATTTGCCCAATGTAATTAAGAATCTCAAGATCATCCTGGATTCAAGGTGGGCCCTATAACCAATGACAGATGTCCTTTTAAGAGAAGAGGCAGGAGAATCTTTGATGAGACAAAGAGAAGGTGATGAGAAGACCCACGTGAAGGCAGAGGCAGAGACTGAAGTGATGCGGCCACAAGCTAAGCAACTCCTGAACCCACCAGAAGCTGGGAAAGATAAGGAAAGATTCTACCCCAGAGGCTTTGGAAGGACCACAGCCCTACCCACTCTGACTTCTGGACCCCACAACTGTGAGAAAACAAACTTCTGTTGTTTTAAGCCACCAGGTTTGTGGTACTTTGTCATGGCAGCCTTTGGGAAGTAGTTCATGCAGCCCAAGCCCTTTGGCTGGGTAGTCAGAACCACATGTTCTAAGCTGCTGCTCCAGGTCTCAATCCTCACGTGGACGGGTTTGGCATGGTCTTTGCTGGGGTGAATGAATATGTCTAACGCTGAAGATGACAATCAGGAAGCCTACTTGGCAATGGATATCCGTGACACTTTCTTCCATTTCAGCTCTATCAGTATTAAAAGACATCTACTGATCTCCACATCCCCAGTAGCTACATTAAACTTTTGTGGTTTTTTATCTTTAAACTCATTTCTCCTATCTGCTCTTAGGGTAAGAGTGGCATCCTTTTATGCAAGGGCCTGGGTATATTTAACTGCCTTCACACACACTCCCATTTTCTCCACTTCTTATTCTTTCATCTTATCTTTGGATGATTTCGGAAGTTTCCTGTCCTGTCTCAGGCTCTTATGATCCCAGCACTGAATGCTGGGTGCTTGCCTGTGACTTGCTGCTTGATTTTGTTCTCTCTGAACCTCTCAATGCCTACCCAATACTGTGTTCAATTTGTTCCTGCCTCTTTGGGCTTGACCCAGCATAACCTTCCTTATTCTCCATCTCCCTTTGCAGCACTCTCGGAGCCTCAAGATTGTGTATTAATAAACCCTGTGATAGAGAATAATGTGACAATTTTGATGTGGATTCTCATCCCATGTGATAAGAAAAACATAAAATATTGCGTGATGTTTTTATTGAAGTTTTATGCACTGTAATTTTTATGTTCTGTTTCTCCAATCCAATCACATATTTTCCATGTACAAAATTTAGTGTTTCCAATGCAATCCATGCCTGAAACTCCACACTATTAACAAAGCTATCGTCCTTGCTACCACTTAACTAAGTCAAGAGGTGCCTTGTAATGCTAATGACTTCATATTCCTAATTCTTATTTGTTCAACTAGATTACAAAAACCTGGGAGTTTTTGTAACTCCAGGCAGTTTTCACTCTAAAGCACATTGCCACCATGCTCTTAAAGGACTGTAGCTCACACCAGCCACTTTAAGTGAAAACCTGGGAAAATACGGTTCTTAAATCTTACCAAGAGGGGCTTTTGCCCAGAGCTCTGTGCTTTAAAGTATCCAGTAAAGCACACACACACACACACACAGGCAAGCACACACACATCTATTAAAACAGGAATGGCTCTTTTACTTGTGATCTGATACTTCATGCAGACACAGGACAACCTTGACCATAAACATCCTTTTCTATTATCCACACTATTCTAACCCCAGGAAATTCTTCTCATATCTCCTGCCTTATGTCCTTGAAGAAGAGATGCCTGCATCTAAAATTCTTGAATGTTTGTGACTTATGCCAACTACTGACTTTAAACGTGTACTGCTTCAGTATCCAGGAAGGACTTGAGCAAGAAAGTACTGAAGAGAAAAGACAAATTTCTTAGTTTACCCCATCTCCTCTTTTCAGATGGCTTGAATGAAATCAATCATTGCATAATAAGGAATGGCTTGGCACTCATGACAAGAGCTCATTTTGTTTTAATTCATGGTATCAGGAGTATGCAAGGGCAGTGGGGTATAGCACATTTAAATAGTTTGCTTTTTTATGTGTAACATTTAAATATTTAGCCATATAGTTTGTAGCCCTGCATTTGTTCTCCTGCTCTGAGCCCTGCAAAGGAGAAGGGTAGACCTGCAGGAAGGAGCTAATTACGTCTGATGCTCCTCAGCCTGCTTTCAGGATTTTGCTCAAGACAATTCTTGATGCATTTGGGAAGTATTGATGCATGATTTTCAGATGAATCAAAGCTAAATATCAGAGGCTGAATCTTTTTGCAGAAATGACAAAGTGATCAGTTTTGAGACTCACGTTGAGGGTACCTAAACTTGCTTACCAGGGGAACCTCAGACAGAAAACAGTTTAACTCGACTCTAAGTAGTATTAGTGGAGCACAAGAAGAGACAGGAAAAGGGTGCCTCTGCAGGCAGAGACAGGAAAGGGCAGCAAGAAGAGTGTTTTTGCGAATGAACAGTCTTAAAGATAGGCCTGATTCCCAAAGGTGTCATTTTTCTCTCCTGCAACTAAGAATGCAAACAAAGTTCCTTCCACAAAAGACAGAAGCAGGGACGGTGAGAAGCAATCACAGGAGGAGAAAAGTATGGGGGAAATGAGGAACCGTCTGCAAATTACACATATGGATTTTCACCAGCCACACAGAAATGCACAAAATACATGAGGGCTGAACTTTGACCACGGGCAGCTCTGGAGTCAGAGAAGTGAAACATCATCCCATCAGTTAAGACACTAGAAGGAAAGACCAGCCAGAATGGGCACAGAGCATCAGGATCCTGGAAAAAAGTAATTGGTGGTTGTATACAATTGTCAGATCATAATTGCTGTAGGTATTTATAAATGGTTCAATTTATCATGAAGGTATGATTGTTTGCAATTAACCCTGCTCTCTTTATGAAATACTAAACTAACAACTTCCTCAGGCATTATCAAGAAAGAGGTCATGCCAACAAGAAATTTTTTTTTTTTTTTTTTTTTTGAGACGGAGTCTCGCTCTGTCACCCAGGCACCCGGGCTGGAGTGCAGTGGCACGATCTCGGCTCACTGCAAGCTCCGCCTCCCGGGGTCACGCCATTCTCCTGCCTCAGCCTCTCCGAGTAGCTGGGACTACAGGCGCCCGCCACCACGCCCGGCTAATTTTTTGTATTTTTAGTAGAGACGGGGTTTCACTGTGGTCTCGATCTCCTGACCTCGTGATCCACCTGCCTCGGCCTCCCAAAGTGCTGGGATTACAAGCGTGAGCCACCACGCCCAGCCCAAGAAATTTAATAAAAGTTCCTGTTTCCAGAGAGGGTAATCCACAAAAATATACTTCTTACTGCATGAGAGAAGGAAAAGAAATGAAATGAGAGTAAAGAAAATGCATGATGCAAATGCTATGCCCTAAGATAACTTAATATATTATGTTATACAATCACCATAACACCAAGAAAGAAAACTGGTATGATATCTGAACTACAAATGAGTAATTTAAGACACGTAGTGTATAATTAATATGCCCAAGATCATATAGCTAGTAAGTGGCCCTACTGGGATTCACATTCAAGACATCTCATTCTAAAACCCTGATTCGTAGCACTTAGCACTCAATTCCTGGCCCGAATCACATATACTATGAGTCAACACATACAGTTGACTTGAAACTGTCCACAGATGAAATGATTAGCTAGCACATTAATTTCCTATTGCTGCTCTAGTAAATTATTACAAACTAAGTGGATTAAACCAACATACATTTAGGTACTATCTCATATTTCTGGATGTCAGAAGTCCAAAATGGGTCATTAGGGCCATACATCTTTTGGAAGCTCTAAAGGATTATCCATTTCCTTGCCTTTTCCAGCCTCTGGAAGCTACTCATTCCCTTGGCTCATGGAAAAAAAGTAACTGGCTCCATCCATCTTCAAAGTCCATCACTCCAACCTCTGCTTCTGTTATCACATCTTTTTACTGATTTTGTTTCTCCTTCCTCCCTCTTATAAAGATTCTTATGATTACTTTGAGCCTACCTAGATAATCCAGGATAATTTCTCTGTTTCAAGATCCTTAATTACATCTGCAAAGTCCCTTTCACTATGTAAAGTAATGTATTCACAGGCTCCTGGGAGTAAAACACGGATAGCTTTAGAGGGCCATTGTTCAGCTTACCAATAGTTCTTTGTTGATTGATAGTGGCAGGTACATTGCGGATGTTTTGCTTTTATTGAGTGCTGGCAGAGTTCAGATTCTCCCATAAACAATGAAGGGTCAGAGTCTTTTCCTGGCCCTCTGCCCATCTGTATTAGACAGAACCTGCACTCCTATAATTGCAAAACAAAAGGCTCAGGGACATAATGGGAAACTTAGTGTGGTTATCTCCTGCTTCTAGATGGCCAGGGGCTTAGCTTAGCAGAATCTATACAGCCAAGCATCCATGTGGGCTTGTTGGAATGGGATGAGTCTGGAGAAGGCACTTGATCAAAGAAATGAGGATCTCTACCGTGGGAGAAGGACAGAAATGGTTTGCTTTGCATCAGAATTTACAAGCAAAATTTCATGGGCTGCAAAAGAAAAAAAAGGGGTTAAACTGACACCAAATACTTTTCTTTTTCCCTCAGAAACGCATCACTTATTAGCTCTATAAATAGCTTAACCATGCTGGACTCCCATTTCTTTTAAAAATTGAAAGGATAATACCTTAGTAAAGATCACCAGGAAGATGGAACAAAATACCATTTGCAATGAGAGTTCACCCCAATTCCTGGCATGTAGCTCAAAATTATGGTCACTTTACTGTGGTTCAATGTTGCATCCAGGTGGCTTCACAGACTGG
The DNA here is from genome assembly GCF_006542625.1 of Nomascus leucogenys. Lineage (NCBI taxonomy): Eukaryota > Metazoa > Chordata > Mammalia > Primates > Hylobatidae > Nomascus > Nomascus leucogenys. The sequence continues at coordinate 74,168,327 of NC_044400.1, forward strand.
TTGCATAACCTCTGGCTCTGTTTCTAAGAGCCTTATTTTCCCTCACTAAATGACAGAATAATAAATATTCACCTAATAGGTTTAGCAAAATAAGATATTTTATCAGAGGTCACAATTCAAATGATGTAACCCATTTGCTATCAGCTTGAAACGTGGGGTTGATGTGACACATAAAAAATACCCTCTACTGGGTGCCGTGGCTCATGCCTGTAATCCCAGCACTTTGGGAGGCCGAGGAGGGTGGATCATGAGGTCAGGAGTTCAAGACCAGCTTGGCCAACATGGTGAAACTCCATCTCTAAGAAAAATACAAAAATTAGCCAGGCCCGGTGGTGTGCGCCTGTAGTCCCAGCTACTCGGGAGGCTGAGGCAGGAGAATTGTTTGAACTTGGGAGCCAGAGGTTGCAGTGAGCAGAGATCATGCCACTGCATTCCAGCCTGAGTGACAGAGCTCGACTCTGTCAAAAAAAAACAAAAACAAACAAACAAAAAAACCAAACCACTCTATAAATTTGAAACATTTTAGTATTAATGAAAGAATGTATACTAGTAAGTGATTGAGTGCTGACCAAGCCGGTGATGCCTGTCTCTGTTCTGCACTTGTTCTCAGGAGCCCCTTGTTCTATAACATCTTTTCTTTTCTCCATCTATTTAAACCATAGTATCTTTATAATATACCTCCAAGCCTCTCCTGCCCCTATCTTATCTTCTGTGTCTTGTCCTCAATGCACTCAATTTTAGCTCAGTTCACTATAACTTGTGCTTTTCTGTAAATAAGTCATCAATTGTATTATGCAAACCGAAGGCACCACACTGACTACCTTGTCATTGGAGCTCTCCAAAACCGAGGCACTCACTCCACCATGGGCTCCAGGTTTTCTTTCTGGAAGTGGATGCTGGCCTTCCTGCAGGGTTCTTAGATTGGGTTTGCCCAGAAGGAGACTCAGCAACAGGGATACAGGTGCAAGTAGCAAACATAAGTAGGGGAACAAAAAAGTGAAATGGAAAGAAAATGGGCAATAAAGGGTTTGTTACTGTGGCTACTGGAGAATTCCAGAACAATGTAGAAGACGTGCCTCAGAGTTAGCCTGCCTGAGGGGCTAGAGAGCTACGTCATTTCTACACAAACTCTTGTAGTCTTTGTGTCTTTGCTTGAGGACTCCCGAAGGAGTGGGCAGAGGTGCTCCAGTATCTATCTCTAGTTGGTTGCATCATGGACATAGTGAAACAAAACTTTTGAGAAAAGAAATCTGGGATTGGTATTTGGAAATCCCCTAGGGACAGGGTATGTGGGAGTGGCATGGACCACAGGAATCGAAAGCATAAAACTAGAATAAAATCTAGACTCAAAACCCTACTTTTGCTAGACACCATCTAAAATCACATTACTCACCTTCCTTTCTCTAAACCACTTTCCCTTTCGAAAAATGAAGATTATAGTATCTACCCACAGGGGGCAGTGGCTCATGCCTATAATCCCAGCACTTTGGGAGGCCAAGGTGGGCAGATCTCTTGAACCCAGAAGTTTGAGAACCGCCTGGGCAACATGGCGAAACCACGTCTTTACAAAAAAATGCAAAAATTAGCTGGGCGTGATGTCCTGCACCTGTGGTCCTGGCTACTTGGGAGGCTGAGGTAGGAGGACTGCTTGGGCTTGGGAGGCTGAGGCTGCATTGAGCCGTGATGGTGTCATTGCAGTCCAGCCTGGGTGACAGAGTGGGACCCTGTACCCCCCACAAAAAATCTACCTTTTGGAATTGCTCTAAAAATTAAATAAAATAAATGAATTAGTATAGTGCCTAGGTCATTTAAATGGTAACAGTTACTATTATTATTAAACCAGTATTAGCATAACACAATAGTCTGCATAGGTATCTAATAAATATGTACTGAGTCTAAATTTATATATAATGAAATTCTATTTTAAAAACTCCAAAAGGCATTTAACTTGAATTTTTCCTATTTGTATTTTTCCATCATATTATCCAGAATGTCAGAAAATTACAGATGTTATGGAAAATAATTCTTCAAATATCAGGGACGTGTTTTAATATATGTTAACAGAATGACCTTGCTTTTCAGCACTCCACAGAAAATAAGCTAATTAGAAGGAAGGAAAGAACATGAAAAGAAAAATATTCTTCAAACAGGACATGAAAAGAGAGCTATTCTTCAAATATTTATAGGGTTTCGGCCCCAGAGTTTTCCATGTTTTCATCTTCATTCAATAGCCTAGGGAAGATGGGGGAGGGTGCATTTTGTCATGTGGTGAGATGAGGAGCACCTTCAGAGAGTGACAAGGTTGAGTGGACATTGCATCCTGCCTGGAGGGACCGGTAGGTGCTCCCTGTCTCCTCTCTCCAGGTATCAGATGGTGAATGGGAAGAAATGGAAAGTAAAAAAGATTCTGAATTTGAGAGATTTGGAAGATACACAGATTTTTTTCAAATGCAGAGGAGACTCTCGGGTGTCCCAATAGTTCCAGTTCCTTAGGTTATGAGCCACAGAACTTGCATGTCCAGGTTAAGTGCTGGAAGGAGTCAGGATGAGTTTTCAATTGGAGATTTCACCATGGGGACAGAGGGCTTCTCCCTGAAAAGATGATGTCATTAATGTGACTCAGCTCCAAGGTCTGTGTTCTCTCATGACATTCCCAGGGGACATGGCCTGAGAAACCACGATGGGGACATCTGTCTCTGCCCTGGGTCACTCAGCAGTGGGAAGGGACAGAGTCAGATGGCACAGGTGTGGCCACTGTGAGGGAGACGTAGTGCTGGTGGGTGATCTATGATCTTTTGTCAGCTCTTACTCTTCTTGTAAGGTACCTGGGAGAGCTCGAGGAGGGCTGGGCTGAAGGTTTCTTTCATTTGAGAAGTGTCTTTGACTCTGGGAAATTAAAATGTGAAGGGTAAGGCCCAAGAGAGAGGCAGTACAGAGCTGGTGGCTTTGAGGAAATCAGAAAAAGGGAAAGAATATCAAATTTGTTTCCTAAGCTATCCAAACAAATACACCTAGGATTATGAAGTTGAAATTCAGAGAAAAAAAAAAAAGCAAAGGAAGAGAGAGCTAAAATAAATGATGAAAATAAATTTGAAACACACAAAAAATTTTCACTTACGTTGTGTCATTGAATCCTAATAGTACTCTGATGAGAAGGGATCAATAGCTTCATTTTATAAAATAGAGGAAAGTGATGCTGTAATCAGGTTTTTTTCATACCAACTCAGATCCCCTACCCAAGGCACTGGCCATGTGCCATGCTTTCTGGTTGAAGTACCATTCCCACAGCCATTTCTTATTTTATTCATTTCTGCTTATTTTTTTTCCTTCTATTTTGGGCTAATTTGACAATCTTCTTTTAATATCTTAAAAAACATACCCATTATCATGTATTTTTAATCTTTAAAAAGATAACATATACATTCAAGACTAGAAATCTACTTCTAACCACAGTGTAGCCCCATCCCATGAGATAAATTTTATTTATATTTTTTTTTATTTTTAAATTTTTTTGAGATGGGGTCTTGCTCTGTCACCCAGGTTGGAGTGCGATGGCACAGTCATAGCTCAGTGCAGCCTCAAACTCCTAGGCTCAAGAACTTCTCTTGCCTCAACCTCCTGACTGTCTCAGAGTGCAGGCACATCTCACCATGCCGGGCTGATTTCTTAGCTTTTCTGTAGGCAGGATTTCACTATGTGACCCAGGCTGACACTGAACTCGTGGCCTGAAACAGCCTTCCCACATTGGCAAACTCCCAAAGTGCTGTGATTATAGGCAGAAGCCACTGTGCTTGGCCATTTTCTTTTTTAAATTCTTTTAATTGAGTTACAATTTACATACCAAAAAGTACACAGATCTTTATCACAAAGTTCAATAAGTTGTGGCAAAGGTATTCAGTAAACTCAAATCTGCATTACATTCCACCACCCCAGATATGTTCCTTATTCTTCCTCCAGTCACCCCCCAGAAAACACTATTCTGATTTCTATCAATTCATATAAATACACACACAAGACTACATTGTTTAGTCTTTTGGGGATGGCTTTTTTGGTTCAATATAATATATATATTTTTAATATCCATCCATGCTATTACATGGATTGACTGTTTCATTTTTATGGTTGAGTAACATTTCAGTATTAGAATATACTGTCTTTTAACATTTTCTTTCTTATAATTTATTCCCCTAATAATGGGCATTTGACTTTTTTTCAGTTTGAAGTTATTGATAATAAAGCTACTATGAATATTTGTATATGGGACTTTTAGTGGACATATGTTGGCATTATCTTGGGTAAATATCTAGAAGTGAAATTGCTGGATCACAGGGTGTGTGCATATTTAACTTTATAAAATGTTGCTTTTTTTTCCAAAAGTGGTTATATTTAACATTCTCAACAGAAATACAAGAGTTCTAGTTCTTCATAATCTCACCAATATTCAGTATTGTCCTTCATTTTACAATTTTAGCCATTTTTGTGAATGTGAAATAGTATCTCACTTTAGTTTTAACTTGTATCCCTTTATGACAAATGATGTTGAGCACATTTTCATAGTCTTACTTGGACTTTTATACTTCTCTTGACCATATTTATTAAAGTTGGGCTGTTTATATATTATTGAGCTGTGTGAGTCCTTTGTATAATCTAGATACAAGGTTTTCTTTCCCAGATGGGTGTGTTACAAACATTTTCTCCATTTTGTGACTTGCCTTTTTACTTTCTTAATGGTCTTTTATTTTAATTAAGTCCAACTTATAATTTTTAAATTATGATGAGTATTTTTTGTGTCATGAGAAGTTTTTCCAACCTCCCAAATTTGTAAGCACATTTTCCTATGTTTTCTTACAGAAACTTTAGAATATAGTTTTACATGTTAGACAGACGTGTATATACCTTTTTTGAATTAAATGTCATGATTACAATGAGATACGAGTTGAAGTCCATTTACTTTTACATACAGCTAGCTAGTTTTTCTATCACTATTTGTTCAAAATTTTATTTTTCCCATTAATTTGCCATCATGTCTTTGCTGAAAATTAGTTTAACATCTACTAGAAACATTTCATGAACATACACATTATGTCAGGAGTTTATGTAGGCAATCATTTTTTACCCAAGAAGTAAGGACTGATCTAGAGATGTCTAGGAGATTGAATTTTGTCCTTACAAAAACAATACATTTCACATAAAAAGTCTGGTTAACTTCTACCTAATTTTCACTGCAATTAAAACTCAAGAAGAAGGCCAGGGGCAGTGGCTCACATCTGTAATCCCAGAAGTTTGGGAGGCCAAGGTAGGCGGGTCACCTGAGATCTAGAGATCAACACCAGCCTGGCCAACACGGGAAACCTTATCTCTACTAAGAATACAAAAATTAGCTGAGTGTGGTGGCACACACCTGTAATCCCAGCTACTCAGGAGGCTGAGGCATGAGAATAACTTGAACCTGGGAGGTGGAGGTTACAGTGAGCTGAGATTGTACCACTGCACTCCAGTCTGGGCAACAGAGTGAGACTCTGACTCAAAAAAAAAAACTCAGGAAGAAAAAAAGAAAATCCTAAATGCATCTAGTAAACAAACAAATGAACAGGAAAAACAACAGTTTATATTCAAAGCATTTCAAAGCATTAAGAATCAGGAAAATATTAGGCTCATGATCAGAACATTGGTAGCCAGAGGACACTGTAAAAATGCCTTTGACATTCTGACAGGAAAATATTTGAAACCTAGAGTTCTATACCAACTCAAATATTAGATAAATGTGAAGGTAAGCTAAGGATATTTCATGCAATCAAGACATTAAAAAATGTTATATTTCTTGCCTTTTCTCATAAAAAATGACTGAAGGATGTACCCAGCAAAACAAGAAACTTTTTAGGGAAGTGTCCTTAATTTAAGAACCTGGAGTGGGCTGAGTTTAAAAGAAAACACATCCATGGACTATCAGTGTTTCTCAAGGGTCCTGTGGATCTCAATTCCCTTCTGTGTACTATGAGGATAATTAAACTATATTTTGTAGTTTTATGAGAATGAGCTCAAAACATTTCCTTACTAAGATATAAGCAGCAAGAGCTTTGTTAAACTATTTCTCAGCGATTACTTGAATTAAAATCATGTGTTTATTTTAAAAATATAGATTCCTGGGTCCCACCATAGTCTATAAATTCTTATCACTGGACTTTAAGCTCAAGAGCTTGCATATTTGATAAAGCCTCAATTATCATTCCCACCATACCTTGCCAAGCATGTACTGAGATATCAGGTACATTTGGTTTCAATCCTTGTCTTGCATATAGTATGAGTAACCTGGGAAATTTCCTTAAACTTGCTTGGCATCTGTTTTCAAACTTTTTGAGTACATGATGATGAGGATGATTTCTCCGGCATACAAAATCTTTAGCACTGGGCTTGCCATTTGGTGGACATTCAATAAATGTGAGTTCCCTTCCCCTCCATGAATCAACTTTGTCTCTGATATAATATTGCCTTGGCACTGATTTACCAAATCAGACAGTTAAAATAAAAAACTCCAGACATTGAGTTGGATCCAACGTCAATTGTACAAACTATTACCAACAGCTGGTTATTGAGCAACTGGTATGTGCCTTGCATTCCATTGGATGCTGTGAGGAAAATTAGCATTTTAGAAACAGAATTTTATGCCATAAGAGGACATCTTGACAGATAGCATCAATGCAAAGACATTTCAGAAAAGGAGAAGGTAAAAGATGGGAGATGCCTTGGAGAATTTCTGCTTGAACATCCCCATTGCATAGAGTAAGAGACTGAGAATCTGGGAAGTTGAGATTTCTCCAAAAAAAATAGACAATAAAGAATAAATATAAGCAGACTTGGATGGAATGATTCATAGAACAGTTTTCTTTTAAATGCAATAGTAATTTTTTAAAATTATAATCTGAAACATTTATATGAACCAAATGCGATATGGAAGATCAGTATATAAAATATATAAGACAGGCTTCTCTGCTTGAGGCAGGATTCAGATGTCCAGAGTTATATCCACTTGGATCCTTGAGGGAACATGTCAAAAACTGGGCTCTTTAAATACCATCAATATAACTCATCAATAAGACAAAGGCGAGCTTATTGCTTACTGATATAAAGGAGTACGCCATCTTTGCAGAGTTTTGGCTGTGTCTAAGAGTGGGGTCTGTAAGGTCAGAATTAATTGAGATGTGGAAGTTTGGTAATGTGGTGACTTGATAAATATTGGGTAAGAATCACGATAAAGATGATTAGTGGAAATAGTAAGGACAAGATTTTGAGGTGAAGGACTCAAAGGATGGTAGGGTACAAACTCTCTGTTGCTGCTTTCGATTAAAGATTCAGTGGGTCTTTAGGAAGTTCGTGTAATGAACCATCCATCCATCTATTTGGCCAGGACAACCTCAAAAATAAAGCACGTAATGAAGTAATGAATGTAATGAAGATGGTGTAATGAAGACGGTGGAACAGCACAGCCAAGTTAATGCAGGCAATAAAGTGTAGTTTCTGTTCCCAGTGTTTAGGCTGAGTATAGGGTTAGACAGCTTTGATTCTCAAATCCTTGGAGATTTTGAAGCACAGCCAGAAAACCACCATCACCCTGACTATGTGCCTCCTCCAGTCAGTCTTTCATGTAGCTAACATTCAGTGCAAAGGATGCTAGCTCTTCTCTCTATGGAAATTATGACACCCTTATTGTTGCCCAGTCTTGCATTTCACTTCCACACCTTCTTTTTCATCTGCTTCAACTCCACTCATAGCTGATGACTGATGAAGCTTCACTAGCCTTCATCTTTAGACTCAACTCTAAATAGAATCATTCATGCATTCATGATCTGGCTTCATTCTGCTTCTTGCCATCCCAGTAACCCCAAATATATGGCCCACTCCCAGTCCAGGGACTCTATGCTGCTAGGAATCCATGTGGCTTGAACTTTTGGGAGGCCCAAATTTATTTCCCTGATAACTAGTGTGTCATTGAGACTACCTCCTTGTAGTTTTGAGTGACATTTATGTTCACACAAGGCTTTGCAAATGGCAAATTTGGAGAAATGTATTAAATTCTTGAAAGGCACAATTAGACAGTTTGTCTTAGTTGGTTTAGGCTGTCATTATAAAATACCACAGGCTGGGATGCTTAAACAATAGAAATTTATGTCTCAATTTTAGACACTGAGAAGTCTATAATCCAAGTGACTGGCAAGGTAGATTTTGCTCTAACTCCTCTTCTCATAGCTTGTAGGCAGCCACCATCTCATTTTGTGCTCACATGACCTCTTCTTTGTACATACAAAGAGAAAGAGAGAAGGGAGAGAGATGCAAGCTCTCTAGTGTCTCTTATAAGGGCACTAACTCTCTATCATATAGGTTCCATGTTCATGACCTTATCTAATTCTAATTACCTCCCAAAGGCCCCATCTCCAAATATCTCCACACTGGGGGTTACAGATTCAACATATGAATTTATAAACTTTAAGAGGACATAATTATTCAGTCCGCAACACAGTTCCAAAATATTAGTCCTTTTGCTAAGGAACATTTTCTCGCCCACACCCTATTTATTATTTTTCTACTTGCTACGAGACACAGGGGCATGACAAGGATGCCCTGTCAAATAAGTAAGTGTATCTTGGGAATAAATTGAGATTAAATTTGTCATAAAACATTCAAAGACACTATGCAAAGTAAATTGCTTTATCTGAGTGTGACAAGCCTGAATTAGAAAACTGGCTCTGTCACTTACTAACTTTACAACCTTGAATAAATTATTTAACCTTGCTCATCCTCAGCGTCTTAGCTTCATTTTAAAAAATGGGGTTAGAACTACTTATCTGATAAAGCTGTTACCAGGATTACAGGTTAAAATATAATGTACCAGATATATGGTACATAGTCTATGTAGAGTGGTTTTACTTTCTTTGGTGGGACATCTAATTTCTGGGCCTTCATATAAATACTTCTGAAAGTAATTCTTGCTGTAGTTGCTATATAAATTCTATCAATGTATGTCTCAAATGCAGAAGAAGAAGAAAAAGGGAGAGGGCTGAGGAAAAAGGAAGACAGAGGAGAGAAGGAAGAGGAAGGAGAGCTCATATTTATGGAGGTTTTACCATGTCCCAGTCACTGCAATGAGACTGTAACACAACTTGACTGATTGATCAGGTATCATTATAATCTCTGCTTTATAGGTAAGAAAGGTGAAGTCCAGAGACTAGGAAGTCATTTATCCAATGTGCCATAAAATATTATATCTGTTAATTCAAACTACTCTCCCGGGATAGTGATTGTTGTTCCCATTCTCATGCTAGGGAAATGCAGGCAGAGATTGGAACACATGGCTCAGGCTCACAAAGCTGGCCTGATGCAGCCTTGGTGCAAGTCTAAGCCTGTCCTACTTCTACATTTCACACTTTTTTTTTTTTGTAAATCCAAGCCTTAATACTAGGAAAATATTATTGTGCACTTGTAGAATTTCTTTTCTTTTCTTTTCTTTTTTTTTTTTTTTGAGATGGAGTCTCGCTCTGTCGTCCAGGCTGGAGCGCAGTGGCACAATCTCGGCTCACTGCAAGCTCCGCCTCCCGGGTTCATGCCATTCTCCTGCCTCAGCCTCCCGAGTAGCTGGGACTACAGGCGCCCGCCACCACGCCCGGCTAATTTTTTGTATTTTTAGTAGAGACGGAGTTTCACCGTGGTCTCGATCTCCTGACCTTGTGATCTGCCCACCTCGGCCTCCCAAAGTGCTGGGATTACAGGCGTGAGCCACCGCGCCCGGCCTGTAGAATTTATTTTCACTTCACATTTTGTTATACTTCTTTTTTTGCATAAAGCAAAAGTAAACACTAATTGAATAAGAGAAAAATTAAGTTTTGAGAAAACCCTTGCTGACCTCAAAAGCAGTGGCAATATTTTATTTTATTATATGTTCCCAAGGAACAGATGTAGGTTACATTAAGGGGACTTTTCCTAGAGGCAGTTATTCGTATTTTTATTCACTCAACCAACATGTATTCTGAGTTTTTTATGTGCCAAGAATCATGTTAGATTTTGGATCACAACTTTTGGATAGCAATGATATTTTCTAAGGGTTGTTATGTATTGTTTTTGTTAGGAGAGAAAGCCAGGTGGATCGCAATCCAGTTACAGGGGTTTTGCATGGTAATAATAGGTATCTCTCATTGCATATGTCCTCTGGACCGGCACTGAACTGTCTTCTATATGGTTTATCTCATTTAATTATCACAGTGGTAACCATCAAAGGCATCATGTGAGCACTGTTGCTGTTATAATAGTGTCCCTTCTTACAGGTAAACTATTGCTGAGAGTGGATAAGTAACTTGCCCAATGTCACACAGCTTGTAAGTGGTAAAGATGCTGTTCAGAATCAAAGCTCTTAACCATTAAGCTGCCCTATGATGACATCCCCTCTGATGGCTCATCTCTGATGGCACATGAGATGGCAGAGTGAACCAAAGATCAGCCATGGTCAGGAGTTGTGAGATAAGATACTTTTGGCATCTAGTTCAAGCCAGTGGAGTAAGCTAGGAAGCCATGCCATGATACAAAAGCCAAATCATGAACATTAGACCAAATATAGGCAGCGTAGGGACAAGACCAGGTAAGATGCGTGAGACCACCATCTATGAATATGAAGACTGCCATACATAGTGACAAAACCAGAGAGCTGGGGTTATCACACTATTGCAGCTGTGCCTTATCTGTCATACTGTTGCCATGAACACCTGCAATACATAACGGACCCTTTGGAACACAGACAAAAAAAGTTCTTTCCTCATACCTGGAGTCTTGTAAAACAATTTGTAGATCATCTAGTCATAAATTCCCACTGCATATGAGAGCACTGACGTCAACAAAGAGGAAGAAAATGTACCCTCCTAATAGCAACAAAGAGACACCTGTAAGAATATAGCTTAAACTTAGGGTAAAAATTCATTCATTCATTCAGCATTTGTTCTCAATAAATGTTTGTGAGCATCTACTTTGTGTCAAGTTTAAAAGGTTAGGATTCTAGGAGTAGACTAAAGCATGAAGATAATAAGATATTTGGCCTCATGGAGTGATAGTCCAGTGGAAAGAAGGGGACACAGAACAAGCTAAAAATAAAGTATTTCTGATGATGTCAAGTACTATAGAAGACATTTTAAAATGAGCCACGTGATAAAAAGTGACTGGGGGGTGATAAACTTATAGCAAGGGACAATGAATGCAAATGCTTGGGACATGAAGTGAACTGGGCATGGAGAGTAAATGAAAGGTAGTGACTGTGGGTAGGGAGTAGAGGAGATGATGGGAGTTTTTGAAAAAGAGGTAGAATAGAACTTGTTGCTTTTTGAGTGCCATGAAATATAGGTCAGATTTTATTCTGAGTACAAAGGGAAATCACAGGTGGATGTTAAACAGTGGGCAGCAATGATATAATCTGGTTGAGGCTTTTAAAATGCCTCTGTAGCTGCAAGCTGTAGGGGGAAAAATTGAATTTGGGAAGCTGTTTTATTACTCCAGGCAATAGACAATGTTACTATGGATTAGAGTAAGTCAGTGGTTAATAAAAAAAACATGAATAGATACAGGATGGATTTTGGAGGAAGACCTGCCGATGGACTGCCTGAAGGGTTGCAAAGAAATGCAGCCAAGAATAACTTCCAGGTGTCTGTCTTGAGCCCCTAGGTAGATGGTGATGCCACTTACTTAGAGAGAAGATTAGCAGAGGAACAGTTGGGGAAGCAAGAGGAAAAATGAAACTTCTGGAGTTCAAAGGAGTTTTCAGGACTGAAGATACAAATTGTTGAGTCATCGGCTTATTGATATCATTTAAAGCTATGGACCCAGATGAAATCACCTATGGAAGAGTTCAGACAGATTCCGGAGTAGTCAGGAACATGCCTTGGACAACTGCCAGCTAAGAACTGAGACGGGAGGGGCCCTGGGCCTCGCATTGGTACTGCACCAATGATACAACACTTCATTGGAGTTCAGAGGAAAATGTTGTCTTTAAAAATACCACCATCCTCCCATTCAGGGAAATGCTCGGAGCTAAATTGGAGAAGAGGATAGCTAGTGAGAGTGACAGGTGAAGGGACATCGCCAGGGAGACGATAGAGTCTTGAGGAAATTCAGCAGCTCAGGGGAGGTGACTCATTGTTGCTCACAGTCCAGACTCTCTTTATTTTGTTTTATTTTATTTTATGTTCAGATAACATTGGAAGACATGAGAGAGAGGAAAATCTTTCACTCTCTCTTGCTGTCACTCTCCCTCTGTCTCTGTCTTACACACACAGACACACACACACACACACATCTGAAACCAAAGCCAGTACCAGAGTGCATTACATCTTAGAGCTATCAAAGACCTCACAGAACCTTTACAGTGCCTATTAAAGAGTCACAACATCAAAGTGGGAAATCGTCATGACCAAGGGGGACAATATCAGAGAGAGAGAGTTCAGCACTAGGAACTACACTTTTCTGGTTTTGCTCATTGTCAGAAAAGTGTGAGTTGAGACCTGAAAAAGATAAACAATATACAAGAAAACTTGAAGAAAAGACCAGACCGGTGTGGATGGAGGATCTGTAGGTTCTGAGAACAAAGGACTGAGTAAAACCCAGTCTGGTCTCAAAAAGCTCACATGGTCATGGGAGACAATTTCAACATGAAGACGTGAATGCCAGGAGGGAAGTGGCTGTGGGTTCAGTGAAATGCTACAGGATGTGCAATTGATTAGGCCTGAAGGTTAAATGTAAAGGTTACCTTATACATTAAAATGATGAAAGTTTATACTTACATGATACAATACTCTAAAACTTGTACCTATATTTTCCTTCTTCCTTCATTAATTCTTCTTTTTTTGTAATCCATGTATCTTCATAATTTCTGAAATGTGCATTCTAAACAGTGCCAGACTTATCAGTGTGATCTCTGAAGTGAGGAGGTGACAAAAAAGAATGACCATTTTTCCACACTTGTTATAAAAGGACATTTTTGGCCAGGTGTGGTGGTTCACGCCTGTAATCCCAGCACATAGGGAGGCCAAGGCGAGTGGATCACTTGAGATCAGGAGTTCGAGACCAGCCTGGCCAACATGGTAAAACCCCATCTCTACTAAAAATACAAAGAAACAAATTAGCCAGGCATTGTGGTGCATGTCTGGAATCCTAGCTATTTGGGAGGCTGAACCCAGGAGGTGGAGGTTGCAGTGAGCCAAGATCGAACCACTGCACTCCATCCTGGGAAACAGAGAGAGACTCAATCTTAAAAAAAAAAAAAAGGACATTTTTGAAAATTAGATATGTATTTATATAAATTTTAATGGGAAGATCAATTTACATCTTCAGCTCCAACTTCAGCCTGTGAACTTCTTCCCACCAAAGGAGTCTGTTGCAATGAAAAGAGTCAAGTGATATAATGGAGGTTTTCAAAACTGCTTTGACATGAAGAAGCTGGTCAGCATGCCAGTCCACAGCACCATGAAGAAGGGATGAGAATGTGCTTACACATTTTCTCCAAGGAAGAAGACAGTTTCTTGCTATAGATTTGTGTGCCTGTGTAAAAATCCTATCATATTGTTTATTCTTTCCTCAGAGTATGAGATCCAGAATGAGACTCACTAGTTACATGGCTTTAGGTAAGTTACTCTTTGTACGTTAGTTATCAACTCTTTCCACCAGAAAAGATGACAATGATGATGATGATGATAAGGAGGATGAAAAGGAGGAAGGAAAGAAGGGGAAATTGAGGAAAGAGATGAAGAAAAAGGAGGAGGAAAAGAGAAAGAAGAAAAGAACAACAATAACAACTTCTTGATGGGGTTATCTTGAAGATTAGGTTAGTATGTACAAAATGCTAAATACAGTGATTCCCAAGAGATGCTATTATTGTTTTTCATTCAAGCAACTAACATTTATTGAGAACCTACTGTGTGCAAGCTGCTCCATCACTGTAGGAAATGCAGTGATGAGTGAGGGTACCACCATCTAGTGCAAAACCAGACCAATGCTCAGATACTAAGCTTTATGCCCATGGACTATAGCTTTCTCTGCTCCTTCACATTCCTGCCACCAAGCAACCTCCTGGTCTTTCTTTCACATTAATTGATGCCTTTACGCCAGAATCACAGTGTGCCCTTCTCCTCATGTTGTATAATCTTCCTAGAAGCAAGCAACGTCTGCTCAAACCACTCATTCAAAATCTTGACCCCAGGATTTCTTATTTCATCATGTTCTGACAACTACCTTCCCTATAAATCAGGAAACTCAACACTCTACTCTTCTCCCTCAACTGCCTATTCTCCCACTACTCCGCATCTTTCCTCTATGTCTACCCCATAGACAGAAGCTCGCCCATATATGGGATTACTTGGGATCGTGTGGACAGTCCTTATGTTCTAGTAGGGCAATTTTCCCACATTCAAGTGTGTATAAACCACCTAGGGATCTTAGTGAAACACAGATTCTGATTCAGTAGGTCTGGAGTGGAGCCTGAAACTCTGCAATTCTAATATGTGTTAAGTTCCCAAGTGATGCTGATGCTGCTGGCCCAAGGACACACTTTGAATAGTTAAGTTCTAGTAGTCCTGATATATTAACCAGTCAGTGCCATGTTTCAGAGTTGAGCCCTGGGTCTTGGAAATTCAGAAATATTACTTATGTTAGAATACTGAGTAAAAAAGTACCCTTCGTGTGGATGACTCACATTGACTAAATTTATACACACAATGCATACAGGCAGAGAGGCAAGAAAATGGCCCATAACAAGAAGAAACACTCACTGGACTGAGGGGCTTAAAATCCGCATGGCCAGCCACTGTCTCCCTTGCATTGACTTACAGGCAAAATCAAATAATAATAAGAATATAGATTGGAGAGCATGGAAACAGAACATGCTGGAAAAATTGAATATGCGTATATCTCACAACTGCTTATGTGTCCTACCAAAAATCAAATTTGTTAGTGAGCCTCCACCCCTCTGAATCTTTGTTCTTGTTATTGTATGGCTGACAAATCCCTAACCCAAGAGATATATGCTTTCTTTACGTAGGTTAGAACAGTAGAAATTCTTCATCTGCAACATCCACTTAAAGACAGGCATGCTACTGATCAATATTTATGGCATTTAGATGTGTATACTGCAAAATAATAGCAACAAGCACTAATGTTGAATAAGTGCTTGCTAGCAGCTAAGCTCAGAGGTTAACACTTTGTACTCACAATATCACTCCAAGGTGGGTCCAACTATTATCCTATTCTATGGATGAGAAAAGAGAGGCTAGGAAAGACTTAGTAGCTACCAGAGTCAGGATTTGGAAATAGACATCTGGCCTTTGATACTGAGCTGTTAGCCAAGAGTTGAAAAAGAGGGCATGTGAACAGAACGTATAATATTGGAAGAAATTGATTTATTTAAAGGTATATCTTTATATATGTTTTAATCACTTCCTTTAGAAAGGTTTTTCTCATGTCTGAGAAATCATAGTCAGAACGGAGGAGACTCATTGGTCAGCAGGTCTGGGCCTGGAAACCACTTTTCTTCCTCCATGTGCCATTTGGAAAGCTTTAGATTTGTGTTGCAAAGGCCTTTGTTGGTGGAAAATGTTGAGATGATTGAACAATGATTTGTAGAAATATAGATACATATAGGTAGATAACTATAGGTATCTCAATATGGGAAAAGTTCGTCAAAAATATGTACTATAATTTTACCGTGCATAGAACTAGGTGCAACAGAGTATTTAAAATAAATTTAAAACAAAAAGATGTAGGTACAGGGTGCAGAAGACTCTTGGTTAGGTCACTTTGAATTAGTTTTCTACAATATCTGTATCCTACAGTACCGGAATGCATTTGCTTATTGAACTGAACATTTCCAGAGGGTGAAGCTGAAGTTCAGACCCACAGGACTCAGGGCCTCAAAGTGCATCCTTAGCATCAACAGAAGCCCACAAAGATTCTCACGTTCTGAAGTTTAGGCATGAAAGACATACATAAGATTTGTTTGTCAATATTTTAAAATCGCATTTAAGACTTGGTTTGTTAATCACAGGTTTTGTTTCCTGGCTCTGAGCAAATGATAGAAAGTGAAACAGCATACCTCTCAATTTGGTGCAGCAGGAGATGCTGGAAGGTTTAGATGTAAAATTACATAACTTTTCACATCTAGGTGGGGCTCTGATAAGATCTCTGCCCTCTATGTCCTCCCAAGGAATCTTAATTTTACAGGGAGGGAGATAAAGAGAAAAAAAAAAATCTGCAAAGGAACTAAAGAAGTGAGAAAGATTTTTTTAAATCTCTTTTCTTGCCTAAAAGGTGACAGACTAAACCAGAACAAGATATTTGCATAATAAAACACCGGCAGAAATGAACTAGGCTAACTAAGCAAAAGGTGTTGTGGGGCTTGCAGTCAGCAGAGGTACTCACAGATTTTAATAAGTTCCAGGTTTGAGCCTATGTCTGGGTATATTGGAATCAGCATGAATGTGGAAGTCAGAAAAAACCTATTCTGCAACATAACCTTTGACAATGGTCTTGATCCTTAACCCCCTAGCCCCACACCCAGTACTAAATGAATGGCAAAAATGAGGCATTCTCCCTGTGTTCCTCCCGTCTGTCTTTGGTAAAATGGGGACATTAATGCCCATTTCTGAGTTCTGAAAATTAAGCGTAATAATAAATGCAGACAGTCTGCTACACAGTAGGTTCTGGAGGTGAGCGTCCCTGCCCCTCATCAGCATTAAAAATTAAAAAGTCATTTTCATATTGGAACATTTGGAGTGGACTCCTCAAGGATTATGAATTCTATTACTATTTGTCTCTCAAATAAAAGAACAATTGGGGGGAAAATTGCACCCAGCCAAATCCATTTTAAATGGATGAGAGTGGAGCAGAAAATAATGAAGAAGAATGTAGACAGATACAAAACGGGACTTAGACCATTTTGCTGCTAATAGGTGCCACAGACAGTTCATTACTGATAAATGTAGAATAATGATGTTCTTAATGAGTCTTTTCACGCACAAATTCATCATAAAACAAGAGGATGAGGTAAAACAAAAAGTCTTTGAATAGCACTCATGCAGCAGGGAAAGCAAGGATAATTTATGTCCCCCAAAAAGCTACCGATTTAATAAAGCCTTCTGAGATTGCCTTCATTGTGTCCCAACTTAATAGCTTTTCTTCTCATATCTTAGAGGTAAATTTCAACCTGCTACACAGTTTGGGACACCTAAAAGAGACCAAAAGAGGTAGCTCTGCTACTTGTGTTTAAAAGTTCCTATGGCCCCTTATTAGTGATTGGACCTTGAGTCATTATCTGTGCCCGAAGTTTGTCACTATAATATGAGGATAATAATTCCTATTCTGGGTGCCTCACACTTGATTGGTGTCATGGGCTGAACTGTGTCCCTCCTAAAATCCTTATATTGAAGTTCTAACCCCCTCAATGCATCAAAATACCACTGCATTTGCAGATAGCTTCTTTAAAGAGATAATTAGATTAATTAAAAAGGTCATTAGGGTTGGTGCCAATTGAATATGACTGGCGTCTTTATAAGAAGAGGAGATTAAGGCTGACACACACAGAGAGAAGGCCATGTAAGGACACAAAGGGAAGGCAGCCACATATCTACAAGCTGGGAAGGGAGGCCTCAGAAGGAACCAGTTCTGCTGACACTGTGATTTTGGACTTCCCAGTCTCCAGAACTGTGAGACAATAAATGGTTGTTTAAGCCCTAGAAAACAAATACAGTTCAGTGCTTGGTGCTCAAAAAGTAGATGAAGATTTTTGTTCACCCACTCCATAAGTGTCACTTCACTAAGCCTGTGGCAGCTACAGATAAGGATGTCAGACACAGATGCTGTGTTGAAGTGCTTTTTGCATTAACAGTGCAAAACACGGTGAACATTTTAGAGGTTATAGCCATTACTTTCTCCTGCCTTCTATGTACATTTAATGGAGGGCCTCTCTGTGTGTGCAGTATTCTAAATAAAGGATTCTATAAAATAATAGAACCTAATCAAGTTGACCCAATTTTAAATCAATACTACCAAATACCTGTGGTACACAGAATTCTAAGAAGGCCTTAAAAACTCCCACCCCCTAGTGTATGTGCCCTGTATAATCTCTTCCTCCTGAGAGAAGCTAGGTCTGTGTAACATAATACGATATATATAAAGTAATGCTAACATGGGAGTGATTATTACATCACCTTCATCTGATAACGTAACCGAATCAAATCACATAATTTAACGTAAGACTTTGTCCCAGCAAAGGGAGAGATTCTCCTGCTGGCTCTGAAAAGAAAACCACATGTTACAAGACAGTCATGTGACTAGGATACAAGGTTGGCCACCAGGATTGACAGCAACTCCTGGCCAACAGTCAGCAAGAAAACAGGGGCATTTGTCTTGAAATCACAAGGAACTGAATTCTTCCAACCACCTGAATAAGAAAGGAGGAAGACCTACAGCTTCAGATAAAACTGCAGCCCTGGCCAGCACTTTGATTTTAGCACTTGATCCAAAGACCCAGCTAACCTGACCCAAAGGAACCAGGAGATAATGAATGTACGTTGTCTTAAGCTGCTACTTTAGGGATAATTTGCTGTGGCAGAAATAGGAAACAAATACAAGGCCAAAATGCTGAACTTCCCCAACACACACAAGAGCAGACAGACTCTCACACACGTATACATGCACATACTATTTTTAGAACATTATATCTTAATTAGTAACCAGTCTTTTCTCATCACAGGTGTTTCCTTCTTCTTTAGTAGAGAATCAAGAAACTAGATTAAAGAAAATAAAATTCTCCATGCTTCTCTCTAATCACGAAAGAAAGCAAGATTTCATGCCAGTATTGCAATTCTAGGTTCAGACCAAATAAATGGACAGGCTAGATTATGGGACATCCTCAGCAGCAGGTATTTCCTAATAAGAGATCAAATGCCAGACAGGCAGTTTGTAGGTGTATTAGTCCAAATTCACATGGACATAAAGAAATACCCAAGACTGGGTAATTTATAAAGGAAAGAGATTTAGTTGACTCGCAGTTCCACATGGCTGGGGAAGCCTCGGGAAACTTACAATCATGATGGAAGGTGAAGGAGGAGCAAGTACCTTCTTCACAAGGTAGCAGGAAAGAAAAAGAGAACAGGGAAAACTGTCAAACGCTTTTAAAGCATCAGCTTTCATGAGAACTAACTCACTATCATGAGAACAGCATGGGGCAAACCACCCCAGGATCTAATCACCCCCCACCAAGTCCTCTCTAGACACAAAGGGGTTATTGGGATTACAATTCAAGACGAGATTTGGGTGGGGACACAGAGCCAAACCATATCAGTAGGAAACTTGGTTTCGTTAAGTGGAAAAAAATAAAGGTAAAAGTAAATTCTTGCTCTGTAATTTGCCTTTTGAGCATGGCTACATTTTAAATTTCCCTATATCAAAGTTTTGTCATCCATAAAGTAGGGACAATAATGCCCATTTCATAAAACATTTTCCTTTTTAAAAAAATTGAGATATAATCACATACCTTAAAATTCAATAAAGTATGTAAAACAGTGCCGTTGTTTTTTTTGTGTGTAGTGACAAAGTTGTGCAACCATCATCACTATCTAATTCCAGAATATTTTCTCACCCCAAAACAATCCCCATACCCATTAGCAATCACTTTCCATCTCCCTGTCTCCCAGTCTCTGGCAACCACTAATCTACTTTTAGTCTCTACAGATTTGCCCATTTCTGAAGTTTTGTATAAATGGAACCATACAGTATGTGGCCTTCTGTGTCTGGCTTCTTTCACTTTGCATGATATCTTCAAGGTTCATCCATGTTTTAACTTTATGAGGCTTTTGTGATTTAAAAAAGCCTTAATCCAGAGCCATAGAGATTATGTCAACCCATCATTTCATGCGATATAGAAGTCCTTGCTCACAACATCCTTGGCTGAGTGTTCAGACTCTTCTTGAAATCTCCCAGGCACTGGGAACTCACTATCGACAAAAGTCGACTTTCACCATGGCTACAAAATTCTGTCTGCTTAAAAATTCATCCTTGGATTGAAACAAAATGAACGTCCCATTAACTTTCACCAATTAGTCCTTGTTACACATTGAGTACTGCTCCCCAACAAGTGGTATATTGAACTTCTGACCCCCAGTACCTCAAAATGGAACTTCATTTGGAACTAGCCTTAATAGATATACTCAAGTTAAGACAAGGTCTTTAGGGTGGATCATAATCCAATATGACTTATTTTTGAAAAGGGAAATTTGGAGAGAGATACACATAGAGAGAACGTTATGTGAACATGAAGGCAGAGATTGAGATAATGCTTCTACAAGCCAAAGAATGCTAAAGATTATCAGCAAATCTCTAGAAAATAAGGAAGAGGCTTAAAACAGATTATTCCTCCACAATCCTCAGAGGGCCCACCCCCTCAACACACACTGGCTAAAACATTGATCTCATATTTCTAGTCTCAAGAACGGTGAGACCACAAATTTCTGTTTTTGAGAGCCATCCTGTCTGTGGTACTTTTTACAGAGACCCCAGGAAACTAATATAGTCCTAGTTTTCTGCTCTGATGCCAGGCAGATTGCCTCTTTCTTCCCCTATTTGACATGAGCTCACCTGTTCCATCTCAAGGGCTCTTCTCCAGCATCACGGTCATCTTGCTTCAGTTAAGCTCCCTGCAGTCTGCTCCCTGGATCCTCTGCTCTCCTCCCAGCACACAATGGCTAATAAATAAATGCATATTTTCAGAATGCGGATTGAGGATTGAACAGTAAATGTTAACATATCAAATATTTTCATTTGCCAATTTGTTTGAATCGTTGGACTCTACACTCTACATAGGAAAGTCTCACGTTACTCAGTACCTGCTGGAATTTTAGCAAAATTAATAGAGAAGTTTGGTGTAGGTGAAGTGGGGCTTGACCTGAGTGGAGCTTTCTCCAGAATATATCCCAAATGTTTTGCACCATTCTTACATCTCTTATCCTAGTCAGGCCATCATCACTTCCTATGTAGACTTTTGAGGAGGCCTCCCAACTGCTATTTCTGACTCCATTCCTGTCCACCTTATGGTTCATCCTCCACTCAATAGTGATATTTTTTAAAGCACAAATTAGATTATTTATTAATATCTTTGAATGCATTATCACTACAATTAGATGAAAATCTTTACCTTGGTCTACACAGTCCTATAGGATTCAGCCCCTGCTACCCTCTCCAAATTCACCTCCTATTTTTCTCCTCCATTCCTCAGAAAGCCTCCTCTATTTCTGAACATATAAGGTCATTCCCACATCTGGATTCTTATCAGGAATCTTCCCACTTCATGAAACATTCCTCTCCCTTCAGATTTTTTTTTTTTGTATATCTGGATTTTTCATCATTGAGACTTCAACTCAACTGTCCCTTCCTCAGAAAGGCCTCACTTGGTCACCCTAACTAAAGTTGTGTTCCCTACCGCATAGTTCTCTTTATTCCAGGATTCCTTAGAATAAGGAATTCTGGATTAGATAAAGGATTAGATAAATAAAAATTAAAGGATTCTAGTCACTATCTCAGGATTCTAAAGAGAGAGTGTGTGTGTGTTTATGTATGTGCGTGTGCATTCACACGTCTGCCCCAAATTTTTCGTTTTCCAAAATTAACTGGTATCTTTATATGTTTATTATTCATCTTATTCACTACTCTATTTCCAGCATTCAGAATAGTGACTTGCAAATAATGGTAGCTCAATACACACTTGTTGAAGACAGGGATGCCCACTATCACCACTCTTATTCTGAACATAGTACTGAAAGTCCTAGCCAGAGAAATTAGGCAAGAGAAAGAAATAAAAGGCACCCAAATAGGAAAAGAAGAACTCAAGCTTACTCTCTTCACTGATGATATGACTCTATATCTAGAAAACCCTAAAGATTCCACCAAAAGACTGCTAGAGCTGATAAATGACTTCAGTAAAGTTTTAGGATACAAAATCAATGTACAAAAACCAGTAGAATTTCCATAGAGCCATAGAGACTGAGAGGCAAATCAAGAATGCAATCTCATTTACAATTGCCACAAAAGAAAAGAATATTTAGGAATACAGCTAACCAAGGAGGTGAAATATCTCTGCAAGGAGAATTACAAAACACTGCTGAAAGAAATTAGGGATCACACGAATAAAAGAAAAAGCATCCTATGCTCATGAATTGGAAGAATCAACATCATTAAAATGGCCTTACTGCCCAAAGCAATGTACAGATTCAGTGCTATTCCTATCAAACTACCAATGTCATTTTTCACAGAATTAGAAAAAAAATTCTAAAATTCATATGGAAACAAAAAAGAGCCTAAATACCCTAAACAATTATAAGCAAAAAGAACAAAACCAGAGGCATCACATTACCTGATGTATGCTAGAAGTCTACAGTAACTAAACAGCATGATACTGGTACAGAAACAGACACATAGACCAATGGAATAGAATAGAGAACCCAGAAGTAAACCCTTACACCTACAACCATCTTACCTTCAACAAAGTCAACAAAAATAAGCAGTGGAGAAAGGAGTCTCTGTTCAGTAAGTGGTGCTGGGACAACCGGCTGTCCATATATAGAGGAACACATCTGGACCTCTACCTATCACCATATGCAAAAATTAACCCAAGATGATTAAAGCCTTAAATGTAAGATCTCAAATTCTAAGAATCCTAGAAGAAAGCCTAGGAAATACCCTTCTTGAGATTGGCCTTGGCAAAAATTTATGGCTAAGTCCTCAAAAGTAATTGCAAGAAAAACAAAAGTTGACAAATGTGACCTAATGAAATGAAATAGCTTCTGCACAGGAAGAGAACTATCAACAGAGCAAACAGACAACCTATAGAATGGGAGAAAATATTTGCAAACTATGCATCATCTGATAAAAATATAACATCTAGGACCCATAAGGAACTTAAACGACTCAATAAGCAAAAGACAACCCCATTTAAAAGTGGGCAAAGTGTAATCCCACTGAGGCAGGCAGATCACTTGATCTCATGAGTTGGAGACCAGCCTGAGCAGCATGATGAAACCCCGTCTCTACAAAAAATACCAAAAAAAATTAGCAGGGTGTGATGGTACACACCTGTAGTCTCAGCTACTCAGGAGGCTGAGGTGGGAGAATGGCTTGACTGGGGGATGCTGAGGTTGCAGTGAGCCTAGATTGTGCCACTGCTCTCCAGCCTGGGCTATAGAGCCAGGCCTTGTCTCAAAAAAGAAAAAATAATAATAATATAAAATAAAAAGAAAAGAAAAAAGTAACCAAAAGACATGTACAGATTCTTCTCAAAAGAAGACATACAAGAGGCCAACAAACATATTTAAAAAATTCTCCACATCACTAATCATCAGAGAAATGCAAATCAAAACAATAAGAAGATGCCATTATACACCAGTCAGAATGGCTTTTGTTAAAAAGTCAGAAAAATAACAGATGTTGTCAAGGCTGTGGAGAGAAGAGAATGCTTATACTATTGTTGGTGGGAATGTAAATTAGTTAGGCCACTGTGGAGAGCAGTTTGGAGATTTCTCAGAAAACTAAGAGTTAAACTATCATTCAACATTCAACCCAGCAATTTCACTACTGGGAATATACCCAAAGGTATATAAACCATTCTACCAAAAAGACACATTCATTCATATGTTCATTGGAGTCCTCTTCATAATAGCAAAGACATAGAATCAACCTAAGTGCTCATCAATGATGGACTGAATTAGGAAAATATGGTACATATGCACTATGGAATACTACACAGCCATAAAAAAGAATAAACTCATGTCCTTTGCAGCAACATGGATGCAGTTGGAAACTGTCATCCTAAATGAACTAATGCCAAAACAGAAAACCAAATACCGCATGTTCTCACTTATAAGTGGAAGATAAATATTGGGTACACATGGTCATAAAAATGGAAACAGTAGGAACTGGGGACTCCTAGAGTGGAGCGGGAGAGAGGAGAGCAAGTGTTGGAAAAAATCTACCTATTTGGTACTATGCTCACTACCTTGCTGATGGATTCATTAGTACTCCAACTCCAAACGTCAACATCATGCAATGTACCTTTTGTAACAAACCTTCACATGTACCCCCTGATTCTAAAATAGAAGTTCAAAAAAGAAAAAAATACTCTTGTTGAAAGAAAAAAATGAATACATGAATAAATAATAGTGGAAAAAGAAATTGGAAGATGAGGCCAACTTTGGGGTGGGAACATCTCTAAGTTATATACAAAACTGTTGTCCTGTACTAAGGAAGTGTGGCAAATGTTCTTGGAGGGAAGTTGCAGTTGGAAACTGCTTGGTGAGGTGTACTTCTCTGCCCATGTTCCATAATATTCCTCTTTTCCACTCTTTCAAGTTTTTGTGTAATGTCCAGAGGGGTTAAGAGTAAAGAATCTGGTATAGAAAAGCAGGTCGCAGGCTCTGAGGTCACAAGCACAAGGCGCATGGCAGATCACTCTCTTTACTCTGAACACTTTTCCAGGGACCAGATGGATTCTTACATATGTCACATCAGGTAGATTAAAAGCCCCAGAATTATTGTTTTCCAGAACTTCTCTGTCTGTAGACTTTCGAGGAGTTGCTGAAGATTTGGCTATTTTGCTCTCTAACCACTGACAACATGTCTGTGCCTCTCTGGAAGAAATCAGCTAGAAGAGACATGTTTGTTAAAACAGCCACAGACAATCCCCAGACAGAGAGCTGGAGGCCTGGCCCAGGGGCAGCCCAACCTCGAACAAATCAGCTCCCAATGAGATCTGCCCGAGTGGGAAATGGCTGACGGCATGCCACCTTATGCTCCACACCATCTGGCTCCCTGCACGCCCTTCCTTGCTGGAGTTTTAATTTCCGAACCAGACGCACTGCCACAATTATGCTTTACTTCATTTTATGCATCCTGCTGTGGGAACACAGAAGCTCCTGGTAATTAAACGTCTACTTTGTGAACGGAGAGGAAATTTCCACACTTAACCATTGCTCTATTTGTTGGAGATACAGCAGGGGAAATCCCAGGCCTTTAGCACCTGGGATAGATCCCCGGTGCCCTGGGCACTGACCCATAAAATCCAAAAGCAAATCTATGGGGGATGGGGAGACACTGTGGTACTGGGGGATTTGGAGTTTGATGAAGTCCTTGTTTGGTCTCTTACTAGCTGTGTGTCTTTGAGCTACTGCTTCTGCTCTGTGAGCCACAGAAAACCATAAAAGGAGAAAACCAACTAAGGCAGAGGTAAATTTCAGGAAGACAAGACATGCCAGTGTTGCACTGGAGCATGCTGCAACTCCATGCCTTGTTTCCTTAAGTGCTTGTAGACAACTGGACCTGCTGGTCCTATGAGGCACAGATGTGAATTCTATTTGGCATACATACCCTTCAAAAATAAGTCCAATATTTGAAAACCAAGGAATGCCATAGATGGTTTTCTGTTGACTTCCAAATTCTCCTGAAACAGTGAAATATTTGATTATGTGGGGAGCACTTTCCTACACAGCAGCAATGAACTGGGGCTGAGACACACCTTTAGCAAGGAATCCTTGAGACTAGCACTTACTCCAAATGTCAAGTGCCTGTCAGGTGCCTTGGAAACTTGTTTAAATGCAGATTCACATTCAGTGTGTCTGGGGTTGAGCCCTAGATTCTGTATTTCTAACAATTGCCCAGGATGTGGATGCAGGTGAGAATGATGCCCATTTTGAGCTGAGGGGGTTGATGAGGCCTGACCACACTGCAGCTCTCCCTTCTCTTCTTCCGCCTATTGTCTTCCGACCCCAGGGATGAACAACAGGTGTCATTCTTCACTACACTCACTCTGCTGTCTTTCTTTATTAGAGGTCTATTGTTCTATACCTGCTAACTTTGCTCATTTGTTACTTGCCAACTTAAGAATACATTTGAATATCTGATCCAGCTTTAAAGGGTATTTGGTAGCCCCAGTCTGGTTGAATTAGTCAGAGTCCTGTGAGGAAAACAGGCATCATCTCTATTTTTAGTAGAGAGGATTTAGGTTACACAGGTAATGGAGAAACTCATGGTGAATTAACCCAGAGATAAGCAGTAGCAAGCGGCCATGGAGCCCTAGAGTAAAGAGGGACAAATGGAAGACGCAGTATCTCCATAGTTCAGGGTCCATACAGGGCCCCCTGGCAGACCCTGGGACCCTGGTAAGCCTGTTTGGCAGAAACTGGAGTCACAGAGAGGATCAGTTGCTAGCAGAGATGCTGCTTGAGACAGACAGACAGAAATGGTGAGAGGTGTCCTGACTCCTCTCTTTCAATTAGTAATCTACACCAATGCCTCTCATTAGATAAACCCATCTGGAAGACAGCTGGCACGGGAGACAGAAGAATCCAGCCTGCAGCGGCCAGAATCCCTTCCCATATGAAGCAGAGAAGCAGTGGAGTAAAATTGGATCTGAGGGCAGAGAAACCAGCTCTGGTACATTGCCCTTGGGTACATCCTCACCGCTGTTAAATGAAAGGAACACCTTAGACTAGATTCCTAAACAGTCAAAATGTTTTTATGTTTTTCCACAATTTGTTTTTCTTTTCTTTCTTTTTTTTTTTTTTTTTTTTGAGACAGAGTCTCCCTCTGTGGCCCATGGCTGGAGTGCAGTGGCGCGATCTCAGCTCACTGCAATCTCCACCTCCCGGGTTCACGACATTCTCCTGCCTCAGCCTCCCGAGTAACTGGGACTACAGGCGCCCACCGCCACGCCCGGCTAATTTTTTGTATTTTTTTAGTAGAGACGGGGTTTCACCGTTTTAGCCAGGATGGTCTCGATCTCCTGACCTTGTGATCCGCCTGCCTCGGCCTCCCAAAGTGCTGGGATTACAGGTGTGAGCCACTGCACCCGCCTCCACAATTTCTTAAAACTGAAAGGTAAAAAATCATACCACCATTCAGCACCTGCAGTGTATATATACAGTTTGTAACATTCTCGAAAAATTGGAAAGAGCCCTTGCTTAGGCATAAAGAAAAATATGCCATGGTCCAAGAATTGCCATATAATTATCAAATGACTTGGTAAATTTATCTGATTGATTTGGCTTCCAAATCCTTATTTGTTAAATGGTAATAATGACTGCTTCTCCACCTACTCTATAGGATTTTTCTATGTAGAAAAGTAATAGGCCAGGTGCAGAGGCTCATGCCTGTCATCCCAGCACTTTGGAAGGCCACAGCAGGAGGATCACAAGGTCAGGAGATGGAGACCATCCTAGCTAATGGGGTGAAACCCCGTCTCTACTAAAAATACAAAAAAATTAGCCAGGCGTGGTGGCAGGTGCCTGTAGTCCCAGCTACTTCGGAGGCTGAGGCAGGAGAATGGTGTGAATCCAGGAGGCGGAGCTTGCAGTGAGCCGAGATAGCGACACTGCACTCCAGCCTGGGCAACAGAGCAAGACTCAGTCTCAAAATAAATAAATAAAAAATAATAAAAAAATACTTTTCTTATTCATTTATTCATTGAAAGAGCAATTCATGTATGCCAGCAAGCATCATGGTTTCCATTGGTCAGGTGATGTCTCCGCTAGGAAACTTTCCTGAAATCCCATTCTGTATTAGGCATTGTATTAAAGGTCCTGTATGTGCTTCCAAAGCCCCTGTGCTTCCCTATTACATTGGGCAGGGTCTAATAAGGAGACAGAAGCCAGGAAAAAATCTGAAAGGAGACAGAAACTATACCAATAGTTAAACAAGGAAAATTTCATACAAAATATTATCAACTTGAAGCAAGAGACACCTGTATCATCACACTTATTGATTATTTGTTTCCCCATCGGATTGAGGGTTCCTTTACAGCAGGAACTATATCTGTAATTCATCATTTTAATCTTAAACCCCAAGTCTCTCCATACCTAAACATAGTATTTGACATTCAGTGACTGATAAATTATTGTTGAATAAATTAACAGAAGTTTACAATCTAAGGGGAACTGAAGTTTCAAAGCATTGTAATAGTGAGGTAGACATGATCTAGTGCAGTTCTGGATGGAGACCAATGAAAGAGAGATGGGAACTGACATTACCAAGACAGAAGCATCTGCACATACAAGAGGAACAAAAGAGAAAGACATATTCTGGAAACTCCTGGTTATCCAGCTTTGCTAAGCGTGAGTTTTGAGGAAGAAAGTCACAGAATATGGAGTTGGAGACAGAAGGCAGAAGATACGCCAGGAAAATGAGTTTCATTCGTATCTAGTTGGAGGGAAGCCATTACAGAGGTAGGGCAGGAGATATGACAGGATCTGCGATGTGGGGTGGCAGATCATCCTGACCCTCTGCCGGGGATGCTTTAACTGGAAAGGGCTGTAATTTTGAGAAGTAAAATATGTTGCATTTTATGTATATGAACACAAATAATACCATCAAAGAAAACCAATTTATAAACAAAAAGGGAAAAAAGGTCTTGTAAGTGCTTGCTCTCAGGAATCCCACAGGGTTAATTCAAATATGATAAACAGTCATGGAAATATTTCTATATTTCATAAAAGCTGGGTAGCCAAAATAAATACTGCTGTTGAATCAAACACTGCAAACAGTACTTTCGAACTCCCCTCAAAGGAGCTACCACCAAGTGATAATATCTAGGATTGAAGCTGAGCAAAAGATGTATTTCAAATGCTTTTTGTCAGTATAGTTTTTATTAATAGCTTCAAAATAAAAGCTCAAAATCACGATATGCAAATTCCGGTAAAGTCACATAAAATGAACTTTCTTCACTCTTTTATTCTTTCCCCATAAATTCACACATGACACATAAAGTTTAACAAAACTGGTTCTATTTTGGATACAATTTTCTTGAAGTCTTTGCATTTAGTAAGTTGGCAATTTACCTAACCCCAGTGTGCCTTAGTTTTCTCATCTAGAAAGGGGACATAATTGCTATTTCCTAGTAGATTATTTAATAATTGTTTCAAAATGTATTTTTAAGAAGCAAAATACGGTTTTGTGAAAAAAAGTTTCTAAAAAGCAAGAACTATATTTTTACCTCATGTATATTTTTAATTCATTCTCAGTGAATCATAATTTAATGAAATTATAGGATAGTATCCCCAGTTACAGAGGAAAAATGAACCAAGAAACATAAATGATTTATATATAAAGATCTTTCCACATGCCAGTTGGCATACTTTAGTTAAAAAAAAAAAAAAAAAAAACGATAAATGGGGCCTGCCTATGCAGAGAGAAACATTCACTATAGGAAAAAAATAAGATTAAATTTCTTGCCTACAACATTCTGAGAAGAGCAAACCCCTTCTATCATTGAGAACTACTCATTTATTTAGCTCTGCCTAATTAAAACCAAGTTTTTAAGGCAAGAATGCCTCATAAATTTTACCATGTAATAAACATACAGTTTTATTTATTGTTCAGTTAAATTAGTTATAACTTGATATTTGCATTTCTATCAATCAGACTTTAAATTATATTGGTGCTTCAATTGATATCCAAAGTTCCTCTAAGTAACAGTTGCTTTATCAGTTAAAAAATAGGGGGGAACAGCTAACTCATGGCAGATATGAGGATTTGACCATGATTGTGCTTATGTGAGCCTTGCATGTGGCATACAAGACATAGACAGTGACTGTTAATATTTTTTATTTTAATTATAATTGTTTCAATTGCTGCTATTAATAAAAGCTCTTAAACATCATCTAGAGCACAAAAGTAATTTATCAATAATTTTAAATTACTATATATTACATTAAAAGATGCGTAATAAATGATTTATGGGTTAAATGGAGATAAGAGGATATTAAGACATAATAGCCTATGTCTCGATATTCCGTTGGTTAATAAAAGTGGTTAAATTTGTGTCCATTAACACCCTCCTAAAAAAAAAAAGTCACATTGACCACCAAACTTGGAGTAATTCAAAACATACAGGAGATTTCAAATAGATCTCTTTCTCTTATATACTTGCATGTTTGTTGTTAGTGGTTTGGTTTTTGTTCTTTTTGGGTTTTAGTAAGAAAAGATTTCAACTAAAGATTAAGGTTGCCAGTACACTGTCTGGTTTTAGTGAAGCAAACAGGAAGTCCACTGGACTTGGGGGAAATGATATTCATTCAATTATGAACCCCAGGGTGACTCGTTAGTTTTGTGAATGTAATGCAGATAGGAATCCATTCTTTTAAGGAAATATGACAAACATGTCTTTTTTTCTGAGATAATGTCTTACCAGCAGCTTGTACACTTCTGGAGAGAAGGACAGGTCTAGAAGGCTCTTGAATGTAAGAGGAAAGAGACAAAGTCAGCTCTACAAAGAGCTCAATAATATATACTGGATAAACTAATAAAGAAATTGGAAAAAACTACTTTAAAGTTCATATGGAACCAAATAAGAGCCCGCATTGCCAAGTCAATCCTAAGCCAAAAGAACAAAGCTGGAGGCATCACGCTACCTGACTTCGAACTATACTACAAGGCTGCAGTAACCAAAACAGCATGGTACTGGTACCAAAACAGAGATATAGATCAATGGAACAGAACAGAGCCCTCAGAAATAATGCCGCATATCTACAACTATCTGATCTTTGACAAACCTGACAAAAACAAGAAATGGGATAAGGATTCCCTATTTAATAAATGGTGCTGGGAAAACTGGCTAGCCATATGTAGAAAGCTGAAACTGGATCCCTTCCTTACACCTTATACAAAAATTAATTCAAGATGGATTAAAGACTTACATGTTAGATGTAGAACCATAAAAACCCTAGAAGAAAACCTAGGCAATACCATTCAGGACATAGGATGGGCAAGGACTTCATGTCTAAAACACCAAAATCAATGGCAACAAAAGCCAAAATTGACAAATGGGATCTAATTAAACTAAAGAGCTTCTGCACAGCAAAAGAAACTACCATCAGAGTGAACAGGCAACCTACAGAATGGGAGAAAATTTTCGCAACCTACTCATCTGACAAAGGGCTAATATCCAGAATCTACAATGAACTCAAACAAATTTACAAGAAAAAAACAACCCCATCAAAAAGTGGGCGAAGGACATGAACAGACACTTCTCAAAAGAAGACATTTATGCAGCCAAAAAAACACATGCAAAAATGCTCATCATCACTGGCCATCAGAGAAATGCAAATCAAAACCACAATGAGATACCATCTCACACCAGTTAGAATGGCCATCATTAAAAAGTCAGGAAACAACAGGTGCTGGAGAGGATGTGGAGAAATAGGAACACTTTTACACTGTTGGTGGGACTGTAAACTAGTTCAACCATTGTGGAAGTCAGTGTGGCGATTCCTCAGGGATCTAGAACTAGAAATACTATTTGACCCAGCCATCCCATTACTGGGTATATACACAGGAGACTATAAATCATGCTGCTATAAAGACACATGCACACCTATGCTTGTTGCGGCACTATTCACAATAGCAAAGACTTGGAACCAACCCAAATGTCCAACAACGATAGACTGGATTAAGAAAATGTGGCACAGATACACCATGGAATACTATGCAGCCATAAAAAATGATGAGTTCATGTCCTTTGTAGGGACATGGATGAAACTGGAAATCATCATTCTCAGTAAACTATCACAAGGACAAAAAACCAAACACCACATGTTCTCACTCATAGGTGGGAATTGAACAATGAGAACACATGGACACAGGAAGGGGAACATCACACTCCAGGGACTGTTGTGTGGTGGGGGGAGGGGGGAGGGACAGCATTAGGAGATATACCTAATGCTAAATGACGAGTTAATGGGTGCAGGAAATCAACATGGCACATGGATACATATGTAACAAACCTGCACATTGTTCACATGTACCCTAAAACTTAAAGTATAATAATAATAAAAAAAGAAAAAAAAAGAAATGAATCCTAATCTTTTTCATTTTCTTAAGCTTCAACATTACTAGTGATAGATATTGCTGTGGTGTTTGAAGACGTAGTTACTGATATAAACTTTTGGCAAGAATGCAAATTGGTATGTTTCCGGAAAGCTAGTTTGAAACATAGAGCAAAAGCTTTTTAATTCCTTTACCCGTTATGGTCAAGGTAGAATAGTTTTTGCAGATAAAATTTTAAGTGCAAAACAAAGAAATGCTGAAAAAATATTTTTTAAAGAAAATCTACCAACGATAACAGAGAGCTATTAAAGTGGCAAGTACTTGGAGGCCCAGAGCTGACAGAGGTGACTACAATATTTGGCACTACTTTACCTCAATGGATGTTTTCATGTCTCAAAAGCAGCTGACAGGCTCACAAGAAAATAGCTTCTAGAATTCTGATGGAACTATAAGAGAGTCCTGGAATACATCTTGAGTTTTTTTTTTTTTTAAATGACTTTTAGCTAGAATTCCAAATGGCTGAATCTAGCACAATGAAGCAGACTTCACAAAGACTCAATTCCAACCTCCAAGAGGAGGCTAAAGAGATATAATAATTAAATTTAGCATGGGATTCTCGGACAGGAAAATACATTAAGTAAAAGCTAAAGAAATCTGAATATAACATTTAGTTTATAATGATGTATCAGCATTTGTTTATTAATTGTAACAAATTACCATACAATGTATGATGTTAATAATATGGGAAACTAGATGTGGGGTACATAGAAACTCTATGTGGTATTTCATCATTTTTCTGTTAATATAACATTGTTTTAAAAATTAAGTCAATCAAAAAACAAAGATGTGACATATATAAATGGATAAAATCGTCTAATTAAAAACAGAAATTGACATACTGCATAAAAAGAACAAACAAAACCCTTTGTAACTTAAAATAGACTCTAAATATAAATATATTAAGAAATTAGAAATAAAAGAATATAAAGAAATATGCCATAGAATCACTGAGCAAAAGAAGTCTGACAAATATTAGAATATCAGAATATTATAGTTATATATTCATTATAAATATCAAAAAGTTTAATATTTTATTTAAAATATCAAAATCATGATGTTTAACTAGAAAGTTGATAGAAAGAGGAATACTTTATTATTTTAAAAGCATCAACTTATTAGAATTATATAGAACTGTTTTCCCTTTAATAAAATAGACTAAAAACATCTATCACAAATATTGACAAATATAAAAAGAGGAAAATACAAATGTTCCATCATCGAGGGAATCTTGGGACACTCAGTCAATGATAGAATAAGGCATTGACAAAATCAGATCAAAAATAAGAAAGGATGTTGATTAAAAATAAAATTTAAAAATTCTGCCTACTTAACACTTATAGAAGCCTATAACATTACATTAGGAGATATACCTAATGCTAAATGACGAGTTAATGGGTGCAGCAAACCAACATGGCACATGGATACATATGTAACAAACCTGCACATTGTGCACATGTACCCTAAAACCTAAAGTATAATAACAAAAAAAAAAGACTATAACCAACATCTACAGAATATTTTTTTTGGACATAGAACTAAATCAAAGTATGTTCTGACCATGGAGAATTAAGCTTGAAATTCACAACATAAGGATAACTATTTTTTAACTTTTAAAGTAAGCAAAAACTTCTAAATTAACAATGGGTCAATAAAAATTAGAAGGCATTTTAAAGTAAATAAAACATAAATAAATATAAATATAATCTCAGCACTTTGTGAGGCCAAGGCAGGAGGATCACTTGAGGCCAGGAGTTTGAGACCACTGCTGGGCAATATAGCTAAACCTTGTCTCAACAAAAAGTAAACAAATTGCCAGGCTTGATGATGCACATCTGTAGTCCCAGCTACTCAGGAGGCTGAGGTAGAAGGATTACGTGAGCCCTGGAGTTCCACATTACAGTGAGCTACGTTTGTGCCACTGCAGTCCAGCCTAAATGAGAAAATGAGAACCTGTCTCCCAACAATAAAACAATAAAAAAATAGATGTAACTAAAAATTATCTCACTGGATGAGGTTACACTGTAGTTAAGATTTCTAGGCCTAAGTATATATTTTTTTTAAAGATTAAAAATACATGGCCTAGATGTATTTTTCAAGATATTAAAAGAATGTCAAATGAGCTCAAAGTAGGAAAAGACAAGCAGAATAGAATAAAAGGTGTCTTAGTCCATTTAGTGTTGTTATAACAGAATGCCCAAGGCCGGGTAATTTATAAAGAAAAGAGGTTTATTTGGCTAACAATTCTGGTGGCTGAAAAGTTCAAAACTGGGCAACTGTATATGGTGAGGACTTCAGGCTGCTTCCACTCATAGCAGAAAGTGGAAGGGGAGCCAGTGTGTGAAAAAAAATTCACATGATGAGAGTGGAAGCAAGAGAGGGCAAATAAGGAAGCCAGATTCTTGGTAAAATAGATAGGCCACTAGCCAGACTAATCCATTTCCACTACAGCAAGATTTCATTCACCCCCAGTGCATTAATCTACATATGAGGCATCTGCCACCATGAGCCAAACACTTCCTTCCAGACTTCATCTCCAATACTGCTACATTGAGATGAAATTCAGTGAGTTTTGGCTGGGACGAATCACATCAAAACAATAGCATTATGCAAATAAATATAAAATGTAGAGAGTCAACAAAGCCAGAGGTCAATTTGTTGAAATAAATAATAAAACGAGTAATTTCCTAGCAAAGCTAATCAAGATTAAAAAGAGATGAATCATAAATTACCAATACTAGAGAGGTAATCACTACAGCTCTAACATATGTTAAATGAGGAAGTTATTATGAACAACTCTATGCCATTATTGGAAAATTTAGATAATAATGAAAACTTAATTAAAAAATGCAACTTACTAAAACTAACCCAAGAAGAAATAGAAAACAAGTTCATGTGATTGTTTTTAGTTGCATAACAAAGTTGATAACATTAATGTCTAACTGGTATTTAAGCAAAGCAAGATCTTAAGCAAACTAGAAATAGAAGTGAACTTTCCTAAGTGGATAAAAGATATTAAAAATAAAAACAAACAAACACCTATAGAAACACATACATTGACTCTTAATGGTAAAACATTATAAACTTTCCTCCTGAGATCAAGACTCAGGCAATAGAAGACTACTTCTAATTGGCATTCTTCTGGAAGTGGTAGCCAGTGCAATAAAGCAAGAAAATTAATAGAATTAGAAAGTTAGAAATAAAACTATCATCACTCACACTATATTTGCCTATAGTTATTAAAAACATAAAAATTAAAAAGTTATGATATATTCAATCAAACAAGTGAATTTAACAAGTTCACTGGACACAAAGTTAATATATGAAAGTCAATCACATTTCTAATTTAACAGCAATTAGAAAATGAAATGTAAATATCAATTATAATTATACATATGTATACAATTATACATAGATTACATATACATAATTTATACAATCATGTGTATATGTGTGTGCATAATTCAAAAGATATCTATAGAGAAAGTACAGATCTAAATAAATTGAGAACTATAACATGTGAAGATTCTCTTCAAATTGATCTAGAATTTTGATATAATTACTAGCAGAGATGTGTATGTGTATGTGTGTAAATTGGTGAGCAATTACTGACATGCTAGTAAAAATTAAAGTCATGAAAAAAGACAATCTTAGAAAGGATTTTATGGCAAACAAACTTACAACTTTTAAAATATGTTTTCTTTAATCATTTATTTCTCTAAAAATTTCAGAAAATGAGAGCATCCAATAGCCATAGCCAGATGCTCATCTCATTCTCTGTTTCTAACTCATCAATTTTACAGGTTTATTTTGTAATTGATTATAACAGAAGATAGCTCCGCTCCCATTTTTTCAGGTACAGTTTTGGGATCCATAGGGGGCCAAGGATGTTGAACTCATTAATAAATAACCTTCAAAAGGCTTGCAAGACACATTTGAAAATCTGCTCAAGTACATATTTTGAAAAGAGGCAATGGGGAAAAATAGTAAAGAAGTTAAAATATACTGTCTGAAGATGTTTTTAATGTTACAATTTGAAAGCAAAGAAATTATAGTAAGAACATAAATCATATGTATATCTGAAATTATATGTGTATCTGAAAGGTGATGCAGATACACATTTGGAAAAAAAAAGAGTCGCAGTATTTATTCAGAAGTATTTCACAGAGATGACTTTAATAGAGTAGACATAATTGGTAAACACGTTAAAGGCCTAGGAATCTTAGAATTAGTGATTTTTCATTTCACATCAATAGTCCTCAAGCTATTTTTCTGCTCCCACACAGCTTTTCAGGAATCACTTGTGGTCTTTATTCACTCAGTTGTGGGCAACATAGGGTAACTTCCATTTTCTCCTCTAGGATAAAGCTTCCCCATTGGGGTAAAATTTGGGATTTTGTTCTAGCATTTAAGTGATATCTTCTGCTCACAGAAGAGTCAGATTCATATTGCTTTGGTGGCTATTTTGACATGACTGTGGGTTGTTTGAGGATTCCTGCATCATAATGCAGCATTAACATTCAATGAATTATGTGTATCCCACAGAAGTCAATGAGAAAACTCACAAGGCAAAGTCTATCTGAGTGTGAAGCCGTTCTTTCTCTAAATCCCTTTGCACAGATAGACCCAGTGACCCAGCTGGATTACTGTAGAGTCCAGTGTTGGCCTGGAAATTCACAGTTAGACTGAAAAGGAATTTGGAATAGAAGTGGGCCTTTGAGAATGACAACAGTGTGTAGAGACAGATGCTAGAAAGAACAGCTGAGAAAGCATTGAAATCATCACAGGCTGAGTTCATAGTCCTTGAAACCTGTACTCCGTATCTTGATTAGCACAACTGCAAAGACCTCAAGCTTCTTTGACCCTTTTAAAAAATAATGACGTTCTCTACTAACAGATACTTTGATTTGGATGCTATTTTATGGTTATTATATCAAATTTCATAATTTTAAGAGAACAGTGTTTTCCTAAATTCAAGTTCAGCAGATTATCTAATCATTCTTTCTACTAATAAAAAGCTGCAGCTTTCACCCAAGATTTTATATACTCATAAATGTAAACATTGTTCTTCTTTTAATTCCAGATATTTAAACTTGGTGGGAGATAACACAATGTTTACAACATACTTGGAATAATTTTCATGTGAGTTTTCGATATTTTATATGCCTTTATCTGATTAGGGATACCAATTTATAGGACTGTTCTACTGATGTTCCTAATGAATCAGAAAAAAAAAAAAGTTGCTAAGTAATAAATTTACATTTACTAGTTTCTGTATTTTTTATTGACACAATAAATAAGTCAATAATACCAATCTGTTTTGAATAGCAACACCAAAAATATTACTTTCATATTCTATTGACCTTCACTTAGATATCTTTATGCTAATGTTTTCTCCTTTGGTATGTCATTATGGATTTATGACTTTTCAGATTTACTGTATATCATTGATCTTTGTCAATAATCTTTTGAGGCCCAATTGCCTCATCTTGGCCAATAGAAGCTCCCTTCAAATTATGCTTAGATCATTTCAAATCAGATTATTTCAATGTCACTGCATTATTTGTGACATATTTTTGCTTTCTGGCACAACATAATTATATAGGCTCATTTTTCCACTTTCAACCCAGACATAGAATCAGCTACTTATTTTCAAGGCACCATAGTTTCTCATAATGGGAAAATAGTATTGAATAGACAAGAATCTGAGTGCTCCTGTGAATAATTATGGTGGGGTGGTGTGGGGCACATGTCCTTGGCGATTTCTCTGGGCAAAGCTAATAAAGATGTATTCTGAATTTCTTTGTAAACTTATATGATTTTGCTTTTTATGTTTCTGATTCAGTTCTAATAGTACAGTGCCCATACCTGAATTTTACTTTATTTTCTCTTATACTAAGCATACTGAGTCCTAACAAACATATCTTTTAAAATTTACTAAAAATATAAGAAAAAAATCCAAAATAACAATTTAATGTTAGTGCAAAAATATAATTAGTGAATGAGTTCAATTTTGGGCAGTTCTTTTTGTTTCTATCACATTATGCTGTAGATTTGCAGTCAGATTATTTTGTTTTAGAATGATGATTCTCAAGCCTCATTGTGCGTCAGAATTGCCCGGAAGGTTTGTTTAAAACAAATAGCTGGGCTTTGTTCACTAAATTTCTGATTCAGTAAATTTGGGGTATGGCTGATAATTTGCATTTCCAATCAATTCCCTGGTTGGAGGGGGCCAAGATGGCCGATTAGAAGCATCTACAGCCCGTGGCATTCGTGGAGAGGAAAAAAAGGAGCGAGGGAATACAGCACCTTCAACTGAAATACTCAGGTAGTTGCACTGGGACTTATCAGAGAAACAACTCAACCCATGGAGAACGAAGAAAAGCAGGGTGGGGTGACAGCCCACCCAAGAGTGATGCAGAGCCAAGGGAATCCTCACCCCCAGCCAAGGGAAGCAGTGAGTGACTGTGTGACCCTGGGAAACCACACTTCTCCCACGGATCTTTGCGACCCACGGATCAGGAGATCCCCTTGGGAGCCCACTCCACTAGGGCCTTGGGCTCAACACACAGGGCTGTGTGGAGTCTTGGCAGAATAGCTGCTCAGACATGCAGAGAGACCCAAGAACTTGACATACTCCATCCCCAGGATCCCTAACAAACATATCTGCAACTCAGACACGGAGGGAGGTCTGCGCATACCCCTAGGAAGGGGGTGGAATCCAGGGAGCCAAACAGCTTCATTCTGCAGGCCCCACTTCCACAGTACCTCACAAGATAAGACCCACTGGCTTGGAATTCCAGCCAGCCACCCGCAACAAGGTGAAGACTGCCTGAGACTGAGCGGAGCTCTTGAGGGGAGGGGCAGGTGCCATCTCTGCTGTTTGGTGGATTCCGTCATTCCAGCCTGTGGGTTCTGAAGAGTCCAAACAGTCGAGACAAGGAAGGGTCCCCCCAAGCAATGCAACACAGAGGCTTTTCCAGATGTGGCAAGACTGGTTCATTAAGCAGGGCCTGGATCCAGTCCTCCTCACTGGGTGGGACCTTCCAGCCACACCTGCTGGCACTTTATTACTGACAGAGCTCTGATCTGTCCCTGAGACAGAGTGCCTGGGGGAGGGGAAGGCTGCCACCTGGGTTGGTTGGACAATTCAGCTGCCACCTGGGTTGGTTGGACAATTCAGCTGTTACAGCCTGTGGGCTACAGAGAGTCCAAGCTGACAGGGGCAGAGGCAGTTCCCCATGCCAACACAGCTGTTTTGTAGAGACTTGACCAGGCAGCTTCTTTAAGTGGGACCCTAATTCACTTCTCCTC
Source organism: Nomascus leucogenys (assembly GCF_006542625.1). Taxonomy (NCBI): domain Eukaryota; kingdom Metazoa; phylum Chordata; class Mammalia; order Primates; family Hylobatidae; genus Nomascus; species Nomascus leucogenys. Next base: position 74,207,576 of record NC_044400.1, read on the forward strand.
ACAGTAGGGATCCTCTCAGTGGGGTCCTCCCAGCCAGGGTTTCTGGCCACCGCTTCATGTTCTATGGAGCTGCCAGAGCTTCAATTTCTCCCTGGGACAGAGGACCTTAGGGGCAAGACAGGCCACCACCTTGGCCATTAGGCTCCTCAGCTGGTCCAGTCTGTGGGCCTTAGAAAGCCCAGACCAATCAGGGACTGAAGGGATCCCCAACACAGCACAGCTGCTCAAACGAAAAACAGCCAGACTGCTTCTTTAAGTGGGTCCCTGACCCCATACCTCCTGACTGGGTGAGACCTCCCACTGGGTCTCCAACCACCCCCTACAGGCACATTCGAGCCAGCAATAGGTCAGCACCCCTCTGGGACAGAGCTTCCAAAGGAAAGGGCAGGCTGCCATCTTCGCTGTTTTGCAGGCTTCGCTGGTGATACCTCCAGGTATGGAAAGAACCGAGGCAACTAAGGTCTGGAGAGAACCCCCAGAAAACCACAGCAGCCCTATAGAAGAATGGCCAGACTGTTAAAAGAAAAACAAAAACAGAAAACCACAACAACAACAAGAACAACAAAGAAAAACCACAAAAACCTCATCCAAATGTAAGCAACCTCAAGGATCTAAGGTAGATAAGCCCACAAAGATGAGAAAGAATTAATGAAAAGACACTGAAAACTCAAAGAGCTTGAGTGCCTCTTTTCCTCCAAATGACCGCAACACCTCTCCAGCAAGGACTCAAAAGTGGGCTGAGACCGAGACAGCTAAAATGACAAAAGTAGGCTTCAGAAGGTGGGCAGTAACAATTTCACCGAGTTAAAGGAGCACATTGTAACCCAATTCAAAGAAGCTAAGAATCATGATAAAACAATAAAGGAGCTGACAGCCAAAATAGCCAGTAAATAGAGGGGCATAACTGACCTGTTTGAGCTGAAGAACACACCACAAGAACTTCACAAGCAGTCGCAAGGATTATTAGCAGAAATGATCAAGCAGAGGAAAGAATCTCAGAGTGGGAAGACTGGCTTTCTGAATTAAGAAACACAGACAATAATAAAGAAAAAAGGAATGAACAAAACCTCTGAGAAATATGGGATTATGTAAAGAGGCCAAACCTATGACTGATTGGTGTACCTGAAAGAGATGGGGATAATGGAACCAAGTTGGAAAACGTACTTCAGGATATCATCCAGGAGAACGTCCCCAGCCTAGAAAGACAAGCCAACATTCAAATTCAGGAAATGCAGAGAACCCCAGTAAGATATTCCACAAGAAAGTCATCTCCAAGACACATAATCGTCAGATTCTCTAAGTTTGAAATGAAAGAAAAAAAAATGTTAACGGCAGCCAGAGAGAAAGTTCACATCACCTACAAAGGGAAGCCTACCAGACTAACAGTGGACCTCTCAGTGGAAACTCTACAAGCCAGAAGAGTTTGGGGGCCACTATTCAACATTCCTAAAGAAAAGAATTTCCAACCCAGGAGTTCATGTCCAGACAAACTAGGCTTCATAAGTAAAGAAGAAATAAGATTCTGTTCAAACGAGCAAATGGTGAGGGAATTTGTCACCACCAGACCTGCCTTGCAAGAGCTCCTGAAGGATGCACTAAATATGGAAAGGAAAAACCGCTACCATCCACTACAAAAACACACTGAAGTACACAGACCAGTGACACTATGAAGCAAACACATAAACAAGTCTGCAAAATAACCAGCTAGCATCATGACAACAGGATCAAATCCACATAAAACAATATTATCCTTAAATGTAAATGGGCTAAGTGCCCCAATTGAAAGACACAGAATGGCAAGATGAATAAAGACCCAAGACACATATGCTGTCTTCAAGAGACCCATGTCACATGCAAAGGCACATAAAGGCTTAAAATAAAGGGATAGAGGAAAATTTACCAAGCAAAGGAAAAACAGAAAAAAGGAGAGGTTGCAATCCTAGTTTCTGACAAATCTGACTTTAAACCAACAAAGATCAAAGAAAGACAAAGAAGGCATTACATAATGCTAAAGGGTTCAATTCAACAAGAACTAACTATTCTAAATATATATGCTCCCAATATAGGAGCACCCCATTCATAAAGCAAGTTCTTAGAGACCCTAAAGAGACTTAGACTCCCACACAATAATAGTGGGAGATTTTAACACCTCACTGACAATATTAGACAGATCATTGAGACATAAAATTAATAAAGATTTTCAGGACCCAAACTCAGCTATGGATGCTGTGGACCTGATGTCTACAGACCTCTCCACCCCAAAACAACAGAATATACATTCTTCTCATCACTGCACAGCACTTACTCTAAAATTGATAATATAATCCAAAGGAAAATATTCCTCAGCAACCAAAAGAAATCATAACAGTCTCTCAGACTACAGTACAATCAAATTAGAAGTCAAGATTAAGAAATTCACTTAAAACCACACAACTACATGGAAGTTGAACCACCTGCTCCTGAAAGACTTTTGGATAAATAACAAAATTAAGGCAGAAATCAAGAAGTTCTTTGAAACTAGTGACAGCAAAGATTCAACGTACCAGAATCTCTGGGACACAGCTAAAGCAGCGTACAGAGAGAAATTTATAGTACTAAATGCCCACATCAAAAAGTTGGAAAGATCTCAAGTTAACAACCTAAATCACAACTAAAAGAACTAGAGAACCAAGAACAAAAAACCGCAAAGCTAGCAGAAGGCAAAAATAACCAAGATCAGAGCTGAACTGAAGGATACAGACAGAAAAAAACTCTTCAAAAAAATCAATGAGTCCAGGAGCTGTTTTTTTCTTTTTGGAAAAATTAATAAAATAGATAGACCACTAGCCAGATTAATAAAGAAGAAAAGAGAGAAGATTCAAATAAACACAATCAGAAATTATAAGAGAGATGTCACCATTGACCCAACAGAAATACAAACAACCATCAGAGAATACTATAAACACCTCTATGCACATATACTAGAAAATCTAGAAGAAATGAATAAATTCCTGGACACTTACACACTCCCAAGTCTAAACAGGAAGAAACTGAATCCCTGAATAGATCAATAACGAATTCAAAAGTTGAGGCAGTAATAAATAGCCTACCAACCAAAAAAGCTGAGGACCAGACAGATTTACAGCTGAATTCTACTGGAAGTATAAAAAAAATCTGGCACTAGTTCTACTGGAAACATTCAAAAAATTTGAAAAAGAGAGACTTCTCCCTAACTCATTTTATGAGGACAGAATCATCCTGATACGAAAACCTGGCAGAGCTACAACAAAAGAAGAAAACTTCAGGCCAATATCCCTGACGCACATCAATTCAAAAATCCTCAACAAAATACCGGCAAACAATCCAGAAGCACATCCAAAAGCTTATACGCTATGATCAAGTAGGCTTCATCCCTGGGATGCAAGTTTGGTTCAACATACACAAATCAATAAATGCAATTCATCACATAAACAGAACTAAATAAAAAAAAACAGATCACTATCTCAGTAGGTGCAGAAAAGGCCTTAGATAAAATTAAACATCCCTTCATATTAATAACTCTCAGTAAACTAGGTTTTGAAAGAACATACCTCAAAATAATAACAGCCATAAAGGACAAACCCATAGCCAATATGATACTGAATGGGCAAAAGCTGGAAGCATTCCCCTTGAAAACCAGCACAAGATGAAGATGTCCTCCCTCACCACTCCTATTCAACATAATAATGGAAGTTCTGGCCAGGGCAATCAGGCAAGAGAAAGAGTATTCAAATAGGAAGCAAGAAAGTCAAACTATCTTTGTTTGCAGACGACATGATTCTTTATCTAGAAAACCTTATTGACTCAGCTCAAAAGCTTCTTAAGCTGATAAGCAAATTCAGTAGTTTCAGGATACAAAATCAACGTGCAAAAATCACTAGCATTCCTACACACCAAAAACAGGCAAGCTGAGAGCCAAATCATGAATGAACTCCCATTTATAGTTGCCACAAAAAAATAATAAAATACCTAGGAATACAGCTAACAAGGGAAGTGAAGGACCTCTTCGGGGAGAACTACAAACCACTGCTCAAAGAAATCAGAGATGACACAAACAAATGGAAAAACAGTCCACGGCAACGGATAAGAAGAATCATTATCATAAAAAGGGCCATACTGCCCAAAGTAATTTATAAATTCAATTGTATTCCCATTAAACTACCATTGACATTCTTCACAATTTAAAAAAAAACTATTTTAAAATTCATATGGAACCAAAAAAGAGCTCATATAGCCAAAACAACCCAAGTAAAAAGAACAAAGCTGGAGGCCTCACACTACTCAACCTCAAACTATACTGCAAGTCTACAGTAACCAAAACAGCATAATATTTGTACAAGAGCAGACACATAGACCAGTGGAATAGAATAGAGAACCTAGAAATAAGACTGCACACCTGCAACCATCTGGTCTTCCACAAACCTGACTAAAACAAGCAATGGCAAAATAATTCCCTGCTTAATGAATGGTTCTGGGATAACTGGCTAGCCATATGCAAAAGATTAAAACTGGACCCCTTCCTTACACCATATACAAAAATCAACTCAAGATAGATTAAAGACTTAAGTGTAAAATCCAAAGCTATAAAAACTCTAGAAGACAACCTAGGCAATACCATTCAGGACATAGGCACATGGAAAGATTTCATGACAAAGATGCCAAAAGCAACAGCAACAAAAGCAAAAATTGACAAATGGGATCTAATTAAGCTAAAGAGCTTCTGCACAGCAAAAGAAACTATAATCAGAGTAAACAGACAACCTACAGAATGGGAGACAATTTTTGTAATCTACCCATCTGACAAAGGTCTAATATCCAGAATTCACAAGGAACCTAAACAAATTTACAAGAAAAAAACAACCCCATTAAAAAGTGGGCAAAGGTCAAGAACAGACACTTCTCAAAAGAAGACATACATGTGGCCAGCAAACACATGAAAAGAAGCTCAACATCACTGAACATTAGAGAAATACAAATCGAAACGATGTGGTATCATCTCACGCCAGTCAGAATGGCTATTACTACAAAGTCAAAAAAAACAACAGATGCTGTCAGGATTGTGGAGAAAAAGGAATGCTTTTACAGTCTTGGTGGGAGTATAAATTAGTTCAACCATTATGGAAGACAGTATGGCAATTCCTCGAAGACCTAGAGGCAGAAATACCATTTGTCCCAGCAATCCCATTACTGGGTATCTACCCAAAGGAATATAAATCATTCTATTATAAAGATCCATGCATGTGTATGTTAATTGCAGCACTATGTACAATAGCAAAGACATGGAACCAATCTAAATGCCCATCCATGATAGACTGGATAAAGAAAATGTGGTACATGTACACCATGGAATACGATGTAGCCATAGAAAGGAACAAGATCATGTCCTTTGCAGGGAGATGGATGGAGCTGGAAAGCCATTATCCTCAGTAAACTAATTCAAGAACAGAAAATCAAATACCGCATAGTCTCACTTATAAGTGGGAGCTGAATGATGAGGACACATGAACACATAGTGGGGAACAACACACAATGGAACCTGTTGGAGGGTGTGGGGTGGAAGGAGGGAGAGCATCAGGAAGAATAGCTAACGGATGCTGGGCTTAATACCTGGGTGATGGGATGATGTGGGTAGCAAACCACCATGGCACACATTTAACTACGTAACAAACCTGCACATCCTGCACATGTACCCCTGAACTTTAAAGTTGGAAATATAAATAAATAAATAAATTCCCTGATGCTGCTGCCACTAGTCCACGGACCACACTTTGAGAATCATTTTTCTAGAATCAATTATACTTGTTCACTCTCTATGGCTGCAATTACTTATCTGATCTATAGTGTTGCTTCAGGACTTTATGCTGATTTTCAATCTGATGCTGTTGGCATTTCAACAGTTGTCACTGGTAAATTCAAACATAGCAGAGGTTACGTAGATAGTCAGAATATTATGAAAGAGGGATGTTCTCTACCTTAGGTTGGTTTAAAAAAAAAAAAAAGAAAGAAAAGAAACACCTCCACCAGACCAGCTCTGTCTTCAAAATTCTGCACAGTAGTTTCATTTCATCATTATCTGATACTACCTACAATGACTTAGTACTTAATGTTAAGTACAAGATATCTATATTTGCTTCCTGGTTGAATAAACCGATTCTGTCTCCTATGATTTAATTTCTGATAATGTAGAAACACATTTATTTCACATCTACCGTTCTCTTGCCACTTTATCAGGTTATATATGTATTGGTGCAATGAGAACATCCTAAATAGTACCTTAAGAGAGTACCAGCCAAAATATTAAAATTTCCACTGAGGAATCAAAAAAAAATCCCTAGTACCTTAGATTCCATACGATTAATAAAGAGAAATGAAAGGAATACAAGCTCTTGAGGTTTGACTTGAAAAAATGTATTATTTCTATATTCGTTTTAGTTGGAGAAAATCTAGTTTAAGACCTCAGTTTCTCAGAGGCATTAACTTAATGCTAGACATGCTCAAACTTCACAAAGTAATCAAACATTCAAATGTGTTATTAACAATATGACTAGCATATATACAAATAAAATACAATTACATTTTTAAATGTCAGCAATTGAAAAGAGCGTCCAATATTACAAACTTAAGCCATGATTAGAAAGTACAAGTGCAAGCTTTTCTACAGATGCGTATAACTTCCAGCTAACCAGGATCCAATGCCTAGAAGCATTTCATAAGACATGAATGTTGAAAATTGTAATACATTTTAACTGCTATAGTTCATTTTAAGTCCCATATGTTAGATCATTTACATAAATACTTTACTATTTAGTTTAGTTTTAGTGCAGAAACCCAAATCTTAAGTAAAATTAAATATTCATGTACTAAAATTTCTGATTTATTTTATTTTATTGTTGTTTATAGAGACAGCGTGTTGCTCTCTTGCCCAGGGTGAGGTGAAGTCCCGCTGTCATAGCTCACTGCAGCCTCAAACTCCTGGACTAAAGTGATCCTCCTGTTTCAGGAGGATGCATGTTCCATTTTATTAAATAGACTTTCATCTTATTTTTTGTATTAAAAAATACACAATCCCTAGGTTTGGGATAAATGTTTTGAAAATCTTGATATTAATAAAAGAAGTATTTTGTAAAGAAAAATGTGATACTTTTTTCCTTTTTCAACTTTTCAGTTCATGGGGTACATGTGCAGGTTTGTTACATGGATAAATTCTATGTCACTGGGGTTTGGTGTACAAATCATTTCATTACCCAGGTAGTAAGTATAGTACCCAATAGATATATTTTTTTAAGCCACATTCTCCTCCCACCCTCCAATCTCAAGTAGACTGCAGTGTCTATCATTCTATTCTTTCAGTTCATGAGTACTCAATGTTGGGCTCCCACTTATAAGTGAGAATATGTGGTATTTGCGTTTTCTGTTCCTGCATTAATTCACATAGGAAAATGGCCTCTAGTTGCATCCATGTTACTGAAAATTCAGGACATGATTTCATCCTTTTTTGTAGCTACATAGTATTCCATGGTGTATGTGTACTCACTACATTTTCTTCATCCAGTCCACCATTGATGGGCATCTAGGTTGATTGTATGTCTTTGCTATTGTGAATGGTGCTGTGATGAACACAGGTGTGCATGTGTCTGTTTGGTAGAATAATTTATATTCCTTTGGGTATATACCCTGTAACGGTATTGCTGGGTTGAATGGTAGTTCTATTTTAAGTTCTTTGAGAAATCACCAAACTGCTTTCCACAGTGGCTGAACTAATTTACACTCCTACCAGCAGTGTACATGTGTTCTTTTTTTCTCTGCAACATTGCCAACATCTGTTATTTTTTACTTTTTAATAATAGCTATTCTGACTGGGGTGAGATGGTATCTCCTTGTTGTTTTGATTTTCCTTTTTCTGATGATCAACAATGTTGAGAATTTTTTCATATGCTTGTTGGTCGTGTGAAGAGGTACTGGTTTTGCTATGAGGTAAGATTTTAAGGCTCTTGGCCTCAAGACCAACCATTTTATTAATTCCTAGGCCTGTGGCCTGTTATTAGCCCCAAATTAAAACTTCACTAGAAAATTACTAGTTTAAAAAATGTTTAATTTTTATAACTTTTTGTTTTAGATAGAATTTCATTTTGAGTGTTATCCTGTTCTTGCTAAAAATCAGCTACATATACTGAAAATATTCAGATACAAATTTGTCACATTTCATATGTTTCACCATATACATTGTAACAGTTTTTCTGAGAGGTCCTTTCCAAACAAATACATCTCAAGACCAAAATATTTCTGAACTTTATTTTTATTTTAACAAATTAATAATATATTTTTAAAACTTCAAGCATTCTTTTTTTTTTTTTGCATGAAAAACAATGTGGTGGTTTTAAAACATGGTCACAAATTTGTTGACACTTTTCCCACCAGTGAGGTATGTGTCCTCTACCCTTGAATCTGGGCTCTGAGTCTTCTTGACTAATAGATGAGAATGATGCTTAAGGCCAGACCCAGGTGTTAAAAAACTGGTAGCTTCCATTTTCTCTCTTTATTCTTATTCTTAAAACCCAGCCACCATGCTGTGAGGAAGCCCAAGCCACTCCGTAGAGAAGCCCACTGAGAAAGGAACAACTTGCCAGCCCTGTGACTAAGTTATCTTGCAAGTCAATCCTCTAGCTGTGGTTGAGCCACCCTAGCTACTGCTGCATGGAACGGATAAGCTATCCCCATCATCCAAATCACAAATTTCTCAGCAAAACAAATGGTGATTGCTATTTCAGCCACCAAATTTTAGTGTGGATTATTGTGTTGTAATGGCTGCTTACAATCATATAGTAAATAATCAGAATAGAACTCTTACAGCTATGCATATTTATATGTTAGTATCTTCTAAATGCTTTCTGCTAAACTAAAACAAGTTTAAAATCTGATAATTCTTCTCCATCAAAACTTTACAATAAATTACTCTAAGCAGAGAAAGTTACTGAAATGTGACCTATTTCCACTTGTAGTTTTCAAAAATCAAGGTTCACACTGAAAGAGTTTCTTTGTGGTGATGGAAAAGCCCTAAATCCAGATTGTGGTGAGGATTGCCTGAATCTGCACATACACCAAAAATAAAATTAAAAAATTGTGAATGTAAACCTTTTGGAATCTGAATAAGATTTGTCTTTGAGTTAATATTACTGCACCAATGTCAATTTCCTGGTTTGGGCAATTGTGTTAGTCAACTTGGGCTGTTATAACAAATACCTTACAATGGGTAATATAAACAATAGAAATTTATTACTCACAGTTCTGGAGGCTGGGAAGTCCAAGATCAAGGTGCCAGCAGATTCAGTGTCTGGTGAGGGCCTGTTTCTCATAAATGGTATCTCCTGTGCCTGTGCATGGTGCAAGAGGCCAGGAACTCCCTTAAACCTTTTTTCTAAGGCCACTAATCTCATTCATGAAGGTGATCTCGTTCATGAAGGTGGATCCTTCATGAGTTAATCACTTCCCAAAAGGCCCTGCCTCTTAATACTGTAACAATAAGTATTTGTGTGTGTGCATAAGTGTGTATATATGTATGTGTGTATATATATGTATATATATGTACTTGTACATACACACAAACACACACACACATATATATATATACACTCGCATATGTTTTGGAAGGGAGAGGGCACCAACATTCGGATGATATCAACAATGTATCATGTATTTTAGAATATTGGCATTTAGGAGAAACTCGGTGAAAAGTATGTAAGAACTCTGTCCCATTTTTGTAACTACTAGTGAGACAAACTATTTCAAAATTAAAAGTTATAATTAAAAATTAAGGTCTGAACAATAGAAAAATCAATTTCAGTAAGACAACTCATCCTGGAGAGACGTGTTTGGTCCATTTATTGTGGACAGAAGAGCAACCACTGGTTGCCTTTAGGATGGTTTTTAGGATGAGCACTCTTAAGAGCTCAGAGACTTTAGTGATGATACTTCAAAGGCTTATTCTTATATTGATGCAGACAATTTCACAGAGAGTCTGCCATACTCAGTGAAGGAAAATACAGGGGTGTAGGTACTTGATTCAAGGGTGGTTTTAAATATACTGAAAAATGCAGAGGTGACTGAGCTTTATTTGGACACTCATTTATTTGGGTGCTCTGGATGCTTTAGCAGCCCTACAATTTTCCAAACCTGTAGATAAAGATCTTCCCTTTCTCAAATATATGAGTATTTTGATCTTCACATGGGGAACCTTATACAAACATTTCTGGAAGGTTTCTCTAGCTTCTTAATAAGGTTTGGAAACCTTCCACAGACATGCTATAAAGGACATAGTAAAGAACTTTATTATTCTTCTTTTTAAAAAAAAAAATAGAGACAAAGTCTTGCTCTATCACTCAGGTTTGAATGCAGTGGTGTGATTATAGCTAACTATAACTTACAACTCCTGGGCTCAAGCAATCCTCCTGCCTCAGCCTCTTGAGTGGCAAGGACTAAAGGCTCATGTCATCATGCCTGACTAATTTCTTAATTTTTTGTAGAGGTGGGTTCTTGCTAAGTTGCCCAGGCTGGTCTCAAACTACTGGCCTCCAATGTATCTTCCACCTTGGCCTCTCAAATTTCTGGGATTATAGGTGTGAGCCGTTGTGCCCAGCCAGATTTCATCATTCCTCTGTGAACCTAATTTTCCTTCATATACTTTGTTCCCATTTGACAAGATAATGAATTTTCCAGGTGTTCTCTTCCATGATTAAGGAGCCATGAGAAGAACACTGCCAATTGGTGCCATCTATAAGGTCCTACCTTATCTCCTAAAGCATTTTATTAGCAGGGTGCCATTATAGTTTAACAAACACTATGAGCAGGGGTAAGACACCTTGATAACTCCAAGATTCAGAACAGTCTAGTGTTTGAAATGGAGCTTATGCAAAGAAAAATAACCGTTTTAAATAAGGAGTATGGGGAGCACAGAAAAGATAGAAAACCGGATAGTCAGACTCAATCTGTGCTTCCTATGTAGAAGGGCAAAAGCCTTATTGAACTGTAAATCTCTCAGAGATAAAGCTTTGCTGCAGAATCCCCAGGAGGCAGAGGGGAGGAAGAAGAACAATAAAAAATGGAGACCTCAAAGGGTCTTACCATATGTGCATTCAATTTGCACTTTGTAACCGTTTTCCATTTGTCTTGAAAGCCAAGATTACAACCTTGTATGTGTGTGTGTGTGTGTGTGTGTGTGTGTGAACATAAGACTGCAACATGGAAATGTTAAAACATGTGTTTTTGTTTTTTTGTTTTTTGTTTTTTTGTTTGTTTGTTTTTTGTTTTGTTTTTAGGCAGAGTCTCGCTCTTGTTGCCCAGGCTGGAGTGCAATGGCACGATCTCAGCTCACCACAACCTCTGCCTCCCAGATTCAAGTGAATCTCCTGCCTCAGCCTCCCGAGTAGCTGGGATTACAGGCATGTGCCACCATGCCCAGCTGATTTTGTATTTTTTAATAGAGACAGGGTTTCTCCATGTTGGCCAGGCTGGTCTCACACTCCCATCCTCAGGTGATCTGCCCGCCTCAACCTCCCGAAGTGCTGGGATTACAGGCATAAGCCACTACACCCGGCCATTATTGTTTACTAAAATATCTGCATGTGGAAAGAAATGAGGAGAATATGCCAGCCAGAAGCAAGAATGACTGCTTCAGTTCTTAATGATCCGGGTTTTCTCAGGTTGTGCCTTATTCACGAGTACCACTCAAGATTCCATTTCTCCCATACTACCTCCCCAAAACAAGCACAGTCCACTTCAGAATTAGTTTGAAGATCCATTTCAGAGGGGGACTCTGAGCTCACAAGACATCCACCTAAAAAGCCTGATAATAGATGCATGAAAAATGGTTCAAACATAAATTTTAATATCAGGGAAAGAGCTATAACAGAGTTGGAATATGTGGCCCTGCCAAATCTCATGTTGAACTGTAATCCCTAGTGTTGGAGGTGGGGCCTGGTTGAGGTTTTTGGGTCATGGGGGCAGATCCCTCATGCCTTGGTGCTAACCTTGCAATAGCGAGTGAGTTCTTGGGAGACCTGATTTTTTTTTGACTTGTGTAGCAAACCCCAACCCTTACTCTTTGTTGCTTCTGATCTTACCGTGTAATGTTCCTTCTCCCACTCACCTTCCACCATGAGTAAAGTCTCCTTGAGGCCTCCCAAGAAGCTGAGCAGATGACAGCATCATGCTTCCTGTACAGCCTGCAGAACTGTGAGCAAATTCAACCTCTTTTTTTTTTTTTAACAAATTACTCAGTTGCAGGTATTTCTTTATAGCAAAGCAAAAGTGGCCTAATATAAGCAATACATGATGTAAGATATATATTTGAGAATAGATTTCAATCTATGCATTGAAAACTAGGAGAATCACAGTAAACAAGATAAGGTGGCTCTCTGAAATGGGATGTTGATAAATATCTGAAAAGATTACAGAAGTTCCACAGGAGAGGCAAGGAGGATGGCAGTGAGAGAGCAAAACACAAAGGGTAGTTTTTGTTACTTGAGTTTTTAAATTTTAGAATATACAACATAAAGAATTATGTTTGTTGGGTTTGTTGGTTGTTTGCTTGTTCTTTATGTAGGGCTTATTTCCCTTATCAAAGAACAAAGTTGTAGGAATTACTCTGATAGATATTAAATTTTATTATAAAGATATAGTATATATGAGAGTACTAGTGGCACAAAGATACACAAATTAGAACAGAAGCAGATCTATACAGAGAGGAAGATTTGATTTATGAGTAAGAAAGAACTATAGAATAGTACAGAAAGAACTTTTGTCCAATAAATTACACTGGGTCAAGTGAATATCCACACTGAAAGAAAATGAAACTTTATCCTTTCTCCATACTATATATAAAAAATACATTTCAGGTAAACAATCTTTTAGGAAATAGCATTGAATAATATTCCTATGACCTTTGAGTCGACAAAGGGACCTGAAAAGCATTCACCAAAAAGGATAGATTGGTCAGCTAGACTACACTAAAATTAGGAACTTCTGGTCAACAATAAGAGAATAGAAATGTAAGTCATAAAGTAGAAAATATTTGCAATATATATAAACAACAAAAGACTCATATTCAGAATATGTGTATACAAATATATACTTATTTATATCATAAATATAAATAAATGTACAGTAGGCTATATATATATGTATTTAAATTCTAATAATCAGTACAAAAAAGGGGCAGAAACCCCGATTTTAAAAGCTATAGTTACAAGTAGGCACTTCACAGAAGACAATATCCAAATAACCAGGAAACATATGACAAGTTGCTCAACATCTTTTTTAAGGAAATACACATTAAACCACAATGAGAGACCACTCTGTGTCCACCAAAATGGCTCAAATGTTAAGACCGCCAATACCACCTACGATGAGGACAGAAAATAAAATTTTCATAACCTTCTGGTAGGCATATCTATTGATACAACCACTTCCGAGAACAGCTTCTATACTAAAACTAAGTGTTATGACCTATCCAGCTTATGACTCAGCCATTACTTTCCTCAGAAATGAGAGCTTATGGACAGTCATGTTCATAGTGGCAAAATTCAATAATATCTCTAAGGCAAAAACAACTCAGATGTCCGAGAACAGTAAACTGAACAAATGAATGGTGGTATATGAAAATCTGCCTGCTGTTGCTATGTGCAACAACTTGGCTGGGCCTCACAAACATCATGATAAGTAAAGAAAGGCAGACACAAAACAATATTGTCTATATAATTCTAGTATATATAAAGTTCAAAAACAGGCAAAGCTGATCTATGGTGTTAAAATTCAGGGTGACTTCTGGGCAGGAGGGGTTTCCTGTACGTAGGTGTAATGGACAGTATAGGGGCTTGAGATCCTTTATACTTTTTCTGTGCCCTGCCTCCAGCCCCATTCACTCCCACCTTTGCCTCTCAGGGACTTTCAATGGCCAGTACTTGCTGCGCCTTCGTGGACAAAGTTTTGTCCAAGGGCACAGAGAGCCAAAAGGATCTAAGAGTTTGTATTTTCTCTCCCCATGGGGTCATTACCACTGATTATCACTGGGAATAAGGAATCCAGGCCCCATGACATGGAGCAGGGCAACCCTGAGACATACCCCACTCCTGAGGTCTCTCGCAAAGTCAGACTGAAGCTACCCTGCAGGAATTTTTTTACTATGACACCACCCTTCCTCACCTTCCCTATCCTGCTTCTCCTACTATGTCAATTGCCTTCCCTGGTGATTTACTCAATAATTCACTTGCACACAAATTCTCATCTTGTTATTTGCTTTTGGAAAAACTAATCTGAATCAGCTGGCAATATTCAGCTTCTGTTGAAAAGACTTGTTGAAAAAAGAAAGTATTGGCTATGCTGATATGGATAATTCATCCATGTATATAATCATACTTAAAAAATTTTTTTATGTATTATTCCTTTTTTATTATTCTCATTTTTATTTTTTTTATTTTTGAGGCAGGGCCTCCCTCTGTCACCCAGGCTGGAGTGCAGTGGCATGATATCAGCCCACTGCAACCTCCACTTCCCAGGCTCAAGCAATCCTCCCACCTCAGCCTCCTGAGTGCTATGACTACAGGCACACACCATGACACCTGCCTAATGTTTGTACTTTTTGTAGAGACAGGGTTTCGCCATGTTGCCCAGGCTGGTCTCAAAATCCTGGGCTCAGGTAATCCACCTGCCTCAGCCTCTCAAACTGCTAGGATTACAGGTCTGAACCACCGTGCCAGGCCTATATTATTCTTAAATAAGGAAAGGTTTATTTTCTTATGAGTATTCCAAACCTTGTGACCAATATATTCCAGAATTATGCCCTAGAAAATTTTCATATATGGCTAGCCAGGTTATGCAGTGATTTATGTTTAGAAGAATTCATTACAAGGTTATTGTAATAGCAAATAAATTTTAAAAACTGTACGTCCAAAATTAAGTGGTAAATTTAATAAAATATGTTATATCCAAGTGATTTAATACTATTTATTTACTATAAAACACTTAAAATGGTTTAATGACATGAAAATGCTCAAGTATTATTAAATATAAAAAATCAAATTATAAGGCAGTACATATAATATAGTTTCCATTTGGAAAACTAAAGTATCTTTATGTGTTTTTATGTATTTTTAATGTATATCAAGACAGTAGCACCAGCTATCCCTAGGAGGTAAGTCCATAGCTAATATTTCACTCTTAAGTCATCTCCATATTTTCTCAGTTTTCTATAATAAATGTGCTTACATTTTAACCAGAAATGTGAAAAAAAAAACAAAAGAAAAACAAAATATTTCCTCTAATAATAGCATACAATAATGTCCACATCTCTGGAAATAAAGTAGCCTTTAAAAATGGGTTAATATCACATTTTTCAGGATGACTACTCTTTAAAAAAACACAGTAAGTTACAAGTGTTGGTGATGATGCAGAGAAGTTGGAACACTTGTGCATTGTTGGTGGAAATGTAAAATGGTGCAGCTACTATGGAAAGCAGCATGATAGTTCCTTAAAAGGTTTTTTAAAATTTACACTACCAACAATAGTATATAAGTGTCCCTTTTTCTCCACAACCTCGCTAGCATCTGTTATTTTCTGACTTTTTAATAACAGTCATTCTGACTGGTGTGAGATGGTATCTCATTGCGGTTTTGATTTGTATTTCTCTAGTGATCAGTGATGTTGAGCTTTTTTTCATACGATTGTTGGCCTCATGTATGTCTTCTTCTGAAAAGTGTCTGTTCATGTCCTTTGCCCACTTTTTTATGGGGTTGTTTTTTTTTTCTTACAAATTTATTTATGTTCCTTATAAATGCTGGATATCCGACCTTTGTCAGATGCATAGTTGGCAAAAATTTTCGCCCGTTCTGTAGGTTGTCTGTTTACTCTGTTGTTTCTTGTGCTGTGCAGAAGCTTTTCAGTTTAATTAGATTCAATTTGTCAATTTTTGCTTTTATTGCAATTGCTTTTGGCATCTTCGTCATGAAATCTTTGTCCATGCCTATGTCCTGAATGGTATTGCCTAGGCTGTCTTCCAGGGTTTTCATAGCTTGGAGTTTAACGTTTAAGTCTGCAGTCCATCTTGGATTGATTTTTGTATATGGTATAAGGAAGGGGTTCAGTTTCAATCTTCTGTATAGGGCTAGCCAGTTATCCCAGCACCAGTAAAAATAAAAATAATTACCATATCATGAAGCAATTTATACTTCTGGTTATATATCTGAACACATTAAAATAGGATCTTAAAGAGATATTTGTATACTGAGGTTCAAAGCAGCATTATTTATAGTCACTTACAAGTGGAAGCAACCCATGTGTCCATGTATCTTTATCAATGATAAAGAAATAAACAAAATGTAACATATATATAAACAACAGACTAATATTTAGCCTTATAAAGGAAGGAAATTCTGACATGTTTTGACATGGATGAACCTTGAAGACATTATCCCAGATGAAATAAACCAGTCACAAAAAGGATAGCTATTGTATTATTCTACTCATACAAGGTATCTAGAGCAGCCAAATTCATAGAAACAGAGAGCACAACGGTGGTTTCCAGGGATGGGCAGGGGGTGGGGGGAAATGGGGGATTGCTGTTTAAGGAGTATAAAGTCACAGTTTTACAAGCTGAAATAGTTCTGGAGATTGGTTGCACAACAAACATGAACAAACTTAGCGCTACTGAACTGTACACTTAAAAGTAGTTAAGATAGTAAATTTTATATTATGCATGCTTTACCACAATTTTTTTAAAAAAGGATAGATACTGCTATTTTCATTTAATGAATGTGTGAGTTGGAGTAATTCTAAGACTTGCAGTTTCAATCCTAGCACTGTCCTGCAAATGTGCACTCTGCTAATTAGCTCTGCATGGTCACTGATGGCTTTCTTTAATCTTGAAACTTTAAGCACTAGACCAGCTTTGTCCAATATAACTTTCAATGGTGGAATTATTTTTTTTTTTACTTTTACCTTCGTTCTTTCTTTTTTTTTTTTTTTTTTTTTTGAGGCAGTGTCTCACTCTCTTTCCCAGGCTGGAGTGCAGTGGTGCCATCGCAGCTCACTGAAGCCTCAACTTCCTGTGTTCAAGGGATCCTTCTACTTCAGCTTCCCAAGTAACTGGGATCACAGGAGCATGTCACCATGTCCGGCTAATCTTTTGTTCATTTTATTTTTTGTAGAGATAGATTCTCACCATGTTGCCCAGGCTGGTCTCAAACTTCTAGGCTCAAGTGATCCTCTGGCCTCAGCCTTTGAAAGTGCAAAAATTACAGGTGTGAGCCACCATGCTCAGCTGGAATTTTCTATATTTGTGTTATCCAGCTAGGTAGCTGCTAGCCACATGTGGCTACTGAGCACTTGAAATGTGACTAGTGTTACTAAGCACCTCTATTATTTTCTTTTATTTAATTATACATAATTTTAAGTATCTACATGTGGCTAGTGACTACATATTAATGGCTGTCCAGATTTTAATATTCATCCTCTTCTACCACTGGACAGACTTTTATTGCAATAATTTTCAGAAAACAAAAGCTAAACTTTCCCCCAAAAAAACGTTCCCATTTTCTCTTCTTGACAGATTACAGTTATCCCAGGTGTTAGAATGATATCCCCTAAACACTGTGCTTTCTCTGCCATTCCCACATAAAGAGCCTTCTCTATGATATCCCTTTTTATTTGCTCTGCTGGCAAACATTTGTCATTGTGAAACAGCTGATAAGCACTTTGCTGGGTCTCCAATTGTTATCAGATTACAAGGGCCTGTAGGGGATCATTCGTGAAGCTCAAGTCAAGACAGTTAAAGTAATTTGGGGGGAACTACAGCTGTTCAGGTCTAATCAGCTGCTGCTGGGATGCTGTTATTTTACCTGGGGAAGTCAGGCATTCAGAGAGATGGCTGGCCTAATTATAGAATAAGCTACATAGAGAAGGCACCAAAACAAACTATTGAGGGAGGCAAGGAAAAGCATTGGAATCAGATGGCTCTGGGCTTACTTCCATCTATGCTGCATACTATCTATCATCTCGAACAAGTCCAAAACTGCTCTGATGCCACCATATTTTGGATCTACAGGATGAGAATAATAGCGCATTCAGATGATTAAGCCTGGCATAGAAAGATCAATCAGTAAATGGCATCTGCTAAAAATGGCTAACTCCGTGTCCCATGCTCTTTGTTCAATTACTTCATCTTCATCTCTGCGTTTATTTGGCTGTGACAGAAATAAGATAGTTATAGCCCCACCTGCTTTTCAAGGAAGGTATCCCTGTGGGCTTGGCCCTTAATTTTGCTTGTCAAAATAATATGTTGCAGAGATAAGTCACTGAGTAATCTATTTAGTTAAAAGGAAGTTACATTGTTTATTTGCTGGGTTTGTTGTTTTTGTTCTTGTTTTTCTTTTGGCCTGGAGGTGGGCTGGGAATGGAAGGGAATCCAAGATATGGGAGATGGACCAAAAAGCTGGATGTGCCGGGAGCAGTAGCAAGAAGTTAAAACACAACTCTGGTACAGCCAAAAAACGACTTTGAAGACTCGGAATATCTCTAGGAATTCTTAAATTATTGGCTGTCAAGCATGTGGTGTAAATTCTTCCTTTCACACTCTTATAAATTGTTTCATAGAATTTTCTTTGCTTATTAGAGCTTTTTGCATGAATGGATGCCTTTTTAAGAAACTCAATGAGATGCCCAATTCTGCATCCATATGAGTGTGAGGCTAAAACAAAGATAGAATTGGCATACATCTGGGTCGCCCATTCATCTACCCATTCTTCTAGAGTTTTGATCCACCAGACTTTATCGAGATTACTTTCTTGAGCATCTCATCATGTAAGATATCACCAGGCCAAAGGAAGGAGTTACAGTCTTTGTCTTAAGGATCTTATGGTATAAGAAGAAGGACAAGTATGATATTAAGGGACCTGGAAAGGTATGTTGAAGAATTTCTAGCACATCTGCCTCATTTCACTGATAAAGAAAAATAGGGCTTTCAGGCTCAGTAGGGCCAAGTGATTGCTGCTTAGTGTCACAGCCAGGGCCTAGAGCTTTAATTTTGGATACATAGAATAATGGTCTTTTTGTTACACTGATAAAGCCAAATGCCACATCCAGAGAAAGGAGAGGCTGATCTTTCCGTAATTATCTCAACCAAGTCTAATAACAAGGTATTATCTGAGATGGGCTGTGTCAGATAATATTAATTGTTTTCCGGTATCTCTTTTTCCCTTTGTCTTCAATGTTAGAGCAACAAACAAAACAATCCTAGTTCTTAGCTAAGTCTCTATTCTCTAGCTCCTAGTGTGCTCAAATGTCATCCTGTGTGTATGTTTGACTGGTGAGGAGAAGCTATCCATGAATTGCCTTGTGCACTTCCAGGAAGTTCCCCTAAAGGGTGGCAATGGGTCCTTAACCCCCCATGCCCCACCTCTACGACAGCCCTCTGCTATGACTAGGTAGATCAGCTCAAATCACTTTATGTACAGCATGCTTTGATTACCTCTACCCCTCCTAGGTACCTATTTATTTGTTTGCTCTAATTTTCTGTACCATGTATTCTCTCTTCAACTTTGGAATCGTATTTATCCTTAAAGTCCCAGCATAAGCCCTACCTCCTTCAAAAATCTTTTGCTAATGCTATGGTCTAAATATGTTTGTCACCAGCCCTCCCAATTCATATGTTGAAACCTAATCACCGAGGCAATGTTATTAGAAGATGGTGCCTTTGAAGGTGATTAGGTCATGAGGTTCTGCCCCCACAAATGGAATTAATATCCCTGTAAAAGAGGATCCAGAGAGCTATCTTGCCCTTTTGCCATGTGAGGACACATAGAAGGTGCCATTGATGAGGAACATGCCCTCACTGGACACAGAGTTTGCCAGTGCTTTGATCTGGGACTTCTGGCCTCTAGAACTGAGCAATGCATTTCTGTCATTTACAAATCACTCAGTCTAAGATATTTTGTTATAGCAGCCCAAACAGAGTAAGATAGATGACAACACCAACCTTCATTAACAATTTCTGCAGTCACCACAGGTATCAGCTATGTCAAGGCAAAGGCTTGAAGCCCATTCATGTAAACACTCCAGATTCCTCCACTACCTCTAAGGCTCCTCCACTGAACACCAATCCTTTGCAGAGCATAGTGTGTGTGTGTGTGTGTGTGTGTGTGTGCGCGCGCGCGCTCAAGTGTGCATGTGCAAGTGTGTGTGCATGCTGGTGAGAGGAAGGAGAGTGGAAAGAAAAAATATCCATTAGTGTGGCTAACAGAACATGGCTAAAGAAATACAGTGAAGGCGACCAAAACTACCAAACTATACAAAAACATTTGCCCAGTGTTTTAGGGTACCAAAGTATGTAAGTATATGTGCAGTGAACTATTATCTACTCCATGAAGACCAAGGAAGAAGGAGAAATTGACATGGGACCACCTACACTTGGCACAAAAAGCCTAAACTAAATTGCTGGAGGAAACAAAGCATTCCATATTGAGACATAAAATGAATATATGTCTAAGACTTTAATTCATTAATTAATGAGGGAAGTGGAAAAGATGTTACAACTTTTTAGAGGAAAAGACAAAGAATCCAAAATGTACACATAGTAAAAGAATGTTAGCACGGGCCTGCAAAACCTTATCTGTCCACTGGACAATAATCAATTGCATTCCACTGGGCACAATTTGCTTTTATCTAGGCAAACCTATTTGCATTGCTATCAGTTTTCTACAACTTAACTTCTATCTTCCCAGAGTTGTAAAACAGCCAAATCAAAGACAAAAGCTCAGGACATGATAAAATCAGATAATCCCCAGAGGCTTCATCATTCCATTGAAACAGGATATCCACATATTTCTTTAGTTCATTCCAAAGTCTTATGTTTTTCATTTTACTACTTATTTCTTCAACTTAACTTTCTGTCACTCATTTCTAGACAAAGTTTGGTCCTCACAGCTCCTCAGTTAACTCTTTCTTGTTCCCCAGGTCTTCTGGACATGTGATCACCAACCCCTCCTTTGACACTACCCCTCCTCTTCAGCCCACCCTCCCATACCTACTCACCTCTTTTCCTTCCTAGTCTCATTTTGAAGATCTCTTTCTCAGATAAGCCCTCCTGGACCCCAAAACTAGATAGGATCTCCTTTTTTGTGCACATTTCTAATGCCAGATGCTTGCTCATTTTATGTTTGTAAGCTCAATGGATAAGGTCTCTGTTTAATGCCTGGTGCAGTGAGAAAAAAAAAATCAATGGACTTAAGTCAATCTCAACATTCTCATGTATAATGAGAGAAATGATCCCTGCCTAACTACTGTCAAAATTGGAGTATCAAATCAGACCTACAGACAATGACAAATGGGCCTCACAAATACTAGAGGCATTTGTTATTAAAAAAAGAAAGAAAGAAAATCCTTGGTAATTTCTACCTCTGACAGCCTTCTATGCTTATAAGATAAGGTCCAAAATATTCAATGAAAGGATCATGATAGAAAGAATATTTAAAAGATAATTTAAAACATAGCTGATCCATAGCAAAAAGCAGACAATTTAGGCAGCATTTAAAAAATGTTAAAATAATACATACAAACATGAGGTTGGCGTATATTCATGAGCAAGACTGTCAGTTAACTCGGTAAATATTTATTTCCTTCTGACACATTCACTGTGTTCTTTAGGGTATTTATGGAGGGGCTTGGTAATGAGCTGTTTATTATTATCTAAAACAAACCGATGCACATGTGAAATGCAGCCACTTAATTAAAGAAGAATAAATAATTTCCCATTGTCAAAGCCTCCCACCCACCCAAACTCCAATCTCATGTCAGGCCTTGCCAAAGACACTTGAAAGCTATCAATTTACTGTCTGTACCGTATGGTGCTCACATGGAAGGCAGATCTACTGACTCGTTAAAGTGCACTAATTATTCCACAATTTTGAAAGTGAGAACATATGGGAGCTGTTTTCCTTGTGAGTGTTTCTGCTTCAAAAACAAAGTACATGAAACTGAACAAGCATTTTCCATAATCCATGTCGTTTGCAACTGTTATTCAAAGTTCACCAAATTCGCTAAAATTAAAAATGCTTAATCCCCCTTTGGTCAAAGGCTGTCTGATATTCAGTTCCTCCTTTCACATCTTTTTTTATTTCTATTGTTCTTCTTCCCACTAAGCTGTGACTACTTCTACCAAGACGAGCACAGCTGAATTAAAAGTGATATATTCTGACCATTTAATTAGATGTTGGGTCAACAAATGGTGAACAGCTGGTGTGATGCTTTTTTGTTTTCCCTAATCGAGCAGATTCCTTGGTGCTATGAGGATACTGCTCTAAGGACAGAGAGCCCATCTGTAGGGGACACAGCAGTAAGGACCCCAGGCCAGGAATAGAAGATCTTGAAAAATGAAGAGAGCCTTTCTCAAACTGGAAGACTTGTATCTTTACTCCTGTAGCAGAAACCAATCTCCGGCTTTCAGATGAAAACAGCTAAGGACCTGGGGCCCAAAGGCACGTATTTTGAATGAGCTTATATCATTTATGGAAGCTCACAAATCCTGAACCAACACTGGGTTACTTGAAAACTAAGCCACGTCATATAGGCGTGTACAGTTGAGATTATTCAAGAATACTAATGTTTACCTAGATATTAACCATTACATTATTAATATGATTTTTTATTATTTTGCCTTTCTGTGTACATGGCCTTTGTCCTTGCTAGCCTGCATTTGCCTAGGGGAAAAAATCAGAACGTTTCCCAGACAGAATGCAAGGAGGAGGAAGTTGATATAAAGCTTTTGACAGGCAGAAACAGGATAAGCATTAGGACAAAGGCCCTGCAAGCCCGCCTATGGCCTCTAGAGTAACTTTTCCAAATCTTTATGTCTCCTCCTTTGGCCTAAGAACAACTAAGTCCAAGGGATCTATTGTCATAGTATTCTCCAGCAACTTAAAAGAGAGATTCTTTCACTTACTGCAGGAAGAACAGGAACCCAGCCATTCCACGATAAAAGGACAGGATGTGAGGACTACTAAGGGTTGAATTGTGTCCACCTGTGATACATTGAAGTGCTAACCTCTAGTACCTGTGATCATGACCCTATTACAAATAGGACAGCTGCAGATGGAATGAAGGTATCATGAGGTCATTAGGGTAGGCCTTAATTCAATATTGCCTCCGTCCCTAGAAGAAGAGAGCCACTGGAAGACACAGGCACACAGGAGAACGCCATGTGCTGACAGACACAGGGAGAACACCATGTGATAATGGAAACAGACACTGGTGTGATTTATCTACAAGATAAGGAAGGCCAAGAATGGCTCACAAACACTAGGAGGTGGAAGAGACAGAGAAGAAGTCTCTTTTTCAGGTTTCAGAGGGAGCAGGGCCCTGCTGATGCCTTGATTTTGGACTTTTGACCTCCAGAAATATGAGAATAAATTTATGTTGTTTTAGGTGACCCAATGTTTGGTTATTTGTTTTGGCAGTGTATTAGTCTGTTCTTACGCTGCTGTAAAGAACTGCCTGAAATGGGTAATTTATAAAGGAGAAAGGTTTAATTGACTCACAGTTCCACAGGGCTGGGGAAGCCTCAGGAAACTTAAATCGTGGTGGAAGGGGAAGCAAACATGTCCTTCTTCACATGGCAGCATGAAGGAGAAGTGCCAAGCAAAGGGGGAAAAGCCCCTTATAAAAACATCAGATCTCATGAGAATTTACTATCACAAGAACAATATGCGGGCAACTGTCCCCATGATTCAATTATCTCCCACCAGTGGCCTCCCATGACATATGGGGATTATAGCAACTACAATTCAAGATGAGACTTGGGTGGGGACACAGCAAAATCATATCAGGCAACTGTAAGTAACTAATAGAAGAACAATGGGAAGACCAAAAACAGGAGACAGGAAGAAGGCAAGAACTGAAAATCTATGTCCTTATTTCCACTTTCTGGGCTTCTGCCTAGAGAATGGGGGAACATCAAGTAGATGCAGGTGACACCAAAGACTTGTGGGGAGGTGGGGGATCTTTGGCCGGGCTTCTCAGAGGACTTAGAAGGTAGCTACCTCACAGGTGTCCTGTGTCAACCTGAGGAGTGGTCTGGAAAGATAAACCTGGTGGTAAATGTATCTGATAAAGGGACACAAGGAGGTTTAGCTTTCTCCAGGGTTCTCTTGGTTCCCTTCTGTTTTTTCCAAGGACCAGGAAGTGCTGGACCAATTCTGTTTTATATTAGAATTCCACATTTATCTGGGAGTTCTATTTACTGCTCTTCTTTATCTCTTCTTCTCTGTCATATATATTTGTTTTGAATGAGGTGGGAATTCAGCTCGTGATTTTCCAATAAAGCAGCCATTGTACAAGCTGGATAAATGACAATTACTTTTCCTGGCATCCCAGTCTCTGTTAATGACATGAGTATTCATGGAATCACCCAGGCTTGATACCACAGATTCAGCTTTAGCACCCGCCTCTCTCTCTCAATTGTAGTGTCCTCTAGATCATTCCTTCATTTGGTCAACACTCCACTAGACCTTTTAAGATCAGCCTTCTACTTGCTTCATTCTTTTAAGGAACAAATAAAATTAATGCTTACTATTCAGGGATCACTTTTCTAGGTATTCAAGATTTAGTAATGTGTAAAATGAAAGGGGTGCCTGCCTTCACAGAGGATGCGTAGTCTATTAACAAGGGTAGGTGCAAACTAAATAATTAGCTAAATGTCTTATTGAAACTGTCATAAACTCTGTGAAAAGAAAGTACAGGGTGCCCTACGGGATTATAACAGGAGAATTGGTCTAATCTGGGGAGTGGGTAAGGAAAGACTTCCCTGTGAGTTGACATGTGATGTAAGATCCTATGAGTGAGTAGGAGTTACCTGGGTGTACGTAGGTGGTGGAGTGGAAGCTGGTGTTAAAAACCTTACATAAAGCCTGAAGGAAAGCATAATCATTAAAGGAACATTAAATAGGACAGCAGGATGGAAATGAAGACAGGGCCAAATTATGCAGGAGCAGTAACCATTTTAAGGATTTGTATGGGCTATTTAAAAAAGCAACAGAAAACCATTGTACAGTTTCAACTAGATGGTGACAGTCATATCACCTGGCTTCACTGTGAAGATATGGAAGTGACAGCATGGGTGCTGGGAGGCAAAATGATCTCCATGTCAGTGGTCCTCAGCCTGGCTGCAGGTAAGCACAATCTGAAGGGCTGCCAAACCTGGAGCCTGGGACTACCCCAGAGTCTCATGCAAGTCATTTGGGGACACCATGGGCATCTTAAATTTTAAAACTTCCTCCAGGTGAGTCTACTATGCTATTATTATTGAGAACCACTGTGGTATCTAGACAGTTAGATATTTTAGGGCAAGGTTGTTGGTTGTCTATTCATGCTGCTATAACAAAATACCATAGACTGGGTGGCTTATAAACAACAGAAAGTTATTTCTCATAATTCTGGAGGCTGGGAAGTCTAGGATCAAGACGCCAGCAGATTTAGTGTCTGATGAAGGCCCACTTTCTGGTTCATAGATGGTGTCTTTTGTCTGTGTCCTCACATAGTGGAAAGGATGAGGGGATCTCTGAGACATCTTTTATAAAGGCACTAATCTCATTCATGAGGGCTCTACCTTCATGACTTAATCACCTCCCAAAGACCCCACTTTCTAATATTGTCACTTTGAAGGGCAGGATTTCAACATTTAAATTTGAGGGAGACACAAACATTCAGACCATAGCACTATTCCTCATTCCTGCTGTAATATTTAGAATAGCATATGGTGTAATAGTTTAGTCTGCAAACTTTATAACTTTATAAAAATAGTGGAGAATATAATACTGTTCATTCATCTCCTTCTTTCCTTTATAACATCGGAAAGTTTTCATTTACACTGTTATCTCTAAATAAAATATTCTACCTTACCTCAGAAATAATGCCTACCTTACTGTAGATGTAGTTTTTCTTTCTCTTTTAAAATGTAGCACCAGATCAGATGCAGTGGCTCATGCCTGTAACCTCAACACTTTAGGGGACAAGGAGAGCAAATCACTTGAGCCCAGGGATTTGAGAACAGCCTGGGCAACATAGTGAAATGCCAACTCTACAAAAAAAAAATACAGAAACTTAGGTGGACATTGTGGCATGTGCCTGTAGTCAGCTACTCTTGTGAGGCTGAGATGGGAAGATCCCTTGGACCTGGGAAGGTTGAGGCTCTAGTGAGCCATGACTGCGTCACTGCACACCAGCCCGGGCAATAGAGTGAGACCCTGTCTCAAATAAATAAATAAATAAATAAATAAATAAATAAATAAAATGTAGTACCTGTGGGTTTTAGTTGTACACAAAGTTGCCAGCTAGTATTAGTCCATTTTCATACTGCTATAGAGAACTGCCCTGAGACTGGGTAATTTATAAAGGAAAGAGGTTTAATGACTCAAAGTCCAGCATGGCTGGGGATGCCTCAGGAGACTTAACACTCGTGGTGGAAGATGAAGGGGAAACAGGTCAACTTCTTCACATGGCAACAGGAAGGAGAAGTGCTGAGCAAAGGGGGAAGAGCCCCCTATAAAACCATCAGGTCTTGTGAGAACTCACTCACTATCATGAGAACATAATGGGAAAAACTGCCCCCTTGATTCAGTTACCTCCACCTGGTCTCTCTTGACATGCGGAGATTATGGAGATTATGGCGATTAGAATTCAAGACGAGATTTGGATGGGGACACAAAGCCTAGCCATATCACAGCTGGAGACCACTTCTCACAGCTTCCTTAATAGGTAGTTTTAGTCATGTGAAAGAAATGTTGACCAATAGGATGTTCCACTAGTCTATTTTCACATTGCTATAAAGAACTACATGAGACTGGGTAATTTATGAAGAGAAGAGGTTTAACTGACTCAAAGATCTGCAGGCTGTACAGTAAGAATGGCTAGGAGGCCTCAGAAAACTTACAATCATGGCAGAAGATGAAGGAGAAGCAGGCACATATTCACATGGTGGAGGAGGAGACAGAGAGCAAAGGGGGGAAATGCCACACTTTTAACTATCAGATCCCATGAGAACTCACTTACTATCATGAAAACAGCATGAGGGAAGCCACTCCCATTATCCAATCACCTCCTACCAGATACCTCCCTGGACATGTGACACGTGGGGATTACAATTTAACATGAGATTTGGGTGGAGACAAAGAGCTAAACCATATCAGATATCATCCAAATTTATAAGTGCAAGTTGTAAGTTAAGGCCTCAGAGTATAGTTGCTTTTCACTTTTCTTATCACCTTTCAATACTAAAACAGAGACGTAGTTTGTACGTTGGCTTCGATGTTGCAAATGAAAGCAACACGCCCTAGAGAGGTGAAGCAACAAGATAGTGCTGTCAGAAGTTTAGCCATATAAAACAACATTTACATAACAACCAGTTTTCTACCAGACAAAAAAAAATTGTTTCATATCATTCAGAAGATGGATCTTTGCATGTATATTTTATTTTAATAACCAGCCAGGAAAAATAACATTAAGATACTAGTAATATCATATTTTAATATAACTTATGTTTCCTTCTAATATTTTGACATCAAAATTCTTTGGAAAGCATATGTATTTTAGGCCAAGTTAGCATATATAGTATTATGTTTTTATTATGGGAATCTCACATTACTTCATGATTGTATAACAAATCATATTTAATAAGAGATTGATTGAGCAAAGATACAAATGTGTTCAGTACACTCTGTGGGTGTTTGTGTTACATCTTAGAAGAAATACGTGCCTGCAGAGCAGTTGGTACAACTATAAGATCCTTGTTTTGGGAATGAATTGAGCCCAGCAACCTAGTGCTTCATTCCTCTCAATGTCTGTTGACTGCATATATTATTTATGCTAATAAATGGGTAATGAAAACATTTAGCTGTTTTAAAAAGGAGTTCTGTAGTGATTTGCAGACTATAGTTCTTTGTCTTTTATTTAAAAGTATTTAAACTTTTTAAGCACAAAATAAAATAACAGAAAATACTTGGAGTGTGTGAGAAAGAGTGATGGGTATTCACACCAGCTAGCCTGATCCAGCCTCCAGTTGTTAAATATTCTTATGGGAATCCTTTTCATCTCTAAAATAAAAACCATTACTGCTGGGCAGAATTAAATGTGTTAATGCATCAAAACCCATTGGATCCTTTACCTGTCTGCCTGCAAACTTCTGATACATCTCGATCAATGAAGTAGGCAGCTTCATTTTCTCAAGAGTGGTTTTCAGGAATTCATGTCAATCTCCACCTGAAACACAAGTGGAGTCAGCTGAAAAATGACCCTCTAAGATGCCCATGTCCTGATACCCGAAATCTGAATATGTGACCTTATATGACAAAGGAAATTCTGCAGATGTGACTAGATGAGGGGTTTTGTGATGAGAAAATATTCCTGGATTATTCAGGTGGGCCCAGTGTAATCACAAACATTCTTATGTAAGGGAAGCAGGAGTGTCAGAGTCAAAGAAGGAATGAAGGAAGTAGGGATTGGAGTAACGAGTGGTCATGAGCCAGGGATGCAGTCATCACCTCAAGTATTCATACTTTGTTTGTGTTCTGAACATTCTATTTCACTCCTTTAGTTATTTTACAGTATACAATAAATTATCGTTGACTGTTGCTACCTCTTGTGCTATTATATACTAGATCTTATTCATTCTAACTGTATTTTTGTACCCATTAACGATCCTCACTTCCCCCACTCCCTACTACCCTTCCCACCAGTGGAAACCATCGTTCTACTCTCTATCTCCATGATGTGATTATTACACACTGTATGCCTGTATTAAATTGTCTCATGTACCCCATAAATACATATACTTAGTATGTACCCACAGTTTATTTTCAAATAAAAAACTTAAAAAGCAAAAAAGAAAAATACAGCTTTTTTTGTTGATGTAACAAATCACCACAAACGTAGTGGCTTCAAATAACACTAATTTATTAATTTGGAATTCCAGAGGTAAGAAATCCAGAATGGGTTTTACTGGGCTAACATTCAGAGGTTTGTGGGGCTACATTTTGTTATCTTGAAGTTTGTTGAACTTCTGCAAAACAGCTATTTTGAATGCTCTGTTTGAAAGGTTATATATCTCTGTCACGCTGAGATGGTCACAGGAGCTTTGGTGAGGTCATGTTTTCCTGAATGGTATTGATGCTTGTGGATGTTCACTGATGTCTGTGCATTGAAGAATTGGGTATTTATTCTCATCTTCCCAGGCTGGGCTTGTTTGTACTTGTCCTTCTTGAGAAGTCTTTCCAGGTATTCAAAGGAAATTGAGTGCTGTAATCTAAAGTTTGTTGTCACTGAAGCTGTATCTGAAGTAGGGGGTATCCAAGCTCAGTAACACTGAGCCTCTTGCAGACTCCTAGAAGTGCTGCCTTAGTGGTCTTGGGTAAAATCTGGGAGAATTCTCTGGATTACAGGTAGAGTCTCTCGTTCTCTTCCCTTACTTCCCCTCAAACAAATTGAGTCTCTCTCCCTTTTCTGGGCTGCCTGGAGTTGGGAGAGGGATGACACAAGCGCTCCCATGCCCACCAACACTGGAAATGCACTGGGTCACACCTGGAACCAGCACAGTACTGGGTCCTGCCCAATGCCTGTGACAACTATTGCACGAACACACAGATGTGTATTCAAGGGCCAAGGTCTCTTTAGCCAGATGAATCCTGCCAGGCCTGAGTCTTTCCCTTCAGGGCAGTGAATTCCCTTCTGGCACAGGATGGCTCTAGCAATACTATCCAAGAGCTAGGTAGGATGTCTAGAATTATGAACTTTAGGGAATTTGTGTGGTGCTTTATTTTACTTTACTATGTCTGGGCTGATAGCCATGTTGTAAGAAAAAGTCCTTTTTAAAAAAATTTATTTTTTTCTTTAACTTTTATTTTAAGATCGGGGTACATGTGCAGGTTTGTCATACAGATAAACTTGTGTCATGAGGGTTTGTTGTACAGGTTATTTTGTCACCCAGGTATTAAAACTAGTACCCTTTAGTTATTTTTCCTGATCCTCTCCCTCCTCCCTCTCCTTACTCTGATAGGTCCAAGTGTGTGTTGTTTCCCCCTGTATGTCTATGTGATTTCTATGTGATTTGTTTAGCTTCCACTTATAAGTGAGACTATGTGGTATTTGGTTTCCTGTTCCTGTGTTAGTTTGCTAAGGATAATGGCCTCCAGCTCCATCCAGGTCCCTACAAAGACATGATCTTGTTCTTTTCTATGGCTGCATAGTATTCCATGGTGTATATGTACCACATTTTCTTTAGCCAGTATGCCACTGATGGGCATTTAGGTTGATTCAATGTCTTTGCTATTATGAATAGTGCTGAAATCAACATATGTGTGCATGTGTCTTTATAACAGAAAAATGTATATTCCTTTGGGTATATACCCAGTAATGGGATTGCTGGATCAAAAGATGTTTTTGTTTTTAGATCTTTGAGGAATTTCCACACTGTCTTCCACAACAGGAAAAAGTCCTTTATACTGTCTTTAAAACTGTATCTTTTTATCAAAAAAGTTAATCATAACCCTTATGACACACCATATGCGAAGACTAACTCACCATGGATAATAGACCAAAATTAGAACTATAAAATTCTTTTCAAAATGTAGAATATCTTTAAAACCTTGAAGTATAAAGCTATTTTCTAGATAAGACACAGAACAAATTGGACATTTTCAAAAATGAAAAACTTCTCCTCATCAAAAGATACCATTAAGAAAATTCAGAAAAAGACTTAGACTGAGAGAAAATATTTACAATAGATATATCTGGCAAGGGACTTGTATTCAAAATATGTAATGAAGTGGTACTTAATAAAAAGACAAACAACTCAAAGTTTATAACATAATACAATATATAATATGCTTATATATAACATAATAAGCACAATACTTTCACAAGCACTTCACATGTACACACAAGCACACACACACACATATATATATACCATTTGTATGTGCAGTATATATATACATTTGTATATGTATATACAAATGGCATACATATGCCAATAAGCACATGAAAATGTGTTCAAAATCATTAGTCATAAAAGGAGTATAAATTAAAACAAAGGTTGTCAAGGATGTATAGCAACTGGGTTGCTCATATATTGTTGGTGAAAAGGGTAAGTGGTAAAACTTCTTTGGAAAACAGCTTGGCAGGTTCTCAAAAAGTTAAATCTATATTTCCCATATGTCCCTGTAATTTTACTTCCAGGTATTTATTTAAGGAAAATGAAAATATTTTTTCTACACAAACACTTGTATATGAATATTCACTAAAATTTTGTAAGACCCCCAAACTGGGGAAAAAAAAACTCAAATATCTATCAACAAATAAATACAAGAAAGAATTCCAGAATATCCATGCAATTGGAATACTACTTGGCCACAAAAAGCAACAAACAACTGCTATATGGAAAAACAAAGATCAATCTCAAAAACATTATTATTATTATTATTATTATTATTTATTTATTCATTTTTTGAGACTGAGTCTCACTCCATCACCCAGGCTGGAGGGCAATGGTGCCATCTCAGCTCACTGCAACCTCTGCCTCCTGTGTTCAAGCGATTCTCTTGCCTCAGCCTCCCAAGTAGCTGGGATTACAGACATGCATCACCATGCCCGGCTAATTTTTGTATTTTTAGTAGAGATGGGGTTTCGCCACGGTAGCCAGACTGGTTACCTGACCTCAAATGATTTGTCTTTGGCCAAATGATTTGATTTGACCACCCAGTGTGCTGGGATTACAGGCATGAGCCACTGTGCTCAACCTCAAAAACATTATTCTAAAAGAGATCAGACACAAGACAGTGTATTCATATAATTTCATTCTGATGAAATTCATGATAGGCAAAACCAAAATCCAATCTTTAGTGATAGAAAACACACCAATGGTTGCTTGGGACCAGGAGTTCTTGAGGGCATTGAATGGAAAGAGGTGGAGAATTGTTGGGGATGATAGAAAAGCTCTATACCTTGATTGTAGTGGTTGTTTGATGGGTAAACGTATTTGTCAAAACTCAATTAACTGGGTGCATTCTAATTATGTAAATCACACTCCAATCAAATAGATTTAAATTGTTTAAGTGCCCAAAGCATGAGCATGGAGAAGAGTGGTAAAGTTAAAAGCATATCAAGGGCAAGAAATTAAGAATGAGATACTCTAGTGTGTCAGAAGGCAAGAGTACTATCAAGGCAGTTACAGGTCTTGTCAAACAGCACTAGAACAGGCAATGAAGCAGCTGCCACTGACCAAAGACAGGGCCATTTGAACATCAAAAAGAATAATAAATGCCATCAGTTGAAACACATTTAATATTGAAAAACCAGTAGATTTCATAATAAGAGAGAGGAAAAGAAGGGGTAGGGAGACTGAGACAGAAAGACAAAAATATAAAGAAAGAGACAGATCCTTACAGGCACCGGTGGAAGTAACTGGACAATTGGGCTACCAACTTATTTCCCTGAAAATCAACAATTGAAGGAAAATAATGTCTATCTTGCATTTCCTGTACACACTGTAGAGCACAGAAACCAAATATGCATAGAAGATATAAAGAATTTCTTATTTACTCAATAAGTTCAGCTAATAAATTAGGAAGAAATCGTAGAATCAGAAAATTCTTCTTTTAATTGCCAGCTGAAATCCCTAGCTCAGGTAATGACCATCTATGCATAAAAAATTGAGGAAAAGTTACCTTATTATTAAAAAGACCATATAATAGTAAAATTGAGCATTCTACCTGAACCGCCCGATCATTTTAGTGCCAACCACAGTGGGACAACAAGACATTGTGTATTTCCTGGCATGATGCAATATGAGCCATAGTATGAAGTGTTACTGTCCAAAATATTAAAATTGAGTCTAACCAAGCTTAAAATGGCAACTTCCATGCATAGAAAATACACGGGGTGTATAAGAATATATTAAATGAAACCACCACGGAGCAAACAGACGCACCCATAATATGGGATTATCTACAGAAGATTGAAGCCAGTATCTGCAACAATATTATGACCAAAAGAAAAAATAAAACTGATGGCCTGTATTACCTTAACAATGTGTTAATGTGTTATTGGTTCAGAATTAGGCAAAAAGAGCAATAGAACAGAATAGAAAATCTAGAACTCATTACAAAGCAAGAGTTGTATGTCTAAATCAGTGGGAGAAGTTGTAAATTAGCCAATAAATGTTTTGTGACAATGATATAAATATCAGAGAATAATGACAATAAAGTCGCTTCTACATCATAAAAATATAATTACGGATGCAAGTACATAAGCATAGAAAATGCTATTATAGGCCGAGGCAGGTGGATCACCTGGGGTCAGGAGTTCGAGACCAGCCTGACCAACATGTTGAAACCCCGTCTCTGCTAAAAATACAAAAATTAGCCAGGCACAGTGGTGCACGCCTGTAATCCCAGTTATTCAGGAGGCTGAGGCTGGAGAATCGCTTGAACCCTGGAGGCAGAGGTTACAGTGAGCCGAGATTGCACTATTGCACTCCAGCCTGAGC
The DNA here is from genome assembly GCF_006542625.1 of Nomascus leucogenys. Classification (NCBI taxonomy): domain Eukaryota; kingdom Metazoa; phylum Chordata; class Mammalia; order Primates; family Hylobatidae; genus Nomascus; species Nomascus leucogenys. The sequence goes on from NC_044400.1 coordinate 74,241,165, forward strand.
ATCAAGAGCGAAACTCCATCTCAAAAAAAGAAAAGAAAAGAAAATGCTATTATAATGTCATACAAATGTTAAAAATTTTTAAGATCTTGCAATAGAAGACCTTCCTCTTTAAAACACTAAAAGCAGGATCCATAAATAGAAATTTTGATAATTTGAGACAAAAATGTTAAAACTAAGGTATAATTTTTTAAAGTGACAGTCAAATACTTAACTGAAAAAAAGTTTTCAAGCTACATAATAGAGAAAGCATTAGTTTACAAACTATATAAAGAACTTCTACAAATCAATAAGAAAGAGAGGCAAAAGAAAATTCTAAAGGAAAGTGAGTAAATGATATAACCAAACATTTCATACAAAAGGAAAAAATGAGGAATTAGCTCACAAAGATACCAATTCATCTCTGCAATGTTATGAAAATCAAAATAATAAAGATGTAAATAATAACAGTAATAACAATATAAGTAGTAATAAATATATACAATAAATATAAGATATATAACAAACATATGTAATTATATGTAAAGATAAATAATGTAATATAGATATTTACATCACAAAATAGGAAAAAATAATTTAAGTTTAACCTTGCCCAGTATTGGCAAGTTTGTGGAGAAATGAGTACACTCTCAAATGTGTATTGGGGGTGAACATTTTTCCCCATTTATGATGTTTCTTTTTATGTAGGGAAAGCCCCATTTGCACAACATACCTCTCTCTGCCTCTCCATTATTTGTTTCTGTGAGACAAATGATTAAGATGGTTGGGAATTTTGGAAAATAAAACTGAGCAAGTCTGTGTAACTTCACTCCTTTCTTCTCCACATCTCTTGATAGTAGAGAGTTCAAATTCAGCAGACTTTCTGCTTTGTAGTACACGGTATTTTCTGGGCCTGTGGTTGAGAGATCAAGCAGGGAAGTGTTCCCCAATGTGGAGATTTTGGAAAAGAAGCCGGGCGCGGTGGCTCACGCTTGTAATCCCAGCACTTTGGGAGGCCGAGGCGGGCGGATCACGAGGTCAGGAGACCGAGACCACGGTGAAACCCCGTCTCTACTAAAAATACAAAAAATTAGCCGGGCGTGGTGGCGAGTGCGGTGGCGGGCGCGGTGGCGGGCGCCATGGCGGGTGCCTGTAGTCCCAGCTACTCGGAGAGGCTGAGGCAAGAAAATGGCGTGAACCCGGGAGGCGGAGCTTGCAGTGAGCCGAGATCGCGCCACTGCACTCCAGCCTGGGTGACAGAGCGAGACTCCGTCTCAAAAAAAAAAAAAAAAAAAGAAAAGATTTTGGAAGAGAAGTATAGTACATCTAACCCTGAGATTCAGTATAGAAAATTTACTTGCATGCTACTGTCATCTGAATATTTGTGTCCTTTCAATACTCATGTGTCAAAATCCTAGCCCCTAAAATGATGGTATGAAGGTGATTAAGTCTTGAGGGTGGAGCCCTCTTGATCAGGGTTAATGCCATTATAAAAGAGGCCACTGAGGGCAGCCTTGCTTTTCCCACTATGTGAGGACACAACCAGAAGGTACTGTCTATGAGAAACAAGCCCTCACCAGACACTGAATCTGCTAGCACCTTGATCACAGACTTCATAGCCTCCAAAACTATGAGTAATACACTTCTGTTATTTGTTTATTTATTTATTTATTTTTATTTTTTGAGACAGATTCTCACTCTGTCAGCCAGGCTGGAATGCAGTGGCACCCTTTCTGCTCACTGCAAACTCCACCTCCCAGATTCAACCAATTCTCCTGCTTCAGCCTCCTGAGAAGCTGGGATTACAGGTGCCCACTACCAAGCCTGGCTAGTTTTTGTGTTTTTAATAGAGACAGGGTTTCACCATGTTGACCAGGTTGGTCTTGAACTCCTGACCTCCGACCACCTCGGCCTCCCAAAGTGCTGGAATTACAGGTGTGAGCCACCACACCCATCCCACTTCTGTTGTTTATAAGCTACCCAGTTTATGGGATTTTTGGTATAACTGTCTGAATAGACTAAGACATCTGCAAAAATAAGCTACTTTATCTAAGATCAATTATCAGTAATAAAGTACAATTTTTGCTTTCTACCATGTTAGTCTATGTATCCATTGCTGCATATTGAACATCCCTGTTCTTTGTGACTTGAAACTACTTTTGTGTATTAGAATTCCATGTATTGACTGCCAGTGGGGTAGTTAATATTTGGGCTTCTCACAACAATTGCAGTCAAACAGCAGCTGAAGTTAAAGTCATTTGAAGGCTCAAGTGGGCTCGCCATCTAAGATGGCCCATGCAGATTTCTGTTATTAGACGATGGCTTTCAGCTCATTGGTTATCTAGGAATGCTGACCAGAACACCCTCTCATGTAGCTTGGGCTTCTTATTGCATTGCAGCTCTACTCCAAATGAGTACCTCTCAGAGTAAAGATTATAAGATATCCAAGTAGAAACTACAGGGCTTTTTATATCCTACATTTGAATTCCACAGACATCACTTCTGTCACATTCTTTTGGTCAAGGCTATCACCAGGGCCAGCCCTGATTCTAGGGGAGGAGAATTAGACTCTCCCTTTCAATGTGAAGAGAGGAAGGTGAGTATGGGTAAGAAAGGACAAATGGTAGTCATCTTTGATTTCTACCTCACAAACTTTCTTCTCATTTCTCAATCATTTCAGAATTTAGACCAGGAAGAAGAGAAGCTTTTTATTGGGCTCCCACAGACACACAACAAAATTGTTCATGGGAATATTTTAGAGGGCAACATGGAAGTATCAACCGATATAAGAAGTAACATAACTACCAATATTAATTCTAGGATATCTCTGAAAGATTTGTTCATTCATGCACACAAAGATATTTGTACAAAGTAGTCTGTGTCTGTATTATTTGTATTAGCAAGCAATAGGAGCAGTGTAAATGATCACCATGGAGGTGGTGATAAAATCTGCGGTAGAGCTGTAAAATAAAATACTATGCAAAAGTTCAAAAGGTAGATACAAATGCAAATGACATAGAAAGCTTTCCAAGACTTACACTGTGACTTGCCTTTTACATGTAATAATGATATTAATAATGCAAAAATGTTAATCAGGTACATACGATTTCCTTACAAAATAATTTATAAGACTATGCAATACAAGTTTAACAATGGTTTGTTCTTAGGAGAATATTGGGAGAGTGATGCTAAGGAAGTCTTAAGCTTACTCTAAACCGAATGTTTTATAACAATAACACATTCTTATATTACTTGTGTAATTTTAAAGTAGATTTTAAAACATATAATAGAGATAAAAAATCTATTGGTAAAACCATTATTTTAATGATTTATTAATTTTTCTTGAATTTGTTTAACAGTAATGTATTTCTTAGACAGGTATAGCAGGTAACACCTACAAAAACCTCACTGTATTTCAAGGGTTAATAAATAACACCCCTTTTTTCCTAATTGTGTTGAGAAATAATTAAAAGATGGATAGAGGAATCAGACCAATGGACATCTTCATTTAAACTTTATTGCTGGTTAAAGCAAAGTTGGAGGTCTTGGCTTAAATGCAAGGTCATATGAGCTGCAGCTCATACTACAACCCCAGAAATACACTAGTCTTCTCAGTTACTGGAAGGGTTTTAAAACTAGAGGACCACTACAAGGGAACCCACCCTTATAAAATTTACTGCATAAGGAAGCAGGGAATATATAGGCCAGCAAATTTGCTTCAGATACGTGGTAGGCAGAGTTCTAAGATAACCCCTCAAATTCCTGGCCTCTGGTGAACAACATATCCATTTTCTCAGTTATTCAATCAAATACTAATCTAGGTGTTTCTCTGAAGGAATTTCGCAAATATAATTTAGGTCCAAAACCAGTTGACCTTATTATGAGGGAGATTATCCAGGTAGGCCTGGCCTAATCACAAGAGCGCTTTAAAACTGGGCTACAGGTCAGAGACAGAGAAGTCAGCGGTTGGAAGCATGCTCTGGCTGCCTTAAAGCTGGAAGGGACCTAGTCACAGGGATGTGGGCTGCCTTTAAGTGCTGAGACTGCCACTGGTGGACATTCATTGAGGAACTGGGAAACCTTAGTACACAGTCACAAGGAACTGAATCCTGCCAATATAAACAAACTGAATCCTGCCAATACAACAAATAAAATTGGGTCATGAATTATGTATTTCAATAAATTAAGTATTGGTCAGCTCTGACACTAATAATATGCATTCATAGTCTTTTAAATTTTGCAGGAAATTGTTAGTTTAAATTTTTCTTCTACCTGCACCCTCCCTAGACTAACAAGGTCAACAGCTGGGTTTTTGTTGTTGTTGTTGTTGTTTTGTTTTTTTGTTTTTAGGGAATGCTGAATTTTTTTAAATTTAACTCATGGTGTAATCGATTTATTCTATTTTTCAAAATACTGAGTACCTTGCTAGATGTCAATATAATTTTACTTTTGGAAATACAAAGATAACTTTGACTTGATCCTTGACCTTGAGCAGCCTATTTATTACTGGTAGGTAGCTGGAATAGGTATGCATACAAAATATTGTTAACAATTTAGGGTGTATACAATTTGTCATAGCAATAGAATGAATGCTTACTTTATTTATTTTTATTTTATTTATTTACTCATTTATTTTTCGAGACAGAGTCTCGCTTTGTCTCCCAGGCTGGGGTGCAATGGTGCGATCTTGGCTTACTGTAACCTCTGCCTCCTAGGTTCAAGTGATTCTCTCAACTCAGCCCCCCAAGTAGCCAGGATCACAGGCACACACCACCATGCCCAGCTAATTTTTGTGTTTTTAGTAGAGATGTGTTTTCACCATGTTGGCCAGGCTGGTCTGGAACTCCTGACCTCAAGTGTTCCACCCACCTCCCCCTCCCAAAGTGCTGGGGTTAGTCATAAGCCAGCATGCCTGGCCCAAGTGCTTACTTTAAAATCTTAATTATAAGCATGTAAAGATATGTCATGTGTTTTTTAATTGATTTTATTATTTTTAAAATCTTTAACCAGATTTTTTTTTTATGGTAAAAGCCCTTACATAAAAACAGAAACAATATAAAGTTTTTGCAACATATTTTCTCTTGATGGGTTTCAAGATTACTTCAAATGGTAAATAAGACTGCGGTCAACTTGCCCTGGAATTCACTGGTGTCAATGTCTATATTCATATCTATCTCTTTTCTTATGAATGCAATTACTATTTTCCCTGAAAAATAAAAGGTACACTAATGTATAAGTTTGCTGCCCTCCTGAATGTTTTAATCTGAGTTCAGTGTTACATTTAATACAATTGCACTCAAATGTCCTCCAGAATTTATAGCAAGTGATTTGAACATACCAGGAACATTTTGTTCTTATGTAAACATTTGCTTTTAAAAGCATATCAAATAGATTTTCTACTACATAGAGTGGCTGGCAAATAACCAAACATTTACTTGAATTGTTATGATGACATTTTAGTCCAAAAGGTCACATTACAATCAACCCTAGGAGTACTTACTGTGTTTATGTGAAAGAAAGACGATGAATTTTTTCCGAGTAATTTAACCCAAAAACCTGGGGGACTGATGCTTGCTGGAGGGAAGGGGCTTATATTCCATACACTAGCATCATCTCATGGTGAAGAATGGTAAAGACTGACTAAAACTTTACTAGTTTGATTAAGACTTACTAGGTATGCTTCAAGGGCCCAATTATTGAAATGAGCATGGAGATATTATCTGCACCTCAATGAATATGACTGATGAATTTATAGAATTAAAGAAAAACAGGTGGTGATATGGTTTGGCTGTGTCCCCACCCAAATCTCATCTTGAATTTTAGCTCCTATAATCCCCATGTGTCATGGAAGGGACCCAGTGGGAGGTAATTGAATCATGAGGGCAGGTTTTCCTATGCTGTTCTCATGATAGTGAGTAACTTATTCCAGTCTCACAAGATCTGATGGTCTTATAAAGGGCAGCTCCCCTGCACACACTTGCCTGCCACCACGTAAGATGTGTCTTTGCTCCTCCGTCACCTTCTGCCATGATTGTGAGGCCTACCCAGCCATATGGAACTGTGAGTCTATTAAACCTCTTTTTCTTTATAAATTACCCAGTCTTGGATATTTCTTCATAGCAGTATGAAAATGGACTAAAACAGGTAGGCAGAGCAAGTTTGAAATATCTTAAAGTGGAACTGGACCAGAAAATAATAAAGCAAAGCCAAGGCTGGGTTAGATATTGATCTCATGGCTGAGTGCTTACTGGATTGGATTATTCAGCTCTGGAAGTGTGCTCTTCTCAGGCCCAAGGCTGGTTCATTCCATATCTCTCACTGTGGGAACCCCACAAGAGGTTATCTAGAGGAGAATATTAGTGAAATAAATATCTGGGCCAGAAGCCAGTGGGAAAGTGAAAGGAAAGGAGGCACAGAAACCCAATAAACAAGGCTAGGCCCATGTGTGTTGGAGAAGGAAAGTGACCTGCCAGAGAATAATAAGGGGTTAGGAAACCCAGCTGAGCCCTCCCAAAATAATATTGGAACAGCAAAAAGAAATTTAGCAAACAGAAATGCTGTTTTGAGCATGAAACATTTAAAAGCCAAGGAAAGACTGTTTCTTGAGGAACACAGGGCAGAGGTACCAGAGCTTTCAGGGTTGCTAGAAGCACATGCTTCAGAAACATCAATAGCTTCAGTTCAGGAATCTGCTGGGGGAAGTTTCAAGTCTCAGGCTGAAAAAAGTTAGGTCTAAGGTAGCAGCATGCTTCCTAGGAAGTGGATATCACAGATCTCACCAAAAACATGGAGATTCATGACAATGAACTGACTGTCAGGACAGGAATGCCTAACAGAGACTAGCAACCATGTCACTTGAGAAATGCACACTGGGTGCAACTCTAGGCTTCCAGAAACAAGAAACTTGAAGGAAAATGAAAAATAAGTTTTCAATTAGTATGAAGGAAATGAGAGGCATTTTACATAAACCGGGTGATCAAGGTTGGGACCACATAGATTTCTAACCTTTAAAGAGTAATTGCTAACATTTATCCAGTCCTTAGTCTGGACTGGGCACTGTTCTGTTTCACATGTAATATATTAGCTGTTGTGTTAACTCCTATAATACTCTGATAAGGTGAGAACCACTTTTAATGCTTCTTTTACAGATGAAGAAATGCAGACACTGGGAGAAAGTAACTTGCCCAAAGTCACACAACTAATAAGAGGAGCCAGGATTCAAACCCACGAAGTCTGGTTCCAAAGACAGCACCTAAATTACCATCCTATGAAACAAGCCAGAATGAGTCTCCAAGAGAGGGAGTAATTTGCCTGCCTTGCCAAGAGAAATGCATGGTTTCACATTAAACTCCATCAAAAGAAATCTCTGTGCTGGGATAAATTGTGTCCCAAAAAACTGGCAAAGACTAACAGTTGGAACACTGGAACTAATAGGGTCTCTCCTTGGTGTGGCAGACACTGGCTAACCAATCCCATATCCAATTCCACCTCCCTTATCTTCTTTCCACCCTCAGGTGGTCATGTGGCATGGTTCCAGTCAGTGAGATTCAAGCAGAAATATTCTTTTACATTTCTGGTTTTTGTTTTGTCTTTGTTTTACTTTAAAATGTTTAACTGACAAATCATATGCTTTCAAAGTGTACAATGAGATGATTTAAGATACATATACGTCGTGCACTGGGGGACATGGAGAAATGTTAGTCACATGGTACAAGCAGACAAATTCTGGCTGCAACTTCCAGGAAGGCTTTTACCTGTCTGACGGCTGGTGAACCCTTTCATATATTGCTGCCTTTTTTTTCTTCCTTCCTGGAATATAGAAGTGTCTGGAGGGACAGCAGCCTTCCAGGGATCAGGAGAATAGTCACCAACTGAGGATGGTGAGCCCTTGACGGCACCATCCAGCATATTCCCTGGGCCGGGACTGGCCACCTCTGAACCTCTTGTTTGGAAACCAAATAAACCACTGTCATTTTCACTTTTTAAAAAATGAACATATTCCAGTAACTTTTTTATCACTTTAGCTGATCTTCTTCATCTTTACCTCTCGAATCTGTCTAAATTTTTAACAACCACTATCTCCAATGGTTGATGCCTCAATCCTGAGTTGCCTTTCAATAGCCTCTTGAATCTGGGCCCCTCCAGCTACCTCTGGGCAAGTAATTTCACACAACTCACTGAGGGTCTGACCTCTCTTCCCCTGAGGAGCAGCTTCGGCTCTGAAACCCTGCCTGATCTAGTTACAACTAAAGCATCCCCCCATTTCCTAATGCCCAGCTTAGGCATGGACATGTCATCTCCCCACTTCCATGTCTCTCTAGCTTTAGTTGTATCAAGAAAGCATAAGATCTAAAACCAAACAAAACAAAAGTTATGTGAAGAGTAATAAAATACTATATTTTAACCTGCTTACATGAATAGGGGGTTGATGTATTTCTTTTTCTATTTAGTTTTTTTCAACAACAAAAAAAAACTATCTGAGAAGAGAAAAGTCATTAAAATAAGGAATACTTTTCAGAGCATACAAATGTTCTAAAGCAGTGACTCTCAAAGCAGGGTCCTCTGGATCAGCAACATGTGCATCACCAGGGAATTGTGAGAAATGCAGATTCTCAGGCCCTATCCTTGCTCTCCTGAATCAGATACTCTGGGGGTGGGGCCCAGTAATCTGTGTTCTGCCAACCCATCCGGGTGATTCTGCTGCATGCTCAAGTCGGAGAATCATTGCTCTGGGCAATAAGTTATTCAACTAATCCTTTGCTCCCACTAACCACACTCACATACTGAAATGCAAACTCTTTTAGAGCAAGGCCTGAGTCTTATTTATCTCTGTGCCCCCGATATGTAGTAACATGCCTCAAATAAGAAGAGTCCAGAAAATATGCAGACCAATAAATGAATCAGAGAACAATAGTGGTGATTCTTCATTTTTAAACTAAGCCCAAAGAAAGGCAGATAATTCATTTAAAAATAATAATAAAGGCAAACTAATTCATAAATTTGAATTAGAAATACTACACATGAAATAGCAGGCATTATTCTTCTCGAGCTTTGTCATAATAGCTACGTCTATTGCTGTTTTTCTTTTCTATTGTGAGTTTTATTTTATATGCAGAAAAGTATATTAAAATATACATACGATATAAAATTTTTAAATGAAGGAAACATGTATGAAACTACTACTAAGAAATAGAATTTTAGCCGGGTGTGATGACTCATGACTGTAATCCCAGCACTTTGGGAGGCGGAGGCAGAAGGATCATTTGATTCCAGGAGTTGGAGAGTAGCCTAGGCAACATAGCTAAACCTCCTCTCCACAAAAAATTAAAACATTAGCCAGGAGTGGTGGCGTTCATCTGTAGTCCCAGCTACTTGGGAGACTGAGATGGGAGGATCGATTGAGCCCACAAGCTCAAGGTTGCAGTGAGTGGTTATGGCGCCACTGAGCTCAGCCTGGGCAGCAGAGTGAGACTTTGTCTCAAAAAAGAAAAGAAATACAATGTGGTAAGTAACATAGCAGCCCCTTTGTCTCAATCTTTGTGCCTTCTCCCTTGAGATAACCACTACATGCAATGTTGTAACCATCATTTTACCAACCACGTATAAATCTCTCAACGAATGTCATTTAGTTTTCTCTGTTTTTGAAACTTAGTGAATAGATTACCTGTGGTTTGTTTCTTGTTCTCCAGATGAGAATCACTCATATTGATGCACATAACTGCGGTTCATTTTGACTGCTCTGTGGTTACACTGTGTGAATATGCCATTTTTTTTTTGTCTATTCTACTATTCATGGGCATTTTGGTTATTTCTAGTTTTTGCTGTTATTAACATTGCCTCGTCCCAATGACCACCATCTCAGGCCCCATTTGAGTCAGATATACCCCCTTCCCTCTCCACTGGCTCCTCTAGATTGTTCTAAAGCAAGTCCCAGGCTATTAGTTCATCTGTAAGCTATAAAGATTCTTTTGATGAATGTAATTCTTAATTTTAATGCAGTCACATTGACCAATCTTAGTTAGGTCATGGGTTTTAGACTATTTTTAAGAAAAAAAAAAAAACCTTTTCTACACTGAGTTTATAAATATTTTTCTATCTTGTTTTTAAAATCTGTGTTTTTAAACCTTTCACATATAGTTCTTAATCTGCCTGGAATTGGTTTCTCTGTAGGAGGATTTAATTTCATTTTTTGTTCAATATGGATACCAAATTGTTCTATGACATTCGTGGAAAAATCCATCAGTTCACATCATCACATGTGGCTACAATACCACATCTGCTGTATCTAAAGCTTCAATATCTATGCAGGCCAGTGTCCAGGCTTTCTGCTGTGCTCCATTTGCTAATGTTTCTGTCCTTGTACCAGTAACTCTGTTATAGTCCTTTATCTTTATAATCTGGAGACCAACTACTCACCTTGTTCTTCCAGAAGGCCATGGCTATTCTTAGACTTCTCAATTCTCTTATAAACTCTAAAATCAGCTCAACACATTACTAAGTGATTGTGATTTGGTTGGTACAATATAGTACATCAATTTTGAAGTAATTGGTATCTACACAATATTAATTCTGTGAGTCCACGAGCTTAATATATATCTTGCATGTCTCCTTTTTTAGGTCTTTTTCAGTATATTTGAATTGAGTTCTGTGATTGTCTCTTTGAAGGACTCATATGACTTTGTTATATTTGTTCTTAGATAATTATATTTTTATACTATTGTAAATTTTAAATTTGACTTCTGTATGTTGTCAGTATATAGAAATAGAATTGACTTCAATATTGACTTTTGTATCTAGCAACTGTGCTAAATTATCATCCTAACTTTATCTATAGTTTTTTGACATTTGAAGTAATCTATTGATACATAAGAAATGATTCCCAAACCCAGTGGCTTAAAGCACTAATAATCATTTATTATCTCTCATGGCTTCTGTGGGTCAGGAATTCAGACAGGGCAAAGTGGAAATGGCTGTATTTGCTTTACAATGTTTTCAGCTGGAAAGCTGAGGGCTGGAATCATCTGAAGCATTGCTCACTTGCCAGCAGTTGATGCTGACTATTAGCTAAGACCTTAGCTGAGGCTGTCAGCTGGAACACCCCCAAAAGGCCTCCTCATGTGCTCTGGGATTCCTTCCAACATGGTGGCCTGGTTCCAAAAGTGAGTGTTCTGAGAGAGAGAGAGAGAGAGTGAAAAGAGAGTGAACCATAACTACCTCTCCTGAATTCCATTGACCTGGGCAGTCATTCATTCCCTCCCAGCTTAAAGGAGAGGGAGCAAAATGATCTCTCACAGTGGGAGGAGTCTCAGATACATGGAAAGCAGCATATGAGATGGTATTGGTGGGGCCATGATGAAACAGTGTGCAACAATATTGTTAAAAATAACAAAAAAATTATCTGTAAATAATGACAGTTTTGTTTCTTCTTTTATCATCTTTATTTCTTTTCCTTCTTTTTTTTCCTTGCCATACTACACTAGCAAGCCACTTTAATACTGTGCCAAATAGAAGGGGTCAGAAGGAGAAACTCCTCATCACAAAAAAGAATGCTTTTAAACATTCCATTATTAAGAATGACTTTCGTTGTAGGTTTTTACAGAAGTAAATATTATTATGTGAAACTCATGTCCCCAGCAAGGAAGGATTACTGCTCAGCTGTAGAGATGTATTCAGCAGATGGCCTCTAGCTGACAGCTCTTCAGGATCTGCATAGCATGCTTCCCCAGCTGCAGTCATGTCCTGTCCGGGGCAGCCCATCTCTGGACACTGAGCAAGGTAGGAAGAGAAAGGCCTGGCCATTTTGGCCCAACACAGGATCATCTGACAGGAAGTACTAGCTCCAGAGCTCCCCACCATGTTTTCTGATGTTCATTTTGCCTGCATTGAAATTCACTTCTTCCTTTAATCAATCCTGCTTCCTATGATACATGTTGATTCCTAATAAATATCTTACAGCCATGTCAGCACCTGACTCCAAAAAATTCATCTTACAACTGTCAAGACAGATATGGTAGGATAAAGTGGTCAGTGAAAGGGGTTTTGGAACTGGATGACCCACTGCCTGGCTGGAGGGGGACCCCATTCCTGGTAAAAGGTGGAAGAGAGAGAGGTTTCACAGAAGATGGTAGTCTAATTGTTACAACATTTGTTGAAGGCAAGCTGGGAGGCTACTTCAGTGGAAAAGAATACATCAAATACAGAGGCATATCTGGCATTTAAGATATGTGGAGAAAATAGTAGCTGTAATGTTAAGAGGATTGAAAAATGGGTTAACCTGCTAGGGTACCATAATACAATGCCACAGACTGGGTGGATTAAACAACAGAAAACCATTTGATCACAGTTCTGGGGACTGGAAGTTCAAGATCAAGGTGTCAGCAGTGTTGATTTCTTTTAAAGTCTCCCTCCTTGCCTTGGAAATGGCCGCCTTCTCACTGTGTCCTCACATGGCCTTTCCTCTGAGAGCACATGGAGAGAGAGCTCTGGTATTTCTCCCTTTGCTTATCATCACAGCAGTTCTATTGGATTAAGGCCCAATTCATGACTTCACTTAACCTTAATTATGTCCTTAAAGATTCTATCTCCTACGGTCACATGAGAGGCTAGGGCTTCCACATATGAGTTTGGTTGGCGGGGCACAATTCAGTCCATAACAGATGGCTCTTGCTAAGGACCACCGATGCATTACAAAATGATAATGAACAGCTGAAGTGAGTAACAGGCAATTAGTCGGAAGTCAGATGTGAAAGTCACGGGGCCTCTTTACTTGTGTATACGGAAGCAGGGCAAAGGAAGCCAGAGGAGCAAGTGGGGAGGTTTGAGTAGCACCACCCCAGGCTGCCATCAGTCCATACCTTGCACCAGGCAGAACACTCCAGCCATGCACACTACAGCAGCAGCCCCTTCATGGTCCTGTTGGCCCCTCTTTCTGAGGGGAAACTGGAAAGAGGACATTAGTAGAACAAGCTAAAGCCCATATGTTGTCACTGGGCTCAAGCTGCATCTGGTACTTATGGTCTGCCCCGTTGACATCTATTCAGCAGGCCAAGGTGGCTTACCAGCAGGACTGAAAGATATGACCCAATCCTTCACTTCTGGGTGGTTGGAGCAGCGCTCATCCACTCATAATTGCAAATTGATCAGCTAATTTCCTTGTGATTCCTCCAGCTCCTAATGTGAACTGTAGCCTTGATGCCTTTTTCCCAGCTGGTCAATTAGCCATGCCAATTGGTGACTCCTCCTCTCCTATGTCACTTTAAATCATGCTATAATGCACAACAATGTGTGTACATCTTTTAGATTTTGTGGGGTTTTTTTAATCAGTTTGCCCTTGGGATATTTACTTAGAAGTACGTCAGGACAAAGAATATGCATGGATTTTTTAAAAAATAATGCCAAATTTCCCTCTATAGGTATTATACCATTTTGAATTTATGCCAGCAGTATATGAGGATGCCCTTTCTCCAAAACCCCACCAACAGAGAATGTCGTCTAATTAAACATATTTTGTTTTTGTTTTAATTTTGAGGCTGATGTGGTTTGAGAAAACCTGAGCTACACGAGGGATATATCTACTGCTTCCTACCATACCAATAAACTATGAGCCCCCGTTGATATGGTTGGGCTGTGTCCCCACCCAAATCGCATCTTGAATTGAAACTCCCACAATTCCCATGTGTCGTGAGAGGAACCCAGTGGGAGGTGATTGAATTGTGGCTTTCCTGAGCTGTTCTTGTGCTAGTGGATGACTCTCACAAGATCTGACAGTTTCAGACAGGGGAGTTTTCGTGCATAAGCTCTCCTCTTCTCTTGTCTGCTGCCATGTGAGACATGACTCTCATCTTCCACCCTGATTGTGAGGCCTCCCCAGCCACGTGGAAATGTGAGTCCAATAAACCTCTTTCTTGTGTTAGTTGCCCAGTCTTGGGTATGTCTTTATCAGCGTTGTGAAAATGGACTAATACACCTGTGTATACTGATTTTTCTTCTGGAGAGTTGGAGAAAGAAACTCCTCCACATAATTTGACTTTCAAGAAGAATTCATTGATAAGATAGTGTTTCATTCCATCTTTGACCTTTGCCAAAGGTTTCTGTTTTCTGGCCCCTAAGACCTTGGAGAAACTGAGGTAGTGCAAGAAAGCTATTCAATGGGGTGATGGAAATAAACAAAGTAGGGTTTTCTTTATTTGGATGAGAAAGACTCATGTGGGCAAACTCTCTTTCTCTAACTACACAGGGGAAGTTTCAGGGAACAGATGATAGGCATCAAATTTCACAGAGGGCTGACCATTATTTTCCAGAGTATCCCACTGGCAATTATTATGTTTGTATTAGTCAGGGTTCCCTGGAGAAAAAAAAAAGGAATCAATGGGAGAAAGAGAGAGAGAGAGAGGGAAACTTCTTTTGAGAGATTGGCTCATGGATTCTGGGCACTAAGAATTCCCATCGTCTTTTGTGTGCGAGCTGGAGACCCAGGAACGCTGGTGGTGGGATTCAATCCAAGTCCAATGGCCTGAGACCCAGGGAGCCAATGTTGCAGATCCTGGTCTTGGTCCAAATCTAAAGTCCTGAGAACCAGGAGCCCTGTTGTCCAAAGGCAGGAGAAGATGTATGTCCCAGCTCAAGCATGAAAAGCCTTCCTCCACCTTTCTGTTCTGTCTGAGCCCTCAACAGATTGGATGATGCCCACCCACATTAGTGAGGGCAAATCTTTTTTACTGGGTCCACTGATTCAAATGCTAACCTCTTGTGGAAAGACCTTCACAGAAACACCAAGAAATGATGTATTACCAGCCATCTGAGCATTCCTTAGCCCAGTCAAGCTGGCACACAAAAGTAACCATCACATTATTGAAACAAAAGATGCCAGAGCTGATGGAGACTTTGGTTATTACCAATCTCTCCCACTATTTAAAAAAAAAAAAAAAGAAAGAAAAAACATGACCTCTGTCAAAGATAAACAAAGCTAGGCACTGGTTAAAGTGGTGCCGATTGGTGCAGATGGATTTTAATCCATAACTATTGCATTAGGGAAGGGGTTCATCATGAACTGAACTCAACTTTGATTTGTAACAGAGGTGACTGGATGTTTCAAAGGGAGAATAAGGGTGCATGGAGGTGAGTGAGCAGAGCTCAGTCGAGCCAGAGAAGTGAAAAATTACAAAAAGTGGGTAGTGGGGCTTGGTCTGTGTGACACCCATTTGGGTTTGCTAACTGGTGCTTATGGAATTTAGGCTTCTAGATTCTCACAGAGACTGGGTGACAGGGGGCCTCTCTTCACATGTTGGCTGGAACAAGCAGTACATTATTCTGACAACTTTGAGCTTTCTCAGGCAGGCACTTTAAAGGGGGCTAAAGTCATCCCGTGGATTTAGTTGAGCTATTAAAAACTATGTTAGTGTCTGTTCAAATCTTTATAGGTTAAAGTTGAGGTCTAGTTGAGAAGATGGCTCACAGGAGACTGGCTAGCATTTGGTCCTCAGAGAATCTTTGTCACCTTTAAAGATCAAACACCTGGTGCACAGGCAATCAAAAAATAGAAATAAAAATTTAAAAAAGACACTGGACCAGACCTTCACTTCCTGACTGCCACAGGCCAGTAACATTTTATTGTCAGGAAGTTTCCACTTTCAAAGATTATTTACTCACCCACACAAAGAGCCACTCAGTATAGAAAGCCAACAACTTCAGCCATTCTGGTTAAAATAAAATAATAATACGAATCCTCCTTTCAGTTGCTCCAATGAAAGTGACATATGGAGAAGCACACGATCCATAATTCAAAGAGAAGTGGCGCCTACTTCCTCATTAGCTAAATTGTATTCATTGCAGAAAGCTGTTTTTGGTAGCCATATCGATCAGCAGGAAGTAAGATGGAAAAAAATTAACAAACTTGAAAAACTTCAGTCTCTGGGGTGTAACTCACCATCTGGGAATGACTTATTAGGAAAGAAACAAGAAAACACTGTCCACATATGACCTTCCCATTTTACATATGCAGTCAGTCCTCATTAATCTGAGACCCACCAAAGTGGAGTCTGCAATAATTCAGAAGTGACAATTGCAATCCCCACTGAAGAGAAGGTTCCATGCAAAACATTTAACGTAGGACTGTAAAGTCTCTAATAAAAGTCAGGAGTGTTTTCCTTCACTTCTTTGTTTTTGTATGCAATCACATACATAATACAATGTGAACAATGGGCAAAAATGATATATTTAATTCCTTGTTTTACATTCCCACATTTCAGTTGCTTTGATAAATTAATCTCACTTTCCTCATTTTAAATTAATAGCACTTTATATAGTAAGAACAAGATTCTTTTTATTGTGTGATAGTTTATCTTCAAAAGCTTTTGTCAGCCTAAGTAACAGAGAGATTTTAAAAATAAATGGTCAAGGTAAAAATGCAATAAAATGAAGGTCTTAGTCACAGAACTCTGCCCTGAGAAATTCACACACACACACACACACACACACACACACACACACACACACACACACAGATACTTCATAAAACAAGATCCACATTATCTTTCCTTTTGTGTATTCTAATAATTGAACAATTAGTTCTCTGCCAGTAAATTAAAATAAAATTACATTCTTCTAAATATCCATTATCCAAGTAATTTTTAATAATTTCCTGTTTACTGGCACTTTCAGAATTGTTTTTATTTCACTTAGTTTTTTTTTTTAATCGGTTCACTCCCTCAGATGAAGCTTAAATGGGTTAAATAAAGATGCAAGCTGTTTCTAAAGAATATGAATTGACCCAAATAATTGAGTGAGAACTTGAAGTTAACGGGAGAGGGGATCTATTATGTGGCCGAAACAATAGGAGTAGGTAAATATCATATAATTATTCATTTCTTCCATTCACACTTCTGTGTTTGTTATAAATTTCCAATTTGTTGTGAAGTGATTTCAAATTAAAGCTAATTATCAATGCTTTTATTGAAGCAAATCTATAATAAATGTCTCTGTGTCAAAGCACTCTGCTGAGGAAAACCCAGAGAGAAATAAGACCTAGATTCTGCCATCTGAGGGACGTGCATTCTTGTTAGAGCAAAAAATGAGTATAGAAATCATAGATGGTGGTCTGTTAGTTTTCTAGGGCTGCTGGAACAAATTACCACAAAATTGGTGACTTAAAACAACAGAAATTTATTTTCACCCAGTTCTTGAGGCCAGACGTCTAAAATCCAGCTGTCAGCAGGGTCATTGTCCCCACAGAGCTTCCAGGGGAGGATCTTTCCTTGCTTCTCCCAGTTTCTGGTGGCTTTGGCCATTCCTGGTGATCATTGGTTTGTGGATGCATCAGTCCAGTCTCGGCCTCTGTCTTCAAATGGTGTTCTCTGTGTCTCAGAATGGCCTGTCATCCTCTTGTAAGGACACCAGTCATTAGATTTAAGACCCACCCTCATCTAGTATGGCCTTATCTTAATTTGATAATGCCTAGAAATACTATTTCCAAATAATGTCATATTCAGAGGTTCGGAGCAGACATATAACTATTCAATCTACTACACATGGTAAAACAAATGGTGTAGGAGGAAGAGCGGTAGAGCCAGAGTTGGACTGGGACCCATAAGTTAAGAGCAAGATGGAATAAAAGGCATGATTCTAGTCATCATGGAAAATAGAACTATGTGGGCTTTTATCATCTGATCCCACCCAGGCTGCCCATCCTTAGCACAGAAAAACATTTATTCTGGTCACACCAAACTACTCACTTCTCCTAGAATATATGGTAATCTCTTAAACTTGCAAAAAAAATAGCATATATTTGTCTCCTTAGTCTCCACTGAGATCCCAAAATGTCCCAGGTTTGGGACAATGAGGATAAATTGCTCCTATATTTTACAGAAGAGGACTAAGTCCATTTCTGCTAGACTTGCTAAGAGATAGGCAAAGCAAGTCCTGAGACCTTTAGCCCAAAACTCTCCACCAACCTGTATGTCTACTAGCAAAACCGGAGATTCATTGATATAGTTAGGTTTTATGTCCCCACCCAAATCTCATCTTGAATTGTAATCTCCATAATCCCAGGGAGACATCAGGTGGAGGTCATTTAATTATGGGGGCAGTTTCCCTCATGCTGTTCTCATGATAGTGACTGAATTCTCATGAGATCTGATGGTTTTATAAGGGGCTCTTCCACCTTCGCTCAGTACTTCTCCTTCCTGCCACTTTGTGAAGAAGGTGCCCTTTGCCTTCCAACATGATTGGAAGTTTCCTGAGGCCTTCCCAATCATGCTGAATTGTGAGTCAATTTAACCTCTTTCCTTTATAAATTACCTAGTCTCAGGCAATTCTTTATAGCAGCATGGAAATGGACTAATACATTCATTAAGCAGATTGACTGGTAAGTTTTGCAAGAAAGTAATCAGTCTAGAAGGATGGGTAAAGGCATTTTTCTCCTCTCCCTATGAGGATGGGAGGAAGAATGTGAAGGAAGTCTGTGTCCCACTTCTTACATGTGGCTCGACAGGGCACACTGAGAGAGATTTCTGATAAATTGACTAGTGCCTTAAAGACTTGAAGGGAATGGTACTGGCTACTTGCCTATAGGGGACAGGCTGGCTGGAACTGGCCCAGCAGCAGCAGAGAAAAGAAAGCTGCACTGGGAATTGCCTCACCAGCATGGCAAGTGGCAGGCTTTCTGTGTGCCTCAGAGTGCTGTGGGCAGCACCCAGACTAGGGTGGTCTCAAAAATGATCTATTTTCAAAAGGCCTGTCTGCAGGAGAATGCAGATACCAGCAGAAAGTGGCTAGAGGCATCCCGCCGGAAGTAGGAATTGAGGCAAAGTCATAAGACATCAGTAGGATTGAGCATAGCCCTTCTCAGGAAATACTGAAGAATGAGGAATCCCAGACATTGTGAGGTAACAAACCCCTAAAACACACAGAAGGGAAGGGTCAGTACTAAGGGCATTTAATAAGTGTGTGTGGAGTGTCGGAATTACAACTGTGCTGGCTACCTAAAACTGTACCGTGTTTTTCCTTGTTTACCCTCACACGTGGTAGAGAAGCTGGAAAAAGCTGACCCAACACAGAGAGAGAGAGAGTGAAAGAAAAATCAATAAGGATAAGAGAAGTGGTGATGTGTGGATATCTCTCTCTCTCTCTCTGTCTCTTTCTCTCTCTCTCTCTCTCTCTCACACACACACACACACACACACCTTCTTAGCTTAGTTCTCAGTACAATAACCGAGAACAAAGACTTCTTTCTCACTTATGTCTATCCCAGGAGCTCTGCTAACTGCACCACAAAAACCCAGGCTGATCAGGCACTACAATTTTGAATACTGGAATAGAAAATGAGAATGTAGCAAAGCATAAACTTATTATTATAGCTCCCACCTAGAAGTTACACACTTTATTGGCTAAAGTAAATCACATGGCTGTAATTAACTTTAAGTAGCTGTCAAAGTCATCTTATCTTCTCTGTCTAGGAAGGAGAACTGGAATGTTTGTGAGCAGCTCTGTGGACTACTGAAATGAGTAAGCCCAACAGTAAGAACAGGCTGCACTGTCCCTTTCTCTCTTCTGGCTTCAGAGCCAGTTCAGGCCTAAGGTAAGGAAGAAGAAAAACTTAAAATTGTATGACACATTGGAGTTTCGATTAAAATTGGACTGAACTTTTTAATATCTGAAAATATTTTTTAAATAGCTTGTGCTATTTTAGATTATTCTTCAGCATTTTACTCCTGTTTCCTCCTTACCCTAGGCAGAGACTAAGTCTTTGCCCTTTGATGTTGGTCTTGGACGTGTGACTTGCTTTGGCCGCTGGGAAGTTGGCAGGCATGATGTGAGTAGGAACTTTTCATAGCCTTTTGTGGTTTGGCTTTTCTCTTGTATGTTGGAGATTGGGCATTGATATAGTAGCTCTGTGTCCCCACCCAAATCTCACCTTGAATTGTAATCCACATAATCCCCACGTGTCAAGGGTGGGACCAGGCGGAGGTAACTGAATCATGGGAGAGGTTTCCCCCATGCTGTTCTTGTGATAATGGGTGAGTCTCACAAGATCTGATGGTTTGATAAGCATCTGGCATTTCCCCCGCTTGCACTTCTCCTTCCTGCTGCCTTGTGAAGTAGGTACCTTGCTTCCCCTTTGCCTTCTACCATGATTGTAAATTTCCTGAGGCCTCCTCAGTCATGCTGAACTGTGGTCAATTAAACCACTTTCCTTTTTAAATTACCCAGTCTCAGGTATGTCTTTATTAGCAGTGTGAGAATAGACTAATATAGGCATATCTCATGATAGCGGCATTATCACTGTCCTTCAGCATTGAGCAGACTGAGAGCCCACGGCCAAATCCAGCTAATCCATGGCCAGAGAGCTACCCATCCAAGCCTAGTCTAGTCTGCCTGAACCACAGTTTCCCTGCAGGCAGTGAGAGTGAGAATAATTGCTTAATGAAGAAAACCACTGAGTTTACAATAATTGAGTTTGTTATGGAAATAGCTGAAGAATACATGCCTGAAATGATTTAAAACCTCCTTGCAAATACAACTTCCATTTTGGAAATGGAGATATTGTTAAGTAGGTAGCTAGTCAGTTATGAGCAGGGCAGGAAAGTTCCCACACCCTCAACCAGGAATGTCAGGTGACTACTAGGTGATGGTCAGGTGGTTGTTATACTGTTTCTCTAAAATAATAATTGGTCACAGCCAGAGCCAGGGAAAGGCAGGCCCCCAGTAGACAGAAACATCTGAAATTGGTGATCAGCAGCTTCCTGATAAGATCTAAGAACTTGGACGAGTGGGCTCATGCATTCGCACTAAGAGGTAAAATGGTGGAGTTTAACTGCTATATGACCTTCTAGGAACATTAGAACTGGTAAGGGAAGAATGCCTCAAATGAGCATATGTACAATTCCAGTAAACACAATACATATGCAGCCCCTCTCAAGGGCTGGCAGGCCACTGAGCATGCAGGTAGCCCACTCCAAGGGAAGAGTCAGGGGAGAAGGGATGCAACCCCCCCAAAAGCATGCCAATGTATAAGAACCCTAAGTCAAAGGTCGAACAACACATTTGATCTCTCGAGTCATCCACTTGGCCCTCTTCCAAGTACTTTACTTCCTTTCATTCCTGCTGTAATGCTTTTTTTCCCCATAAGTTATTGGGGTACAAGTGGTATTTGGTTACATGAGGAAGGTCTTTAGTGCTAATTTGTGAGATTTTGGTGCACCCATCATCTGAGCAGTATAGGCTGTACCATATTTGTAGTCTTTTATCCCTACCTCCTTCCCATACTTCCCCCCAAGTCCCCAAAGTCCATTGTGTCATTCTTATGCCTTTGCATCCTCAAAACTTAGCTCCCATATATCACTGAGAACATACGATGTTTGGTTTTCCATTCCTGAGTCACTTCACTTAGAATAATGTCTCCAATCTCATTCAGGTCGCTGAAAATGCCATTAATTCATTTTTTTGGCCTAGTAGTATTCCATCACATAAATATACCACAGTTGCTTTATCCATTCATTGATTAATGGGCATTTGGATTGGTTCCACAATTTTGCAACTGAGAATTATGCTGCTATAAACATGCACGTGCAATTATCTTTTTCGTATAATGACTTCTTTTCCTCTGGGCAGATACCCAGCAGTGGGATTGCTGGGTCAACAGTAATTCTACTTTTAGTTCTTTAAGGAATCTCTACACTGTTTTCCATAGTGGTTGTACTGGTTTACATTTCCACCAGCAGTATAGAAGTGTTCCCTGTTCACTGCATCCATGCCAACATCTACTGCTTTTCTATTTTTTGATTATGTCCAGGCTTTCAGGAGTAAGGTGGTATCACATTGTGGCTCTGATTTTCATTTCCCTGATCATTAGTGATGCTGAGAATTTTCTCATGTTTGTTGGCTATTTGTATATCTTCTTTTGAGAATTGTCTATTCATATCTTTAGCCCACTTTTTGATGGGATTTTTTTTTAAGTTACTGATTTGTTTGAGTTCATTGTAGATTCTGGATATTAGTCCTTTGTCAGATATATAGATTGTGAAGATTTTCTCCCACTCTGTGTGTTGTCTATTTACTCTGGTGACTGTTCCTTTTGCCCTGCAAAAGCTCTTTAGTTTAATTAGGTCCCAGCTATTTATCTTTGTTCTTATTGCATTTGCTTTTGTGTTCTTGGTCATGAAATCCTTGCTTAAGCCAGTGTTTAGAAGGGTTTTTCCAGTGTTACTTTCTAGAATTTTTTATAGTTTCAGGTCTTAGATTTAAACCCTTAATCCATCTTGAGTTGATTTTTGTATAAGGTGAGAGATAAGGATCCAGTTTCATTCTCCTACATGTGGCTAGCCAATTATCCCAGCATAATTTGTTGAAAAGCGTGTCCTTTCCCCACTTTAGGTTTCTGCCTGCTTTGTCAAAGATCAGTTGGCTGTAAGTATTTGGGTTTATGTCTGGATTCTCTATTCTGTTCCATTGGTCTGTGTGCCTATTTTTATACCAGTACCATGCTGTTTTGGTGACTATGGCCTTACAGTATAGTTTGAAGTCAGGTAGTGTATGCCTCCAGATTTATTCTTTTTGTTTAGTCTTGCTTTGGCCATGCAGGCTCTTCTTTGGTTCCATATGAATTTTAGAATTTTTTTTTCTAATTCTGTGAAGAATGATGGTATATTTTGATGGGGATTGCATTGAATTTGTAGATTGCTTTTGGCAGTGTGGTTATTTTCACAATATTGTTTCTACCTAATCATGAGCATGGGATGTGTTTCCATTTGTTTGTGTCATCTATGATTTCTTTTAGTAGTGTTTTGTAGTTTTCCTTGTAGAGGTCTTTCGCCTCCTTGGTTAGGTATATTACTAAGCATTTTATTTGTTTGCAGCTATTGTAAAAGCAATTGAGTTCTTGATTTTATTCTCTGCTTGGTCACTGTTAGTGTATAGAGGAGCTACTGATTTGTGTACATTAATCTTTGCTGAATTCTTTTATCAGTTCTAGGAGCTTTCTGGATGAGTCTTTAGGGCTTTCAAGGTATATGATCACATCATCAGCAAACAGGTACAGTTTGACTTCCTCTTTACTTATTTGGATGCCCTTTATTTCTTTCTCCTTTCTGATTGCTCTGACTAGGACCTCCAGTACTATGTTGAAGAGGAGTGGTGAGAGTGGGCATCCTTGTCTTGTTTCAGTTTTCAGAAGGAATGCTTTCAACTTTTCCCCATTCAATAGTATGTTGGCTGTGGGTTTGTCATAGATGTCTTTTATTACATTGAGGTATATCCCTTGCATGCTGAGTTTGCAGAGAGTTTTAATCATAAAGCGATGCTGGATTTTGTTAAATGGTTTTTCTGCATCTATTGAGAAGATCGTGTGATTTTTATTTTTAAATCTGTTTATGTGGTGTATGATTTTTATTGACTTGCGTATGTTAAACCATCCCTGCATTCCTTGTATGAAACCTACTTGATCATGGTGGATTATCTTTTTGATATGTTGTTGGATTTGGTTAGCTAGTATTTTGTCAAGGATTTTGGCATCTATGTTCATCAAGGATATTGGTCTGCAGTTTTCCTTTTGGGTTACGTCCTTTCCTGGTTTTGGTATTAGGGTGATTCTTGCTTCACAGAATTAATCAGGAAGGCACCAAAGAAAGGCAAAGCCCAATGCAAAGAAATCCAAAAAAAAAAAAAGATACAAGAAGTGAAGGGAGAAATAGTCAATGAAATAGATATGATAGATAGCATGAATAAAAAAACAATCAAAATGTCAAGAAACACTGGATACACTTATAGAAATGCTCTGGAAAGTCTCAGCAATAGAATCTGTGTTTTTAAGATAAATGCAAAAACCTTCCCATAGTCTGTATGGCCAGGCCATGCCCACCTGCCCCCATCTGGTTTCCTACCACTCTCCTGCTAAGTCTTGGTCTTACAGCTACACAGTAGGAAGCATGGTGCAATTGAGGATTCGAAAGGCCAGGTCTAGGCCCTTTCCACATGAGACCTACTGCCAGAAATGGTCCTTACAACTCCCTTCTCCCAGTTAGTGTCTAGCACAACTTCTGTCCTCTTGCCTGGCTTCAGATCCATTGGCCATCTTAACTTTGATGCCCTCTACTTTCTAAAAATCTTCCTAACTGTGGTTTTTGTGGATTAGCATAATTGACAATGGATATATATGGGTCCAAAGCCCAGATTTCTCAATACACACCACGTGGTTTTGGCTGAGTTACTTGTACTTCTTTAATCCTGGAAATAAGAAAGTATACACTATTCACCTTTTAAATAGACTATTAGAGATCATGTGAAAAATTAGAAAAATTTAGTTTAAGAACACTTAAATAACTTCCTCAAGATTAAAAAGTAAGAAAGTTTAAAAACTGAGATTTTTCAACCAAGTCCTGTATTTTTCTCCCTCTTGATCATAGTTCACAGTTGTTGCTTTTTTTTTTTTTAATTCAAGATATTTCCTATTGTTCTCCCAGGATTATGGCACACTCAGGCAAATGCACATTTGTTCCCAGTCTGAATTTAAGCTTTTCTTCTTTGCTAATGTTCAGTTTAAATCCTCTGCTCCCACCTACTAAAAGAAAAAGAGGGAAAATAATGAAGAGAAGTGGAACAAATGAAAAGAGATGTCATATCACAAGAAATCTTGATTACTCCACTTGAAATGCTGTGTTATTGCAGAATGTGTGCGGGAGATTTGGAGAGAAGTATTCAAAAAATTAGCCAAGGTTAAATAATCAGTATGAATGTACCTGAGCCAAATAAATTATAACATTCTAAGAGAAATTTTTCACAGGATGGAGAAAAATACTGTAAAATTAAAATTAACGAGAATAAGTTTGACATTCGTGTGTTAGTTTAAATCAGCATGGATATGAAGAAAATGGCACATCCTTCTGGGGAAAGGCAAGTGGAAGGGACAGTCCAATGTTGACTGATTCCTTCTACTTGTTTGGAAGCAATATCAACCCTGTTTTGGGTGCCCTTCATGTGTAAACTTATACTTTCCTTAGGTCATGCCCAAGTTTCCTTTTTTTTTTTTTTTTTTTTTTTTTTTTGAGATGGAGTCTCACTCTGTTGCCCAGACTGGAGTGCAGTGGTGTGATCTCGACTCACTGCAAGCTCCACCTCCCAGGTTCATGCCATTCTCCGGCCTCAGCCTCCCGAGTAGCTGGGACTACAGGCATCTGCCACCATGCCTGGCTAATTTTCTTGTAATTTTAGTAGAGACAAGGTTTCACCATGTTAACCAGGATGGTCTCGATCTCCTGACCTCAAGATCCTCCCACCTCAGCTTCCCAAAGTGCTGGAATTACAGGCGTGAGCCACCGTGCCTGGCTAAGCCCAAGTTTCTTATATCCTCTCTATCTCATCCTTCCAGAGCTGGTCTTTTCATTTCTCCATTGTAGTCTTTTTGTTATGCACCAAAAATCAGTCTTGACTTAAAGCAGAAAACATGTAACCAGGAAGGCATATTTGAAAAAACATAGATTGAGGGACAAGTGGACTTATATTTGCATTCTGGCTTGGTCTGGCCGGGAAACACTGAGCCCTTCACTGTGGTTTTCAATCTTAGTGTTCTTGCCTCTACAATGATGATAAGAAGCCTCTATCACACACCCGTTGGAAGGGTTTGGTGCAATTTAATGCGATGAAACAATACTTGATTGACACAGTGTGCTCCTCAACTGTGTGCTCCTTAACTGGAGGTCTTGGTTGCAAGCAATGAAAGACGACTCTGTATGCTTAAACAGAGAAAAAGTTTTAAAAAGGATATTGGCAGCTCACTTAGTTTGGAGGAAGGCTGGAAATTAAACTCACGTGTAGATTTCCAGCAATGCCCCAAACAAAGCCTGATGAGAAATCACTGCTTCCCATAAACGATTTGAGGAAACTGCCCTCCTGCCTTCAGCCTTGTCACTTCTGCCCACAAAGACCACTTGGCCACCTCCAGCTTTTAAAGAAACCCAGGAGGTGTCCTCATTAGAAATGAGGCTTGGAAATCCTTATATTCTGCCCTGGGCAGGAACCATCCTGATGTTCCTCAATTCTGCTCATCTGATTCTCACAGCAAAACACACCCGTCTCTAGTCACTTAATTTATTCCACGACTGGGAATAAAACATCAGACCAAAGCATCATTCAATGCATTCTCACCCACATTTTTATTTGTTTACTGTCTGCCTGAGCCTTACCCCCCAACTGCCCCAACACTAGACTTACACTTGTTTTTTGTGTGTGTCTATCTTTTTCCTTTTTGTGGAGAATGGGGTCTCACTTATTGCCCAGTCAGGTCTCAAACTCCTGGGATCAAGCTGTCCCCTACCTCTGCCTCCCTAAAAGCTGGGATTATAGGTGTGAACCACCATGCCCAGCCCAACACCAGACTTTAGCTTCATGAGGGTAGGGTCAATTTGTTTATTATAGTATCATCTATGCCTGGAATAGTGACCAGCAAGGGTTTCCCATAAGTATTTGATGAATAAATGAATGTCCTGGGAACACTTTCCTTTAGAAAGATGAGTAGAGCAGGACCTTGGAAGTCTTAACCTCTACAGAAAACCAAGGTATTGAGGGGGATGGAAGGGAGAAAAGAAAGAAAGGAAAGGAAAGGAAAGGAAAGGAAAGGAAAGGAAAGGAAAGGAAAGGAAAGGAAAGGAAAGGAAAAAAAGAGAAAAAGAAGAAAGAAAGAAAGAAGGAAAGAAAGGAGAGAGAAAGAAAGAGAAAAAAGAAAGAAAAAGAAAAAAGAGGAAGAAAGAAGAAAGAAAGAAAGAAAGAAAGAAAGAAAGAAAGAAAGAAAGAAAGAAAGAAAGAAAGAAAAAGAAAGAAAACAGAAAGAAAGAACAGCATGGGTGCTCTAGAAGTAATGACAGGACTTGGCTGACAATGTAGCGCCATCATACTTTGTCAATTACAAATCCTGCTTTGTGAATTACAGAGGTGCCCTTGGCTTGCCTGCCAAGGCTCTCCCTGAAGCTGCCTGTCTGCATTTTCCTCTCATCAACCCACATGGCCCAAAGTCTCCTCATAGAGGAGACTCCTATACAGATAAAAGTAACAAGTGCTACGTATGTTTATTGCAGCACTGTTCACAATAGCAAAGACTTGGAACCAACCCAAATGCCCATCAATGATAGACTGGATAAAGGAAATGTGCCACATACACACCATGGAATACCATGCAGCCATAAAAAAGGATGAGTTCATGTCTTTGCAGGGACATGCATGAAGCTGGAAACCGTCATTTTCAGCAAACTAACACAGGAACAGAAAACCAGACACCGCATGTTCTCACTTATAAGTGGGAGTCGAACAATGAGAACACATGGACACAGGGAGGGGAACATCACACACCGGGGCCTGGCAAGGGGTCAGGGGCTAGGGAAGGGATAGCATTAGGAGAAATACCTAATGTAGATGATGGGTTGGTGGGTACAGCAAACCACCACAGCACATGTATATCTGCGTAACAAACATGTACATTCTGTACATGTATCCCAGAACTTAAAGTATAATAATAAAAAAAAGAAAAAAAAGGTGCTGAGGAAACCCACAGCACCCATCTACTATAATTCCTCTAGTTATTTCCTCATCAATAGCAGTCTAGGTCCAGGGATCTCTAGACGTTTGAGTAAAATCAATAGACGGCATCAAATAACAATCAGAATTCACTTTGAGCTCTTACCATAAGCATGACAACATCTAAGCTCATTATACCTACCACCTTATTTAACCCTTTAACCCTCACAAAACTCTATGAGGAAAGTACAATGTCTACCTCGTTTTACAGATAAGGAAACAGAAACACAGAGAGGTTAAGTAACACGTCAAAGTCCCACAGGGAGTGGGAGCCAGAGCCAGGATCCAAACTTAAGCCACATCATTACAGGGCTTCAGAACATGAGGAAAAAAAAGATAGATTAGAAAATAGGGCCACACTTTGTTTCACTTTCCTATTCTCCTTCCAAATGATACCAGCAAAAGATTTATTAAGCTATTGCATCCCCAGAAGGGCAGGCTGCCACAAAAAGCAGAAAGAGAGACAGAGAAAGAATCAGCTAAGAAGATTAATTCTTGGAGATTAAAATTATCATTGCCAACTTAAAAAAATTCATAGAATGGTTGAAGATTATGATTCAGCAATATAAACCGAAACAGTTATCAAACATAATTATGAAATACAACTTGCAATTTTTGCCTAAAATTTTTATATCCTCCAACCCTTTGATCCAATGACTGCTCTTTCAGGAGGTGTCTTACAGAGGCATTTCATCTTGTGCACGAAGCAGGTTTTGGGGTGTCATAAAGCCTCACTGGCAATACCTTAAAACCCGGAAACTTTTTAAATGCCCATTAGTCAGCATATAATGCCATTACTTTTAATAGCAAAAAAAAACCACAGTTACTTTTGTACCAACCTAATAAATTATATTTATCTTTATTATGGAATACTGTTCATATATTTTGTTTTGTTTTGTTTTAAGGTAAGCACAAATATATGTACTGATATGGAAACATATTTATTATATATTAAGTTTTTAACAATCAAGCGTCTATATTTCTGTTTTATAAAGCCTGGTAATGAACATACAGTCGTCCTTATGTATCTGTTGAAGATTGGTTCCAAGATCCTCTCCCTACCTCCTGTGGATACCAAAATGTATGCCTGAATACTCAAGTCTCTGATATAAAATAGCATAGTATTTGCATATAAACTATGTACATCTCCCATGTACTTTAAATTATCTCTGTGCCGGGCATGGTGGCTCAAGTCTGTAATCCCAGCACTTTAGGAGGCTGAGACGGGTGGATCACGAGGTCAGGAGTTCAAGACCAGCTTGGCCAACATAGTGAAACCCCATCTCTACTAAAAACACACAAAAAAATTAGCCAGGCATGGTGGCAGGTGCCTGTAGTGCCAGCTACTTGGGAGGCTAAGGCAGGAGAATCGCTTGAACCTGGGAGGTAGAGGTTGCAGTGAGCTGAGATTGCACCACTGCACTCCAGCTTGGGCGACAGAGTGAGACTTCGTCTCAAAAAAAAAAAAAATTATCTCTCAATTACTTATAATACCTAATACAACGTAGAAGCTGGGTCAATAGTTGTTATACTGTATCATTTCCTAAATTTGTGTTATTTTTAATTGTTGTATTGTTATTTTTTCCAAATATTTTGAACTGTGGTTGGTTGACTCAGCAGTTGGTTGAATCTCCACATGCAAAACTCCAGATACAGAGGGGCAACTAGGTGAATGCACCTGTGCGGTGAACTGGATCTGGAAAGATGTTCACGAGCTGTGAATAACAGGACTTAAACGTGGCAATAACAGCAAACACAGGCAAAGAGAGGAGCCAGGCGAGGGATAGGGGCTTTTCCCACACTGTGCTCCCATGCTTGGATTTGTCTCCAAAGAGCATGTACAACTTTCATAATTAAAACAAAACAAAAAAAAAGACTTTTCAGCAGGGCGCAGTGTCTCATGCCTGTAATCCTAGCACCTTGGGAGGCCGAGGTGGGCGGATCACCTGAGGTTAGGAGTTCAAGACCAGCCTGGCCAACATGGTGAAACCTCGTCTCTACTATAATACAAAAATTAGCCAGGCGTGGTGGCAGGTGCCTGTAATCCCAGCTACTTGGGAGGCTGAGATAGGAAATCGCTTGAACCCGGGAGATGGTGGTTGCAGTAAGCCATGATCATGCCATCGCACTCCAGCTTGGATGGCTGAGCAAGACTTTTCTAAAACCTAAAAGGCACGCAGAGCTCACAGGGAAGAAAGTGAGATCCCATACAGCCTCTGCTACTAAATGGTAATGTGGCTATGTGCATTCCACTCCCCTTTTACAGCTTCCGTTTCCTCATCTGTAAAATAAACAGAGTCTGAGAGGCCAAAGTGGTGAGCGGAGACCCAAATACACAGAGAGAGACCCCAAAACGTGTCCTTGCTTATTCGTTGGTTACATTTAGGAAGAATGCCAGCATCTCTCCTAAATGAAAGTCTTGCAAAATCTCTTTTCTGTCTCCATGAGCAGTAGATTAGATTTTTTTGCTTGATTTCTCTTAAAATCACTGTGCTGTTTTATGCTTCTCCTGCCTACTTCTGAGGAGATCATCCTGTCTTCTCTGTCATGGACTGCACTGTTCTTCTCTGTATCCAGGAAAAATGTAACATTTAAACAGACTGGATTTTTTTTTTCTTTTCAAATATAGGCACAACCGACAGGAAAAGGCCTGGGAGCCTAAATGAGGGTGTTAACTTCAGAGATATTTATCCACCTCCAGTTTCCGTTGCTGTTCTGCATATTCCCAAATCTCTGTAACAAATAAGCTTTGCTTCTAAACAAAGAAGAAAAACAAAAGAACGCATATACTTGCAGACAAACACTCCCACTCCCATGGAAGCATCCATCTTTTGCATTTCAACCTGGCTTCAGCCTATACATGCAATGTCTCCCAGATCTTCAAACTTTATTAAGAAAAGGTTGGCCTTGAACAGTTAGCTCCTGTAAATAAACGACTTTCCCATGAGTAAGTGCAGCACAGGCATTTCCAGGAAACCAAGCTGAAATGCTCTAAGGTTGAGTGCAGCTCAACCACTCAGGGAACATTTACAAAAAGGGACCCTGAGCCAACGGGAAGGGGCTAGACTAGGAGCAAGGGCTCATGCGTTTAAAACTGAAATTGGACTTAATCAACGGCCAAATCCCGACCAGGCCCCTGACTTCACTGTGACCACATGAAAATTCTTTAACCCTTCAGAGCTTGTTTCCGATTCCTGGGGCTATATTAATGTAAGTAGCCAAATCTGAGTGGCTTGGAAAAACAGACATTTGTTCTCTCACCGTTTAGGAGGCCAGAAGCCAGATATTGAGGTGTCAGCGGGACTGGTTCCTTTTGGAGGCTCTGAGAATCTGATCCAAGGTATTCGCCTGGCTTCTGGTGGTTGCCAGCAGTCCTTGGCGCTCCCCGGCTTATAGACGCTTTGTTCCGATCTCTGCCTCTGTGTTTCTGTAACAGTCCCCTTGTGTGTCTCTGTGCATCTTCTCCTCTTCTTATAAGGACACCAGTCATTAGTTTGAGGCTCACCTTACCCCAGAGTATAATCTCCTCTTAACCTGACTGCATCTGAAAAGACCCTATTTTCAAAAAAGCTCACAGTCACAGGTGCCAGGGGCCAGTACCTAAACAAATCCTTTTGGGGAATATAGTTCTACCCACAAGAGAGCTCCAGTCCTTATCTCTAGCCTGCATCCGGGTATTTGTTATGAGAGTAAATGAAACAAAATCATTGACTGCATGGGCCATGACATGTGGGTGTTCATATATGAGGACAATAATAACGATTGTTTTAGCATTCAGGCTCCAAATATATATGGTGAAAATGTGGAGGTCCTTTTATCACACGGAGATGTTTCAAGCTTCCACAATGAGATAAGGCCCAAGTTAGGGACCAGCGGCACACAGACAATAGAAGATGCAGCCAAAGGATGGGAAGGAGCCGGCCTGAGCATTGGCTATTGGTGGACTCATCCCCATCAGGTTGATGGGAAGGATCCAGGGTTCAATTTGAGGAAAAGATTGAGATTCACATTTGAAATCAACAAAAGGAAACAGCACAGATTGCCCAGGGAGATGCAGCATTTTGCAGCCAGAAGTGTCCTTGAGACCCAAGATTCCTGGGAATTTGCAGAATCCTTGGGGAAGGCTTCCAAATCCAGCCAGCCTTCTCTGGACCTTGAGAGTCACAGGACCACAACGAGCAGCCAGGTGACAGAGTAAAATGGCTGCTGCACAGGAGGAGCACAGAGAGGGATACATTCCCCTTTTGCCAAGAGAGAAACTGCAGTCTCTCAATGGATGACCTTGGTGAGAAACATAGACTCCCACCTGCCCTGTATCTAAACAAGGCTCCCTGGAATGCAGCAGCCCTTCTCGAGTGGTGTAAGTTACTCCTTCCATGGGCCACCATGCAGACCCCTGACCCCGAGTGCCCTTCCCAGGCAGGGCTCTGGTTCACATCATTCTCCTTTGCAAGGGCAAGTTCACAGAACTTCTTCAGGGCTCTAAACACAGACTCACAAACCAAAGACTATGGTTTTCAGAACCAAACTGTCCGTGAGAAGATAAGAGCCAAACAAGGAAACAGCCCACAGGGGCTCTGAGTAATAACGAAGATTCTCCAAAGCAATGCCTGTGTGCACATGCACTCTCACGCCCAGGGATCGCCCCAGCCCACCTCACGCCAACTCACAGAAACTGAAATACCGAGCAAGAAAATAAGAGACAGAGGAAAAGAATAAGAGGAGCTGCACAGAATCACGATTTAACACACCACTCTTCCTAAAAGAGACTGGAGAGAGACACAGGAACAGAAAGCTGCTTCTAAAGAAGGGAAGAAAACAGAGCAGAGTGGGAGAACCTGGAGCAAAGCAAAGGACCCCCAGATACAGCCCAGTTATTGTTAGCATCGTCGATTCCCATTTTAGGATAGGCAATAATTGTGCAAGAAATTTTAGGTAAAATGTTACCATAACACGTGCGCGTGTGCACACACACATAAACTCAACTTGAGTCAGAAAACAAACATGATTTGAATACAATCTCTGCCACTTGCTGGCTTTGAGACTTTGGGTGGAATCCTTAACCTCTTGCTGTCTCCATATTCTGTGGTGTAAAATGGAATTCACATAATCATGTTCCAGAATTACCGTGGCCATTATGTGAGACAGTTTAGGTAAAGTTCAAGAAACATAGTAGTTAAAAATAAATATACAAATAATAAAAATCAACATAAAAGTAATAAAATCCACTGCTCAGGATTATTTTGGTTAAAATTTTTATGATTATTGTTATTATATTTTTGAGACACAGTCTTGCTCTGTCACCCAGGTTGGAGTGCAGTGCCGCGATCTCAGCTTACTGCAACCTCTGCCTCCTGATTTCAAGCAATTCTCCTGCCTCAGCCTCCCGAGTAGCTGGGACTACAGGCACGTGCCACCACACCTGGCTAATTTTTGTGTTTTTAGTAGAAACGAGGTTTCGCCATGTTGGCCAGGCTGGTCTCGAACTCCTGACATCAGGTGATCCACCCTTCTTGGCCTCCTAAAGTGCTGTGATTACAGGTGTGAGCCACCGCGCCGGCCTAAATTTCTAAAAAGGAAGTTGGTCAGATGAATGCTGGGGCTGTATGTCAGGAGTTGGTGTGGAAGTAAAGAAGCAGCAGGTGGAATACTGAAGAAACCAGATAGCCTGGGTCCTGGTGCCCAGCCCTACTGTGTACTGTGAATGCTGGGCGAGTTACTTAACCTCTCTGTACCTCAGTTCCTCCATCTGTACATGGAGAAAGGGTTGCAGTGCAAGTGTATGTTAAACAGGTTAACACTGAGCACTTAGAACAATGCAGGGAACATAGTAACCATTACAAGACTGTTAGCTACTCTCTTTATCACACTCTCAATGATTTATTTATAATTCAACTTAATTTATAATAACTCAATAAATGATTTATTATTTGGATTCCAGTGGGCTTTACAGGGATAAGCATGATATTTAGATAATCTTCAGAGTCTCTGTCTACAACTGAGTTGGTTGAGTGTATTATACTTGTTTCATTTATCGAATGTAGCATTCCCCAAGCACTAATGCAGAAAAATATCAGCATATTCCTTTATTGCCTTAGAAGACTGTTTTCTGACTTTGGAAAAATGTAAGGTAAAACTCGTGAAGTATTAAGGTACCCAGTCACTTAGATATGCCCTATCTTTTGTTTCATAAGTTTTATTAAATATGTTCTATATGCCAGATACCAA
Organism: Nomascus leucogenys; assembly: GCF_006542625.1. Classification (NCBI taxonomy): domain Eukaryota; kingdom Metazoa; phylum Chordata; class Mammalia; order Primates; family Hylobatidae; genus Nomascus; species Nomascus leucogenys. Next base: position 74,274,924 of record NC_044400.1, read on the forward strand.
GCTGGGTGCTGAGTGTGGGGACACAGATATTTCACAGCCAGTGACTCATATCTGGAAACCTACCCATTTATTGAACGGTCTATGTAACGTCACAACATCAGATGAAGTTTGCCCAAACCTAGGTAAGTTTCCGTTGTTAAGAAGTTCAGCCTTGAGCTGAATGCAATTTTAATTAAGAAAACCAAAAAGTACTTTATTCAAAGTGAGTTCCAGTTCAGCATCCAATTTCTCCCTTTTTAAGAATTTTAATGAAGTTTCCCAAGTGTCAGTGTCTCTTCTCTCTGAAGGTGACTTTCACATCAATTTATCCCTAGTTACCTTGCAACAGCAGTGGATGCTTTTCCTCCCTATGTCCCTAAGTTACATGTTGAACTTGGAGAGGTGAAATCTGACTATTCACTGGCACATTTCTTGAACCTCATCACACATATAGTATCTGGTTTTATGATGAAATAACCCAGTCTTATAAGTCTGTCAAGAGAATGAGTTAGATATTTTTAAGAGTAGATGATACTTTGTTCAAATAAATCTGATTCATGGAGAGTTTTAATGCTCCTTTTGAAAATATTTTTAAAAGCATTTTTTGGTAACAGCCCCACCCTCATGAGAGGCTGAAGAACATACTTGAAATACGAGACATAATCAAATAAGGGGACAGGAGCAATATAGACGTGAGTTTAAATCCCAGCCCTTTAATTGAATCAAATCCAATGTGAGGGAGGAGATTACGTATCTCTAGTGTTTCAAGGGCTGGCCTATGACCTGAGTCAGTGTGTCATTGCTGGGACAGGACAACAGCATGGGGACTCTGAACCACCCTCTGTCTATATTCTTAGGCAAGTCACTTGACCTCTTTGAGCTACTCATTCTTTGCATTTCTGAACCCCAAAAAACAATGTCTATTAAGAACCTGAAATGAGCCCTTTAAATGTCAGCACCCATCCTTCCCAAAACAGAGCAGATCAAAACAAAACACTTTTCATTCTGCACCTGGCCTTTAGGCTAAAAACGACTATTTCCCCCAGCTCTGGCCCCTTCGTTGGTGACGCTGAGTACACAAGCAAATGTGCTTTGGCAAGACAGGATGTTTTTTCAGCTGAAATGGTAGTGGTTCAATTAGCTTAGCAGTTTGCAGAGAAGATTCATTCAAAACACTGCAAAGCAAACATTGGCAAAATGGAAAGTTATTTCCCAGCTTGCTCTGGAGGTATTTTAAACACTGAAGATCAACAGAAAAAGAGCTATAAGAAAGCATCTTGGTCCAACAGAGGTAGAAGTAGCCTTAGACTGAATGAATTCATGTAGAAGCGAGGGCATCTCCCATATCGATTTTGTGTTGCGTGTTCTTATTTACCAAGATTCAAGGTTGTGGGTACTGAGTGTTCCCTCATTATTGCCTGTTCTTCCACTTATTACTCACCTAATTCTTCCTTTCTTTATAATCAATTGTTTATTCTAGCTTTTCCCTCTTTACTGGACCATGATCCCACTGAAGGCATAAACCTTTCTCAGATCCCAAGATAGTGAAGAGCACGTTAGTAGGTACTTGGAAGAAAGCAGGAATTCAAAGCTTATGGGTGAGTCAAGCGCTGACCAACAAACTCAGCCATTGTGGTGTGGCAGGGCTGAAGTCACAAAACTCTGGGTTTTAGCCCGCATTTTAAGACACTGAAAAGTCGCTGGTTATCCCTGAACGTCTGTTTTTCAGCTAGGAAAACAGAATTATGTCTCCTAGCTCAGAAGTTATTTTCAGAATTGAAGTACAGCATGTTAAGAGTTGGACATTTGATTATTGCTGGTTTTCTTTCTTCTCTGATAATCAAGCAGTAGGCATGGGCGTCTTTTTGTCAAGGACAAAAAGATAAAAATGCAAAGAGATGTCTACTAAACATCCACTATGTTCGGGTCCTTTTGTGCACATTGTCTTCACTTCTTAGTGGAGGTCTGTTGGTCCTTCTAATATTTGACACCACCGACCTCTTTTTTCTTGAAAAATCTTTTCTCTGTTGGTCTCGCTGGCTTCAGTTCTTCTGTTCTAAAACCTGCTCTTCCAGGTTACAACTGGAGTGAGGCAAGCTAGATGCCTGGGGCCGACTCTTGGGTTCATGCAGGGCCGAACTTGTGCCTGTATGAACCCAAGAGTGAGTGCCTCATTAAACATTCTGTCCTGTGTGCTTCCCCGCCTCACCTTGGTGCCTGTCCTTTGCGCTGTCTCTTCGTTCTTATATTTGATTTCGAGGGCTGCCTTAAAAATTACCACAAACTGGATGAATTCCAACAACAACAAAAAATGTATTCTGTCACAGCTCCAGAGGTCAGAAGTCTTAAGATTAAGGTGTCGCAGGGCCTCACTCTCTCTCACTCTCTCCAAAGGCTCTAAAGGAGACTCTGTTTCTTGCTTCTTCCAGCTTCTGGTACTATTGGTGTTTGCTGGGGGTTCTTTTTTTGCTTTGTTTTGGTTTTGGTTTTTTTTTTTTTTTTTTTTTTTTTTTTGAGACGAAGGTTCACTCTCGTCGCCCAGGCTGGAGTGCAATGGCACAATCTTGGCTCACTGCAACATCTGCCTCCCAGGTTCAAGCAATGCCTCAGTCTCCTGAGTAGCTGGGATTATAGGCGCCCACCACCATGCCTGGCTAATTTTTGTATTTTTAGTAGAGATGGGGGGTTCCACCACATTGGCCAGGCTGGTCTCAAACTCCTGACCTCCGGTGATCCATCTGCCTCGGCCTCCCAAAATGCTGGGATTACAGGCATGAGCCACCAGACTCAGTGTTCCTTAACTATGGTTACATCACTTCAATCACTGCCTCTGTCTTCACATCATCTTCTCCTCTTTATCTGTCCATCTCTCCTCTTTTATCTCCTATAAAAAGCATTTGCTATTGGCTTTAGTGCTCACCTGGATAATCCAGATGACCTTACCTTGAGAATGTTGAGATTTTTAATTATATCTGCAAAGCTCCTTTTCCCCAATAAGGTCACGTTCACAGGTTCTAGAGATTAGGATATGTTCATATATTTTTGAAGGCCACCCTACAGTTCTCTTCCTCCCTTCTAGTCTTCCTCTTGGACCCCTTTTCTGGATCTTTTGCTCTATCCACAAATATATGTCACCATCATCCATGTTTTGGGTAAGAGCTAAAACAGGGAATCCAGCTGAGATGCAGAACGTTTACATTTTGACAGATTGAAATATTCACAGAACTTTATGATTCTCATTTATAACATTCATCAAAATTGTAATTAATTAATTTTGAGACTATAAGCTCAATGAGGACAGGAACTGCAGCCTTTTCAAAGCACTAGCTCTAATACTGTGTTTCATTGACATGCAGGAAATATTCCTTGAATATATGGATGGAGAAGGACTGGAAGGGTCATAAACCCCACTTACCTTCTTTCTTAAGGGATGGTCTGGGATTTACACTCACCTGCTTAGTGTAGGTGTACAACAGCATCTTAGAATGAGAATTGAACTAGAAATCAAAAGAATCATATTTAGATCTTGTTCCCAAGTCCTAATTTTTGAATCTGAAAATTGGGAAATTAATTCCTGCCCTAGAATTCCAAAACTCCATTATTATTACTGGTGCATGCACCCTACAGCATTGGTTCTTGCTGGAAATATGCTCTGTGGGCAAGGGGAGGAACTTAGGAAAGGTACAAATATGCCTTTTTAATGAACCTGGGCCAGATTGTTTTGCACATATCTAGAAGCTTGAATTTCGCCTCCTGCCACCTTTCACAGGTATGTTTACCAGTAGGCACTGGATAAAGGGAGTTGGGTAGCCAGGGACCCCATGCTTGGAGCCCTGAAACCAGGAGCCAAAGCCACTTTTTTCTACAACCAGTCTTCTTCCTCCTGCCTTGCTTTCCAGTAGTGTGTGTGATATTAGCACATGGTGAGATGGAATTAAAATGTATGTCATGGAGCGTGAGTATCTTTACATTCTAATTACAGGTTAATAGAATGGACCCAGAGAGATTGCCTAATTAATCTTGGAAAGAGGTGTGTGTGTATTAAATGATCCTTCAATAAAGGAGCTATGCTTCTTCCAAGAGAATTGGATTGAAAAGGAAGTTAAATTCAGGTAGGGAATTTATTTATGAGTTGAATGCATACCATCAACATTAAGCTCACGGAAAAGTAGAGTCTAGCAAGTAAGTGTAGGTTCAACTGAATTCATGATATTGTAAAAGTATTAGGGTATTAAAGTCACCTACATGACAAAACAAATATATAATGACTTTTACAACAGGGATTGGATTAACTTTACCAGATTGTTATAAATATATTTTATAAATGGTCTTTATTTTTTTTAGACAGGGTCTCAGTCTGTTGCCCAGGCTGGAGTGCAGTGACACAATCATGGCTTGCTGCAGCTTCAAACTGTTGGGCTCAAGAGATTCTCTCACCTCACCTCTGGAGAAGCTGGGACTACAGGGGATTCCCACCAAGTCCGGATATACATACATACCTTAGTACAGCCTCGGTTTAGAAAAGTTTTGGGATTACAGGTGTGAGCCACTGTGCCCAGCCAATGGTCATACCTTTTTTTAACCTCCAAGTATCTGTACTGTATGCCATATACTGCTTTGACCATCCTCACTAAAAGAGCAGAATCTATTTCGCCACCCCAGAAATACAGATGAGCCAAGTGATTTTCTTTGGCCAATGAGATATGAAAAAAATGTAATGCAAATGGAGGCCTAAAAATGTACTTGCACAGAGATGCTGTGCTTCTGCACTTCTGCTGTCAGGATGACAACATGCTGGGGCTAACCTCCAAGGATGAGAAACAGGTGGAATAGACTCACAGTAGCCAAAGCTTGCCTAAATCAGCCAAGAATCAGCTGACCCCTGGACTTGAGTGAGTCCAGCTCAGATAATCAGTACTGCTTTGACCCCAGATGTGTGAGCAATAATTAACACTTCTCATGGTTGTGCAGTTTTTTGCTTTGCAGTACTACTGTGGTCATAGATAACTAATACATGAAATCATAGGTTTGTTGTGAGGACTAAATGGACTGTATGTGAGCATGTGTAACTCAGCAGTTAGTATTCTCAGAGATGTCAATGAATGGCCGGTATCGTTGCAATTATTAACATAGCTCCAGGTTATTTTCCATGAAGGCATCTTAGGGAATTTGGCTCACAATGCTCTTTTCTTCTCTGTTCTGCTCCTTCCTTTTGGCCCATGGCATGAAATAAACTCTCAATTTCTAGTCATTTATGGTCAAGGGGGCGGGAGACTACATTTAGACTCCCCATTTGAACTTCTACTGGAGGTTTCAAATCAACAGATTCCATAGATTATTTACAGTTCCTCGTAGAAGGGCTCATCATTAATTCAACAAATATTCGTTGAGCCAATATTAGGTTTTAACATACTGTAGGCATAGAAGCAAACAGAATAGAGTTCCTGCCATCTTGGAGCAAACATTGTTTTGATATACTGATGATTCTACTTAGTCATTCATGTATTTCTTAATGTATTCATTAACCCAGTAAATATCGTTGATCACCAATTAGTACTGGGACAGCAGTAAGTATCCTTTCGAGCTTTTTTTTTTTTTTTTTTTTAAGAGAGACGGTGGCTCTGTCTCGCTCTGTCACCCAGGCTGGAGTGCAGTGGTGCCATCTCGGCTCACTACAAGCTCCGCCTCCCGGGTTCACGCCATTCTCCTGCCTCAGCCTCCCAAGTAGCTGGGACTACAGGCGCCTGCCACCATGTCTGGCTACTTTTTTTGTATTTTTACTAGAGATGGGATTTCACCGTGTTAGCCAGATGGTCTTGATCTCCTGACCTCGTGATCTGCCTGCCTCGGCCTCCCAAAGTGCTGGGATTACAGGCATGAGCCACCGCACCCAGCCCCTTTCCAGCTTCTAAAGAGAAACTTAAAGAAATTCAGATTTTTTTAATGTAAAACTTCCAAATTCTGAAATGTTGGCAGCAAACTGAAAAAGAAAAAGCTTTGTGTGGGTCAAACAAAAAAATCAAGGGCCACCATTTGAGATGCCACTTTGTAGCTTGCATTGAAATTATCTGTTTGAATTTTATCTCATCTTTTAGATTATGAATTCATTTGAGATGAGATCAGTGGATTTACCTTGGTGTATCCCAGGTATTCTGTGCTATGCTTTCAAGTAGTAGGAAGTGTCTGTAAATCCTTATGAAATGATTGGTGAGACTCAGTCTCTGTATTCAAGGAATTACAAAGTTATCACAGTGATAAGGTAGATAAGATGTGTTCACAAATAACAATTATGTGCTAATAACAATGGTATAGACAACAACTGCTTTCAATTATTAAACACCTAATATGTCCTGGACATTGTACTAAACCTGAAAATATGCTGATTAATTTAATCATCCCTGCAATTCTACAAAATGCTTTAACCCTACTGTCACTGAGTATCTCTAAATGCTCTTGTCTTCTAGCTATTTGCCCTGAACATTTAAATTTAAAATGGCTTAAACCTCATTCTCCAGGAGAGAACCAACTCTCTGCCACTTGGAAGTAAATCTATCTCCATAGATCATGAAGACTTCATTTCTATTTCCTTCTTGTTCTAGCATACTTCCTTCCTCTGCTAGATTCTGGACCCCCCTGTGTTTCATCTTCCATAGTTGATTTATTCTCATACAACTCAAACATTGGGACAACCCCTTTTCCCTTGGTTCTCCAAAACAACTACAAAAGCAATGTTTTTCAGAGATTCCTGAAGATTTGGGATTGGCAGGTAAGGATATCACTAAACATACCATAAAATGATATTTCTAAAAAATATATTCAGACATACTATTCTTAAAGTTTCTTGTTTGCATAATACTGGAGAAATGTCACTGGTTACTTCTTATTCCTGCTATCTTTGTATGAAGTTGCTCAAGGACTCCCCGCCTCAAAACTACCTCTAGTATCTTGAGCTCTGTCACCTCTACCATATCATTTCCACTAAGACTTCCTGTGTCTCCAGTCACCCCAGGGAATTCCTAACTTGTTTTCATAGATTGGAATAATTAATATTATTAAAAAGTTTATATTACTCAAAATAATTACAAATTTAATGCAATCCCTATCAAAAGTCCAATGACATCTCACAGAAATGGAAAAAGAAACTAAAATTCATATGGAACAAAAAGACCCTGAATAACCAAGGCAATCTTGATCAAAAAGAACAAAAATAGCTGGAATCATCACACTATCTAATGGCAAAATATACTACAAAGCTATTGTAACCCAAACAGCAAGATACTGGCATTAAAAGCAGATACATAGGCCGGGTGCAGTGGCTCACACCTATGATCCTAGTACTTTGGGAGGCCAAGGCGGGTGGATCACCTGAGGTAAGGAGTTCAAGATCAGCCTGACCAACATGGTGAAACCCCATCTCTACTAAAAATACAAAAATTAGCGTGTGTGGTGGCATGTGCCTATAGTCCCAGCTACTCTCAGGAGGCTGAGTCGGGAGAATCGCTGGAACTCGGGAGGCAGAGGCTGCAGTGAGCTGAGATCATGCCACTGCACTCCAGTCTGGCTGACAGAGCAAGCCTCTGTCTCAAGAAAAGAAAAGAAAAAAAGAAAAGACAAGAAAAGAAAGGCAGATACATAGACCAATGGAACAGAACAGAGAGCCTAGAAATAAATTCACACATTTATAATCAACTGACTTTTGACAGAGGTGCTAGGAACACACAATGGGAAAACACAGTCTCTTCAGTAAGTGGTGCCGAGAGAGCTGTATATTCACAATCGGAAAACTAAAATTAGACCCTTATCTCATCCCATATACAAAAATCAACTCAAAATGGACTAAAGACTTAAACATAAGACCTGAAACTGTAAAATTACTAGGCAAAAAAATAGAGAAAATTCTTCATAATATTGCTGTAGGCAATGACATATATTTTGGATATGACCCCAAAAGCACCAGCAACAAAAGCAAAAATAGACAAATGTGGTTATGTCAAACTAAAATCTTCTGCACAGCAAAGAACTCAATCAACAGAGTGGAGGAAAAAATATCTGCAAATCCTGTTAAGTTCTTAGAATGGGTCACCTCTTGTGATGGTTATTTTTATGTGCCAACTTGGCTAAGCCATGATTCCTGGCTTTTTGGTCAAACACAAGACTGAATGTCACTGTGAAGGTATTTTTAAGAGGTGATTAACATTTAAATCAGGAGACTGAGTAAGGTACATGACCCTCCAGAGTGTGGATGGGCCTCATCCAGTCAGTAGAATGAAAGAGAAGACTGAAGTCCCTAATGCGGAAGGGGTTCTGCCTCTTGACTGCCTTTGGATTCAAGACTGAAACATCAACTCTTGCTAGAATTTCCAGTATGGAATACTGACAATTTTGGACTTGCCAGCTCCTATAATTGCATAAGCCAATTTTTAAAAATAAATCTCTTTATATATTTGTGTACGTATGTGTCCTCTTATTTGATTCCCCGGAGAACCTTGACTAATGCACCTTTTCTGGCCTTGAGCTGCTCTTTTGACATTGCTCTAGGGCAGAGAAGTTATCATCTTTCATATCCAACTGGGCCTATCAAAGCATGTCGGCAAACACGGCCAACGAACCCTAAGGATATTTTCCCCAATCCCTAAGAAGGCACAATAAACTATTGGCAGATGGTAGTTGAAGAGTGTTTTCCCTCTTGAATACACTCTAGTTTTGCTTTTGTTTGTTCATTCGTAAAGTAAAATGAAAATTCCAGGGATTGGATTATTTTCCCCCAAGCTATCACATGGTCAGCCTGAACTCATGAATTTCAAAGTTCATGTCTTTCCATCATGCCTCACTGTCCCAATAATGTCACAAGAATTAAGACAGATGCACATTGCATGTCTTGGCTCAGTCAGGAACAATTTAACTGGAAGATGAAGACACTAAGACCCTGTAGAATGGGTTGTTCATTCCAGGGATGGTGGGTAGAATGATGGCAGAAGGAAAGGCAGGGAGATGGGGAAAATAGATGATTGATTTGGGGAAGTGGGGAATAAAAAAAATCTTACTGGAACAGAGTCTACTCTGGAACAGCATTGGAATAGGTAGCATAGCTAGAATGAGTGTGAGGCATGTTTTGGGGAGGACTTGAATGCTAGGACAATAGCTGCTGTGAAGGACTAACATGGGTAGCAATTGTATTCGAGTTGTAACTGTCCTGTGTGTAATGTCCTTGGACCCCTAACTCTGGGCCTACCTAGAATAAAGGAAGAGCCTTAATTGTGCCGGAATCAAGATGATGACATAGACATAATTCATAATTTGCAGCCCCTCTTCATATAAATCTGAAGGTCATTTTTAGAATGTGAAAGGCACTTGGGAGAGTTAAATTATTTTTCTCTCATGCCTCTAAAAATTCAAAGCAGATGTGCTTCTGTCTATTATCATAAAGATGCTGCTGATGAGGAACTGCCTAGAAATGGGTGAGATTTCAATGTTGACCTAAAATTGTTCCCTCCTGCAAGATGCTACTTGAAGCTCCACAGCTGCGGTTTCTTTCCTTAGTTTGTTGGTCTTCATCCTGAGGTTTTTCTTGTAACTCTCTGTCCTTGAGCTAGGCCATATTGTTGCCCATCAACTTCTAAGACATTTAGTGCTCCTCCCCTCCTGCCATCTGAATTTTGCACAGACTGATCCCTCTGCCTGAAATGCTCACCCTTAACTTTCTTTCCCATTCATTTCCTACATGTCCTGCAGATTTGGTTAAAAAGTTCCTTCCCTAGGAAAATCCTTTGTGGGAGTTGGACTTGGGCAAGCATATTAGACAACACTTATAACACTTTCATGGCAGCTTGTATATGTAATTCCCCATCTCTGGCATCCTTGTGGGCCCTCATGTCCACCTGTTTCCATATGATGCTTACCCCTCCTTCAGGTCACTTGAAGTTAACCTGCTACCTGCTGCCAGCCATCTCTACCTAAGCCCCACACTGACTATGCTCACTGCTTCCTTTACTTTAAGCCACTGATAGTATACACTATAGTAGATGAAATAATGGCATCCCATAGATATTCTTATCTTAATTCCCAGAACCCTGGAATTTGCTACCTTAGATGGCAAAAATGACTCTGCAAATGTGATTAAGTTAAGGATCTTGAGATAGATAATCCTAGATCATCTTGTTAGTGCTAAAGTAATCACCACTGTGTTGAGAGAAAGAAATGAGGGAAGCAAGTGGCTACAGTCAGAAGAAGGTAATGAGACAGCAGAAGCGGGGGTTGGAGTTATGAGCTTTGAAGATGGACATGGGGACGATGAGCCAAAAAAATGCGGCTGGCCTCTGGAAGCTGGAAAAGGCAAAAAAACTGAATTTTCCCTGAAACCTAACGCAGAAACCCAGGCGTAACGACAATTTGATTTTATCCCAATGAGACTATGTTGCCCTTCTGACCTCTAGAAACTGTATGAGAATAATTGTGTTACTTTAAGCCACAGAGGTTGTGGTAATTAGTTACACCAGCAATAGGGGACGAACACACACATATCCTTGCTTCATTGTAATAGAACTTCTTTCCCCATCACAAAGCCAGGTCTTCTCAATGATAAGGAGCTTTCCTTACTCACGTTTGTATTCTCAGCTTGTGTCACAAAGCAAACACAAAGATAATCTTAAGTTTAAAAAAAACTTTTGTTTTAAAAAGGATAATTTCTAAAATACTAAATAAATATGTAAATGGATAAATCACTCAGTCTACCAAATTTGCTGGAATGGGCTTTTTTGCTTAACTTTTAAGCAAATTTTGTTTTGAATGTTTTATGAAAATGTGCTTCTGGAGAAGGGCACGTACCATCAGTGGACAGCTCAATGAATGTTCACAAAGTGACTATCCAGCTCCAGAGGCAGAATATTCTCATTGCCTTTAGAAACCCCCATATGTCTTCTTCTGCTCACTACTCATAGCCCAGGAGTTGCCACTCTAGCAATTTCTACCACTATATGCTTCTTTTTCAAATAATGCATTCACATGACGAAGAAGTCCAATAATCAACAAACATATACAGTGAAAAGTACGTTGTTCTGAACATGTTCACTCCTGATTCTTTCCAGAGGCAACTGCTGTCAACAACGTATTGTGAAACCTTTGAGACATCTTTGGTGTATTTCAGTATATATCTTTTGGCTTTTGAGTCACCTTCTGCAGAAAGGTTGTTTCTGGATTAACTGTTACCTTTAATTTTTACGCTAAACTAGCAAGCCAAAGCTAAGCATTTTGGAAGCCAACACACACAGCGCAATTCTCAAAAAAAATCACCTCACTCTAGCAGCCAGGGTGCCCACATTGCTTTGCTCACTGACCTCATATCCATCTCTGGCCTGCTGCCCCTTGCCAGATTCACATGCTCCATGATACTAGAAAAGGAATTTTAACATGGCCATAAAGAAAGCAGCTTTGAAAGAAAGCATATCAGTAATAGCTCCTTAGAGGTGAGTTGGCACCCCGCTGTCAAAATCCGCCTTCTGTTTAAAGCGGAGAAAACACAGGCATGTGATTCACTGGTGGTGTCAGTATGTGCATTGGGTGTCAAATTCCAACTGCATGCTGGAGTTGTCTGCTTGCTGGAAAAGGCTGAATGCAAGTGAGAGCCTCGTTGGGAGTGCAGTCGTGCAGATGCTAACTCTAGACACATTTAAAGCAATGTGATTCTGACACACTCACCATCTGGGAAAAAATAAGCGTCTCTCTTCCTTTATGCTGGGACAATCCACATCTCCTCCCAGAAATCACTTCTGTACCCCCCAAGAAGGCAGTGGAGGACGATAGACACAACATGGAGTTTGGAGTTAGGAAATATAGGTGCACACCCTGCTGTATCGCCTAAAAGCTCTGTGGCTTTAGAAAGGTCACTTGGTCTTGGAATCTCATATTACATGCAGAAAAAGGAAAATGATGACTTGCTCTCAGGTAGTCAGGATATTAAGTGCACTAACAACATATGCAAAATTACCTGAACAAAAATAAGCAATCTTGATTAGCCCCCACCTCTTTTCCACTAGAACATAAAAAACCAAAGCTCACCTATTTCTACCAAAAGTCAGCTTCCCTCTTTCTATACACATAATTATTGTGACCCACAAATATTCAGGAAACAAACACAAAACTTGGAATCATCTTCAATTCTTTCTTTTCCTTGACTCCTAATTAATGAATCATCCAGTTCCCCCAGACCCTTCCCTATGATATTTTCTAACAAGAGATTCCAGGCCAGGAGTGGTGGCTCACGCCTGTAATCCCAGCACTTCAGGAGGCTAAGGTCAGGAGTTCGAGACCAGCCTGGCCAATATGGTGAACCCACATCTCCACTATAAACACACACACACAAAATTAGCCAGGCGTGGTGACACAGGCCTGTAATACCAGCTACTTGGGAGGCTGAGGCAGGAGAATTTCTTGAACCTGGGAGGTGGAAGTTGCAGTGAGCTGAGACTGCGCCACTGCACTCCAGCCTGGGTGACAGAGTAAGACTTCATCTCAAAAAAAAAAAAAAAAAAAAGATTCCTTGACTCCTGCCACAACTCAAGCAGATCCCTCCTTCTATCTAGTCCAGCAGTTCTTAGCCACATTCATCTTTACCCCCACCCCACCCCAAGAATATTTGGCAATGTCTGGAGACAATTTGGTTGTCACAACTGCGGAGCTTCTACTGGGGAGGTAGGTGCTGCTAAATATCTTAGAGTGCAAATGGCAGCTACCCACATGGTATGGTTTTGCTGTGTCCCCACCCAAATCTCATCTTGAACTGTAGCTCCCACAATTCCCACATGTTGTGGGAGGGACTTGGTGGGAGGTAATTGACTCATGGGGGAGGGTCTTTTCTGTAGTATTCTCCTGATAGTGAATAAGTCTCATGACACCTCATGATTTTATAAAGGGGAGATTCCCTACACAAGCTCTCTTCTCTTGTCTGTTGCCGTGTGAGATGTGCCTTTCACCTTCCACCATGATTGTGAGGCATCCTCAGCCACGTGGAACTGTGAGTCCATTAAACCTCTTTATTTTGTAAATTGCCCAGACTTGGGTATGTCTTTATCAGCAGCGTGAAATCGGATTAATATACCACAACAAAGCCTGTGTGGCCCAAATGGCAGCAGTGCCAAGGCTGAGAGATGCTGGTCTAGCTGAAGCCTTTTTGTGACCTAATGCTTTTCCACTCTTCTCTGCCAGGTTAATTTTCCTAAAATTTTCTCTGATAATCTAGAACTTACAAGGATTCCTTATTTTCTAGAAGATCAAGCCCCAAAATATAAGCCTACTTTGTTTACCTGTAGAAAAAGAAAATTAATGTTAAAAATATTTAACTTTTTTGAGAAGTAAATATGTACCAGAAACTGTTCTAAATATTTAACCTACCTTAACTCATTTTATCCTTGAAACAGCTCTATTAAAATTAAACTTAAGTGTTCTTTAAACTCTGATATTATAAGATGGCTTTCTTTAATCAAGCTTGGAACATGGTAGACACTCAATAAAAATTTATTGAACACCAATAGCTAACAACAAATTGACATCTGTTGAGCTTATTACATAACAGGCACTAAGTATCTCATATATATTGCTTCATTTCATCATCAGAAACAGACATTTTCCCCAGTAACAGGGAGAAAATGTAAGTGTTAAACTTAGTGTAGCCAGTCAGATTCTTATATAGTTTAAAGCCCATGGGAAGACAGACACTAACATAAAATATCATTTTTTAAATCCCTAAGCTATTTTTTAAATCTACAATGGGAAAATTTCTGTGAGGCTAAAGAATCTAGATGTAAACATGTTTCAGCGTCTTTTATCCCTGTCCTGGCAGAAAATAAATCTCTGAAGACCTGTAGGTATGGAACTTTGAAGGAGTTATCTCCTGCCCTCTGGTGTGCATGTGTCTTATGAAAGTTTCCAATGAACTAGCCACGTCTTGCTCATTGTATCTGACTAGGATAATACCATGAACATCACGGACTGGCGTCTGTTCTGCAGAATGTCCAGCTGTTCCTAGAATCTTCAGATCAGGACTATGTATTAAAGCATGGGAAAGTTAATATAGCCCTAAGCAGGACAGTTCAGAGCTGGGCTATTTTTCATTGCAGAGCAATGCAAACTTTGATCCTGTTTCTAGTAGAGATCTAAAAGAATGGCTTGCTAGATTGATGTGCACATGCAGTGTACCTGGAAACATGTTAACCTGCTCTAGTAACATCCCACACATGGTCTAGCATCTGTAATTGGGGCCACTCCTTGGATGAATTGGCAAGAGTTTTTTATTGTCCATCAGAATCCGTGTGGGTTTTGTAGGATCTAGACTGAGACATTGAATTACAAAATAATGGAGACCACTATTCTCGCATACTTTAAGTCTTTAAGAGTGATATTAATTTCTGCCACTTCCCTTGGTATTCAATATTGTTTAGATTTACTCCTTTGGCCAAGGGACATCCGGTTTCAGAGACTTTTACTTGGCCTTCCTCATTACAAATGCTCTTACCTATTAAGCCAAGGAATCTGCAGAGTTGTGACAACCACCAAGGATATTGTAAAACATTCTTCAGAGCTTCCATGACAAAGTACTACAGACTGAGGGGATTAAATGACAGAAATTTGTTTTCTCACAATACTGGAGGGCAGAAATACAAAATCAAGGTGTTGACAGGGTTGGTTTCTCCTAAGGACCCTCTCCTTGACTTACAGATGGCCATCTTCTCCCTGCATCTTAGCATGGCCTTCCCTCTGTGTGTGTCTGTATCCTAATCTCCTCTTCTTATAGAGATATCAATCATATTGGATTTGGACCCATCTATATGACCTCATTTTACCCTAATTACCTCTTTAAAAAGCCTATCTCCAAATAAGATCATATTCTTGGGTCCTAGGGGGTTAGGACTTCAACATATAAATTTGAGGGAACACAGTCCTGTAACAAATGTTTATTCCAATGACATAATGGGGGACCAGGAAGAATGACCACCTGGCAAGTCCACAGAACAGTCACTGGATGTAGAACACCCCAGGAAATGCATGAGCTTGGGTAATGGAGCTCTCTGAAGCTGAGGCCATTTTTACAGGAACTGGAAGCTGAGGGCTGTCTGCAGCAGCACTTTCACAGCTGGAGACTCCATCCTGTCATCCTAAAAGAAGTTCTCTGTGACACATCATAGAATCCACCACAAAATACTTAGGTGTGTTGATGGCATTCAAATGGATTAACCAATAGATTTGTTGACAATTTGCTTAAATGTTTTATAAATGTTTAATCTGATTAATTAAAAAGTATACCACTCCTCCCCAAGTGACTAATGACAGTCATTACTCTAAGCCTTGGTGGTTTTGGACATTCCATTTTCAGCAACAAGGTAAAATTCAGTAGGTAAAACAAAATAATAAGTGAGGTATCAAAAATGTCTGCATTTTCATTTAGCTGTCATAGAATTCCCTTGCTACTTAAAGTCATCCATGAAGCAGCTGCAGCTGCATTCTCTTTGAGCTTGCAGAAATGCAGAATCTCAGATCCCACCCAAGACCTACTGCATTGTTACAAGATCCACTCAGGTGGATTCCTATTCTCATCAAAGTTTGAGAAGCATTGCCATAGCTGACCTTGAGCAAGTAATTAACCTCTCTGAGCCTGATTTCATCTGTAAAAGAAGGCAATTATAGCGAGAAGGCCCCCTTAGATACCTTCAAATTTTAAAATGCCGTGACAAATCTGAGCTGAGTTTGATCTTTAAAAGTAACAGTGTGCCTCTCATGGAAAATGCATTGAACTTTCATCCCTCCTTATGCATGAACGTTCTGCTCCCTGCAAATTTGACTTCCATCTGTAATCAGCAATTAAAGTCATGGTTGAAAGGAACCCTCTGATAGCCTCAATGCAAAAGACATTCTTGTTAATATATCAGCTCTGCACCTTAAGGCTAAAGCACCCTAGAGGTGTTTCAGGGTGACGTGCAAATGTGCTAGACCAACACTTATTGGAGTTGGAGTAGTGATTTGGGTGAAGACAGCAAAGACTATTACCAATTTTACCGTTTAGTGACTTGATCCTCAACAGAGGACTGATGACTCCTGGTTACCCATTACAATTTCTGGCAATGCTTCATTTAGAAGCAGCCATCAGCAAGATAGTGACGGGAGACAAGGGGCAAAGATCTGAGATGAATGAAAGTTTGCTTTAAGGTTGAATACCAAATTATCACCCATTCTCTCTGCATGGATCATTTGAAGCCCTGGGATCCCTTCTAAATTAAAAATTCCCACATGATAAAAAATTCCAAATACTTGAATGATGACCTGCACACAGAGTTTGATGCAAAAAATGCTAGTCAAAGTTTACCATCAAAAGATATGTTCACTTTTTATAAAGATCACAAGTACAAAGTTGCAAGGCTGGTAAAAACTACACAGCAATAATTGCTTGAAAATAATGCCATTATTATTAATATTAATGCCAATAAAATAATTATAACTAGCCTGTATTGAGCACATTCTGAATGCCAGGAACTTTTAAAATGTACTTTATTAATTCTTAAAACAAAATAAGAAGCATACCATTATAACACTCATTAAGCAAATGAGGAAACTGAAACTTAGATTAAGAGGTGCTCCCAATATGGTGTGGCTGGAATAAAAACCCAGATAATGTGATGCCAAATTTCTATTCTATGTATAGAATACGTATATATATATGTCACAAGTATTCGTAATAAATATGCATTATATAAGTTACCATTCCTATTTTATAGATGAGAAAAGGTCACTTACCTGTATCCAGGTTCACCCAAGTTTACGGTTAGGCCAGGTGAAGACAGTTTGAGCTATTCCAGGCAGAAGCCTTGCCTCTGTCCATGGTACCCATCACCGCTCAGGAAACCAGCCTGTGCTGGATTTTTTCCTATTTGTTACAACTACAAACTAGTAAACAAAGTGATGCCTATCTTAAAATCCCCATCAAGTCTTAGGTCTAGGTGACTTGACAGAGACCGATATAATATACAATAAAAATGATATTTCAACTTAAGTTTAACATAAAAAGAAATGACTCTCCATTTTCCAAGGAAATAAGCCTGTGTGGAACAATATTATTCTATTAAAGATTGATCAGAAGATTCATGTTTCAAATAGATTCAATAGTTCAATCTGCAGAAATATTCCAGGTGGCTGCCAAATCCATTTTATGATGAGGAGTATTGGCTGAGATAAATGTAGTGATGTGAGGGGCTATGTGGGTGTTCATTTGTATCCCCTCAGCATTTACCATCCATTCACACTCCCTCATTGCCAGTTGCCAGAATCCAGGCTGTCTCCCTAGAACAGCCTGGTTTTCTTTAGAAGACAAGTTTTCCCCACCTGCATGCCAGGCAGGCCAGCAGTGCTGGAGTGTTATTACCACCACTATCCAACAGCCTTTAATCAATGCCTGGTTGGAGCTGATTCCTTAATGCCCCAGAGCTCCCTCACCCCTTGGCAATATAACTCAGATTTGTTCTCCACTGTTTCTCAAAATTCCTCAGTGGAATAAGCTGTCCACAGTGCCAAAATGTGCATGATCAAACACTGTTTGATATAATATCTTCCTTATTAGCTTCTTATTTTTTCTGTCCCTTACTTTCTCACTCCCCTAATTTTTCCTGGGATCACCTTCTAAATAAATTTGCATTTGAAACCTTAATTTAGGTTTCTCCAGAAGCAAAACTCTGAGACAAGGGAGATGACTTTCTGAAGTTTACACTCATATAATAAGTTGAGTGTTTTCCTCATGCCTAGCACTAGAATAAGTTTTAGGGATATTATTATGAACAAGACACCTCAGGGCCCCTTCTCTCATCATCACCTGTCTAGTAGGCAAGACACTGGGAACAGTCAACAGTCCAGTGAGCAAGACATTGAGAGAGTAAATGCAGTTTTTCTAAAGGGGATAGCCACAGTGACATAAAAGGTATTTGTGAACAGTGTTTCATTTATTTTGATATTTAAAGAGAAAGTCATGATGGGGAGAATGCTCTGAGCAAAAGGAATAGCAATCACAATGGAAAACCAAATAATCATTCAGTGCACTGGGGAAATAAGATCACTGTGGCTGCAGGAGAGAGAGAGTGGCAATGAAATGAGTTATGAGGATGGGGAGGTAGGCAGGGGCCAGATCTAGAAGTGACTTCTAATTGCGAGTGTTTCAGAATTTGTCCTTAAACAATGAAAATTTGTTGTAATATTTAGAATAAGGCAGTAGAAAGACCAATCTAGCTAAAATGTGGAGACTTGCTGGTGTAAAGGAAAGAATTGTGGCCGGAAGGCCAATGAAGAGATCTCAGATTTCTAGTCTGGGACTTTTACAATATACTTTGCTTCTTTTGGATGGCTATGTCACTGAGAGGTTGAGTTTAGCAACACACAACAGAAAATTTATATAATGGAAGCTTAATCAAGTTAGATGTTTATTTTTATTCTCTCACATAAGAAGTTACTGAGTAGGTGTTTTGTTGGCTATGGTTCATTGGCTTGAGGATGTTAAGAACAAAGTCCTTGTGTCTATCTTGGTAGGCACTGTCTGTATAGTCACAGGATGCTCAAATCCCAACAATCTCAACCTCTATTTCTGCATTCTAGAAAAGCAAATATGGAAAGGAAAGTGGTTAAAAGATATTGACCAGCCAAGTCCACTTTTTAAGGGTCTTTTGTAAGAGTGTTTGCCTAACGATTTCTGCTTACGCAAAGTTATCCCAAAGTGTGTCACGTGGCCATCTTTAACCACAAGGGAAAATGAGAAATGTAGTTTTTAGATGAGAACATTGCCAATGAGCAAACACAAGAAGCCTCATCAATTAAGAAGAAAGGGAAAATGGATATTGAGGAAGCAATTAGTAGGCTCCACCCAATATATGTACAATAAAAAAGATTAGATGAAAAAACAAACCAACAAACTACAGCAAGAGAAACGCTCATAACAATGATAACAATTCTAACAATGCCTCTGTTTGCAGAGCATTTGTATTTTTTAAAGTACATTTTGTGAGTGCAATTCCCCTGTTTAATATACTTAATAAAATAGTGGAGCATAAAGATATTGATGTTTCACTAAGCAGAAATAACCCAAGAAAAGCTGAAAGCATGATGAATAGAAATGGCAGAGAAAACAACTTCTCACTGAAACTTGCATTGCTTCTTTACCACAAATTCTTTTTTCTGGACTTTGCCTTACATGTATAATTAGTTGTGCTTTCTGGAGAAGATGCATGGCAGGGTCATTTACAGAAAGTACCAAGAGTACTGCAAACTAGAGTTCAAATCCTGCCTGTTCATTCACTACTCATGAGAAATGAACTTATCCTTTCAGCCTCAGGGTCTCCCCTTGTACAATCTGGTAAACAGCACCTGCCTTACAGCCTTCAAAAGGTTTCAAGACAATTTTTTTTTCTCTCTTTCTCTCTCCCCTTTCTCTCTCACTCTCTGTATATATGTTATATATACATATGTATATACATTTATATATGCACTTTAGTGTTTTTGTATTCTCCACTTTAGTGTGCTACCATTATTAATCAAAGTCACTAAAAAGAATATTTGCATAACAAATTTGCAGAGCGGTAAGTGCTACATTTTGACTTAGCAGGGAGAGAAAAGGGTGGTTATGTAGCCTAATGCCAAAATGAGACAGGCTTTGGGAGTGAAGTGAGGGGGTTTGCTCTATACTTCACCCACCATAGGCATTTTGGAGCATTTCCAGGTGTTAGAGAGAGTCCTTTCCTGGCTCCAGCAGCCTCCTTCAGCACAGAGGTACTGGATTAAGTAGAAAGAGGAGTAAAGAGATTGGGAAAGTTTTTAGGAAGAAAGACTCCAATTTTTCTTTTCCCTAAGAATGGTATGTTTGAAATGTGACCAAAGTCTTCATTACCTAAAATAGTCTCTTTCCCCTGAAAGAAGCTTTGGGAAATGTGGTTGCCACAGAGACTCACAGCTTGAGAGGAGAAAATCCCCAGGGCCTGTGGGATCAGCCTGTGAAGCAGCCCATATGCATGGCTTTAAGCTTCATACTGCGAGCCCTTCTTTGAATGACTGTGATCTTCCATCCCCTGCCACACGCCTGCAGATCATGGAACAAAATCAACTGAACTCTGCCTCTTGCTCAGCTCAGTTAAGCTGCTCAGAATTGCCAGGAGGAAACAGGAAAGGCCACTCACATGTATCTCAGCGTGGTTGACACCTGGCCCATAATTGGAGTGGAATCCAGCCATCATTTACCAAACATGGACTTCATGCCAGGTTCTAGGCTTCACTCTGGAGACCAAGAATAATAAAGCATAGGTTCTTTCTCAATGAGTCCCCAGTAAAATTAGAGTGGGCCACTTATGCAAGAGGCAAGGGTCAGGCTATCCACCCTTCTGAGACTCTTGGGAAGTTTCTCAATGGAAGCATTTTTGTTTTGTTTTCTTGAGTTGAGCAAGAAACAGCAACAAGAACCATCAGACAGAGAGTCAGCATGCTCAAAGGGACAGAGCAGGGACAGAACTTGGGATGGCCTGGAGGCTTGAAGCAGCTTGACTAGAAGGCCATTTTTGGAAAAAGATGCTTGGTCTCATTATGAATGCAGGGCTAAAGCATGTGATCATTTATCCTACAGCCAACAGGAAGTTAACAAAGGATTATTCAGATACTCATTTAAGTTAATAGTTCAGCGGCATAAAGAAGGACTTGGAGTACAGCCACACCGGAGAGGGGAAGATGAGCTAACAAGCTCATGTGAGAATCTGAGGGAAAGGCAATGGAGGTGGGCCCTCTCCTGGGCAGCAGGGAAAGAATCAAATGAGAGGACAGAGCTCCGTATACATTGTGCACACACGGCCACCATGCGAAGTAATGTTCATGACAATTCAATTTCAACTTTAGAGATAGGAAGAGGAGGTATGACTTATCCTAGGGCCAACCTCCGGCCTTCTTGGACACAATCCCAATTTGTCCATCCAGGGCAGTCTGTGGACTCAAGGTTTGCAAATGAGGCATGCCTTAATGGCAAAAATCATAACTTGTCCCCGGAATTTCTGCCAGGTTGATGAATATCTTGAATGCTGTTAAAAAGACATCTTGCCAAAGTGGGCAGATCACAAGGTCAAGAGATCGAGACCACCCTGGCCAACATGGTGAAACCCCGTCTCTACTAAAAATTCAAAAATTAGCTGGGCGTGGTGGAATGCTCCTGTAGTCCCAGCTACTCAGGAGGCTGAGGCAGGAGAATTGCTTGAACCTGGGAGGTGGAGGTTGCAGTGAGCCAAAATCGTGCCACTGCACGCCAGCCTGGTGACAGAGCAAGACTCCATTTAAAAAAAAAAAAAAAAGAGATCTTTGGCACATATGGAGAGGAATTTCAGGGATACAGCTGGGGCCATGCATTTAACCTATCTTCATTTTTGAAAACGTCAAATACAAGTTTTGAGAATAAGTCTCCAGAATTGAAATGTCTTTGCTCAGTCAGTCCCTTTCTAAGTCATTACAGGAGTGACTTCCTGCAAGGTCAGCTGCAGTCTGAAGCAGGTGTGTTTAGCATGTACTAATGGTATTTGCTGGAAAATACAACAATTTCCTGACATTTGTATTCATTTCTTTGAGCTGTTGGCTTATATCTGGATATTAATTTAAATCTCTTCCTAATTTTAATTAGAGGTAGGATTTAATAGTGTTGAGTCTTTTTGCTTTTTTTCTTCTAAGAATGAAGGATTTAAAGTATCTGTATTTATTCCAAGACTTAACAATGAGTGGGGATTAATATTTGGATAGGGAATATATAAGTGCATCCACTGTACCTCTGGAAATTAATTAAAAATGTTTTAAGATTTTTAAATGGTTTATTTAGTTAAATCATCCCAAAGTAATGAACTGGTGTAAGCCAAGCTTTACTATAAGTCTTAGGTATTTGAGTGTTTTCTAGTGTCTGAGTTGATCCCACCTCGGTATTCAATAACATTAATATTCATTTTTCCTCATCTCATCTCTTGTTTTGCAGCCCTACTGCAAAATGTAGAGGCTGAACCTGTTCACCCATTTCATGTTCAACTGCAGCACTGCTCAATTCCTTTTGTCTTTCTTCAGACATCATGCTGGTCCATGCCCATTTGTGTATTTTTTTAAGCATAATTCTATTTTTAATTGGCAAACAATAGTTGTATATATTTATAGGGTTCCATGTAAAGTTCGATACATGTATACATTATGGAATGATCAAATCAGGCTAACAAATCCATGCCCATTTGCTTTTGCACCTCCAGTTGCCTCTGCTTGAACCCCCTCTCCAGACCTGTATACACCTCACAAATTCCTGCATATTATTGTCAAAATTTACTGAGACATCCCCTTTAGAGTAAAGTCTTCAATGCATCTTCTAGACAGAACTTATACATTCCTCCTTTTATCATTTCTATCCTTTGAACAACTATATTTGTATTCATAAAAGGGTATTGCACTTGTGTTTAAATGTTTGTCTCCCTTTATCCCCCAGACAAGGCTTAGTGTAGGGCTTCAAAAATCGCAGTGATTAAAACATCTGAATTCAACTTCCTGAGTTCTTTCAGTGTTGTAATTAAATAGAAAAAGTTGGCTTTTTTTTAACCTGCCAGGTAAATTAAACTTTCAATTTGTCAACAGTATGGGTTGAGTTCAGTCATATGTTGGAAATTTACTTAGTGCTGTTATTAAATGCCAACAGAAAGAAATTGTAGAGAAATCTATTGATTCTACAGCTTAGAAATTAAAATTTTCTATTTTAAGGAACACCCCTGATATCAAGAATTGAAATGAAATATCAACGATATGGTCTGATTAAACTCTGTGAGTAATACATCAGAATTTCCTCTGCGCTAGGAGTTTTCCTACTTTCTTCTCTGAAGGAACCAAAAGTGAGACCTTTAATGAGGGGCAGAACCCTACTGTTTGCTTTCTGCTTTGGTTTCTGATTGTCCAGGACCAACCTGAGATGCACAGAAAGGATGAAGTGTATGTTAGAGGCATAGATTCAGAAATTATAGTCCAAATGAACTTTTATTATTTTAAGCTCGGAAATGTAATAAACACACCTAAAGCTTTCTTTAACAGCAAAATTCTTCAGCAAACTCTCATAATACTTTTTTTGAAACCCAGGATTTTATAAAACATGCTGCCAACGAACAATTCTTTAGACTCGGAAACATCTGTCTAACTTTCCCTATTCTCTATGTTGTCATTATTATTCACTTACAGCATAGTGGACCAAACACACACAGAGTTTGGCTCTCCATACATGGGTTTGAATTCCAGCTCTGTGAGCCTGGGGGCCACTGGCCAGCAGCTCGCCACTCTCCCTTCGGTGTCCTCCTGTGGGGATATCGCATCACATGGGAGCCCACCTCATGCGATTGAGACAGGGGACATTGCTCCTCCTTCAGACAACTTCCCCTCTCCCTCTCTAACTTCAAAGGGAATAAAAGTAAACGTTCATGTTTAAGCTCCACTTCTGAAGAATGCCATATTCTGATTTATCTTTAATATGCCATGAATTGAGAAATCACAAATCGCCAAGTTTATTTGAATTACCTAGGAATAAAAATTAATGGAGTTAGGGAAAACAGAGAAAGAAAATTCCAGAAACGTATTTAAAAGTCTACCCTCAGGAAAAATCCAGAGATGTCTGTACAGTAGTGAGGAGGCCACACTGAACAGCTATCATCCTATGTAGATCAAACATTCATTCAACAATTGTCACTTTGCCTGCTGAGTCATGACTCAGTCAATGGACTGAATGCTGCAGATTCAAAGCTGAATTAAGATAGAGATACCCTCTCTGCAATTCAAGAACTAATCATGTAATGTGGGGGAAAGGAAAGCAAAGAGTACCTAGTTTGGGAATCATCTACATTCCCAATGCTATAATAAAGCAGATAATAAAGCAGATTTCCAGGTGTGGCAAGGAGAAAGACCAAGTCAGGGGTTATGTGTCTCTCCACCCTGTTAAGGGACATTGGGCTATGGATATCAGAGAAGGCTTTGCTGAACAGCAAGTGAGAAGGGGCTTTCTGAGACAGAATGGACCATGATCTGAAGGCTACATGAAGTGAACAGCAGGTTCTAGACTAAGGAGGAGGAAATTAACTGCATAATCTGATTTGTGTTTTGAAAATTTGTCATTCATGAAACTGCCCTCTTGTTTTATAAGATCTTCAATGTCTACATGGTTGTATTGCAATTTACCAACTATTTTATAGTAAGTGGTCATCATCTAAAAATACCATAAGAGATCATGAATATAGTGAAAGGATTGACTCTTTGAAGTTAATACAGTCCAGCTTCACTTAGCAAGAGTGCTTGGGGAAGAGGACCTTTGCTTTAGTGAGGAAAGGAGGTGTCAATGAGTGGTAGGAAACACATATCTGTGGGTAACAGAAACTAAAAAATCCCATTGCCTCTAGATTTCTAGGAGAAAAGGTATCAAATCTATTTTTTCCCTATTTTCTGTGGTTTACATAAAATTTTCTGAGGCCAATTTCTTTGTCATGAATTATTGTTTTGCATACCTTCATTTATCTGCTTCTGAATGGAAGAAAAAATGTTTTACTGAGTACCTACTCTGTACCAAGCACAGCCTTTTCTCATGCTTTATTCATTTAATGTTCACAAAATTACTTAAGAGGTAGATGCTGTCATTACATTATAGACAATGAGTTGGTAATTCAGAGGTGGTTTCCTTGCCAAAGCTCAGTCTTGGCTTTCAATCATCATTCCTTTCAGGACTGCCATGTTTGGTCAGATGGGTTGTGTATGGTACCCTCTGGGGTTGTGCAGAGTGATAACATGATTACACCCTTATGTGGCCCCAAAAGCCAGTGTGAAGTGCCGCCTAGCCCACTGTCCCAAGAGTCATCTTCGAATCACCAGTTCTCAGTTGTGTTTGTATTTACAGTAGCGAGGTCTTGGAGAAAGGGCTCCATACACTGGGCACTCAATACATTTACATTTGTGACTCACTGTGGATATTTATTTTGTTCTCAGAAAAATCAATCTGTGGAGGAAAGCAAAGTGTAACACTTATTTCGAGGCTTTAGTTAGTAGGATCCAATTAAATGGGTTTTCATGTTACAGTCCTATCCCATTTTCCTTACCCAGAATCCTGAGCCCTCCAGATTTCAGCAAACACAGGAAAAGACAAAGATCCCATAGCCTCCAGAACACCTCTCAGAAAGTTCATGTTCTGAAGCATTGGCAAATTATCTTGGCGGCTGACTTACATTTCCCTTTTGTCCCTTTATACAGTTTTTCCTAACTTAGAACCTTTTTGCTCTTAATTCCAATAGAACTGTAACGTGATTGATAAATGGGTTGATCAGCCCATGGCACAGGCAAAGCACCAAATAAGGTCTCAGAGGGACCGATGCAGGAAGCAGGCAGTGAAGGCAGAGAGAGAAGAGCAAAGAGAAGAACCAGAAAGAAATAAAAAAAACCTAACATTTGGCCATCTTTCATGTAAGGGCAGACATCTGTCCAGATTTCAAATAGTGTAACTCTAGGGGAGGAGTTCCCAACCAGCCTGTGCTGGTGCCATTTGGTTGACTCATAGTGGAACTCATTGGTTTACCTATGTCTCGGATGCTTTTCTGCTTCAATGATAAAGTTGAGTTGTTGTGAAAGAGAGCCTAAGGCCCATAGTGCCTAAAATTTTTATTAAATCTATTATGACTTTTTATTAAAAACATAGGCCCTTTTCCAGAATAATACATGTTACAAGGATATTTTTTCCCATTCATCAGATTAAACCCACTTCTGTGGGTCACTGCTGGGTTCTCTGGAGCAGCTGTAGAGTCATCTTGTCACCATGGTGCTACTAGCATGGTACCAAGGCCTTCATCTACTGAACAAAGATTCTCCAACATGCAAAGTTGTTAAAAGGATATTGATGCTTCCAATAGTAACCTTCCTTTACAGAAACATTCGCTTAAGCAATACTAATGGGTTTTTCCACCTGTAATATTGTCTCAGATATCTGTATGGTGTACAGTTTTATTCAGGGCTCTGCTCAAATGTTATTGCCTCAAAGAACCCTCCTCTGACCAGCAGACCTAAGTAGGCATACTCTTTGTCTCCCTAACAACCCTACTCTATATTTTCAAAGCACTTAGCACTAACTCCCATTGTATTGTTGAAATGTTGTTTTATTATTGGTTCCCTTTCATTAAAACACATCATCTGTGGGGTCAGACACTTTGCTTACAATTTTACTGTTATATCCACACTTCTGATAAACATATCTGGTTTGCTTAGTAAGTGCTTGTTGAGTGAATAAACGAATGAAGTTAAGCAGTGGTGCTAAATAGATAACATATTACCTCCCATGAATGGGTTAAATCAGGAGCCTCAGAAAGGAAAAGAAAAAAGATAACCAAGAAAAAATAATTTTCTCGTTAGAACCTGAACTGTTTCTTTAGCTCTAAGTTGTGCCAAGAACTCTAACAGAATTGTCAAATAAAATGTTTCTTCTATTCTCTGGTGAGGCTACGAGACATAATGGCATGTGCCTGGAGTAATATGGGTCTAAATTCAAATTCCGGGTCTATTTCTTAATATTTGACCTTTTTATATAGAAAGTATATATATACTTTCTATATAAAATATATAGTGGGTGAGAACATTCCTTTGCTTCTCATTTCTTCTCCCAGAGTACCCTTTTCATAGAATGTTTTTTAACTTGGCAGTTATTTTGATTAGAGCATAAAATTCACCTTTTATGCTGAAGGATATTTTTTCCAAGAGCTTCTGGAGTCATTGCAGCTATAGAACCTTTTATATATATAGTGGTGAAGATTAGCTGCCACCAAAGGTTCCTATGGGTACTAACAAAGATGATGTGTGCAAAGTCCCTAAATGAGAGTCCAGCCCTCAAGGTGTTTGACTGGTGGTTGGGTTTGCTTCCTCTTCTAGCAGGACAGTTGCCCGTTGGAGAAGTGAGATACAGCCACTCACACTTGCATCGCCATCCTTTTCTAAGGCCTCAGGTTCTCACTTTTCATTCTGAAAGTAAAAATGCAAACCAACAGTAGTCTCTCAGATGAAAGTCCCTTGGGTCACAGTCTCCTTTGTTGGGATGGGGGAGGCTGACTCACCTCCCAGGCAATTCTGAGAAGTCTTTGGAAAAGGGCTGCAATTTGTTTACCATTTCTGACAGTCTTATTTGTTGCCATAGCTTGACTTTAGGCAGCCCTCATACCAGCTGCCTCATTAAAATAAAGCCCTCTTTATACCTTCAGTGGCC
This sequence comes from Nomascus leucogenys, assembly GCF_006542625.1. Taxonomy (NCBI): domain Eukaryota; kingdom Metazoa; phylum Chordata; class Mammalia; order Primates; family Hylobatidae; genus Nomascus; species Nomascus leucogenys. The sequence goes on from NC_044400.1 coordinate 74,302,180, forward strand.
AGTGGCCTAGCACGTAAAAAGAACTGCTAGCCACTCCCTGGATTCTACCAGTGTTTGCAGCCAAAGGTTTGGGCCTCCTCATCAAGGGTGGGTACACATTCCCCATCCTCAACCTGCTGCCAAATAGCTGCAATGACTCCAGAAGCTCTTGGAAAAAATATCCTTCAGCATAAAAGGCGAATTTTATGCTCTAATCAAAATAACTGCCAAGTTAAAAAACATTCTATGAAAAGGGTATTCTGGGAGAAGAAATGAGAAGCAAAGGAATGTTCTCACCCAGACACTACCTCACTGTGGTAGGAAAAACAGAATAAAATAAAATAAATTGAAAGATTTGCATTATTCCTTTCAAGAGAAAGTGTCCAGTTCAACAAACAAAGAGCCTTTCTGAAATGTTAAGGACTTCTAATTATGACTAATAAGCTTGGCCTCACACTAACTTCCAGCCCTAAGATTTACAGCCTCCAGCTGCTAGGAGGATTTTAGTTCTTCAGTAGGATCCTTCCAGCTAATGTAGTTGATTTCGTGTGTCTATAATGTTGAGGAAATGGGGAATTTCTAGTCTATTAACTAATTCTAGTCAGTAGTAACAAATACAACCAGACGTGTTTTCAAATCTTGGGTCCATTACTTTATGGCTGTGTAATCTTGGACAAGATCTCAGCCTCTCTGCATTCAATGCTGTCATTTGTAAAATATGCAAAATGTTGCCTAACTTTTATGGTTGTTTGGAAGAAGCAAGAGGTTCTTTTCAAGGTGCCTCAGACACCACAGCTGGGAGTAATTGCATCTTATTTCTTGACCTCTGTACACTGCACTTTCAGACAAATGTAGGAAAGGTCTCAGGACCATAACTTGAAAACCCTTGACTGAGGTGATGTAAATCCAGATACTCAATGTGTAGAAGACTTAAGAGGATATGAAAACATTTTCCTGTAAGTGAATAGACTTCTACAGGTGACATGAAGGAGTCAGGAAGAAAGGATTAGCAACTGCAAGGAGACATTGTAGTTTAGATTTAGGCCATGAAATACTAATTAAAGGTAGCCTGCGAAGTCAAACACAGCTCAAGTTCTTTTATGAGCTATGTGACTTTGAATTTTTTTTACTTCCTGTGCCTCAGTTTTGTTTCTGTAAAATGGAGCCCACCATAACCTCAAAACCAATTTATGACACAGATATTAAATACTTAGTGATATAAAGCACTTTGTGCCTAGGTTATAATAAACACAACAAAATACAATGTATTATAAAAATATAACAATACAATGATAACAGCAGCTATTAAGCTTCCTAACATGCAAACAAACTCATCCAGAGAAAGAATAGTGATGATTTCTGTGTTTGGTGTGAGACTAATACAGATGAAAACATTTTTCAGGAGAGGATTCAAGCAAACTGAAGATCATTGTCCTAGAAGATGCTCAAGATTCATTCAGATCTTAGGAGTCTAAGATTCTAATGCTGCCACTGTTTTCAACTCAATTTATGCAGGGTTTTGAAATAACAGCTTCATTGAAGTACAATTTATAGGTCAGAAAATTCACTGTGTCAAAGTGTACAATCCAGTGATTTTTAGTATACTCAGAGTTGTGCAACAATTATGACTATTTTATTTTAAAACATTTCATTACTCCTTAAAAATTCCCATACCAATTAGCAGTCACCCCTATTTCCCCTAACTTCTTCTTCCAAACAACCTCCAATCTACCTCTTGACTCTATAGATTTGCCTGTTACAGACATTTCATAGAAATGCACTCATATAATGTGTGATATTTTGTGACTGGCTTCTTTCACTTTACATGTTTTCAAGGTTCATTCATGTTGTAGCATGCATGGGTACTTCATTCACTTTTATGACTTTATAACATTCCCTGGTATGGATATATCATGTTCTGTTTGTCTGTTCATTAACTGATGAGCATTTGGGTTGTTTCCATGTTTGACATTCAAATAATGCTGCTATGAACATTTATGTCCAAGTGTTTTATACCCAGAAATGGAATTTGTAGGTGATAACTCTGCTTAACATTTTCTCCACATCCTTGTTTATACTTGTCTTTTTTCTTTTAACCATCCTAATGAGTGTGAAGTGGTAGCTCATTGTGATTTTGATATACATCTCCCTAATGAATAATGATGTTTGAGCATTATTTTTGTGTGTTTATTGGCCAGTTGTATATCTTCCTTGGAGAAATATTTAATATTTATTTGAAGAAATGTCTATTCAGATTATTTGCTCATTTTTTTAATTGGGTTACTTGCCTTTTCATTGTTGGGTTAAAATTATTTTATGTAATACAAATTCCTTACTAGATAAATAATTTACAAACATATTTTTTTTCATTTTGTGGTTTGCCTCTTCACATTCTTGCTGGTGTCCTTTGAAGAATAATTTTTTAATTTTGTGATAAATGTAAGGGTTTATTTTTGCATCCTTGATTCTATTCCATTATTCTGTTTCCATTCTTATGCCGGTACCACACTATCTTGATTACCATAGAATTATAGTAAGTTTTTAAATGAAAACATGTGAGTTATCCAACTTTGTTTGTACTTAGAATTTTTTCCTTCCCATCTGGGCTTCTTGATTTTCCATATAGATTTTATAATCAGCTTAATTTCTTCAAAAGAAATTACCTGACTTTTTACCTAAATTTTGATAGAGATTTTATTGAATCTGTAGATCAATTTTGGGAGTATTGCCACTTTAGCAATATTAAGTCTTCTGATGCATGAACATAAAATAGCTTTCCCTTTATTAAAGATTTTTCTTTAATTTCCTTAAATTAAAGATTCTTCTTTAACTTCTTTCAGTAATGTTTTATAGTTTCATGTATAAGTACTGCACTTCTTTTGTTAAATTAATTTCTTAGTATTTTAATCTTTTTTAATGCTATGGTAAATGGAATTGTTTTATTAGTTTTCATATTGTTTATTGCTAGTATATAGAAATGTAATTGATTTTATATCTTGATCTTGTATCAATTTAACAGTAGGCACACCAGCCACACATGTACAAAGATTAACAGAAAACTCAATTTACTTGTGAACAGGTAAATTCTCAAGTAATAGTCCCAGCTACGCGGGAGGCTGAGGCAGGAGAATGGCGTGAACCCCGGGGGGCGGAGCCTGCAGTGAGCCGAGATCGCGCCACTGCACTCCAGCCTGGGTGAAAGCGCGAGACTCCGTCTCAAAAAAAAAAAAAAAAAAAAAATGCTTAGTTTTTATTTTATCTCTTAAAAGTGATGGTTAGAATTACATTTTCAACCTACCTTAATTTTGTGTTTGTCATTGAAAGATATTGTCAGATAAGACAGAAATCAGAATAATGGGTAGGAGCAGACAGATGAGAACAGGTGGCATAAACCATGGTCCTGGAGGCCAGAACATGCTTTGCTCTTCATGGCCCTGACAGTTATCCTACAGTTTTATGCCATCTTCGTATTATTCTTGCAATTAGAGAACATTGAAGACAGAAACAATTGTATTAATTAACAACATGCTGGAACAATAAGGCAACAAATCCTAAGTCTTAGTCGATGTGCTGTTTTCAGAATGTTTTTTTCTAGGTTATAGCGAAACCTAAAGAAATAAACAATTTTTGTTCAATCTGCGCTTCTTGTTTCACACAGTTTTGGTGTATTCTCCCCAAACCACTTCTGCTCTTATTCCCTGCGGACCCTACTTCATTTTCAATCTTAACACCATTCTCATTTTCAAAATCATTCGTGCGGCACACAGAAATAGAAATGTAAGCTACCTAAGTCAACCTGAAAAAGCAACTATCCAGTACATCCCCCATCCATGAATGACCGCTATGATACTATCATGCTTTGCACACACCTCCCTTTCAGCCGTCTTCACAGTCTGTTACAGCCATTCACTCACATATTTGTCCCCACAAACTCTTATAGAAAAGATCCATGTCATTTTCATCACTGCATCTCTAGAGCACGAAGCACAATGGCTAGCCCTTAGTACATGCTTAAAAAATGTTTTCCAACTGAATATGTAAAGGGAATTTCTTTTGAAACTCTCCTTTACCCTTTCTAAGTCCCAAAACAGCTTTACAAACATAATTGCTATGGCATAATTTTTCTAAGCATTTCTTCTGACATTTCTTTTGGGAAATAATTTTACCAAAAGTCAATAGAGTTATAGAGCACCTGCTGTGTGGAAGACTCTGCCAGATGTTATGGCACATAGAACAGAGCTTTCGATCTAGCTGGGGATACAATGTATGTAGGTGATAAAAATCGGTGCAAACTTGACCGAGCACTTATTTGTGCCAGGGATGGTGTGCTTTGCTGAATGTAACTCATTTAAGCCATGCAGCAAATGAATGCAATGGGCATTAGTCCTATTCTCTCTGACAGGTGAAGGAACGGCAGGTGAGCTATGTCACTTGCACAAGGTCACTCAACTTATAAATGGCTAAGCCAAGATTTGATCCCAGGCAATCTGACCCCAGGACATATTTACTTAACCAACAACCTACTTTGCACATCCAAAGTTACAGATGATAATTGACAAGTAAATTTTTTTATTTCTCCAGAAATGTCAGGGGACAGATGATCACTATAGACCAGGATGTTCACTGAAGGATTCAAAGAGATGATAGATTTCAGTAAGCTGAAAAAAGCTGAGCCAAATTTAAACACAGTAACAAGGAACTCTAGACAAGGGGAAATTGTGAACAACACTAGAGAGCTTGGTGGGGGGTTCAGTCATTCTGAGGTAATGGTTAATACTACCCAATGTACTATTCTGGGCAATGAAGATAAAATAAGACAAACTGCATGTTCTCATGGACCTTACATAACAAACAAAAAAAAAATAAAGACAGATTTGTCTAGTGGAGAGATGTGCTATGAAAAAAGTAATAAAGCAGCATAAGGAAACTGAAACAGACAAAGGAAGTGTTGCTATGTAATAAAGTGCACACAGAAAACAGCCTGTCTGTGAAGGTGACATTCCACCTGCCACCCATAGTAGGGAAAAAGCAGGGAGACATGTGAAAACCTGTGGATTAGGCATTTCCAGGGAGAGGAAACAGAATACCCAAAGGCCCTGAGGTAGGGCTTTCTTACTGAATGTGAAGAAAGTGAGGGAACCAATATGGCTGGAGTGCAGCCAGTGAAGACGAGAGAGGTGGGAGGTGATACCCACAGGGCCAGGATCTGTAGAGTCATGTAAATCACTGCAATCACTTTGGATTTTTCTCTGCTGAAGACTTTCCATCAGCTTCCCATCTGACTCACAGGAGCGATACATGAGTCTTCCATTTCAGAAAGATCACTCTGGCCAAATGCTCCTAGAATGAAGGAGTACATGAGCAGGTAACCAGGGATGCTTGAGGAGCCGTTTTCTTGGCCAGCTCATGTAGAAAATATTCGTGTAGAGAAGCAACAGAAATTGAAGCTGAAGACAGTTGACTGGGAGTCGTCTTTGTTGCCATGCTGGCAAGCTTAGACTTTGACTCTGTGGCAATCAGAGGGTTTGCGGAGGACACTACATCACTACATGAAATACATGATATGATGCTCATATTTCCTGTTTCAAATGTCTTCCTGTTCTATACATATCATAGGCACTGATAATATTCAGAATTTTTTAAGAAGTATATTTGACTAGGTGAGATACAGGAAACCAATGAAACACAAAACTATCAGGGGCAGCATTGTCACTGATCCTTAGCAGGTAAGACAAATTCCAGTTTTATTTTAATAATACCAGAATCTCCTGAGCGTTTACCATATGTTAGACATTTGGATACAAACTTTCTTTGGATTAGGTCATTGAATATTTATAAGAACTTAAACAATCAGGTGCATCTTGATTCACAGTTGTGAAACCCGAGACCAGGAGAGGTTGGGCAACTTAGCCGTAGTTATAGTTCAGAAGCAGTGAGGCTTGGGAGTGGGTGTGCTAATATTCTGCATTTCTTTTTAAATATTACCATACTCCAGTATAAATATTTACAGCCAATTTACTTCACCCAGGTTTATGAACAAATTCTAGCAACTCCTAAGAATTTGCCTATAAGGAATAAACTGATACCTGATACCTCTGTAACACCTGAACTGGAAACCTGTGTTTAGAGCTTGGGGGAGAAAGAGGAGGAATAGCAGATCAATTAAGAGACAGGAAGAGGAGAAGACCTAGAAGAATGTGGGTCCTGCATGCCTCGTTGGTGATATTGGACCACAAAATAATAATTTGTCATAAAGCAAAATTTATAGTTCTCAAGAAAAAAAAAACATTAAAATGTTTAGTTTTCTTCACAGGATCTTAAAACATTCTAATAATCACTAAGAATATTTGCTGAAGATTTAGTTCTCACCAAAGGTAACTAAAAATGACTTGTCCGCAGTCCCACACATGGTGAAGCTTAAGCTGTACTAACCTCACAGACTCCTTTCCTATCTTGGGATTTATTTACTTTTCCAACTCTGAATTCCATATCTGATTAGGAGGGCAGCCACCATGACAGGAAGAACCCAATTTCGCATCTGAGCCCTCCAACCAAAACCACATTTTACTCCTAAAGAAAACAGGACTTCCTTTAGGCTTAGGTTGCTACGTTGAACTCTACAGGCTAGAGAGTTTTTCCATCAAATGAGCCTAACTCAACTTTCACCTTAGAAATCAGAAATAAGAGTAATCCATTCTTCACATTAAACATACAGCATATAAGCCACGAACAGAGCGTCAGGGAATTTCTTCTTGACAACATCTTGTATTCATCAGTTGGAATTCATTTAGCAGAAAAGACCCCTTCTGCCCCTATGAGCCACCACTTCTAGCCCTGCTATGACTAAAGCTGATTCCTGTTGACACAGCTCGCTTGTTTTCTTATCTGTATAGTAGATAGACTCCTATCACGTAAACACCTCATACATGTTATGTCAGGTATAACTGGCAAAAACACTGTTTTCTTATACTAGTTTGAAAGGAAACTAGACCAGCTGTAGACAGCTTTGAAAAATTGAGTGCTTATGAAATTCAACAGCAGCAACAAAAATTTTGTTGTCCATCTTTTCACGAAGAGAGTAGAGAGGGAAACCAGCTAACTCAATATGAATATGATAGAACACTGCTTAGGACTTTCCAAAGAATTGAATGGGAAGGGCATGAAGCATTAAAAAGCAATGAGACAAGAGAGCAACCTGGGCCTGGCATCCTCGCATCCCTCCTCCTCTGAGCTTTGTCTCCATAATCTACCTATGTCTCCAATTGATTATGTATTTATCCCTCTAATTATCTTTCTGTGTGTCGTTTACCAACCATATCAATTTATAAAATGTGTAGGTAGGTATCTGCTCATTTGACTCTCTGTTCTTATTCTGAAATTTTCCTTATTTTACAGGCATACATTGGGCATTTATTGTATTAGTCAGTCCCTCTATTAGTAGAGATATGATAGTCAATAATGTAAATACCTGGCCTCCATTAGCTTACAGTTAAATGGAGACAGACTGACAAGTGACCCTTATAACACTTCAGTGGGATGAACTCTCTCACGAGGTCAGCACACGGTGCTGTGGGGACATAGAGGAGTGACGTCTGAAGGATACTTGGTGGATGGATAGGAATTAAACAGTCAAGGAAGGGAAGAGGAACAAAATGCAGAGAGAATAGGGTGCATCACGATGTGCGGAAGTAAAAGGAAAGTCAAAATCTGATTAATCTGAAAAGGTGTCTGTATTAGCCCATTTTCACACTGCTATAAAGTCTATTTTCACACTGGGTAATTTATGAAGAAAAGAGATCTGATAGTTCCACAGGCTTATCAGGAATCATGACTGAGAAGCCTCAGGAAGCTTGCAATCATGGCAGAAGGTGAAGGGGAAGCAAACACATCTCCCATGGTGGAGCAGGAGAGAGAGCAAAGGGGGATGTGCCACACTTTTAAACTAGCTCAGGAGAACTCACTCACTATCATGATAACAGCATGGGGGGAATCCACCCCCTTGATCCAATCACCTTCCACTAGGTCCCTCACCTGGCATGCGGGGATTACAATTCGACCTCAGATTTGGGTGGGGACACAGAACCACACCATATCAGTGTGTAGGACCAAGTTAAATTTTTGTTTCATCTCATGGTGGGCTTGTTTCTCAACAAGAGACATAAATGTAATGAACTCCACCCAGAGCACCTGCAATCCAAACATAAACATGCAGTGCGGCTTAATTCATATTCCCGGAAATAGGAGAATGCTGATGTCATGCAAAACATTCAAATATCAACACAGACTTGAGAATATTGTCAGGTTATATGATAAACACAAACCCAGGATGTTGTTTGGCAATATGTGGAAAAAAATTACTGTTAACAGAGCCAACTGGTGGAAAAAGGCAAAAATAAACAAACAAACAAAATAATAGATACCAGGAAACAAAGCAGGAAAGTCAGCCCAGCACTAGTGTTGTATTATGTATTCCTTAATACTGCTTGGAGAGTTTGTGTTTTTATGTAATATATTGCTACCCAGGTGAAAACAACTGAGAACGTCAGTTGTTATCCAGGTAGGATTAAGAATCTGGTTTCTACACTGAAGTGTCGATCTAGCACGTTTTTCTCTTTGGATTCGGTCTTCTAAACACAGCCTGTTAAAAGATGCTTTAATTGGCATTTTGTTAGAAGGTTAATGAAAACTTATCAAAAATAGCTTGTGAAGGAAGTAGATAGGAACACAAAGGAAAAATACATTCTAATTGCACAAATTATTTTCTTTCATTCAGGCTTCTTTTTGGAGGCAGTTTTAAAAATACTGGGTCAATAACTTAGCCTTTGGCAGTCTTGCCTCCCCAGTGGCCTCCATTATTGCTTGAGGGTTCTCTCTAACTCCTGCTCCATTCTTCTGCTTATATATTATTGGCTAAAAGGCTTTTTCATTCACCCAACAAATACTATTGATGATGCATTGCATATTTATCCTTGCCGCACACAAATGCAGTTTGTTTGATTCTTTTCTGTTTGCCGCTTTCCCAAGAAATTACATTTTCATGTGCATCCCTTGAGAACTGTTTATAAATCCTACTTCTGAGAGGTTTTGCCACAGTTGACTTTTATTCTTTTCCCAAACACAAAGCTCCTCATTGTCTATCCTGTGCTGAGAAACAAAGGTAAAATATCTACGTAGTGCTCACCTCCAAAGAATTCATTGTCTGATGGGAAAAAGAGATAAATAGAAAATTATAATAAAATCTAATATGTGACATGTTAATGATACAGAGTCAAAGATAAAGACAAAGTAACACAGGCTGGGAGAAGGGCGAGGGGGAGTTCTCAATTCACACTACCCAAAACACAGATGGTTTTATGTCATGAAAAGGAATCAATCCTGTGAGTTAACTCAACTTACCTAATGAACTCCCCATTCAACTCCCCATTTGAATACTATCTTTGCACTGTAATTGTATACTTACTTTTATCTTGAAGCCACCAAGAAGCCATTAAAAATTTAAAATAAGAGTCTACTTATTGTGACTTCCACCTCTTTCTCTAGCTGGATTTCTCTTCCTGCTCTACCTTGGATTCCTCTATTCACATGAGCCTTGCTCCTTTACTAACCCACACACCCACACTTCTCTCTCTGAAGCAAGTGGAGCAAGTAAGGAGGCTACCAAGGTCTGACTCACAGAGAACAAGAGGTCAGCACGTTTCATAATCACCATCATCGTCACCGCAGCAACCATCATGTTTGTTGAGCATTTAGTAAAGATGTGTAGTGGGTGGTATGTGTGTTTAACCAATATCCTTAAGAAAGCTTTATGTCATCTCTATTAAATTGGAATTATTCTCTTTGTTTTGTAGATGATGAATTAGGTGCTCAGAGAGTTCCTGACACTTGGCCAAGGTCGTTCACCTGGGCAATACCTGAAGCATTTGGACATAGGCTGGGGACGTGGGCCAGATGCTGTATTAATCAAAACTGGAGCTCACAAGATTTGCCTGATAGTGAACCTAGGATTGTCATTTTGGAACTGCTTAAATCCCACTTTTCTGTTTCAATTCCAAAAGCCCTGGCTGTGAGAATGAGGGAGAGGCCAAGAGCACAGAGCAGGCAAAGCTGGCAAGACAACCTCAGGTCCTCCCCCTGCCGCTGGAGGGGGCTCTTCTGCCCTTGCTGCTCACCAGTCTCTACTCTCATCCTGTTGAACTGGCTGCTCAGTCTCCTGCGGCAGAGCCAGCTGTATTCAAACTCTTGTAGGTACAAAGGGCCTGGTGGGGATTGAAACTCAGATCTCTGAAGTGGCATAATGTGTGCCCCTTTGCTCTGCTAAGGTTACAGGTAATGTATTAGCTGCAAGTTCTGAGTGTCAGGTCAGCTTTGTTCTGGCTACCCAACCTTCTGCCAGGTGCTGGACAATTGCCCTCATGATGGTCCAGTACTGGTCTAAGCCTGAGTCTCCTTCCTTTCCCCTGTGCTCCAAGATTGATAACTAGATTGCTGCCCCAACCCTTGGATCAAAGCCTCTTTTAATAACCCATTACTCCCATGATCCCCAATCTTTCAAAGACTGAGACCCCAACTTTCTTTCTTGGCTATCCTTCTGTCCTCAGATAGAAGCTTCTGCTAAAGCCAAACATGTAGCTTGAGCCCATCTCCTTGATGAAAGAGCTGAGGTTGCTAACTTGCCACCTGCTAATTTCTAAGCCTGTCCTGCCTCATGTTCTTGTTCTTCTGTCTTTCCTGTCTGCCAAGCCTTATTTTATAATCTCACACATTTCACTCTGATGCTAATAAATAGGACAAAGACCAGGAACCCCATAATTGGCAGAATAAGATCTCAACTTTTTAACATAGAGAAGGTGTGCTCATGATGATATAGACCCCAGCAACCTCTTCAGCCTCACTCGTCCCATCACAGGCTACGCCGACCCTGGCCCACAAAACAGCTTGAATTTCCATGGATGCACCATGCTGTTTATACCACCGCCCATTTTTATTTATTGAGATTTTTTAAAAGCATTATCAAGGCCTAATTGGTATACAATAAACTGCCCATATTTAATGTATAAAATGTGATGATTTTGGACATACCTGTGAAGCCATCACCACAATATTAAGTCAATGGCTGGGTGCGGTGGCTCACACCTGTAATCCCAGCACTTTGGGAGGATGAGGCAGGCTGATCGCTTGAAGTCAGGAGTTTGAGACCAGCCTGGCCAACATGGTGAAACTCCATCTCCACTAAAAATACAAAAATTAGCCGGGCATGGTGGTGAGTGCCTGTAATCCCAGCTACTTGGGAGGCTGAGGAAAGAGAATCGCTTGAACCCAGGAGGCAGAGTTTGCAGTGAGCTGAGATCATGCCACTGCACTCCAGCCTGGGCAACAGAGTGAGGCTGTCTCAAAACAAACAAACAATAATGAGAAAAAAAAAACCCACCAACATTAAGGCAATAAACATATCCTGCACCTCTAAATTTTTCTTGTGTTCTTTTTGTTTTATTTGCTTATTTATTTGGTAAGAAAACTTGATATTAATTTTTTAAATTTGTACTAGAGTATTGATGACTATACACACTATGCTGTACAAAAAATTTCTAGAACGTATTAGTCTTGCATATGTGAAAGTGTATACAATTTTTGTTCTACTTTTTAAACTTATTCATCCTTCAAATCTAGAGCTTAGTTCACCTCCCCTAGGAAGGTAAAATGTACCTTTCTCCTTGAGAAATGATTTATGTGTGTGTGTCTACTATTTACTGAAAGTCTGCACTATGTCTGCTTCTTTCATGAATTTCTATCATTGCATTTGCATGCTCCCAGAGTTCTATCCAATGGGTACCTTGGCAGGAATGTGAGCTGAAATCCATTTGACTAGTTAGCTAGCTTATTCCAGGGCTATAAAATAACAGTCCCAGGGGCCTGCATGGTTGTCAGACATTTCTTTTTTTTTATTTTTTATTATTATACTTTAGGTTTTAGGGTACATGTGCACAATGTGCAGGTTTCTTACATATGTATCCATGTGCCATGTTGTTTTGCTGCACCCATTAACTCGTCATTTAGCATTAGGTATATCTCCTAATGCTGTCCCTCCCCCCTCCCCCCACCCCACAACAGTCCCCGGAGTGTGATGTTCCCCTTCCTGTGTCCATGAGTTCTCATTGTTCAATTCCCACCTATGAGTGAGAACATGCAGTGTTTGGTTTTTTGTCCTTGCGATAGTTTACTGAGAATGATGTTTTCCAGTTTCATCCATGTCCCTACAAAGGACATGAACATCGCCAAGTCAATCCTAAGCCAAAAGAACAAAGCTGGAGGCAACACGCTACCTGACTTCAAACTATACTACAAGGATACAGTAACCAAAACAGCATGGTACTGGTACCACAACAGAGAAATAGATCAATGGAACAGAAGAGAGTCCTAAGAAATGATGCCGCATATCTACAACTATCTGATCTTTGACAAACCTGACAAAAACAAGAAATGGGGAAAGGATTCCCCATTTAATAAATGGTGCTGGGAAAACTGGCTAGCCATATATAGAAAGCTGAAACTGGATCCCTTCCTTACACCTTATACAAAAATTAATTCAAGATGGGTTAAAGACTTACATGTTAGACCTAAAACCATTAAAATCCTACAAGAAAACCTAGGCAATACCATTCAGGACATAGGCGTGGGCAAGGACTTCATGTCTAAAACACCAAAAGCAATGGCAACAAAAGCCAAAATTGACAAATGGGATCTAATTAAACTAAAGAGCTTCTGCACAGCAAAAGAAACTGCCATCAGAGTGAACAGGCAACCTACAGAATGGGAGAAAATTTTTGCAACCTACTCATCTGACAAAGGGCTAATATCCAGAATCTACAATGAACTCAAACAAATTTACAATAACAAAACAAACAACCCCATCAAAAAGTGGGCGAAGGACATGAACAGACACTTCTCAAAAGAAGACATTTATGCAGCCAAAAAACACATGAAAAAATGCTCATCATCACTGGCCATCAGAGAAATGCAAATCAAAACCACAGTGAGATACCATCTCACACCAGTTAGAATGGCCATCATTAAAAAGTCAGGAAACAACAGGTGCTGGAGAGGATGTGGAGAAATAGGAACACTTTTACACTGTTAGTGGGACTGTAAACTAGTTCAACCATTGTGGAAGTCAGTGTGGTGATTCCTCAGGGATCTAGAACTAGAAATACCATTTGACCCAGCCATCCCATTACTGGGTATATACCCAAAGGACTATAAATCATGCTGCTATAAAGACATTTCTAATAGATCATAGTTCTCTTTCCTACTGAGCCAGCCCAGGATCTCAGAACTGTTTGTAAAGTTATGCTGCAGGCAACCACCACCAATTAATGTGAAATGGAATATGAACTTCTTTTCATCAAAAGATTCCATGAAAACAGTGAGAAGGCAAGTCCCATTTTGGGAGAAGACATTTGCAATGGACATAACAAAGCATTAGCATCTTGATCTTACATAGAATGCCTCTAGATAAAGAAAGAAAAGAAACGGCACATTTGTCGTCTTTGCTCTAGGAAGATTTGGATGGGAGAAATCTTGAGTTTCCTGACCTCAGGGCTTACCCTTCATTGACATAAACAACAGGCACCATAGGAACATGTGACTGTTTGATGTCAACAGCAGGTGTGAGTCAGGCTTATGTGCCACCCGCCCCCACCACCCACCTCAACTCAGCTCACCTGCTTTGTCCCAGAGCCAGCAGAGTCCAGGCTGCTGTTATCAACTTCATGTCCCCGTGGGTAGCAGCAGGTGCTTCTGTCTGATCTGGCTCTTGTTGACCACTGTACTCATCAAATAGACCAAGATCCCCGGAGTCCAAGATCCTTACAAGGGATCCAGAAATGGATGAGCTTTCTGAAGAAGCACTGATGTAAAATACCAGGAATTTTGACATCAAAGAAGATGTTTGTGATGGCAGCTGGGATTTGGCCATAATCTAGAAGACACATGGAGAATACAGTTGCAAGTCATTTAGACTTATTTCTTGCTGAATTGCTGCATCTTCAATGGTGAGTCTGTTCAACTTTACTTTGGTTATGCTTCCCTCAATCACGAAAAGGACAAACTTCTCAACAGACTGGTCCTGAGTAAAAGTGATCTGAATTCTCTGATAAAGAAGAGGGAAAGATTCGGCTGCATAATATCAGGTTTCTCTCACTTGACAGTACAATGTAACCAGTTTTGCCATAATGTTGTGAGAGGGGATATGTATGGGCCCAAGACCAGAATGGTGGAACTATGCAATCAACTGTAGATTTATAGCATTCCATGCAACAAAATGCCCAGGTTTGGTGTCAGGAAGCCCAGGTTCAGGCTTTGCAAATCCTACGATTAGGAGTCAGTTCCTTAACCTCTCTGACTTTTAGCTAACTTGATTATAAAACCAGGTAAAGAAAGGCTTTTCATATGGTTGTTCTAGGGAAAAAAATGAGATAATGACTATAAAACTCACAGAAGTGCAGCACATAGTAGATGCTTATTGAGTAGTGGTTTGTCTTCTTCTCCTATTCCACTCCAAAGGAAAAAGAAGAGAAAAGAAAAGAAAAAGATATGTGTCTCTAATGGGCCAGTTGGCCATAGACTAACTTTAAAAATGCACTCTTAGGAAGTAAACATTAGCAATATATATTCAGAAACGACTCTTCAGGAGAATGGCACTTATATATGAAGGATATGCAGGAATGTCAACTCTCTGGGGCTGGAACACATCGCTGCATTCTCTGTAGATCTCTAGCACTTAGTTCAGCAGCAACACAGAATTAATATTCTATGAAAAGTGATAAAAGCATCTCTGGACAAAATACAACAAGCTGCTATCAACTACAGCCCGCAAAAGAAGGTGGACAGCATGGTGCCTGGCATATGGCAGATGCTCAGAATGAATAAATTAGCAGACCTTTGAAAAATACACATGCCAAACCAGGTAGTACATAAAATTAATAATCATAGAAAGCAATGTGCTATCATTCACTGACGGTGCTAGGCACTTTGAAACACTCATTTTCTCAGTACCTAACTTGGGAAAAAAAATCCCCATTTTATACATCAGAAAACTAAGACCAAGAGAGGTTCTACAGCTTACCAAGTAGAACATGGTTAATACATAATGAAGCAGGAATTTGACTGTCTCCAAAGGTGTTTTTCTTAAGACTAACCTGGCCCAGGACTGATGGGGACAGGATCTGAATGGGCAGTGAAGGGGGGAAGGTTGGCTGTTGTCATGAATGTCTGGGGTGGTGGTGACTTGAAGAGTTTGGTGACTAAGAGGTGGATTGTGGCACAGGTTTTGTGGGCAGACGTGGGGGCTGTAGTGGCATTAGGGCTTTTGCCATGAAAGAGGTCTGGCAGAGGCAACTCCGAGACAGGCAGCTGTGGAGACAGGAAGCTGTGGCTATCACCTGGGGATGGGGGGAATAAAAGCCAATGCCATAATGACAGCTATAACCGAAAGGGGGACTCGGAATTGCTGGTGGATTATTTTCCCTCTACATTGAAGCTGTCATTTGTCTTCTTAATCTTGGGTTGGGCTCTCTGAAATCTCCCGCACCAGAAATTTCCTAAAATGAAATGTCAGAGCCTTTACTGTCCTATTCACTCCCGCCAAAAGGGAGCGGCATAAAGAATTCACATTATTCTCTTTAGGATCATGTTGGCAAAAATATATTAGCAGATATAATTGTCTGACACTTCAAGGAAGTGATGTTTTAAAAACAGGAACGCATGAGGAGGGAGAGAGGGAAAAAACACCTGATTCACTTGGCTTCCTGTGGCTATTTATTTTAAAGATAAGGCTTTTTTGTTTTTGGTCCTCGAGTTGCTGTCATATATATATTTATAATGTGCAACGCACCACTTCTAGGTTCTTAATTCATCAATTCTCACCTCTTCTGCCTCTCATCTACAGGTTTAGTCTTTGATTGCCATGGAACTTCAGAGTTAGATGGAATGTAAAAGCTAGTTCCCATTCAGAGCTTGAACCCCTGTCCTTGGATGTTTACTCAAATTCAAACAAAACCACTCAGTGACAGTGGAAAACCCCCTTGTCTCACCACAGGACTTTTCCAAGTTCAGTCATACCATTTCACTCCTACCTAAAAACCTGTAGCTTTTTCACTTGTCATTAAGATGAAGTTCAAAAAGCCATAACAGCCTTGCCAATCTCTCTCTCACCACAGGGCCTTTGCACGGGCTGCTGGCTCTGTGTGCTCCTCAAATCCTGTTAAATCTGCCCAACCTTCAGTAATGTGCCAGATATAGCTTGAATGAGCTCACAAGGACTGACTGTTAAATTTTCAGACATTTTATGAGCTGATTGTTCAACAGAGCTATTATTAAAAATGAAATTATACAAACTCATAAATACCTTTAAAACAAAGGTAATAAATATGCAAAACTCATTACTTTCTAATTATTTTCACCACATTGTACTCTATAATCTTGAGGTCATTTTTGTATAATAAAAATGCTATATGATGGTGGCTACTGCACTTGTCTTCTCAATTCCACATTCAGACATTGATAGCTTGAAATCAGCCATAATGAGGACATTTACAACATGAAAATCAGCAAACACTACTGACTAGGGCTTGTCCCCTGCCCCACCACTCAGAGAGACCGTTGCTAATCATTTAGCAGCAAAGCACTGCTTCAAACTCACCAAACTTCAAACTGGGTTAGATTTGCACGTGGTATAATTTCATAGGACTGAATTCCTTTCTTGCAAAGCCTTCTCTTTTTGTCACTACACTTTAACAGTAACTGATACTACTACATGTATGGATTCTACCCTCCATGAGAGCAGAATTTTTGACAGGTTTTGCACACCATTATGATATCGCAGCAACAAAAAGGATGCCACACTCCTAAGAAAGTATTGGTTAATAATTGTAGAGTAAATACCAAACTCAAATTGTTAGAAACATTCAACATGAGTGGAGATCTTCAGCCCCTTTTAAGAGAGACTAACAAAACATTATCTTAACAGATGAAAGAGAGTTCCTCTTATGAAGAATCTGTCTTTCTTTGAAGTAACATTCATAAGCTGAGGTTATAGAAAAGGCCTGAGAACTGTAATTAGCAGAAACTAAGGAACAAAAGGTGTGTCTAAAAACCCCTGCATGAGAGGAGAGGAATGGGTAGCCCGGTGGCATGAGACTGGAGGACTGGGAGCCCGGAAGCACCCCGGGAGAAATCCCCTGTGGTTGCATTGCCAGAGAGTGTCTCAGAAAAAGAATATCTGTTATTTCATTTGAAGTTTTTGTTGATGAGAAGTAAATAATTCTTTTTCTAAAACTAATACATAATGATGGTGCAAATTTCTGGAGAAGTTGGTTAATGGGTATAAAAATACAGTTACACAGAAAGAATATGGTCTAATGTTTGATAGCACTGTGTGGTGACTATAGTTCACAATAATTTATGGTATATTTCAAAGTAGCTAGAAGAGAACATATGGAATGTTCTCAACACAAATGATAAATGTTTGAAGTGCTGGATATTTTAATTAACTTGATTTGATTATTACACATGGTATGCATGTATCACAATATCATGTGTACCCAAGAAATCTGTAGCTTTCCTTCCTAACTAAACCTTAGTAAAGTCCACACACAAAAAGATGTGTGTGTGTGTATGTGTGCACGTGAGTGTAAATTAATTAAGTGAATGAATTCCATGCTTGGGATGGTGCCACGGGGAATAGATACAGTATGCATGTGATGGTTAAAAAAACAACTCTCATACACTGAAGTTGTTAAACATGCATATGAGTTGTAAACCAGAGGTGACCACAATGAAGTAAGAATAGACCCGTATGAAAATCTCAGCAGTTCTGGAGTTGCCAGTACATGAGGCATGTAAGATTTTGATCGGTTGGGTTTTTTCCCTTTGATCTCAAGGTGCTGGGAGACTGGGAACATGTATTTCAGTGGTGGCTCTAGTTCTAAATCTACAGAGTATGACATACTTCACTTGTAATTGCAACTCCCTTTTGAGGTAGGGGAAAGGGAAATTTGGAGCCAGCCAGAAATGTATTCAAATACAAGATTAAAAATTCAATGTACAGTTCAAGGTCATTATATTTATCCAGCAAGAACCAATGAAGGCTGAATGGGAATGAGTAGCAGGCAGATTTTCAGATATATTTTGGAGGGAGCACTATCAGTAAGACTTGACAATAGACCAACATCGAAGGTGAGGGAAACAGAGGAGTCATATAATGACTCTCAGAGTTGAGGGCATGCTGGTATCACTTAGTGAAATGGGGAAAACCGCAGGAGCACCACACCGTGGAAGGAAAGTCTGTACAATGTGAGATTCAATGGGCAGTGATGAGCCAGGGTGGCCACAGATGGTGGCTATGCAGACCCTGCGCTTGGCAAGTAGGTGCCCAGAAACACTCATGACGCAGTGGCGTGACTATGGCCCCACGGCCACTGCCATAACAGCCACTGGCCATATCTTTTGGCTTTTAATCATCAACTCACATTGTGCCACTCAGCATCCTGTTTGTTTCTTTGGATAAACTTAGAGGTTTGATTCATATAAATCAGTGTCTATATTTCAAATCCATTTGTTTTTCAAAAACAAATGGCAGTAAAAAATATTGCCTTGAGATTGAATATAGTAACCATTCTTCTGGGAAATTTCCAACATGCATCTTTTGTGCTTTATCTATATAATCTTTCATACTTGCAAGAACTATACATTAAACATTTAATGAAACGTGGTCAAGTAAATATCATGGGGAAAAAGGTAATGGGCAGGTAATTATATATAAATTACATGTTTCAAAATTTTGCAGTGTTCCTTATAGTTCTTACAGTATAGAAGTTTAAGGAACATCAAGAGCAAACCATGACAGTATTTGGCTTTCTGTTTCTGATTGTTTCACTTGAGATAATGGCTTCTAGTTTCATCAGTGTTGCTTCAAAAGGCATGATTTCATTCTTTGTTATGGCTGAATAGTGTTTCAGTGTGTGAGTGGGTGTGTGGGGGGGTGTGGATGAGTGTGTAACATTTTCTTTATCTGTTGATGGACACTGAGGTTGACACTTTGCTCTTGTGAATGGTGCTGCCGTAAACATGCAAGTGCAGGCCTATTTTTCAAATAACAATTATTTTCTTTTGGGTAGATACTCAGTAGTGGGATTACTAGATGAAATGGTAGTTTTGTTTCAGTTGTTTGAGAAATCTCCATACTGTTTTCCATAGAGGCTGTGCTAATTTACATTGCTACTAACAGTATATAAGAGTTCCCTTTTCTCCACACCCTCTCCAAAATCTGTTATTTTTTGACTTTTTAGTAATAGCCATTCTAACTGGTGTAAGACCAGTAAAAGATAATCCAGATTCTGAATTAAAAGGTACAGAGTGCCAAACAGGACACAAAGAGAAAAATTCAGAAGAGGAAACAATACATTCTCACTTAGCAATGATTCAAAGATTTAAGTATGAGATATTAACAAGGATTATATATTATCAGGAAATTAACAGAAATCGTCATATAAAATATGCATCTGGGTTGAAATTCATGGCAAAAGATATGATTCCACAGAATAATTAATTGCTGTATAAAGTGATCAAACTTGGATATGTTTAAATATACAAGTCAAGAATTATATCAAAGGTATGTGCTAAAAATATAAGAAAGGGGCCAGGCGCGGTGGCTCATGCCTGTAATCCCAGCACTTTGGGAGGCCAAGGCAGGCAGATCATGAGATCAGGAGATCAAGACCATCCTGGCTAACTAACATGGCGAAACCCCGTCTCGACTAAAAATACAAAAAAAAAAAAATTAGCCGGGCATGGTGGCGGGCGCCTGTAGTCCCCGCTATTCAGGAGGCTGAGGCAGGAGAACAGTGTGAACCCGGGAGGCAGGAGATCACGCCAATGCACTCCAGCCTGGGCGACAGATGGAGACTCTGTCTCAAAAAAAATAAAAAAGAAAGAAGAAAGAAAGAAAGGATATATCACAGATCAGTGACCACTGAGGTGATGGCAAACCTGCAGCAGTTCTTTGGTAAAGGTACCTGTTGACCAAGGGAAAGCCAAGAGATTTTGCTTTAGCCATCATGTCATGTTATTTCTCAACACTAAGTTCAACTATTATAAATGCTTTTAGCTACACACACACACACACTCTCTAGAATAAAATGTTGCTTTGTTCCTGTTTGTTCTTCACAATAGAACAATGGAACACCTAATTAAAAACTCATGGTATTTGTGTATTCTTTTAAAAACGTTTGGCAAATATTGTTTTTGGGGAGACAAGAGAGGCTTTGTGAAGGAGCTGCATCACGGTTTCTCAGTGTCATCATTCCTGACATTTAGGGCTGGATAATTCTTTGTTGTGCTGGGCTGCCCTGGGCTGCCTCGTGCACTGTAGGATGTTCAGCAGTAGCCCTGGCCCCATCAGTAGATACCAGAAGCCCTTCCCCAGTTCTGACAACCAAATATGTCTCCAGATATTGTACAATATCCACTAGGAGGCAAAATATTTTTAACGTAAGACTGTTTTCATGTCTATCCATGTGTACCTCTAATTTGGTGGTTTTCAACCTTGAGCACAGTATGCAGAATCCCCTAGAGAGCTTGTTAAAAAAAAATTGCTAAGCCCATCTTCAGATTTTCTGATTCACTAGAACTGGTTGGGGCCCCGGAATATGCACTTCTTATAAGTTATCAGGTGATTTTGATGTCACTGGTCCTGGAACCACTGTTCTAGTTTATTTCTTCTGTCTGCTGCCTGGTGTTCCATTATTTGCATCTCCAGTATTTTACTTATTCATTGCTCTAGTGTTGGACAGCTTGGCTGCCTCCACTTCCCTCTTCTCACGAACAAGGCTGCAGTCAGCATTCTGATGACTGTCCCCTCACCCTTTGGGGTGTGACTTTCTCTAGGTCTATACCCAGGAATGGCATTGCAGGCCCATAGGGTGTGTAGATGCTTTATTTCAATAAGTGCTATCTGATCACACTTTAGAATAGCTGATCCCAGGTATGCATAAATAGCTGTATCCCCATTTAACAGAGGAGGAAACTACGAAGCAGGAATTTAATTAGGCTGACCCCCTCCAATTCCACCATTAACACGGCTAGTGAGTGAATGTCTTGGTGAAACCCCAGTCTGACTCCACCCTGCTGGTAACTGACAAAATGATCTTTCAGTGGCCTTGTGTTCCACCATGGAACTTTCCACGACTCTCAAGCTGACCTTCAGTATGAGCCCCACCTGCAAACTGTGCTTGTTTAACCTCCTACTCATGTCCTTAAGTGGGCAGAAAGATCAGTTATTTCGCTGAGAATTTTGCAAGTGAAAAGAGAAAGGCTCTTGCTCTATATGAGTTCCCCACAAAATTGACTTGGATTTCCTGGGTCAACTTTCAATATTTTTATGGTTTGAGAATGAGTTGTTGCCACATGTCCCCTGTGCCTGCTTGTGAGTCTCAGGCTCCTGCACTGACCTCTACATAAAAGAATGGCTGAGACAGTGCTGTGTCTGAGGAACAAACTCCAGACTTGATGTGACGATGCTCGAAAGATACCTATTGCATGTTGGCCTGTCACTTGCTATGTGGCCCTAAAGAAACACCTATTACACATACATGTCTGTTACAGGTAACGACACGTTTTCATAGCAACAGTTCCATTTGATCTCTAACCTTCCTGCTGGGTAACAGCAAGCAGGCATTGTCATACCCATGGGACGGATACAGCTCACAAAGAGGGATTCTAAACCATGTGGTTTATCATGGGTGGAGGTGGAGGGGCATGTCTTTCCCACTTCAAACTACCCTAAAACTTCTCTGGGCTTCAGTTCTTGCAATTATAGAATTGGAAGGTTAAAGAGTTTGTTTTAATCTTCAATAATAATAATTTTACAACTGAAATCTTCTCTCTACCCTGTTATGGGTTGATTGTGTCCACCTGGAATTCATATGCTGAAATCCTAATGTCCAGGACCTAGGAGGGTAACCTTATCTGGAACTAGAGCAATTGCAGATGTAATTAGTTAAGATGAAGGCATACTGGAATGGGTTGGGCCCCTAATCCACTATGACTGGTGTCCTTACAAAAAGAGGAAATTTCAACACAGATATACACATAGGGCCAGACGTGGTGGCTCACACCTGTAATCCCAGCACTTTGGGAGGCCAAGTCAGGTGGATCGCGAGGTCAAGAGATCGAGACCATCCTGGCCAACATGATGAAACCTTATCTCCACTAAAAATATAAGAATTAGCTGGGTGTGTGTGCCGGCTAGGCGCGGTGGCTCACGCTTGTAATCCCAGCACTTTGGGAGGCCGAGGCGGGCGGATCATGAGGTCAGGAGATCAAGACCACGGTGAAACCCTGTCTCTACTAAAAATACAAAAAATTAGCCGGGCGTGGTGGCGGGTGCCTGTAGTCCCAGCTACTCAGAGAGGCTGAGGCAGGAGAATGGCGTGAACCCAGGAGGCAGAGGTTGCAGTGAGCCGAGATTGCGCCACTACACTCCAGCCTGGGCAACAGAGCAAGACTCCGTCTCAAAAAAAAAAAAAAAAAAAAAAAAAAAAAGAATTAGCTGGGTGTGGTGGCAGGCGTCTGTAGTCCCAGCTACCGGGAGGCTGAGGCAGGAGAAGCACTTGAAACCGAGAGGCAGAGGTTGCAATGAACCGAGATCTCACCACTGCACTCCAGCCATGTGAAGGTAGAGGCGGGGGTCTAGTGTGATGCTAGCAGAAGCCACGGGATGTCAAAGATTGCCAGAAACCCCAGGAGTGAGTAGAGGCCTGGAACAGATTCTCCTTCACAGCCCAGAAAAGGAACCAGCCCTGCCCACACCTTGCTCACAGCCTCTGGCCCCCAGAACTGTGAGACTATATTTCTATTGGTGTCAGCCACTCTGTTTGTGCTGCTTTGATAAAACAGCCCTGGCAAACTAACAGATCTGCAATACCTCATTTATAGGAACCTCCTTTCAAACTTTTTTTTCTTTTTTTTTTTTTTAAGATGGAGTCTCACTCTGTCGCCCAGGCTGGAGTGCAGTGGCGCATCTTGGCTCACTGCAAGCTCTGCCTCCCAGGTTCATGCCATTCTCCTGCCTCAGCCTCCCGAGTAGCTGGGACTACAGGCACCCGCCACCATGCCCGGCTAATTTTTTGTACTTTTTTAGTAGAGACAGGGTTTCACCATGTTAGCCAGGATGGTCTCAATCTCCTGACCTTGTGATCTGCCCATCTTGGCCTCCCAAAGTGTAAACTTTTATTTCTAAATGTCCTATAGAAGGTGCTTTTCACTGGGGAGAGGTAATGGGGATGGAGCATTTTCTTTCTATAGCTTGGATTTATGCAGGGGTCGTCACTTCTGATGGCCAAGGAACCTGCACAGGTGTCCTTGCAGATGTTGTGAAGGAGGAGGCTAGGGAGGGGTGGGTGCCCTCCACTTTCAGTTCCAGAAAAGATCTTGCCCACACTTCTTTACCTAGAATTCACACTCCACCCAAATGAAGGTTAAGGCCCAGGCCATCTGCTACACATAACAAATGATAATGCAAAGATGTGAGCCCTGGCCTAGTGCAAAGCCAGAGGAGAGGGGACCCTGGCAGAGTGGAGAGGGTGTGCTCCAGTCAAGGCATTACATTGAGTGACCTTTTCAAGGCACATCTCATCCCGCGGGCTACGGTGAGCAACCCCTGGTGAAGCAGTTCTATCCCCATGGTGCTATGGGAGCTGGGGAGGCATTATGCGCCTTTTCTAGTCTCCTGGGCCCTCTCCTTCACAAGGGAAACAGACTGTGATCTCAGCTGATAGAGGGTCAGAGACAAACCCACAGGCCTCTCCTCCTCACCCCTTCTTCACAGGTGTCCATGACTCCACCTCTTCCCTGCCTCAGAAATAAGTGCTTCCACCACTGCCCTGTTAGGTCTTTGAATTTTTCAGTCTCAGATAATTGAGATTAAATAGGCTTTCTCTTCTCTCCCATCACTAAGCCTCCTCTGAGGTCTGCTGGGTCACTAGGAGAAGAGGAAGTTCCCTTCCCACAAAGGGGATAGGGGACTAGCAATAAAACAATAGGACAACATGAGCCCCAGGCTGTACCTGCTCCTGCTTTTTCTGGATGATCTCTAAGCAAATCCATCTCTTCTTATCTGGCAATGTTTGCTGTAAAATAAATTCATTCATTCATTCCTCTCTTCTTCCTAACAGCTGTTTCCTCTCTGAAGCCTCATCTGATTTATTCTTTTATTCACCCAACTTTGGACATGTACAGGGTTACTGTCCACTGTTCTAAGCCCTTACCATACAGCAGTGAACAAAACAGAAAGAACTTTCTGCCCTCACTGGACTTACATTATAATGGGCGAGAAAAAAATAAAAACTAAAAATGTAATATCGAGTGTGGCGTATAGTATTCCAGAAGATGACTTAAGCTATAACAATGCGAAAAGGTAGAGAAGGATGAGAAGGATTCAGATTCTGAGCATAGGGAAGACAGGTTGTAGAATTACATAGGATGGCAGGATAAGCCTCTTTAAGAGCATGACATGTGAGCAACAACTTGAAGGACGAGGAGAGGGAGTTACCCACACGGGTATCCAGCAGAAAGCATCCTGGGCAGATGAAACGGTGAAACAAAGATCAAAGATGGGACTGTGATATGTGCATACATACATTATATTGATATCACGTTAAATATGTATAAATATTAAATATATAGTAATGTATAAGCCCTTATACAGTTTCTTTAGTCCAATAATAAGGGCTTATGCTGAGAGCATCCCCCAACCCGGTGGACTCTTGGTCTGAAATATCTCGCAAAGCATCTTATGCTATCTTGACAAGGAAGAACTTCTTGCTCAAATAGCCGCTTAGTAATCCCTGGGCAAACTCATATGTCCCGCCCACACATAAAAGTAACCAAAGCCACGCTGCCCTGCCTCCTTCCTCTATCTCTCCCTTTCTCTCTCTCTCTCTCTCTGACTCCTGTATTATCCTCAGACCTCTCCAGGGAGCACTAGAATTTCAGTGAACACAGATTAATGTGATCTAACTGGAAGAGACAAAAGAAATCCTGCAATCTAGTTATTCCCAAACAAGCTGTTTCAACAAACCTGTGTTATCTACTATGTACAGGTAAGT
The DNA here is from genome assembly GCF_006542625.1 of Nomascus leucogenys. Classification (NCBI taxonomy): domain Eukaryota; kingdom Metazoa; phylum Chordata; class Mammalia; order Primates; family Hylobatidae; genus Nomascus; species Nomascus leucogenys. The sequence goes on from NC_044400.1 coordinate 74,327,319, forward strand.
AATATGGTGTGGGGTAGGCATGATTATTACTGATAATGTTGTTATTACTGCACAAGGGTCTCAATGAATAAGAAATAGTCCCTGCCTCAAAGAAGTGGATAGAAACGCAAAAATGATTTCCCATAATACCATAAGAGCCAGCATTTCCTCAGAGCTACCTACATTCCAGGCAGTTTCCCAAACACTTTCTTAGTGTTATTTCTCTTAATCTACACATCACTTCTGAGACAAGAGCCTATTCATATCCATAAAGTCTTAAGGAGAGAGAGATTCAGAGAGACTCACAAGTTTCCCTGAGTTGAAACGATTATTAAGTGAGAAAAGTAGAATTTAGTCTTTATCCATTTGATCCCTAAACTTCTTAATATACTCCACTAGCATGATTAGAACCTGAACCAAATGTATACATAAGTGTTATTGAGGCAAGAGAATAGGGTCTGGAAGCAGGGATCCTAAGCACTTCCTGGAACTAAGTCAAAGGGAAAACCCCCAACTTTCTATGCCCAAGTAAATAACTTTGTAACTTCACTGCTGCTATGACAGGAAACATCCTCTTCATTTGTGTGTAGCCTGTACACCAAGTAAATAACTTTGTAACCTCACTACACGCTCTTCATTTACATACGGCATACACCAAGTAACCAATAGGAAATGCTAGAGGGTTTTTTTTTTTTAATACAGAGTCTCGCTTTGTCTCCCAGGCCGGAGTGCAGTGGTGTGATCTCAGCTAACTACAACATCCACCTCCAGGGTTCAAGCGATTATTGTGCCTCAGCCTCCCAAGTAGCTGGGATTACAGGTATGCACCACCATGCCCACCTAATTTTTGTATTTTTAGTAGAGACAGTGTTTTGCAATGCTGGCCAGGCTGGTCTCAAACTCCTGACCTCAGGTGATCCACCCGCCTTGGCCTCCAAAAGTGCTGGAATAAGAGGTGTGAGCCACCACGCCCAGCTGTCTAGAGGGTATTGAAACCCCAGAAAATTTTGTTACGGTGCTCTTGAGCTGTTTGCTTGGACCCACTCCCACTCTGTGAAGTGTACAGTAGCAGATTTCAATAAATCTGCTTTTGTTGCTTCATTCTTGTTTTGTGTGTTTTGTCCAGCTCTTTGTTCAAAACGCCAAGAACCTGGACACCCTCAACTGGAAACATTATGAGAGCAGAGAAGAGCAGGTCATTCATCTCTCCCCTATGGAGAAACAGAAAGTTATCGAAAGCTGCATAATAGTGGGTCACTAGGTTGACAAGTGGAGAAAGGACATTCTTGTGGAGGAAACAGCAGGAACACACGCAGAGAAAACGGAAAGCACATAAAGCCCAGCTGAGCTAGCAGGAGATGGGGCTGGAAGGGGATGTTGGAGCCATGTTGGTGAGAACCTTGTGTTTCATATTTAGGAGCGTAGGAGCCTGGATTTTATACTGGGGCTCATCAAAATTCAATCCCATTGAATCTGTGAATTGGTACATCCTTCTTCACCAAATTGGTGAGTTACTCTCCCTCCTTTCCTCTTCCATGTTTACCTTATCATATTTATTTATTTATTTTTGAGACAGGGTCTCTCTCGCCCAATCTGGAATGCAGTGGCACAATCAGGGCTCACTGCAACCTCCATCTCCGGGACTCAAACGATCCTCCCACTTCAGCCTCCCGAGTAGCTGGAATTACAGTCCTATGCCACCTTGCTCAGCTAATTTTTGGTTTTTTTTGTTTGTTTGTTTGTTTTTTGTAGAGATGGGGTCTCACTATGCTTCCCAGGCTGGTCTGAAACTCCTAACCTCAAGTGATCCACCAGCCTTGTCCACCCAAAGTGCTGGGATTACAAGCATGAGCCACTGCCTGGCTGTTTATTCATATTTTTATGCCAAGCAGTATGTCAGGCTTTGGCAATACAATATGCACCTGTCAACCTTGGTTGTTTGGTTGGATTGGTACTTGCTTGATGAATGTATAAATAAATGTGAGCTCTCTAAATGCAGAGGTCATGCCGTGCTCCTTCTCCCTCTCTCCTGGTGCTTAGTACAATGCCTAACATACAACTTGATGATTACTGTTCAAATGAAAGATAAAGCAAACAAGTGAATTAATAAGTTTATAAATGAATGAATGTATGAGAATATAAATGTGTGGACAAATTGACTTCATCAGCAAATGAATAAGAGAAGAAAATGTATCAATATTCTACCCTATCTTTCCCTATAAGGAGTGTAGATTTTACATACACATGCCATATGCTCTCTACACTGCTTTCCACCACAACATGACTCAGAAGTAGCCCGTATTCTTGGGGAGAGAAATATGTCAATGTGTTCCTTTTTAATTTTTAAATAAACTTTCAAAATTTCAGATGATTGTAGAGTCTCATGCAGTTGTAAGAAATAAAGCAAAGAGCTCTGTGTGCCCTTTACCCATTTTCCCCCGGTGGTAATCCTTTCAAAACCATTATACAGTATCACAATCAGGGCATGGAGTTGATACAGTCAAGATACAGAACTTTTCAATCATCACCAGAATGCAGCGCTTCTATAGCCACACCCAGTTCCCTCGAGCCCCCACCTCCCTCCTCAGTCCCTGGCAACCACCTGTCTGTTCTCCATTCCTATAATTTTCTCATTTCCAGAATATTATATTAATGGAATCATATATAAGTAATTTTTCCTGATTGACTTTTTTCACTCAACATAATTCTCTGGAAAGTCCCCCAAATTGTGTATGTATTAACAATTTATTCCTTTGTATTGTTGAGTAGTATGTGATGATATAAATGTACCACAGTTTATTTAATCATTCAGCCACTGAAGGACACGTGTGTTGTTTCCAGTTTTTAATATTATAATTAATTTGTGTACCAATTTTTGTGTGAACATAAGCTTTCATTTCTCTGGGATAAATGCCCAGGAGTGCAATTGTTAGTCGTTATTTTTTTTAAGAAACTGTCAAGCTGTTTTCCAGAGTCCCCATACAATTTTACATTCCCATCAGCAATGTATGTGTGATCCATTTTCAACATATCCTTGTCAGCGTTTGGTGGTGTCACTATTTTTTTTGTGTGTATTTTCATTCAGTTCTTTATTTTCATCTCTTTCTGTACCTAATTACGTTTTCATAGTACAGTAGAAAGTAAATGGTATGAGTTTTGCAGAGGTTTTTAAAGCCATTCTAATAGTTATGTAGTGATAACTCACTGTAGTTTTTTAATTTTCATTGTCTTAATGGCTAATGATGTTGAACATTTCATGTGCTCATTTGTCATCTGCGTATCCTCTTCCTAAATGTCTGTTCGTATCTCTAGCCTATTTTCTAATTTAATTTTTTTCATTGAGTTTTGAGAAGTCTTTAAATAGTTTGTAGTGATGTTCCTAGTAATCTTTCATTCCTGGTCATGGTAATTTGTGTTCGCTTTTTGTCAGCCTTTTCAGAGAAACTTGTAAATTTTATTGATCTTTTTAAACAAACAACTTTGTTTCATTGATTTTTTTTTTCTGTAATATATTTTGTGTTTTGATTTGTTTCTGTTCTGTATTGTTTTCTTCTCTCGGCTTCCTTTGGATTTATTTTGCTATTTTTTCTAGGTTCTTGAAGTAGGATCTTAGATTATTGGTTTCAGACTTTATTTTTTTAACATTTGTAGTTAGTGCTCTAAATTTCCCTCTCAGCATTGTTTTAGTCATATCCTACAAAATTTTTATGTCACAGTCTCATTTTCATTCAACTCAATGTATTTTTTTTTCAATTTCCATGGAGATGTCCTCTTTGACCCATGAGTTATTTAGAAATGTAGCTTGGTTTGAAAGTGTCTGGGGATTTTTCTGGTATCTTTGTTACTGATTTCCAGTTTGATTCCACATTGGCTCTGTATGACTTTAAATACTTTAAGTTTGCTGAGGTTTGTTTTATGTCCCAGGATGTGGTCTGTCTTGATATATGTTCTACAGGCCATTGAGAAGAATGTTATTCTGCCATTATCAGATGGAGTATTCTACAAAGGTTGATTTGATGCTATGGTTGATGGTTTTATTGAGTTCTTCTATAACCTCGATAATTTTCTGTTGGGTTTTTCTATCAATTATGGAGAGAAGAGTGTTGAAGTCTCCAGCTACAATTGTGAATTCATCTATTTCTTCTTTTAGTTCTATCCATGTTCAGTGCATATATTTTATAGTTCTGTTTCTTTGTGTGTGTATGCACACACATTTAGGATAGTTATGTCTACTTAGTGGGTTGGCCCTTTTATCATATAATGTTCCTCTCTATCTCTGGTAATTTTCTTTTCTCTGATGTCTACTTAATCTAATACAGTCACTCTTTTGATTAATCTTTGCAAGTTTATTAAAATTAAAAGATTAATACATTTTCCATCCTTTTACTCTCAAACTGCCTGTATTATTATATTTGACATGAGTTTCTTTTAGTAAGCATATAGCCTATATTTTTTAATCCACATGGCCTATATCCTATATTTAGCCTATATTTCTTAATCCATGTGGCCTATATTTTTTAATCCACTCTGCTAATATCTGTCTTTTAATTAGTGTATTTAGACCATTTACACTTAGTATGACTATTGATACATTAGGGTTTAAGACTATTTTATTTTCTGTTTTCTGTTTATTCTTTCTGTTTTCATTTCTGTTTCATTTTTCCTGCCTTCCTGTGAGTTATTTAAAAACCTTTTTAGAATTACATTTTGATTTATCTATGGAGTTTTTGACTGTGTCTTTTTGAAGAGGTTTATTTATTATTTTTACTGCTTGCTCTAGGTATTAGCATTTTATATTCAACATTTACTATAGTCAACACAGTCTGGTGTTGTCATTTTACCAGTTCAAATAAAATATGGAAAAATTACCTCTCTTCCCATCTCTCCTTCCACCTTCCATTATAATATAATTATCATGAATATTTCCTTTATATACATTTAGAACATATTAGATGGGTTGTAATTTTTACTTTACCCATTAAACATAATTTTGAAGACTCAAGAGAAGAAGAAAAATCTATTTTGTTTATCCATATTTTAGCTCACTGTGTTCTTTCTTTCTTTCTGATGTTCCAAGATTTCTTAACGTATTTTTTGTGTTGTTTTGTTTAGGGAACTTCCTTTAGCCATTTGTTAAAACAGGTCTGCTTCTGCTAGTGACGAATTCTTCTAGGTTTTTTGTTTTTCTTTATCTGAGAATATTTTAATTTCTCCTTCATTCTTGAAAGATATTTTACTAGATAGAAAATGCTGGCTTTACAGTTACCTTATTTTCTTCAGGACTTAAAAAATATTGTGCCCCTTTTTTTCTGGTCTCTACGGTTTCTGATGAGAAATTCACTGCCAATCAAAGTATTTTTTCTTTATATGATATTGTTTCTCTCTTGCTGCTTTTAAGATTTTTTCTTTGTCTTTAGTTTTCAGAAACTTGACTATTTGGGTTTTTTGTGTTTGTGGTTCATTTAGCTTCTTGAATATGTGGATTTATGTATTTACAAAACGGGAGAGTTGTCAGTATTTATTTTTCTGAGTATTTCTTTCAACCCTGCCCGCTTTCTCCTCTCTTTCTTGGGCTCCAATGGCATGAATGTTAGATCCAACGCTTTTTAATTGTTCTACTTCCAGTTCATTGATTCTTTACTCTGACTCTTTCGTTCTTCTGTTGCGCCCATTGATTGAGGTTTTGTATAGATTTTTGTTTGTTTTATTTTAATTTTAGTTATTGTATTTTCACTTCTAGAATTTCCATTTGTTCTTCTCTATTCTATTTTCCATAAGACTTTGCTGTTTTTGCTAAGACTTATTTTTTCATTTGTTTCAAGCAAGTTTGTAATTGCTCATTGAAGCATTTTTGTGATGACTCTGTGAAATCTTCATCGGATAAGTCTTACATCTCTGTTGACATCTATTGAATGTCTTTTTCTCACCAACTGAAACTTTATGGTTCTTGGTGTAATGACTTTTTTATTGAAAACTGCATATTCCAGGTATTATATTATAAGACTCTGGATTTTATTTAAACTTCGTGTTTTAGCTGGTTTCCACTGATACCATTCTCACAAGCGAAAGAAAGAGGCTCCCAGGGCTGGTGTGGGTGTAGAAGTCCAGATTTCTCACCCGGCTGCATTGATACCTCCCTTTACCGGAGGGGTGGGAGTGCCTCAGAAGGCTTTTCTGTTTTGTTTTTTGGAGCCTTGCCCTGCCGCCCACACTGGAGTGCAATGGCGCCATCTCGGCTCCCTGCAACCTCTGCCTCCCGGATTCAAGCAATTCTCTTGCCTCAGCCTCCCGAGGAGCTGGGATTACAGGCGTGCATCACCACACCCGGCTGATTTTTGTATTTTTAATAGAGATGGGGTTTCTCTAAGTTGCCCAAGCTGGTCTCAAACTCTTGGCCCCAAGTAATCTGTCCGCCTCGGCCTCCCAAAGTGCTGGGATTACAGGCATGAGCAACTGCACCTGGCTACGGCTTTTCACTACACCGGCTCTGATACTACCCCAACCAGCAGGGAGAGAAACACTTATCACTGCTCAATGAGGCTGAAAGTCTAGGTATCCCACATGGTCTTTACAGACACTGCCATGGGAAGGGGGCTTATTACTGCCTGGCAAGGAGGAAAGCTCTAGTTTCCTGCTCAGCTTCCTCCCACACTACCCCAGCTGGGCATTTGGGGCCCCTCATTTCAAACAAGCAAAGTGACAGTCTAGGCTTCCCACTCATCCTTGGCCAGTGTGGGTGGAATATAATTTTTTTTCTGTGGCGTTTGGCTGCAATAGGACAGCTGTTGTCTAAAAGTTTTCTCTCTGTAATTCCAGCACTTTGGGAGGCTGAGACAGAGGTCAGGAATTCGAGACCACCCTGGCCAACATGGTGAAACCCTGTCTCTACTAAAATTACAAAAATTAGCTGAGCATGGTGGCGTGTGCCTGTAATCCCAGCTACTTGGGAGGCTGGGGCAGGAGAATTGCTTGAACCCGGGAGGCAGAGGTTGCAGTGAGCCGAGATCACACCGTTACACTCCAGCCTGGGCGACAAGACTGAAACTCTGTCTCCAAAAATTTAAAAAAAAAAAAAGAAAAGTTTTCTGTCTTGCCAGCCTGCGTCTTTCCTATTCCTTTTGGTAGACAGGGAAAGTTTTTGTTAAGGCTTTTCTCATCTGTGCCTATCAGTATTTGTCAATTGTTAATTCTTCAACTGAAGTTTGGGACATGTAAAACAGAAAGAAATCTCAGGGAACTCACCACCTTGTTGTTCTTTGGGTTTAGAGGTCCCTAGCCAGTCTGTCACCTTCTCCCCACATTTAAGTTTTCTCAGATTTTTTAAAGTATGCCCAGGGTTTTTAGTTGTATTTAGTGGAAAAAAGTAGGTAAAAGTACATTTACTCTGTCTTCTCCTCAGCAGAGGTCACAATTGTTCTTCATGGTTCTCTTTTAGAAATATTAAATTGCTTACATGCCTACCTTAACTGAGACATTTATTTATTTATTTATTTATTATCCTATTTACTTGATCCTGTCGGAATCCTCAACCTCAAAGCCACAAAAGGTGAAAAAAACAAGGAAAAAGAAAAAAGAAGTCATATAAATTTTCCTGGCTTAGGAGAGAGTTAATGTTCTAAAGAAGAAACTTCTTGAGAATTAATTCAGAAACCGCTTATTGTTGATTTAATATTGCTGAAACCTCAATTCTGTGGCATTCACTTAGAAATCCCAATTTAAAAAAATAATCTTGCATGTTCAACCTTGGTTATATATTATTAAAAAACTTTCCTACCTTCTCAAACAGCGGAGGCTCAGGAAAAGAATTCACCTCTTCTTGATGACTCAGATCCTAATTCTAAGCAGCTGGGGCAGTTTGCTTTCTCTCTGCCAAGCAGCCACGAGCTCTTAATGCATTTTCCTACATCTGCAGCCCCACATCCGTAATTCCTGCCCGTAATGTTCTGGGGAATTGGAAATGAGATAACCATGCCTGATGAAGTAGTGGGCTGAGGACACAGGGCTTCTCCTACCCAGCAACCAATAGGGATTTTGACATAGGTGATTTTGATAATAATTAGAGCAATACTTCAGTAATGTAAACTTAATTTAATATTCTTAGTTATAATCTATGTACCTGAAGTTGCCAAACAAATAGATGTTAAAGAAGCAAACAACAAAGACAACAACAAAATATAAAGAAGAAGAAATGAAAGAAGGAAGAAGAAATTTTCCTGTTGGAAATAAAATTTGTGGAATGTTAGTGTGAATCACAAGAGTACACTGGATCCCTTACAGATCCTATTATTTTGAATAAGTCTCACTTTGCAATATTGTGGCAAAGACTATTATTCACATTTTGAAACTAAGAGAACTGGGGCTGGAAGTTTAAGTGAATTGCCCAGGTCTGGATTCAGCTCAACTCTGCCCTTATCCGTTCCATTATGATGGGGCGGGGTGGAAGCTGCAAGGTGTAATTAAACACGTGGACAATAAACCCCATGGTAAATGTCATAATAAGGTGTTTCTCAAACACTGTTGGGCAGTTGACTTCCCAGTCAGTAGGTCTAGAGAGGAGCTTATGGTTCTGTGTTTCTAACAAGGTCTCCAGTGTTTCAATGCTGCTGGTCTACAGACCGCATTTTAAATAGCATGGACCTAAAAGACCCACTTTGACAATATATAAAGGACAGCAATATGAATTTGATTTTTAATTGAAAGTATTTGGGGCAATTTATTGTTTTTGTTCCCCTTAAAAAATAAAATATAGTCATAAAAATTATATGATCATTTTATTACTGATACTGAAACCAAAGAAGGATATTGACTTAAGGTAGGGGAAAAAAACTTAAGGTACATAAATACATTAAAAGCAAAATGCTGAGTATAAAAAGAAAAATTCTTACCTCTTACCAGCATTTTTCAATATTCTTTAGCTACACTGAAGTCAGAATGCATAATTTAATGGCTTGACAAAAGACTAACAAATGAAATCAGGATTTTGTTAACTAGAGTGACTTTTTCACTGAGGTTTGCAATATTTAAATTAAAGTCATGGAATAAATATGAGAATAAGCTACATACACACACACACACACACCACAATGAATGTATTATCTAATATATTTTAGATTAAAAGAGATCTAAGGACCACAGAATGTATATACCAGCTGCTGTCCTGATTTTTGATCTATGATTTGTTTAAATCAAAACAATAACTCTCTGCATATTAATCTAAAAGAAAAGATTTAGCCATTTGAACACTATATACCTAAGTATGTTCCAAATGATCCTCCTTTCCATGGCATATTAATTGTTCTTCTGTGACAAAAAGAAGTTTGTAGGAAAATAGGTTTGGAAAACTCAGGTCAAAGTTAATAAGATTCTTTACTGGAGGACTTTGCAGATGTTAACTTGCTTCTTTTATTTCCCACTGTTTAAGTTTTTCATGGAGGGTAGTTCTTTCTCTGCCCTAACCTCTCTTAAGTAACATGAAATATTCTACTCAGTTTAAGCTACAAGTGTAATCTTGCTTTACTGTATAAAATGTTTGTTACTATTTAAATAGCAAAATCACAAACTTGATTTTGAGTCTCAGCCCCTCTCCTCCTGTAAGGGTCTATAGTTTGTGGAAGCCACAGCCTGGGAAGGGGGCTCTGGTTGGCTGCAGCTCGTTCTCCTCCCTGGCACTTTCTTCCACCACTCTTCCCCAACAATATCTGCCTGTCTAGGTTTGTGCCATGGAAAGAAAGCAGGAAAGGAAAGAATGACAGGAAGATTCTTGTTTGGCCAATAATGTTGTGAGCTGCTGCCTGGGTTTGGGGCAGCTACAAAAGGCCCATGAAATGTCTAAAAAAGGATTGCATTAGTCTATCTTGCATTACTATAAAGGAATACCTGAGATCCGACAATTGATAAAGAAAAGAGGTTTATTTGGCACATGATTCTTCAGGCTATTTAAGAAGAATGGTGCTGGCATCTGCTTGGTTGTCACATGATGAGAGAAGGAGCAAGGGAAGAAGGGGAGGAATGCTATGATCCTTTTAACAACATGCTTTCATATCAATTTAGAGTGTAAGAACTCATTATTGCAGGGAAGGCACCAACCCATCCATGAGGGATCTATTTCCAGGACCGAAACATCTCCCACTAGGCCCCACCTCCAGCATTGGAGATCTAATTTTAACATGAGATTTTGAGGGTACAAATATTCAAACCATATTAAGGATAAATTTTAGAAATCCCCTCACTACCCCCAGGTCTCTCTCTGCAACTGTGTGATGTGGGCCATGACCTCATCTTCCTCTGCACCTTCCTCTATCTCCTCCACCTCTTTTTGGCTGAGGTCGTTCTCCCTTCCTCCTGGCACCATCTTGGACAGGAGCTAAGATTCATCCACCCTAGTTCTCTGTTGTTCATGGCACTCATTACATCCATGTCTCACTCACACATCCTTAATTCTTGGAGTGTAGGACACTCAACAGCACCATCTCCCCATCCAATCCAGTTTACCCACATACAACTGGTCAGCTTCTCTCTTATTCTTTAGCTGTGTCAGGGATGATTCAGATTCCAGATCTCTGTGACCACCACTTTTACAGTCCAATGGGTTCTTCTTTCCTACTGCCCAGAAAAAAGCCGATGCACTGAGATCAGCAGCTCTTGCAGCAGAGAAAAAATTTAATAATCACAGAGAAGACAAGCAAAGAGGATGGAAGGTGTTTCTAAAATCTCCCTCCCCAGGACCTCAGAGACTAAGTTTTTTTAAGCGTAACTTGGTGGGCAATGGTCTAGCAAATGGGGGCTACTGATTCTTTGGGAATGAAATCAGTGAGGTGTTGAAATTAACTTCATGAGCTAAGTCAGGTTCTGGTGGGGGTCATAGGACCAGTTTAGTCACTTCTTTCCTTGGTATGGACCACATGTCTGGTGGGCATCAGTTGGTCCCCAAGAATGCAAACTCTGAAAAATATCTTAAAGACCAGTCCTGAGTTTCACCATAGTGATGTTGTCTATAGAAGCAATTTGGGGTAGTTATACATTTTGTCCCTCCCACTGTCCCTGGCTACATGACTCTGTGAGCAGTAAAGTGAGCAATTATAGAAAAGCAAGCTAAGAAACAGTGGCTGGTTGCCATTTAACTTCTGCTTATGCCTTAACAGAATTCCACCCTTGACTACAATTTCAGCCTTGTGGCTTTTCATTAATGCTAGACAGGCTGTTTTAGTCCCCAAGCATGGAGGGGTTTCATTTCAGGAAGGGTCTGTTATTGCCTTTTTTTATTTTTTTATTTTATTTTATTATTATGCTTTAAGTTTTAGGGTACATGTGCACAATGTGCAGGTTTGTTACATAGGTATACACGTGCCATGTTGGTGTGCTGCACCCATTAACTCGTCATTTAGCATTAGGTATATCTCCTAATGCTATCCCTCCCCACTCCCCAAGATGGATTAAAGACTCACATGTTAGACCTAGAACCATAAAAACCCTAGAAGAAAACCTAGGCAATACCATTCAGGACATAGGCATGGGCAAGGACTTCATGTCTAAAACACCAAAAGCAATGGCAACAAAAGCCAAAATTGACAAATGGGATCTAATTAAACTAAAGAGCTTCTGCACAGCAAAAGAAACTACCATCAGAGTGAACAGGCAACCTACAAAATGAGAGAAAATTTTCGCAACCTACTCATCTGACAAAGGGCTAATATCCAGAATCTACAATGAACTCAAACAAATTTACAAGAAGAAAACAAACAACCCCGTCAAAAAGTGGGCAAAGGACATGAACAGACACTTCTCAAAAGAAGACATTTATGCAGCCAAAAAACACATGAAAAAATGCTCATCATCACTGGCCATCAGAGAAATGCAAATCAAAACCAAAATGAGACACCATCTCACACCAGTTAGAATGGCAATCATTAAAAAGCCTTTTTTTTTTAAGTTAAACTATAAGCTAAATTCCTCCCATTGTTAGTTTGGCCTATTTGCAGGAATGAGCCGGGGTGGTTAGCTAATGAGGTTAAAAGCAAGATGAAGTCAGTTATGTTAGATCTTTCTCATTGTTATTGTTATAATCTTTGCAAAGGCAGTTTCACCACCACCACCACCACCCCACCCCTGATTCATATACTCCACTGTGGGGGACTTCAACAAAATTCTCTAAGTGGTCCTGCTGAAGACCACCACCTGCTCCACCAAATCACCAGGCTTGAGGTGAGAAGCTGGCACCTCCTCACCTTTCTCTTTGTGTGGGGTAAAGGTCTCACAAAAAAGCCATATATTTTCCAAAAATATATATTCAAAAAAAATTCTCCTTATACTCTCCTCTGATGCCCCTTTTGATACCTTGGACATGGGTGAGACATCTAACTCACTTTTGATCACCTACTTTGAACTTTCTGCATGTGATCTAGCAGATACCGCACTTCCTTTGAAAGGCGATATCCATTGTCTCCCGGTGCCCCGGCCAATATTTCCATGTTCAGGTTCTGTTGAATATGCTAATGAACCTCTGGAATTCCCAAGAGTATTTCTGAAATTTCTCCCAACTTCAAACCTTCTTTTCATGGTGCAGATCACAGGAGTAGTCAGGAATCCTTCTTGTAAATACTTCAGTAGAATGTTGGCATTGGACAAGACAAGAAATAATCTATTTCAATTTCATTCTTTAGTAAAGAGGATGATCTGAGACTCAGAAAGTTTTTGGCAAAGTCAGGTCACCCAGGTTCTCATTGGGAGAGCTGAAACAAAGCCAGCTACCCTGACTTGGACACTCCTCCACCACTAATGTCTAGGAAAAAGACAGGCTTCAATATTTAAATTTTTTTCTAAATTGAGGGATAATAAAAACATCTTTCCAGTTTTAGATGGGACTAAACCAGTGTTTCAAAACAAAAAGACTCCGTGAAGAAAATATAAACAGTATGTGTTTCTAAGACTCTCTATTTCAGTGTTCTCTGACACATTTTGTTTTATGGATTAATATATATTTTTTATATTTCAAAATCATTTGGCAGCTATTCTTTGGAAGAGAATGTTCTGTGAGTCTGCAGTATTAGACCAAAAGGTCTTCTGTAAGATTGAAGACCCAAGTTAGAAAGCACTTGTTTTTGCAAAGGGAAATTGATGTTTCTTATGCTTGTATTGGACACCAGCCCCTGTACTGCATGAAGAAAGGACCTCAGAGGTCTCCCTGTTCCTAATTCCCATGACTCAGTGCAATGAGTCAGTTGAGATCAGTGATGCTTTAGTGTTCCAGACATAGGTTTGGCCACCAGCCCATACCTTTAGAGACAGAGGAGTATGCTGCTTACAAACTCTGCATCTGTCATATTGATCTACAAATTTTTGTTTGCTGAGAAGTTGGAACCACCACACCTTAAGTATGAAACCAATCTGAAGTCAAGATAGGCTCTTGAATTATAAGTAGCACGCATCTTATTCTCAGGATCAAAGACCTCAAACCCAAAAGGAAACATTCTTACAGCTTCGGGTTTCAAAGTCAAAGCAAACAGGCCCTTCTACCTATCGATTCCACAATGTTCTCTCATCAAACTGTTCATTTGTCTTTTATGGAGGAGTGATATGTGAAGAGGACTGTACAAAAAATTGCAGACAGAACCTGAGTGTGAGGAGGGGACAATGTCAAGGGAGACAGACATAACCAAGGCATGAACACGTAATATCTGTAGTACTAATTACCCTAATCTCATAGGAATTACCTCTAGGAGGCTGGCTCAGGGGAGAAACAAGGCCTCTGACTTTGGGGTTGAGCACATCACAGCTCCATTTCCAATTAAGTTCCTTTGCTCTCAGAGCAACAGTCTCTTCTGCTGTCAAATGGGGGCAAGAACTGTGCCTGCCTCAAGAAATCATGAGAATGAAATAAATTAATGCTTTTAAACTAGCCACACAGTGTCTGGCACATAATCACTTCTTGAAGAACACTGGTTCTTATTATTAGAGAGGGCTATGATGAGGAACACATTCCAGAAAACAAAAACTCAGAAAGGCTGGTATCCTTTGGTTTCTTTGCTTCAGTTTACTTAGCCCACTTTTTTCCCTTTTATATTTTAATTGTGATTGAAGGACCCCAGCTCTGGTTGGTGTGACTCCTGCTTTCTTGGTCACTCTTCACTCCCAGACTGAGAAGCACGGAAAACCAACCACTCTTAATGCCTCACTTCTCTGCCCAGAAATACAAAGGCTGTGTTTCTGACCAGAGCCCAGATCTTTGCACTTGCTTGAGTTAGGATCCCCACAGAGAGGGCAACCTGGGTAGCTTCCTTTTGCCTCTTACCTTGTTGTACTTATTAACAGAACCCCCTTTCCCTTACAGAAATGTTTCCATCTGAATATTGCAATCAAATGATTATCATGTCAGTTATCAATAATGCTGCCTAACAAACACCACCATATCAAAGACTTGAAACAGTAAGCAATTGTTGAGCTTGTAACTGAGGGTTGCTTGGGGAGTTCTTATGGTCTGGTCCAAGCTCTGCTGGTTTGAGCTGGGATCCCTCCTGCATCAGTGATGTCAGCAGGGGTGTTGGCCCATGATGGGGTGATCTTGGATGGCCTCATGTGTCTGCAGTTGTCAGCTAGGGTTATAGAGCCACTGGGCCTTGTGTGTCTCATCTTCCAGCAGTCTAGCCTGTTGGTGTTTATTTGGTGGGTTACTTAACAGGGTTCTAAGTGAGCTAAGAAAAGTGTGCAGTCCTGGAGGCCTGGTCTTAAAATTGGCATAGTATCCTTTCTGCCACATTCTATTGCCCAGAGCAAGTTACAAGGCATCTAGATTCAAAGAGGAGAAATGGAATTTACCTCCACATAGAAGATCTAGGGTATCATATTACAAGAACCTGGCTACAGAGAGGGATAGAGAATTATGGCCATTTTTTGCTATTAATTTATCAATTCTCCATGTCCAAAGTACCAGAAGTAGGAGTTTAGAATCAGAAAGACTCATTGAAATTAGCTGTGAGATCTTAGGAAAATGATTTAACTTCCACGAGACTTTGTCTCCTCATTCATAAAATGGGGACAGTGATCACACCAACCTCACACGGCAGTGCTAATGATTAAACAAGAAAGTCACTCTGAGTGCAGTGCCAGGACACGTTTGGCCCTTGACCACTTGAAAAGGATAGTTATTGGGTATTATAGTGGGTGCTCAATAAATATGAGGTTTATAGATAGTCTATGTAAAGTACATTCCACTGAAAAAGTTTTTTGAGTCTTTCAGGTGCTATATTTTACAAATAAGAACATAGAGTCAGTATAAGAATAGGTCTGAACTCAAGATCCTTGATTCATGTCTGATACCATAACACTGTCTGCAAATCATAGAATTTATTAATATGAAGCTTTTACTAAAATGATTAAGTGAGTCTCCTTGCTTAATGCTCTTTGGTAGGTCCATCCCAATTGATTTGTTAAGCCAGGCTTTTCAATAGATCTCTTCATTTTCTAGAAAAATCCAAAGAAGAAAGTTTTATAGCATAATCATAGAAGTAGTCTCTGGCATTTTAGCAGTCACAAATTGAATCCTGATCTTTTTCCCTTTACAATCTGTGCTCCTTCTGTGACACTGTAAATGCTATGAATGAAGGCTCTTCAACTCCTTTCAACATACATGAAACGTCCTCTAATGTCTTGCAAAAACAATGTTCTGCTTTATCCACTCCAGGCCTTCCCGTACCCTACCACCAGAGTGGTTACCTTAAAATGAAAATCTGACCATGATGCGCCCTGCCTTCCCTGAACTCTCAATGGTCTATAGGATAAAAGATAAGTAGAGCCCTTCACCTCTGTCCTCTGCTGTCCTCTGCAGCTCCATGATGCCCCGTATGCCCTATCTTGTGCTTATTTCTGTTGGTGCTCTAGATATGCTAACATGCTGTTGTATATGCTATCTATGTACACTGGTTAAGAGGTGCATCTCAACTCCTGCTCTGCCACTGATGGGCATGTCACCTTGGGCAAGTTACTTATCTTCCTGCATTCAGGTTCCTTATTTGTAAAACGGAAAAAAAATATAGTGTTCATCACAAAAGCCTGAGGAGATTAAACAAGTTAATATATATAAAGCACTCAGAAGAGTATCTAGAAATAATAAATATTGTTAGTTTTTTATATTATTATCCAAAACAATAATCATGAAAGTCTTTTGACGCAAAAATTATACTCCTGCTTTCAGATGTGAAAAACTGGGGCTCTGAAAGTTTAAGGAGTGGCAGGAAGTCACATAGATGGGATTTGAGCCCAGTCTCTCTGACTTCAATATTGAATGCTGTCCACTTTCTCCTGCCACTTCCTCCCATCATAGAGAATCTCATACTGTTCCCTTGTCTCTCGTCTTTATTCCATTGTCTCTCGTCTCTATTCCATTGTCTGGAAACCCACTATCTCATCTTAGTCCAGTGAAGGTCTACTTTGCTTTCAGCACTCAATGCAAGTATCATTTCCTCCCTAGGAAACTTCTAGCCCTCTCCAGGTGACTATTTTGGGTCTAAGACATCTCCTGCACTTTCCTCCTTTGTGATCCGTGCTGCACTGTGGCTTCATCGCCTCTTTACCTCTATGTTGTGAGATGTGCAAGAGTAGCCACTGGGTCTTGTTTACACCCCTATCCTCTGAATGAATAAAGAAATGAATGAACCTCACTTGTGTGCTAAAGAAAAGTCTATGATTCTCTGGCACAAGAAAGGGTGCCTCAGAGAACTGTTAATGGAAAAACCGAACTGTAAAGTAAAGAGGTTTCTTCTGAGCCAATATGGGTGACCATGGTCCAGGGAACCATCTCAAAAGGTCTTCAGAAAGTATGCCAAATGTGGTCAGGTTACAGTTTGGTTTTATACATTTTAGAGTTACAGGAATAATAGGTACATTCATAAATTAATACATGGAAGGTATACATTGGTTCAGCCTAAAAAAGGGGAATACTCACAAGTCGTAGGTGGAATATCTTGAAGTGACTGACATTAGTCTATCTTGAATTACTATAAAGGAATACCTGAGTTTGGACAATTTATGAAGAAATTGATGGATTCAAAGATTTTCTTACTGGAAATTGATTGAAAGAGTTAAGCTTTGTCTAAAGCAAGCTTATCCAACTCATGGCCCATGGGCCACAGGCAGCCAAGGACAGCTTTGAATGTAATCCAACACAAATTCGTAAACTTTCTTAAAACGTTATGAGTTTTTTTGTGATTTTTTTTAGCTCATCAGTTATTGTTAGTGTTGGTATATTTTATGTGTGGCCCAAGACAATTCTTCTACCAATGTGGCCCAGGGAAGCCAAAAGATTGGACACCCCAGGTTTAAAGACTTGTCGTCACTATCAAGAAACGCTTGAGTTAAGATAAGTAGGGGCCAGGCGCCATGGCTCACCCCTGTAATCCCAGCACTTTGGGAGGCCTAGGCAGGTGGACTGCCTGAACTCAGGAGTTCAAGAACAGCCTGGCCAACATGGTGAAACCCTGTCTGTACTAAAAAGTCGTGCCTAAACACCAAAAGGGACAGGGGTCTAATGAGGCATGTTCAACTTCCCTTCCCATCACAGCCAGAAATTTAGTTTTCCAAGTTTCTCTGGGTTTTGGCCAAGAGGGTGGTCCTTTCAGTTGGTTGGGGGTCTTTTATTTTTGGTTTATAGACGTCATACAGGGAAAGGCAAGGCAGGGTGGCTTGGCCTGGTCAGTGCCCTGTTGAGTGGCCTATGCTTCACTTTACCTGCACAAAGGAGACCACAGAACTCTCCTTGTGTAGACCACAGGACTCCCAATATTCCAATATGTGAGGGAGGGATTCAGTGAGAAAAATAGTTGGGCAGCTCAGGACACCCATACGAGATGTATGCAGATGACATATACATACTTCCTCTTCTTCTCCTGAAATTCTCACAGCTGATATCAAACAGACATGGATCTCTTCAGAGACTGCCTCAGGAGGGATTGAAATGAAGTATTTCCCTTGCCCAGTGAAACTGTGGTGTTTATTTTGGCATCTCTACCTATACACCAGGAAACCCAGGCATGTGGTTCTTGGCTGGGTACTTCTGTGTGGAGTGGGTTTAACATAGAAACAAAGCCTGGTACTATCTCAAAGTTTCCCCCAATAAATCCCTTTAGTCCTAAATTTATAGTAATAGCAGCACAGCCCTTGGAAGGACATGGGAGGTTTAGGAGTTCAGAGGGTGAAACTGAGAATCACAAAGGAGGTGACTTTGCCCAAGGACACATGTGGGCTGAGACTCTGAGCTGCTGAGACAGGTGGAATTTCCACTACACCTATTCCCACATTCTCTGTCGGAGGGCAATGTTCAGCATCTCTTTGTAAAATGCAAGTATGTGACCCCAGAGCAAGACTCTAGCACAGACCCAGCTTGTTTCTGCTTCCTCTTCTCCATGTATTTGTTCTGTCTTCAGACAGAGCTGCTGATCCACAGAGAAAGAAACAGAAGACCGTTGAGTCAAAATGCCTTTCCAGGATCACACACATTTAAGCCATGATGCTGAAACCAGAGCCTATGGGCTTCCCAAATTAGTCCAGTGTCTTACACTTTTCCCGTGCTCTTTACCCGATCTAGATAGAACATTTGATTTTGTGCATAGTGTCTGTGGAAGGCAGAATAGCAGCCCCCAAAGATGTTTATATCCTAAATCCAAGAGACCATAAATGTATTATGTTGCATCACAAAAGAGAATTAAGGTTGCAGATGGATTTCAGGGTGCTCATCAACTGACCTTAAGATCGAGAAATTATCCTTGCTTGTCTGAGCAAGTCCAATACAATCGCAAGGGTCCCTAAATGTGGAAGAGGAAAGCAGAAGAGGGGGTGAGAGTGATACAACATGACAAAGGTTCAGCCCAACACGGTGGGATTTGAAGATAAAGGATGAGGCTATGAGCCCAGGAACAAGGGCAGCCTCTAGAAGTGGGAGAAAGCAAGGAAAGAATTGGCCCCTGGAGCCACAAAAAGGAAACACAGCACTGCTTCCACCTGGGTTTTAGCCCAGCGAAACTCATTTTGGAATTCTGGCTTTCAGAAATATAAGATTTGAAAAACTGTGTTGTTTAAGCCACTGTGATTTTGGCAATTTGTTATAGCAGCAAAAAAATAATAATAATAACATCTAAGTGTAACCAGTGTTTCCCAAGTTCACACCAATTGGTGAAGACAAATGGGTTCTAACAGCATAAATGTGTATTTTGTTCCCTCTTTCTCTCCACTTACTGCAGAAGGAATGCAGACTTCAGACTCCATTCCTTCCACCCCATTATTACTGGTAGTTCCCAAAGAGTGTTTTACATAAGCTTATATGCAAATGTTGGTAATGGGCCTCAGATAAATTCTTCCTACTCTCTTCTAGTTCTTTACTGATGCCTACTTCAAAAACTACCCTTACCTTTTTTGCTCAATGAAGGTACTTCCCTTGCACCCACGCCCCACGCTTGGGCCTTACCATCCTGGCCTCTCAGCACTCGGATGCCAAATTGACCACACTGGTACCACTGGGCACATTTAGGACTGATTTTAAGAGAGGAAGAGGTCAAGCCAACAGGAACCAAGTCTGCTTTGATTAACATGTGCTGCAAACCTATTGGGTGCCAGGCATTTCACCAGACACTTTATAAAATTGTGTCATTTATTGCTCCAAGTTCAGGGCTCTGAGCTTCAGAGGTGTGTTAACTATTCCCTGATTCCACAGCCAGGAAGCAGACTGTGTAGTATGTTGAGCACAGGGGGGCTTGACCCTGTGGGCACAAAGACTCTGTCAGCACCAGCTGCTTTGGGCAGAGCTGTCATGTCCTGGGCCTAGAGGCTGTGCGTTGTCTCGGCAGCAACACCCTGCACAACCTAGAGGAGCAGACAGGGGCCTACTGCAGCATATGATTGATCAAAGTGGAGGGAGGGAAGAGGTCTGGAGGCTGCAGTATCCCCAGAGGTTCAGAGTAGGGAGCTGGCATCAGCCAGCAAGAAAAAAAAACTATTTTTCAAATGGCAAAAGAAAAATTAAGTTTGCAGTTCCATTGTTTCCTATAAAAAATATCAAGAATGAAAATAAAAATGATTCTAAGTTATTTTATCCCGAGTTTATTTTTAATGCCAATGACAACAAAAGAGCTCTTTTACATGAGTCCTTTTGCAAAGCAGAAAACATAATTTCCTGAAATGGCATTTTACAGAAGCTTAAAGGAAACCACCATTTGACATGAGAAAGATGGATTGCAACGACTTAGGGTCTCTCTCGCTCTCTCTCTTTCTCTCTCTCCTCTCTTTTTCTCTCTCCCTAGAATGTTCTTTTTTCTCCCTTCTTTAGCTACTTATCATTCTTGCAAATCTCAAATTATTACTTTATCAGAGAGGTTTTCCCTGGCCAACCCCTTATTTTAAATAAGATCCCCTCCACCGCCATACACTCTCAAATAATATTGTACTATTCTTCACAGCACTCACTGAAAATGTGATTATTATTCTGTCTGTGTTTATGTGACAGGTGCTCAGGATATAATGAAATACGTCATGCACCACATGACATTTTGTTCAACAACAGACTGCATATACAATAGTGGTCCCATAAGCTCATAATAATGTATTATTACCGTACCTTTTCTGTGTTTAAATACGTTCAGATACAAAAATACTTACCATTGTGTAACAATTTCCTCCAGTGTTCAGTATAGTAACATGCTATACATATTTGTTGCCTAGGAGCAATAGGCTATACTCTATATCCTAGGTGTGTAGTAGGCTATACCACCTAGGTTTGTATATGTAAATTTCATGATATTTACATAACTACAAAATTGCCTAATGACACATTTCTCAGAACATATCCCCCTTGTTAAGTGACACATGACTGTATAGACCCAGAAAAGATTCTGCTGTCTAAGGGCTTACAGTGAGACAGTTTCTGTACCTTTCAGTTATACTAAGGAATGCAGAATCCAGCAAACAAATGGCTTTGAGACAAGAAACCCAGGAGCACATAGCAGGGGGTGCAGGAAAGTCGTGCCTAGACATTAAACAAACCCCAAAACGTGTTTCTCCTGAGAAATGTGTTTTGTTCTGTTTCTCCTACCAGTTGACTCAGTATTGGTCACATATTATGTACTCAACAAATGGTTGTTGAGTCACTTAAACAAAAAGTAGCCCATTCCTGGCATCTGAATGAACACTGTAGTTAGTGTTCATCAGTGTTCATAACTACATTAGTGTAGTTAGCCTGTGACTCCAGGTTCAAAGCTGAACCCAACAGGTCTAAAAATTAGACATTTAGACTGTTATCACTAACAATCCCACAAAGACCCCCATGCCTACTCTCATCCTTAGGGTGCATACTACATCGAATTGATCAGTTTTTATTTTTAACTTAATTGTCCTCTGCGCTGAATACTGCCCTGTTGATGCCACCTCCATAAAGAAACGCACCTCATATGACATACACTTCCACTGGAGCTCCTCTTCGTCTCTTGGTGGTCCTTCTCACAGTCATCCTTGGCCGTTCCTAAGATGCTGGCTCCTCTGACTTCTCCCTCTGTTCTTCTACCCAAGACCAGCATAAATCAAGTGAGAAGGAAAAGTGCAGCTCTTATCTCAATGGGGGTCCATCTGCTTATTTTACTTGTTTAATAAGCACTTACAAGTTCCAGGCACTATTCTAGGTGGTTCATAAATGGTAATTCATTTAAGGCTGATAACTTCTACAACTTAGGGCAAGCCTGACTAGAGGCAGAATTCCAGACTCTTATCCGAGAAATGGTAGTGCAAGAAAACGGCATCTGGAGGACTTGGACTGCACGACTACCTCCTCCAGAATGCTCTTTCCTGAGAAATAGTCAAATATACATGTCACTATTCTATAAGCACAGCTGTAAGATGCTCTTAGTTAGTGCTTCTACCCAGATTTGCTGCCTGTCAGCACTTCTATCTCTATCCATCCTGTGATGTGCCTGCATCATTCTTGGCAGATCTCCTAAGTAGCTCCAGTCCTAAATATCCAAAATAGGACTGACTAACTTCCTCCTCCCCGCTTGATCCTAGGTGTTTCCTTCCGCCCACCTAAACTGGCCATAGACCTTAGCACCTTCCTCTTCTTCACTTTCATGGCCCAGTTTTTTCAAGTCTACTTTGTGCACATTTCCCAGCTGAGTGTTTTTCCTGCCTGCAATGTCCTTTCTTCCCTTACTATCTGGACACCTGTGAAAGCCTCTCAGCTTCTTTCCTTCCTTGCTTCAGGCCTTTACCCCCAAATCTGCTCCTGCAAATGACCTCATGGAAAATGGAAATTAGATCACGCCATTCCTGTATGTAAAACGTCTTCAATGGCTTTTCATTGTCTTCAGAATAAACTAGGGATGTCTTTACAGGCAAGGAGCACGGTAAGTATGCTGACCTGTCTAGCCTCACCTCTTGGTTCTCATGTCTTCACACCTGTGTGCCAAGTGGAAAATCTGCACCCCTGCCATGCCTTCTCAGTGCCTTTGCCTCTGAATAGGCAGCTCTCTCTGCATGGAATGTGCTTCCCACTTCCTCTGGCTGCCTAACCATGCTGTCTCCCACTGACCGCTACTGAAATGGTGTGGGATTCCTCTTAAGTATGAACTCTGGAGCCTGTCTACCTGGATTTCACTTCAAGTAGAAGTACTCGTACTTGTTTGGTGACTCCATGTCACCTCACCTTTCTGTGCCTCAGTTTTCCCATCTATAAACTGGGGATCATTCAATCTACCTCACAGAGTAATTGTAAGCATCAAATGACCTAATAAATGTGAAGGCTTTTCTATGGTGGCGTGTGACAAGCACTGTGTAAGTGTTTCTTAGGATCAGCTCCTGCATATTATCAGGTTCATTCCCAGCTCCTTATGCATATCTCTGCACTTCCATTCACCAAACAACTTGCCTACTTATTTTCAGTATCTCACAGCACAACAGGCTCCTTGAGAAAGGGAACTGCGTTTTATTTTTCCTCCCACCGTCTAGCACCGGACATGGCAAGGGCTAGGGGTTCAGTGAAGGTTTGCAGTAGCAGCAAAGAATGCTGGCTTTCAGCTGTGTTCTCACACACACAGTCTGCTAAAGGGGGGTCAGGACACATATGTTTTATGGAGGACCTTCAACCACACTGGCTTAGAGAGAGGCAAGGAAGATAATACTTTTAAGGGGGAGATTTTATTTTACATTCACAGGCAATAGATGCAACCAAGCCTGAAATTGACGATGTCTGCTTGCAAAATCTGTAGCTTGAGTTTAAGCATTTCCTTGTCAAAATATTGACAGACAAATGAAACAGCTATATCTCCTTCATGGCTAGGAAGGTTGGATGGTGATAGCTCCATGGACATCTTTATGGAAGAATTGGAAGAAGGAGTTGAGGGCTTAGAGAAATTTTGACTAAGCGAAAGTTAGAGAGCTGGTAAAAGCTTTTATGGGTGCAGACGGTGATCACGATTTTCCAGCAATTTAGTCGTAGCAATTTGCTGAAATGTTTCAAGCACTAAAACAGTTGACTAATTTTATTTTTGAATACACAACGTCAGTGTAATTATATGTGCATCATTTTGTATATGTATAAGATGTATATATATATGATCAATATTGTCATTTCACAATGGTACTTGTGTATTAGTTTGTCATTGTTTACACAAAACCATGTTTCTTTTACTGTATGAAAGACATAGGGATTTTTATAGGTAATTTTCCCCACCCATGCCTGTTACCAGCTTACAGAAGAGTGTAAACTCCTTTACGACCCACCTGCACCAAATAAAGGGTCACATGGCTTAGAGTCCTGAGGCCTGAGCTCCGGTGTGACCACTGCATTCGAGCTGCATAACTAAGAAATCCTTCTCTTTCTGTGTCTTGAGTTTCCTTATCTGCTTATCTGTAAAATTATAAATGTCACCTACATCACAAGTTGGGTTCCGAGATTTGAATGAGGCAAAGATTTTTGGAAACTGTGAACCCCTGTGAATGTATAATAGCAACCCACCTAAGTCTGTCTTGCAAAATAATAAATAATTCCAAGATCTCTGTAAACTCAGCCTGGATATATATTTGGCTTTGGAGTCAGACAGGCTTTGATTCCAAGGCTCAGGTTCCACCTGCTAGCTATTGTTGTAACCACAATGACCTTCAGTTTCTTGTAAAATAATCATATCACTCCCAAAGCATTTACTGAATAATTCTGATATTGGATATACTATGTAGCCTATCTCATTTATCATAATTGTAATTCTCAGTTTCTTTACTCCCAAAGTCAGCATCTTCTTCATCTCATTATGCCTTATTCCATAGCTAGCCATTCTTCCCTTTGTGAAACCTGTTTCTTCTCTGATTTCTATTGAAAGGCAAAAACTTTATGAGTGTATCAGGGTTCTCCACACAAACAGAGCCAATAGGAGATATCTATCTATATATATATATATACACACACACACACACACACACACACGTATGCACACACAGTCAGTCATTTATATCCACAAGTTTCAACCAACCACAGATTAAAAAATATTCGAGGAAAATAACAGTACAACAATGAAAAATCATACAAATAAAAATACAGTATAACAACCATGTACATAGCACTGACATTGCATTGAGTATTATAAGTAATCTAGAGCTGATTCAAAATATATGAGGGGCGGGGTGCAGTGGCTCACGCCTGTAATCCTAGCACTTTGGGAGGCTGAGGTGGGTGGATCATCTGAGGTCAGGAGTTCGAGAGAAGCCTGGCCCATATGGTGAAACCCTATCTCTACTAAAAAATACAAAGATTAGCAGAGCGTGGTGGTGGGCACCTGTAATCCCAGCTACTTTGGAGGCTGAGGCAGGGGAATTGCTTGAACCTGGGAGGTGGAAGTTTCAGTGAGCTGACATGGTGCCACTGCACTCCAGCCTGGGCAACACGAACAAAACCGTCTCAAAAAAAAAAAAAAAAAAAAAATATATATATATATATATATATATATACACATATATATAGAGAGAGACAGAGAGGATGTACATAGGTTATATACAAATACAATGTCATTTTATGTAAGGGACTTGAACATCCATGGGTTTTTATATCCAATCCTCACAAATAGGAAGGATGACTGTGCATGTGTGTGTGTGTGCATACACACATATATGTGGTATGTATGTGTGTAAGAGACAGAGAGAGAGAGAGAGAAAGGTAAGGAATTGGCTCATATGATCATGGAGGCTGAGAAAGTTCCAGGATCTGCCATCAGCAAGCTAGAGACCCAGGAGAGCCGACATGTAGTTCCAGTGTGTGTTCAAAGGCATGAAAACTGGGAAAGCCAACGGTGTAAGTGCTAGTTCAAAAGCTGGCACCTTTGAGACCAAGAAAGAGTCAATCTTTAAGTCTGAGTCTGAAGGCTGGAAAAGACCAATGTCCCCACTCAAGCTGCCATGACAAAAAGAGTTCCCTGCTACTCAGCCGTCTTGTTCTGTTTAGGTGTTCAGTCGATCAGATGAGACCTACCCACCTGCAGTAGGGAGGGCAATCTGCATTACTCACTTACATGTTAATCTCATTCAGAAACACCTGCATGGTAACCCCCAGAATATAGTTTGGCCCAATATCTGGGCACCTCATGGCCCAGTCAAGTTGACACATAAAACTAACTGTTGCAATTAGGGTTCACAAGAGCTCTTTCACTAATTAAGTTGAAAGATGCTCCCTGACCTTTCCTTGCAGATTTTGGTTCGGGGGTGAAAATATCTGAGAAATATGAGAATTTTAGAAGGAGCTGTATCAAGAGACAGAAGGGACAGGTGGATCTGAGTATGGAAGAAAAAAGCAGAGAGCACCAAAAACAAAATTAGCTTCACAGATTTTCAGAAATATGAACAAACCTGTCTTATATATATTGTTACATTTTATTATTCCATTAGTCACCCACTTATTTATTTATGTATTCACTTAGCAATTAACATTTACTAAGGGCATAATAATGGCATGGGTATTTCACCAGGTACAACGGTCAAAGATTCAACTGCAGTGTGAACCTTGCCCTCAGAGTGTCCCTATAAATTTAACCATGTTTATAAATGTATTCAGAATAATGTTTAATAAAACCCTATAATTTCTAGTTTGGAAATTGTCTTTAATGTTATCTAGTATAAAATCACCACCACCAATGACACCACTCTCACCACCAGAGGCTTCCAACTTACAGACACATGACTGTATAGACAAGGAATTTACAAACCACCTCCTGAGTTAATAGTTCATGGATGTTCACCTCTCATAAAGGTCTTAATTCTGAACTACAATCTGCTTATTGCAGCTTTTACCCCCACACACCTACTTATGTTACAGAAATTAACACAAAACAGTCAGCACTTCCATAGACATATACCCTGTTCTGGTCTTCATGGTTCTGTTTGATGATCGTGATGATGGAGAGGATGAGGATTAGTATCTACAATTTCTTGAATTCGTATTATGTATCATGATTCTTTCATAATGAGCCTCATTTTATTCTCACAATTCAAAAAGGCAAAGTCAAGGTGGCTATTGTTCAAATGAGTAGATCAAAATTTAGAAGGATTGGGTACAGTTCAATGTTCCCAGGAGAGTGAAGAGCCAATTTAGGTTTGGGAACCACTAGGCAGCTTCATCAAGGAGGAGCTAGCAGAGAGAAAATTAAAAGCAAATTTATTCTCTACATACCCAGTGCCCTCCTAAGTACATGAAGAATCTACTCTGGCATGAGAAGCCATTCTTGTTGGACTGCTGAACTTAGAGAATGAATTATTTGGGGAGGGGGAAGAAGGTGATAATAATTATTTTCTCTCTCACACTGTCATCCATCGCCATAATCCTGTTTTCATTGCACTTATACTTGCAAGGACCACCAGTGGCTTCTTTTGCTCACCAAGAGAGATGATGGACTGGAATTTCCTGGAGACCCTGATGCCAGCTCCAGCAGAGTCTTCCTCATTAAGGCAGTCATGCAGGCTCTTCTAACATTGCCTTAGTTCTCAAGAAGCCCCTGCCTGCTCGAGTATTTGTGTCTCTGAACTCCGGATGTTAAATAAATCACAGTAAAACTCAGGAATTCCTCACAGGTAACTTTGGGGTGGGAGAAGGCATGGGGCCAGCGTCAGTGAGATTGCTGCCTTGAATCTCCATGGTAACCCTGAGTCCAGGTGCACAACTGACTTTTATGAAGGGATTTTAATATTTCTTTTGCAATCATGAGTGTCTGGAACCATTCACCTGTGGCAGAAAATATAGAAAGGTTGAGGGGTGACAGTTGGGTTTGCTAGTCATAGCTGGAGATCTTTCAATTGTTCCAAGTAATAGGAAACCAAAAATTGATTATATACCCTGCCCTACTCCTCAGTCTAGACTAGACTGAAGGTTCTCAGACTATAATGTGAATAAGAATTACCAGGAGAATTTGTTTAGAATGCACAGTCCTACACTTGAAATCCAAAGATTTTAATCATTGGTCTGGGGAAGGGCCCTGGAATCTGCATTTTTAACAAATATCCTGATTGATCCAGAGAGAACACTGTAAACTCAGTCTTAGAGGGAGCTTGTCTTGACCTGGGTTTCCCAGAAAACAGAACCTAAAGCATTTACGATTGACTACTTCATTTGAGAAGGCAATCCTAGGGAGGCTGGAATGAGGGCAAATGGGAAAGTGGCAGGCTGGGAAGGAGAGCCAACAGGAGGAGAAGACGTTCAGCTATTGAGTGCTTTGTATCATGCCCAAGGAGTGCTCCGTCTCACTTTCTTGTGGTGCTCTTCTCCTACGGCCCTCATAGGCCACTGTGTCCTGAGGAGTTTCTCTGGAGGACAACAGGGCAAAGAGTTTATTGCCAGCTTACATCTTCCAATGTTAAAACCCACAGAGTTTCAACTCCCCTAGACTGCCAGATGGTTCGTGCATGAGCCCCAAGCAAGCCCTAAAGCATCTCATGCCTCAGCAGCAATTGGGTTGCTCAGTGCTGCAGCAGGAAGCTCAAGGCATAGACATCAGGCTGGGTGCTGGCAGGTTGCAAAGTAGACATGGAGCAGATGCAGCAAAGGGGGCAGATGAAGCCCATGTTGAGTGTGTCTGTAGCCAGAGCTGGGTCTAAACAGATGACCTAAGACCAAAGAATGGCAAGGCCAAAAAAGACCTGTGGTGGCACACGAGACCCATCTGATACAGATTCCAGACTCAACCTTGTCCTCAGGCCATCTACTTAGATAAGATTACTTAGATAATCCCAGCACTTTGGGAGGCCGAGGTGGGTGGATCAACTGAGGTCAGGAGTTTGAGACCAGCCTAGCCAACAGGGTGAAACCCCATCTCTACTAAAAATACAAAAATTTACTGGGCAGCGTGGTAGGCGCCTGTAATACCAGCTACTTGGGAGGCTGAGGCAGGAGAGTTGCTTGAACCCGGGAGGCAGAGGTTGCAGTGAGCCAAGATCACACCAGTGCACTCCAGCCTGGGCAACAGAGCAAGACCCTGTCAAAAAAAAAAAAAAAAGCTCTAATTGTGATCGAGGACAAGATGAGACTCTCAAAGACAAAGCAGGGAAATTGAATGCTCTGTAGGGGTAATAAATGAAACTCTGAGCTGGAAATGCCTCTCCTCTTCTGTCTTCATTATGCTTACCTCTGTTTTGTACAAAATAGCCTGGTGCACCATGTACTTGGAAAGCTGGCCTTGACCAGGCTGTGGGGATACGGAAGCAAACTCCGCGAATATGACTCAGAAGAGAGGGTTTCATCCCCCTTCTCGTCTCTTGCCTCTGTTATCATAAGATCTGGGAGGCCCTGATGGGCCAGGACAGGGTTAAAGAAAAGCAGGCACAGAGAGGGCCACTGAGTTTAGCTTGAGAGAAAAGGAGAAGCATGGAAGGGCTTGGAGTTGGCCAGGTATGAGCTAGTTAAAGCACAGACCCAGCTGCTTCCTGATTTTATAACATTCAAGCTTTCACAGCTTTAATCTCCTTCCTTTTATTCATTTTTTATTTTTAGTTGACAAATAATAGTCAACTAAATTATAAATTGAGAAATAATAATTGTCAATTAAATAATAATTGTCCATATATTTAAGGAGTACAATGTGAGGTTATGGCATATGTATACATTGCAGAATGATTAAATCACGCAAATTAACAAATCCATCAACTCACATACTATCTTTGTGATGGAAACATTTAGAATGTGTTCTGTTAGCAATTTTGAAATATACAATACTTTACTCTTAACTATAGTTATCATGCTTACTAGAACTGACTCCTCCTGTCTAACTGAAGCTTTGTATCTGGTATCAATATCTCCCCTTTCCCAGCCCACCCCTCCATCCCTGCCAGGCCTCTGTCAATCACCATTCTACTCTCTACTGCCGTGAGTTCATTGCACGATTATTCACAGTAGGCAAGATATGGAAATAACCTGACTGCTCATCAACAGATAAATGGATAAATGGAACACTATTTAGCATTAGAAAAGAACATTCTATCTTTGCAACAACATGGGTGGAGCTGGAGGACACTAGGCTAAGTGAAATAAGCCAGGCACAGAAGGACAAATGCTGCATGATCTCCTTCTTTTTAAATGGAAATCACGCCCACCCTGAGAAATGGTGCTGGTATACCACCACACAATACAGTCATGAGTCACTAAATGACTGGGGTGAGTTCAAAGAAATGCATCGTTAGGTGATTTCATAGTTGTGCAAACATTGTAGAGTGTATTTACACAAACCTAGGAAACAATAGCCTCCTACACAGCTAGATTATATGGTATAGTTTATTGTTCCTAGACTACAAACCTGTACAGCATGTTACTGCACTGGTTATGGTAGGAAATTACAACATAATAGTATTCGTGTATCTAAACTTATCCAACATGAAAAAGGTACAGTAAAATGATGGTGTTATAACCTTGTGGGACCTTCGTTGTATATACAGTCCATCACTGACCAAAACATCCTTAGGCAGTGCATGACTATACATGCACAGTTCCTGGGTCTAAACAGATCCCCAGCCACTGTGAGTGCCCTTGTTCCTTACCTTCAGGCTCAAGGTGTCTAAAGGTGTGAATACTAAGCTGAAGGCCCACACTTGGTCCCACCTGGCAGGATAGAAATTAAATAGAATTTGGCAATCTAGTATGAATCAGCAAAGGAGGCGGTATATTTGGCTGTACTTATGTCATTGGTGCTTCTGCTGCTGAAAAGACTGACGTGGCAATTGTAGGATCCTCAGGAGTGATTTAGGGACAGGGCCTAGGAATGGTTCCCTCGCCTCTACCACCACCAATAGCAAACGCTGAAGAAGCTGGTACACCATCTCCAGAAGATACGACAGTCTTTTTGTTGAAATCCTAGAATATTTGACTGCATTATCTCAAGTGCTATTTAAACAAATTATAGCTGCTATTCATAGGATTTCTGGCCACTGGAGCTGCAAAATGGTTTCAAACTGCGATCTCCTCACTCTGCAACACATGGTTATGGTCCATATGCATCCCTAAGAAATCTCAGATCCTTAATTTGAGATCACATTTATTAAAAACAATTGTTTCACTGAGGATTAAAAGGGATAGGGAACTAGAAATGTGTACTCTGTAGGCATAAATGTTGTTTTTCTATAGGAATTTTCAAAACAGTGATGCATCAGAGTTGTAAATGTATGGCTCTGTATCGGTCACTTAGAGCTGCTGGAACAACAGAAGTGAGTCCTCTCAGGGTTCCGGAGGCCAGAGTCCTAAATCAAGGTGTGGGCAGGGCCGTGCTCCCTCCGAAGCATCTAGGGGAGGACCCTTCCTTGCCCCTTTCAGCTTATGGCAGCCCTAGGCATTCCTTGGCTTGTGGCCACATACCTCCAATATCTGCCTCTGTCTTCCCATGGCTGTCTTCTCCCTGTATGTCTCTGTTTCTTCAAATGGAGTTCTCTTTTCTATACAGCTCTCCTCTTTTTTAAGGGTGCCAGTTATGTTGGCTAAGGACTACCCCAGTGACTTCATCTTAACTTGATTACATCTGCAAAGACCCTATTTCCAAATAAGGTCACATTCTAAGGTAACTGGGAGTTAGGACTCCAACATATTTCTTTAGGAGAGGCAATTCAACCCAGAACAGGCTCCAAAACCAAAATATCGCTGAACAAATACAGTCTGTAATTACAACCAACTTTGCTCCTGAGTCTTTTCTCCCATCAGCAACATCAGAATCACTTCACATTGCTTTTACACCTAAGAATCCCTTTTACCTCCATTGTTACCAGGCTCCTTATACCAGGCTCAAGGATAACCAAATAAAACAGCTATCTTGCAAGTCCAGCTGCTTCCCAAATGTCCCAGAATCAGTGCTTCTCCCCCAGCTGAAGTGCGTTCCATATACACTAACCAGCCTATCATGAAAATTCCATCCCCAGATTGATCATCATACATGCTCAATCCACATAAGATAATCTCTCAATGCAGGAGCCATACCTTGATTTAAGATTTAGTATGGACCAATTTGGCTTAATGGTCAAATTATATGGCATAAATTGGGAAGTCTGTTTAACCCTTTCTTTTCCTCTTTTCCATCTGCTAATCTACAAGGCTGAGCAAGTGCTCTTGCAGGTGCTGGGAGAAGAGCATGAACAATACAAATAAATCCCAAGCCTCATGGAGGTTTTATCATTCCTTTATTCACTGAGCACCTACTATGTGGCTGAGAATATTCTACATGTTAGATTTCAAGTGAGACAAAACCCCACTCTCGCGTAGCATGCATTTTGAAAACGTTTCCTTGTTTTCTCATTATTGTGCCTTAGAATTCTTTCCTCTACATTTTGCATTTGTATAATCTCCTTCTTAGGATCTTAGTCTGTCATAAAATACTTTGAGAATTTTCCATGTGTGGATCTGATCATTAGGGAGCCACGTTGCTACTCAAAACCCCAGTCTCAGAGTGTTCGCATTCAAGGAGATTATGAAGCTGTGCAAAGAAGTCCAGGCTTAGAACCTGAGTCACGGGATCACCAACTGCTGCCTGTGAATGCGGCCCTCACTTTCAACTTTGCTATATCTCTGTGAAAATACTGGCAAGGGCAAGTGATCTGAGGGTTAAAGATCTGAGCTTGTCCTTGCCCAGTAGTTTATGAGCTGTAGGATCCAGGCAAGACTTGGAGCTTAACCTCTTTGTGTCTCAAAAAATTAGGCTGAGGAGTTCATACATTGTAGACTAAACTTCAAATAAAGGAAAACAAAGTACAGGAAAATGTTGGAAAAAGTGTCAGTTGCTCTATTTATACCAGCTATTATTATTTCTACTTGCCTTAAAGAGATGAAAGTAATTCTGGTTCCTTTCTCATTCTTTCTAGAAAAGAAAAGAAAAGAAAAAAAAAACATTTAAAAAGAGAGAGGCAGGGAGACAGAATGAGAAAGTTGAAAAGTACTGTCCCTGTAAAAAAGTCAAAAATCTAATTTTATTTTAAGTGTTGAAATTGGCTTCATTTCTCTTATCTTCTATTCTAGGAGTCTCCTTGTCCCACCCATAGATTAATAATCACATGTACTAACACGAAGCTCATCAAGAGATTCCTCGGCGGTGTTTCATGCTGTTTTTTTCTTTCCTAATCTGATTCTTGCTTCAAGACCTAAATTCAATCAATTTGAGGACAGATGGTGTGGGGCCCTTTGCCCTGCCAATTTGGAGACCCTGGCAACAATTTAGCCTCTGCACAGAGACGGAATAATTTTGCCAGCATGGTTTAAAAATACTACAGTGTTTTTAACCTTGGGGAAAAGTGTTTGGCAAATAACCCAAAGCAGATTATTTTTGTTGCTGTTATAGATAATGTCACACTCCCAGCCAGATTTGTCTAAACAAGGCTCTGCTCAAGATAAATTGCTACCAATGGATGCCATTTAAATGTAGAATTGAGAAACATAGCTATGCTGAGCTGGAAAAAGATTTGGAACTTAGGTCTCTGTCTTGGTTCTTCTCCCTACTCACCTTGGTGGCCAGTCACTTCACCTAGTTAGGACTCCACCTTCTTATTTGAAAATGTGAGGGTTAGACTATCATCATTTCAGTTCAAATCTTGCTGGGTGATACAAGGTGGGTCCTTAGTATTGCATGGATTCCAAGATGAGAAATAACTGTGGCCACCCTCAATGAGTTTATAATTTATTAATACACATTACACCCCCATATTATACATATTATGTATACCCAATACATATTAATACGTGTACATATGTATACCCCAATACCTATTAATACGTATTATATCCCCAAAGCTAATTCTTCCCTTGGAACTTTTCATGGGTTTCCTCTACTTGGAAATCTCTCCCCTCCAGAGCTTCACTTGGCTGGGTCTTTTTCATCACTTAGACCTCAGCTCAAACCTCACCTGTGCAGAGATGCAGACTTAGACCTCCATATATAAAGTTCCCACCCCGTACTCTTCATTCCATTATCCTGTTTCATTCTTTTGTTGCACTGCACTTTCTCTCACATATTTATTTATTACTGGCATTTCACCAGGTACAGTAGCCTCTGCCTCTACCTGCTCCCGTGGCCTCCGTACGACAGAGCTACCAATGTTCTGAGAGCCCTTATGATGCCAAAGCTGAAAGGGGACTCATGGAGACAGTGGGGCATGAATGAATCTCTCACCAATGTTGTGAGAACTTGGTGACTCCGAGACTAGTATAGTCAAAGGTATAACAGCAATAATGATACTAAAACAGAGGCATTACTGTAATGATTAAATTATGCATTTATGCAAAGTGCTTAGTACAATTACAGCATATATAAGGTCTTAATTAATGTTAGCCTCATGAGGTCCTGCTGGGGAAAAGTAGTGTGAGCTCAGCAATGAATTTGTAATTAATGGATATTTATTAATTGATAAACTTCTATCATTTTTTTAAAGAAGAATTGGGAGAGCTAAAGGAAACCAAGGCAGAGATTTTCAAAAAGAGCTCTTTCTACATTCACGTACCACCTCTGCTTCTGTGGTTTCCCAAGAACTTAGATATGAATGCAACGAAACGAGGCTAGGAAATCAATACAAAGTCAGAAACCATGTTATCCTCAAAATGCCCCTTCGCCTCTGACAGATGAGCTCTTATACTGAGCCCTGGATTTACCCATGTTGGGTTCTTCCATCCTGTGGGATGCTTTAGTCAGGGTGGTTGGGCCAGGAAGCAGGGACTTGCTGGAGAGAGTAAAGTAGGAACACCCCCACCCCAACATAGTTCCCGGACTTGACCAGATGTGTTTGAATGCCAGCCGTGTTTATTTACTGAGGTGTTGACCAGGGCGTTATTTCTTAGCAGCCATGAAAATTGTCTAACTCATGCCATAGACCATGACAGTTTAAATTCAGCACGTCTGAAATCCAGCAGAGGACATGACTTCAGCTCACATGGAGATTCCGCTTTCAAACATTTTAGCACGTTGTGAAACAGAAATCACAGCTAATTGGGGGGAGGCTCATAGCATGTGTCCTGAAGGAGACAGGCTATGAGATGAGAGGGAACAGCAATTAGTGTGAGCTGAGCTCCTCTCAAGGGCCTGCAGTCAAACTGCCCGAGGCCTCAATGTAAACAGGTGCTAAACTGTAATAAATCAGAGATGCTGGCACTAATTAACACAGATTTCCACTCATATAATTTGTAAAAAAAAAAAAAAAAAATGCATGGGTTTTGATCCATTGCAGGAGATAGCACTCTGAACTAGGAATTTTTAAAACAAACAACACACCCTTCTTTGATTGGGTTCAATAGTTCTCTTTTGTGTTTTGAGGGTGTATGTTTGTATAAGTTGCAAGGTACTACTCCAGGCTTTGATACCAGCCTGAGACCAGCTGTCTGACAGGAGCCTAAACTTGGCAGTCATTACCAGCTGAAAGGATGAAACCAAACACCGAATGGTGTGAGGGTGTTTACCCAAACCGACTTCTTTCTTCATTTAAATTTGTCTTGTTGGAAACATTTCCAAAAAGGACAAGGTGTAGTGGCTCACACCTGCAACCCCAGCACTTTGGGAGGCCTAAATGGGAGGATTGCTTGAGACCCAGAGTTTGAGACCAGTCTATCAACATAGGGAGATCCCATCTCTACAAAACTAAAGAAAGTTAGCCTGGTGCAGTGTCGTGTGCCTGCAGTCCCAACTACTCAGGAGGCTGATGCAGGAGAATCACTTGAGCCCAGGAGTTCAAGGCTGCAGTGACCTATCACAGCATCACTGCACTCCAGTCTGGGTGACAGAGTAAGACCTCGTCGCCCCCGCAAAAAGAAAAAAGAAAGAAAGGAAAAGAAAACTTAGATAGCAAAAACAGCGAGAAAGTGGTAAGGTTAGGTAAGGTTTTGCCATCTTTTATTTTTCCCCCAGCACATTACATCAATTTTAGAAAGAGGAAGTGAATTAAGAATCAAATCTGTTTCTGCACAAAATGTTTATTCATAAGAAATCTGTTTCTCGGGGGCAAACTGGGTGATAGGTACTACATAGGACCTTTCTGTACTATTTTTTTTTCTTTCTTGTGAGTCTATAATTGTTTCAAAATTAAAAGGTTAAAATAATAAAATGATATTTAAAGCATAGATAAAAATGTCAGTTTCTTTTCCAGTGCACTAAATGCATAGCTGAAGCTCAAAAAAAGTTTGAACATCTTCTCTTTGAATAGATTTCAGGTTGCTAACAGATGTGTTACGCCCATATATTCTTACCTGCCTGTATTTGCAAGAGAATTTTATCACTTCATGCATTAACAATGCCAAGAGGTTAGTAGTATTATACCTCTTTTTAAAGGGGAGAAAGGAGAGAATCAGTCAGGTTATATAACTCATCTACATTTATCCAATTAGTGTAACTGGGTGGGATTTGACCTAAACCAGTGTAACTCCAAAACCTGACAACCTTGCAAATTAGCCTCCCAGCAGGCCATGCAAGAACCAGGAAAAGCTCTTTCCCAGCCATCCAGGCACCATGGTCCTCCTTGAATATGATTGACCTTAAAAGTTCTCTTTGGGTTTTTTCCCCTTGTTTTGTTTTTTGTTTTTTTTTTTTTTTCCTTCCCTGTAATTCTTCCACATGATCTACCCAAGAGTTTCATGCCTTGAGTAGATTATCCAGAAAGTGAAAACTTGACAGAATCACTAGGTCAAGCACTGACTCAGAAATTGTGTCCATTTGGACAGAGATTTGGCTCTACACACATCGCACACCCTCTATTAAATCACTTATCCACAACTGAGTATTTCTGGTGGTCCCATACTACGCTTTAGTGGCACTGTGAGACAGGCCCAACAAAAGCCAAGCGGACTAATGCTAATTATAGCCAGGCACATGCTAGCCCATGGCAGGAGGTAAGTAATTTTATCCTAATAGCCACTCCTCCAAGTAACTATTATCATCCTCAAGTTACATGTGGCTCCCAGAACAGTCAAATTCCTTGCCCAGATCTAGGCAGCCACTGTGTGATACATCTGGATAACTGTAACCTAGTTGGCAAAACCCAAACTTCTCTGGATTTACACTTCTTGTTAAGACTCGCGATCCATGAACCCAATAAACTATTCAAGAGCGATATGGGGGATAAGGGGGAAGAACTCATGAAGCAATGAACACAAAATGAATTATCACCCAAAGAGAAGATGAATGCAAGGGAGTCCCTCTAACTGTGGAATGTGAGACAGGCAGCAAGAACACGCAGGTTGGAATTTGCAGCTGGCCTGAGACTGAGCCTCTTTTGTTGCTTCCGTGTCATGCTCTTCCTTGCTCCCTCTCCATTCTAGCCACCTTTCGCTATATCGCCTCCTCCAGGGAGCTACACTGTTTTTCCCGCCCAGGCGTCCAGACTGACAATATCTTTGGCCTTGAATGTGCTCCCGGACACCTCCTTTACTCCTTCCCTTCTCCCCTCCCTCCTCTTCCCTTTCCTGCTTCCTTCTTTCTTAGAAGCCTTCTTTTGTTTCTTCCTTCCTTCTCTCCTCTTCCCTCCTCTTTTTTCTCCACTTCTGCTCCAGCAAATTTCTACTTATTATCAACACCTCAGCTCTCTTGTCACCTCCCCAGAGGAAATCTGGTCTGAATTCACAGAGTAGAACACATTCGCCTCTTATTTGTTTCAGAGCCCTCTTTGTTCCTACCTCTGAATACATAATCTTGATGGTTGATTTCTTGTTCAATACCTCTCTATTATATTAGATTTGAAACTCCATGAAGGTAGGGACAAGTTTTTTTGTTTTGTTTTGTTTTGTTTTTTTTACCTCTATATCCCTACAGCTTGCCCAGTGCCTGATAGTAGTAGGTAGAGGATGTGAATATCTATTTGTTAAATCAATACATGCCTGATCAGGCACTATTCATGGCATTTACCACAAATTGTAGTTTTATATATATCTGAAGTCCATTCATTTATTTTCACCTCTTCTAGGCTGTAAGCTCCATCAAAGGATTAGGTATATCTCTTACCTAATTGTATTTTTCAGCACCTAATAGAGCTCCTGATGCATGGTACATATTCAATAGATAGTAAATTAATGAATGATATTCCAAGAAAAAAGCTATAAATATCACCTACACTGTTATCAACTTTCTCATTGGACCAAACTGTCTTCAATTCTTCGTAGGTAAAAAGCAGAAATATTCATATCATTAGACTTGGGTTCTTATTGAAGTCTAGCCACCAATTGGATGTGAACATGGATTTTTAGATTACTTGCCAATGAAGACCACAATAGTTCGCTTTTCTTCATTCACCCCTTGAACAGTCTTCTCCCACATTTACTCTGAACTTGGCCATGTGATTTGCTTTGGCCAATGGGACCATGGCAACTAGGGTGCAAGCAGAGGCCTGGAAAAGGCTGGAGGCTGGAGCTTCCCCTCTTCCACTGCCCTTAGTGCCCCAAACCCACCGTGTAAATGGGCCTAGCTGGCCGCTAGATAATGGGAAGCTATGCAGAGGAGAACAGAGGCACCAGGCTGACATGATTGCCAACCAACAGATGCATGAGTGTGATAATCCTGGATCATCCAACTGCCTCTCAACCCACTAGCACACACCAGATGATCAGGTCTTGCTATGGGTCGAATATGTCCCTGATAAAATTCATTTGTTGAAGTCCTAACCCCCCAATACCTCGGAATGCCTTCTGACATGGAGACAGGGTCTTTAAAGAGGTAATCAAGTTACAATTGGGTAATTAGGGTGAGCCATCATTCACTGTGACTGCTGTCCTGATAAGAAGGGGAAATTTGGACAAAGACACAAGGAGAATGCCATGTAAACACAAAAACAAGGATACAAAGACACCCAC
This sequence comes from Nomascus leucogenys, assembly GCF_006542625.1. Classification (NCBI taxonomy): domain Eukaryota; kingdom Metazoa; phylum Chordata; class Mammalia; order Primates; family Hylobatidae; genus Nomascus; species Nomascus leucogenys. The sequence goes on from NC_044400.1 coordinate 74,365,576, forward strand.
AAGCCGGGGATAAAGGCCTGGAACAGATCTTCTCCTCACGGCTCTCAGGAGGATCCAACCCTGCCGACTCCTTGATCTCAGACTTCCAGAGGCCAGACTGTGAGACAATACAATTTGACCTTCTGTTTTGTTAGCCATTCAGGGCTCAGTCCTTTGTTATGAAAACCCTAGAAAATTAATACAGGTCCAGACCAAAAGAAGTGAGCAAGTGACACACACAATCATGAACTAAATACAATGGTTACTGCTTTAAGCCCCTAATGCAGCAAAAGCTAATTAATAAAGTGGTTAAACTACTCGAGTCTCCCTAGTCTTCAGTTTTCACAATTACAAAATGGGATTTTAAATATGTTCCTTACATGGTTATTCGTAAGATTAAGGAGGATAATGCTTGCAAGTCACTTAGCAATGTAATTGACTCATAATTAGCATTCAAAGAGTGCTTATTTTCATATTTTCCTTGGGGTGTCTGTTAAGTCAAAACCAGAGTTATTTACCCAAGAAAATATAAACTTCTACCTTTGAATTTATTGTAAATAATGTTGGAGTTTGTTATGGAATTCAACATCAATTTATATAAAACTAGAATGTCAAGTCTCCAGAAGAGGAAACAGGCCTTCGGCAAGATCAGCTTAAATGGACCAAGATTAAGGCAGAAAGAAAATGTATTAAGCAGCTAATATGTACCCAAACATTACTGCATGCCTTTATTTACAATGTTTTGTTTATTTATTGAAATATTTCTAAAATATAAATATTATCCTTCCATCACAATTGAGGAAATATCATTTCTTCAATGAAGGAAATATAGTCCTCAATTATCCCTAATTTTTTAAAAAAGTTTCTAAAATACAAATATTATTATCACTCAAACTGCTTGAGAAATAAACTTCAAAGTGCCCAAGATCCCACAGCTAATAATTAATACAGCAAGAATAAGAGGCAGGCATTTCTCCTTACTTCCCAGGTTCTCTCCTTAACACCTGGTCCATGTGTCTGGGATGGTCTCAGGAAGCCATTGCAAAATTAAGCCGCAAGATAATTAATGTCCACTATGCATATAAAGTGAGACTCGCAAAACCCGCCTTCCATGTTTGAATGTTGCCCAGCAGTTCCTTTTGTCGTGTTCTGGTAACTATGAAGTTGCCACATAAGGACACCGCGTGTCTTTAAAAACACCCTTTGCGTTGGAAGATTTCAGCCTCTGAAAGCTTCACGTATTGCACTCCAACCTAAGAAGAGGAAGTCCTGCCAGCCCTCAGGTCAGACCTCTCAGGTCTGTGGCTGCATTTCACAGGAAACCAAGCCTAAAACGGATCTATCAGGAGGTTTTCTGCTGAAGGGCACTGCTTAGCATTGAGAAGAATTCAACCCACCGCCTTACTAATTTCCAGCGCCCCGAGGTCTCTGCACTGCCGCCCCTCCTCACAGGAGACAGACACCTCAGCCTAGATCCCTTGGTGCTCTCCACGCTGTTCAGGTAAACTCATTAGGCCAGCTCTTCTGAGTGAGCGTCTCATGGTCATCTCCTTGTCGTAAATGATCATTAGGAAAGACCTGAGCAGCAAGGAAAAATGTGTTTCTAACGTGGAAGTCTGGGCCTTCTATATAGCATCAAAGGAGCAAGAAGAAAGCCCTGAACTCAATTGTTAAAGATCCTTTCATTCTTTTGGGGGAAGGAGTCAGGATACCTACCCACAGAAAATTAAAAGACGAAATGTTTTCAATCTTCTTTTCCTGGAGCTTGGACTCCCTGACTGTTTGCAACTGAAATCTAAAGACCAGGCCCCATGGCTGGCTTTCCTGGCTGACCTTCATTAACTAAACCCTCTAGAAAGAAAGCCTCCATTCAAAGTAGGTCATTCAAAGTAGAAGTTAACTCCTGGAGCCCTGTGGAAATATATTTTTAACATTTTCTAAAGTAATAGATTTTCTTTCTGCTTTGGTGTAGAGGAGACTTAGACTTTGGAATCACGCAGACATCCTTCCACTCACAAGAGTAAGGAGCTCAAAAGTGAGGTTAAAGTTGGGGTTAAATTCTCACTCTTGAAAAGTGCCGGGAGTCATCCCTACCAGGTTTTTCTTGGATAAAGCAAACAAACTGGAGTGAGACAGAAAAGAAAATAACTATCATCAAAATGTGGATACTTTGATTTTAAAAGGTGTTGATATGTCTGAACTTTTTATCAATACTGTTTTTATTACTTTACACCAGTGTTACTTATTTGGCTTCCCTGTTATGAGTATTACTTGTCTGTTATGTACGTGGCTATTTCTCTGGCTGTCTCCCTAAGTCGCACAGCTCCTCAGTACTGTTGTTCTTTGGATTTCCAGGAGCCTCCGAAACCACCAGGAATAATCATTTCAAATATCAAGAAGGCAATGGTAGGCCTGGTTAATTGAAGGCCTGCCAGAGAAATGACAGCACTTCAGAAATCCTCTGAGAAGCTTAAGATACAGTATGCCCTAGAGAAGTAGGAATGGCAACTGGCATTTACTTACCTTCAGCTCTTGCTGGCCTAGAGAGTTGGCTATTACTTTCCCTGGTTTACAGGTGAAGAACCTAAGTTCTTTAAGTAATATGTGCAAGGTTGTTCAGTCACGGATGTCAGTAACAGAATTCAAAAGGAAACTGATTTTCCTGACTGACTGATTGGAATGGTGAACAGTGTTAGTTTTCAGTTTCACAGAGCTCATCCCTAAACTCACTCCTGGGTGGTCTCTGACACCAACCATCTAAATGGTAGTATTTCTTTCTTATTCCCAACAAGCCCTCTCAGATGACTGTATAGGCAGGACCATTTGAAAACCAGTGCTTATAATCTTCTGTACCATCTGGCCAGCTCTGGCCTGAACACCAGGGGATTCTGTTTCTTGATCACTTTGCCATGAGTCAGGTGCTGTCTTAGAAAGACTGTAGGATTTGATGCCTGACCAAAATGGTGAGGATCCTGACTCTGCCACTTGGACCAGGAATGTTGTTTCATATATGATCCTCATTTCCTGCCCCTTTTTAATAGAGTAAGATCTCATAAGACTTGTATTGACAATTATTTAGCCTCAATAATGTAACATTTATATTACATGAAATATGGTGCATTCTTAACACTTAGCAAGTATTCAATAAGTGTTGACTTTTTTCTCTATTACTTTCCTTTCCTCACTCCAAATCAGTTTTGATTTTATTCTTAAAATATGACCACAATCACCATAGAATTGATTAATACACATAAGTTTACAAATATTGTATTTTAATAATCTCATTAGAGAATGGTAATATTCCACAGTTGTATAGCCTTATATAATGTAGGCTTTTGAATACATATTTACTTCTTGAATGATCTTAACAACTTAATGAAGTAGGCAGAGCACATATTAGAGCATTTATTTTTTATTATTTTTTTATTTTTATTTTTTATTTTTTATTATTATACTTTAGGTTTTAGGATACATGTGCACAATGTGCAGGTTTGTTACATATGTATACATGTGCCATGTTGATCTCCTGCACCCATTAACTCGTCATTTAGCATTAGGTATATCTCCTGATGCTGTCCCTCCCCCCTCCCCCAACCCCACAACAGTCCCCGGAGTGTGATGTTCCCCTTCCTGTGTCCATGAGTTCTCATTGTTCAATTCCCACCTATGAGTGAGAACATGTGGTGTTTGATTTTTTGTCCTTGCAATAGCTTGCTGAGAATGATGGTTTCCAGCTTCATCCATGTCCCTACAAAGGACATGAACTCATCATTTTTTATGGCTGCTTAGTATTCCATGGTGTATATGTGACACATTTTCTTAATCCAGTCTATTGTTGTTGGACATTTGGGTTGGTTCCAAGTCTTTGCTATTGTGAATAGTGCCACAATAAACATACGTGTGCATGTGTCTTTATAGCAGCATGATTTATAATCCTTTGGGTATATACCCAGTAATGGGATGGCTGGGTCAAATGGTATTTCTAGTTCTAGATCCCTGAGGAATCGCCACACTGACTTCCACAATGGTTGAACTACTTTACAGTCCCACCAACAGTGTAAAAGTTTTCCTATTTCTCCACATCCTCTCCAGCACCTGTTGTTTCCTGACTTTTTAATGATGGCCATTCTAACTGGTGTGAGATGGTATCTCATTGTGGTTTTGATTTGCATTTCTCTGATGGCCAGTGATGATGAGCATTTTTTCATATGTATTTTGGCTGCATAAATGTCTTCTTTTGAGAAGTGTCTGTTCATATCCTTTGCCCACTTTTTGATGGGGTTGTTTGTTTTTTTTCTTGTAAATTTGAGTTCATTGTAGATTCTGGATATTAGCCCTTGGTCAGATGAGTAGGTTGCGAAAATTTTCTCCCATTCTGTAGGTTGCCTGTTCACTCTGATGGTAGTTTCTTTTGCTGTGCAGAAGCTCTTTAGTTTAATTATATCCCATTTGTCAATTTTGGCTTTTGTTGCCATTGCTTTTGGTGTTTTAGACATGAAGTCCTTGCCCATGCCTATGTCCTGAATGCCTAGGTTTTCTTCTCGGGTTTTTATGGTTTTAGGTCTAACATGTAAGTCTTTAATCCATCTTGAATTAATTTTTGTATAAGGTGTAAGGAAGGGATCCAGTTTCAGCTTTCTACATATGGCTAGCCAGTTTTCCCAGCACCATTTATTAAATAGGGAATCCTTTCCCCATTTCTTGTTTTTGTCAGGTTTGTCAAAGATCAGATAGTTGTAGATATGCAGCATTATTTCTGAGGGCTCTGTTCTGTTCCATTGGTCTATATCTCTGTTTTGGTACCATTACCATGCTGTTTTGGTTACTGTAGCATTGTAGTATAGTTTGAAGTCAGGTAGCGTGATGCCTCCAGCTTTGTTCTTTTCACTTAGGATTGACTTGGCAATGTGGGCTCTTTTTTGGTTCCACATGAACTTTAAAGTAGTTTTTTCCAATTCTGTGAAGAAAGTCATTGGTAGCTTGATGGGCATGGCATTGAATCTATAAATTACCTTGGGCAATATGGCCATTTTCACGATATTGATTCTTCCTACCCATGAGCATGGAATGTTCTTCCATTTGTTTGTATCCTCTTTTATTTCATTGAGCAGTGGTTTGTAGTTCTCCTTGAAGAGGTCCTTCACATCCCTTGTAAGTATTTTATTCTCTTTGAGGCAATTGTGAATGGGAGTTCACTCATGATTTGGCTCTCTGTTTGTCTGTTATTGGTGTATAAGAATGCTTGTGATTTTTCACACTGATTTTGTATCCTGAGACCTTGCTGAAGTTGCCTATCAGCTTATGGAGATTTTGGGCTGAGACGATGGGGTTTTCTAGATATTTGACCTGAAGAATTTCTATTTTAAGGTGATTTCTACATAAAACTAATTTCATCATATTCTTATTTATTTTTTATCATTCGTCTATCAAAGCCTTGGGTGTCTTACAATTCCTCAAATGTGCTAATCTTCTGGAAATATTAAGATTTAATGAAAAATGATAGAAATTATTTTGGAATACCTTCCCAGCCAATTTCAAATCCTCAGAGTTTTTCACAGCACTGATACAAAGAAATTACTCAGTAATTATCTGTGGAACTATTCTTCCATAGCGGTTTATACTTTACAGAGTGCTTTCACTTTCATCATCTCATTTGGTCTTCAACATAATCCTATGAGCGAAGAAGGATGAGCACTCATAGCCTCATCTTTCAGATTAGAGAAACTGAGACTCAAGTTGTAGAATTCACTGTATAATTCAGCATACCTGGGCTGAAAGACTTGTCTCCCCATATTGCTAGATAAGTGATCCTGAATAAAAGAAGAGAAAAATAAATAGTTAATTATGCAAGGGGAAGTTTAATTCAGGAGTTGGGTTCTAAATGTACTCAAAGTTACAGATGAAATGATGATCTCATCTGGATCCACACTGTGCATTTGTTCACTGGACAGGCTTGGCTCTGGAGAAGTCTCTTCCACAGAATGACAGGATTGTTCAATGCTGAAAAATCTAGGTCATTTGGATTGTTGCTGTGCAATGGAAACTAAATTAAACAAAATGCCCTACATACGGTTCTGGTAAGGAATAAATGATATTATTATTATTATTATTATTGCTATTTGTATTAGTCCATTTTCACACTGCTGTAAAGCACTTCTCTGAGATTCAGCAATTTATAAAGGAAAGAGGTTTAATTGACTCACAGTTCCGCATGGCTGGGGAAGCCTCACAAAACATGCAATCATGGCAGAAGGGGAAGCAGCCACCTTCTCCACAAGACAGCAGGAGAGAGAAGAGTGAGGAAGAGCATGGAAAACTGCCTTATAAAACCATCAGATCTCATGAGAACTCACTCACTATCATAAGAACATCATGGGGGAAACCACCCCCATGATCCAATCACCTCCTCCCTCCCTCAGCACCTGGGGATTACAAATCGAGATGAGATTTAGGTGGGGACAGAGAGCTAAACCATATTACTACTACTATAAGTTGTATTACTCTTTTCCAGTCTTGTTTAGACTACCTGGGCTTTTGTGTTTCTCCTTTGGGTTTTAAATTTCCCTCAAAAATTTTTCAGGCTCTTCTGATCATGAAACAGCTCCTCAGAAAATCACCAGCATATACCAGCTGCTTAATAAATGACTGTTGAAAAAAATTACAGTGTTTTTGCCATTAGCCTTTAGATGTCCATGGGAATGGTGGGGTTTACTGGATCTATCTTCACCCCATCTTCACCACAGGGCCAGCCTGTAAATGGTGGTAAATATATAGCAATCCCTAAATCTTGGTTTATTTTCTTATACTTTTTTTCCTCTAAAATTTGCCTTCAGTACCATCTCAATGCATTAAACAATCAATGGAGAAACAATCACAGTTGGGTATGTTCTGATTTAATCCAGGCCTAGAAGTGCCTGCCTCTAATCAGTGTGTTTCTGCCATCATTTATGAAAGCCAAAAAAAAAAAAAAAAAAACAGGGGCGAAACAGAGGTAAACTTAAAAATAATAAAATAAAATATCTGTTAGGATTTTGGCAAACTTGGAGACTATTTTTCTATAGTCTCACTTTACGTGAACAGGAAAAATCACTTTAATAATAACAGCAGAGAGAAGGAAGATCCAAAGAAAAGAGAAGGAGGAGGACATGGAAGAAAAATGAAGGATAGAAGAAGGAAAGGAACATGAGAAAGCTAAATGAACAGGAAAAAGGATAAAAAGTCTATTCACTACAAAATGGAATAAAAGGAGAGAGAAAGAATCTTACCACTAAAGGAAGGAAACCCTTTCTGCAGAATCAGGCAGCTGAAGAGAAAAAAGGAAATGGTTTTTAAAAACAAAACTCAATAGGAATAATAAATTCAGAAACTATAGATTGCATCAGTTCATTAAGAGTGTTTTCAAAATCATTTAAAATAAAAATGAATGCACAGTCACATTGCCTTGAGATACTTAAGGGAAGTTACTCATTACCAAGACAGTTGCAAAATCATATAAAAATATGCCATACATAATAGCAGAAAAACTAGGAAAGCACTCTCCCTTACCCCTCAAAAAAAAAAAAGAAATCTATAATAATCCATTTAACTTCAAAGGCCTCCACTCAATGGAAATCCAATAAAATTAAATGTTATATTTAATTAAATTGAGCTGATTGACCTGACTGGGGTATAGAATTAGAAATCCAATCAGCATGTATTTTCCTCTAAGTATGAGCATCTCTAAAATGTAACTTTCTCATTTTTGATGTGAAAATTAAAGAAAATACATATAACTCTGAATTGGAACCAAATTAATATCATCTGTATCTGAGAAATCTTGACTTCGACATGTTTACTCAAAGCTCCTACGTGTGTGCAAACACACACACACATAGACACACACACACACACACACACACACTTCTGGCCCTCTTCTCCAAATATACACACACGCTCCCTTTCTCAATTCCAAAAATCATTCACCATTTTGGGTATGTGTGATGTGATTGTGCAGAAAAAGTCAGATGTGTATTGTGTGGGTTTTATATTCTTTTCCTTTTTTCCTGTTTTAATGATTAAAAAAAGCCTTAAGCCTTAATATAGACCTTATTCTTGAGCCTTGACCCAGTTTTAACTGCACAACTACCTCCTACGTTCTCGATTCATTCAAAGCTTTTCTTTAGCCATTCACAGTTTGCTTTTGGTCATTTCCTGTATCTAGAAGGTATCTTGTAGATATTATTAGAATGACATTTCCTAAGCTTTAAAATAAATAGAGGCCAGTATTTTCATAAGCATTATCTTCTAGGAATAAGTAACTAATGTTTGGGAGCAAAACTATTTCTTTACCCTAAAATCATTTTTTTCTTCATGAAATATTAATTTTGGATCAGGTGAAATGCAGCAGCAATATTTATGATAAATGTCTCTTTGCAAGCTCAGTTTGGTAGTACTTGTGAATTCCCGGTGGAGAACAAGAGTTCTCAAGGATAACAAGGAAATGCGATTGTTGCATTACATATTTCTAATTGTTTAAACTGCTTGTGATACCATAAGGGTATTAATTATTTTTGGATTAAGACACACATGAAAATCCAGCCTATTTATAAAACAAGTGTCTGCTTCTTAAAACATTCACTCAGACCCCAGGTGGGTTCTGAGCTCAGAAGCAGGCATCCTGGTTTTAGTGCCCAAATCGAATGTATGTTCTTTGGAAATCTTATGGATACTTTCATCTGCAGAACCCTGTTTTCTTTATTTTAGTTTTCTAAAATATAGGTGTGATTCTTTAACCCTCAAATCCATTATCTTTTATTTCATGCTTTAACTTCTGGGATTCATGTGCAGAACCTGCAGGTTTGTTACATAGGTATACATGTGCCATGGTGGTTTGCTGCACCCATCCAACCCATCATCTAGGTTTTAAGCCCCGCATGCTTTGTCCTAATTAGGTATTTGTCCTAATGCTCTCCCTCCCCTTGCCCCAAACCCCCCAACAGGCCCCAGTGTGTGATGTTCCCCTCCCTGTGTCCATGTATTCTCATGGACATGAACACGGATGAAGCTGGAGGCCATCATTCTTAGCAAACTAACACAGGAACAGAAAACCAAACACCACATGTTCTCACTCATAAACGGGGGTTGAGCAATAAAATCAAATCCATTATCTTTACAAAACATTTTCAAGCCACAAATTACTTAATGAGCTAATCAAATGTAATCATTGAAACCATCCGCCCCAAAGCTGTGGGGTGTGACCAAATAGATGGTTGAGGCAGGGGTCTCTCCACTCAGGATGTGAACCACCCTGTGTACCTCTCTTTGACATGGTCCCCTTTATACCTGGAGGAGAGTACAGTGAGCCCCGTAGGGAGACAACACACACTATTTCTCAAACTGGGGTTCATTTTGGATCCCCAAAGAGTTCTAGGTCAGGGTTAATAAATTATATGGGAACTGTAGATGGTGAAACCCTGTCTCTACTAAAAATACAAAAATTAGCTGGTTGTGGTAGCACATGCCTGTAATCTCAGCTACTCAGAAGGCTGAGGCAGCAGAATCACTTGAACCCGGGAAGGTAGAGGTTACAGTGAGCCGAGATCACACCATTGTACTCCAGCCTGGGTGACAAGAGTGAAACTCCATCTCAAAAAAAAAAAAAAAAAAGGGTGACACCAGGGATACTTGTGCTGATGGAACTGTTTTGTATTTGACCATGGTAGTGGATACAGGAAGGTATACATGAGATGGAATTATGTGGAACTAGGCATACATATGTATGTATTGCCTATTGTGTGATACACATACACAAATAATGCAAGTACAGATGAGGAAATCTGAATAAAATTGATGAATTGTATCCATCAAAAAAAAAAAAAAAAAAATTATATGGGAACTGTATTAATGAAATGAAAGCACAGAGTTCCAACCCAAAGTAAATTCATTATGAGCATATTCTGGCTCTTTTGCCTAGGCTTTAGGCCCTGATACACACTCAGGCAATTTTATTGCCCATGTTGGCATTTGCAATTAGATTTGCATTGGCATCTAGCACTCAGTACAGTGGTGTTTTTTCTAGTTGGAGAAATAAGCTGGCATCATGAAAACAGGCAGCCTCTCCCTGTGGACTCTGGGAGGACCCTGGGCTGCTTTGCACCTCCACACTGCTCCACCCAACACATCTCCTTCTGCCTGGTCCCTCCCTGACAGTGAGCCCCTGAAAGCACGGTGTGGTCTCCTCTTGAGACCTTCAGAGCTTCTTTCAGCTTCCCCACAGCAGAGTCGACTCTGGACCTATTAATATCACCCATGCCAAGTGCCCTGCTATGACTCCGGGTTCCACAAGCAGAACTGACAGATGACACCTCAGTGTCACTTCTCTTTGACAGAGAGAGCTATGCATGGGCTTTATTTCTGTGGCTAACCAGGAAGAGAAACTGAAACAATTCCTACAGAAAGTGAATGCACACACACCATGAGATGTGCTCCATTTCTGGGGCATTCCAGCTTCTCAAGGTCTCCAAATCAAGGCAAGAAGATGTTGCATACTCTTTGATCTGGGTCAGATCTTGAAGTAAGACCTCTTGGAGAAAGACCTGCAAGGCTGATGCTCCACAGCCTACAAGTCCTGCCTCCCCTTCCATTATCATAGCCCATGTGGGAGTTAGGGTTACTTCTTTTTTTTATTAACATTAGGTATTTATCCTAATACTATCCCTCCCCCAGGCCCCCCACCCCTGACAGGCCCCAGTGTGTGATGTTCCCCTCCCTGTGTCCATATGTTCTCATTGTTCAACTACCACCTATGAGTGAGAACATGCAGTGTTTGGTTTTCTGTCCTTGTGATAGTTTGTTGAGAATGATGGTTTCCAGCTTCATCCATGTCCCTGTAAAGGACATGAACTCATCCTTTTTTATGGCTGTGTAGTATTCCATGGTGTATATGCGCCACATTTTCTTAATCCAGTCTATCACTGATGGACATCTGTCCTATCAACATAATGTTGGAAGTTCTGTCCAGGGCAATCAGGCAAGAGAAGGGGAGTTGGGGTTACTTCTAACAGGAGTTGTGGTGAAGCTGGGTAAGAACCTGTTCCATAGAAAGCTGTGTAGATCCCTCTGGGGCATATTTTTCCCTGTGTTCCCATAATACCTTACACTCTATGCTCTCTAATTCCTAGGATCTGGAATGTGACGGGCACATAGTAAAGCCTCATAAATAGTTGCAGTTACAGTAGTAAACTCTACCCTGTACAATTGCAAGAGCCTGGACTTTACTTCTTCACTGCCTATAAATAAGACCTGAGAGAGAAACTGATTCTTGACATGATTAGAAACCTTTTCCATGATCAAATTGTTAAAATTTTTAGTTGTGATCGGTTTTTTAAAAACATTCCACTAAAAATTGACTCAGAAATAATTTTAAGTGTATGGAGGATTATTTACAAGCAGTGCCAGTTCCTAAATGTCTATTTAAGATGTGTTTGGAACAACAAGGTGAATGAACATGTGATTATTTGGTGCTTTCCATAAGAATGAGAAAAATCAGTGTGTTCACTGACAAGCTGCCAGTCAGTGGTGCTGGATAGATGGAGATGGGAATAGACTGACGCTCATGTCCACTCCCTTCTGCCTCCCTGCCTGTTAAAATACCTGGGACATTTAGACAATGTTCATACCTGGGCTTTTCCCTAAAACAAATGAATCAAACTTTCTGGGACATTATATTTTTTAAGGTTTCCAGGTAATTCCAAAGCATAGGTGGGTACAAGATTCTATGATTACATCAGTGGTTATTAGCAGATGCTTACCTAAGCATCTTTCATTTCTAACTAAGTGCCACTTTAAGGCACTTAAAGTGATATAAGGCATTTAATTGATCTTCAAGTTCAGATTCATATTAACCACTCTTTCCCTCATGTCTTAGATATGGTATTTTTTCAAGTAATCCTCGTAAGAGTCCTAAGGGTAGCTGTTGTGCTACCTGCATTTTACAGATAAGCACACGGAGGCTCAGAATGGTTAAACAGTTGTCCTAAAGCATAACTGTGAGAAACAAACTCACCTGTCCAAACACAAAGAATGGACTCAGAGATCCGGAGAACAGCAAAAGTGAGACTTTGAATGGCGGTCTTGCAAGATCCAGTGTCTGGCATGCACTCACACCCAGCAATTTCAATTTCAACAAGCAATTTATCCCATAGTGCGCAGGTCCCTCCCCGACTTCCTCATAGGCTGAGTACTATGGGTCACAATCTTCCCTGACATTGCCTATTGATTGTCAGGCAGGAACTCTAGGTGGTTTTTTTAGGGTTGTCTTGCTGCATTTTGTCACAGCCCACAATGCGTTGCAATCTTAGTTAGTTCAGGGGCTCTTTAAGTATTTGACTTATGACCTAAGTAGCTGCGTAGGCTGATAAAAAGAGACAAAGCGAGCTATTTTGCATACTAGCAAACTTCTATCTTAGACTAAACTTCTTTAGTTCGGGTGAGGGCAACTAAGTTGGGGGGAAGCTGTTTCTTCTATGGTTTGCTGATCTAAGCCAATTCCAGGCACTTCATCTTGAAAATGGACCACGGTATGCATTATTTCCTTTATAACTAAAACATGTTTGGTTTTGTATAAAATGAGGATCATAATACAGACCCTATGAGGTAACTGAGGTGGGGAGATGGAGGATATATAACAGGTGATCTGTGTTCACTGCCTTGTCTTTGAAAATGCACACATGAGGAAGGGAAGGGCCCTGTATTCTCTATAATTTATTACCTTCAAAAAGCCAGTGGACATAAGACTCTTTCTGACTGACTCACCACATCCTTTGCACAATGGCTAAGATCAGATCAGAGTGTGGTGCTTTCAATGTGTCAGCCATTCTGAGTAGAGCACAGCTGTTTCCCCTGTAGAATGCCATGTCTTCTGTCTTGCTGATGACACTTTGTGGCTAACTCAGTCTCTGGTGAGGGTTACTAAGGCCTGAAATTCTGCTTTCTTTCTTTTTTTTTTTTTTTTTAGGTGGAGTTTCACTCTTGTTGCCCAGGCTGGAGTGCAGTGGTGCAATCTTGGCTCACTGCAGCCTCCACCTCCCTGGCTCAAGCAATTCTCCTGCCTCAGCCTCCGGAGTAGCTGGGATTATAGGCGCCCACCACCACGCCCAGCTCAGTTTTTGTATTTTTAGTAGAGACAGGTTCCACCATGTTGGCCAGGCTGGCCTCAAACTCCTGGCCTTAGGTGATCCACTCGCCTCGGCCTCCCAAAATGCTGGGATTACAGGCATGAGCCACTGCATCCAGCCTCAAATTCTGCTTTTTAAAATGTCAGAAGAATTTGGGATCTCTCTATAATATTTTTAAACAATAAATAAAGACAATAAAGTGCTTGCAACTCTCGAAAGCTACTAATATTTTTAACTTTTATTCAAATTTGAAAATACAAGCCTAATAAGCACTGATATTACCAATCAAATAATATACAGAGATTTACATATAAGGCAAAAATTAAGGATTCCTCCCTGATGCCTCACGTTTCCATGCCTGCTATCCTAGGTGTTAGCAATCTGGCAGAATCTCCTGCAATTTGGCTCTGCACAGAGCTCTATTGGAGAAGACAATAAAATATAAGAAATGTAATGACATACTCTAAGTTTTGAAACCATTTTTGTCACCAAATATTGATGGATTGTATTTTTTTTTAATGAAACTATTTCCATTTCTTTGAGCTGAAAAAGACCTGTTTGGCCTAAGCTGCTCATTTTTCAGGTGAAGAAACGAAAGCCCAGAAAGCTCCAATGCCTTACTCAAAGCTGCACAGTGCATGGCAGGGCTGGGGCTGGAAGGCAGCTTCCTTGGCCACCTTGTCAGACCTCTGATTCGAGGCATAAGCCTTGCAGGGAACTGTCCTGCATCTGTGGTCCCCTTACTCTGTACACAAGAACTGGCCAAGATCCAGGCACACAGGGAGCCGTCTATAAAGACTAATTTATTTTGTCCCATTTCAAAGCTACTTAATGCATTCTGAAGAATGAAGTAGCTGTATAAGCAGCTATCATTAAGTGGTAGATACTCTTAAGGGATGGGGGATGGATCTGTCCTGTATGACTGTAATCAAGTAATTTAATCTCTATATAAATACTAATATTCAAAAATTGTCATCAATAACCCCACATACCCAAATATAACATGACTGATGCTAAAGCAACTTGCAAACTTTGCTTTGCTATACAAGTAATTGCATATCCGTATTTTATAACATTTCATAGTTTGTAAGACATTTTCATATTCAGTTTATTTCACACTTAAGACATGCTGTAAAAGAAAGATATTGATACTACTATTTATAAACTAGGAGGGACACAGTGTTCCTTCAAGGCCACACAGCTAGTTAATGACAGCACTGGAACTGAACAGAGGTCTCTCAGCTTCCAGTCCAGGACCCTTCCAGTATTTGATGTGCATTCTTTGTATTACACTGATGAAAGTTCAAGTCCCCTTCCCCACTGCCATGATGGAAATGACTTCCAAATGAGACCACGGACTAGACACTCTACACACTGCCACAGTGGGCGATCGGCAAATGAAAGCCTAACAGCCGCCTCCCCTTTCCCTGCTATCAATATTGACCTACAAGCATAAGATGAGGGGATGAGGCTGGGGGGTGAGGGCAGAGAAAAATACACAGGGTATCAGAGGACATGGAGCTTGGTTCAAGTTCTTTAGTATGGGTTGCCAGCATGGGTTGAAGATCACACAGTTGAAGTTCAGATCCCATCCCTTAGCATGCATGATCCTTGATCATCTCAACCCAAGGGACCTTCCCTCGTTCTTTTTCATGTACTACCAAAATCCCAGCTACCGACCCTTCTAGTTTCACCAAAATGTGCAAAGCCACTCTGGCACAATATGCATTGTAACATCTTCACACCTTCGCAAATGATGCTCCATTTGCTTGGAACACTTTCCTTAATTTTGAGCCCAGAAGACCCAGACTTAACCTGGCAAGACAAAGCTCAAGTATTACCTCCTCTATGAAGATCACCCTGGCTGGCTTTCCAAGACAGAATTAGGATTTGTTATGTTTTGTTTTACAATTATCTGTTTTTTGCAAAACATTTTAATAACAGGAGGGATGTCATGGAGGGATGCAGGAACTATATTAAGTTTCGGAAGTGGCTTAAGGGCAGGGACAGTGTCTCACTGGGCACAATATTTGCACAAAGTAAATTTTCAGTACATGGTAGTTTCCCAGATGGATGAGTGAATGGATGGATAGATGGATGGCAGAATATATTAAAAATGCCTAAGGCTCAGTGGGGTGCCATACGCTGACAGGTTAGGAAATGGAAGTTTCTGGGTCCTCTGGACCTCGACTCTTATTGCGGGATGGGTGTTCTTGGTCACATAATTAAATCTTCCTGGGTCTCATTCTCTAACTGTAAAACCCACTCTACCCTACTGCCCTCATCTGGGAGCCCAGGGAAGCTGACGGATATAAAACCATATTAATAGCTCCTCGCCCTTGGCTTTCTGTTGAGTTTGGCCAATGGGAGATGGCATCAGGAGATCCAGGGCAGAGGGAGCGTGAGATGGGGATTTTCATTCCACCCAACACAGCTCCTCCCTGCAGGTCCCACAACTGAAAGCCACAGCTCCTCTTCCCGCAGCCCAGAAAGAGAGACCTGTCTCTGTGTCCCAGTGCCTACCTGGTCCCCAAATCCCTCCAAGCCCAGGCATGTGACAGCACCCTTTTGTTACCACTCCCAGATACTTCACTGTCTTCTGTGGATTCCTTCTACCCTGCCCACACCTTTTAAATGGTCTCTTTATTAAGCTGTTCTCAAATTACCCAATTTGAGAGTGCCATCTGTTTCTTGCTGGACCTCAGCTGATGTCCTTTACACCTCTCAGGGCCTTTGAGTAGATTATATGAGATCATTGATATGAAGCCCTTACTGAATACTCCCAGGGTCTCTGCTGCTAATTTATATGGTAAATAACACTAATAATCTTTACTATGTGGATGAATACAAGGCTCAAATAAAATGTTGCATTCTACGTAAAGTGACATAGAACTGTAACTTTCAATAAATATTTTATGGTAAAGCCACATTTGGAAATGAAAAGCGCCCCTTCTGCATGCTCTGGCTCAGAGCAGAGCCAGCCAAGCCTGGCTAATGTGCCCTTGGTGCCCAGGGGAAGCACACAATTGCACGCCAGGGAAAACCAGGCTCAGTTTATGTTTGCTCAGCTCCCGGGGGCAGATGGGATGAATGCTGACAGAAAGAGGACAGCCTGTCAGAGAAAGAAATCCCCTCCCCAGCTGTGTTCCAGAAATAAGCCAATTCTTGACCCGGATTGATTATCTTTCTGTCATTTTCTCTAAACCAGCACCTGTATACGATTTTAACAAGCAGCAATAGTGGCTCGTTCCCCAGAATTAAAGCATGATGTGGAAGTTCCAGTAACGAGTTTGGTTTTGTTTCCACAGGCTGAATTGAAGATCCCTCTTACCTGCCAGGTGCCAAGAACTATGAACAGGCAGTAAGTACCGTGGGATCACTGTGAGCCCCAGTTCCCTTTTCTTGGTGGGGACAGGAGGTGTTTTCTGGAAGATGAACTAAGAAATGATGCCAATGTGGCCGCCCATGGAAAAGGGATTCCCTGAGAGGCCATGGTTGAGACTGTGGGCTTTGGTGTTCAGAAAACTCCTCTTTCCAGTAGCAGCATTTTCTCATGGACAGAGCGTTTGCTGTCACCCAGCATGGATGTGTGGTGGGCAGGGGCAAGATATCCCAGCACCATGATGCTAGAAGGGCACCCAGTCAGTTTCCACCCATGGGTGTGAAGGAATAGGTAAAAGGACAGTGGTTTGTGTGCTTTTTCCCACAGGAGAAAGCCTGGAGTCCAACTTTCTCTTTGTGGACACCCAGAGTAAGTGGTGTGGTCAGTCTGAGAGACCAAAATTTGTGCCTGATAAAAAAAGAAAAATGCCATCCCTGATGTCTATAATATAGTAAAAAAGAAAAAAATAGCAGGACTCAAAAGTTTAAGAAATATTTACAGTGAAAAAAAAAGACCTTGAAATTGGCAAAGTTTGGTGGACCAGTTTTAAAATTAATCTCCTTATCTATTTATTTGCTTTATTTTACCAGTCAGAAAGGTAGTTTTGTTATTCCTTTTTGGTGTGAAAAGCAGAGTGATTGTATTAGAAAGAGCAGGAGTTTCAGAGTCAGGTAGGCCAGACCTACTTTAAATCCCTTGCTCTGTCATTTTACATCTGTATGATACTGGAGAATGATGATATCCTTACCCTCTGGATATGCAAGAAGTTCCTTAACCCTCTGAAAAGCAGAACCTGACTCAGGGAGGAGGACTGCCTGGTTCCTGGGTAGATGTCCTGATCCTAGAGGGAGGCTAGGGGACTGCAATGGCTGTACCTCACAGGTGGACACTGGCTGGAGGGCTCTGGTCCAAGAGACAGAGAGAGTAGCAGGTGCTGTGACAGCCCGGGTATCTCAGCTACCCATGGATGCCCACAGGTGTCCAGGTGGAGTGACCTGACTCACAGCCAAGCCCATGGGATGGGAAGGCTGGAGCTTCTGCTCTTCCTCTTGCCATGAAAAGCACAGCAGGAGCTCCCTGGCACGTAGTCCGCAGATGGGCTCCTCACCCGAGTGAGAATTCAGCTCCTCAAGCATCCCTTCTTCGCCAGGAGTTGTGACCTCCTTTTCCTCCTTGATCCTTACAGCAGGACTGGGTGGCAGGTATTACTAGCTCTTCTTGGAAGAGTAGCTTCTTCATCTAAATGACTTGTCTGAGATGGCTCAGAGCATTGAGACGAAGGTGGAGCTGGAATTCAAGTCTGTCTGACTCCCAGTTCAGTGCTCCTTCCATTATTCCTTTGGCTGTGGGAAACGGAGAAGGCACCAGTAAGGGAGTCAGGGCTAATGTCAATCCAGGTGAGCTGGTTAACCTGTGGTTGCACCACAAAGGGGATGAACTCTCAGACCCAAATTAACATTGGGGATAAACGTGGCAAACGGCAGTTTCATTGTAGGATAGACGAATTGGAGGTTTGTGCTGATGGCATAAACAGCACAGCAGGTGGATTAGTGTCCTGGGCTGCTCTAACAAATTACCACCACCTGCATGGATTAAAACACTGGGAATCTATTTGCTGACAGTTCTGGGAGACAGAAATTCAAAATTAAGGGGTCAGCAGGGCCTTTCTCCCTCCAAAGGCTCAAGGGAAGAATCCTTCCTGGTCTCGTTCAGCTACCAGAGGGTCCTGGCTTTCCTTGCCCGTGGCCGCATCACTCTCCTCTCTGCCTCCATTTCACATGACCTTCTCCTCTCTGGCCATATTTTCTTTTCTTCATCTCACCTCAAATCTCCCTCTGGTTGTCTGATATAAAGAGATTTGTCATTGGATTTAGGGGTCAGCTGGATAGTCAGAAATGATTTCTTATCAAGATCCTTAACTACATCTGCAAAGATGCTTTTCCCAAACAGGGTCACATTCACAAGCAACGGAGATTTGGATGTGGATGTGTTGTAGGGCCACCATTCAGTCCACGGCAGCAGCCTTTATCTTCACACTCACTCCCCTCTTCAGGGGCAATGTGGGATGGCTTTCAAATGTCTGCCAATATTTGCTATGAGCATCTGCTTGGCTTTGTAGCTGAGATTTCCACCCCTTCCATCTCTGCTTCTGTGCCTTTTTTTTTTTTTTTTTTTTAGACGGAGTCTTGCTTTGTCACCAGGCTGGAGTGCAGTGGTATGATCTCAGCTCACTGCAACCTCTGACTCCCTGGTTCAAGTGATTCTCCTACCTCAGCCTCCCAAGTAGCTGGGATTATAGGCATCTACCACCATGCCTGGCTAATTTTTGTATTTTTAGTAGAGACAGGGTTTCACCATGTTAGCCAGGATGGTCTTGATCTCCTGACCTCATGATCCGCCAGCCTCGGCCTCCCAAAGTGCTGGGATTACAGGCGTGAGCCACCACACCCAGCCCTATGTCTTTTAATGATTCCACCCTATGCCAAGGGCCTCTTCTATAAGAGGAGAGGTTCTCACCCGTGGCTTTGTTTTTTAGCCAGGAAGTTGGTCTCTGTTGAAGATGGCTTCTCACCAAGCTTTCCAAAGGGAAACTTTGTGATTTCAGCTTTACAGTCACCTTAGATTTGAAGCTGGCAATGCGTAGACCAGAGGACAGCCAAACCGTCGCCATTTCACAAACGTTAGCTTCCTCCCATTAGGATGAGTCCACGTGGAGCCTACACACTTGACTATCTGACACCTCAACATTAGGAACCTGCCTTGAAGAATAACTCTTCTTCTTTCCTAAAGCTCAGAGCATCCTTTTCCTCCCCTAGTCCCAATCTCTTCTTCACTCTTTCCTCCTGTGCACCCTCAAGCCAGTCAATCTGTATGGGATTGCTGCTGGCCTGCCCCAAAGTAAAAAGTAAATATTAAAATTAGAATGCCCCCACCAGTACGCTTACACATTAAAGAGAAATACATAAGCTGGCACCACACAAATGAAAGGTAAGATGCCCTAGTACACTCCACATTTTATTCTCCACCTTCAGGTTTCCTGTCCAGCGTGTCCTGAGCTGGGAGATGCTGTTAATCTAAGGGCAGAATGCACTGCAGCAGTGTCCGCATCACCGGGGAGCTTGTTAGAAATGCAGAATCTCAGCTCCTACAGCCCAGCCCAGGCATGCTGAGTCGGAATCCATACTTTTGCAAGATCCTTGGTTGATTCCTGGACACATTAAAGCCTGAGAAGTGCTGAACTAGAACAAGAGTTCCCAGCACCGTTTCCTTGCTGGCACACTTAACTTATCCACAGCAGTCGCCAAGGCCTGACTCAGAGAAGGCAGCCACATGTCGGGCTAGGTGTGAGTGTAGTTTGGAAATGTGTGCCCCCCATCACCACACACGCAGAGGTTTTTCTTTTGCTATGCCTTGTGGGGTAGTACTCACTTCCTCTGTCAAAATTATTAACCCAGTCAATTCAAGGTAGTAGATTTTAAACCTGAAGGAGCGTCAGAATCATCAGGGAGGCTTTAAACAAAAACAATTTCAGTGTCCTTCCCCAAAGCAAAGAAACCAGAATAGTTGGACATCATTCCTTTTATTTTTATTTGTTAATGCTCAACTGAATATAATCTACATTCAGTTTTGTGGAATAATGTCTCATAATTCTATAATCCGGAATTTCTTACAATTCTATAACCCGGAATCCTAAGCAGACTTTGTAACTATGACTAATTCCTCACTATCTGCCTTAGTCTTCTCGGGCAGCTATAACAAAATAGCTCAGACTGGGTAACTCAGGAACAACAGAAATTTATTTCTCACAGTTCTGGGAGCTGGGAAGTCCAAGAACATGGGGCCAGCAGATTTAGTGTCTGGTGAGAGTGCTTCCTGATTCATAGACAGCCGTCTGCTTGCTGTGTCTTCACATGGTAAAGAAGGCAAGGAATGTGTCTGGACCTCTTTTATAAGGGTGCTAATCTCATTTCATGGGAGTTTTGCTCTCTTGGCCTAATCAGCCCCCAAAGGCCCCACCTTTTAATACTATTACCTTGGTGATTAGCTTTCAACATATGAATTCAAGGAGTTCACAAACATTTAAATCATAGGAGTATCTCTCACTAAGCACTTTTACAATGAAAACTTAATAAGCATAAATAAATGGATGATATAGAAATATATATTATATATGTACATGTTTATGTGAACCTATGGGTATGTATGCATGTATATGTATGCAGACACACAATACAAGCATATGCACACATATGCTTTTTATATGATTGTATCAGTTCAGTCAAAAGCATTTATTGAGTATACATAAACACATAAATCATATACAAATTTATTTATTGAGTATACATTTCACACACCTCATTTATAAAGATGAATAAGATCTAGTCCCTGCCCTCAAAGAGCATTAGCCATATGTAAAGAGAATTATTTCAGTATTACATAGAGAGTGATGAGAGAAATCCACAAGTATTAAGAAGGGATCCGGATGTCATGATTCTAAATTGCTTCCGAAATTAGCAGGCTATTTTTCATTGACTTTCCCTGCAACAAAACTTGCAGCTTCCCTAGCAATCCATTAAACTGCAGAAAGCCTCATTCCTCGGTGCTATTAGAGAAGAGCAGACAGACCCACTAGCGGCCCCATTACACCGCTGGGGCTAGATAAGGGCATCTTGGGGTTTGATTTCCAGTACCTCTTCGTCATTCTGGACAGGACTGATAAGAACCTTGACGCTGTGGTTCTGAGTGCTTTGGAAGAGACAAAGTCACCTGAGTGATTGCTTCCGGGATCTTTCCAGTAAGCCAGTGCCCTGCACTGGCCACCCAGGCTATTTTGGGAATTTGGGTGAAAGTCACTCTTGCACATCCCAGATTGGGGATAGATAAGAGAGCAAGGGTCTCCAGAGTGTCCACTTTGAAATAAAGCTTAAACAGTTATTAAGCTTGTTTTGTTCATTGGTGAAATTGTCCCCAGTATTGATGGAAATTTTAGAAAATATACAAAAGTACAAAGAAGAAAATGAAAATTACCAATTATCCTAACACCCAGCACTAACTTGCTACAGTTGTCTTCGTTTATTTTTCTATATCTATGTGTAATATCTAAAAATTTTAGAAAATCTGCTTTTAAAACTCATTGTTTTAAGTCATTCATTTAATAACAATGTTTCCTTTTCTGAACACTGTCTTACATGATTAAATTTTCTTTAAAATCATGGTGTTTTGAGCTATGACTTAAATAAGGTTTCTCACCCCCTTCTCCACAATTTCAAAGTCAAAGGCTTTGAAATACTGAAAGGTTTTTGTAGTTAATTTAACAGCAAAACCTGACATACAACGAGGTAATGTATGTTCTTCATTAATCCCAATTAATCCAACCATCACATGCTTCACTACAGAAATATTAGCGTGTTTAATAACCAGAGGTTGTTCCAGTCTTTACTGAGAATATTACATAGTGTACAGCACATGCACTGTGTTACTTTCCTAAAATCCACGATATTCTGAATTCCTGGCCCCTGCAGATTTAGATCAAGCATGGCGAACCTGTATTTTATTTGGCAGTTTATTTTATCTTGCCCTTGGTGTTGGACGTTTAAGTTGCTACCTATAGAGTTTTATGAGGCAGTTTAATCACCAAGATTAAACTTAACACTATATACTCTAGGAGTATTAGAGCAGACAGTGTTGTGATGCTCCCCGGCAGACAACACTGTGTATGCTGCATATATTATGTAACTCTACCCCAATCGTCTAATATTATGTAGGATCACAAGTTCATATTATCCAGTAATAACCTGGTGCTTCTTTTCTTGCATGGGGAATATGTATTTCCTATTTGCTTGTTTTGGAAAGAGTTTTGATGGTAAACAAAACGATAAAATAGAGATAGATATTTAGAGGTGGAGAGAGTCATAGAGGTATAGAATTCTACCTTCCACACATGGTTATAATTTCCTTAGCAATAGCTCTGTAAGACAGAATTGAGAATCTTCTCAAACACTCTTCTGGATAAAGAGCTGATTACCTTCTGAGCCTATGACTTAGGAAACAGCAAGAAAATTCCTCTTTGTATTGACATCAACAAAGCCACCTTCAAGTCAATGTTAATCATTGACATTTTGCATTTTCCTAAGCAAAAATGGTGATATTTCTCTGCAATACTTTTCTCACTTGAATGCAGTGTCTAGTTATAAGAATGAAAGAGTAAAAAGGATACAAAAATTGTTTACCCTCCCTAACACGCCAGGCACTGTGCTAGTCATTCTCCATGAGGATCTCTGTCATACTTTCTGATGGCTCAGCACTAAAACAGCATTCCATATTGCCACATAGGAACAAGTTTCCCAAATTCAGATTCAGCAGTAAAACCGACATATTTCTGACTCCAAAATCCATGATCTTATGTCATAAGACATAGTGATTAAGAACATCATGCTTGTGTATTTCTCATCACAGATACATCACCTGAGTGAATGACTGTTTTGCCCATTAGAGGCATATTTTCTCTTTGAAATCTTGCACAATAAAATGTATTCGATTCCTAGGTGGGGATGTGTATCAGCTCCTCTTGAGAGGGCTCAATGTCTGGCACACAGGAGCTGCTCAATAGATGATATTTCTGTCTGTGTGTATGAATGATAAAACTCCATGTAAACTCCAGATCATTATTTTCCTTCATGACATGTGTGAACAACCCCAGATTTTGACCTCCAGGGGCACCTTCATTTTGATTTGCTGGAATAAATAAGTGTAAATCCCACTGAATCTAGAGAAAATGAGAACCAGCAATTTTGGCACCCTGAGATCAGAGTCCTACACCCAGCTGTGTAGTCAGTATGGCTGCCCTCCTAGTTACCCAGAAGTAATTATGAACCAACTCTCAGGCCAACTGGGTCTGTCCTCTGATGCTATCAAAGTCATATAGGTAGGATTCAGCTTCATGGTTGGCTGGTAATTAAAAAGCTGCAAGCTGTGAGGGAACATAGCTGAGTTCCAGAGATAGAGTTTGCCAGAGGTTGCAGATATGGCCAGTGATACTTTTGCAGGAGCAGCAGGTGTGGTTGGCTTTGAGACTCAATAAAGATGGTCGGTGATGAGGGAATAGAGGATGTCAAGACAGTCTTCTCTCTCTCTCTTACTGGCAAGATTACCAGCTGCTGATAGAACTAGTTGACTTAACTAGCTTATCACCACTTGGGAAACTTCCAGCTGAACAAAGTTTCCTGCTGACTGTCCACAAGGTTAGAGTTTTCATCATTATGGTCTTTGAAAATGTCATAAAGAATAATAAAGGCTCTGATGTATTTAATGCATGAGTTTGTTATCATGTAAGTAATGTATATTCTTTGTAGAACATTTAAGATACAAAAATATATACATAAAGAGAAACTACCACTAATTGAACCATTGAAAAATGGTAAACAGTATTGGATATTTCCTTTTAGGCTTTCCAAAAAAACTATCCATTCTATTTTGTTTTTAACTTGATGTATCATATGTATAATTTTTCCCAATGTTATCAGAGTCATTTTATAGCTATGCAATCTTTCAATCCCTTAGGAATCCCATATTGTATGTTCTTCCACTGCAGGAAAACAACACAACTCATGAACTAATTTGACAAATTCAATTAACATAATTATGCCCAAATACTAAAAGGCTGCCTTTTATTACATGGAAATAAGGAAAAACAATCATCCTAGGAAATATTGTGAGCTAAACCAGTGTTTGGAGAACCTGATCCATGATGATAGTTTGTAACAGAATAGTATTTGATTATAAAAACTTACAGAGAAATCAGTAATAAGGTCCAGCATTTATGGTTGCTATTTTAGCCATGAAATCCAAACCACTGGTCATTTGCATGTCTATAACTTACATTGGCCCAACATTCCCCTGCAGATGAGACATAAGAAGGGAGAAAACTTGACTTCAGGAAAATTTTGTTAAGTTTAAGTACACCTGATGGTAAAATTATAAAACGATTGCCAAAAGTTTTGAATTAATATGATTTGGGGCCAATATCAGGAAGTCCTAGAAAATGTATCCATTGGAAAGGAAAAAAAAAGTAATTCCTGGAGATCTAGATGTGTAAAATTTCAGAATTCCTGGTAAAGAGAGATCAGGTCACAAATAAGAGGAAAGGAGTACTTACCATAAGCCAGATATCAGTTGCCTCCAGCTTGGTTCTTCATTCTTGACTTCCATTCTTCTCTATATTTGTTATGGGGGTGGGGAGGATTTTTTCTGAGAGAGGTTAGAAAGGATTCTGTTGAGGTAATCCGTGAAAGGAGATGATAAAGTCAAATATTTATCTGTCTCCCATACTGGGGAGAACAAATACTTCAATAGAAGTATAGCTCTGCAATAATCCAACAGAAATATTGGTTGGCCATGTGCCAAAGGAGCTGTGACATTTTAGGAACTTAGCCTCCTTGAGTCTCACTTTCTTTATTAAATGAACTAGTAATAGTAACTATCTCAAAGGGTTGTTGAGAAAGTTAAGTGACTTAATGTATACAACATGTGTAGCACCGTGTCTGGCACATAGGGAGCATGCCATAGGCACTGTAGCCAATTGAATCAGGTTGGTGCAAAAGTAATCACACTTTTAGCAATTACTGTTTTTTGTGTTTCGTTTTCTTTTATTTGAGACAGAGTTTCGCTCTTGTTGCCCAGGCTGGAGTGCAGTAGCACCATCTCAGCTCATTGCAACCTCCACCTCCCGGGTTCAAGCAAGTCTCCTGCCTCAGCCTCCTGAGTAGCTGGGATTACAGATGCCTACCACCATGCCCAGCTCATTTTTTGTATTTTTTGTAGAGACAGGGTTTCACCATGTTGGCTGGGTTGGTCTCAAACTCCTGACCTCAGGTAATCCACCCGCCTCACCTCCCAAATGGGCAATTACTTTTAATAGCAAAAACTGTGATTACATTTACACCAACCTAATACCTTCCAAAGATGGCTACAACAATGTATCCCACCCCACATACTTTTCTGCAGTGTATCCTGACACTTCCCATTCAAGGGTGAATCTATTTCTCCACCTCCCTTAACTTGCATGGGCCTACAGCAGTTTTGACCAACAGAATGTGACAGAAGGGACACTGTGTCTGGTCCGTGCATAGTCTTTAAGTGTCTGGCCAGCTCTACTTCCTGCCTTTAGAAGCCACCTTCCACCAAAGTCATATGCTATGACCGCTCTACTGTGAAGACACCCAAGCCTTGCAGAGAAGCCCTGGGGAGACATCCTGTGGAGAGATAGGGAGGCTGGGGGCACTAGGCACCCGCATTGAGAACCAAGGATCCAGTCTGGGCATTCAGCTCAGTTCAGTCCTGAAATAACCATCTGAATGAAACAGCACCAGAGACCCCTAGAGGAAACCACCCAGCTGAGAACCAGGAGAGATAAAAACAAATCTTCGTTTTAAGCTACTGTTTTGGAGTGGTGTGTTAGGCAGCAAAAGATGACTGGAACAGATATTGTCGGCTGGTTATATCATCATCATAATCATTGCTTCATGCAAGGGGCTTTGCTGTTAGATATTCAGGATACAACTTAAAAATTCATATGACCCAATATTCCACCATGAAGAACATTCATTGTGAGAATAATAATAAATCAGCAAGTGATAGTGGGTGAGCAGGATGCTAATAAGAGGTCCTCTGTTCTGAGTGTGTGCAAAGTGCTAAGAGGACACAGAAGAGTGAGTGGTTATTCTACTTGGAGCAAATACTGGGAAGGGGTGAGGTGGCATTAGAGGAGACATCCTCACAGAGGCAGTGACGTGAGCTGACCTTGAGGAACAATGGGATGTTACCAAGCAGCAAATGGAGAAGACAGTGGGGATAGATTTTCTCAAGTAATTACAGCAGCTGGAGAACTTCTACCCAGATTTAATGTAAAGAATAACATTAAGACTGATAACTTGACTTCAGTTGCTCAAAAGCTGATTCTAAGTAATTGGAGAGATAATTTGACTACTTAGGGTAGATGGTGGAATTTGATTTTTCATATCTCTCGATTGGCGGGGAAAAGAAGAAACTGCAGTGCAAAATCAGAAGGAGAATAAAGGCCTGAATCTGGCTGACAATTTTTAAAATCCTGTGTTGGCGGGCTGGATTCTGCTGCCCTGAAATGCCTCCTTTTGGGTAGGCTGCAATTAGAGGCATTTGTGCTGCCATTTGTTCCCATTGTTGTTTGTTTGAACAAAAATTCTGTGAATAACGAAAATTCTACATCCAGTTCATCTTCCGTAGATTTTTCTAAGAACTCTATCTGCAAAGATCTGAGGAGTTTTAAGATGAAGAAACATGAAGTATTTCTCTACCACCTTTGTCAAGGTTTCATTTGCTCTTTTAATTTTTTCAATTGCTTTAAATATTGATTAGATACAAAGGAATAGTTATAAAATATGCATAAGGCATAAAGAACAATAAAACATATTAGATATGTGTGCATTCTCAGTTTTTATAAATTACCATTAATTCTGATGTTTTCATTCCTCCTTTCATGTTCACAACTCCTCATCCCTAACAAGCAAAAACTATCCTGAAGTGTGGGTTAATCATTCACTTGCTTTTATCTTTAGTTTATATCATTATAAATACTTTGGTTTTGCTGGGTTTTGTTACAGATTTTATCTGGCACCCAGACTGCCTAGTTTTGACAACTGGTTCTACCAGTTATGAGCTATGAGATCTTGAGAAAATTAAGAAGTCTCAGTACCTGTTTTGTCATCTGCAAAATTAAAATAATAATAGTGTGTACTTTGTAGTATTCTTGTGAGAATTAAATGAGCTAATTTGTGTAAGACATTTAAAACAGTGTCTGGAACATAATGTGAGCTATGTAAATCTTAGTTCTGATTGTTCTATAGTCTGTTTTATGACTGCCCCAATGTACATTCCAAAGATAATCCATGCTATTGTGGATAGCCATATTTATTTCCATTTTATGGACATATAATATTTTTATGTGCATATAATACCATTTATTTATACACTCTCCAGTCAATAGACACTTGAGTTGTTTCCTAAATATTGCTTCTACAAGTGCTGTTAAGAATAATCCAGTTTACGTGTCCTAAAGCATAGATTCAGGAGTATCCGTACAGAAGGTATATTCCTAGGATTGAAATTTCTGAGGCTCAGAGTATACACACTTCTGATTTTACTAGGCGATGTCACAGTTACCAAAGCAGCCAGGTCATTTTATGCTTTCTACCCACAAGTGTGCCTACGTGACCCAGTTTCTTCATGACTTTGGACAAAGTCATGCCAGTCCTTCCATACCGGCAGTTTTAATTTTTACCAAACCAATGGGTGATTTTAATCTGTATTTTTTGACTATAGTGTAGCTTTAATCTGTATTTTGTTGATTATGGTGTAGCTAAGCATCCTTTCAGATATTTATTAGCCATT
Source organism: Nomascus leucogenys (assembly GCF_006542625.1). NCBI lineage: Eukaryota > Metazoa > Chordata > Mammalia > Primates > Hylobatidae > Nomascus > Nomascus leucogenys. The sequence continues at coordinate 74,393,515 of NC_044400.1, forward strand.
AAGCTTTTCTCGTCTGCACACAGTACTTGTCAAATCTTTTGCCAGGCAAAAGATTTTTTTTCTTTTTTTGGTCAGGCATTTGTCGTTTTCATATTGATTTGTATGCATTATTTATTTATTCTGTACACTTTTCTCAGTTTGTGACTTGAGTTGTTATTCTCTTTTGATATTTCCTTTTGATGACCATAATTTCAGGTCAATGAGTCGTAGCGAACTTTTCCTTATGATTCATTCATTTTGTGTATTGTTTAAAGAAACTTAACATGAGATCATAGCTTCCTACGTTGAATTCCAAACATCATAAAATCTGCCTTTCACTTTTAAATCTTTAATCAGCCTGCAGTTGATTAATTTGTGTATAGTGTGGAGGAGTTTGGGGATCTTTTCTTTCTTTCTTTCTTTTTTGCATGGATAAACAATTTACTTGGCACTATATATTAAAAATGCTATCGGCTGGGTGCAGTGGCTCATGCCTGTAATCCCAGCACTTTGGGAGGCCGAAGCGGACAGATTATGAGGTCAGGAGATCGAGATCATCCTGGCTAACACGGTGAAACCCCATCTCTACTAAAAATACAAAAAACCAGCTGGGCGTGGTGGCGGGTGCCTGTAGTCCAAGCTACTCGGGAGGCTGAGGCAGGAGAATGGCGTGAACCCGGGAGGCTGAGTTTGCAGTGGGCCGAGATCGCGCCACTGACTCCAGCCTGGGCGTCAGGGCAAGACTCCGTCTCAAAAAAGAAAAAATGCTATCTATCCCTCCTTCACTCATCTGCAATGCCAGCTCTGTCATAAACCAAGTTTTATTAGACAGGTAGATCTTTTCTAGGTTTTCTTTGCCATGATTAATGTATCAGCCCTGTGTCAATGCACATGTCCTAATTAGTATAACTTTGTTGTAGCTCATATCTTGGAATTTATATTCCCCAGCTAGCACTTCAGCAGGACATTGGCTCTTGAATGTCTGCTCTTTCATGTAAATATAGGATACACACACACACACACTCTCTTGCTCTCTCTCTCTGTCTGTCTTTGGGGGTTTTAGGCTGGAATTACTTTGAAATCTACAGATAACTTAGAAGATAAATGACATCTTTATGACGGGTTCTCTAGTTCATGAACATGTTATACATCTCTAGAGAGGTCAAGAGACAGAGAGAACTTCTTCAGCATAATTCCACAATGCTTCATAATTTTCTTTCCAAAAGACTAGACCTTAACATCTTTTTGAGAAATCCTTTTTTTTAAGACGGTGTCTTGCTGTGTCACCCAGGCTGGAGTGCAGTGGTGCGATCTCGGCTCACTGCAAGCTCCGCCTCCCGGATTCACGCCATTCTCCTGCCTCAGCCTCCCTAGTAGCTGGGACTACAGGCGCCGCCACCGCGCCCCGCTAATTTTTTATATTTTCAGTAGAGACGGATTTCACTTGTGTTAGCCAGGATGATCTCCATCTCCTGACCTCGTGATCCGCCCGCCTCGGCCTCCCAAAGTGCTGGGATTACAGGCGTGAGCCACCGCGCTTGGCTGAGAAATCATTTTTAGACATTTTACTCATTTTAATGATATTGTAAATGCTAAGATATCAACATTTCATATTTTCGTATCTGTTGCTAGTGTATATTTTTGATGTGATGCAGACAGCAGGCTTCTTAAAAGTTTTATCAATTCGAATAATCTGTTTATTCTTTTATGTTTGTTATATAGATAATTATATCATCCATAAATAATTAAATTTTATTTCTTCCTCTCCATTTCCTTTACATTTTTTTCTTTCTTGCCTGACTACACTGGTTAGGCTAGATTAAAGTGGTGATAGCAGGTACCTGTGTTCTAAATCTTGAGGTAAATGCTCTAATGTTTCACCACAAAATACAAAGCTTGTTTTCAGGTTTAGGTAGGCTTTGAATATCAGGTTAAAGACTCTAGGTTGCCAAGAGACTTATATATATATATATATATATATATATATATATATATATATATATATAATCAATATATATTTATCTATAGATGTAATCAATATTTTCCTTATTTATTAAAGTGATTATATATTTTTCCTTCTGCTTTTGCTAATATAATGATTTATGTTAATGGGTTTGCTAATGTTAAACAAAACTTGAATTTCTGAGATAAATTCAACTTGGTCATGACGTATTATTATTTGGTAATACATTGGTGCAGTGTTTCATTAATGAGTATTAATGAGAATGGCCTGTGATTTTCTTTCTTTCACTCTCCATGCTGGTTAGCATCACATTTGTGCTGGCCTCATCAAATGGGTTGCAGTGTATTTCCCAATTTTCTATTCTGGACAAGAGACTATGTAATGGGGAATACATTGGACCTTTATCAGCAAATTGATCTTGAATTGGTATTTCCTTCAGGGAAGATTTTAAGCTATTGGTTCAATATCATTGATGGTTATATAAAGATACTCAGTTTTACTATTCCTTCACGAGTAATTTTTGTTGCTAGATATTTTTCTACACATGTGTTTGTTCACTAATATTCTTTTACCATTTTAAAGTCTGTTGTGCCTATAATGATGTTCCCTTTTTCAGTTCTTACTTGGTCTGTTGGTGTCTCCACTTTTGTTCCTGATTAAGCTTGCCAAAGGTTAATAAATTTCAGTAGTCCTCCGTATTTTCATTTCATTTTTGATATGAGTAACTTCTTTTTATTATTTCCTTCTGTCTGTGTTCTTGGCAATATGAGTTTGTTATTTCATTGATTCGCCAAATTAGGTGCTTTGTTAATTAAATTTTAGCCATCCTGTTCTACTATAAATATTTCAGTTATATATTCTTATATTACTGTTAAGTTTAAATATTAAATTCCCATTATTAATTCTTTGAATTATAATTTGCTGATTTATAAATAAATTCTGGAGTTTTTTTACTACCTTGTCACTGATTTCTAACTAAATCATATGGCAGTTGTAAAAAATAGTCTATAAGCTATTATTCTGTGAGGTTATTTTTTGAGAGTTTATTTTATGTTCTTTTTTTAATACTTTAAGTTCTGCGGTACATGTGCAGAATGTGCAGGTTTGTCACATAGGTATACACGTGCCATGGTGGTTTGCTGTACCCATCAACCCGTCATCTACATTAGGTATTTCTCCTAATGCTATCCCTCTCCTAGCCCCGCATCTCCTGACAAGCGCCAGTGTATGATGTTCACATCCCTGTGTCCATGTATTCTCATTGTTCAACTCCCACTTATGAGTGAGAACATGTGTTGTTTGGTTTTCTGTTCCTGTGTTAGTTTGCTGTGAATACTGGTTTCCAGCTTCATCCATGTCCCTGCAAAGGACATGAACTCATCCTTTTTTATGGCTGCATAGTATTCCATGGTATATATGTGCCATATTTTCGTTATCCAGTCTATCATTGATGGGCATTTGTGTTGGTTCCAAGTCTTTGCTATTGTAAACAGTGCCACAATAAACATACATGTGAATGTGTCTTTATAGTAGAATGATATAAAGGGCATTTTTTTGCAATATTCCATGTGTGCATGAAAAGAAGGTAGATACCACCATAATTGCATGCAGCGTTTTAGAAATATCAACAAGAATTTTGTAAATTATTAAAAGACCAGGCGTTAAAACATTTAAAGTAATTGTAAATTTGTCTTTTTCCCAATAGTTATTTGCAAATACATGTATATTGAAACATGATTTTCAAACTATTATTTCCTCCTGGTGAACTAATTTTTATGTTGGAATGTAGTGACCTGCTTGGGAAAAATGTCTTTTCCTGAAGAGTTTATTTTGCCTGCCATTAATATAATAACCAAGCCAGCTTCTTTTAGTATTTTAATGCTCCATCTTTTATATCATTTCATATTGAGACTTTTCTATTCTTACATTTTAGGTATGTATCCTATAAAAAACATACAGAATTTTTAATCTAGTGAAACAAATGTCTTTTTTTTTTTTTTTTTTTTTTTTGAGACAGAGTCTTGCTCTGTCACCCAGGCTGGAGTGGAGTGGTGCGATCTCCACTCACTGCAACCTCCGCCTCCTGGGTTCAAGTGATTCTCTTGCCTCAGCCTCCCGAGTAGCTAGGATTATAGGTGCTTGCCACCATGCCAGGCTAATATTTGTATTTTTCAGTAGAGACAGAGTTTCATCATGTTGGCCAGGCTGGCCTCAAACTCCTAACCTCAGGTGATCCACCCACCTTGGCCTCCCAAAGTGCTGGGATTACAGGCATGAGCCACTGCGCCTGGCCTCAACTGTCTTTTAACTAGATAATGTTCTCCATGTACAGTTACTAAAATTACTGACATTATCTCCAAACTTTATTGTTTGCTTTCGATTTGACCCCCCTTTTTGTTTCTTTTTTTTGATCTCCTGTTGTTTGTGTGCATATATGTATGTGTATTTTTCTAACTCCATTTTACTTCTATCAGTTTATCATATGTTTATTATATATTCTATTACTATTTTTGTGATTTCCATATATATTTTAATACACAAGTAAATTATCAACATCTATAACTAAACGATATATTTACTGTCTTGTAGAGTAATAATGGAACTTTCAACACTTGAATTCTGATCACTCACAATTTATAAGCTACTGCTGTCATGAATTTTAATTATATGTTATTAATTCATTTTTTAAAGATTTTTATTATTAATGTTTCAAACAGTCAATACTTTTAAATATTTACCCAAATATTTAGCATACTCTTTGTCTTTGGTCATATTTTATTTTATTTATTTATTTTTTAAAGCACATGCAACTTTATTCTAAATAAACTGGCAAATGAAATCATAAATTCAGGCCCCGGTGTGTGATGTTCCCCTCCCTGTGTCCATGTGTTCCATTGTTCAATTCCCACTTATGAGTGAGAACATGCAGAATTAGGTTTTCTGTTCCTGTGTTAGTTTGCTGTGAATGTTCATTTCCAGCTTTATCCATGTCCCTGCAAAGGACATGAACTCATCCATTTTTATGGCTGCATAGTATTCCATGGTATATATGTGGCACATTTTCTTTATCCAGTCTATCATTGATGGGCATTTGGGTTGGTTCCAAGTCTTTGGTATTGTGAATAGTGCTGCAATAAACATATGTGTGCATGTGTCTTGATAGTAGAATGATTTGTAATCCTTTGGGTATATACCCAGTCATGGAATTGCTGGGTCAAATGATATTTCTGGTTCTAGAACCTTGAGGAATTGCTGTACTGTCTTCCACAATGGTTCAACTAATTTACACTCACCAACAGTGTAAGAGCGTTCCTATTTCTCCACATCCTCTTCAGCATCTGTTCTTTCCTGACTTTTTAATGATTGCCATTCTAACTGGTGTGAGATGGTATCTCATTGTGGTTTTGATTTGCATATCTCTAATGACCAGTGATGATGAGGTTTTTTTCATGTTTGTTGGCCGCATAAATGTCTTCTGTTGAGAAGTGTCTGTTCATATCCTTTGCCTACTTTTTGGTGAGGTTGTTTGTTTTTTTCTTGTAAATTTGTTTAAGTTCCTTGTAGATTCCGGATATTAGCCCTTTGCCAGATGCATAGATTGCAAATTTTATATGTCAAACCTTCCATTGAGGATCACATTTTTCAGTATGAGGAACAAAATTTGGAATTTTTTTTAAATGAAAGCATATAGTAAGAAAAGACTTTTTAATGCTAAAAAAGCCTTTATTTTCTTAAAATGATAACTTCATTAGAATTTATTAGACATATAATTTCAGATTGACGGTTGTTTTCTCTCAGACTCATAAACTTATTTCCTATGCCCTTTGGCAAACAGCAGGTATTAATGAAAAATAAATGCTTTTGAAGGTAATATTTATTTTCTCTCTGGATGCTTTTAAAATCTTCTCTATGGTTTTTGGTTTTCTGTAGTTTTACCATAATATGGATAGATGTGAATTTTTTCTTATTTAACCTGCTTTGAATACATTGGATATCTCTATTTTGTTGTTTTTCACTATTTCTCAATACTCTGTCATTATCTCTTTGAGTATTTTTTCCTCTCATTCTTTCCCATCTTTTTCTGAAACTCTGATTAGATGTATACTAGACTGTCACGTTTTAGCCTTCATCTCCCAACCTTTCATTCAGAGTTTCTATTTCTTCACTCTAGCCTGAATTCTGAATGATGTATTTTAAGGATTTACATATCAGTTAATTAGTTAAGTATCTTTATTGGTGTCTAAACTGTATTAAACCTATAATTTTGTTCACAAATCTACTTGATCTTTTTATGTCTCATTTTTATTTTTTATATGAAAGTTCCTTTTCTTTAGTTAAACATAATATGTATACTTTGTTCATGTGTCCGCTAATGGATATATGACTGTAACATTTGTCCACTAGTTTTACTATCTAGACTGAACAGCTAATCCTATTGTCTGTCATTTCTTCTAGCTCTCACTTTGCTGCTGTTATCTGAAGCATTTTTTTTATTTTGTCTGCCTGCTCATATTTCTTACAAATTAACCCATGGGAATTCTTTGAGGCCTGGGTTGAAATTGTGCTCCCCCAGAGAAAATTTGTATTTGTTTTGTCGGGTGCCTAAAGGAACTATTAAAACAGGCTTTCCTTACATCACTCAGATTGAAGGTTTCTAGAAAATCTAGGCTGGAATCCCATGCATATTTGTTAATTCTCAGGAGGAAATTTTGTCCCTTAAGTATCAATGTTTGAGAGTACAGAGGTAGGCTTATCTCTGGTTCACCCTTACCCTGAGAGAGCAGCTCTTTAGGGGCCAGTTTTACACACAGGTGGGTCTCCTATTAGACTGCTTTCCTTCACTCTTCTGCTAGATTATTCCGCAGTGTAGAATATGTGAGCTTTGTATCAAGTCTCCCATGTTCTGCCAGGCCATGAAAATCAAAGGCCATTTTCCTCTGTGTTGGCAAAGCAACCAAGGAGAAAGCGATTTCAGTTCTTTGCTTCTCTTTCTAGGTTCTCATCTTTATTCACCTTCATTTAGATTTTGGACTCTCTCTGAATACTCCCTGCTTTTGGCATCTATTAACTGAAAATTAGTTGCTTAAAAAAAACTTTTCTATTGAAGGTTAATCATGATATCTGTTTATTATGCTACAAGAAATAAACAATATTCTCCCTGTGGAATTCAATCTTTTTATTTTAATAAAATTATAGTTAAAATAGAAGGAAGGAGGATTTTACGTTTTTCATTCAATCATCAGTGCTCTTATTTTTACGTAAAGAAAAGTAACACATCTGTTCTTTGCTTAACGTGATTCACTAACGTTTTACAAAGGCACATTCAATGAACATGAATTAAGCTCTTACTGCATGCCAAACTTTGTGCTCTTCCTATTCAAATACATTATCTCATTAGATTTAATCTTCAGAGATAAAGGATTCAAGGGCTACTCTATATACTAAGATGCAAAAACCAGATCTCCCTGGTTTGAGAGATGAAAGAGTGGAATGAGCACTGACCCTCTCATTGTCAGGGAAATGTGAAGTAGATAACATGCATGAGATGATTGAGATAACTTTGAGAAGAATTTTGTTAGTACTGAGCTTCTGTGTTCTTTCAAGCTTTGGGCGTGAATGTCTAGAAGAATGGAACAAAGGGGAAACCATTGACTCAGAACCAGAAAGCCGGAGCCCTCATTTTCTCTCCACCTCTCACAAGCTCTGTGAACTCAGGCAAAACCTTTACTCTGTAAGCCTTGGATTGCTTTATCGGAAAAAGAAATACAATAACTTCTACCAATTTTCTCCACCATAGTTCATATGCCCATGCTTGAAGTGGCAGAACATTTGATCATGAAGATAGATGACTATGGCTGCTGTGAGAAGAGATTATGTGAGAAAAGATTAAGCCTTGAAATCAACCAGACCACAGTTCCAATCTTTTCTCTGCTAGATAAGAGTTACATGATATAATGTATGTAAAGCACATGAGAAATGTGTGGCATTGCATGCCACTTAATTTTTAGTTCTTTGATCTTGGAGTCCTAAGACAATAACAGCTCCAGCATATAATGGCATTTGAGACACAGATAAACTGGTCAGTTTCCTCATCTATTACATAAAAGAGATAATAATATATGTCTCACAAGACTGGTCCCCTGATGCCACTTGAGATAGTACATGGGAAAAGTCTTAATCACTTCAAAAGGACTATAAATATGAGATATCTCGTTACATGGTAATTTGTACGGTGAGATATTTAGCTAAGAATATCAGTAACAAGATAGGGAGTCTGTCCTATAACACCAGGATGCAAGTGAAATATGAGACATGATTCCAGTTTTTTCTGGTTTCCAGCCTATGTAGAAGGTGAATCTTCAGGGTCTGTTAGTGTTCAGTGAAATCAGTGGATTTGACACAATTAGATGTAGTGGAATGAGCACTGACCTAGAATCTGGTTATCCAGGTTTCAGTTCAGAATCTATAGCAACTTTCTGAGGATAAGAGGAGGAGCATCTGTGGGACTTAGGGCATAATATATCTATGTTTATCAGTCTTGCATAGCCATCACCTACAATAATGTCTTTCATGGGTCAGCTGAATGAAGAAGTGAAACATTTTTTTTTCAGTTTGTTTTCCCTCTGTAAAATAGTGATTATAATGCCTACCTCTTGGAATTACTTGGATATATAGGCAAGGCCTCACCCAGGACATAGTGGTTACTTAATATAGAGTACTTCCCTCCATGAACTGCTAATAAGAATCTCATATCTGTATCCTAGGTGGATTTAATATGACTTCTTTTTCTACAAGTCAGAGCTCAATCATATGTCCATAAAATAAGTGCTCTTTCAACTCCAAAAAGCTGTGTCTTAAATTCCCTTCTTGTTCTTCACCAAATTAATTTCAACAAATAAAAGAAAATGAACAGATTCTGCTGGCAAAACTCAAAATCCAAAGGATACACATGTATAACTATTTCCCAGTCTTCAAAGACTTCAAAATCCACCAGCTCAGATGCCTTATAAAAAGTAATAAGATAGGAGACAGAAGCTGAAAATGTCCAAGGACCTCCAGTAAGTCTGAGATTCTGTGATGGCAGATACTAAGTCCCCACTTTTCACCACATAGTCACAGAGGGAAATGGTTGAGAAAATGAATGATCTCTTGATACATAACAAGTTTTTGGTGGTAACTTCAGGGCCAGCCTATGATGAGCTATGATTTCTGTATCACATAGAGACTGGACCCACTTAGTAGGGGTTAATGAAGTAAGACTCAGCCCCTACCCCTGAGTATATGAAAGTCTATGGGGGTCTGGAAGGCACACAAATGACAGCATCACCTGGGAAACACAGGGATAGAGATGTATACAATGTTCAGTGATGGCAACAAAAATAATGTGGCAAAAACCTACCCAAGGATAGGCTGTCTTGAAGACGTATTTCTTCAGTGGTGTCTTAACAACAAGAGTCTTGGTTCAGCAATTTCTTCCTGTTGCCAAATCTATATGGCTGTGAAATCACACACACAGTTTGTTCCCAGAGTTGCTATAGGAACATCTGCATAAAGTTGATGTTAAGGAATAATGAATAATTAAGAATAATGGTTTGAATGTGGGTGTTTGCTCTCCTGTGGAACATAGGCAGTGACATTTACCCATGATTATGTTCAGGCTTACATACAAGGGGAAAAAAAAAGAGCAGGTGAGAGAAGAAAGCCCTTCTCTATCTTGATTGCAGTGTGGCTGGGACGTTGCACTCTGTGCCAAGAAGCACACAGCTTGGTGGCCCACTTCTGTCTTCTCCATTTCTGTCTTTCACAGGCCAGTTTCACTGGCCCTGAGGAATTTCTTCCTGGCAAAATGAATTTTCTTGGGCGCATCTGCTCCAAAGCTGATAATATGTCTTGAAAACCCATTATCAGGCCATTTCACTTTGCACTTCAAATCTTGGGTCTATTTCCTGAGCTGACACATAAGAGACATAGACTGTCCCTTAAAATGCCAAAGCGCTCTGGATTTAAAAATAAACCTTAACCTTACAAAATTCAGCCTTTAGTTCTCTTTTCGGTTGTGTTTTATTTAAAAGAAGCGTTCAAGTTAACTGAAATGCAATTAGAATTTGAAAATTTTAAAAACTTTTTATTTGATATATAACAATTTTACATATTTTGAGAGTACGGGTGATATTTTGATACAGGTATACAAGGCGTAATGGTCAAATCAAGGTAATTCACATACCCACACTCAAATTGAAATTTAAATTAAAGTCCTCCATAGCTTGTTCACCCACCATTGTTAACATTTTGGTGTTATTTCTTTCCAGGCTTTCTTCCATTCAAAATGTTAGATTACCCTCATATATAAATCATATTTTGCAAAATTGGGATTTTACTGTTCATATATTTTTGTACCTGCCCTTTTTCTTTAATAAATAATGGGCATCTGCTTGGATAAATAAATAGAATTCACAAGCCCATTAAAAAAATCAAGGTAATTAGGATATCCATCAACTCAAACATTTATCTTTTCTTTGTGTAGGGAACATTAAAATTCTTCTCTTCTAGCTACTTTGAAATATACAATAAATTATTGTTAACTCTAATTTCCCTACTATACTCTTGAATACTAGAACTTACTTCTTCTATCTAACTGTATTTTTGTACCCATTAACCAACTTCTCTTCAAAGGAGGTATCTACACACACAGTTTTAATAAATGTTTCTCTGTGTGTGCATATGTGCCATTTTGTAAGTACCTGCTATGTACCTGGTACATATATTATGGTATAAGCTAATCTTAAATATTGAATAAGATTAAATATATTATTATATTTAAAGTAAATGATTAGGCAGTTAAGTATGTAAATTCATGTCTATCTGACTTAAGCACTTTTGTCATTTCTATTTAAGCATGGAGATTTATAAGGTTCTTACCCTCAGAAAGGAGAGGAATGGATATTTCAGGATGATTATAGAATCTCAAAACAATGGGGTTAAAAGTTCCTTTGAAGCACATTTATTCACTTTGCAGGCATTTAGTGAGCTCTGTAGTATAGGCTGGGCAATGACTAGACTCTGGGGACAGTGACATGAAATGTCTCCCTCTGTCCATCATCATTCATTTATGTCTTCACATCATACTATTGGCTGCTAGAGGCAGCAAAGCTCAAGGCTGAGACATAGGATGGATGCTTGACATTGCAGGGGACAGCTACCTAAGGCTGGAGTGGAATCCCAGAGAGGAAGGAGATCAGGGAAGGCTTTTTGGAATAAGTATTTATTTTCACTATTCACCCCACTTCCTTTAATGGCTCCAGGTCAACCCATAAATGTATTTCAAGATTCAATCACAGAAAGAGCAAACAGTACGTGCAAGTGCAGGAAGACACCGGATGCTTACCCAGCTATGAACTGGGATCTTCTAAGCCTTGAGATCTAGCTAAGATTGGCATAAACGCCCTTTTCATTCTTTGTAGAAATTTGAAGTCCTACTTAAGAAGTATATGAATCCCCAGCATAAGTATCCTCTCATAAATATCTCTGGTTCAGAGTGCAGGGCAGGAACTGAGAAGCAGCAGAAAAACTGACTTCACTCAATTTCTTGCTGAGCCATATTGAAGTCAGTGAGAAAAGGAAAATCAGTAGTACTGATCCTGTTTTTATTTTAAAATTTGATTTTTATTATTAGTTGTTTGCATTAATGTTTTTTTTTAATATTGCATTCATTTTGATTACTGACATTGTTTGGTGCCCTCTTAAATTTTGCTCTCAATGCAAGGTCCTCATGTGTCTCACCCTGTTCTTCTTCCTGAGCCTCCACTATATTCTGGGTTGCACAGTGTAGACTGCCTGAGCTCAAATCTAGGCTCTGCCTCCTACTAGCTGGGAAAGAATTTACATGCGACCAAACCTCAGTGTGTCTCGGTTTTCTCATCTATAAAATGGAGATAATAACAGCACCATATTTTTCAGTTGTGAGGTTTAACTGAGTCCATACGTGGAATGTGGTAGGAGAGAACCAAACACCTAGAAAGCAGAGTTGTCAGTTATTATGAAGGCACCTAAATAAATACGAGCAATCATTGCTCTTTTGTCCTCCCCTCCCACTATAGCAATAACCAAGACAAGCAAAGCTTTGTCTGTATATAAAGCAAAGCTTGTGCCTGAAGATTTGGGAGTAACACTGAATGGAAATATGCTCTACACCTGAAACAACTTAAATCACCCAACAGACACATTCATTCCTTGTGACTACTTCCCATGAGGCTCCGCCCCTCAGTATGAGCCATACTCAGCTTCCTGACATCCCACGGGCTCCCCTTTCTCCCTTCACTAGGTATCCTTCTTGCCCTCTTGCCCCTGTGTTGCCCAAATTCGTCTCCATATTATGCAGAACACTTTGATTTTCTCCAGCCCTTTCTTCAAAAATCAGTTTCAGGCCTGCGTTCATAGGCAAGCTCACTGAGATTCACAATAGAGAAAAGGAATTTCCATGTAACATGATCTAGGGAACTACAGTTATAAACCATCTAAGAGCATAAAATAATTGAGGAACATAAGATATTTGATGTGGTTGGGGCCCAAAGATTTCATGGTGGAATTTCTCTCTGGGACGTTTGGACATATATTTGTGACACTGAGAGTTTACAATTGAATTGGTATTTTGGCATATACTAATTTTGAACTCCGATTGGGGGTATATTAGAAAGTGTGATAGTGTGATAGTCTCACGTGTGAGAGTGGGGATACTGGCGTAGCCCCTCCCTCATCCACCCTGTACTGATCCTCTGTTATTATACACCTGAGCATGGCTGCATATCTTCTTCCCAGTGTGTTCTCTTTTGTCACTTCAGCACCTATCCTTGTGGAAGCAGGAAGTTATGAGATAGAAGCAGCAGGCAAAAGAAAGGAAAACAGTCACTATCAGGCAACCATGATAGACTATTCTCTTACTTCTGAACTGTAGGCATCATCAGGACAAGGACTGTGTCTCTTTTGGTCATTATTTTATGCATCCCAAGTATATAACACCAACCCCGGTTGAGAGTAGACATCCAAGAGACATTTTGTTAATTGATTATTGCTAGAGCAATTGATTAAAAAATGAGCAGAAACTAAAGATGGTATCTCATGAGTGTGAAGTCATATGAGCTTCTTCCTCTGCAGCCATCACAGGGAGGAGTAAATACAAAGAACTATTTGTAACTTCCAGGAAGATTCGTTCTTCTCCAGGTGACATAAGTTAGAAACACAGCCAGCAGAGAAAACGTGAAGGCAAGGGTCACATACTAGCCAAGACCCAGAACACTTACATCCTGAAACTGGACCGCACGGTTTTAAGTATCATGTCTATTTTTCCATTTGTCTGTCTGTCTATATGTGTGTGTATATACAGCCTGTTTTGTCCTATGTAGATGCGTCTGTCATCCATCAATACAGATTTACCAAATACCAACTAAGATAAACATTAAAAAATGGCAACTTACGGCTTTGAAGCATTTAACATTTGAAATGACCATCAGTGTTCACTATTTTACATACCCTTCCCAGAAGCTCTAAAGGAATTCTAGGGCAAACATAATTATTACCATTTTAGAGTTGAGACAACAGAGGATTAAAGAAGTTAGATGACTTTCCCAGCTACCCAGCTATTAAATGACAGTGCACCCAGTGAGTTAGGTTGGGTCATTTTTGTTTACGTTGTTTTATTTTTCCCCCTTTTTTGGCATATAGATGAGGAAACTGCAGGGCAAAGTTTTCATGACTTACCCACATGCATACAGGTCCAGGATGCACTAGCACAGTCAGATGACCAGTTTTTTTCTTTCTAATGCTCATTCTGTCTTCTCTCTCCTCATTCTTTCCTCCCTGCTTCTATCCTGGTCGTCCACTCTGCCTAGAGAGCCCTCCTCCCCCAACTGGTCTACCTTTAGGGTATAAATTAAATGACTCTCCAGAAAAAAAAATGTTCCTTATTCTCTGAACCTCAAGGAACATCCTCTCTGTGCCTGTTTTCTCTCCTTTGCATTGTTTCATGTTGCCTTGGCCTTTCAATCAGAAGCTCCCTGAGGGCAAGTGCAATATCTTGGCCATCTCTGCATGATGCAGCACAATTCTGAGACTTGTCAGACATGTGGCAGGTGGAACTGGACACGAAGTAAGAGTGTGTATGGCAGTGTATGCTGAAAATAGTAAAGGATGCTATGTGTGTCCAATTTGTGTATTTATTTTTACTTTAATTTATGCCTTTGCCTTTACTGAAATTGACTTACACAGTTTGTTTCTCATACATTTGGTAGGTGTTTTAGTCCATTTTCACACTGCTGATAAAGACGTACATGAGACTCGGTAATTTATAAAGAAAAAGAGGTTTAATGGACTAACAGTTCCACATAGCTGGGGAGGCCTCACAATCATGGTGGAAGGGAGAAAGACACATGTTACATGGTGGCAGGCAAGAGAGAATGAGAACAAAGTGAAAGGGGAAACCCTTTGTAAAACCATCAGATCTCACGAGACTTACTCACTACCATGAGAACAGTATGGGGGAAACCACCCCCATGATTCAATCATCTCCACCCAGGTCCCTCCCACAATACATGGAGTGAAGGGTAAACTGCAGACACTACTCTCACTCCAGTGGAGACCTCATTGCCCTTGGGATAGAATCCAAACATTATGGAGAATTATGGGAGCTACAATTCAAGATGAGATTTGGGTAGGGACACAGCCAAACCATATCAGTAGGAGAGTTGTATTTTTGAGAGTGCCAAGTTAATGGATGATGTACTTGAAGGATGCATTTTTGTCATTTATGTATTTATTCACTTATTCATTCAGAAGAAGAGGTCTGAAAGCTAAGAGCTGTCTATATGCAGCACTCCCAGCAGCTGGGGGAATACATCTCTTAGTCCCAAAGGGGCTCTGGGCGGCACATCACAGTACGGTATCCACTATAGTCTTGGCATAATGTTTGGATTCTATCCCAAGGGCAATGGGGTCTCCACTGGAGTGAGAGTAGTGTCTGCAGTTTACCCTTCACTCCATGTAAGCTCCTGTTTCTGCTGAAGTCATTCTGCATCCTTAGTGCAGACCCAGATTATTAGAAACCCCAATGATGGGAACCACCTGCTGTCTCTCTACCTCCACTGAGGCTACTGCTTCAACCAGCAAAACCCCGGTAACAACATTCCCACTCCCATCCCTCTCATACCAGTCCTCCAGCCCCAGGAGGCCTGTGAAACCCCACTGAGTAAGCCTCCCCGCACCCCTAGCAAAACTCCTGGCCTCTCACTCCAACTGTCCCTCAGGAGGCCCGTTCTTCTCTACCTAAGTGTCGAAATCATGCTAGAAAGTTTAAACATGACTCCCTGTATTCTCTCACAGCTTAAACACACCCAAGGCAAAAATCCTACATTCTGATCCAATGCTTTAATTTTTTTACATGAAAAATAGCCCTGACATGCTCAGCGGTTGAGGGTTGGGCAAGCTTCCAGAGGCAGCTGCCATGAGGCCCCCTTCACTGTGGCTTTACTTCTAGCTATAGCAAAGGTCTGCCTCTGAAGCTTGAAGCACAGGCTCCCAGGTGAGCGCTTCCTGCTGGCTTCCAGCATCTGCTTTTCATCTGCCTATAAGTAGGTTTCACGTTGCTGTTCATAGTTCTTGCTACAAGGACAGTTCCTGGGCAAGAAAGCAGAAGCCTGCGGTGCTTGGGAGAAGACAGAAGCGTGATGATGGAAGAGGAAGAACAATAGTAACAGCTCACATTGGTGCAGCCCTTCCTAGTCTGCATCTCGAGTCTGGTGATGTGAATAATAGCCTGGCCATAGGATCCACATTTTGTTAAGGAAGTGGAAGTGAAGAATGTTCGTGCTGTTTCCTTAGTGTTGCACAGCAGTTAGCAATAGAGGAAGAATTATAATACACAAGGTGTATGAGTGTGTTATGTGTGTGTGTGACACACAGAGATACTTTTAAGACCTCTTCAAAAATGTTAGTCCAGGCCAGGTGCAGTGGCTCATGCCTGTAATCCCAGCACTCTGGGAGACCGATGCGGGAGGATCACCTGAGATCAGGATTTCAAGACCAGCCTGGCCAAAATGGCAAAACCCCCGCCTCTACGAAAAATACGAAAGTTAGCTGGGTGTGGTGGTGCATGCCTGTAATCACAGCTACTTGGGAGGCTGAGGCAGGAGAATCGCTTGAACTCGGGAGGCTGAGGTTGCAGTGAGCTGAGATCTTGCCACTGCACTCCAGCCTGGCGACAGAGCGAGACTCTGCCTCAAAAAAAAAAGAGAGACAAAAAAAAAAAATGTTAGTCCGTTGTCCTCCTCCATGCAACAATGCCCTAAATAACCTCTTTGGCAGAGGCTTCAGAAACAAGAAGTGTGCTCATTGTGTTGAAAGTTAGACTGTAGTGTTATCGATGCAAATGACTGAAGAACAATGATCCATCATCAAACTGAAAATAGAAGGTAGTGTGGTCTAGGGAAGCAAAGCCCAGACATTAGAAATTGGGCACCTCTGGAGTTGAGTCTTAGTTATATTCCACTTGATGTGTGTCATGGAAGAAATAACTTCACATTGCAATGCCTCCAGTGATTCACCAATGCAGTAATTTCTTTCACGAGAGAATATTTGTCAGGCACTCAGAGCAGCACCATCCAACAGACCTTTCTGTGATGATGGAAATGTTCTAAATCTGCACTGTCCAATATAGTAACCGTTTGCCACATGTGGCTACTGAGAACTTAAAAATGTGACTAGTACAACTGAGGAACTTAATTTTTATTCATTTTTAATGTTTAATTAATTTTAACTTATATTTAAGTAGCCACATGAACGCATGGCTACCACATTGGAGAGTAAATATCTAGAAACTGCTAATTCATGGTCTTATTTGTTCTCCATGACTTATATAAAGCAGAAAATCTTTTTGTTTTATGAATGAGGAAACTGAGGCCCAGAGGAAATCCCACTAGGCTCTCATAGGGGTGTCTCATGCCATTAGTTGGTTCCCAAACTGAGAGCTATAGGCAGCCCCCTCTCACCCAGCCCAGCAGGACATATGCAAGCCCTAAAGCCAGTTGATCGTTGCCTGAGCAGAGAAAGTGCTTTGCACAATGAGCCAAAGCCACTGACAAAGCATTATTCATTGTGTCAGTGCTGAGGCATCCTGTCTAAACAATTTCCGTCACCAGCAGGAGAGGCTGGCTGGGTAAAAGACTCAGAGCCATTCAGTCAGTTTCATGCAGCCTCACTCAGCAGTGCAAGAAAGGGCCTGAAACTTGACATTAGACTCTTTCTGTATTGGCCAGAAATGTCTCTAACTCGTCAGGTAAAGAATATTCTGAAATGCCCACTTCAGTACAATGATTTGGGGCCTTAAAAGATGTCTTCTGGAAGGCATCTGATATGAGCCGAATTGTGTCCCACAAACATGCATATGCTGAAGCCCTAACCCCCAGCATCGCAGAATGTGACTGCATTTGGAGACAGAGGTAACTAATTTCAAATGAGACCATTAAGTTGGTCTCTAAGCCAATGCGACTGATGTCCTTATGGAAAGAAGAAATTTGGGCACAGATGTTCAGAGGGGACCATGTGAAAACACAGAAATAAGACAGCCAGCTACAAGCCAAAGAGAATGGCCTTGATCCCAGGTTTCTCACCTCTGGAATCGTGAGATAATAAATATCTCTTGTTTAAGCCACCCAGTCTGTGGTTCTCTCCTATGGCAAGCCCAAGCAAACTAATACAGCATTTATTTGATAAATCTCTTCAAGTGATTCTAGCAAGAAGCACAGGTGGGCAACTCTAGCTTTAATTCATCAAGGAATAACAATCATAGTAACACCAGTGTCAACAGCAACAACAACCACAAAAAATGAAAGCATTATAGATTTTCACAATTAATATACCACTGTCACACACATTTTCAAGTTCACAGAGTCTGTATTTAATAAAGCTGAATCACAAATAGTAGTTCCTAGACTCCTCAATCCTGGGCAAATTCCATGTCATCATTTCATATATCTGCTTTTCACCAAAGCCACCTTTGATTCAGGGAGACCATATTGCCCAATTTTCCTAAGGCTGTTCATGTGCATGCTGTTTTCCCAGAGTAATTATTAGTAGAGGCCCCTTTCGCTCTCAAAAGCATCTGGATGCACACAATTTATTACACAGGCATCCTACCTATAAGCTACATTTAATAGTGAAAGTTTTCCCAGGGTGGTTACGAATCCTGAGTAGAGCATAGTGGCTGTCAATGTGGTAAGGAAATGTGTCTCTGCAGTCGGTGTTCTCACAGGCACCCCTGTGGGTGCAGACACAGGCTGAATGTCAGGCCGTGGTGTAGAAAACATGGTACAGTTCGGGGCTACATTCAGGGGACCAGTGCCTTGGTTTGGACCTGCCACTGGCTTGCAGGGAGAGCATAGGTCAAATGAGACAATTAAACTAGATGACCCTGTGCTCACTCCAGCTTTAATTTTCTGGTTAATTCAATAATCACTTAAAGTGTTTAAGGGACTCTTTAAGACAGTAGGCAATAAAAGAGGAATGATGGGCCAGGTGTGGAATGATGGCTTACGTCTGTAATCCCAGCACTTTGGGAGGCCGAGGCGGGCGAATCACAAGGTCAGGAGATCGAGACCATCCTGGCTAACACAGTGAAACCCCATCTCTACTAAAAATACAAAAAAAATAAAATTAGCCGGGCCTGGTGGTGGGCGCCTGTAGTCCCAGCTACTCGGGAGGCTGAGGCAGGAGAATGGCGTGAACCCAGGAGGCGGAGCTTACAGTGAGCCAAGATCACGCCACTACACTCCAGCCTGGGCAAGAGAGTGAGACTCCGTCTCAAAAAAAAAAAAAAAAAAGAAGAATGATGGGCATGTTCCAGGAGCTGGGAGTCTTTTGGAGAGGTAGGACATACGTGTGATTCTAATGTTTTGCTCCAAAACATCTGAAGTATGTATTAATTTGTGACAGTAAGAAACAATCCTGTCAAAAAAAAAAAAAAAACTTTTTTTTATTGTTGCTTACCACATAAAGGTCTATTTTTTGTTCTCACAAAGCTTTTTGTAAGTACAGCAATTCTCCAGGGCAGATATCTTCCAAGCAGTGATCCAAAGGTTCCAATCTTGTAGCTTCCCCATTTGGAACAGGCATCTGAGGCTGGAGATGGAGAGCTGGGGAGTGGTGGGTACAATACACTCCCTTTTGCTCAAGCCCCATTGTCTGGAACTAGTTGCATGGCCTTGCCTGAGGCTGGGAAATGTGGGAAAGTACACGGGTCCTCAATAAGCAATAGATGTCTTTGATGAACAACCTCACAGAATCCAGAGAATGATAGAAATACATTTATTTGCTCTTCTCATGTCCTTCTTAGCACCCTCTGCAGTCTATCTGCAATGGGCACTCAGGAGGCCCTGCTCCACACTGCAACACCTGTGTGCACAAAGCCATAGTGCCCAGCCCCTGGGGTTTCTCTCCTCAGAGTCACAGGTGTACTTGGAGTTCAAAGAATGAGAAGGAGGCAGTAGAGGGATATATTGGCATGATAGATGCTCTACTCTGAAGAACTGGGAAGACTTAAAAGACCTCCCCTGCAAAAGCTTTGGTGGGAAGGACAAAGTGGGTGAGCAGTGACCAGACAGCACCTTTAGAAGGTAACCTCCATCCTTCCAAATTCAGTTGCAATCAAGCGTTTCAACCTCACAGATACAATGTCCTGCCTGCACACCCTAGCTCCAGACACATTCCCAAGTGCATGGTACGAGAGCTGCCTCCATGCCTTGGCGTGCTGCTGTTTCTTCTGCTATGCCCTCCTTCCCTCCTCGCCTCCCCTCTACCCAAGACTACTCAGGCCCCATGATTCATTTAGGTTTCATTTGCTTATATGTTTTCCTAGGACTGCCATAACAAATAGCCACAAACTGGGTGGCCTAAAACAACAGAAATATATTTTCTCACAAATCAGGAGGCCAGAAGTCTGAAATCAAGGTTGTGAGCAGGGCAATGTGCTCTCTCCTATCTTCCAGTGTTTGCTGGCCGTCCTTGGCATTCCTCCCCTTGCAGCTGCATCACTCCAATCTCTGCCTCGATCGTTACATGGCCATCTTTTCTCTCTGTGTCTTCACATGTGTTCCATGCTCTGTGTGTGGTTCTCTCTGTGTCTGTTCTCGTCTTAAAAAGATACAAGTCATATTGGATTAAAGACCCACCCTACCCCAAGATGAATGGAACTTACATCTTAATTACTTCTGCAAAGACCCTATATCCAAATAAATCCACATTCACAATACCAGGGGTTAGGACTTGTGTACCGTTTGCATCTCTCTAGCAGCATTCCTCACGATGCCTGATGCTAGGAGAAGAACCTAGTCTAGAAGAAAAAACATGGATTTTGGAGACAGGCATTCCTCTCAACCCCAAACCTGCCATCTCCTAGCCATGTAACTTTGGACAAGTTATTTAACCTACAAGCTCTTTCATGTCTTCATCTTTGAGATGGAATCATAACCCAATCCAACCCATTTAATTCATGAGAGGAATTTATTGGCTTAGAAGACTAAGATAGTCTAGAATGTATCTAGATTCATACAGAGCAATATGCAAAGATTTAAAGGACACCAGCAGGTCCCTCTCTCGCTCTCTTCCATCTTTTTGCTGATACTCTGCAGTATCAGGTTTATTTTCAGACAGTCACTTTCCATATCCAGTACAGATAGTGGAGAATATCTAAGTATATATATCATTGGGAGAATATACTATCCCAAGGAGAAAAAAGGCCTCCTCTCTCGGCCAGAGCACGTACTGTACAGCTAAATTCTGGCCAAGAGATTCGTGTCAGAGGTGGACAGCGTCGATCAGTCTCTGCTGTAGGCAACGGAGCAATCTGATTACCCAGGCAGGATCTCCTGACACTTCACTGTCAGGAGAGGCAGATCATGTGACTGAGAGCCCTACCAGTTGAGGAAGTTGCCGGTCACAACGGGGCAGTCAAAATGAGCAACATATGTCTAATACAGAATGTCGGAAACTCAGGAAAAGCAGAAAGCTTCATAAACCTCTTGTAGCATCCAACTTCTCTCACTAAACTCTTTTCAAAATACTGAATGCTTAAATAAGTAAATTAATATAGCACTTGACCAGTTAGTAAAAATATCATCAATCTAGAAACCAGGTTGAAAGATGCTTCATAAGATTGTTATCTCTTTTGAAAGGGGGGAATAGCCAAAGGGCTGTTATAATGGGAAAAGCCCTAGACCTGGAAGCAGGAGAGCCGGGATGCCCACCTGCTCTTCAACTAAGGAGCCGTGCAAGGGGGAGAGGCCTTTCCTCTCTCTGGGCCTCAGTTTCTGCTCAGAAGTCCCAGTCCCAGTCCAACTGCTCATTTTACCAAAGATTTTTTTTTCCAACAATGATATTCTCAGATCCTTCCTCATCTCTAATGACTGTCACTAATCTGAATGAACCTGAAGGGAAAAGTCAAATTGTTCTCCAGGAGGTTTGCATAGGAAGGAAGCAAAAAAGCTTCAGAAGGCTGAGCGGTGACAGGTATTTCAAAACACCAAAGTTAGACTGGGAAAGCTGGAAATGCAGAGGTGCCTCTGAGAAGCAGTAGGGCAACTGAAAGTACTTAGAGTAATTAGTGCTAAAAATTCACAGTCTTTCGGAGCACCATGTAAGCCCAGTAGGCAGAATCCAGGCTGCTGGGTTCTCTGCTCTTCCTTAGATCAAATGTGGAGAGGTAGAAAGCATGAAGCTTGAGTTGCAAGGAAAATGACAGGCAAATGAAGAGAACTAATTAACTTCAGCTTCATTCCCCAGATTGTAAAAGGCTGAGTGCACACAGCAAGCTGGCTGGGAAGCTGGGAAAGAGTGGGGTCTCTAGGCTTGCCCATTGACTCAGGGCTAATGTGTGGGACACCTCCCAAAATGACCACCCAGGTGTCTCCTTTTATAGCCAAAGCTTCCTTTGGAAAAAGGCCACTTTTTCAGGGCAAATATTCAACCTTCCTCCCCTAGCCTCTACTCTGTGCCCCTTCTCTTCTCATGGGCCTTACTAATGACCCTGATGGCCTCTTTTTCTCTTCTCTGAGCTCTGGCACCTTAAAAATGCAAGTATTGTCCAAGGGGATTGAGTTTCACAGGATGACAAAGGGAAAGGCTCAGGGTGAGCCCATCAGTCTGCACCCAGCTCTACCTGGGTGATCGTATAGAGGGGGCTTAAATATGTTGAATCTCATTTTCCTTGTCTGTAAAATGAGAGTTCTAATTCTGATCTCACTAGTTGGCTTAAGTATTACTGGGAACATGGTTGTCCTAAGTATTAATGGGAACTCAGCGCATAGCTATTACCATTATGTGACTGAGCACCCAACATTGTTTAGCCTTTTCCAGTACAACCAACCACAAAGGGCTGACACAGGGAACAAATGAAATATTGTATGTGAAAGTGCATAACAAAATATCTAGCACTGATTATGGCAATAGTATGTTTGCCAATTCTGTTATCATTATGAGTGACAGATTATGTCTGCTTCTGTATATACAGCCCAATTATATTCCTACTGTTTGGTATGCTATGGAGCAGTTATAAATGAGTGAAATACAAGGATGACAGAATTCTTTCTCTTTGGAAACCTTGCAGATAGACACCTACAAGCATTGGTTCTAGGCTCAGATGTTCCTGGATTAGGCACGGGTCTCTGTCAAATTTCTTCTTTCGTTTTCTTTACCTGCAAACCATGATCACAATTAAATTCACCTTACAGGGAATGGGAATTAAATGGAAGAGTGTAGATGAAGTGTTAACCTATCATCTGGCACAGAGTAAGCGGTCAATAAATGTGTGCTTGCATCAGATGCTCTGGGAAAGCCATGGCCCATGAGTCGCAACAAAGCTGATGAAGATGGTAACACATGCACAAAGAATAACGCTGTCGACTTGAGAGAATGCACGTTCTCTAAACTTAAAAACTTTTAGCTTTGATTCTATAAGGGAAAGGAATTTCCAGATTTAAAATTTTCCAGACCGGGTGTGGTGGCTGATGCCGCAATCCCAGCACTTTGAGAGGCCGAGGCGGGCATATCACCTGAGGTCAGGAGTTCGAGACCAGCCTGACCAACCTGGCAAAACCCCATCTCTACTAAAAATACAAAAATTAGCTGAGTGTGGTAGCAAATGCCTGTAATCCCAGATATTCAGGGGGCTGAGACAGGAGAATTGCTTGAACCCAGGAGGCAGAAGTTGTAGTGAGCTGAGATCACACCACTGCTCTCCGGCCTGGTTGACAGAGTGAGACTCTGTCTCAAAATAAGATAAAATGCTTCCGTTATGAGTTAGCTAGCAGCCTCATCTGCTTATTTGGGCCTAATTTTGAGGTATTTTTAAATAGTATTTAGTTCCTAATACATGACGAATGCAAAAGTAGTGAGAGCATTGAAAGTTGTGCAAATGAAAATTGAGAATTTTTCTATGAAAACTGAATAAAAATTACAAAGGTAACATGAGTGTGTGGCATGATCTTTTCAATAGTAAGAACATTCTTGAAGACAAAGAGTAAGTCTGTTGTGTTTAAAAAGGGGGGCAATGTGCACCAATGGCATTTAGCAAGAGATGAGCTGAAGTGAATGTCAGGCACTAAGCTAGACCTAGAGGTACAATGATGCACAAAAAAAGATGACCCTGCCCTTGTGGCATTGCAACGTAGTACAGGAAACAAATATTCCACAAGTAGTCATACAAAGGTTGTAGATGCTAAATGAAAGTTGTATAGTCTGATATGCGTGGGACACTGCGCATGTTGCCTGGGCAAACTTAGAAGTCCCTCCCCCTCTCCTGATGTATTCCTGTTGAATTCCTGCCAAGGGCTGAGGACATTGTCTTCACCTTTTGTGGGCTTGGAGATAGAAAAAGATGATGGTGGACACAGCAGAGGTAAGATGGAGAGAGGTGGAAAGACTCAAGATAGTTTGGAGGGAAAATCTCCAGGATTGGTTATGAACTGGTCCAGAGGCATGAGATGGTCAAGGACAATGCCTGGACACTCACACTGTACAAATGGGGAAAAGAAGTTGCCATTCACTGAACCAAGGAAGTCTGGGAAGATGTAGTTTTGAATGTTAAGAGTTACGTTTTGGATATTTTAAATTTTACATGCTTGTCAGGCATCCAATTAGAGATAGCAGGTGAACACCCTAGACAAGAGCTATTCATGCCTTCAGCCACCACGTTATACTGCAACTCAATCTGTAAATCAGGTAACGCACACCTTGAGCCTTCTATTTCAGAAACAGGGGTAGGTGTTTAAATAAAAAGACAGACCTCAGAAAAAGACACATTTGAATCCTTACCCAATTGTCCAATAGCTGTGTGACCTCTGAAGGACAATTGAGAAAATGCTTTTGCCTGTGTGAGCTTCACTAAAAAGTAAAGGTAACTTCTGTGTCACAGAGTTGCTTTGAGACTAAAAAGAACATTTTCTAATTGGTAGACACTATAGTTGAAATATTTTCCCTTTCACTTGTTCATTTCCCCTTCTCTCCTCTGTATCTCGGTTACTTGGTAATTAGGCTATAATGAATTAATATTAGACATGAATCAAAGATTACCAAAATTGTTCTGTAATGTTGAAAATTATTTGCTTTACCCCTAGTTCCTGACCATTGCATATACAGGTCTAGATTAACTGATCGATCAACTACCTACCTACCAAGGGTCCTCATCTTATTTTCACACAATGCAAAGATCTGAAAAACTTACAGCTGCCTGTAATTGTGATCTTTCCTCCCCTGTCATTTCGTTTCTTTCTTTCTTGGTCTGAGCATCTGGGGCAAAGGCAATATTTCCTCTCCCACCTATCTCTGGTTTCCAGCCTTCTACTTACCGAGTGCCACCCATCCTAGAACAGAACATCATTAAATGACTTCCCGCAGAAGGCAGCTGGAGTACTCAGCCTTTATGAGAGAGGACACATACCTTAGACACTTGAACGTGCTTTTCAATCAATATGCTCTGGGCAGCAGTCACTCAGACTCTGCCTAGAACCTGTAGAGCTCTTCGGGGCTGACCTCACTATATTTACCCAAGACTGCTAGACATCAGGGGGAGCAGGAGAGACACAGAAGGCCAAAAGAGAAGCTTTCTTTAAGCTATGCAAGTGGATCCAGAAATGCTGATTCTGTAAAGTGGCACTGGCATTTGGTACCATTGATCTGTGGCAAAAAGTCAGGGAATCTCTTTCTTTGTGTTCCTCTTTCACACATTCTGTAAATAATATCAGTACAGCCCTTATTTATTTCTCCATCCATTTATTCATTCCGCAAATATGCCTGGAGATAAATGGCTTGGTGTAATAAGAGAAACATCCTCAATCCTGCTTACCTGCTACAAGCAGGTGGCCATCACAACACCTATAGGGCAATGGTGCCTACCTAGCACAGTGACCAGGCTGTGGTAAGTACCCTATAAGTAATGGCTTATTGTTATAATTACTAAAGAGATGTACAAATTTATGAATAAATGAAAAGATGGACTAAAAATAGATGAATGAATGAACGAGAAAGAAGGATGCTCAGATGGTGTAGATAGGAAATGGGAATGAGGTGGACTTGGGGAAAGGTATATAAGCCTTCCCTCTCCCTCTATAGTGCTATAATTAATTTTCTTGGCTCTTCCTCTCCTAGAATTCACAGCCTATTTGGAGAGATAGTGGCTCCAAAATTTTTGAATCCACAACACATAGCCCACAGCTGGGTGTAGAGTGAGCAGAAAGAATGGAAACGACTCTGAGCTTTCGGCTCATTAGACACAAGTTGGAATCCCAGTTCTGCCTGTGAGAGCCTGGGCCAGTCCTTTGAGTTTGATGAATCTCCATTTTTTTCCACGAGGAGGGTGACAAGAGCTTATCTTACAGAATGGTCACAGAGTCCGGTGGGTACAAATGTGTGTCATAGTAACTTGCAGATCATCATGTACTATAGAAAGGCAAATTTGTTCAAAGAAATTATCAGGCTCAGGAATAAACAAACAGACAGCAAGCCAGATTCAATTCCAATCTACAATATTTCATCAGTGTCCACAAGACTAAGGAATCTTTGCAGACAATAATCCAATTTTCTGGAGTAGGAGCATAGCGAGGCTATTCTCTGTTTAATCCCTTCATTATTCTTAGTCTTGCAGGTATTCCTTGCTCCCTAGGCCCTCAGAGATTTTGCACTGCCGTGGTCCCCAAACACCATGCATGACTTGGGATTGCCTGGCAGCATCAAAAGCCCTGGGTGAGGACTGAGGAGAGAGAAGAAATTTTCATTTTCAAAGATGTATGGGATATTTTTGAAGCCTTGAAAAAAATAAATTTGGTGAGGTTCTAATTTTGGAAACCTTGAGAGAGACTGTGGCTGTTTATAAAAGAATTTCCCAGTGATTAGCCAGCACGGTGGGTAGCTACTGATACGCTCACCTTCACACTGCCTTCCCCCCAAACTTCACACTGCCTTCCCCCCGAACTCTCTAGTTTGCAAAACATTGTCTTGAAAACTAGTTGGGCTTGAGAGACATTGGCCTGGGTTCCGGGCTGACCTCACCATGTGGTCTCTTCATGAGTAAATGTGCAATCTCCCTGAGGTTTGCTGAAACACTCAACCTTGTGCTGAGGTTCTCTTGATGTGGGCATCCCCTCGCAGATGCCTGGTGGGTGTTAGCACTTCCTCGCTCTGCCCCAGCTGTGCCCACTTCCGATCCCTAAGATGTGTAAACATCAGGGGGCCTCATCTGTGAACACCCCACGGCCTTGACTCTCAGGCTGACAGCATGTCTTGAGAAAGGGAGCCTGCCTCCCCTCTCTTCCTAAAAGCCCAGGCCAGGTCAGTGCCAAGAATAGCCAGTATTTGTTGAAGAAGGACCTTCACACAGCCTGTGAGGGTGGCAGGCATAGGTGCAAAGGGAAAATTTCTCCTTCATCCTCTGAAGTTTCACTGATAAATCAACTCAGAAAGCCAGATTAATTGGAGAAAACACATACAAATGTATCTGACCTTAGTTTTAGGTGACACGGGAGCCCTCAGAATGAAGACCCAACCCCTCAATGAGGCAGGCGCAGCTTATAAAACATATTTAGGTTACAGAAAGAATGGGGGCATGGGAACTGGTCATACAGGTCATGGGAGTGGGAAGAAGAGGACTTCTGTTGAAGGACAGTAAATGGTTACTAGGGAGAATTTAATAGGCTTAAAGAACAGGCAATTATCTGGGACAAGCTCTTTTGGGTCCACAGAGCAGACAATGGTTTGTGACAAAAGTCTGTCCAGGTGTGTTGACAGATCTTAGCCTTCCTTCCTGCAATATGGGTTTAGTTCATGAAAACTCAGACAAAGGGCAGGAGGTGATTGTTTTCTTCATTGGTAGGTCTGGACTTTAGGCAGACAGGGAGCTTCAGGAATCCTACGCTTTGGGAGAGATGATAAGATGTGGGAAGGCCTGAAAGAGCGTAAAGCTCCTGTTTCAGTTCGGCATGTACAAAGCATCATATTTTGGGATATCGGTTTCGGAGCCCCAACACAGGCATCGCAGTCTTCACTGAAGAAGGAGGAGCAGAGGCTACTGCGCACAGTTCATCCCGGGGAATGAGAAGTTGAGCCCATCTCTGCCTCCAAGGCCCCTCAGCCCCTCCAGCTTTCATCTCCTGCTCTATTCTCAATGTGCTGGGCCACATTCTAGGTTCCGTCTTAGCCTGGAGAGCAAACGAGTAACAGACCCTGACTTTGACAAAGTTAACATCAATACAGATCGAAAAAAGTAACTAATCTCATAAATGAATATTTGCAAACTACTATGAGTTGATTTCATCTGAGCTTTGAATGTAGCCTTGAGTTGAAATCTGAAGGACAATTAGGAATTTCAGCAAAGAGTGAAAAAAAACAAACAAGCCTCGACTAAGAGAACCACATGGAGCGAGACCTTGAATTTGAAGGGGGAATGGCCCTTTTAAGGAAATGAAAGGCCAGTGAGGGAGTTTGTGTGAGGGAGAAACATCGAGATAAGCCTTTGAAGATTATTAAAGACCAGACCATGTAGGTCCATGGGGCCACTGTCCCAAGAGCAAGAAGCTGTTACAAGTTTTTAGGCATGAGAGTAATATAAACAGGTACACATTTTGAAAAGCTTCCATAGGCTGCTTTCTGGAAACACATTGGAGGAGGCCAAGAGGGTTACACAGGATGCCAGTTAAAAGGCTGTTATCCAAGTGAGAGGTGGCAGTCTCACTAGCAGCAAAGTCTGAGACCTGGATTCTGGTGCAAGTGAATTATGGGGGGAGTGCTTGCAGCAGAACCCTGCAGGGGAAAGAGGGAGACAGAAGGGGGAAGAAGCGTTATGGGAAGGCCTGACCTAAGCCTGATTTCTCAGTGAGTTCTGGAGCTGAGCTATATCACAGACTCTGTGCAGCCCAGAGGTGAGGGGCTCAGGCAGTCTGTAGCCCAGAATGTCTGTGGGGGTGGGAGTGGGGAACCCAACCTCTCAGACATCACCAAGCCCTGTGGCTCCTGTCAGTCAAAGGCAATCCTCTCAAAAAGGATTAAAACATGAGTAGTTAGCAATCACCTTGCAGCAGCAGAAGGAGGAGACAGGGAGACACTCTGCCTCTCTGACCCTGTCTCTCTGTCCCTCTCTGTGTCCGTCTTTCTCTGTCTCTCTCTCCCTGGCCCTGACAGTATCCACTACACTCCAATCACGGTTCCAAGTGGCAATGTTGTTTGGATCAATGAATCAGACCTAACATAGTACTCTATGTTACTAAGTAGAAACCAATGCCGATGATATTAAATAAGTAACCATACAGAAGCTTATGTGGCTAATGGCTTTTTAAAGGTATTATTTCCTCCAAACGCCAGAACAGAGGGAGAAAAGGGCAAGTTTGTTGAGGCTCTACAGTCCTGGTGCAGGGCCAGGCTTTGAGGTGTGTGGGATGTGCTTCCTGTTCTGCACAAAGGTGGCAATTGTGTTCCAACACCTGGGACACCTTCCAGCTCCACAGTCCTGTAGGTAGTCCTGGCCCTCAGGGAGGTGCCTATAAAACTCACAGTTTTCATCGAGTAAAATGAACCCATTCTCTGTGGATATCAAGTTTCCTGCCAACAGCTTCAAAGAAAAAGGAAAGTTTAAGTCTTTTGGAAAGACTTAAAGGGAAAGCTGCCCTGGACACCCCTTTGACCTCTTGCCGATGTAGTAAATTGCTTGGGTGAAGTTTACAGCCGCTGGCTCTATCATGAGAACCAGATTCTAGAGCTAGTCTATGGATGAAATGTGGCACAAAATCTCTCCCTGTTTTACAGGTCAAGAAACTGAGGTAGGGAGACATTGAGCAGTCTGCTCAAAGAACACAAAGGTAGTGAGAGGCAGAACCAGGAGTGACGCATAAGGCACGTGGCATGACACTCCACGTCAGACATTAAAACACATATCCGCAACTGTGAATTTGGGAAATTGTTAAAACACGTTATGACAGTGACATTACAAACTGTAATGCAGTCATCAAATATGATTTCATCGAGGTACATCTCATAATGCATATATCCTAGTGCATATATTTTTTTACCAAAAAATTAGTATTTACATATATGTGTGCCATAAACCAGAATATATCAACGTTTGTATTATACGATTTTTATTTTCCTGTTTTTTTCTTGTAATTTTCTCAATTTTCTCCGTGTGTTAATTTTGTAATAAAAATATTCTATAAATATAAACTTAAAAACTAAATTTCAAGAAAGAAAGGAAAGGGAAAAGTGAGGAGGGAGAAGCTGACTTTCTCCAGTTGTCTTACGGGACAGAAAGAATTTGGTGTGAATAAATGACATTCAAGAGAATCAGAGGAAAGGCAGATGGGTTGATGTGGGTCAGTGAAATAAAAAGAAGCAAGAGAAGGAGAGCATGAATGAGAAACAAAAAGGGGAGAGAGGAACTGTCTGTCTAAAATCCAGGCATCCTGGAGACAAAAACTGCTCAGATCATTGCCCTCAGAGCAAACCTCACTTCACAGATGTAGCAATGGGATGCAGGGTTCTGAGGCCACTTCCCCAGCTCTGCGGGGACTGAGGCAGAGCTGTACTGGGCAGGTGGACACTGCACAGCGGACAAGGCATGAGCCCCGGCCAGGGAGACCTGGGTTTGAAGTCAGCACCACCTCCAACTAGTCAAAGTGCACTAGTGAAGGATGTCCCCCAATATTCAGCCTCTACAGCTGAAAGGTGGGAATCATTTCCACACACAAACGCTTCTGTGAAGGTTAAATTAAAAGAATAGTTGAAATGAATGTGCCCACTACAGAGAAGGTCATAATACATTGGCTTCCTTCCCTAGCCTAGAGAATTCCTTCCCCATATGAGAACCCTCAGCTTTGAGCTACATTGGCCTCAGATGCATCAGTAGGCGTTTGATTGGTAACGGAACTAGTTTCTGCTTTCTGACTCTCTGTCTCTCCCTGTCTATCTCTGCCTCTGTCTCTGTCACTCTCTGTCTCTCTTTATTTCCTGCTGTCTCTGTTTCTCTGCCTCTCCCTATCTCTGCCTGTCTGTCTCTGTCACTCTGTCTCTCTGTTGCTCTATCTCTGTTTCTCTTTCTCTGTTTTAATCTCTGTCTCTGCCTCTCTCTACCTCTGTGTCTCTTTATCTTTCTGACCTTGTCTCTCTGTATCTCTCTGTGTCTGTCCTTCTCTGTCTCTCTCTCCCTCTTACGCACAAGCACATGCACCTGCACACGCCTGTAGTACAATAACCATCTGGCACTCTTTATTCCCAGAGTCTACTGATGGTCTCACTGGGTCTAAGGGGACCAGTCTATTGGAAAGAGAGCAACGAGACCAGAAGGGCCAAGCTCAGGGCAGAGGCAGTGAGAAAAGCAAACACAAATTGTTGAAATAACCTCCCCGTGGTGTCAGCCTGTCATGTTTGCCCCCTCTCTCTGCCTTTGTACACCAAACACCTCCCTCTGCAGAGTGGAGGACAGCTCTGCTTTCAATTACATCAGTTAATGTTTCCCTGTCACAGCAATGCTCAAATCTTGCCAGCCATCCACAGGGCCTGGTGGATTGGTCTGTTAAAATCCTGCGTGGCTTTACAGCACCATGGGCAAGAGATCTTCCTATCAAAGGCATCTCTGAGCTAATGCTGCTGTGATCTTGGCGTACATGCAGCTTTAGGCATGAAAGATAGGTTCACATTCACAATAGCATGGTGGTTATTATTCTACTGCCCAGTAAAACTATGTCATTTGTCCTTGGAAACTACCAAGAAAGACATCCCAGACTCTTGTCTCTGAAATCAGTGAAATAGAATCGAGAAAACGTTAAGTCCAACATGAGTTTCCACCCATGAGTTTAGAGATGTTGGGCCGGTCATGTCCCTCTGTAAGTCTATTTCTCACAGCCATAACACAAAAAGTTTGGACAGAATCACCATTTCCCAAGGTGTGTTCCTCCAAATGCTAGTCATCAAGATTCTGCAAAAGAATAAGTTGTTTCATAACCAAATACTATGGGAAGCAGCTCAAACTCTCTTGAGTTTCATGATGCTTGTTGGCGTATTAAAGATCCTGAGAAGTCCTGCAGGAAGTATGCCTGTTGTATTTGCTATCAAATAAGTTTAAAAAAAAAAACAAAAAAAAAAACGTCCGGGCGAGGTGGCTCACGCCTATAATCCCAGCACTTTGGGAGGCCGAGGCAGGCAGATCACAAGGTCAGAAGATCAAGACCATCCTGGCTAACACGGTGAAATCCCATCTCTATTAAAAATACAAAAAATTAGCTGGGCATGGTGGCGGGCGCCTATAGTCCCAGCTACTTGGGAGGCTGAGGTAGGAGAATGGCGTGAACCCTGGAGGCAGAGCTTGCAGTGAGCTGAGATGGCACCACTGCACTCCAGCCTGGGCAACAGAGTGAGACTCTGTCTCAAAAAAAAAAAAAAAAAAAAAAACTACTGGACACAAATCTTTGTGGAATATCTACTCTTTAACATGGCTTGAGGTTATCTTGCTTATCTTCATGGAATATCTACTGTTTAACGTGATTTGAGGTGAAGGTTCAGCAAAGCACACCAGTGCTTACCTGTTCCAGCATCTGCATTCCTCCAGCTCATATGCTGTGGATTGTTTAGATTGTGTAAAACTAAACCACTCAGGCTATTTGCTTTTCCACCTAGAGATGGAGAAACTAAAAAGTGTTCTTTTCAGAAAATTCTAGGTTGTTGCAATCACTGGGACAGCATCATTTCACAGGAATGTATGTTTTACGTTTCACGTTAAACACGTACCTTGATGCATGTAACATTTAACATGTTTTCTTCCTTTCTTCACTTGTCTACACTTCTTATCTTTCTTCAATCATGCACATTTCTTACCCTTTAAGAGAAGGCATCACTGTCCTGACTCGGAGTTCCACGGAAGGTTTTCTAGGGTTGGGTTCTCCTTCTGTAGCAACTGTATTTTTCATTATCTGAGCATTTTTCACACTGAACTGAAATTGCTTATTTGCCTATTTCCCTTTTAAACAAGGAGTCCCTACAGATCAGGGCACAAACTTTTAAGTATTTTATCACCTGTGTGGTTAACACTTAATATCTAAAACTTACTTTAGATATTGTTTATATACCTAATTCATTTAAATATTATGTCAGGCACCATCTTATGTAATCCTCTCAATTATCCAATGAAGTAGAAGTTGGCCCCTCACCTGATTTATTGATGAGGAATTGGAGGCTTAGAAACATGTACTGGCATTCCCTAAGCTTTAGAGGCTGCATATCTACAAGGTTAGGGGCTGAAGTATGAACCCAGACAGTCAGATTCCAGAACTCTTACTCTGGCCACCATATTATATTACCCAGAGGAACTGAGGAGATGCTCAACAAACATTTGTTGAAAGAGAAATATATGAGGCTTTATTAAAAGAGCATCCTATAAGACGGCTGCTTCTCTGATTTTACATACTCTGAATCTTGGAGCGAATGGTCCATCAACCCTCTCCAACACAGGTATCCATCTCGAAAAACCTAGAGAGGGATTTGTTAAGTCAGGAGTTCATGAAGCCGATCAATGACTTAACTGAGTAACGGAAGATTCATTTTCCGGAATAAGAACTGTAGGTAATGCAGATTTTTAATTAATATTTAACAGTTTTATTGAGGTATAATTTACTGCTATGGACTGAATATTAGTGTTTCCCCCAAGTTGGCGTATCGAAGCCCTAGTTAATCCCCAATGTGATAGTATTTAGAGGTGGGGCCTTTGGGACATAAATGGGTTCAGATGAGGTCATGGGGGTGAAACCCCTACGAAGAAATCAGTGCCCTTGTAAGGGATGAAGGGACCAGAGCTCCCTCTCTCAGCCAAGTGAAGACACAGTAAGGAAGCAGCTGATTGTAAGCCAGGAAGGGAGCACTCACCAAGACCTTGACCATGCTGGCACCCTGATCTTGGACTTCCAGCCACCAGAACTGTGAGAAATAAATATTTATTATTCAAACCACCCAGTCCATGCTATTTGGTTACAGCAGCCCAAGCTGACTAAGATATTTTCATAATAAAAATCATTGTTATATACTCAAAATGGGCGAATTTCATAGTATAAATTTTATATGCATTTGTACTGTTGTTCCTTCCACCAAACCATGACAACAAGTTTTAATACCAAAATTATGTTCTTTCTTGACAAAGAACTGGTGAAAACTTCCAGATGGTGTGGGTGCCCCCTTTCTGTCCTATACTGTTTCAACCAAGGTTGGGCAAAGACCTTCTTTCCTTGGTCAGTTCTTTCATGCCTGTATTGCAGTTAGCCATGAGTTGTTGTAGCCTGTCACATCCCCTCATGAATTGTAAGCTCTCAGAGGAAAATGATATTTCTTTTACATTTTTAAATGAACCCAAGAATAAACAAAGTGACATACTTGTCTGGAGAAAACATAAGGCTTGAAATCAGGTGACACAAGTTTGCCTCCCAGCGTCCCTCCTTTAAAACTATATGACCACAAGCCTCAATTTCCCCATCAGTATAATGGGAATGATACCATTATAACCCCGGGTTCCTGGCTGGCTATGCCCTTAACAATCTATATGGTATTTACCAAATAAAGGGGTAGAGAGTGCAAAGACTTTTAAATATTTTCTACTCCTTGAAATCTTTGATGCCTGGATTTTAAGAACTCAAATTTCCAAACAAAACTTTTTTCTTAGTCTCTAAGCAGCCGTTGTTCCCAAACCACTTGCTTTTATGACCTAGACTGCAAATAACAAGTCCTGTTTTGCTCAGATGAAAGAGTGATTTGAGAACCATTTAACGGTGTACATTTTCTCAGCATCGCAATCACAGAAATACCTGGGCTAAATGGCGCAGTGCTGATCCACTGTGAAAATTTGTGGAGTGTTCAATTACCCTTAGAAGTGTTCATTTCTTACCTGTGGAGCCCCAGAGTCTAATCACAGGACAATAGGCTGCAGCTGGAAAATTTTTCACAGCACACAAAGAAAGTTCACAGAGAAGCCACAGGCCCCAGACCCCACCTGGAAAGTGAATTGTCCTGCATTTTACAGCACACGCATCATCCTTTTCTTGACAGTGTGTTCCTAATGTCGTCCTGGAGGGACAGAATAATAAATAATAACAATAAATCTGACATTGGCTTATCAAATCTAAGGGCAGAATTAATTCAAGGGCTACAGATTCCAATGACTAGCATTTGTGGATCTTAACTGGATCTGATTGGATTCAGACACATGTCACATTTCTGGCCCCAAGTCCATCGAAGATCATGCTCTTGACTCAAAGGACACCCACTGGACCCCAAAATGGAAAGACCTCCAATGACACTTAGTTTTCTTGGATTGAATGATAGACTTCTTCATGTATTCCTTATCCCACAAACATTTAATACATGTCAACTATCTTCCAGTAACTCTGCTTGGGGCTGCAATTAGAAGACAAATAAAATACAGTCCCTGGCCTCAAGAATCTCCCTGTCTGAGGTGTCCTGTTGCCATTCTGCCCTCTCCAGGAAGACGCTTCTATCGCATTTCAAGGACTTACTGTGGAAAAACGTCCTGGGCTTTGAGCCAAAAAGAAGTGTCTGGCCTGCAGCGGCCACTTACCTCTTGGTGACTGAGGTACTGAGGTAGGGCTTTTTGGTTTCTTGTTTTTTTTTGTTTTTGAGACGGAGTCTCGCTCTGTCACCCAGGCGCGATCTCGGCTCACTGCAAGCTCTGTCTCCCGGGTTCACGCCATTCTCCTGCCTCAGCCTCCTGAGCAGCTGGGACTACAGGCGCCCACCACCACGCCCGGCTAATATTTTTTTTTTTTTTTTTGTATTTTTAGTAGAGACGGGGTTTCACCGTGTTAGGCAGGATTGTCTTGATCTCCTGACCTCGTGATCTGCCCGCCTCAGCCTCCCAAAGTGCTGGGATTACAGGCGTGAGCCACCGCGCCCAGCCTGAGGTAGGGTTTTTCCCCTCCTGAGCCTCAGTTTCTTCATCTGTAAAATGGCAGGCATGCAAGCCAGCAGTTCCATCACTGTACTGTCAACATTATAAGAGCGGTAAGCACAGAGCGCCAGGAGAATTAGGAGCCACAGGACAGGTGCAGGCAGGCACCACAGGCTAAAGAAGGCAGAACTGAGTCTCGGTTTTGAGAGCAGAGTAAGAACGAACTGCCTCTGGAAGTGTTGGGGAGCTCTGCAGCCTAGGCATGAGAAACCTTATGGATATGAGATGCTGCATGCCCTGGGAGGAATGAAAGGCACCTTTAGAGAAAAATGCAAGGGGATGGGACAGCTTGGTTAGAGGGAGTCCTACTGAGTGGCTCAGATAAAATCAGTGACAATTGTTTGACAGTTAAGTCAGTGCCTGAGTGAGGTGACTTTGGGATAGGTGGGTTTCTGGCATTGATGTTGACGTGGATACCCTGGGTGACAAAACCTCTCTGAAAAGGACAAAGCAATGGGTTCCAAATGAAGCAACAGCCTCCTAGTAAAATGGTGCATCTCGGGAACGAAGTTAGTTATGGCTAATACCGATCATGTGACTGGAGTGTACAGCTTCCTGTTCCAGATCCAAATCCTTCATTTTCACAATGAGGAGCTGTGAGTGCTTAGGCTCTGGGGAAAGGGAGGAGCATGCGTCTAAGAGGAGACACATGCTCAGTTCTCTCCCCTTTTCTTGATACGCAGAATTTCTCACTTGGCCGTGAAGGGCAGAGAAAGGAAGGGACTGTCCAGGCTACAGATTTCTCACATTCTTGTGTGAAAAGAAAACAGGGGTTGGTGATCGAGGTTCCCTCTTTCTGTACCATTGAAACCCACTAGTGAATATTAAGACAGAATATTGTGGGAAAACGCCCTGGGCTTTGAGCCAAGCAGAAGAGTCTGGCCTGTAGCAGCCACTTACCTGTTGGTGACTGGGGTG
The DNA here is from genome assembly GCF_006542625.1 of Nomascus leucogenys. Lineage (NCBI taxonomy): Eukaryota > Metazoa > Chordata > Mammalia > Primates > Hylobatidae > Nomascus > Nomascus leucogenys. Next base: position 74,429,895 of record NC_044400.1, read on the forward strand.
GGGTTTTTACCCTCTTTAGCCTCAGTTTCTTCATCTGTAAAATAGAAATAGGAATGCCAGCTCCACACAATACTGGAAAGCCTACTTGAGAGTCTGCCTGGATCACACAGCACACCATGCTGACCAGCTTTCTATTTGTTGCTGTTTGTTCAATTCTGTCTTTTGTAGATCAGAGAGATCTATTCCAACCCATTCATTTGCTAAATGTCGCTTTTCCTTTCCCTTTTATTTATTTTCCTTTTTTTTCTTTTTCCACCCCAACCCCTCCTGCACACATAAACACACCTATGTTTCCTGCAGAAATGAAGCTAATTCCAACACTTAATTAGTGAAGTCATTGCCACACAGAGAGCAGCCAAGGTGCTTTGAGAGGGATAGTAGCTCATAACATTTCATTTTATTCTGAACAAGGTTAACCACATCATTATTACCAAAACACAGTCCCAAAGGCTCCATCTGTCTCCCATTGATGTCTATTCATGGTTTGCTGGCAGCAGTTTAAGGAGTCTGACCGGTTTAAAAACACAAAGCTCCTGAAACCAGAGTGAGTTTATTTTCCTGGCAGGTGATTACAATGCTTAGCTCTAATTTAGCATGAAAAGCCTCCAGCGATTGCCTTTGGAGATAGCTAGGCATTGTTAGCTTGAATTACAGCACTTGGTCCATGGGCGTTCTCCTACCTGCGCAGAAGGACTAATGTGTTATCAAGTTTCAGCGGAACTGAGCAAATGGCATTGTAGAACACAGAGCTACTCACAGATTTTCTGTGGTCAAAGACAGAGCCTGAGACACTCCTTGATGATTGATCAAGGCTAAAAGAATGCTGGCAACATGTACTTTTCCCCTGAAACTTCTTTTACATATAAATTTATTTAGGTATACAATATGGTTTGGATCTGTGCCTTCACCCAAATCTCAGGTCCAATTGTAATACCCAGTGTTGGAAGTGTGGCCTGGTAGAAGGTGATTGGATCCAGAGGCTAGAGTCCTCATGAATGAGTTAGCACCATCCCCTTGGTGCTGTTCTCGTAACAGTGACTGAGTGAGTTATTTTGAGATATGATTGTTTAAAAGTGTAGAGCACCTTCCCTCTTTCTTTCCTGCTCCTGCTTCTGCCATGTAAGATGTGCCTGCTTCTGCTTCACTTTCTGCCACGATTGTAAGTTTCCTGAGGCCTCCCCAGAAGCAGAAGCAGCTATGCTTCCTGTACAGCCTGCAGAACCGTGAGCCAATTAAACCTCATTTCTTTATAAATTACCCAGTCTAAGGTATTTCTTTATAGCAGTGCGAGAATAAACTAAAACAGCATATTTTACATGTCATATAATTTACCCATTTTAAAGTATACTATTCAGTGATTTTTTAGTAAATTCACCAACTAGTGTAACTCTCACTATAAATCAGTTTTGGAAGATTTCCATCAACCTAATAAGATTTCTTATCCCCATTTACGGTTGATCCCAGTCCCCCACCCCCACCCACTTCCCCAGGCAACTACTAATCTACTTTCTTCTATACAGATTTGCCTTTTCTGGATTATTTCACATAAATGGAATCAGTCAATGGGTGATCTCTTGTGTCTGGCTTCTTTCACTTATCATGACATTTTTGAGGTTAGTTGATGTAGCGTAACAGTTTATCCATTTTTATTGCTAAGTAATATTCCATTGCATGATTATACATTTTGTCTATCTACTCACCAATTTATAGGCATTTGGTTTGTTTTCCATCTGAGGCTTTTATGGATAATACTACTAAGAATGTTCGTGTGTAAGTCTTTGGGTGGACATACATTTTTATTTCTCTTTGGTAGATACCTAAGAGTGGTATTACTGGGTCATATGTTCAACTTTTTAAGAAACCATCTCCAGAATCTTGATTCTTTTGTAGAAGCTCATTTCCTCTTTGCTTCCCAACTAAAACACTAGTGATTCAGATGTAAGGAACATACCTCCACATCTCTCCCTACAGCCCAGTATGAAAATCAAAAACAAAAGCAAACAAAGCTGTTTTTTCTCTCCTGATTACACTCATAGTAGAAAAGTGCAGAGTTGGAACCACAAAATGAGCCTGCCAAAGAAGTAACAAACTCTTTTTCCCTCTTTTTCAGTCTTTTCTGGCTATATGGTAAAAGTGAAACAAAATAACAGTAGAGATACTGAAAATCAAACCATAAGCTTCAAAAGTCTGGCTTGGCTCATTCACTAGCTAAAGCCTTTATTTTTAATGTTCTGAGCAAAGATTGACTATTATTTAATTGCCATTTAATTTACCAGAGAGTTTTGCATAACTACCAAGTGCCTAGTACAGAAAATGATGGAAGTAGAAATTTCCAATGAGAAGCTCATAGTCCCACTGGTGAGAAATCCATACCTTACAATTGCATATCACATGGTAGTTCGTAAGGGGATTTTGGATTTTTCTCCCCTTTTGCACACATCAATCCTGTTAACAAAGATTTTTTTAGGGGGAGAAGAGAAAAGGAATATTGAACTTGAATCACCTCCAGTTTTATATCTCCAGCTATAAACAATAGATGCTGGGGAGTTGAACTTGGAGAACAGATAAACAAATACTGAAGACATTAGCATATTAAGCAAGGGATAAGGAGGTTCCTTCATTTATATATGTATGCATTGGGATGGGGAGGGTAGGAAAGAGAGGGAGGGGAGGAAGGTCTATGGGATTTTTGTTTCTTTTGTGTTGCTATTCTTGAAAGGATAGTAGCATTAACTTATATTGTGCACTCACTCTCATAGCACAACTAAGACACTATTAGTGTTCCCACTTCAAAGATAAGAAGCATGTGGATCAGAGCAGTAAAATCATTGTTAGGCCAGAAGCCCAGAGTTTCATCCTAGGTGTGCCATGTACTAGCTATTTTTGACCCCCAAGCTGAGTTCGTTCTACCACAGGACACTATAAATGGCAATGCTTTAAGGTGGGTTAGCCAGTGGTGTTCTGGTAAATTTTAGTAAATGTTGAACAATTCTCTAGAAAAAAAAAGTGTATATATACATATATATGTATATACACACACAACTTTATTATAAATGTTACTGGTATAAAAGTTGTATAGTACATAATTTATAAATAATAATGAAATATGCAGTACTCTTCGTTATAAATTCCATATAGTCAGTTGCTTCTTATAGAATGATTTCATTGATTTTTGCTGAACTCTCATGTCTTTAGCAAATCTATGGTTGCAATTGACAAATGAGTATAGTTTAACATCAGTATTGGTTGCTATTTTCCTTTGTATTAATGAGTAAAACAAAAGTGGAACAACAAAGAAATATGAGAACTTTACTTGTTCTTCAGAGATGTAGGCAGCTTCTTTGTTGAATCAGATAATAGTTTTCAATATTGGAAGAATATGTCCTGTTTTGTGCTATTCGCAATGTTATAGAAATTGACACAGCATACTGTTAAGTTAAATCTGCTTTATTAACATTTCCTCCATTATCTTCTTAAGTCTAATGTGTCAACAAAGCAGTAAACTAAACCCTGATTTGTAGCATGTGCCAATTTCTGTAGTGTAAATACTCCCACTATGGCCAACGTCCAGCTGCAAATATGACTCACTAAATTGAGGGTGGTGAAGAGATGAACAGTAGCACATTTCCACCATTCAGATAAAATAGATGTACATAACATCAAGACCATAGGTAATAGCAAAATGTAGTAAAATAATTAGAAAGTGATTAAGTGATGTATTTTGTATATTCATTATCTTTGCTTTTAGTCTACTTTTGTCAATTACAATTTTATATAATTTAATTTTTAATAATGACTGTTTAACAACTGGTGTGCAAAATTCCTGAAACTTCAATTCAGAAATCAGCTCTGCTGGGGAGCATAAGCCAGCTTCAGCACACCACTGATAACTCAATATTCCCTCTGCTCTTCTTCATGCAGGTCTGACATTGAATGCCTCCTTTGTTACCGACTTTCTGTGAAAATGTTTCAGGCTTTACCAGAACACTACCATTGACTAGTTGACCTTGGAAAAATATTTGACTTTAGAGAGTCATTTCACTATTTGTAAATCAAGGTTATTTTACCTTCATCATAGCACCACTGTAAAGATAGGGAAAGTAACCAGGACTGTGACAAGACAGCATACTTGCTCAGAAACTATGAGCTCGCATCCTCATCTGCCCCTCAAAAGTCCTGGGGTCTATACCTGGAGCAGGTGCATGGAGAACTCTACTGGCTCTTCTTTGCTCTTCTTTTTCATTTTTTTCTTTCCTGTTGTTTTGTTTTGTTTTGTTTTTTGAGACAGTCTTACTCCGCTGCCCAGGCTTGAGTGCAGTGACACGACCTCTGCTCACTGCAGCCTCCGCCTCCCAGATTCAAGCTATTCTCTTTCTTCCTTCCTCCCTCCTTCAAGCGATTCTCCTTCCTCCTTCCAATCCCAAGTAGCTGGGATTATAGGCATGTGCCACCATGCCTGGCTAATTTGTGTATTTTTTAATAGAGACAGGGTTTTGCCATGTTGGCCTGGCTGGTTTTGAACTCCTGGCCTCAGGTGATCTGCCCGTCTTGGCCTCCCAAAGTGCTGGGATTACAGGCATGAGCCACCGTGCCCAGCCTCTTTCTTGTTTTTTAAGAAAGAGTCTCACCCTGTTGCCCAGGCTGGAGTGAAGTGACACAAACTCGGGTCACTGCTGACCTCCACCTTCTGGGTCCAAGCAATGCTCCTGCTTCAGTCACCTGAGTGACTGGGATTACAAGTATGCACCACCACGTGTGACTAATTCTTGTATTTTTAGTAGAGATGGGGTTTCGCCATGTTGGCCCGGCTGGTCTCGAACACCTGGCCTCAAGTGATCTTCCCTCCTTAGACCTCCCAAAGTGCTGGGATTACAGGTGTGAGCCACCACACCCAGCCCCTTCTTTGCTCTTCTAATCTCTGTTATTAGTGCACCCAGAACTGATAGCGACCAGATGACCTCTGTGATTAGGAGAGTGGGTACTCATAGGAAACAATCACAACAAGGCTCTTTATGTATTGATTTTTTGATCCTTACAACAATTCTGTGACATGCTGCCATCAACTGTATTGCAGATAAGAGAAATAAATCCCAGAGGGATCACATCAACTTCCTCCAACTTGAATGTGCACACAGATCCCATGGCCTCTTATTACAGTGCAGATTTCGGTTCAGTGGGGCTGGGGTGGTGTCTGGGATTCTGCCTGCCTAACCGGCCCTTGGGAGATGCTGCTGGTCTGGGGACCACATTTTGACTAGCAAGAAATGGGAATTCTCAGGCTGAAAAACAGATATGGCCAGTTAGCCAATTCCAAATCCCACACTCTTAATGTCCATGATGTTCACCCTTCTGGGAGAGCCTAAGTCTACGCAGGAGAGTTCCTAGACAAACAAGGGCATCATAGATATCTGTAGAACCAAGGAAGAAAACTCAGCCTTCCTTAAGGGAACCAGGACTCCATGTGGATAAATCTAACATATCTAGGTCACCTGGCATCTCTGTAATGACATTGTTTACTGTTATTTCAGCCACTCATCAATGTGCTAGTTACCATACACACAAGATGTCTAACATCCCACAGAAATTTCCTACCAGCAGGCTCCATGCAGACATCTCACCCAGACATCTGCCAGGGGAGGAAAATTTAATCACTACATTTACTGGAGTTTGAGCCAGAAGACTCTCAGAGCCCAAATAATCTAAATTCCTATATTACAGCTGGAGAAATTTCAGTGTGGAGAGGGCAGGCACACTATGAGTCCAAGGTTGCTCTCTCAATCTCCAGTTAGCATGGTGGTTGCCACTGAGGGTGGCCTGGGCATTCAGGGTCCTTGGTCAGCACCTGGCTCTCTGCTTCCTCTGGAATCCCAAGCACATGCTCCAGGTGAGACAGAACCTGTCCTGCAGACTGTCAAAGACAAAGCCACAGAGTCAGATGAACTATGCAGGATGGAACAAGGGAAAACATGCAAAGTTGGCTTGCTTTTTTAATGGTTTCCAAGACAGCAGACATTCAGGAGAGATTAATTCTGTGGGTGAAGTCTCAGCTATTACAAAGAGAGTAACACCTCCCCTGCTCCCATCCTGTTCCATCTCCTGCCAGGGTTGTGGCAATAGCTTCCCAAAGGGTCTCTCTGCTTACACTTTATCCCTCAATGACGTACCTGTTCTCCAGCCAGAAGACAGAGAGATCCTACTGAGTCATAATTGTTATCTTTGTTTTCCTCTGTCTGAGACCCTGACATGGCTTCATAGTCATGGCCTAAGACTAGTGCCTCTTAGTGACTACAGACAGAATCTTGCCACATCTGCCTTGATTCTCCCAAAAGGCTCTTGGACCATCTTCCACATCCATCCCTGCAGGCATTCCAGTTCAGCCACGTGGACCTCATTACCTTGATTCAACTACTTAGCCACACTCCTGCCTTTGAACTTTTCCTGCAGATACCCCACAGCTGATGTGCCCAGTGCCTTTTCCCTGTTCCCATCTTTCCAGCGAGGCTCACCTTGACCACCCCAAGGCCTATTCATACCCACCTGCCCACCCCACCCAGCACTCTGATTCCCCCACCTGCTCTACAGTCCTTCCAGAGCACCTTATCACCTGCTAACATGCTATACCCATTCCTGAGTCATTCCGTTTACTGTTATTGTTGTCCTTCTCTGTTCCATGGACAGAGATCCTGTTCTGCTTTGTTCCATAGGAATTAGCCATCTTCTTTATTTTGTTCACTGATATATCTTGAGCACTGAGAGTAATTCTCGGCCCACACTGAGCACTAAGAAAAAAATAAATGTGTTGTTGAATTCATTTTGGTAAAAATTTCTAGCCTAAATACTTATTGAGGACTTGTTCTATTCCAAGCATGGTTGTAAGCATTTTGCATGCATCATCTCATTTAATTCTTACAATATTCTCAACATGTAGCAAAGCCTAAACACCCTCGGTGCCAAATGCTGCTATTAAACAGTCCCTGGGGAACAGAGATGAGCTATAATGATTGACTCCAACCCTGGCTTCCTGGGTTTGATTATCTTTTGATAAGTGCTTTGAAAACCCATGTCTACAGACAACATGATAAGATAGATCTGCTGCACCCCAGAGCTCATCAGCGTGGGAAAGCAACTGTGTACCAAGGGCACCAGATAAGCCCTGGGGTAAATCTAGGATTCCAGCCACTCTCCATTTCCATGAAACCCAGCATGATGCAACAGAAAGAAACAGTCTTTGGGTCAGATAGGCCTGATACTGAATGCCATTCAGGCGTTTACTGCTGTGCAGCTGCAAACAACATACTTTGCCTCCCTGGGCTTTTCCTCCCCATCTGTAAAGCAGAAATATGGCTTAACCTGAAATGTTGTCAACAGGAATAATTGAGAAAAGTGGCCGACACTCTCAGCAAGACACTCTGCAGGTGGGATCTTTCACAGGCCAATGTGTCCATTGCCTTTTGGGGAATGACTTCAAACTCAGGTTTCTTTCTCAGGACCATGATGTTGGGCAGACCTTGTACTAAAGCTCCGTTCTGTCACTTCACACCAATCTGTATTGAACTCTTCCTGTGGGCAGGGCCCCATTCTAAGAGCTGGGAATATGGAAATAAAATAAATGTCATTTTTTTTCACTGAGAGATGTGGGTAGGTTTCTTCAGCTCTCTCAACACTCGGTTACTGAGAGGATCAAATGAGAGATGGGTCTGGAACAAGAAAGCTTGCATCCAATGTTCACCTATGCACCTTTTCATTGTAGACATTGTGGGAATAGTGGCTGTGACATGCAGCGTTTACTGTTTACAGACAGAGATTTGGCCAATTGTTCACGAGGGCTGCTCTTTGGGAGCAGAATGGGGGCTGTAGGGAGAGAGTGGATTGTCAGGGACCAGACCATGGAGGGCCAGTGAGCCATGTTCCAAAGATGGACCGTGACTACCGGCAGGAGGAATGCCAGATTTTACAATGAGGATCCTGGCCGCAACACAGTGAATGGATTGGAGGAAGTGAGAAGTGGAGGGAAGGAAGGGGAGAGGGTGCTGGAGATTCTCAGAGGATGCAAGGCAGGAGCCACCCCCAGGAGAGGCACGTCACTGGGTCTCACTCTCTCTTCTCATTTCCCTCCCCTACCTTGTTTTCCCTTCTTTTTCGTGGACCTACTGGGATCATAAAGTATGGCACCAGGAGATAGAGGAAAGGCTATTTTCCTGGGGGGGCTCCTTCTCTAGAAGCCCCTCTGGCACTCACGGGAGGCCCCTCCCGACTTTCCTGCAGACTGCAGAAGAAGGTCTGTTACATCTTTTTTTTTTTTTTGAGACTTAGTCTCCCTCTGTTGCCCAGGCTGGAGTGCAGTGACATGATTTCAGCCCACTGCAACCTCCACCTCCCAGGTTCAGGTGATTCTCATGCCTCGGCCTTCTGAATAGCTGGGATTACAGGCACCCGCCACCATGCCCAGCTAATTTTTGTGTTGTTTGTTTGTTTGTCTGTTTTTGAGATGGAGCCTTGCTCTGTCACCAGGCTGGAGTGCAGTAGTGCGATCTTGGCTCACTGCAACCTCTGCCTCCTGGGCTCAAGCGATTCTCATGCCTCAGCCTCCCAAGTAGCTGGGATTACAGGCACAGGCCACCACACCCAGCTAATTTTTATATTTTTAGTGGAGACAGGGTTTCACCATGTTGGGCAGGATGGTCTCGATCTCCTGACCTCATGATCTGCTTGCCTCAGCCTCCCAAAGTGCTGGGATTACAGGCGTGAGCCACTGCGCCCAGCCTAATTTTTGTATTTTTAGTAGAGATGGGGTTTCACCATGTTGCCCAGGCTGGTCTCGAGCTCCTGACCTCAAGTGATCCGCCTGCCTTGGCCTCCCAAAGTGCTGGGATTACAGACATGAACCGCCATGGCCAGACCATTATGTCTTTTTTACTCAGGCTATTTGTGGGGTGTCTACTTACCAGGTACAAATCAAGTTCTTATTTTGAGGATTCATACGTGTGTGTGTGTGTGTGTGTGTGTGTGTGTTGCTTTTTCATGTTGTTTTCTATCACGCATCCAGAATCTTTCAAGAATGACCACCTATAAATTAAATTCTGCCAGGAACAAGTCTATGGACCTATAAAAATGATAATTCACTGTTGTTATTGTATTTGCCCATTACGTACATTGATGGTCTATTAAAAGCTACATCTGTTGACAGTCAAGACAGAGAAAAGAAGGAGAAAGCATTTGAAAAGATGAGATGTAAGGCCTTTCTTTGTCTAGGTTCATTTATTCCCTCTTGCCGAATCAAAATTTAAACAAAAAAGAAGAGGGGGGAAAAAGCTTTTATGGGTTTTCTGGAAACCTGGGCATCAAGGATTCAGGATTATTTTCTTGTTTTCTAAATTAGATCAGCTTTTTTTGTCTTTCTCTTTTTCTCTCCCCAAGAAGAATAAAAAGAAAAAAAAACGAGCATTCATTTAAAAGGCACATAACGAGGCTTAATTAGAAAATGAGTACTAGGGAAGTCAAGGCCAAATAAAAGGGACCCGGATCACCTCACATGGAGCCAGAAGCTGCAGTGGAACCTTCTGTCTCTCAGCATCTGGTTAGCTTGGACAGATGATTTCACTTCACAGGGTCTCATTTTCCTCATTTGTAAAATTAGCAGGTTCAAGCAGATGATATATATTTTTCCACCCAGCTTCATGCTTTGAGATTCTTTGAGACTACAACTTTGGCAAAGGAAGGAGCTAAAATCAAATGCCACCCTCCACTTTGCACCTGCAACCCATCTTCAGTGCTGGTCTATTCTAGAACACTCTGAAGCCCTTTTCTGCCTCAGTAAACAAGAATTAGTTATTCCCTTGAGGCATTCCTGCCTCCAGGAGTCTTGGATCTTCTCATGCACAAATATTTCCTCTGCTGCTCTTCTGTGTGAGGGTCTTGACAGGTGGTCCCTAATGTCAGGAAATCCAGAGTTTTGGTAGAAGATGTGCATGCAAATGATGACTGTGCAGGTGGCAGTCCCTGAAAACCAAAATCTGATCCATTTCAATGGAGAACCCAGGGCCTTACCGTGAGTCAGAAGAAGCTAGAAGACAGGAATGCAGCCCAGGTGGACCCCAGGGACTGGAAGGAGATCAGAGAATGGGCTACCTCCTGACCAATAAGGAGTTCTGGCTAAGTATGAACCCAACAGGCAGGTATTAGAGCTGAGTGCCAAGGGAAAATAGGGCCAGAGCCAGGTAGACTGTCCTGAAACCAGGCAGCCATTCAAATCAGGAGTAAACAAAGGTAGGAACGTGGGGAAAAGAGAAGCAGGGGGGATGAGAGCCCCTTGTTCATTGGCTTGGTTCCCACTCACTTGGCTGTCAGCTTCATGAGGGCAGCACCTACCCTGTCTTGTTTAACGTGACCAGGCCTGTTATGAACTGAATGTTTGTGTCCTTTAAGTTCCTATTTCAAAATTCCAACCACCAATGATGGTAGTGTTAAGTGGGGCCCTTGAGGCCCTCATGAATGAGATTAGTGCTCTTCTAAGAAGAAATATAAGGGAGATGATCTTTTTGGCCACGTGAGGATACCACAGGGAAACAGCTCTCTGCAAATCAGGGAACAGGCTCTCACCAGATGCCAGTTCTAAGGGTAGCTTGATCTGGGACTTTTCAGCCTACAGAACTATGAGGGATAAGTGTTTGCTATTTAAGCCCCTCAGCCTATGGTAATTTGTTATAGCAGCCCGAAGTGACTCAGACAAGGCCTAATGCAATCCCCAGCCCACAGAGGCTACTTAATGCATAGTTGACTTGAGGATAACATGAGGGTTTTCTTCCCAATTTCAACACCGTTCAGTAAAGAATTTTCATCATTGTTAAGGAGTTGGTTCCCATGACCCAGACACAGAGCCTTTTAGGAATAGTCAACAAGGATGCAAAAGGAGAGGCAAGGGGTTCGGGATGAAGCTGGGGGCTCAGAAAACACAGCTTTTGTTCACTAAGGAGAGAGCAAGCATCATTCTATTTCACAGAGGGAACATGTTACATCCACCTAGACACATTTGGGAAAGATTATTGGCAAGGATGGCGTCTGTGCTGGTACCAGAAGACCAAGGAGAGTTGGAAGATGTAGAGATGGGAGAAGAGGAGGAGAAGAGAGGGAATGGGTCTAGCAGGCCGAGGAGACTGCATGAGCAATCTGCATCTCAACTTGCTGTATTTAAGCTGAGCAGGAAGTTCAGTTTGCGTGGACTGTGGGTTGCAAAACAAAATTGAAGAGTTGAAATGATAACTAAGATAAAATTGTAAAAGATCTTTGAGTGGAAAGGGATTAGTATCAAGGAGATCAATGAAGGAATTCTTGCAGGGGTCCAGGAGAAAGATCAAGAGCTTTGGTAAGCACAGGACACTCCAAGTTCTCATGTCATGTTACATATGCACATCTCTCCAAGTACATGGATTTTTTGGGGACTCTTCTACTAGATTTTCAGCTGCTAATGATTCAGCACTCTTATTCCTGTCTGTTTAACACAGGGACAGAAAAGTGCTCAGGATATTTTTGATGATTATCCACCATGGACAACATCTAACAGCCTCACCCTCTGATTTTACAGATGCAATAACCAGGGCTTATAGTTATGAATGGTTAAGTGATTTAGTTGAGTGACACAATGAGTTGATAAAATAGTTAGGGCTCAAACCTGAATCACACAGCCAAGCTCTCAGTCCCATTCAGCTGGCTATCCCTGGACTCATTGTCCAGGATTGTGGCTGAAAACACCATAAATAGGAGGCACTGACAAGATGTATAGGACCCTCTGAGCAAGTTCCCTAACGCTGCAGCTGCTTCAGAATAGAAGCTTGTCTTATATTTGAGCCATTTCCCTAACTTTGTGCTACAGACATATTGCCAGGCAAGACAAAAACAACCTCCAAATTCAGTGGGTTGTGTTTCCTGGCATGCTGAGGCACAAGGAGATACCGTACTTTATAAGATTCCAATCTCTGAGTAGGGTTTGCAATCATGCCTTATCATCAGTGTCTGCTTCCCAGCAAATGAAGCTTCCTGCAAGATAGTGAGGCATGGGTTCATTGAAACAACCCAGATCAGGAGAGAGATTGTACTATGGCCAAATGATAGATGACAAGACCCACTGTGTCTTCACTGGCAGCTCAAACTCCAGTATGACTCAGATGGGGAAAAAGAGAGCATGCCACAGTGGGGCAATGGCAACCTACTAGGACTTTCTCACCTGTCCTTGTTCTTCTTACCAGAAACAAGCTCAAAGCCTTGCTCGGCTCTTGTGAGATCCATCAGCACAGAAACTCTTATGGGTGCACCTTTTCCCCCATTCCTCAGACACCCAGTGTTGCCTAGAATGGACTACTAATCATAAACAGAGTCTGTTCATTGAAGTGACAGGTTTTAAACCAAGATACGTCTAACTATAGGACCCAAATGGCTAGAGCCCTGAACCATGGTTTTCTCATCTGTAACATGAGCGCAACATGTGCATCTAATTTAAGAGGTTGTGACGATTAAATCAGCTCACCCAGGGCAGTACCCGCAACAACCTAGATGCTTACTACTTGTTAAAAACATTTTTTTCCTCCTATGTCTGTCAAGAAGCTGTTCCCAATGACTACATCTTTATGATGTATATTAGTCAGAGCTCTATAGAAAAACAGAATCAACTGTGTGTGTGTAGATATAGATATATAGATATACATATACATATACATATACATATACATATACATATACATATATAGATACAGGCATGCACCATATAACATTTAGGTGAATGATGGGCCTTCTATATGATGGTGACTCCATAAGATTATAATGGAGCTGCAAACTTCCTATCACCTAGTAATGTTGCAGCTGCTATAACATTGTAATGCAACACATTACTCACATGTTTGTAATGATGCTGGTGTAAACAAAACTGTGCTGCCAGCATATAAAAGCATATCACATACAATTACATAAAGTACACAATACTTAGTAATAATAAATGGCTATGTTACTATGTATTTACTAGACTATACTTTTTTTTGTTATTTTAGAGTGTGCTCCTTTTACCTATATTTTTAAAGAAAGTTAACTGTAGAAAAACCTCAGGCGGGTTCTTGAGGAGGGATTCCGGAAGAAGGCATTGTTATCACAGGAGATGACAACTCCATGCGTGTCATTGCCCCTGAAGACCTTCCAGTGGGACAAGGTGTTGGGGCAGCAGGCAGTGATACCATTGACCCTGACCCTATGCAGGCCTAGGCTAATGTGTGTGTTACTGTCTTAATTTTTTAACAAACATGTTTAAAAAGTAATAAAAATTTTGAAAGTTTAAAATTAAAGTTTACAGAATAAGTATATAACAAGTATCTTCGTACAGCTATAAAATGTGTTGTTGCTTTAAGTGTTATTACAAGAGTCAACATGTTTAAATTGAAATATTAATAAAGTAAAAAAGTTACAGTAAGCTAAGTTTAAAGAAAAGAATATTTCTAAAATAAACATACAGAGTCTCCAAAGCCTATAGTAGTGTACAGTCATGTCCTAGGCCTTCACGTTCACCTACCACTCACTCACTGACTCACCCAGACCAAATTCCAGTCCTGCAAGCTTCATTCATGGTAAGTGCCTTATACAGGTATACCATTTTCTTTTCTTTTCTTTTTTCTTTTTCTTTTTTTCAGACGGAGTCTTGCTCTGTCCCCAGGCTAGAGTGCAGTGGCGTGATCTCAGCTCACTGCAACCTCCGCCTCCTGGGTTCAAGTGATTCTCCTGCCTCAGCCTCTCGAGTAGCTGGGACTACAGGCATGCCCCACCACGCCCAGCTAATTTTTGTATTTTTAGTAGAGATGGGGTTTTACCATGTTGGGCAGGATGGTCTCGATGTCCTGACCTTATGATCTACCCACCTTGGCCTCCCAAAGTGCTGCTGGGATTACAGCTGTGAGCCACCATGCCCCACCCAGGTGTACCATTTTTTATCTTTTTTTTACTTATTTTTACTGTACCTTTCTATTTTTAGATATCTTTATATATGCAAATACTGCTGTGTTACAATTGCCTACAGTATTCATTACAGTGACATGCTCTTTAGGTTTGTAGCCTAGGAGCAATAGGCTATACTATATCACCTGGGTGTGTAGTAGGTTCCACCATCTTTGTGTAAGTATACTCTATGACATTCACACAAGGACACACTTCCCAGAACACATTCCGGTCATTAAGCGATGTGTCACTGTATATACATACGTATCCATAGAGAGAGAGAGAGAGAAAGCAAGAGAGATTTATTTTAATGGATTGTCTCACGAGCTTCTGGGAACTGGCAAGTTTGAAATTTGTAGGGCAGGCTGGCAGGCGGGAGATTCGGGTAAGAGTTGATGTTGTAGTCTTAAAACTAAATTCCACAGGGCAATAGGCTGGAAACTCAGGCAGGCTTTGTATGGTACAATCTTGAGGCATAATTTCTTCCTGTTCAGGAAACCCTAGTCTTTGTTATTAAGGCCTTCAGCTGATTGGATGAGGCCCACCCACATTATGAATCATCATCTGCTTTAGTCAAAATCCACTGATTTAAATGTTAACCACATCTAAGAAATAGCTTCACAGCAACGTCTACACTGGTGTTTGAACAAACAACTGGGCACCATAGCCTAGCCAAGTTGACTCACAAAATTGACCATCACACCATGAAACTGCAAAGGCAGTGAATAGGTGGGGAGTGATGATTAAAACATCTCATTGCCGGAAATTCATTAGTGGACTTCCCTCTCAAGTTCCTATGTGAAGGGTTACAAGCTCAAATTTTCAGGGGGCAGTCTCCTAACATAAAAATGTGAGATAATAGGGAATGAATGGTGGGGCTTCATGAACTTGAAAGAATAGACACCATACACATATATTTAAACTTAAAAAGGAAAAAAAAAAAGCTGTGACAGGAAGCCTTTCTGTGCCCTTTGCTTTTTCCAGGATGGGCAGATCAAGCACATGGATGTTGACTGGCATGTAGGCCATTGCATCATGACCCCGGAACCTTCATTTAGTTGCTCAAGGAGAGTGCTAACAATCTCCTTGGCTTAGAAGAAGCGCGTGCAGGAACGTGCAATTTGAAGGAAGTTTACACCTAGCACCCTTACAGCTTAGGGACCAAATGGAATGAATAAAATGGACATCGATCACTTGGCTACAGTTCTAGAACTGCAGCTTTGCCTCTCTGTAATTGAGTAAGCCACATTTCTGACCTGGCTGAAATATCTCAATTACCAACTGCCCTTCTTGATGCTACTGGTTGTTCAACTATGATATTCTTTAATCATTTGGGGTAAGAATTGGGCCCTAGAAACTAAATATAATCACGAACATGCAATCAATATATGAATAAGGTACTATACCCCTGCTCTTCCCCATGTGTAAAATGGGAATAAGATTCATCAAACAGCTTGTTCAGTTGGCATAGCTGCATTCATATCCAGTCTACTCGCTCCCAGGGGACACCTGCCCTCAGGATAACTCCTGACTTCAGCCCTTCCTTTCTCCTTCTTTCTGCTCCTTCTCATTCTCTTCTACTGAAAAATATAACCAAAGCCTATCTTGGCTTCTTTGGGTCCTCAAACTCACTAAATAAAAGAGTCAGAATCCAAGATGATCTTGTACTACACTCTATGAGTCTCCATCCAGGTCTCCCTCTCAACCTTTTTTGGGAATTGCCTTGGCTGAGCAGGGTTGCCTCACCTGGAGCAGCCCACACCCACTGACCGGGCCACCCAGGAGTGCATAGACCTGGCCTTTCCACCCCAACGTGGGATACTCAGAAGAGCCCTCATTCTCCGTGAGGGCCGCTGAGGCCTCTGTTGCAACTGCATCACAGCCCACTTTTCCCTCTGCCCAGTTCTGCCTCTTTCTCTTCCCTCCGCAGGGGTTGGTGCCAGGAGCACTCCCTAAAACACTTTCTACATGGTCACCTCTGTCTCAGAGTCTGCTTCCTCAGGAGCCCAACCTGTGGCAGTTCCTGAGGAGATGGGACATGTGCTGAACATGAGGCAAAAAAAATTCAGCAGGATGGGGATAGAATAGGACTGGTCTCATAGGATTGTTAGGAGGATTAAATGGATTAATACGCTGTGAAATACAAATAATGACCAGTTAGGTGAAAATCTTATGTAAATTTCTTGCAGTTCTGATTTTCATTATAATGATAGTGTTATACCTTATTATTATTATTCATGATGTTTGTGCCAAAAATCAAACTGTATAAGACCTTGAAAGAGAATTGTGGCTTAAGAACAATTTTAGTGATTTCTCAGCAGCCTGCAAGCTGACTCTGAGTGTATAGAATGAGAAGCTTCTGGAAAAATCAGAACTTAAGCTAAAAGTCCACTGAGAGAAGTGCAGTTTTACAACAGAAGAAATGGCAATTCTTTCTGTGCTAGTCAGACTGCACCTGCCATATTGGGTGTAGTCGGGAACATCTCTCTGAAAAGGTGAGAAATTAGAGGGGAATGACCAAGATGGGATGGAGATGTCTTTAACTCTTGGAGTAGGCTTCCTGTACTTACTCTCCACTGTTAACTTGCCATGTCATCCGTCTGGAAAATTCAACCCTTCACTGGTTGTCACCACCTAGTGAAAGCCTTCCTTGACTATACTATTACTTAAATATTTGACCAGCTTCTTCCTCCTTTTTCTTCTAGACCATGTGTACATTTTTTACCATTGTGCCTATTGCATTGCCTGTGTTTAGATGTGAGTCTGATTCATTTTTTCATCTCTTGGGACAGATGAGATATTTAGTGCATGTCTTTCCTGCGGCTGCCATAACAAATTGCCACAAATGTAAACGTACTGGCTGAATCCAACAGAGATTTACTCTCACCGTTCTGGAGCCCAGAAGTCTGAAATCAAAGTTTAGCTAGGGCCGTGCTCCCTCTCAAGCCTCTAGGGGAGAGTTCTTTCCTGCCTCTTTCAGCATTTAGTGGCTCCAGGTGTTCTTTGATTTGTGACAGCGTCACTCCAATCTCTGCCATCTTCACATGGGTCTTTTCCGCAGCCTCCTCATAGAAGAAGATCTTGCATTGTATTTAGAGCCCACTTTAACCCAAGATCATCTGATCTCAAGATCCTTAGCTTAGTTACATTGTTAAAGATGCCTTTTCCAAATAAGGTCACATGTACAGTTTTTGGGTAGACATATACCTTGGTACACGTCGTTAAACCCACATATCAATTCAACTACACTGTATTGGCTTCTATTAGGTCTACATGAAAAATAATAAGGGTCTGCAGAAGGCAGTTTCACAGGGCAAATTAGATAGGGACAAGGCAAGGAAAATGTGAAGGAGGACTAGATGGGTATCATTGACTGGTCATGCAGGAGGGAGATGCGGAAAGGGAAAAAGAAATCAAAGATCACTGCAAGGTGTTGGACCCGAAGGTACTGGAAGGGTGCTCAGGAAAAGAGTCTGGAGTGTGTGCGGCAATGTGCTCTGTTTCAGCAGAAGATAAAGTGATTGCAAGAACAACTATTTGGTTGGCCCACTGATGTTCTGTGCCTCAGTTTCTCTAAAAGCCTATGGCACTTCCAGCTTTTCCAGGATGTGCTCAGTTCTTGGTGCAATCAATTAGCCTGTGCTGTTGCCCTGGAGGACACTTGACCAGAGTCTGTGACAAGGAAATCGAGCAGCAGTTTAAAAGGCTTATGTGATTCACTTCACTAGGTGGGTGGGATGGGCTGTGTGGACAGGAAAGGCAGCTGGCCCCAAATGTTTGAGGCCTTGTAAAATGATGTGCATCTACTTAGGAGACTAGTAAATGGTACTGTCCTCCCCAAGTGCGGTAGCCAACTTGAGAACCTTGAGCATCTCCTTTCAAGGTCAGATCTCAATTCAGTGCAAAACAAAAAATTTTGCCCTATTATGCTTAACATTATTTAATAACATTTTTTGTGATATGTTGAGAGTTTATAAATCTTTCAGCATTGTATATTTTTTAAAAGTATCTTTAAAATCTGAACACTTAGGATTCAGATTTAGGGCAGGGAGACCCGGTAATGCTTGTTCTCTTTGTAAGTAGTTTACAAACAGGCTTTAACCACTTACTGTCTAGGTAGATGGCTCTTTATTTTCCAGCCTTGTTAATATTTTCCTTCAATAATCCACTGTAGGAAGAATAGCTCCTCCTCCCCATTCTCCATTCTCCCCACCTGCTTTCCTTCTTGCTCGCGTGCCCCTTAGTTGCTTCCAGCGGGCCTGAGCTGGCTTCCTCTGCAACATAGCTGACATACACTCTCCAGGAGACAGGCGAAATGATGCATGCCCTGGTTCTACCCCCAACTAGCCTGGCCACCTGGAACTAAATTCTCTCCACTCTAGGGCCCCATTTCCTCATCTGTAGCATGGAGTTGAGAAGAATGCCTGCCTATTTGCTACTGAGGGTTGCTACAAACATGAAATAAAAAGAGTTTGAGTTCAGCTCTCTTCTTAAAGTTAAAAAGGCCAAAGCTGATTATCTAGAAAGGTCAGAGGTAGCTCCCAGTCTTTTGGGTTCTTGAGGCACCTAGGAAGAAGTTGAGAAACTCTCAGACTCTATCCCATCCTCCTAAAATTGGCCTGGTTAAAGCCTTTTAGGCAAATGCTACATGGGCTGTCAGAGCACAGAAATGACGCCGATAACCTAGAGACATGATGAAACTGAGAGCTCCTTCTCAGTGCAGGGATAGGCCAGAATTCCCCTGGTATCAGAGATTCAAAGGACTTTGTCCAATTAACTACATGGCTTGCTATTGTGTATGAGCCCAGACTTGCAGGCCATTTATGTATTTGTATCGAGGTATCTATTTGTTATCTTACAAACATTCCTGCAAGCAGGCAGGGTCAGTTAACCAGTGTTCTAGGAGAGAAAAAGGTGCCCAGGCTACAACCTACCCTTGCAAGGCTCCAATGCAAGGGGACTCAGACATGTACATGCATAATGAATGCATGTGCAGGGCATTTAACAATATTGTTTACTTGCTTATGGCCTAGCTCCCTAAATACACTAAAAGCTCCAGGAAGCAGCCTTCATCTGTTCTTTAATTACTATACCCTATTGCCTTGTGCATTGCCTGGTATGGAATAAATCCAATAACTATTTGTTGAGTAAATGAATGATTGGACTCATGAACAAATGAAATGAATGGCAATAGACAGGTATGCAAAAGTACCAGAGGGACTCAAAGCGGAAGCAGCAGGGAAGAATTCATAGGGAAGTAATATTTGAACTTGACCTTGAAGAATGAAAAGCATTTTGCCAGGCCCAGAGGAGGCAAAAAGAATAATTAGATCAATGATACAGGAGCATTAAGAAAAAAAAGGTCTGGCCCAGAGGCCACAGTGTGGGATGACCTGGCAGACAGAGAGGGTAGCAGGAAATAAAGGAGCAACAGAAATGTGATTCAAGGCCACTGGGGCAGGAAACATAGCTATCGTGGTTAAGAGTTTGGGTTTTATCTTGCAGGAATAGAGAACTGATGAGAATTCTCAAGGAGGTGACCTGATAATATTCTGCTATTAATAATTACAAAGGTTCTTGCTGCAGTTTAGTGTATGGATTGGAACCCAGGAGGCCAGGAAAGCAGTTAGGGGTAGATGCTGGAGGTCAGCCTAGAGATACTGAAAGCAGAAGGAAGGCTGAATATATTAAACAGCTCATGAACGTGACAAAGAAGAGACAGAGTGAGGAGGCATTTGGGGAATCTGACTGTTAGGATTCAGTAACAGATTCGGATGATGGCAAAGATACAGGGGGAGGGGTGGGAAGACTCAAGGTTAGCACCCAGGCTACTGGTTTGGAAACCATGTGAGCAATGGAGCCTCTCGCTAGGAAAAAGGCCTGTGTCTGCTGGGGAATAACCAATTAGAAAGATCCAGAAAATAGTTCAGTGTTCATGCCTGGAACTTAGTAGAGAAGTCAGAGTGCAGATGGAAATTTGTGAATTAAGCTGTATTTGGATAGAAAAAAAAAAAAACAATGAATAATGAAATATGTGAAATAGTACAATAATGAAATTTTAAAATAAAAAATGGAAAAATGAAATTAATAATAATGAAATAAGCCATCATCTTTGTAGATGGTCAATTTACACGTGACAAAATATACCCAAGCAACTCACAGATTTTTAAATTTATTATGTTCTGTTATATGGGCTACAGGCAAATCCCAGATGAAGAGAGAGCCTCAAGTCATCATGAAGTATTTCCTGGACTTCTTTAGTTTTGTGTGTACATGTATGGGTGTCCACTCAGCTCCTCGGTGGACCAGGCACTGACCCAGGCCCTGGGGACACTAAGTCCTGCAAATCTCTGCTCTAGTGGAGATGGAAGTGCAACAGTCAGATGTGAACACAAGTTACCAGTTAAAACAAAAGTAAAATTAAAACTCAGGCAAGTGCTGTGAAGGAGCGAGTCTGAGAGGTCGAGGAGGATTCTCTGAGGAAGTAGCACTTGAGCTGAGTTCAGAAGTAAGAGTTGCCATTAATAAGAAGAAGGAAGACAAGGGCATCTGAAAAGAGGGAACGGTACCCGAAAGGGCCCCGTGGGAGGGAGCAGAGAAAGTCTAAGGACCAGGAAGAGGCAAATTTACCCCAAGTGGAACTGAGAGAACAAAGAGGGTAGCTGAGCTAAGGAGGCAGTTGTCAGGAGCATTTGTGGAGGAAAAAAATCACCAGTCAGTGTTTGATAGAGCTGATGAAATGCCTGCAAAAGAAAGGAAAATGTGGGAAATGAGGCTGATTAAATGAACTAGGAATGCATAACAATGATGCTTTATGACAGTGAATGTATTCAATGAATGTTAGCAAATTAATTCAATGAAAAATAAGTTAATCTCTTCACAGACAGTGCCTTAGCAAAGTGCCTAAATGATATGGGAGCTCAATAAATATTACTTGAATCAGAGTTGCTATTGCTAAACAGTCTGTCTTCCCACGTTGGATAATGTTTGCTAGATTTTAATGAAATTCAACAAACATAGGAAAGCATCTGAGACATTGCCTGGCTCAAGGTTGCTGTCCCTCAAATTTCTTAACAGCCTCTCATCAACCATGTGGCAAAAGTATGATATACTTCATTTTACAGAGGAGACAGATACTGGCAGAGCTTAAGGACAGTACCAAGGTCACCCTGCTGCTGAGGGAGAGGCAGCCCACATCCTTGTCTTGAATGGGCACTTCTTCTGCCCCACACTACTGTTTCCTGTAAAATAAAGCTCTTACATTTAAAAAATTAAGTAATTGGATTACTTTAAACACAAATTTTCTTTAACCCTAGTGGTAATGCAAAGAGAGATTCAGAATTATGTGTGAGACATAATTACTTAAATCTGACTGGGTGGTTGTTTCTATGAATGAATGCACTTAATTAATTTTTCCCCTAGCTTCTTGCTATTTCCCAGCTATAATTTATTTTCTTTCATCCCAGGGGCAATAGAAGGACAACTAAAGAAGGATCCAACGATTTGAAATTCCAGAACTTCAGTCTGCCAAAAAACAGGTCAGAATATTTACTTGTTTATTAATAGAGGAGTGAAAATTTTAATTCTGTAGCAAATAAGCTGACCATCACACACACACAGAAATTGTCAATGTGATGGAATGACCTGTAGTGACTTAGAGGTCAGACAGAGAGCAAGGTGCAGGAGAAGGGGCTTGGCCAGGGTTGAGCAGCCGACAGGTGTGTGATACAAACCTAGGCTGAGAAGCCCCCACCTCCACAGCTCTGCAGGCCAGGCCTCTTTCCACCCACCCCTCCCAGGTCTCTAAACAACCCCAGAGAGAGCCAGTGATGGGGAGGCTTCTATTCCTCTGCCAGCGAATGATTTGAATGATGGATCATGGATCCGGCCACGAGTTGACCTTGGAGCCTCACAGCAAGCAGATGAGAGAGACCCAAGTGCTTACATTCTTATTTCCTTTGTCCTTCGATTGAGAATAACATTTGCTGAGCAGTTATGGCATCAAAACTTGCACAGGCTACTGAAAATGCAGAGACAAAAGACAAAGTCTCTCCCTCAAGGAGCTCGCAGACTAGTCAAAAAGCTCAGAGTCGTGTGCTAACTTGATCGAATTACTGACAAGAGACAAGACCTAAAGTCAAATCCAGCTCTATACTGCCCAGCGCTGCCAGCCGACTAAACCTGGGCCACATCCTCATGCGCAGAACCGTCTCTCCCATACTCAGGCTGGACTCCCTGGCCAAGCCTTCCTGGGGTGGCTTCTGTTCCTAGAGGTACCCAAGGGTCCTCACAAGTTCTATCAATCCTCGAATCTCAATTCAAGTCCATCCATCAAACATCCTTCAATCCCTACTTTGTGCCAGACACTATAAGCAGTCTTGGAATTCTAAAATGTTCCGGAATAAATAGCTATCCTAAGCAGAGCGAATGAATGCTGGTAAGATGATAGAATACTTGAGGTGTTTTGCAAAACCACTTTGAGTAGAGGGAAATTTGTGGCTTTCTCAGACTTCTTTAATGTTTCCATTAAATACATTTGAATAATGCATTTTAAGTCCGTTTTCCTTATTTCTTGACAATAGCAAGAGATGGGAGATGGAAGGTTTAGAAGCCCTCTTTCAAATGGAGAGGGTTGAAGCAATTACAAACATCAAAGTAATATTTACAGTTACATTTGGAGGAAAAAAAGACAGAGAGAGAAGAGCAGTGCTTTTTTCTGAAGCAAATTATTTCAGAATGTGTCATAGCATGCTCAAGATATATTAAAAAGAGCAACAGATGATGTTTTCGCAACCTGTTCCAAACTATTTATAAACCTAAATTTAAAAAAAAACTATAGACATACAAATCTCTATACCACTGCATATTTTATAATGAATGCATTATATGAATATAAACTACTATTTGAGATATATAAATCAACTAAAAATGTCTGAAAACTACAAATTTGTGTCTACCATCTTCCTTTAACTATTAAACCAATGTATTTACTCCTGTAAAAATTATAATTATCAATATCTGATGATAAGGTAAGGAAGAAGCTACTTATGGGCAGCATTGCAGTGTAGAATGAGTCCATTGGATCAGGATTTCAATCTCAGCTGAGCTGCTTATTAGTTGTGTGGCCCCAGACAAGCCTCTTTTTCCATTCCAACACCTCCTGTGTTTTTAGAAGTGATATTTGAAGCCGGGCGTAGTGGCTCACGCCTGTAATCCCAGCACTCTGGGAGGCTGAGGCGGGCGGATCACCTGAGGTCAGGAGTTTGAGACCCCGAACTCCATGCACCACCACATCTGGCTAATTTTGTATTTTTAGTAGAGACGGGGTTTCTACTAAAAATACAAAATTAGCCAGATGTGGTGGTGCACGCCTGTAATCCGAGCTACTTGGGTGGCTGAGGCAGGAGAATCGCTTGAACTTGGGAGGCGGAGGTTGCAGTGAGTCAAGTTCGAGACATTGCACTCCAGCCTGGGCAACAAGAGCGAAACTCCGTCTCAAGAAGTAAAAAAAAAAAAAAAAGACATGGTATTTGAAGAAGTAGACTCTCTTGTTCACTGTTGAATCTCTTGAACCTTCCTGTGTCCGCAGAATAAATGGATGACCTCTGAGGCGTGCTGGGAATAGAGTATGTTCTCATTAAATAACGTGGGCTAATAGTCACTGAGTGCTCACTATGTGCTAGATGCTGTTCTAAGAGCTAATAGGTAACCCTCACTGGATCTGAACAATTACACTCTTATTAGTCTCATTTTTACAGGAAAGAAGAATGCAGCCCAGAGAGGGTGAATAACTTCCCTCGAGGCTCAGTGGCTAGTTGCGATATGGTAAATGGCAGCTGTAATTATTATTACTAATATCAACAACCCTGGTGCTCCCCATCACTGCCCTCACGCTAGGTTGAGTGTAGGAGTTAACTCTCCTGCAGGCCCCCACAGCCCAACCACCCCAAGGTCAAAAGTGCCTTGATCTCCTGGTAATAAAGTAAAACACCAGGCTGCGTGCTGGGCCCCACTTGGATGATACAGCCCTGGAGGATCTCCACGTAAAATACAGATCACATCCCCGTTCATTATCCATGATCTGTCTGCAATATTGAGATGAATGTGTTTTATAACATCTCACTAAATCCCCAACACCCACTTTTATTTTGTAATGTTTCCTCATGTCTATAGTGAAAGAAAAATGCCAACTGATGTTTGTCAATTAAATCCAAACTCCACTCAGAAACTGAGCACCTGATATGCACCAGAACCTTGGCATTCAGTCTTCACAATAATGCTCTGAAGTAGGCATTCCTATTCCCATTTACAGACAGGGAAAAATAGTCTGAGGGAGGTTATATGTTTTTGTCACAGTCCCAGTAGAAAGTGGTATCAGTTGGATTTGAATTCAGAGTCTAGCTTCAAGTCAAGTGGCATTTCTGGGTTTTTGTTTTGGTTTGGTTTGGTTTGGTTTGGTTTGGTTTGGTTTGGTTTTTCTAGGATGGAGTTTCACTCTTGTTGCCCAGGCTGGAGTGCAATCGCGCGATCTCAGCTCACTGCAACCTCCGCTTCCTGGGTTCTAACGATCCTCCTGCCTCAGCCCCCCAGCCAGTAGCTGGGATTACAAGCATGTGCCACCATGCTAATTTTGAATTTTTAGTAGAGATGGGGTTTCTCCAAGTTGGTCAGGCTGGTCTCAAACTCCCAACCTCAGGTGATCTGCCTGCCTTGGCCTCCCAAAGTGCTGGGATTACAGGTGTGGGCCATCATGCCCAGCCCTGGGTTCTAAGTGATCAAAAACTTTCTTATGTATATGTATATATATGTATACGTATATGTCAGCATATACATATGAATGTAGATTTCTATTCTGATGAGTCACTAATCTGCTCCTGTCAAGTCTCCCCACCATGAGGAAGGGGCATGTGCCCAGCCCTTCTGGAAAGCACAGCCACGTCTCTAACAGTGAGGCCTGGTAGCTGCGGCTCCTAGAGCATGGGCCTGGGACCAGCAGCTTCAGCATCATCTGGGAACTTAGCAATGCTGATTCCCAGATTCTGGCCAACTGCCCCAGAAGGACACGTGCTGGAGCCCAGGCACCCGTGTTGAAATAAGCCCTCCCTGTGGGTGCCAATGTTTACTCAAGTTAGAGAACCTCGGATTAACCTCCTTAAGTTCTCTTTGTCAGGCACTAGAAAAATCAAAGATGAACGAGGCATACTCCCGGACACCAGCATGCTCAGTATCTGGTGGGAAGCAGAAGAGTGGATGTGGAACTGTAAAGTATATACATAACAGATCATAAGTCTGTGTCATGCACCATGGCAGACACAGATGCAGGCCCTAGGGAACAGAAGGGACACAGGATCAACCAGGGAGCTGAAGGGCTTGCCAAGTCCTCTCTCTGCTGAGCAGTGGCACCAAGATTCTAATCCACATCTTCACTTTCCAAGCACTAGTTTCCTTTCCATCCTTTACTCTTGACAGCGACGCTAGGAACAGTGTCACCACACTATCCACATTCAGACCCTTCCCATTCGTCACCTCATTGGCTATGGAGTTCTTCCTTTCTGCCACTAGCACCTGCAGCAATAGTTAGATCCAGTGGGACAAAATGCAGGCAGCCATAATTTCTCAGGGCCCATGAGGCCCAGTCGTCATCCCTTGGAGACTGGAGTCCTCTTTTTGTTTTTCTGGGTTGTTTTGTTTTGTTTTCAGACTGAGTCTCATGCTATCACCCAGCCTGGAGTGCAGTGGTGCTATCTCAGCTCACTGCAACCTCCACCTCCCAGGTTCAAGCGATTCTTGTGCCTCAGCCTCCTGAGTAGCTGGAATTACAGGCACCCGCCACCACGCCCAACAAGTTTCGTATTTTTAGTAGAGACGGGGTTTCACCATATTAGCTAGGCTGGTCTTGAACACCTGACCTCCAGTGATCCACCCGCCTCAGCCTCCCATAGAGCTGAGATCACAGGCATGAGCCACTGCGCCCCGCCTGGAGTCCTCTTCTATTCCGTGAACTAAGAGGCCCTCTATCGGGCCCCTTCAGCCAGGCAAGCCCAGGAGCCTGCTGGCCACGACAGCTGCCCACTCTCCTGACTGCTCTGGTCTGCCCCGCCTGCCCTGAGCCTCTGCAGCACTGAGAGAGCCATAAGAGTCACTCTTCTCACTGTGGCCCACCTCACCGTGCAGAAGGCGGAGTGCCGCCCTGAAAGGTCTCACAAGCAGAGAGCTTTGTGACAGATCCTAGGTTCTTTCACAGAGGATGCAGGGAAGAAAATGTGTTGCTCCACTGGCTTTGCGGGAGTTGTCCCCAAAGGGTTTCTACAGTGTAGATGCTCAAGCTGGGCGCTATGGCTCACGCCTGTAATCCCAGCACTTTGAGAGGCTGAGATGGGCGGATCATTTGAGGTCAGGAGTTCCAGACCAGCCTGGCTAACATGGTGAAACCTGATCTCTACTAAAAATACAAAAATTAGCCAGGCATGGTAGTGGGTGCCTGTAATCCAAGCTACAAGGGAGGCTGAGGCAGGAGAATCGCTTGAACTCAGGAGGTGGAGGTTGCAGTGAGCTGAGATCACCTCACTGCACTCCAACCTGGGCGATAGAGTGAGACTCTGCCTCAAAAGAAACTAGCAAACTAACAAACAAACAAACAAACAAATAAATAAATAAATAAATAAATAACAGAGTAGATGCCCAAGAAACATTGGCTGATGGGGGAGGAGGAAGAAGGGAGAATCAAGGCAGAACCCTAGGGTCTTATGTTGTGGATAACCCTAGGACGCTGTTGATCTGTAGTATACCGAGAGCCTCCTATGATGCCTGGCACTTACTAGATACTTAAATAGACGTGAAAAAGAAACTTTAATAGGGAGAGAAGGATGGAGAGAGGAGGAAGACAGAGACCAAGCGGGGGAGTTGGCAGGGGGTGGGGGGGCACTGAGAGAGTGGATGAAGGGATTTCAGGAGTGGCTCTGCCCACTAGAGGAATGTCTGAGCTAAAACAGGTCCTACAAATCATCCTGCTACTCTACTTGTCTGCTGCAGAACCCATCAGAATGTCAAATATTTTTGGTTTTGTTTTTTAATATGCATTGGGAGCACTGATAGCTTATAGTAACAGGACTATAGCTTATACAGACCTGTTTTCTGCCCTTAAAGAACTTAAAGTCTAATTGAGGAAAGGAAAAAAACACAAGTAAGGTTTTACAATATGATATTTAAATAATAAATTAATAATTATGTGTCATCTTCTGGGTTTGCTAAATGCATGATTCGAGCAAGAAGTGCCACAGGTTCTCAGGGGAGGGAGGAGACCAGACAGGCCCCGGCAGGGCAGATTCTCAGGAGGTGGGAGCCTCACTCGGCCAAGAGGGTCTTGGGGGTATGAGCTGGATGAGAGTTGTGAGTGGCACTAAACACTTCCAGTGTTTTCCCCAGGTCCCCTTCAGGGAATTGCATGCCCCAAATATTTCTTATACAAATAAAATGGGTAAGAGGAGAATTATTGAAACCAATAGGGAATGCCTTCTAGAAAGAATGAACCCATGGATTCACTTATTTAAAATGAGCCTTGAAAAAAATAAAAAATAAATAAAAAATAAAAATGAGCCTTGGCCTGATTCCACCTCGGAGTGAATTTCATCTGGATTGAGAGAGGCTCTCCAAGCTCTAATCTTGAAAATGTACAACTGATTCCAGGGGAATTTAAGTGGCACTTGTGCACACATGTGGAGTAGTTTCCTACTACGTGCTGGGCACTCCATTGGCCTTGCTGGGATAGGACAGGTCCAGGTATAGACCCAGACATGATCTGCAGTGTATCTCTGGCCCGTCTCACTTGGGGATGCCCTCTTTTGTATACTTCCCTCTGCATGTGCCTGTGGCATTCATTCACTCACATATTCACTCACTCTTACCCACTCAGCACCACGTTGGTGTGCACAGCTTCAGGCACTGTATTAGGCACCAGGCCTCCCTTTTAGGAGCTACACGTTCAGGGTAGGCAGTCTGAGAATTCCAGTTGCATTCTGTTCTAGTTACGTTAGTGTGAGTTCCGTTACATTGGTACCGGGAATGTGCCCAGGTAAGGAGAAGGGGGCATTGGTGGCCACAAGGGAAGCAAGATAAACAGTCTGTCCAGGCCATCACTACCTATTCCCTAGAATATTATAGAGTCCACTCCTCTCTCAAATCAATGCTGTGTGTTCCTATGTTACCTCTGTGAGACACAGTTCTAAGCATCCTTTACTCTTGCAAACCTCCACACGACCTCTAGGATGGCACAGGCTTTGCTCATTCATCCCTCCAGATTCCCTACTCTCTGAGCACACTGTGCATTTCCAAACCATAGTCCCCACAGCTCCATGATGCAAACGCTCCACCTTTGAGTGGTGGAGAGATGTATCATCAGACAGGCTCGGTGGAACTCCCAAGGGGGCTAACCTCAGCTAATCCATCTGCGAAATTAAAGGGTTCGTTTATGGTGTTTAATGTCCCTTTTGGCACTAGTGATATTTTACAATGGCCCTAAAATTGAGATAAAGATGCTTTCCACCAAGAATTGCTATGAGGTTTGAGTGAAATCATTTTTGGACAGTGCTCAGTTCCAGACAGTGCAGACATTCAACTAGAGGGAAGAAGGTGATGAATGCAGAAACTTTCCATCCTTCCTTGCTTTTATCTAGATTATATTTAAAATGAGTAACTCTTAGAAGTACAAATTGTCTTTCAAAAATTAGAGAATCTTATTCTAGAGTAGCCTTCTAATTTCAGGGGATGAACTTAAAATGAGATGTGGAGCTGAGCCAGTTAATTTCAGAGGTTTGAGAGAGAGAGAAGGCTGGCAGTGTGATATCACCCTGATCATTTCCCAAGGGTTTTGCTGCTGAATTCTGGACTAATAATCAGTGCCTGGGGAGACCCAAAGGACTGCATACCCTACTCAAGATGGCAAAGAAAGATTCATCTCTATATCAGGAGCTCGACCCTGGAGACAGCACCAAATCCCTCTCTATGGGACTGGAATAACACACCATCCAAACTCTGTTCCCATGGATAAATAGAAGGCAAGCACGCCCTGTCTACTTCATCAGAGCCAGTTCTGCTGGGCAGCAGGAGAGAGAAGTGGAAGAGGGAGAGGAGTTTACTTTAGTAGCCTTTAAAAATTAAAGATTATTATATGTATTAAATTATTTAAAAGTATTACAAATTAAAAATAATTCAGAATTTAAAAATCTGTATTTGTAATGAGCTTTAAATATTAAAAATCACAGACCTCCAAAGGTCAGCCTTGTTCATTTCCTGTGCCATGCACTTTCTTGTCACAGTGTTGACACCTGCTTATACACACCGGAAATAGAGAGGAAGGAAAAATTGCTTTCTTTAGGCCCAGATGTGGAGGGGAGCAGAGATAGGGAAGGCAGAAGGGTGGCTGCCAAGTTATAACACCATCCAGCTGTGGCCCGCTTGCACGTGGCCGTATTATGGATGCTGTTGACAAAAGGCAGCCGGGGTGCATCCTTGTAATTCCCTGGCAAGAGGCAGCTTGCTAACACATGGGCCTTGCTTGAGCACAGATAGAGTAAATCAAATCTCCACAAAGTTTATTACCAGTTCCTTTCATTAATCACCCTGGGCTGTCAAGTTGCAGAGTGTTAACACAGGAGTCCTTTCAGATAGCTCATCCATTGCTTGTGTCAAGACAATGTCCACAACCCATCTAGAAAAAACTATGGTGTTCAGGCCACCTCCCCTGGTCCCCTCCCTCCCAGACCCTAGGCGGCTGGTCCCAGCCTTCCTCTTTTCCCTCCCTGCTTTGTTTCTGCAGATCTCTGGCTCACAGCAGCAGGCTCAGCTGGAATAACAACACCATTCCCTGTTTTGCTGATGCTTCCTCTGCTAATTCACTTGGCTTGCATTGACGCACGGAGAGCCCCGGGGTGCATAATCCCGGAGGATGTGACATATGAATGAGCACCATTACTCTGGGGCCCCACTGAGAGGCAGAGTGGATCAGATAAGCCACTTTCAGACAGCTTTGACAATTGGGAGGAAGCTCCCAGACAAGAGAACTCCGTGGTCTACTACGTTGCTGCTATAGGCGTGTAAATAAGAAGGGATTTGGAGGGAACCGGACAAATCCCAGCCCTGCCGATTGCTTGTGCCACTTCAGGCAAGTTGCTGAACTTGTCTAAGTTTTAGTTGCAGTCTGTGAAGTAGAACTGGAAATGCCTAACAGCCTAAGTCTATGCCTCAACGTACCCATCACCTCGGAAAGTTTCCTCCCACCCTCTTTACTTATTATTATGATTAAGTGTGTGTACGTCAAGAACAATTAATATAAGATTTACTCTCTCAGCAAAAATTCAATTATATGATATAGTACCATTAGGTGTGGGCACTATGCTGTCCAGTATATCTTGAGGACCTATTTATCTTGTCTAACCAAAGCTTTGTACCCTTTGACTAATATCTCCTCATTTTCTCCTCCACCCAGCCCTTGGCAACCCACCCTTCTACTCTGCCTCTATGAGTTTGACTATTTTAGATGTATCATAAAAGTAGTATCGTGTAATACTTGCCCATTCACGAGTATATACTTATATCCAACCTCATCCGGTTGTACACATTAACTATGGACAGCTTTCTGCAAGTTAAAAAAATTAGGTAAATAGGAACATTCTAAGAATTGTGAAAATGAATGTAAATGGGTTGAAGAGACCATAAAAAAAAAAAATGTCTACCAGCCAGAGTTGAACCTATCTCAGTGCCCAAACAGGTGCTCACGAATACGGGTTATTTTATTTTCTGTTCAGTGCCACTCTTTTTAGATGTCAGAAGACTTCAGTTCTGCCTCCAAGTGTCTGAGACTGGGAACAGCCCGCTAGCCACTCTAGGCCCCAGTTCTCCCATTTAAAAAACTAACAAACTGGACAACATTATGTCCAACATGCTTTTTAGTGCTAGTTTGTCTTTGATTCTAAAATCCAGGTAAGGCCAGGGTTGGAAGATAACAAGAACCCTAATTTAGAGTCAAAGTTCCTTCTGGAATCTCAGGAACAGTTTGCCTTTTCTTCGAAATTCCCGAGCTCAGATTTGCATGCCGCCTGCGTTGGATGCTCTGCCTTCGATCAACGGGATGGCTTGCCATGCTTACATTAAGCTCACCGTACACAATCAGAAAAACATATCGTTTCCACTTCCCATGTCATGAGTTGCAAGTCCTGGGAGCCTTTTGAGGCCTTAATCAAAGACCAAGATATCAGAGAAGAGGCCATATGCTTAAAGTGTCAAGAGAGCACTCAGGCCCCCGATAAATGATTTGCGCTCACCAGCTGATTTACTGTTAATTTCTGCGGAACCTGCGGCAGCTTGAAAGGGCACCAACTGTTAACCACAAGGGCTCTGAGGTCGCAGCTGCACGGTGCCTCCTAAGCAGGACTTGCCATTTCCTATAGGCCTGGGGTAGGCGAGAAGGTAGGGACCAGGGAGACAGATAGGCTGGTGTCAAATCCCTCACTCTTAGAGGCTCTGTGGATTGGGCAAGTTGTAGAGCCCTCTGAATACCCCATTTCCTATTCTGTAAATTTGAGGCGATAACAGCGAGCCCACAGGTTATTTCATTTTGGGGTTTAAAATGGTGAATAGAAGGCAGTAAGGTACGCTGAAGTCAGACTCAACTTGTAGACCGTGGTCTCCTGGTTACAAACATCTTACTGCTTCACTATTCTGTGCCCAACGTCCCAGACACTGAAGAGACCTCATAAATATTTACACCTGGCATGTGTTGCGATGTTCAATTAATTGCTCCTGTGACGCACTTTGAGTGCCTTGGAGGAAAGGTGTAATGCAAAGGCCTGGGATTATTAAAGGCACAAACAAGTCAGCTCACGGAAGTAGCATCCTCGGGAGCCTTCCACTGCCTCGGGCTTTTTCAAAGCATTGCCCAAAACCTAGGGAAAAAGTGTCTCCAAAGGGATCCCATCCAATGGTTGGATTGTGGCTGTGCAAAGACCTTGTCAGAAAATGAGGCCAGGCGCAGTGGCTCATACCTGTAATTTCAGCACATTGGGAGGCTGACGCGGGTGGATCACCTGAGGTCAGGAGTTCAAGACCAGCCTGGCCAACATGGTGAAACCTCGTCTCTACTAAAAATACAAGAAATTAGCCCAGTGTGGTGGCGCATGCCTGTAGTCCCAGTTACTTGTGAGGCAGAGGCAGGAGAATGGCTTGCACGTGGGAGGCGGAGGTTGCAGTGAGCCAAGATTGCTCCACTGCCCTCTAGCCTGGGCAACAGAGCGAGACTCTGTCTCAAAAAAAAAAAAAAAAAAAAAAGGGGCAAAGACAGGTACAGATAACTTACCAAAGAAGACACATACATGGCCCAAAACCTTTCGGGAAAAAAGAAATTCAATCTCACTAGTCATCAAGGAAGTGAAATGGGTAAAATGAGGAATCAAGTGCCATGTAGGCAAAGTGGTTATAAGGTATGGATTTAATGGTGGTGAGATACAGTGAGACGAGCACTTCACATTCCATGCATAAGAATATCAATTAATATAAATTGGCGCAGCTCATCCAGAAAGCTACTGAGTAATATGCAACAAGGGGCCCAGAGTGTTCACATTATTTGTCCCCTTCATTGTGCTTGATAACATCTCTCTATAGAAAGATTCAAGCCGGGTGCGGTGGCTCAAGCCTGTAATCCCAGCACTGTGGGAGGCCAAGGCGGGTGGATCACAAGGTCAGATCAAGACCATCCTGGCCAATATGGTGAAACCCTGTCTCTACTAAAAATACAAAAATTAGCCGGGTGTGGTGGCACGCACCTGTAATCCCAGCTACTCAGGAGGCTGAGGCAGGAGAATTGCTTGAACCCGGGAGGCGAGATCATACCACTGCACTCCAGCCTGGCGACAGAGACTCTGTCTCAAAAAAAAAAAAAAAAAAGAAAGATGATTCAGAGATGAGGTTTAAAATGCTAAATACTCACGGCAACATCATTTTACATAGTTAGGACTAGCAAGAACCTAAATGCCCCTTCAAAATATCATGTAGATCAGGCGTCCTCAACCCCTGGGCCACGAACCAGTACTGGTCTGTGGCATGTTAGGAACTGGGCCGCACAGCAGGAGGTGGGCAGTGGACACGCAAGCATTATCGCCTGAGCTTCGCCTCCCGTCAGATCAGCAGCGGCATTAGATTCTCATAGGAGCACAAACCCTACCATGAACTGCGCATGGGAGTGATCTAGTTTCACGCTCTTTGTGAGAATCCTACTAACACGTGATGATCTGAGGAAGAACAATTTCTTCCCTTCATCCCGAAGCCATCCCCCACCCCCGTCTGTGGAAATACCAGGAAACTGGTCCCTGATGCCAAAACGGTTGAGGACCACTGAGGTAGATAATCAATACCTTGTTTTTGAATAACATTTGAAGATATAGAATATATTTGTAACATTAAAATCCTACACGTTCTTTGATATTATTATTTTTTCAAGAGATCTTGCTATGTTGCCCAGGTTGGATGTGAAGTCCTGGGCTCAAGTGATCCTCCCGCCCCAGCTTCCTGAGGAGCTGGGACT
The DNA here is from genome assembly GCF_006542625.1 of Nomascus leucogenys. Taxonomy (NCBI): domain Eukaryota; kingdom Metazoa; phylum Chordata; class Mammalia; order Primates; family Hylobatidae; genus Nomascus; species Nomascus leucogenys. The sequence goes on from NC_044400.1 coordinate 74,463,436, forward strand.
ACAGGTGTGTGCCAACATGCTGGGCTCTTTTATATTTATACTGAAGAAAGAAAAACTTCAGCTGAATGAAATTTAAAGGAGCTTAATTGGCCAATGAATGGTTTGAGAATCAGGTGGCCTTCCCAGCCAGAGGAGGCTGAGACTCCAGTGCAGCCACGTGGTGAAAGAAGGTTTATGGACAGAAAAAGGAAAGTGATATATAGAAAATGGAAGTGAGGTACAGAAACAGCCGGATTGGTTACAGCTCGGCGTTTGCCTGATTTGAACACAGTTCGAACAGTTGGCTACATTTGATTGGCCAAAACTCGTTGATTGCCACAACTATAGGCTACCGTCTGTTTATAGTTCATGATGTATAGAGAAACATTTAGGCAGAACTCAAAATATGTAAGGAGGCAGCTTTAGGCTAAGCTTGATTTAACACTACCTATATGTGTTTAAATGTATGCATACATCTTCAGGTATGTATAGAGCTATGTACATGAGAATAACCAAAATATCACTTGTGGTGTCAATTTTTATTTTCTTCTACATGCTATTTTCCAGAAAATAGAAATATGTACAATATTTCTATATATAATAGAATAATATGTGACTTCAGGTCTGCAATAGTACATACATAAAGTAGCTTCAGAGGCTGACTTGTACAATGACGTTTGATGACTGACTGTTCCATGCAGGGGGTCAGTGGAGGGGGAGCAATGGACACTTAACTTGGTTCTCTTTTCTGCCCTAGGTCATGGCCTCACCTCAATAGTGCCACAGGTGAGTCAGGGCTCTCTGTCACCTAAGTGGTGGGAATGTCAGCATGGGTCTGTTGGGCTGTTATATCCATTCCTTTTTGTTTTTATTTCAATAAAACTATGGCCTATTTGAAATGACATTAGCTATTAATGCCATTCCTTCCAGTTGCCCCAGGGTACAGGCTGATCTGTGACTCTCGCAAGCTTTAGAAGCTGGCTGGCCGGATGGGAATCCTGGCTCTCTACTTAGCTGTGCAGCTTTGCATGAAGCACAGATCTTTCTGAGCCTGAGTTCCTCCATCTGGGCAATGGGTAAAAGTCTACCTCAGTGCCAGTCTTATGGTGACTCACTAACATTCATTCAACTAAATTCCATATAATTGGTTACCTCAAAAACATGGGTGGAAAGAATGAATGGTTCAAAAGCCACCTTTGATGCTTCTCCTGTATCTCTCTTCATAGCCTATTTTCTGGTACTACGCACTTAACAGGAGCCCATTAAAGTTTGAGTAAAAGTATGTAGTATTCATCGGGGAGGGTTATTATTTCAGGGAAAGTCCCACAGAACTTCCCTAGAAAGCTGGTGTCTAGATAGAATGACTGGAATGAGGCAGAAAAACGGAGACGTTGTCCAGAGGAAGCACGCAAAGAAGCGATGGAGTCATGAGGAGTTACATAATCAGCAAAGGCATTTGAAAGTTTCACTATAGAGCGTGTTGGAGTATATAACCAGCACTCGGCATGTCCCACCCAGCAGCTAGGAGAACTGGGCAAAAGCAAAAGTGAAAGTGGGAAATATGAGTTCACATAGGGAAAGAGCACCCAGCCTTAATCCCTCTACAGAAAAAGTTTTCATTCAACTTCCCAGTCAGGCCTAACCAAGGTTGTGTTCTCTCAAGGCAGATGATACCAAATTGTGTTGGGGTCTTTAGTATCAAATGCACCTCTCCACCCACCTGCACCTCTCACCCCTCCCATCCTGCACTGGTATCCTGGAGGGTAGAGAATATTCTAAGGGGGTGGTACCTGGGAATGAAGTGGCTTGTCTGATGTGCTTGGTGACTGGTGAATCATAAAGCACACAGGTAAAATAGAGTGGCCAGCTCCAGCTACCTGTACCCTCTTCCTCCCATCTTGCTCCCCACCTTGGTTAAGGCAGAGAGAAATGGGCAGATGGGCACTCCGTTTCCTTAACAGCAATCTAGAGACACCAGCAGGAAAAAAAAAAAATCAAAACCCCACAGAAGTCCATTGATAGAAAGTCGCCCAGGCCTGCTCATATACACTCGAACCTACACCTTACCAGAAACACTTAGCAGCAAATTATGACATTGCCAGTCTGTTTAAAATAACAGCCCAGACCAGGCGCAGTGACTCACGCCTGTAATCCCAGCACTTTGGGAGGCCAAGGCAGGTGGATCACAAGGTCAGGAGTTTGAGACCAGCCTGGCCAATATGGTGAAACACCATCTCTACTAAAAATACAAAAATTAGCTGGGCATGATGGTGGGCACCTGTAGTCCCAGCTACTCAGGAGGCTGAGGCAGGAGAATCACTTGAACCTGGGAGGCGGAGGTTGCAGGAAGCCGAGATCACCCCACTGCCCTCCAGTCTGGGCGCTCTGAGTGACAGAGCGAGACTCTGTCTCAAAAAAGAAAAAAAAAAGAGAGAGAAAGAAATAACAGCCCAGCAGACCTATGCATACTTATGAATCAGCCTAGGCATACTTATGAACCACTACAAACGTGTACCAAAGAATAGCAGATCTGATCTAATTAAGATATGCATGAGGATTTACAAAAAAGACTGTGCGCCACAGTGGTTTGATAACATTCCCAGATACTTCAGGTTGTTTCTGATTTCTGACGATGGGATCATTTGAAAACAGGGGAGGGCGTTCATGTGAGAAAATACTAGGGAGCCGTTAAAATGATGATGTTGAAGCAGTTCATTGCCGTGGATATGTTGATAGCATGTGATTTTGTGAAAAAGCAGGGAAAAAATAGTGTACATGGAGTGATTGTATATTTCTAAACTATATATCTATGATGTGTGGTGTGTGTGATTATGTGTGTGTCTGTGTATGTGTATGAGTGACTTGACTATAATCAAATATTTGTATATTTGGATTATTTGTGGTAACAGTATAGTAATTTTTATTTCCTTCTTTTTTGCATATCTGTGTCTTATAACTTTCTACAGTAGCATATGATTTTGTATGCTAAAAACAATCTATCAAAAAATATTCTTTAGAAAACCATTCCAAGCCTGGAGAAGACAGAGACATGTTCAAACTGGGACAGTCTGTCAAGGTCAATACCTTCTCGGAGGCTGATACCCAGAGAACAGTGCAATGCTTTCCATAAAATAAACTCAAGAGTTTTTCTCCTTCCCCTAAATAAAGAATGAAACTGGAAAAGATGGCCCTATTTAGAAAGCGGGTCCTTCTGTCTTAAGCCTCCACGTATAATGAAAACATTGATGAAGATAGATATTAGCTGATTTGATTTAAAAGACAAGAAATTTCATTTTGTCCAGGAAAATATTACTTGCAAGTTTTTCTAAGGAAAGCAGTCTTCAAGGTTGATTTTTTCCTACTTGTGAAAGAAAAATTAATAAGGATTTTAGGACAAGAGGGAAACAGGCACGTATAGAATATGTGAGCATCCAATGCCCCCTGCTGGCTGTTTCCAGATGCTGCAATGCCTGTATTAATTTAGCACAGGTGGCATCCTCCTGGTTCTCTCCCCAGGGTGTTGGGAATATTCGTGAACAGAAACAAATAAAAAGCTTGACAGTTGAATCTCTGGGAAAAGCCAGGATTTCAAATCATCCCAAGATTGGTAAACTCAAGGATTAACATTGTCTCAAAATTCAATTACAATAGTTAAAAATCACAACTGTTAAAAATGAATATTTTCAAGCCCATGTTAGGGTTTACGGTCTTTGGCAGGCATATAGTAAGGCCAGGGAATCCCTACTTTTAACAAGATAATTCCAATTCAAGTAGTTCTGGGCCTTTCTTTAGAATTGCTGACCGAGGGTTAAAAAGAGAGAGAGAGAAGAAAACTATCCAGACTCTTCCCACCAAGAAGCTGTTCTCAATTCTCTAGATAACAAATGTCTCTATTATTTCATTTGAGTTTCTCAGGGCACTCAAGGAATGGGATAAGAGGCAGCTGCCTTCCCTATCACCATTCACCCACTCACCCATCCATTCATTCAACCAATTTGTGGTAGGTCCATATAACCAGCTTTGGGCATAGATTAAAAAAAAAATTAAAGGTCCTGGGGACTCAGGTAGTCTGAGATTGTATTAGTGTATTTTGCATATGAGGAAGTTAAGAACTAGAGAACAGAAGTAAACTTCCAAGGGCCACCTAGTGAGAACATTATGCCTGTTCTTCAAACCTTCATTAAATGTTTCCTGTGTAGCTATTTCTGTGAGTTTGGACTATTTGTGGCATCAAATTATTAGCTCATAATCTTCAGATCAAAGAACTGTTGTTCAGTGAATAAACTGAAATGCCCAGAGAGCTAGATGACTGAGTCTCTCTCTTTATATATGTGTATGTGTGTGTATGTATATGTATATACACAGATATATACACACACAGTCATGTGTCACATACTAATGGGGACGTATTCTGAAAAATACATCGTTAGGTGATTTCAACATTGTATGTACGTCATAGAATGTACTTACACAAACCTAGATTGTGTAACCTACTACTTACCTAGGCCATATAGCATGAGCTATTGCACCTAGGTTACAAACAAAACATCCTGTACAGGATGTTGCTGTGCTGAATATTGTAGGCAGTTATAACACAATGGCAAGAATTTATGTATCTAAACATAGAAAAGGTACAGTAGAAATACAACATAAAAGATAAAAGGGGCACACCCCTGTGGGACACTTACCATAAAGGGAGCTTGAGGACTGGAAATTTCTCTGGATGAGTTAATGAATGAGTGGTGAGTGAATGCGAAGGCTTGATCGTCACTGTAAACCCATGTTGACATTAGAATCTCTACACTTACGCTACATTAAATTGATAGAACTGTATTTTTTCTTCAATAATAGATTAACCTTAGGTTACCATAACCTTTACAATTATAAATGTTTAAAGTTTTGTGATTTTTGACTCTTTCCTAATAAGACTTATCTTAAGCACAAACGCATTGTACCATTTTACAGAGATATTTCCCTTCTGCATGTCCTTATTCCAGAACGATTTTTTCTGTTTTTAATTTTTTAATTTTTTATTTTTTATTTTTACTTTTTAAATGTTTTTGCCAAAAACTAAGACACAAATGCATGCATTAGCCTAGACCTGCAGAGCGTCAGGATCATCAATATCACCGCCTTCCGCCTCCACATCTTGTCCCACTGGAAGATCTTCAGGGGCAATAACACATATGGAGGGAGCTGTCATCTCCTAGGATAACAATGACTTCTGGAATCCCTCCGAAAGGGCCTGCCTGAGACTGTCTTACAGTTAACTTTTTCTAATAAGTAGAAGGATGCTTTAAAATAACAATAAAAAGTATGATATAGTAAACACACAAACCAGTGTTATAGTTATTTTATCATTATGAAGTATTACATACTGTACATAATTGTATGTGCTAGACTTTCATATGACTGGCAGCACAGTGAGCTTGTTTACACCAATGTCACCGCCACAAGCACATGAGTCACACATTGTGCTATGATGTTATAATGGCTACAACATCATTAGGTAATGATACGGATCCGATCAGTGGAGGAACACCAGGGTCCTTAGTCTTGTGCCGAACTGGATAAAACGACATGGACACATCTGGATTGGTTTTAAGCAGTAGAGAGTTTAATAGGAAAGAAAGAAGGAAGGAAGAAGAAAACAGCTCCCTCATACAGAGACGGAGGGGGATTTGAACAAAGACAAAACCCCCGTGTGGCAGAAAAGTGGTTGCTTATAGGAGGAGGCTGGAGGAGGTGGTGCCTGATTTGCATAGGGCTTAGGGGATTGGTTTGACCAGGCATGTCATTCATGTAGCCTGTGAAAAAACTGGCCCTCCTACCCTAGCCTTTTAATATGCAAATGTAAGGCACCATGATGTTCTACACACGTGGGGATACGTGGGGCTGGCCATGTTGCCAGGCACCTGTGGGGACAAGGGCAAGAAGAAGAGAGCGGGAATCACCAAGTTTGGGTGGACCCAGTTCCTAATGGCTGGCATTTCCATATCAAAGTTTGCTAGCTGGCTCTAAGAGCCCAGGCTTTCCTGCTAGACAAGAAGCATTTCTGGAGCTGCTTTAAAAGAAACAAAACTTTCCAAGGACCCCTTTTCCTCTCCATTTGTCTAAAATAATTTATTAATAACTCCTATAACAGTAATAGAAATTTTTCTGCTCCATTATATTCTTATGAGACCATGGTCATATATGTGATTCATCATTGACCAAAATATGGTTATATGGCATGTAAATGTATATATATATTTTTTTCTATATCTATCTCTCTCTGTCTCATTCTCCTCTTCCTTCCTCTGTTCTTCTTCTTCCCAATTATAAGCCATATAGTCAAAACTCATTGACTCTCATAATCCTTTACTCAGAGGTCGTGAAAAGGAATGCAAGAAAGTAGATTTCTCCCTTTCCCCACAGATAGGGATCGATGCCAAACTGAAGATTTTCTGGTTTGGAACCTGCCAGGGGAAAGCGCGAGGACTACCCTATTTCTCACTACACTGGGGTAGGATCAGCTTGATGCCCTCTGTCCCCAAATACTGTATGGTTCCTAAAAGACAAAAACTGTGAAAGGCAGCACAGTATAGAGGAAAGAAAGTGCATGGGGCTGTCAATCCAGACCCCAGAGTTTGAACCCTGGTTCTCTTACACCACCACCAAGTCTTAGGACCTGAGGATGAGGAAAAAGGAAAGACATCCACATACATGGAGTCCCCAGTTTGTGCCTGGCACTTTATAAACTTATCTAATTTAGCTTCACAGTACTGATCTTATTATTCTCACTGTATAGATAAGGTAAACCAGCCAGGCGCAGTGGCACACACCTGTAATCCCAGTAATTTGGGAGGCTGAGGCAGGTGGATCACTTGAGGTTAGCAGTTCAAGATCAGCCTAGTCAACATGGTAAAAGCCCATCTTTACTAAAAATACAAAAATTAGCCAGGTGTGGTTGTGCACACATGTAATATCAGCTACTCAGGAGGCTGAGAGGCAGGAGAATCGCTTGAACTCAGGAGGCAGAGATTGCAGTGAACCAAGACTGTGCCACTACACTCCAGCCTGGCTGACAGAGTGAAACTCCATCTCAAAAAAAAAAAAAGAAAGAAAGAAAAAAAAAGATAAGGTAAGCCAAGTCCAAAACAAGTCAGAAAGTTTGGAAAGACATCAGCAAAGTAGAACTCTAATCCGTAACAACGCACTTGTTGGTGTTATGTGCCAAATGATTTTGGCCTCGGTATTTGTTTAAATCGTATAATAAGGGGACACCCAGAGGATGGTGGCCACTGAATCCCTGTGCCTCGCAGCTGAAGGGGATCCCAGCTTGAAGAGCCCTTGTGAAGAATCAGCAGGTGGATATCAACAGAGTCGAATGCTGAAAAAGCCACACGTTTTGCTTAAAAATGAGCACTAAAAAATGAACATTTCTCAATATAGATCTGAAAGCAGTGCTAACGACCTGGGTTGAGTGAGAAGGATTTGGTTGTGATGTTAAACTTGAAAAGACAAACACACAACACAGCATCTTGTTACTGGGCGCTGAGCCAAGAAGTTACCCTCTGGGAATTATGAGTTGATTTCTCACCTAAATTCCATGGACCAAAACTTCTCAACAGCCGTTTGGGGGTAGGTAGTATTATTCCCATTCTACAAGTTAACCCTAGTTAACTGAGGCTTATAGGTAATTGGGTTTGCCTGAGGTCACATGGCTCAAGAGTGACAGGGCCAGGATTTAAACCTAAAACTTCTCGACTCAGCTCCCATGAAATACATGTTGCCTTCCTCGTGCCTTTGATCAGCTGCTCTGCTATGTTACTGCCAAACACTAACCTCCATAAGGAGATAAAACATCAAAGGCTACAAGGCACTTAAAAAAATTCATGGGGCTTAAGCACGATAGATGTTTATTTATTTATTTATTTTTCTTATGTAAGTCAAGTCCCAAGATAAGCAGTCCAAGGCTCTTTGGCAGCTCTGCTCCTGGAAGTCCTCAGAGACCCTGTTCTTCCTGCCTTCTTGCTCCCTCCCTTGTATTGGCCTTAATCTTACAGCCTAAAATCGTGATGTCTCTACTCCAGGCAAAAGGATGGAGAAAGAAAAGAAAAAGGAGAAATAAAAAGTGCATAAAAACTTCAGGAAGCATCCTGGAAATTCTGACTTGATTTTCCACCTAGATTCCATTGACCAAAGCTTGGACTTATGGCCATGCATAGCTAGAAGGAAGACATGTAACTCCGACCATGTGCCCAGCTAAACAGCAAGGGGTTCTGGTACCTGAGAAGACAGAGAAAATAGGTATGGGGAGACACACAAGTGTCTCTGCCACAGACCAGTTAGTGACAGGTAGCTGGGACTCACAGACCCCTCAATTTTCAACACATATTCTGAAGTCCAGCTGGCAACCTGCAGATTTGGAGCCAACCCTGATCTTTGCCACACCTCTCCTTCCCTTCTCCACTCCCCTGAGTCTTCTCTTGAAACTGAAATGAAACCAGAAGCTGGTTTTGCTTGGGGAACCTGTCTGGCTTGAGAATGTCTAAGCAACCTGCTAACTGACTTGCTTTCCTAGGGAACTAGAAAGTGCTGAACCCCTGCAGGCTTCCTATTTTTATTTCTCTTCTCATGCAAGACAAGCATATTCTCGCCATGGGACCCACTGGGTATTCTTCAAGTTCAGGATTTCCTTTGAATGTGAATATCCCATGGCAACAGCATTTGAAGGTCCACTGGCTACCCTGTCCCTGCAAAGCCACTAAATGGGGGCATAGATGAAGACACCGGCCCTGCACCTCCAGAGATTTGAGCTCCCAGAGTGTTTCTAAGTGAAAATAATCTGAGAGTCTCTATTTACCTAATGGCTTATCTTCCTTTGGAAGGGAATTGGAGCTTCTAGGTTAGTGGTTCTAAAACTTCAGGGTGAATAAATGTCACCAGAGGAGCTGGAGGGAAAAAGCAGACTGATTCCATTGGTTTGCTCTGGGGCTCAGGTTTTGCCTCATTTCCTTTTTTCAGCTCCCAAGGTGAGTCTGATGCAAATGGTCAGGGGACCTCAGCTGGATGGGTATTGGCCAAGCGCCTCTGTCATCCTTGGCTGGGCCTCTGCAGACACGAGAAGAGCTGTTCAAGGGACAGCCACAGGGCTGGAGTAATTGCCTTCTGCCTATCAGGAGGCTCTCCTGGGCTTTACAATGTGTATATCCATCTTCACTTCCCTCCTAAAAATAACTTTCAAAGGGACATTGTTTCTTGCAAAAAGATGTTTCCTTGAGGGAAACACAGACGTCAGTTGTTCTCTGGAGCTCTCTGGTGTCTGTGGGTGATGGATGACCCTCCATACATCCATGCAACATGACCATAACTCTCCCGGGATGCAGATGTGAAATCTACTGAGCAACTCCCTTTCTCTTTTTAGAAAATGGCCCTAGGAAGCCAATCTATCTTTCAGGTCCAGGAAGACGTGAAGGCCTGGAAAGGTTTGGGTGAGCCACTTTGGTGAGGATCTGGGTCCACGAGGGGAAGTGTAAAGCTCTGTTCACTCAGCATGGGAGGAGGAAGGTTCTGTTGCTGCTTCCTGGTTCTGACATGTTCCTGCTGTACCACATGCTATATTTGACAACTGACTATTGATTGATTGTGCATTCACCATATGCCCGTCTCTGCTACACATGGGTTGCAGGAGCCATCAGGAGCCTGAAGTCTTGCCACTGCCTGGGGGGAGGCAGGTACCACAGTCTGTAACTAGATTATTTATTGGTTGGCTTTGTTCCTAGATGCTATGGAGAAACTTAAAAAAAAAAAAAAAAGTATTAATCAGGGAGGACTACCATCTATAATGAAAAAACTACAAATATTAGTGGAATATAATAAAGGTTTATTTCTTCCTCACATCACAATCCAATGTGGATCAAAGGAAGGCTTTTTCCAAACAGTCATTGTGATTCACTTCCCTTTTACCCAACAGCTTCCATCATCCCCTTGGGCCTTGGGGTCTCTACCCAGCTACTGAGGCAAGAACAAGAGCATAGAAGATCAAGTAGGGCAACCTAGAGTCCATCACAGCCAACGCTCCAGGGCTGGGAGATCCATGCCATGCCCACCCACCTGCCCAGTACAGGGGAAGGAGAGATATGTACGCCAGCCAAGCACCACAGGGAAAGGAGACAGGCCTGGTGCTCATGTGTGTGCAGCATTCTCACTGCCATACCAAGTGCCAGGAGTGGTGAGGAACAGGGCTGGAGAGGTGCTCTTTAATTTTTCCCTGACACCGGTGGTCAGAGAAGACCCCTCCAGGGAAGATGACATTTCACACACAGTTGGATGGTGGACAAAGATCCAGGCAGGGGCAGAGCCAAGAAAAGAGGGCTCTAGACAGAGGGATGGTGTGTGCAAGCTCCTGAAGTAGCGTGAGCTGGGTGTGCTGGGAGACTCAAGGAGAGGCTGGCTGAAGCAGCTGAAGTAAGAGGTGAGAAAGAGGTAAAGGAAGAGTTTCATGATTCTTATTGCGGAATGCTGAGACAGGCTTTATTCTAGACGATGGAGATAGGTACGGGATTACCGCAATGAGTGTTTGCAGTACGGGAGAGACTGGGCTCAACTCAGAATACAATAAGGACAAGTGGAAATTTATAGCCAAAGTGTAGCAGGACAAGCCGCAGACAAAACCCCTCAGACACCGAGTTAAAGAAGGAAGGGCTTTATTCTGCCAGGAGCTTTGGCAAGACTCACGTCTCCAACAACTGAGCTCCCCAAGTGAACAATTCCTGTCCCTTTTAAGGGCTTACAACTCTAAGGGGGTCTGCGTGAGAGGGTCGTGATTGATTGAGGAAGCAGCAGGTACATGACTGGGGGCTGCATGTACCAGTAATCAGAATGGAACAGAACAGGACAGGGGTTTTCACAATGCTTTTCCATACAATGTCTGGAATCTATAGATAACATAACCGGTTAGGTCACGGGTCAATCTTTAACCAGGACCAGGGTGCGATGCCAGGCTGTCTGCCTGTGGATTTCATTTCTGCCTTTTAGTTTTTACTTCTTTCTTTGGAGGCAGAAATTGTGCATAAGACAATATGAGGGGTGGTCTCCTCCCTTAAAGGGAGTGGCATGAGGGTCTGGGAAAGGAAAATTGCAAAGAGAAGACCTCAGGGGTAAGGGAAAGGGCGAGGGCAGAGGTGGTTTCCGGCTAAACTGACCTGAAAAGATTCTTGCGGAAGGCAGACCAGGGTGATCAGACATCACCAGAGGAAGGTGGCAGAGGAGGGCCCTGACTGGATGAGATATGGAGGCTGATCAGACATGGAGAATAGGAGATTCTGGCTAAACTGACTTAGCAGGAGTCTTGCAAAAATTGGACAATGCAGAAATGAATGTGGAATCCCACAGGGTAGGGCGTCACAGAGAAGAGAGTTCAGGGTAGCCTGACTACAGTTTGGTCCAGGAGACGAGAGGCTAAAAAGGGATGAGGTCAGAGAGCAGGGTGGGGCAGGTTGTGCTGAGCTCTGGGGGCCACACAGGGCACCTGGTCTGTATGACATGGGCAACGAATGACATGAACTGATGCACAGTGTTAGAATCAGGCTTTAAAATTGCATTTTCCAAAACTCTGCACTGATGACACAGACAGGTACTCTAGGAGATTGAGAGATAAAAGACAATTCCTTCCCTAAAGAACACACAACAAAAAAGTAATCAGATCCTGCCTATTCGTATTTAAATGTCATGGTGAGTGAGACAGAAAACACATGCGTTAACAATTCAGCGAGATTGATGTGGCCTGGAGTAGTCAGGGAGAAAAGCAGGGAAATCAGATCTGAAAGGACGATGAGCATTTGGGAAGCAAAGGGGAGGTGAGAGGGAGAAGGGGCTCCAGGCAGGGTCTGCACCAGCAGACACAGAATGGGCATGAAGCGTATTCGGGGAATCTGGGAGAGTCTCAGGCTGGAACGCTCGCCTCCGGTGAGAAAGGAGACCCCGCAGCTCCCGGAGAAGATGTCAGTATCATGACGGCACTCCTTGAGGCCAATTTCCTAAAATGAAATTATATTGAACCCTGAATTAGACAGTGGAGTTGTTTTCCTCGATAACGAGGGCCAGAGCAGATCCCCAATAATTCTGAGCTCATTTGCTCCTTCCGGGCCAGCTGGTCTTTAATGGGTGACCTTATTAATTTAACTCGATTCATGAGAGAGTACAAATTGCTGCTCTAAAGGGCTGGAAAACGTGTTGGTTTCTCTGCCAGGGAAATCAGTGGGGATGTAATTGTGCTGGGTCAGGAAGGTGTCATCAGTGCCCTAGAGCTGCTATCCAACCACAAGGAGGGACTGGGACCGGGGGCAGGTGCAGGCAGGATTCTGTTCCTCCCAGCTCATTATTTCAAGGAGATTAGCTCTGTCTCATTAACACTTCCCATATGTACTGGTCCTAGGCAAATTCCAGAGAACTGGGTTTCCACTGAGCCAAATTTGCGTTAACTTGTACATTACACCTTAGAAAAGACTTGGGCATGCTGATACAATTAACAACTCTTTATTTCATATTTTGGTAAGATAAGGGAATTCAGAGTGAAAGAACTAATGTTTAAGAAAATAAAAGGCCAGGTGCCGTGGCTCATACCTGTAATCCCAGCACTTTGTGAGGCCAAGGCAGGTGGATCATTTGAGGTCAGGAGTTCAAGAGTAGCCTGGCCAACATAGTGAAACCCCGTTTCTACTAAAAATACAAAAAAATTAGCTGGGCATGGTGGCGTGCTCCTGTAATCCCAGCTACTCGGGAGGCTGAGGCATGAGAATCGCTTGAACCCAGGAGGCGGAGTTTGCAGTGAGCTGAGATTGCACCACTGCACTCCAGCCTGGGTGACAGAGCGAGACTGTGTCTCAAAAAAAACAAGACGAAACAAAACAAAATAAAAATTTAAAAAAAAAAACAGGAAAATAATAAAGCCAGAACAAGAAGTAGAAATGCTTATCACATCATGGTCCTCTACAATACTTAGATGAAATTCAGAAATTTATCCTGAATTTCTCGGCAGCCAAAGGAAGAAAGGAAATATCCTTAAATCAAAGCAAACCAGTTGCTAAGAAGCATGCAGCTTCTGCTCCTGAGACCTGAAACTTCTCACATATGTGCTAATAAAGAGAATTTAATTTAAAAAAAGAAATTAAAAAAATTGTTTCAAAATGCTCCCTGATGCAGGCTAATAGCAGGAAACTACAATACAATTTAGGAAAATAAAGTTGATGAAGAATGAAAAAATCTGCAGTGGTTTTGCATAATCTGATGGTAAAATTTTAAACATAGAATACTGAGTGGGCTGAATGACCCCAGGCGATCTTTCATAAAACAAGCCCAAATAAGAGTGTTGAGTGCTGAGAAAAGGCAACTGCTGTGTTTTCATTCAACAAACACCTGGTCCATAACTCAATTGTTCAATGTGGGGTCTTATGCCTGGTGCTAGAAATAGATGAATGAATAGCTATGACTTCTGTCCTCAAAATACTTATAGTCTATTCAGGAGACAGATGTATGGACAGATTATTGCAACTGCAGCATGCTGTGCCTTATGGGGAAAGAGAAGGGACAATAAACCTCATCATTAGCTGAGCTGCTGCTGACTCATGACTTCGGGAGCAATTGCTGTGAGAGGTCTTCTCACATTATGTTTCTCTTGCAATGGGAATTTTGACCTGCTACAGTAGAGGTAAGGTTTCTTACCTCCAAGTCACTGTTTGATTTGAATTGTATTTTCTTTTCTCCTTTTTCTTTGTCCCTGTTTTGCAAGAGCAACAGGCAGAATGGGAAATAAGGAAAAACACACTTTAGTTTTGAAAAATCACAATCAAGACAAGTTAATTAAAACTGACAGAAGATTTCGGGAGAAAAACAAGGGCCCAGTCTTTTTGATGTCTGGAGCTACCACAGTGATTAAAATAACACTCGGTCTGTTTGTGTTGGCAGGCCAGTACCAGAGGATTAACAAGCCTCTCCTAGACTGGGTAAGTCAGCTGCTTCCTTTATCTATTTTATCAGTATTTAATATTCGCAAAGTAGGTGAATTTTATTCAAGATACTGCGTAAAATTTTTAAAAATCAACAGCAACAGGCTGCATGCGGTGGTTCACACCTGTAATCCCAGCACTTTGGGAGGCCAAGGCAGGCAGATCACCTGAGGCCAGGAGTTCGAGACCAACCTGGCTAACATGAGGAAACCCTGTTTCTACTAAAAATACAAAAAATTAGCCAGGCATAGTGGTGTGAGCCTGTAATCCCAGCTACTCACGAGGCTGAGGCAGGAGAATCGCTTGAACCCGGGAGGCAGAGGCTGCAGTGAGCCGAGATAGCGCCATTGCACTTCAGCCTAGACGACAAGAGTGAAACTCCGTCTCAAAAAAAAAAAAAAAAGAAAACAACAGCAACAACAACAACAAAAATACTTTTCCAAGTGGCATACTTTCCTGGCAAGAAAAACTGCATTCTAAGTCTTGGGTATAAAACTATATTCCAATTCCTCAGCTATAAAATGGAAATAAAAATTAATTAACATGGTCATTGTAAAGGCTGAATAAAGTGAAAATACCAACACGCTTGCTGGCAAGTGCATTGTGAGAAGCGCACTTCCTAACACTCACAGTAAAATTTTAAACTGAAATAAACTTTCTTGAGAGCAATTTCATAATATTAAGTAAGCAACATTAAAATACCCATTTTTAGCCCAATAATTCCATACTTGGGAGTTTAAAAAGCTAATCTAAAATATGTACTGATACTTAAACACATTCACGGATTTTATAATAATATATTTAAATGGCAGCACATTTCAGTTATGCTAAGTATTCAATAATACAAAAGTAACTGCATCTTGATACATCCATTTTATGAAATCATTTGCAATATTTACAAATAATTTTAACAACTAGAGAAAAAGATTAAAATTTATAACATTAATTCAGTATATTTTATTACAAGTAACTGTATAGGTATATAATTTAAATAGTTTTAACTTGCATATCTCTAGATTAGATAGGCAGATATATGATTGATTGATTGATTCTGCTCATAAACTCATTGACTCTTTTCTGTTTGAAGTAGCTCTTTAAGACTCTAACTAAAGCTTATGGACCCTTACCCAGAAACACACAAACACTCATACACATACACACACATGCACACACAAAAATTGTAAAAATTAAAAGGTTCATGGGTAAAGAATATTGAACCTCTAGTTAAGAATCCTTGAAACTGATAGAAAATAGATAATACATTGATAGATAAATAGATACAACTCTATATTTAAAACAAATGTCTCTTTCTCTCTCTTCCTCTCTCTCTCTCTAAAGAAGTACACCAAAATACTTATATTTATTCCTGGGGGCAAAAGTCTCTTCTGACCTGGAGTGATGGTTGTTCTTCCCAGCCTTCTTATCATGTCCTGACTCTATGAAGTCTAGCAAAGGTATTGGGTGGAAAGTTGGAAAATGGGTTCAGGCTCACATCCCAGTTCTTCCAGCAGGTCCAAGACTTCCCCCAAGAGGCTATGCCCTAGAGAGCCTTGGTGATGGCCATAACAGTATGTAAATGGCACCTTTGCACAAATACCCATCTGTCAAATCCCCAAAGGAGTCTCCTGCCCGAGCTCTGGCTCAGAGCTCACTGGGTGTACAGTTCTAGAACCGAGACACCTTCTCTCCCTTTACTGTGTCAATGGTGAAATTTCCTGGAGTTCACATACTAGCAGCTTTGCTTTGCTTTGTCCTGGGTACTGGGCTCTACCTATGGCTCAGCACATCACCTAGAGAAAAAAGATCCAACAGGTACTGAGTTCCTGCTGTGGAATAGATGCCAAAGTAGAGACTTGAGATACATTTTCTCAATTAACAACAACAAGATAAGGTGGGTTTAGTCATCTCCAATTTACAGATTGAACATATCAGTCAGGGAGCTTAAGTAACCTTCCCAAGAATGCAAGATCAAGAGTCATGTCCCTGCTTACACATAACACGATGCTGGCTGCGGATTTTAATGCGGAGGAGCACATTCCAGAATTCCTGTGATGACCATTGCATGTGAGTGTATCTGTTGCAGACTGGTGTCCATTCCTGCCAGTCTAGTGTTTAGACCCAGAGCCTTTGATAAGTGCCTGTGTTAGTCTTCTAGTGTTGCCATAACAAAATGCTATAAACTGGATGGCTCAAACAACAGAGGTTTATTTTCTCATGACTCTGAAGACCAGTCAAGTCCAAGATCAAAGTGCCAGTAGGGTTGGCGAGAACTATCCCCTTAGGATGCAAATGACTACCCTTTCCCTGTGTGCTCACATGGCCTTTCCTCAGTGTGTGCATTTGGGGACAGGTGGGGAGAGAGAGGGAGAAACCCAGAGAAAGAGAGAGAACTCTGGTGTCTCTTCTTAAAAGAACACTAATCCTATCAGATAAGAACCCCACCCTTATGAACTCACTTAACCTGAATTCTTTTTTTAGAGGTAGCATCTTCAAATATAGCCACACTGATGATTAGGGCTTCAACACACAAATTGTGTGTGAGCAGTAGGGGGTGGGGTGGAGGTAGAGAAACATTTAGTCTACAACAATAGCCAAAGCAAAATCTAAGGTTAGAGAGGAATGGTTGAGGCCGTCTTTTATGGCAACTGTTCTTATTAACAGTACAGACATATAGGAATCCAATTTTACAGATGAAAAAACAAAGCTTCAGGGCAAAGGCATATCTCCAATCCAGCAAAGTGAAGACTTTAGTCAAAGTCTTCATGTCCAAAGTCCAATGACACTACACCTCAAATGTTGTGCAGTACCAATGGTCCATAACCTGGTCTCCTGGCTCCATTTCAGGAATGAAAAAATGACAAAAAAAAAAAAAAAAGGCAGTCTTGGCCAATTCACTTGGGGACGGGCGCCCCTGGGGGGATATGAACCCATAGAATTTTCTTGACTATACATTTTACCTAAATTCTCACACCTAAACCTGATTGAATGAACTAGAATTTCAAAAATGATGGTGTCAGCTTTAGCACAAAATTTCACATTGCAGTTGCTTTTACTGTGATAGCGTCACATTTTAAGACAATATACAGAGAGTGATGTCACTTCTTGAGGCCCCACCCTTCGCAGTAAAGACCCAAATAATTGTATTTGTTTTCCATTGCTGTCATGTCACATCCCCACAGATTTGGCAGCTTGACCATTTATTATCGCACAGTGGATGCAATCAGAAGTCTGGGTACAGCATGGCTTAACTAGTTCCCCTGTTCTGGGTCTCACAAGACTGAAAGCAACATGCTGGCAGGGCTGCATTCTCCTCCAGGGGCTCTGAAGAGGAACTTGCTTCCAGAATCTTTCGGGTTGTTTCATAGAATCCAGTTCCTTTCTGTTGTAGGACTGTGGTCCCCATGTCCCTGCTGGCTGGCTGTTGTCAAATCCTTCTACTCTTGGACTCTCTCTAAATTGTCCTTCTGCCAGATCTCTCTTTCTTTCTCTTCTACTTCCTTTCTCTGACTTCCTCTTCTGCTTTTTGAAACAGGTTTTTCTCAGATAAAATCTACCTGCCATTCAATTTACCCATTTTATGAGTGCAATTCAATGGTTTTTTAGTATATTCACAGAGTTGTATAACCATCACTCCAATCAATATATTTTTATCATCTCAAAATGAAACCCAGTTCCCCCTTCCCCCAGACCTTGGCAAATATTAATCTACTCTTTATCTATAGATCCTCCTCTTCTGGACATTTCATATAAACAGAATCATGCAACATTCCATTTTGTATATGACTACCTTCTTTCATTTAGTATAATATTATCAAGGCTCATCCATCTTATAGCATATATCAGTACTTTATTCCTTTTCATTGCTGAATAATATTCCATTGCATGACTATACAACACTTTATTACCTATGCAGTAGTTCATGGATACTTGGGTTATTTCCACTTTTTTACTATTAAGAAAAATACTGCTATAAACATGTGCTAGTTTTTGTGTGAATGTGGAATTGCTGGATTATATGGTAGCTCTGTGTTTAACGTTTTGAGGGACTGCCAAAGTGTTTTCTGCAGCAGCTGTGCCCTATTACATTCCCATCAGCAATGCATGAGAGTCTCAAATTCTCCACATTCTTGTCAGCCCTGATTATTATCTGTCTTTTTTCTAATCATCTTGTTGGTGTATGGCTGACATCTCATTGTGCTTTTGAGTTGCGTTTTCTTAATGGCTAATGATATTGAGCATCTCTCCATGGGATTATTGATGATTTGTATATCTTCTTTGAAGAAACATCCATTCAGATCCTTTTCCCAATTTAAAATTTGGTTATTTATCTTTAAATCATTGCATTGTAAGAGTTTTTCATACATTCTGGATTTAAGCTCCTTATCAGATACATTATTTGCAAATATTTTCTTCGTTCCACAGTTGCCTTTTTATTTTTTGTGGTCTTTTGAAGCACACAAGATTTTCATTTTAATTAAGTCCAATTTATCTATTTCTTTTATTGCTTGTATTTTTTGTCCTATCTAAGAAACCATTGCCTAAGCCAAGAAATGAAGATTTACTCCAATATTTTAAGGGTTTTATAGTTTTAGCTGTTAAATTTATATTCATGGCCCATTTGCATTTAATTTTTGCATATGATATAAAAAAGAGGTTCAGCCTCACCACCATGCATGTGGATATCCAGTTGTCCTAGGACTATCTGTTGAAAGACTGTTCTTTCCACCCATTGAATTGTCTTAGTACACATCTTAAAAATCAATTAACCCTCAGTGTGAAGGTTTATTTCTGGACTCTCAATTATATTCCAATTATCTGCTCATCTATCTTACTACCAATACCACATTGTCTTGATTACTGCATCTATGTAGTAACTTTTGAAATAAGTGTTAGTCCTCCAACTTTATCTTTTTTTTTTTTTTACCCAAGATTGTTTTGGCTATTCTTGGTTCTTCTTATTTTCTTAAGAATTTTAGGATTATCTTGTCAATTTCTGCAAAATAAATCCATATATTAATTTGCAAAGTATTTCTATTTTAAGAAGATTGTCTCCCAATCCATGATCATTAGTCATCTTTCCATTTATTTAGGTCTTCTGAAATTACTATCAACAGTGCTTTGCAGTTTTCAGTGTACCAGTTTTGCACTTCTTTTGTTAAATTTATTTCCATATATTTTATTCTCCTTGATGCTATTGCTAATATAATTGCTTTCTGTTTTAAAACATTTTTGTACAGATGAGGTCTCACTCTGTTGTCCAGGCTGTTCTCAAACTCCTAGCCTCAAGCAATCCTCCTACCTCAGCCTCCCAAAGCACTGGGATTACAAGCACGAGCCACTGCACCTAGCCCATTTTCTTAATTTCTATTTTCAATTTGTATTACTAATTTATAGAAATATAAATTGTCATTACTAGCATATAGAACTACAACTGAATTTGGTATATTAATCCTGTATCCTGACACCTTGAAGAATCATTTATTAGTTCTAATAATTTTTTTAGTGAATTCTTCAAATACAAGATTATCTTATTTGCAAATAAGTCCTCTTTCTGCTTCTAAGGGTTCATGTGATTACATTGGGCCCACCCAGGTAATCCAGGACAATCTGCCTATTTTAAGGTCAGCTGATTAGTGACCTTCATTACATCTACACTGTCCCTTCACAGCAGTACCTAGATTAGTATTGATTGCGTAATCAGAGATGGGAATATTGGGAGATAGCTTTAGAATTCTCACTAGTGCAAGAATTAAACTTCTATTTAAGATCCTAGGCCCCAGACTCTTAAATATTTAACTTGCAGCTAAGAAAATCTACCCCACTCCTCTAGCCAGCACTGTAGCCTGTCTTTGTCGACATCATACCTTCCTTTGACTCACTGGTGGTAAGAATATTACCATCTTCTTAGGAAAGAAACTTTGCTGCAGTCCTGGATGAAGCAAAAGGCCACAGTGATGATGACTATGATGACCCTGAGCTTCCGATGGAAGAGACGTGGCAGTCGATTAAAATTTTACCAGCCCGGCCTATAAAGGAATCTGAATATGCAGGTAACATTTGGGGGTCTGCCTAAAGTAAGAAGATGCGTGTACATGCCTCCATATTGCACACCATTTAAAGGTGTGGTTTCTGAATTAAACAACCCTAGGTTAACATCTGCCCCCATGACTTACTAGCTGTGTGACCTTGAGAAAGTCTCTCCAATTCACTTTCTCTTTCTGAAAACAGGGTTCATAATAATTGAAGCTGCCCCAGAAGGCTCTTTTGAAGATTATGTGAATGATGCATGTTGAGTTCTCACCAGAGGACCTGGTACCAAGCCAGAGATCTGTAACTCTCAGCTATTATTATCATGATGCTCTGCTTGAGCCCTAGGAACAACTGATGAGCATAACGGAGGGTGGACAGGCAGGGATGGGGCAGCATGGGAAATGTTAAATGAGGTCTGCATAGAGGAGAGTAGAATGAAAAAAAAAAGACTTTTTAACTTGGTTAATTCATTGTGCAGCCAGCCAGCCTAAGAGCGTCAGCAGGGCATGGCAGCAAAGCTGCAATTGTTAAGAATAAAGAGGACCTAATTTCACACCTGCCTCTGTCTCTAACTGTGGCACAAAGGGCAGCTTCAGCAAGTTCCTTGAGATAAAGCACCCTATTGTAAGGGGAAAGAGGAAGCACTCATGATTTCTGAGGGCCTCAACCACTAAAGTGAATCTACAGAAGTGTATTTGGAGAAAGTCATCTTGTAAATGATGATGACTTTTTTTGTTCATTCATTCAATAAGCATTCATTGAGCATCTCCTATGTGCCAGTTTCTATGTTGGGATTGATTGGGGGACACAAAGACAAACAATGCATGATCCATACCCTCAGGAAGGTGCAATCTAGTGGCAGAAACCGGCAGCTCAACCGATGAATGTGATAGAATATGCTAAGTGTGTAATATAGAAAGGAGAGCTGGCGTGGGGTATGACTGGGTGGGATCTAGTAAGATTTTTAAAGGGCATGGCATAGCCCAAATTTTGTAAGATTTGTAGAATTTCTAAGGTGAATGAGAAAATGAAGAAAGTTCAAGTTCAAACTTTGGCATTCATTTGTGTGCACTGAGACGAGCAATTTCTCCCCTTCATACCTCAGTCTCCTACTCTGTTAAATGAAAGCAGAATTGCTTGCCTCGTACTTACATTGTAATGATCCAATGAGTTTGTAGATGTGCAAATACTTTGTAAATTGTAATGTGCTGAGTCCACGTCAGGTATGACTTTCATATTTTTCTGTTTGCACAGATACACGCTATTTCAAGGTTGCAATGGACACTCCCCTTCCGTTAGACACCAGGACCTCTATCCCCATTGGACAGCAGACCTGGAACACACAGACGAGGTTGGAAAGAGTGAGTAAAGGCTGGACATTGTGACACAAACATGGGTAGGGCTCTTCCTAATCAGCTAGAAACTGCCCCATCTCCTGTCCCCCAGGCCATCTCATTAGGGAAAGAGCAGGTCAAGCTCACTGAGGTGGAGGGGAGGTGACTCTTGTGACTGGTAGCATCATGGCCCTACCTCTAGAAAGGAGGAGAATTCAGGTGTGTGGAAGATTGTGAGCCAGAGAGCAGGCTAAGGACTTTGACATGCGTCCCATCTAACGCTCATCACATTCTCCAGAGAAAGAACATGAACTCAAATCTTTCTGATCATAATATAAGATTTTGCCCAGAGTCTCAGCCCAACGTGGTGAACTATGAGCTGGGAGGTAATAAGTAAGTCATGAAACCTGTCTAAGCCTCCTTATAACTTTATCTACCAAACAGGGAAAAACAGAAAATCCTACCATACTTATTTCAAAATGCTGTTTGGAAGCTACAAAAGATAATTTTGCACTACTGCACTCCAACCTGGGTGACAGAGTGGGACTCCGTCTCAAAAAACAAAAAAAAATCTAGTAAATGCAAATGCCCTAAATGCATACATAGAATTTTATTTTTAATAAAACATTTGCTAACACTTAATTTTCTTAATCCAGAAAGGCATAAAATACAAATGATCACCCCCTGGGATTGCAGTTATTGGTCATAACATTTTGGTGCACTTCATTATCAGTATTTTCTTTTCTTTTCTTTCTTTTCTTTTCTTTCTTTTCTTTTCTTTTTTTTGAGATGGAGTTTTGCTCTGTCACCCAGGCTGGAGTGCAATGGCGCAATCTCAGTTCACTGTAACCTCTGCCTCCCAGGTTCAAGTGATTCTCCTGCTTCGGCCTCCTGAGTAGCTGGCGCACGTCACCACGCCCAGCTAATTTTTGTATTTTTAGTAGAGACGGGATTTCACCATGTTGGCCAGGCTGGTCTCAAAATCCTGACCTCGTGATCTACCCATCTTGGCCTCCCAAAGTGCTGGGATTATGGGTGTGAGCCACTGAGCCCGGCCATTGTCAGTATTTTCTATGCAGATATCTGTCAAACAAGGGAAGCCTCATTGTTTAGTATATACCTGCTTTATTTTTCTTCTTACATTAAGTTCTGGTATAAAACAATTTCCTATGTGATAAACAAGCATTCAGAAGTATAATTTTTGTAGATAAAGCATAACCCATTATGGGATTTTCAATTATTTTACTAAACCATTGAGTGAAGACATTTTAAAGGCTTTTAGTATGTATTGTAAAATTTCCTTTCTAAAAAATTGTTTCCATTTACCCTCCCAGAAACTCTGTATAGGAATGTCCACCCCTTAGAAATATCACCAAAACTGGCTATTACTTTTTCAGTTGTATTTTTTAAAAAGGGATTTCACTATTCTTTTTTAGTTTGTACCACAGTTATTAGTGAGTATTAACGTGCTTTTGAATATTCCTCACATATTATATATTCACATTGTCTGTTTAACTTGAGGGCTTCTGTTAATTTGGACAGAAAAATGAAACTACAAATCTTATCAAGCAACACCGACCGTTTACACAGAAGATATCTGATAGAGACTGAAGGAGCAAGATGAGTAATGAAAAATCAAACACTTCCTTTTTACACGGGCACAGCAATGATTGAAGCTAAACACTTCAATCATTCACTCAACAAATTCATTCAAGAACTGTGTCATCAGTGCCTGCTAGGATCAGACACAATTATAGACTCTAAAGACATATCCGTGAACTAGCAATTCCCTGTGCTCATGAAACATACATGCTAATGGTAGGAGACCAGTGATAAATAAATACACAATACACAGACAATAGATAAGCAAGTGTACTTTGAAAAATAATGATAATGCAGGACAAGGAAGGTCAAGGAAAAAAATTCTCAGTAGAGATCGAACTGAAAGAATGAATGACATTTAATCCTTAAAACATTCTTGTGGCCAGACGTCGTGGCTCACACCTGTAATCTCAGCACTTTGGGAGTCTGAAGTAGGCAGATCACAAGGTCAGGAGTTCGAGACCAGCCTGGCCAACATGGTGAAACCCCATCTCTACTAAAAATAGAAAAATTAGCCAGGTGTGGTGGTGGGCACTTGTAGTCCCAGCTACTCAGGAGGCTGAGGCAAGAGAATTGCTTGAACCCAGGAGTCGGAGGTTGCAGTGAGCCGAGATTGCACTACTGCACTCCAGCCTGGTGACCAAGCGAGACTCTGTCTCAAAAACAAACACAAAAACAAACAAACAAACAAAAATCTTGAAAGATGAACATCATCACTTCCATTTTAATGGCTCCAATTTTATAAGCTCTGTGCCTTTGGGTCTGTTACTCACCCTCTCTGAGCCTTCATGGTCTTACCTATAAAATCCCATCACTGTTGTAGTAACACATAGAAAACACAGTATTTCTATGTGCTTCCAGCACATAGGCTGAGGTGGGAGGATAATTTGAGCGAGCCTGGGAGGTCGAGGCTGCAGTGAGCTGAGATAGCACCACTGCACTTCAGCCTGGGCAACAGAGTGAGACTCTGTCTCAAAAAAGAAAAAAAGAAAAGAAAAGAAATGAATCTTCAATAAGATCCAAGAAATGCATCTTTGTGCTTCCAGCCTGAAGCACAAAGCAATCAGTCCGTAAAGGACATCTCTATGAGATCAGGCGCTATTTTAGCCCCGACATCTGCCATGGTACCTTTGTAAGAGGTTCTCCATAGATATTGGTTAAATGAATGAAAAATAACAAACTTTCAATCATTTGAACTCAAGCTTTAAAAATAAATACCTGTTTAATAGGAAAAGAGACCGAGTCTTTCCCCAGTTCAACTTCTGTTCACAAAGATTTTCTCAGTCTGGCCTTCAAAATTCTTCTATTTTCCTGCTACTATTTGCTGCTATCATCAAGATCTGCATCTAGCGCAGTCCCCCAGGAGTTGTCTGAGAGAGAGGAGAGCATTTCAGGACACTCATCACCAGAGCATAAAGTGTGGCCAGGGAAGGAGAATTCCAGAGAGACTGGACCAGTGGCTGAAGACACAGTTCTGGTCTGGTTATAAAGAAGTAGAGAACGCTGAACTAAAAAAGTTGAGCTGAACTTTCCCTGTGAATGACTGGCAATCCCTTTTCACATAGATAAGCCTTCATGAATACAATTTTTTTTTTACAAAGAATAATTCTTATTTGATTTTTTTAAAAACAACTATGCCAGGATTTAAGCCTTTATTCTTACACTTTCTATTCCTTCATATCATCTTTGTAGCTTCCTGTTAAAAACAAGTTTCTTCCTTTGGCTAGATCACTTTGCAGGTGGAACTACAATCTCAGCACATTAAGTCAAATGAAATCATGTGAGGAAAAAGGACAGGGCAAGGTGAGCAAAATTTCAGAGGGGAGTTGTCTCATAAATTCAACAAGTGTTTGGCCTCAATTCAGATAAAGAGGGAGTTTTAGCCAGGTGCAGTGGTTCACGCCTGTAATCCCAACATTTTAGGAGGCTGAGGCAGGTGAATTGCTTGAGCCCAGGAGCTCAGTAGCAGCCTGAGTAACATAGTAACATCTCATCTCTAAAAAACAATGAAAAAAAAAATTGGCTGGGTGTGGTGGAGCATGCCTGTAATCCCAGCTACTCTGAGGACTGAGGTGGGAGGATCACCTGAGCCTGGGAGGTCGAGGCTGCAGTGAGCCGTGATCATGCCACTTCACTCTAGCCTGGGTGACAGAACAAGACCTAGTCTCAGAAAAAAAAAAGAGGTGAGGGAGGAGTTTCACTTTTGTAATCAGTGTTCTAAAAATCAAGTATTTATGGCAAGCAGATTATCATTTTTGTGACAATCTCATTCCTAGGAGGTGATTCTTACTAGTTATGCACATCTGAGATTAAACTATCTGTGAAATGGATTTCCAGCCAGGTGTGATGGCTCACACTCGTAGTCCCCACGTTTTGGGAGGCCAAGGCAGGTGGATTGCTTGAGCCCAGGAGTTCAAGACCAGCATGGGTAACATGGTGAAACTCCATCTCTACAAAAAGTACAAAAATTAGCTGGGCATGGTGATGCACACCTGTAGTCCCAGCTACTTGGGAGGCTGAAGTGGGAGGATCGCTTGAGCCCGGGAGGTCAAGGTTGCAGTGAGCTGAAATCGTGCCACTGCATTCCAGCC
Organism: Nomascus leucogenys; assembly: GCF_006542625.1. Lineage (NCBI taxonomy): Eukaryota > Metazoa > Chordata > Mammalia > Primates > Hylobatidae > Nomascus > Nomascus leucogenys. The sequence goes on from NC_044400.1 coordinate 74,488,963, forward strand.
TGGGTGACAGAGTGAACTCCAGCCTGAGTGACAGAGTGAGACCCTGTCTCAAAGAAAATAAAAAGAAATGGATCTTCAATAATTTTTACAAAGGCCAGTTCTTTTCTAGACCCCTTAGGTGGGTCTTGACAATTGTCTTGCCCTAAACCACTGCCCATCCTTCTATTTATTGAGCATGTACTGTGTACCAAATTCAGTGGTTAGCAGTGGGGGTAGAAAGGTGAGCCAGTGCCCACAGTCTAAGGGAGGAGGCAGTGACCCAGATGGGCAGTTTCCATGTTCTAGGAAGTGGTCAGATGGAGGTGAGCACAGGGTGCAAACGCACACAGACCTGCATCTCTGAGCATAGCCAGTGCCATTGGAGGGGGCTGATGAAGGAAGCCATATGATGCAGTCTTCCACAACTGGCACATGTTTCATAGTGATCAGTGGTTCTCTGTGGAAAGTTTTTGCCCCCCAAGTGACTTTTGACAAAGTCTAGTGACATTTTTGGTTGTCACAACTGAGTTCTACTGACATCTAGTAGGTAGAAGACAGAAATGTTACTAAGCATCCTACAAGGCACAAGAATTTTCCAACCCCAAATCTCAATTCTCAGTAGTACCCAAACTGAAAAATCTGTTACAATGTACCTGTGAATCCAAGCTGGTATTTCTCTTTGTTCCCTCATAATCTAGCATTGCCACAGACACATTAGTAGGTACTAGTAAATATTTATTTGACAGAAGTTGGGAATTGCCCCAGGGGAGGGACAGGAAATATTCCTGGGTGGGAGAATCCTGTACTAATACTGCTGCTTGGGACTGCTTGGAGCCCCATCCTAAGACCCTGAGATTGCAAATCCCACCTAAGATGGAGACAGCGGGAACCTCTCCTGCCTCCATGACCAGGCTAGCAATGCAGCGTGGGGCATGAGCATTGAGAGAGACTCCCTCTGTGGGGCAGGCACACAGAGAAGATTAAAAGATGAGCATGCACAAGAACATTGAAAAAACCCTCCAGCACCCCAATCCCCACAAGGTAACCCTGGAGAAACTGGAAGCTGATGGTGTAATGAAGAAGTCAATAGCCACAATAAAAAAAAAAATCCAACCAACACTCAACCCTTAACTAGATATAACCTAAAGAAGAAGGGCCATGCCCTTTCCAGGCATAAATACTGTGGTTCAATGTTCCACAGAGGATAAGAGGTAACGGGGGATTCAATGAGCCCCTGACCCACCATGCCCAACTCAACCTGGTGCCAACAAAGACTAATACTAAGACCCTAATACTAACCTAGGCTTAAAGGTTCTCAAAGACATAGGGAACCCTTTATGATCTTCATCTTCTTCACCCTTATGTCTTCCAGTTGTGTGCCCCATAATAGTTCACTAATGTCTTTAATAATATTAATAGTGATACATGTATTCAGTGTGGTTAGCAACACCTGTGTTCTCGGCACAGTGCTTGTGTTCCGTGTTATCCTCCCATCCTCAAAAGGTATCAGTGCTTTTGTTACCTCCATTTCACAGATGAGGAAACTGAGGCTAAGTAATTTGCCATGTTCTCACAGTCAGCACGAGCTGGAGGTGGAATCCTAATCCAGGCCTTCCCACGAGGCCATACCCTGACCTGCCTGCCTGATTGCTTTCATGTACCTGATCCCATAGATGGATCTTCGTGTTAACTCAGGGACATGAATGATGAGCATTTTTCCTATGATAAAGATGAAAAATCTGAAGTTCATAATATACTGAATGCCTTTTCCAAAGCCAGCAATAGAGGCAGGATTGGTTCTTAACCCCACATGTTTTTATACCAAACACCACTCAGGCCACTGCACCCTTCATTGGCAGAGGTACATGTGTTTATACATGTTTGTTGACAGCCAACCATACATTGAAAACCAGAGAGCCCAGGGACTTATGGCTTTATCCTTGGGAACCTAACCACAGAGAATGTCAAGACATCAGATGGTGTCATAGGCACAGCAGAAGAGATAATGGTGCCTCATTGTCTTGTACAGGTGGACAAACCCATTTCCAAGGACATCAGAAGCCAAAACATTAAAGGTAAAGTCATGTCAATCAAAGTTTAAAATGTAAGTATGAAAACATCTGTTTTGCTTCTAAGATCCTCTGGCATTGTTGTTTGTGGTCATAGGTGATCTTACATAAGGTGATCTATTGAATTACACTTCAGGAAATAACTATCTAATTTTAGACAGAGTCTCACACACTTTATGCCTATTTATTGCCTTACCTTATTGATGAAGAAATTGATTGTAAAAATTCACATTCTTTGTTGTGCAATTTTGGAAATGAATTATTTTGAAACATATGGATTGCATTAAATATATAATCATGTTATCTCTCTAAGCATACCCCCAGAAAAGTCACAAGATAGAAATCTAATTTTAAAACATTGATTAATTAATATGAAAACAGATTTTAAGGCTTTAGGCAAAACAACTCAATTTGAAGATGAAAATACAGGTACGAGCCTGAAAGCAAATAATCAATTTCAGTAGTGCTAGAAGCATAAATGGAAGATAAGCCCAAGACATTTAATGGTATTGTATCCATTGTAGCTTCTCTCATCATTTTCCCCCATGCCCCTATCTCCTCTTACAATGCTTGATTGGAAAAGATGACAATGCCAAGATTCACTTTGCCCAATAATTGAAACATATCAAATTCACCTTTCATGTGTCTAATGCTGTCGTCTATAATGTATTACTAGCGCCATCTTTTCTCTAATGGGAAAGTGTACCAGTGGCAATAGACAGCACACTCAAATTAGGATAATTTAAGGAAATGCATGGCAAAGGAACTACTTACCAGGTGAGTGTGGTATAGGAGGAAGAACAAAGAATGGTGCAAGAACCATGGCCGACAGCAGCGGGGCTGGCCCTACCCCAGGTGCAGAGGGATGAAGGGACAGTTACTGAAAACTACAAGGAGCACACTGCCTGGAGAGGAGCAGTGATCACTGGTCCCAGGACACCACCAGCCCAGGTAGACTTCTTGGGGAGGGGACCAAGGGAGTAAATGCGCTATCTCTCTCTCCAACCTCCCTGTGACCTCCTGTTGGGGCTTCCCAATGTCTAAACCTAACTAGAAACGAGAGGATAGGGCAGTCCCTGTGTGTCCCTACTGGTCAGTGTCCCCAGGCGGAGAGCAGGGTAGAGCAGGGTAAAGGTGGAGGGAGGTTCTGGAGGGCAAATGGAAGACACTCACAGCAGGAAGTGCCAGCGCAGTGAAAAGGGAATGGAGAGTAGCCAAAACCTAAGGCACACTCCCTGGCTGTGTGACCTTAAGTAAGACCCCTAACCTGAGTTCTCCATTTATTTATTTATTTATTTATTTATTTATTTATTTATTTATTTTGAGACTGAGTCTCACTCTGTTGCCCAGGCTGGAGTGCAGTGGCACAATCTTGGCTCACTGCAACCTCCACCTCCCTGGCTCAAGTAATTCTCCTGCCTCAGCTTCCTGAGTAGCTGGGATTACAGATGCATTCCACCATGCCCGGCTAATTTTTGTATTTTTAGTAGAGACAGGGTTTCACCATGTTGGTCAGGCTGGTCGCGAACTCCTGACCTTGTGATCTGCCCACCTCGGCCTCCCAAAGTGCTGGGATTAACAGCCGTGAGCCACCACATCCGGCCCTTCTCCTTTTCTTTAACCAGCACATTAATTCACCACCTGGTGAATTACATAGAGAAAGCATTTTCGCTCATCTTAACAAAGGGATGGGAAGCATAGAGGGATCACAGACCAGACCGCAATCACCTGTTATAAAAATGGCCTCAGTCATGATAATATGCTTTGTAGGCATTCATGAAGAAATGAGTCCTGGAGAGAAATCAGATGGAAATGAACTTCATAATTGCCATCTTATTTATAGTTCACTATGGGCATCCACCCTCACTTCTTTGGCTGCAGAAATTTCTTTGACCATTATTCCACATATCAATATGTCTGTTTACCTCTCTACCTGTATGTTTATCTACCCTTTGCCTCAGTTCACAAAGCTATTAGTTAATAAAAACTTGAACAATAAAATAGAAGAAAATCTACATAGATGACATAATTAAAATAAAGACAAAATGTAAGATCCTCAGGCACACATCACTAAATTCTATAATTAAACTGTTATTTTGCCTCTGAGCTACTTGGTAGTCTAAGCAAAAAGGGAATCAAGCTTCCTTATGTGCTGTGAATTTCCCATTACAAGAAACAAACCAGTTCCTCAGAGAGACAGCAAGAAAAACACATCTTTCAGGATTAAGTTAGTGCTCTGTTTTATAGCGAATGTTGGCTGGTATATGGGTTCCATGACTACAAAAATACGAGCGTTTTGTAAAGCAGACTCCAGTGTAAACTGAGGCCACAACTGCAAAGAGGACTTCAGTGAAAGCAAGGCTCAGAGAGGCTGAGGATTTTGGGGGTGGGGCAGGTTGTATAGAAGACTTCTTCAATAACAGTTATTTTCTTTACATCATCCTTTCCTACATTTCCATAATTGATGGTTCCCCATTACCATCCAGAGCTCTAAGGTACCATATCAAGAACAAGGCTGGAAGGGGGGAAATTAATATGAATGCCCCCCATTTTAGGATCAGGCATCTTGCTGAAAAATGCTTGGATGATTTATGTGTTTATTATAAAATTCTGTATTTTTGATGCAAACACGTTCTCAGATAATTTATTCACTCTCACAAAAATGTCATAGAAAAAAACATATCGGTTGGTTCAGTAATGGCAGAATTTTATGGTGATATTTTTCATCAAGTTGAGCAGTTATAGATTTATGTTAATGTATATTTTATGTCATTTTTCTTGCAATCATATTCTGACACTATCTGTAAACTGTCAGATTTCAAGAACTTATCTTCCCTAAAGCTTGACTTTTTGTTTTTCATTCCTAAAAATAGGTAAAAGTTTATTTGGAGGCAAAGTATTTACAATATAAGTTGTGTGTGACGAACCACTAGCATTAACCATAGATCTAGAAGAAATAATCTTATTTTCAGGTAGGATAGCTATAATTTTCAAATACAGTGTGGCTTATTTTTCTAGAGAAACCAAAGCTGAGAATAAAGGAAGCTAAATTGCATTTTCTCTTTGCCGTAGATGTGAACCAAGCACAAACTCTAAGCCAATTTCCTTTGAACTGACAAGCATACCACATACAAGAATGAATTTATACAGAAATACAATAATCCCCCAAGAAAAGGAAAAAAAAAGAGAATTATGCATAGGCTAGTGAACATGTATATCCAAAAACACGAGCTGATTGAAAAGAAGCAAAGTAGAATTCCACAAAATGCCGTCAAAAGACCTTCATACTAGTTTGCTTTTAGACGAGTTTAGAGGCTGAAGAAATTAGAATCAGAAATGAGTTTAATCTGGGTCAATTCCCTCATTTTATATAAGGAAGCTTAGCAAGGGAAGTGGCTTGCTCAAGGCCATCAGCAAGTAGTCACAAGACCAGAGCCAAGGTTTATTCCACTATGGTAATGTTGCCAGGGTTTGCTGTGTTTGCTATTGTATAAAATGTATTCTCCCTCTCATTCCGTAACGAACATCCCATTCATCCAGACTATACAAAGCGCAGTGCCAGAGTGAATTGATAGATGATACTGCTCCCTAGTGGCAGAACTTGGCAACACACAATATTGCAATAATGATGAGATCGGTATCTTCTATCCTTTGCAGAAAAAACACACCTGAGGTTGCAGAATTGATCAGAAATAAATGTAATATTATTCCCCTACCGTTTTAGATGTAAATGTATTTCAGCTACAACCCATGGCTCAAAAGCAACAGAGACATTGATATAATGCTCATTCGAAGTTAACGTTATTAACTTCATGAAATCACTCATTAATTGAACTACAGAACAGTATTTTGTCTCACTACCACACAAGAAAAATAATAGGCCTCAAAGAAAAGGAAAGGAATATGTAACTGTTGGATGTAACAAATTTATTTTCTGATAGAGAAATATGAAGTAGCCAGAAACAAGAGACTGAAAAACAAGGTATTTAATAAAAGAGGCTCCAGAAAATGTATATCCCCCAAATAATAATTCCCCAATGAAGTTTCAGTCCCCCATAGAATTGCAATGTACAAGAACTGCCTTTTACATAAGCAAAGTACGGCCTTCCCCATGAAACCATTTCAAAATGACTTGAAATACATGCATAATAAAAAGCACTTTTTCTTTTCCTTGTAATGTTGGGGTGTTCACTGGAATCAACCATCCCAGTTCTTCAGAAGCAGGACATTCTGAATTGAAAACAGAGACATCTGGGGTAAACTGGGACAAGCAGCTGCTATACTTGCATGTCTTACATGCAAGCCAGCAAAATGGAAGGGTTATTTTGTTTATTTGATCAAAAGTTTTAAAATAGCAGAATCTCCACGATCCAGCCCCTCCTTGTAACTGAAGCACAGCATCCCTCACAGATAATTGAGTGGCCCAAGAGCCTCACAACCTTCCCAGGAAGCACACCCTACCTTTAAGCCGCCCCAGCTCTTTACTTTCGGCTCAATATAAGGAAGAGCAATGTCTTCCTACAACTTCCTCGCATTGGTCCTTGCTCTAAGACACAATGAATGAAGCTCTTAGTAGCCCAAAGTGCAGTTATCTGAAACTAATTGTGTGAGATGTTGAGAATCATATTAAATAAAAGGGAAGAACAAGCGCGGTGGCTCACGCCTGTAATCCCAGCATTTCGGGAGGCCGAGGCAGGAGGATCACCTGAGGTTAGGAGTTTGAGACCAGCCTGGCCAACATGGTGATACCCTGTCTCTACTAAAAATACAAAAAATTAGCTGGGCGTGATGGTGTGCACATGTAGTCCCAGCTACGCGGGAGGCTGAGGCAGGAGAATTGCTTGAGCCTGGGAGGCGGAGGTTGCAGCGAGCCGAAATTGTGCCACTGCACTCCAGCCTGAGTGACAGAACAAGACTCCATATCAGAAAAAAATAAAATAAAATAAAATAAATAAGTGGGAAACTCTGGATGCACTAACCTTGAGAAACACTGAGTTAAACAAAAATAAACAGATCTCTTTACTGACCAAGTTTTTAAGAGCATTGTGGATCTCCAAGAGCGGGTATGGCACGGAGCATTTGTAACTTAAGTGTCCATGGAACCTGCTTTTTCTTGGATCACATTCTTTGGCCCATGCTCCTTAGAACACATTTTAGAAAAGCCTAGATCGACTCATATATTAGTTTCAGTTCTAGGTTCACAGTACGTTTCCTATTCTGAGTAGTTTCTCCGGTGTTACAAATGATCCATTGTTTGGGGAGGATATTCCTCAATCTATGAAAGCCACATCTACAGACAGCTTGTGAACGTAAATGCTTCCGCCCCTGCATGTTCCCGCCTCCTCTTCCTGCCAGGCCCTGGGGGAGGGATGGACAGTGATAAGATTGCCCTCTCTTTTTCTACTTAGTTTTTCTAATTCCATATCCTACATCACAATGTGAAGAAAAGGCCATTAATAATAAACATGAAATTAGTATAGTAAAAGCTGCTTGTATGGAAAGGATAGAGAAGATTATAATGCAGGATGAAAATGGGCACACATGTAACTGCCCTAGGGGTTCTTCCTGCCCACTGCATAAAGAGAGACCAGGCACTGCCATAGAGAAAGAGTTTAATAGACACGAGGCTGGCCACACCACGTGGGATATGTTCATACTCAGATCGTCTCATTCAAAGCTCATAGGTTAGCGGTTTCCAAAGACAGTTTGCGGGGAGGGATAGGAGGGCAGGTAACAGGTGCTTGCTGTTGATTGGTTGGGGTGGAGATGAAATTATAGGAGTTTGAAGCTGTCTTCCAGCAGATGAATTACTTCTGGATGGGGCCACAGGAGAGGGGTTGGTGCTAAGGTGGAGGCATTGGGTTTAGGTGGAACCATGGGTGTCAGACATGCATGCAAAAAACTGGGAAAGGTATCTGCAAAGGCCAATCTACAATAGTGGTGTTATCTGCAGGAATAACTGGGAAAGTTGCATGTCTTACAACCTCAGGAATAATGGCTGACAATCGTTTATGTCTGCGGCTTAGCTGGATTCAGGCTGTTCTTGTCCCCCCAGCCTGATGGCTTCCCATTAGCTTTACAAAAGTGGTTGAGTTTGGGGCAAGTCCTATTATCATTTAAACTATAGCCTGAATGTCTTCCAAAGGTAGCTTTGCCCAATAGCCCAGGAGTAATTAAGGGAAAGATAAGATGGGGAGTGAGTTAGCTTAGCTTACTATTAATATTATAATTCTCGGCCAGGCATGGTGGCTCACAAATCCCAGCACTTTGGGAGGCTGAGATGGGTGGATCAGGAGGTCAGGAGATCGAGACCATCCTGGCTAACACGGTGAAACCCCATCTCTACTAAAAAATAAAAAAAGCACAAAAAATTAGCCCAGCGTGCTGATGCGCTCCTGTAATCCCAGCTACTTGGGAGGCTGAGGCAAGAGAATTGCTTCAACCTGGGAGGCAGAGGTTGCAGTGAGCCGACATTGCGCCCCTGCACTCCAGCCTGGACGACAGAGTGAGACTCAGTCTCAAAAAAAAAAAAAAAAAATTATAATTCTCTCACTGATATAATCTTTGCAAAGGCAGTTTCACATAGAGGGGAAATATAGCTTATTTCATCATAATTCAACCAGTAATATTTATTACCTCTTATGTGCTCAACACTAGGGCTGGCTATTTAGTTGTTCAATAAGCCCGTAAGCCCCATAATAAGCTCTCTGTTTCTATGTCTATCTCACCAGCCAGACAATGAGTTCCCGAAAGGGAGGGAGCATATCTTATTTACTGACAGTTACAGCACTGCCCGATTGCCGCTGTGATCCTAGGCCACTTTGTTTAAAATGACCTCGTGCCTGGGCGCTAAGCTGGCACTGAGTCACATGACACCTTAGACCTGGAGGAGCCTGCAATCTGGTGAGTCTAAGTATTGTGGAAACTCAAAAAAAGTGCATACTTAATTCTGCCTTGGAGGAAGAAGTGTGTCTCCCAGGAAGGCTTCCTAGGACATTTGACTGAGGTGTGAGATAGTGTCCTCAGGGGAAGTGATTTGTGATATTCACAAGCAGCTAAGGCTCTCTGCAATGGCTCATGCCTGTAATTCCAGTGTGAGCTACCATGCCAGGCTAAAGTGGGTGGATCACCTGAGCTCAGGAGTTCAAGACCAGCCTGGGCAACAAAGCGAAACCCCATCTCTACAAAAAATACAAAAATTAGCTGGGCACGGTGGCACATACCTGTAGTCCCAGATACTCGGGAGGCTGAGGCGAGAGAATAGCTTGAGCCTAGGAGACAGAGGATGCAGTGAGCTGAGATCGCACCACTGCACTCCAGCCTGGGTGACGGAGTGAGACCCTGTCTCAAAAAAACAAATTACAAAATAAAAGCAGCTAGAAGGTGGTTGTGTGAATTGAATGCTGGACTTGATGACAAGTAGCCCTGGGTTCACATCCCAGCTTTACTGCTTCCCAAATACGAGACTTACAAGTAACTTCACCTCTCTAAATTTAGGTTTCCACGTGTATAAAATGGAGAAAATAGCACCTACATCCTACAGTATTTGACGTCCTTAAAGGTGAAAATCAACACAAACCTATGGCACAGTTCTTGACACATGGTAGACATTCAGCAAAGGCACGTTGAACTGCGCTAGCAACACCCAAAATTTTTCCTCCCTCCTTTACCCTCTATCCCTCTCCTGGAACTGGAAAGTTTTCCAGATTCTCTCTCTGAAGGCCGAAACCACCTCATGCTCTATGGAGTTTTTTTCTTTAGCATATACAATACATCATTTAGGTGAATGTATAAAAATAAGCTACGTGTCTCAATCACAGAGACCATGGTTTATGAAACATTGTTTTCCTGACAGCAAACACATAGCACCAGTTGGGGCACATGGTGGATGTGAAGTGGCCTCCTTGTCTGAGCTGACACCTGAGGTTTGTTGTCTCATGGCATCTCATGGCCACAGAGATCAAGGATGCAGACACACAAAGAGTGAGGTTAAGAGCGGAAACTGTATAGGCAAAAGAAAGAGAATAACTCTCTGCTATGGAGAGGAGCCCCGGAGAAAATGGGTTGCTGATCCACAGTGAAATAGGGGGTTTTATAGATGAGCTAGTGGGGAGGCAGTGTCTGATCTACATAGGGCATGAAAAACCAGTTAGGACCAGATGTGCCACCTACATAGGGTACTAATCTCTGGCAGCCCCCACCTCAATCTTACTATGCAGGTGGGTTCTCTGCCTGAGCTTTTCCATGCTGCCCATTTCTTTCTTACTGTACACGTGCCAACAAAAAAGGGAAGACAAAGATTCCATGGCAGACATGCCTGGCCACAAGGTAGCCCTATTTTATTGGTATAGCTGCAGGCCTTTCCACCCCCACACCACCACACCCCCTGCAAGCTTCCAACTTCCTTATCTATGTTTGCAGCTCGGTCTTTCAGGCTGCTCTTTGTTAGAAAAGAAATGATTTCTTGGGCTACTTTTCTTAGAAAGGAAGTTCTGCTGGGGACTCTTTTGCCCTCACTATCTGCCTAAATAATTTCTTTCTATTTCCTGTATCAGATGCATAGCAAATATTTATCAAATTAAATCTGCAATTTAGCCCATTTTAATAGTTCATTGGATAAGCATTACCTCTTAGTATGGTGTCCTAGAAGCACCTGGAGATGAGCCTGTGGCCTCAGTCACACATTCCCATTAGGTGGGGGCCTGTAGAGGGGCAAGTCAAAAAGCCTGGGTGGCTTCTGGCCCCATCTGTCCTTTTCTGAGTTTAGGCATATCATATGGGCCTTAATATCCCATCCGTAGAAACATAGTAGAACTCAGTGGTCCAGCATTTTGTGAATTCATGGATATGATTCATACATACAAATCCAGCCACCCCACTGCCCACATCATCCCCTCCTCTCCCTTCCTCCATTCCTTGAGACACCCAGGTCAGGGAAACAGATATCTCCCAGGCTTGTTTTGGAAAAATGTTTCTATCCCACGTCTCTCACTAACCCCAGCATGAAAGCAGTTGAAGTACATGTTTCTCAGAAAATGCACTTTCTGACCTTCTTTGAGGAGCTGTTAGAGCAGGCAGGTTTCTCCCACATCCTTGGCTTTGCCTAACTTAATCCCTTCCCATTGCAACCTAAACAATGGTTTCAGCAATGTATTGCTGCGATTAATTTCTGAAAGTTTCAGCAGACTTGGAGAGGTTTCTTAAACTGGCCTTGCCAAATATACATTATTAGCCACTTGGAGCATAAGTTGCTTCTTTGGACTCTTCCATAAATAATCATCAGAACACCATATCCTAATGGTTTGCTTTCATAAATCATAAAGCTCTCAGACACAATAAATTTTTTGATTAAGACAAAGTTTATCCAGTTTTTCCCAAGTCAGCATCTCTAATTACAGAACATTATACTTATGTTTTATTTCTGAAAGTGTTGATTTGCATCATTGTATTTCATAGTTAAAAGGTATTACAGGCTGGGGTAGTGGCTCATGCCTGTAACCCCAGCACTTTTGGAGGCTGAGGCCAGTGGATCACTTGAGCCCAGGAGTTCAAGACAACTCAGGAGGCTGGGCAACATGGTAAAACCCCATCTCTACTAAAAAAAAAATACAAAAAATTAGCCGGGCACGGTGGTGCACACCTGTAATCCCAGCCACTTGGGAGACTGAGGCAGGAAAATCGCTGGAACCAAGGAGGCAGAGGTTGCAGTGAGCCAAGACCACACCACTGCACTCCAGCGTGGGCAACAGAACAAGACTTGGTCTCAAAAAAAGGGGGGAGTGTGGTATTGCATATATTTACCACAAATTGAACAGTAGCTAAGTGAAAAACAAACACAGAAGTCCTCCTTATCCTCAGTTTCACTTTTCACAGCTTCAGTTACCCATGGTCAACCAAGGTCTGAAAATATCAAGTGGAAAATTCCAGAAATACATAATTCATAAATGTTAATTTGCACGCTGTTTCTGAGCGGCACGATGAAATCCTGAGCAGTCTCACTCGAATCATTTCTTTGTCCAGTGTTTCCGTTGCGCTGTGTCCATTATCCACCTGTGAATTGCTTAGCAGTCATCTCGCCCATCAGATCCGCTGCGTGGAATCGCAGTGCTTAGGTTCAAGTCACCCTTACTTTACCTAATAATGGTCCCAAAGTGCAAGAGTAGTGATGCTGACAGTTCTGATTTGCCAAAAAGAAGATGTAAAGTGACTCCTTTAAGTGAAAAGGTGGAAGTTCTCAACTTGAAAAGGAAAGAAAAAATATTGTATGCTGAGGTTACTGGGATCTACAATAAAAATGAATCTTCTATCCGTGAAATTGGGAAAGAAGGAAAAAAAAGTGTGCTTGTTTTGCTGTCACATATCACCTTTATCGTAGGTCTGTATATTTAGGAAAAGCATGGGATATATAGGGTTTATTACTATCCTCAGTTTCAGACATCCATCGTGAGTCTTAGAACGTTTTGCCTTAGGATAAGCGGCGGGCTACTGTAACTTAAGTGTACGTTTATGTAATTTTTTTTTTTTTTGAGACGGAGTCTCGCTCTGTCGCCCAGGCTAGAGTGCAGTGGCGCAATCTCGGCTCACTGCAAGCTCCGCCTCCCGGGTTCACGCCATTCTCCTGCCTCAGCCTCTCCGAGTAGCTGGGACTACAGCCGCCTGCCACCACGCCCGGCCAATTTTTTTGTATTTTTAGTAGAGAGGGGGTTTCACCGTGTTAGCCAGAATGGTCTCGATCTCCTGACGTCCTGATCCGCCCGCCTCTGGCCTCCCAAAGTGCTGGGATTACAGGTGTGAGCCACCGCGCCTGGCCTATGTAATGTATTTTTAATAATGGCTGCATGTAAAGCCAATTCACAGAATTTCTGAAAGTTTAGCAACCATCCATTGCAATCTGGCACCAGCCACTCCAAAGAACAATCTCTTAACTCTTTTTCCTTCTCCAAAAGGCCTTACTTTAACCCTCCCAGAACACGGTGATATTGACAATGTCTTCATGGTTTCACCATAATAAGTTGTGGTGGAAACAGTCAAACCAAGGTCCATCGGATTCTGCAACCATGCTATGCCCACCTCAGTACATTACCTCCCCAAAAGCAGTAACTTTGTGAGATCTGTCCTGAGACTGCAAAGCAAAAGAGTCTCTGGGCAAATGGCGCTGATTACACCTTATGACCACCAGGTGGCGAGCATGCCGGGCTTCTCCAAGATAAAACTGGAGATGGGAAAGACTGAAAAACTATTTGGGTCCTCTTATTTGACAGATAGAGAACTTTTCCTAGCATTTTAGAATATTTGTGTACTTCATTAGGAGGGTAAATTCCCATTTTCCCTCTACTTTTTCATACTATAATAATAGTAGTAACTGCAGCTGTGCATTAAGAACCATGCCTTGACGTGCATCAATTCATTTATTCCACACATGAGTTTCCATGAAGTGTAAATAAGCACTCCTTACTTCTCCAGATGGGAAAACTGATTCACTCCTCAATCCATTTGTTTATTTCATAAACATTTATTAAGCAGCGCCATGATCCTGTCTATAGTATGAACAGAATCAAGATTCAATCTTAAATTCAGTTCCAAAGCTCACCCTCCTTTAAATATCACAAATACTTGAGTTATTATTGCTTTATTAAATAAGGCCCCCAAATTTTAAGAAGCTTGCTGGAATTTATCTGAACTACCATCAAAGCTGTATAATGGTAGACAAGTTACTTTGCTTGTTCAGTCCAGTTTTTTTCACTTGCAAATTTCCTTAAGTTCACCTTGACCTCTTGCTTTGAAGGATTTTGGTTAGCTAAGCAATGATTAAGTGAAGCTCACGGTATCAGAACTTGCCAGTCAGCATATTTGATGCGGCCGAAAGCCCCGTGGATTTTTGTAACTACTGCCGATATTATCCTACACAAAAATCTTAAAAGGGAGGGAGGAATACTAAGTGATGCTAGAAAAAATAATCCTACATTATAATGAAGACACAGGACACATGGACAGTGTAACATAAAGATTCACTCTGAGTAACACAAAAGACTCTGAGTGGCCAAGGCAATCTTGAGTAAGAGGAACAAGGCTGGAGCCATCACACTTCCTGACTTCAAATTACATGACAGGGCTGTCGTGGTCAGTGGTACACCAAACATGCACACAAGTAGGGCAGAGTGCGGAGCCCAGAAATAAATGCATGCATTGATTAAACTAATTTTTGATGAAGGCATCAGGAATACACAATGGAGACAAGATGGTCTCTTCAAATAGTGGAGAGACTAGATATTAATGTGCAGAAGAACAGGGCAGGACCCTGGTCTCACACCATGCAAGGAAATCAATTTGGGGTGGATTAAATCGACTTGGGGTATACCCAAAACTACAGAACTCCTAGAAGAAAACATAGGGAAAAGATCCTTGGCATTGTATCTTGCCAATGACTTTTTGGGTATGAGACCAAAAGGACAGGCAGCAAAAGCAAAAATAAACAAGTGGGGCTACATCAAACTAAAAAGCTTCTCCACAGCAAAGGAAAGAATCAGCAGAGTAGAAAGGCAAACTACAAAATGAGAGAAAATATTTGCAAACTATATACCTGATAAGGGTTAATGTTCAATATAGACAAGGAACTGATACAACTGAAGAGCTAAAAATGAGTAACCTTATTGGAAGATGGCCAGAGGATCTGGGTGGACATTTCTCCAGGGAGGAAATACAGGTAGCCAACACCTATGTAGGAAGTGGTTCTCAGCATCACTGGTCATCAAGGAAATGCAACTCAGAGCCACAGTGAAATATCACCTCACACCTTTTAGGATGGCTATTACTTAAAAAACACATAAACAAAACAAAAGATGGCAAGTTTTGGCAAGAATATGGAGAAAAGGGATACCTTGCACACAGTTGGTGAGAATGTAAATTGGTACAGCCATTATTGAAAACAGAATGGAGGTTCCTCTAAAAAATTAAAAATAGACAAACCTTATGGTTCAGGAATCCCACTTCTGAGTATATATCCAAAGAATTGAAAACAGGATCTTGAAGAGCTCTCAGCACTCTGTTCATGGCAGCATTATTCACAGTAGCCAAGATATGGAAACAGCATAAGGGTCCATAGGCAGATGAATGGATCAAGAAATTGTATATACATACAATGGAGTATTTTTCAGCCTTAAGGGGAAGGAAATTTTTCCATTTGTGACAATACTGATGGACTTGGAGGGCATTATGTTGGGCCAAAACAAGTCAGACGCAGAAAGATGATGCTGTAGAATCTCACTTACATGTGGAATCTAACACAGTCAAACTCGTAGAAGCAAAAAGTAGAATGGCAGCTGCCAGGAGCAAGGAGGAGGGAGACATGGGAAGGTGATGCTTAAAGGGGACAAAGTTTCAGTTATGGTGCACAAATAAATTCTGGAGACCCACTCTGCAACATAGTGCCTACAGCTGATGACACTATACTGTGTACTTAAAGTTTGCTAAGAGGATAGATATTATGCTAAGTGTTCTTACCAAAAAATAAATATAAAACAAAGTAACAATAACAAAAAAGGCAGGAGTCAACTTTGGTAAGTGACAGATATGTTTATGGCCTTGATGGTGGTGATGGTTTCATGGATATGTACTTCTCCCCAAATTCAATCTTGATGTGTACAGTAAATATGTAAAGCTCTTCTATGTCAGTGATACCTTAATGAAGTGGTTTAAAAAAGATTCACCATAGCTAAGGCAATGTTTTTGCCCCGTTGTACAAGACCCCATGTGATCTGGGCACTCTCCCACCTCTGCCATCACCTCTCTGGGCTTACCTTCCCCTCGTGCTCATCCCACCTGCTATAATTCAAGTGTCCCCTCCAAATCTCATGTTGAAACTTTATCCCCAATGTGACAGTATTGAGAGGTGAGGCATAAAGGGGTAATTGGATCATAAGCGCTCTGCCCTCATGGACGAATTAGTCCATTCATGGATTAATGGGTTAATGTGTTAATAGAAGAATGGATTGTCATGGAAGGGGAACTGGTGGCTTTATAAGAAGAAGAGACACCTGAGCCAGCATACTCAGCCCCCTTACCATCTGATCCCCTGCACTACCTCAGGACTCTGCAGTGAGTCCTCTTCAGCAAGAAGGTTCTCACCAGATGCATCCCCTAAACCCTGGTCTTCTTAGCCTCCACAGCTGAAAGAAATAAATTCCTTTTGCATATAAATCATCACCTAGTTTCTGTTATTCTGTCTTAAGCAACAAAAAAAACAGACTAAGACAGAAAATTGGTGTCAAGAAGTGGAGTGTTGCTGATAATGAATACCTGAAAATGTGGAAAGCAGCTTTGGAACTGAGTAATGGGCAGAAGTAGAAGAATTTGTAGGAGCAGGATAGAAAAAGTTTAAATTCTGGTGAAAGCTTAGAAGACAAGAAGGCTAAGTAAAGTTTGGAACTTCTTAGTGACTAGATAGGTGGTTGTGAGAAGAAAGCTCATAGAAATATAGACAGTAAAGGCCATTCTGATAAGGTTTGAGGTAGAACTTAGGAGCAAGATGTTGAAAACTGGAATAAAGACCACTCTTGTTATAAATTGGCAAACAACTTGAATGAATTGTTTCTATGCCTGAGGGTTTTGAGGAAGGCCAAACTTGAGAGTGATAAATTAAGATATCTGGCAGAAGAAAATTCTAAGCACAATATAGAAGGAGCTGCAGGGTTATTTTGGCAACTTACATTGATATTTCAGAGCAGAGAAATAATTTACCGAATTTTTAATTAAAAGAGAAGTAGAGTGGATAAATTTGGAAAACTCAGCCTGGCCACATAGAGAAAAAGTGTTCAGAGGAGAAAACCAAGGGCATATCCCAGTGACCATTTGCTAAAGAGATTAACAGGGATAGAAGGGGGCCAGATGCTATCCCTCAAGACGATGGAGGAAGGACCTCAAAGGTGTTTAACAGATCTTGAGGCTGCCCTCTTATCACAGGCCCAGAGTTCTAGGATGGAAGAAAGGTTTCAGCGGATAGGACTGGGGCTCTCTCTACCAGCTCACTGCCCACAGCTACCCTGGGACTCTGCTTCCTACACTGCAGTACAGCACTTCATGGCTGCCCAGCTCAAGCAACCCCAGTTGAGGCCCTTGTACTGAAGTTCTGCAAGGTACAAGTTATAAACCTTGGCAGTATCTGTGTGGTGCTAATTCTGCAGGCTTGCAGAAAGCAAGAGCTGTGGAGGCTCAGCAAGCTCCACCCAGATTTCAAAAGATGTCATCAGAGGCCTGATGACCCAATCGGAGACTTGTCACAGGGGTGGAGACATGCAAAAGAGCCCCAACTAAAGCAATGCAAAGCAGATATGTAGTGTTGAAGCTAATGGAGTCCCCACCAGGGCAATGCCTAATGGAGCCATAGGAGCAAGGCCACTGCAGAGAATCCCCACTGGAGTAACGGAAGTGAGCCTGCCACCAAGACCCTTGAACTGTAGAGCTACTGGTGTGCAATGCCAACCTGGGAGAGCTGGGTGGACTAAGCACAACCAAGCTATAGGGGTAGGGTGTCCCGAGGCCTTGGAGGCCGTAACTCTTTGCTCCAGCGTGCACAGAATGCCAGACATGGAATCAAAAACAAAATTATTCTGGAATCGTAGGACCCAAATTCTTCTTTCTTGGGTTTCAGTCTTGGGTGGGGCCTGTTATCCCTTTCTTCTTGCCTCTTTCTCCCTTTTAGAATAGGAATGTGTACCTTATGCTTGCCCCACAATTGCATCTTGGAAGTAGATAACTTGTTTTGATTTCACAGGCTCACAGATGAGACTCTGAACTTTGGACTTTTGAGTTGGTACTGGAATGAGTTAAGACTTTGGGGCTACAAGGAGAAATGAATATATTTGTATGTGAGGACATACACTTTGGTGAACCAGGTGTGGAATGCTGGTTTGAATGTCACCTCCAAAACTCATGCTGAAACTTCATCCCCAGTGTGGCAGTATTGAGAGGTGAGACCTTTAAGAGGTGATTGTATGAAGAGGACTCTGTCCTTATAAATAGATCAATCCATTCACGGATTAATGAATTAATGGGTTATTGAGTTCTGATGGAAAGAAAAACGGTGGCTTTATAAGAACAGAAGAGGGACCTGAGCTAGCACATTAGCACAGTCAGCCTCCTCGCCACGTGATGTCCTGCACCGTCTTAGTACAGCTCAGAGTCACCACCAGCAAGAAGGCTCTCACCACAGGCACCCCTTTGTTCTTGGACTTACTTAATTTCAAGAAAATCACCTAATTTCAAGTATTCTGTTTTAAGCAACAGAAAAAATGAACTGACGCCACCTGAGGACCTTTGCCCTTGCTGTTTCCTCTGTCAGGAATCCCCTTCCCAAGATATCCACAGGACATGCTCCCTCGCTGTCCTCAGGCCTCTGATTTCATCCCCTAACCACAGAGGCCTCCTCAGATCAGCCTAAAACACAGTAGCCCCGGCTCCTACTCTCCGCACCCTGCTGTCCTCCAATCTGCTTTACTTTCTGCATAGTGCTTGTCATCACTTGTGAATGTTTATTTATACTTTTGTTTATGTATCTCCTAACTCCTGCCACTGGAATGTAAGTTTCATGGGAATAGCAACTTTATTTGTTGGTATTATACCCCCCCAACACCTACATCAAAACATATATTAAATATGAATCCATGCCTGACACATACTATGTGCTCAATAATAACTCAATGAAATAAAAGAAGATAGATGTCCTATTCTAAACTCACAACCCGTGAAGCAAACTGGATAGATACCTTGAAAATCATAAATGGAATTTTCCTATTAAATTACAGGAACTCAGTCTCTTTATTGAATGCTTTTTCCAGTGAATTGAATTGATCCCCAATAGATAGAGTGAAAAAAGACCTCTTGGAAGGCCAACAACTAGTTTTGCAGGGAAACTCATCAACTCAGGCAGCAAGATGGTCCACCAGGGAGCTCTGGAGGTGAAGCCAATAAACAATAAGATGAAAGGAAATTAATTTTATGTTTTATACTTTTGTGCCTTAAGCAAGCATCATGTGGCCTAAGCTTTTTTGTGATTTCCTTGAAATAGTCAAAGATCTAATGTTAACTAGATGGCTGCTGTTATTGAAGTAGATCCTGGGTCATATTTTGTGTTTTCACAATGCCAAAAACATCAATTATTTCTGTGTGCAATCAGTGTTTGGAATTCATATAAAGAAGTGAATCCTACCTATTTCAAAAGTGTTTTTCAAAAATGAAAACAGAAAGGAAGAATGGTAATTTTATTCTTATTCTTTGAAGTAATTGTTTTACACAGAAGAGCCATTAAAATTATACAGATCAGTTTGTGCTGTGTTGCATTGTGTTGTGTTGTGTTGTGCCAGTTGGACCTTTCACCAAGAGGAATCTAAAGAGGAGGTGCAGTGGAGAGCGGGCTGAAGTTAAGCCCTTAATGACATGCGGTGGAGAACCAGTAACCAGTCCACCTGCACCCAGGCACCACGGGACTTCCAGGGGACAGTGCGGGGAGCTCTTCAGCACGTGGTTAAAAATCACTGATTTAGTCCAACCTCTTTGACTCACAAATGAGGACAGCAAAGGAGGCTCAGTGTGAAGCCACCCAGCCAGTGTTCAGTGGAAGTTTAAGTCTCCTGTAACAAGAGATCGACATTTTCTCACTGATTCCCCGACAGCCATATAAAATAGCATTTATTACACCATGCCCATTTTTAGAGACAATCAAACATTGCTTTTCCAAGGAGCCTTCTTCTGACAACCCAGAGTAACTTAAGTCTCCCACATATTCATTTAATACTTTGTCCTTCTCTACTTGAAATCCTTATCAGATTGATCATGATGCCTTCAATGCCGGTCTACCCACTAAGGTATAAACCCTGTGGCAACAGGGTCGGTGCCAGCCATCTTCACAGTCACATCCCCAGAGCCAGAAGCTTGGCCTGTGAACACCCCAGCTAGGAGCACCTTGACAGGAAGGATCGAATTGTATTTGTCTTTTTTCCCCAGTGCCTGGTACTGTGTTTAGCTCAGAGTAGAAGCTCAATAATTACATTGAGTTGAATTATGGAAATAAAACTACCTAGAGTTCAGACAAATCTGTTCCAGGCTCTACTTGGGATTTTTCTAAGGTTAATTATCCTTGAGAAATTATCCCACCTAGTTTGTCCTTAGTTTTTTTTTTCATCCATAAAATAAAGAAGTTGGATTCTGGGGGTCTTCAGAAATTATTCTATTTTGAAAAATCTGTGATGTTATTTTCCTCTGCTTGGAAATACCCCATGAAGGTGGTAGGCAGGAAATTGAATTGTATATGTACACACATGTACACACACATACACATACACACACATACACATATACACACACACATTAAGTGTAAACAGGAATCAGTGGTTTCAAAGGGACCTTAAGAGTCACACGACGTGCAATGAAATCTTCATTCTACCATTTACTCGCTGGGTGAGTGTAGGTGAGATATTTAACTTCCCTGTGTGTCAGTTTCTTCATTAACAGAACAAGGGTGAGGATTTAATAAGACCACGTAAGTAAAGTGTTTAGCATTATTCTGGGTATCTCATACGATCTCAACAAATATTAACTGACATTATCACCAATATTATTACAAATAAAAATGATTTTCATGTAAACGTGTATAAAATCAATGCTTGATGACATTTTCCATAAATTCACTGGTATTCCCTCTTATGTTTTAGAAGACACATCTGCAAGAAAGAACAAGGTAAGAGAAATCATTAAAATGCATTTGTTATTCATTATTTACTTTAGAAGCACAGAGATATAGACAATGCAAAAACTCAGATATCTCTTGAAAAATATGTCCTATAAGTCTGATCACAATTTGTAATTTCTATTTGTAAACCAAAAAACTGTTAACCATTGGCCCTGCTCACAGAAAAATAAACTTAATTTAGGTTTCTCTTTTCTTTTTCAGATTCCTTTACCACCTCCTCGGTAAAACACTTTAAAATAGCATTTTGTTTCACTATACAATGAAATAATTTGTACCAGCATCTGAGAAAGGGAAACACAAACATTTGACATTGAAAATCTAATATGATTTCAGAGTGAGAGACGGATGTAGAAAAAAAACTAATATGAGATGTTCAATGAACAAGATTAAACAAGCCTTCATTCATCTATTTAATCATTTATTCATTCATTCACAGTTATCTATTCAATATACCTTCACTCATTATTTCTCGATGAATGTATTCCTCCCCTGTTTCCTTCTGTTCCTCTCCTTTCTTTCAGTACAGAAATCTGCTGGATGATATTGCTGGGTATACTACTGGCAGGCTTAGATTCATAGGAAAATAGGATATGCCCTCAGGGAACTTATAATATATTAAGTGTATATTCATGTGTGAGATATACATATATATATATATACAAATATATATATAATGACACATATATAAATACAAATACTATTATATTTATACATATCTATGGAGAAAAGAGCAACAGACAGCTGCAGAGGCTGTGACTGACCATTCTTCTTGCTCTATTTGGGACTTGTGAGCACCTCTGCCATAGTATGCATTACATTCTCTGGCAATCATTTCTTCATCTCTCTCTCTTCCCTGCTAGAGGGAAGCAGCTTGAACCAAAAACTGCATCTTTTTCCTTTCTATATCTCCAGCATCTACCAAAGTACCTGATATACTTATGAATAAATGAGTGAATGGGTGAATAAAACATGAGTGAGTGAGGCATTCACTGACTTTCAAACTTTTTTATATTTCTTTTTGGTTTTTTGTTTGTTTGTTTTTTGTTTTTTTGTTTTTTGGAGACAGTCTGGTTCTGTCACCCAGGCTGGAGTGAGGTGGTGCAATCTCAGCTCACTGCAACATCTGCCTCCTGGGCTCAAGTGATTCTCCTGCCTCAGCTTGTGAGTAGCTGGGATAACATGTGCATGCCACCGTGACTGGCTAATTTTTGTATTTTTAGTAGAAACGGGGTTTTACCATGTTGGCCAGGCTGGTCTTGAATTCCTGACCTCAGGTGATCCACCCACCTCAGCCTCCCAAAGTGCTGGGATTACAGTCATGAGCCACCATGCCTGGCCACTTTTTTAATATTTCTTTGGGTAGTTCTAAAAACTCAGGTCTGCCAGTCTGGGATGAATGGAAGGCTATTGTCATTTTCTCCACAGGCCTCCTAAAGCCAAAACAGGTGCACTATGGAGGAGCACGTTGACTCCCCATAGAAAATTACATCACGCCCTTTAGAAAACAGTGCCAGACCCGACTGGTCTGCTCCGTAGTTAGCATGCAAAAACCAGCATTTTCAACCCAAAGCTGGAGACAGGGAGGGCAGAGCAGTGTGGATTCAGGGCCTGAGGCATCACTGCTGCAGCAAACCTTCTCAGGACCCTACTGCGACTCTCCACACAGGCCTCTCATCACACTTCCGAAAAAGTACCAGCCCTTGCCACCTGAGCCGGAGAGCAGCAGGCCACCTTTACCTCAGAGACACACCTTTCCGGAAGTCCAGAGAATGCCCAGGTGAGAAATTCATCATTAATGGTGAAATGACCAGCAAGAGTGTGGGTGTGGGGGAGGGGGACAAGGGAAACCAAACAAAGTGCCTTTCAGAGCAGGCTCCCTAATGGGTGGGGAGTGTATTGGTCCATTCAAAAACATAACCAAGACTAGGTAATTTATAAAGAAAAGAGGTTTAATTGACCCACAGTTTCACATGGCTGGGGAGACTCACGAAACTTACAATCATGCTGGAGGGGGGAGCAGGCATGTCTTACGTGGCAGCAGGTGAGAGAGCCTGTGTCCAAAGCAAATGGCGAAGAACCCTGTATAAAACCATCAGATCTCATGAGAGTGCATGCAGTAACATGGAAACAGCATAGGGGAAACCGCCCCATGATCTAATTATCTCCCACCAGGCCTCTGCCTCAACACCTGGAGATTACAATTAAAGATGAGCTTTGGGTGGGGACACAAAGCCTAACCATGTCAGGAAGGAACCAGTTATACCTAGAGGAAAATAGTTTTAGAAACCTGTGTTTCAGTTCTTTGCAGGAAATACAGCTTCTCTGTAACAAAATGAGTTATTATTGAAAGAATTGCTCATTTGTGGCCTGAATTAGTTAATAAAGAAAATGTCAAATGCCAGAACAGAATCAGTATATTTTATGTAAGAACTGAAAGGGGATTCAGATTATCCCAGGACCAATATTGGCCTCCAGCTTCCCATCACCCAGGCTGGAGAAATATAACCATGCATGAAAACTCTTTTGTCAAAAACATTATTGCCTTTATGAAAAATAAATATTATAAAACCAACCCTCTGATATTAAGTACTGATGACGGCTCTTCGTTCCCAAATGTGTGGGACATTTGGCAGCTGGTGCTAATCACAGAATGCGACAAACTCGAGTGAGCATATTTCATTTTCCCAAAAGAGTTTAAGTTTCCAAAATTACCTTATTTTGAAAGTCAGAAAAGAGATCAGCATTTCCTCCTTGTTTCTGCATAGAATGAAGGATGCTCTCTTATTTTTCATCCTTCTTCAAGCTTGCATCAGCAGTTTGGGGCACAGGCATTATTTAGTGAGAAAGCATCTCTCATGGATACAGAAACTCAGGACATCAGGCTCATTTTGAGCTTCAGTGGGAAACCCATTCATCACTGATTCTAATGGGGAACATTAAATAGCCTAAAATGTCATTCCTCCTTCTGTGGTGAATGTCTCTTCACCATTTCCTCCATTACAGCCCCACACAAGCATAAGTTTTCCAAGAAACACCTTCTTTGTTGTCTCTCCCATGGAATGCCCTCCTTTTCTGTCCCATTTCAACTGCCATGGCAGCATGGGAAGGAATAGAGGCTCTCAAGTCTAGATTCAAATGGTCTGGGTTTGTATTAGTTCTCACATTGCTATAAAGAAATATCTCAGACTGGGTAATCTATAATGAAAAGAGGTTTGATTGGCTTACAGTTCCATAGGCTGCACAGGAAGCATGATTCTGGCATCTGCTCAGCTTCTGGAGAGGCCTCAGGAAACTTAAAATCATGGCAGAAGGCGAAGGGGAAACAGGAGCAGGAGCAAGAGAGTGAGGGGGGAGGCTCCACACTCTTTTAAACAACCAGATCTGGCGATAACTCACTATCATGACAACAGCACTGAGGGGATGGTGCCAAATCATTCATGAAGGATCCACCCCCATGATCCAATCACCTCCTACCAGGCCCCACCTCCAAAAGTGAGGATTACACTTCAACATGAGATTTGGGTGGGGACACAGATCCAAACTATGTCAGGGTTGAAATTTAGATTCTACTTCTCATGAATGGTGAATCTGAGGAAGTGATTCTAAATTAGGGGTGACTTTATCCTCCCTCTCCCTAGTGGACAGTTAGCAATGTTTGGAGACATTTTTGGTTGCAACATATTGAATAAGGGAGGCTACTGACTTCTAGAGAGTAGAGGCCAGGGATGCTGCTAAGCATCCTACAGTGCACAGGACCACCCCACAACAGAGAATAACCTTAAAAGGTTAATATTGCAAAGGTTGAAAAACTTTGCCTTAACACTTCTAGCAAAGCACTGAACTAAACTTTTCCAAGCCCAAAGTTTTCCTCTGCAGTAAAATACAGATAATATTAATATCTATCACCTACCTCATGGGCTAAGGTGAGAATTAAATGAGGTGATTCCTATAAATTGCTTAACAATGCCTGGCCAGCACCTATTTTTAACCAACACTTATTGCACTTTTATTACCTTGGGCCCTTCTCCATTGGTACCTATGTTGCCCCATATAACAAGGTAACAAGTCTGTTTCTTCCACCCCAGGAAGGGGTGGAAGAGGAACTAACCCATTTCAGCACCTATATAACCTGGCACAATGCCTGAAATATAGTAGATGTTAGATAAATATAAATTTCCTTCTGTAGCTTTCAAAGGAACCTAACCAGACTAGGAGTAAGCAAATTTGCTCTGTTTTGATTTCCATTTTCAAAGAGTGAGAAACTGGGAGGCAACAATAATAACAGACCATCCAACCCATGAAGCTGTGTCATTGGAATTGGAAATGTAAAATGCAGCATTCCTAAAACTCCTGGTCAAATAGTCTAATATGTAAAGGACTGATCAAACCTCAGAGAAGTAAGGAGACAGAAAATAGGATCAATAAAATATCGAGACTGGGCATAATGGCTCACACCTGTAATCCTAACACTTCGGGCGACCGAGGCAGGCGGCTCACATGCGGCAAGGAGTTCAAGACCAGCCTGGCCAACCTGGTGAAACCCCGTCTCTACAAAAATACAGAAACTAGCTGGGTGGGGTGGACCATGTCTGTAATCCCAGCTACTCTGGAGACTGAGGCATGAGAATCGCTTTAACCTAGGAGGCAAGGGTTGCAGTGAGCCAAGATTGCACCACTGCACTCCAGTGACATAGGGTGACAGAGGGAGACTCTGTCTCAAAAAAATAAATAAATAAACTGAAATAAAATATTGAAGATGATGAGGTTGTTCAGTGTGGAGAAAAAAGGATTTTATCTTTTTTCTATTTCCTCTTGCTGGAAAGAACAGTATCTTGGGACCCAGTAGCAATGAATTTGGATCCCAGTTGAGCCACTTTTGGCTGTATGACTTCAGAAAAGCTCTTTAATAGCTCTGAGTTTTGCTTTTCTTATTTATAAGAAGAAAATAACCATCTTCATATGATAAAATGATGATGATAAGGTATGCCATTCCTGTAAAGTGCCTAGGATAATATCCGTCACAGCACAGGGAAAGAAGAAGAAAAGAAAAGAAAGAACAAGCAAGAGAAGGAAGGAAGGAAGGAAGGAAGGAAGGAAGGAAGGAAGGAAGGAAGGAAGGAAGGAAGGGAGGGAAAGAGAGAGAGAAAGAAAGAAAGAGAGAGAGAAAGAAAGAAAGAAAAAAGAAAGAAAGAAAGAAAGAAAGAGAAAGGGAGGGAGGGAGGAAGAGAGGAAGGAAGGAAGGAAGGAAGGAAGGAAGCCAGCTTTGCCCATCTGTTCTCAGCAGAATTAGGTATCCAGAATCCATAACTCTGTATTTTTCTAGAAATAGAGGCTGTATTTTTTTATTGATATGGAATCTCACTTTATTGCCCAGGCTGGAGTGCAGTGATGTGATCTCAGCTCACTGCAACCTCTGCCTCCTGGGTTCAAGTGATTCTCCTGACTCAACCTCCTAAGTAGCTGGGATTACAACTGCATGGCACCACACTTAGCTAACTTTTGTATTTTTAGTAGAGATGAGGTTTTACCATGTTGGTCAGGCTGGTCTCGAACTCCTGACCTCAGGTGATCTGCCCGCCTCTGCCTCCCAAAGTGCTAGGATTACAGACCTGAGCTACCGTGCCCAGCCAGAGGCTGTATTTTCTAATACAGTGGTTATCATCCTGGCTTTACACTAAAATAATTAGAAAGCTTATTTTAAAGCACTATCCCCAGTATCTATTTTAATTGCTCTAAGTGGGACTTGGGCATCAGAATTTTTAAGGCTCCCCCAGGTGAAGCTAATATGCAGACAGGGCTAAGAACCCAGAAGGAACCAAGTTCAAGGAATACATCTGCCGTAAAAGCTTTGAAGGTATTTAAGCCTTATCTATGCCTGAGTTTCCAGAGTCTAACATAATGCTCACTCAATTGCCAAATGCGTCCTTCTGTGCGCCCGAACCACACTGGTCTATTGGGTCACTGTCTTGGTGGTGTTGACATCTTTAGAAATTGGCATTTGATATCTCTGGGGTTCCTGTAGTTACAGTTTACTTTTATTTAATCATTTTTAGATGTGATGAGAATTGTGCTGGACCTCTTCAACAAAACACCTCAAGAGAGTAATTATATTTTCTCTTATTGAATTTTTCCAGCAGCCCTGTAAACTATGGTTTCCTAAGCCTCAGAAGAGTAAAGTACCAAGCCCAGTGGATGGTGCATGTGCCCAGTAAATAGTACTTCCATATTCACTGGGCACCTAAGGTCACCACGCTTCAGAGAAGTTAGGTAACTTAAAGTCACAGGGTTGACATTTGACTATTGATGGGGCAAAAACCTGCACAGCCCCATAGGAGACACCGGGGATACCACGATAAATGAGATGGCTTTGCTTCTGAAGGAGAGAAGTGCTTTCAAATTCATATTTAGCAGGGCCCACATGGGTGGTAATATCATCATTAGTGATGCCCAAGTCCCATGTAATCAACCACAGAAGGATATTGTTCTGAAAACATAAGGAACATTGGCAATCAGAGCTTCTGCAGCCAAACCATGCAGGAGAGTGCCTGCTCCATCTCTGCCAGCTGTTGGTAAGGCACTGTGAGTAAGATGAATTGCCTTCCCTAAGGCAGAAGCCATGATTTACATCTGGCAATCAACTGTATCAATGGCAGGCAGTTAGACAGCTGCAGCCCTTTGCAGTGGGCTGTGCTCACCCTGGATGGCCTTTGTGGTTCCAGCTATTGTGTTTCAGGCCCCATTTGTCTCTGCCAGCTCTGCTATTCTCTTTTTTAAAGCTAAGCCTTGGTTTCACAAAACAATTACTGAATTGAAGCACTTCAGTAAAGGAAAACGTCACCCCAGTCATTCATTGACAACTCAAAACCATAAGAGAACTTCGAAGTTTGGAGAATGTTGGTTGGACATTCTCAACCACTTATGTACCATTATTATGATTTTTACAATATCCATGTACTTAATTATTTTTTCCTCTCTGCTCATTTTTTTCAACTTAAATAAATTTACTTAAAAGAAAGACATATAATTATTATAAATAACTTCAATACAGATAGCTTCAAACCAAAACTTTGAGCTCTGGGGAATTTTACCTCTGATAAAAGGGAAGGTAAGCAAATATTAGGAAGGTGTTTCATATCTACTAACCACTGCACTGAGCCTTTCTCTTTGACATAATCTGAAAGACAATTAAAAAGGGAATAACTTTTCTGCTATGAATCCATTGCAATTTTAATACCGTGGTCCATGCACCAAATAAAATCATCCTGAGTAACAGCAACAGTAACCAACAACATTTTCCGAGTCGTAACTACACACCAGGCCTGGTTTGGGGTCTTACATGTATTAATTCATTTAGTCACACAACAGCACTGTAAAAAAATTACTATCTCCAATTTACTGATTAAAATTAAGAAATTGAGGGTTCATTGTCCCATATGTCCTTTAAGCTTCAGTAAACTCAATGGCCCAAGGTGCAAGGTTCAGTCAAAATATAATTTAAATGAAGAACCCAATATTTAAGAAACAAAACACCCACTTGCCTAACTATGGCTTTCCGTTGTCTGTCTTTCTTTCTTTCTTTCTTTCTTTTTCTTTCTTTTTTTTAAGTAGAGACAGGGGTCTCTCTAACACTCCTGTCCAGGCTGGTCTCAAACTCCTGGCCTCAGGCAGTCCGCCCACCTTGTCCTCTCAAAGTGCTGGGTTTACAGGTGTGAGGCAACACGGCCAGCCAGTTTTCTCTTTACAACCAGCAATGCTGGCATCACATCAATTCAAACAATTTCTGTCACAAAAATATATGCTCTGATGATTTGGGAAGTGAAAACAAAAAATCTTTATAGATATCAAGAAACCATGGTCTTTTAAAAGAGAAAGTATGGTTATAGAGATTTACAAATTTGTATTTATGAATGGAAACTATTGATTTTAAAGTATAATCATTATTATTATTGTTTTCCAAGTTGTTGCCATTGGGGGAAACTGGGTATAGGGCACATAGGAACTCTCTGTATTATTTCTTACAACTGCATGGGAATCCATAATTCTATCTAAGGATAAAAAACCCATAATTTTATCTCAGGATAAAAAGTTTAATTTCAAAGCAAATGTGAACATTAAAATGTTCTGCAAATGTAGAGTGTTATTTCACTCCAAATAGCTTTCACGTCACATTCTTTCATTAGAATCTTCAACAATTCTCTTCACTACTGTCTAGATTTATCAATTTTACAGGTGGGAAAACTAAGCTTCGGAGAGAGAATTTAGCTTATCCAGGGTGACAGAGCCCACGGATGACAGAGCAAGAATCAAATTCAATTTATTTAAAACTAAGCCAAAAACTAAGGGATTCCCAGAGAGGCCTATATTTATAGTAAAAGGTAATATCTTTACATTTATAATGAGGACCACTTATGCATAGGGAAAAATGTGAAAAAAATTAATGACCGTGGTTTTTTTGGCCAGCTTCAGCAGACAGAACTTGGACACACATGTGTTCAAAGCTCTCGAAGAGTAAGAAACTCTAGTCTGCACAGAAATGCCTTCTTACAATCACTTGGGTTCTCAGTTAAAATTCCATTTATTAAAGCTGCAAATTCCAAACCCGAGCTTTCCTGAAGCCTCAGATTTCCATCTATAAAGTGTACTGCTCTATTTATAAATCAAGTGATTTTATCCAAACAGAAAGACAGTCACTCTGCTTAGTCTTCAGCAAATGTTCAACCAACTCAAGTTAAATAGGTTACAGAATCTTAGTAAAACTGTTTAACGAAATTTAAATCTCCTTAAATATTTGAAATATCTTTATAAATTTAATTTCTTTGATTTTTAAGTACTTCTAATGTTGACAGGGTAGGTTTAAATGCTAGCCAGCAAAACTTTAACAATTTCTGTAATTCAAGAAAGTAAATGTATAAATATAGAAAATTTTAATTTATCTTAAACAGTTCAAACTCGTTAAAATGGAAACAAACACATCTTGACACCTGTAACTTCAAATCTGCATTTTAAATTGAAGCCCTACAGCCAATCTTTCAGTATCCTTAATACGCCGGCTTCAACATTAAATACTGAGATTAGCCACATTTTAACCCCAAAATAATTAATACTCTGGGTGTTTGTTCTACTTCATTACCTCTATTCAAGTCTCTTTGTCTTCTCAGGTTTCCAATGAAAAGCGGGAGGGAGCGGGTAAGATGTAAGAGGCTAAAACCGTGGAACCTTGGTACAGTTGCCTGTTGCTTGCAGATCTGAGACCAGGATCTAGCATCTGAGCGCTGTGTGTTTCTGGAATCCTGATACAGCCTGACTCCTAAAACTCTAGATCAATAGCTTTCAACTGTGATCAGTGTTGCACACTTAATATTCCCATATTCTTCAGATCCAGTGTTTTCACTGACAGAGCTGGGGAAGTGGAACATATACCCTCACTCCACTCCCTTCATAGTTTCTTCACCAAACTTTGACCACATTTGGACAACAATGCACACTGAATGCCCAACATTGTTTTTTGTTTTTTGTTTTTTGTTTTTTTTTTGAGATGGAGTCACGCTCTGTCACCCTGGCTGGAGTGCAGTGGATGATCTCAGCTCACAGCAATCTCTCCACTTCCTGGGCTCAAGCTACTCTCCTGCCTCAGCCTCCCGAGTAGCTGGGACTACAGGCATGTGTCATCACACCCGGCTAATTTTTGTATTTTTAGTAGACACAGGCTTTTACCATGTTGGCCAGGCTGGTCTGGAACTCCTGAGCTCAAGTGATCAGCCTGCCTCAGCCTCCCAAAGTGCGGGGATCACAGGCATGAGCCACTGCACGGGGCCCCAACATTGTTACTTTTTATTTCTAGCAATTCTCACATTAACGCTCATGAGCACTCTTGTTGCCATTTTGCAGATGAAAAAAAGTGAGGTTTAGAGAAGTTAATCGACTTGCCAATAAAATGAAAAGCTTGAAGTTTAGTCAGGGACCTTTCCAAAATTCACATTATTCAATTCCATGTTGGATTTTTTCTCTACCATTCAATTTTATGTTTTTTTTCCTGCCTCAGATCTATTCTTTCTCTTACATTTGCTTTCCTGAGCTCCCACTGCACCTGACAGCTTCATATTGAAAACTCTTTATGTTCCCTCAAAGTAAAAAACTAAGAGCTTTAAAACCAAGTTAATAATAAGTCTGACTGTGCTAATGAAACTTGACGTAGGAAATCAAATGTCAGGAGAAAT
This sequence comes from Nomascus leucogenys, assembly GCF_006542625.1. Taxonomy (NCBI): domain Eukaryota; kingdom Metazoa; phylum Chordata; class Mammalia; order Primates; family Hylobatidae; genus Nomascus; species Nomascus leucogenys. The sequence continues at coordinate 74,519,970 of NC_044400.1, forward strand.
GATGATTTTTTTAATTTCTCCCAAAAGGAGATGCAAGTTTATTCATGTCCTTTCTATCACCACCTTTTATTTTGGCTCTTAACTTTGTCTTTTCCTTAGAAAATTATGAGAAAAATAACCTGGCTTTAGTTTTATGGAAGAGTGATAAATATCACACTGGTCTATGGGCTGTTGATTTGGCAATGAAAGTGTAATCAAAGGTTTGTAAGACTCGGAGTGATTTTATCTTGGTCATTATGAACTGTGTTTTATGTAACACCGTATTTCTTTTTCTTGCAGTCAGATAAGCTTAAGGGACTTAAGTGAGGTAAGTAGCAATTTTATCCTTGGAAGCAAAGAGGGGAATTTTGAGGCATTAAATGTCTGTAATAGGCAAGATTCTATTTGCTTCAGATACTTACACTTAATTCTCACAATAGCTATGCTCAAAATGCATTAGTATCTCTATTTTAAAGATAAGAAAGCCAAAGCAAAACAAGCTTAGCTCCAGATTTTAAACCAAGATCCTGTTTGGCCACCATGGTCATTCAGGGTTCATTGGTTATAGGAAGAACGTGCCCAGTTCCACATGGAAGATACACAGTATTGACTGATGGCTTCCAGCCTCCAGCATTACAGAAATTAAGTGTTAGAAATGGTATTGTGCTTTGCTATTTGTCCTTCATAAGAAATACAGGAATGCAAAGTAGAAGGAATATGAGATTCAAAGTTGCACAAGACCTGGGTAGGAATCCTGCCGTGCCACCTACTCGCTTTGCGAACTTCAGAAAATGCTCTTACTCACCCCAGTTTCTGTTTCCTCAGCCATAAAATAGGGATGGGGGCCAGGTGCGGTGGCTCATGGCTGTAATCCCAGCACTTTGGGAGGCCGAGGTGGGCGGATAACCTGAAGTCAGGGGTTCAAGACCAGCCTGACCAACATGGAGAAACCCCATCTCTACTAAGAATATAAAATTAGCCAGGTGTGGTGGTGCATGCCTGTAATCCCAGCCATGCTACTCAGGAGGCTGAGGCAGGAGAATCGCTTGAACCCGGGAGGCAGAGGTTGCAGTGAGCCAAGATCATGCCATTGTACTCCAGCCTGGGCAACAAGAGAGAAACTCTGTCTCAAAATAAATAAATTAATTAAATAAATAAAAATAAAATAAAAGAGAGATAGGTACATTTCTGTGCAAAGTTGATGTGATAAAGTCAAAAGTAAGTAGTGCACAAATGGCCAGGTGACCAGTGGAGGCTCAATAAATGGCATAAAAGGCATGTGAGATAAAGCTGTAGTAGAGCCTTCCAAGGGTATTGACTCCCTTCAGTGCCCAAAGACAAAGTTCCCTACGAGGATAGTGGGGTCACCATGACTGATGAAGACTGTCCAACAACACAAGTGGCCTCACCTCACTCCCACTGGACTCTAAGGAATTTTGCTCTTTTCTTTGTGTTTGATCTATGCTCTTATCTATATAGTAGATGTGAATTTCTTTCCTTGCTTTCTTTTTCATTTGTTGGTTTTATGAGAATGTTAAAATCAAAAAGTCACATTTCCAGCTTGTCACTCAAACAAGACATTTATTACCCCTAATCTCCCTAATCCACAAGACAATCGTGCCAAGAAAGATAACATACATAACCACTTGATGAGAAGAACAGTTCTGGTTCCACTGAGGACTTCACCAGGCTCATGCTCTTCTGGGAGGCGTTGCACTTCCTTAGTGTCACCTGGAAGGAGCAGGCTGGGGTGATGCTCAGCTGCTGGGGGAGCCCACACATTCAAGGCGCCTGAATCCAGGACTCCGTCCCCTGCTTCCTGTAAGCTAGGCCTGGGTATCTCGAGTAGTAGTTGGGTGCTGCTCACGATGACCGCAAATCATAACCCTTTGGTCAGTCTGAGAGGACAGTAGGCCCTCCAATCACAAACAAGCAAAAAGGAATTGGGAGATGGGGAGTCAGCCTTAGATGGCAGGAAATGTGCAGGACTGTTTGTTTTCTTTGTAACTTTAGTTGGTGTTCTGCTAGAAGTTGATATCATCTAAAGAACAAGAAGGTCTAATGGAAAAACACGTTCTTGCTCCTTATCTTTTGCCAAGACACTTCCCCATCGTTTGTTTGGGCTGAGATTCAAGACCATTTCTTCATCACAAAAGGGGCAAGCTGTGCTTGTGCCCGCACTCAATGCTTGCTTGAACACTGTCTTGTGGACTAGAATCTTTCATGTGCTACCTCCCTCTGCTCAAATTCATATGGCATTTTATAGTTTTCAGAGAAAGGAAAGACTCATTGTCTCATTTGGTACTCACAAAGCCCTAAGAGAAAAATGAAACCCCAGAGAGGCAGCAAACTTGGCCAGAGTCCTCACACCCAGCAGGAGATCGGGCCAGTCCTGGAAATCCCAAATCTCGGTGTCTTCCCCACGCCATGTCTCTCTGCCTTAAAAAAAATACAGAAATAGCTCTGAACTAAAATAACTAAAAAGAATACGGAAGGAAGGAATGAAAGGAGGGGGTAGAGAAGGTGAAAGAAAGGAAGGAAGGAAAAGGGAAGGAGGGAGGAAAAAGGAAAAGAAAAAAAGAAGGAGAAAGAGGGAGAGAGGTAATAAAAGAGATACTACTATTTAACTTGACTATGTTTATTTTCTAACAATAAAAAAGTTACAGAAGAAAAATGAGCGACTTCATGCTACTTTTCTAACTACATTTGATTTTAAGTTCAGAGCCCTCAAACCAAAAGTTGGTTGGTCTCAAAAAAAACAACTGCTCCCCCGGATAGAGGGCTTCTCTGCACTGTTCGCATCTCTTCTTCCTCTCCACTTTGACAAGCCTGAGAGCAATCGCTGCATCCGATTGAGCACTTTGAACAGCCAGGTTCAAAGTCCCTGGGGAGACGCAGTAGGGATACTTTCAAACCACTCACTAGAATGGATTCATTACTCTTTGTACTTAGCCTATAGATTTTCTTTGATTTTCTGTCCATAATGAAATGTATGTCCTCTTTCCAGAATCCTAGGGAATGCCAAAGTCTTTGAAATAAAAAGCCTTCTTTGTTGGCTAGCTTCAGAGGGAGGCATACAATGCCTTTCTAAGCAATTTGCTGCCAAAAGTTTCTTATCTATGAAGCAACTATGAGTCAGGAGAGCTGGGCTCAGGGTTAGTTTAGCCTTCAGATGACTGCACGAATCTAGGAGAACGGCATGACCCTTTGGGATCTCATCTGTAAACTAACTGTTTTTAACATTTAATAGACCTCACACCAGTTTGAAAATTTGATGAAAGGTATAATAAACCTTTCTGTCCCCAGAAAAAGAAAAAATAGGCCGGGCACGGTGGCTCAAGCTTGTAATCCCAGCACTTCGGGAGGCCAAGGCGGGCGGATCACGAGGTCAGGAGATCGAGACCACGGTGAAACCCCGTCTCTACTAAAAATACAAAAAATTAGCCGGGCGTGGTGGCGGGCGCCTGTACTCCCAGCTACTCGGAGAGGCTGAGGCAGGAGAATGGCATGAACCCGGGAGGCGGAGCTTACAGTGAGCCGAGATTGCGCCACTGCACTCCAGCCTGGGCGACAGAGCGAGACTCCGTCTCAAAAAAAAAAAAGAAAAAAGAAAAAATATATGCACAAACTTATAGAGAAAAAAATTTAGCTTTTCATTGCGGAAGGTTCATGGACCCCACTAGGCCATTCAATGGTCTCTTTCATCCCCCTGGTTAAAGCAGTTCTTATCTAAATGATACCTGAGGTCTTCTTCAACTGATGCAATATATAAATGGACTTCATAAAAGTATTTGCAGTTAAATAAATACTGCAGCAAACACCGTACCTACTGTAATGCTTTTTGCTTCTTCAAGGGTAGAGTAGAATAGGGCCCAAAGATACAAGCCCAATAAGCATGAAGATTTTCATAATGAAGGGTGATCAAGAATTCTACCACCATAAGGAAGAAAGAGAAAGAAAATGTTTGGGAAGATAAATGGCTACATTTAAAAAGGATAACGTGAATATTTCCATGCTTATTTTTAAAAACAGAAATTTCAGAGCAAGTATAAAGAAAAAAATTAACCGTAACTTTATTGCTTAAGTACAACCTTTATTAATATTTTATCATATTACTTCAAATCATTTTTTCTGCATACACACAAATATACATGGATATAAAATATAATCGCATAAAAATATATCATGGGTCCAGTTTTTATTCCAAACTTTTAATGTAACATGGATGCATACTTATAGTATAATCTTATTTCATTCTCTACATAAATACTTACAATGTCTTTATAATATTCCAGTAAGTGAGTATAGCACCAAAATTAACAATTTTCAGTTATCTGGGCACATAGATTGTTTCCAGTGATTTAACTCTGTAAAAGTAATGATGCAATGAACATCTTTGTGCATAGAACTTGGTTCAGATTTCAGGTTGTATTTTAGAAAAGGAGTCTCATCAATGAAATTATTGAGATAAGAATAAGAGTATTTCTAAGGTTTTTGATAATTATGGTAAATTCCTTTCTAAAAGAGTCAAAGCAATGGATAGTTCCATCAGCAGACTGTGGACTTGTCTGTTCCTTCACACATTGATTACAAAATTTTGATTTTTGTTTAGTTTTATGAAGAATTATTTGTAGATTTTTAAAAAAATACGAACGATGCTAACAAAAATTTTACCAAAAGTCTACCAACCAAATGCTCTAAAAACACACATGGTATTATATTAAATTCTCTGTCATCAAGAGTCAGTAAATGTTATTTTTTTTAATTCAATACAGGTCCTTGAAGCAGAAAAAGGTGAATTGTTTACATTTGTTTTCTTACCCTAATACTCATAGACTAGGTTCTCTTTCTAGATCTACAGTGCTCATGGTTATTAAAAAGGATTGATTGTTTGGAAGCCTGGGATGGGGATGTATGTGTGTGCATGATGACGTGATCCTGATGCACACACATACATCCCCAGGACCTCAGAGTCCTCTAGTCTAAACAGGGTGATTTAAATCCAGGATAGGCCAGACGTCTTTCTTTAGCCATATGCTACTGTCCAAAAGGCATTATACTGTCACCCTCTGCCACTTTGGAAAGACATAACTAGTCCCTTGCTCCAAAGAAGCTTTTGGGATCTCTGGCTCTGATGTCACCCATGCACACACACATGTGGCTCTTTCATGCACACACACACACATACATGTACACACATGCCCATACCTCTACAGTGTTGGTGTCGTTATGCAAGCATGCAGTCCAACAGTCACTCATATCCTAAATGGCAGGATGCTAAGCAGGTAGTACTTTCATATTCACCTGTGAAATACTGTTCTCCATTCTTCTAGAATGATGAATTATGTCCAGAGCCAAAGGGCCTGCATCTCAGCCCAAAGAGTTCACAAAAGACAGCATGGTTCAACAGAGCAACATTAGGTTGGGATTCCAGAGGCCTGCCACCAAATCACTGAGTGGTTTTGGTCAAGTTGCATTTCCTCTGTGAGCCTCAGCTCTGCTCTTCTCTGCATATTGACAAAGCTAAACTTGAAGTGAGGCCTAACTTGGGTTTATGGATTCCCCATGGGTCCCTGATGGAGAAGTAGGAGTTGTTGGCAAGCCTAAATAATTCACAAACCTAACTGAAACCATGCCCTTTCCAATAATACAGCTCAACATCCTAACTAAAATGTTCAGGTACTGTTTCATCAGGCAACACAACAATGATTATTAACACAACAATGTGGCATTGTTCAGCTCAAGAGGGGCAGTTACTCTGGGTGGCTATTGATGACATGAAATGATTTTATGGGATGCATGATTCATGGACCAGTCACTGACTCACATTTCAAGTAATCACAGTCCTTCGATCAAAGGTATCCAGTTTGTGATGAACCTTGGGCAGAGTGCAGAGCAACAAGCACAATTAAAACATGTCGGTGCCTGTATGCACCCTTAGCTTTATTACTTACGGTCACAGCTGGGAGAGTGTTTTATGAGATTTTATATCGTAGTATTATGATGTGCCCTTGGCAATTCTGGATGGCTAGTTAAATCTATCTGTGATGAAAAGAAAATAAAAAGCAGTAACATAAATTGCATATGTAATCACTAAATAACTCCAGATTGTATGGTTGGCAGAACTTTTAAAAACTTGGTGATCGAGGGGGGAAAAAATTGAGAAACTGTATCCCTGGTTGGAACACAGGTAGGGACTGCTGGTCTACATCAGAACCCTAGGAGCTCACCTGCCCTGTCACAGGAGGGCGTGAGAATACAAGTGCCATGACGAGCTGGGCACCCCAATCTCCTCCATCAGCCAGAACAGTCCTTTCATTTAACTTTCTTCTTGTTAAGATCTCAGCTCAAATGCCGTCTCTCAGAAGGGCCTTTTTTAGCCATATATATAGTCACTCCGTATCCCAAAGTAGTACTTTATTTCCTTTATATCATCTGTACTGCCGAATAGAAATGTTCTTATCGACTTACTTGCATGCTTATTTTCTGTTTCCTTTCATTAGAATGTAAGAACCATGTCTGTCTTCTTCTCCACTGTATTCCCAGACTCTGGCAGAGTACTTGTCCCATAGTAGCTATTCAGTAAATGTTTGTCGAATGATATAAATGAATGAATGAATGAATGAATGAACGAACGAATGAGGAGGAAGCTAAAAATCTTTTAAAATTACGGGTCCAGAATAATCCCTAAATACCTTCCAATGTAATATTCGGTATTTCTGGGAGGTTCAATGATGTGTTCTAGCTTGTAAATATTAAAAGTGATTTTTATAACCTCAGAGAAAAAGTCATTCTCAGGAGCCAGAAGAGTTGTAGAATACATCAGTTATAGTTTCCACTGACCACCAAGAGCCCCCTTCCAATAATCAGAGATTACTTGGAGGAAATTATAATAGTTCCAGTGGACTTCTAATGGTTCTCAATTGTTTTTCTTTTGCAACCTGACCAAATTATGTCACTGTTTTATATAGTTCCTCGTAACCAGAGGAAGCCTGAATCAACTCATCTGTTACTAAACCAAAATACTCAAGAGATTCCACTTGCCATTAGCAGGTAAGGAGCCAGGAATCCTTTCTCAGGTCTGAGGCTGGGGGTCAGGCCATGTGCTGTCTCAGATAGATGATCAGGAAGACTTTCTGAGAAACAAAAGTCTTTGTTTCTGAAGCCCAATAATGAGGCTCAAGAGAAACTTGTGAATCACAGCTGTTATTGATGTTAATAATGTTGTTCTTTTGGAAATTTATAAATGATTGATTGAGTGTTAGAGAAGTTTGGGAAATTTTAAGGATTAAATATTAACCAAATAGGATTAACGGGAAAGGATGCTAATCAACCTGGGAGGAAAAGTTGGTTGTTTCACACTATTCAGGGTTGATGACCACACCAAAGCTTTAGTTACTTCTGAACAGGAATTTATGCCAAATGACCAAGTGTTGTTGAAAATGCCATCATCAGATTAGAAACTTGCCTGCTCTGCTTATTATGTGACAACTGTCAACCCAACTGAAGAGTTAAAGAAGCCAAGGCTTGGCAGGGCATGGTGGCTCACGCCTGTAATCCCAGCATTTTGGGAGGCCAAGGCAGGTGGATCATGAGGTCAGGAGATCGAGACCATCCTGGCCAAAACGGTGAAACCTCATCTCTACTAAAAATACAAAAAAATTAGCAGAGCGTGGTGGCGGGCGCCTGTAGTCCCAGCTACTCGGGAGGCTGAGGCAGGAGAATGCCGTGAACCTGGGAGGTGGAGCTTGCAGTGAGCCGAGATCACGCCACTGCACTCCAGCCTGGGTGACAGAGTGACACTCCATCTCAAAAAAAAAAAAAAAAAAGAAGCCAAGGCTCAGGCAGGATATTTATTGACCAAAGTCACTAAATTAGTAGTGACTGCCCTAAAACAAAATCCAGGGCCTCCAGTATTAGTGCTGTAAGGCCCTCATGATCTCACTCCGGCCAGTGGCTCTGACCTCAGTTCAATCCACTTTCCTCTCACTCTTGGCACTGCAGCCTCATCAGATGCCTGCCAGCAGCCACGATGCCACTTAATGCATGGCATTGGCACACACCACTCTCCTGCCTGTAGCCCCTCCCCCCATAGTTGCTCCTCTCCACCCTCTCCCTACTTGGAACACTCATATTCCTCCATGGAACCCCAGCTTAAAGCTTAATGAATCCAGGAGATAATTTGCGTCCGTTCTTCAGATGAAAAACATGAAGCTGGGAAAGACCGAGCCCTTTACCATTGAAGCCAAGCCCAAACCTCAAAGCACCACGCACTGTTCAGTAGCCAGTGCTGCCCATAAGGACTTGAGTCTAAAAATGCAGCCCATAAATCCTGACTATCCCTGGTGCCTGCCCATGGCTAAAATGCTGCCTTTAACTGATTCAATAATTATTTACTGGGAATGTACCATGTTTGCGGTGGAACAGAATAGTGGTTAAGCAGGATCCACTGAAGCCAGGCTGCCTGACTTTATCCGCAGTGAACCATGTGACTTGGGCGACCTCACTGTCTTACATGAGAAACAGGGCAGAGTCAGGCATGTTGCAAGAGCTCAAAGAACATTCACTCTCATTGCTATTGCCAGGCCCTGTATATCAGGGGCATGATCACCATACCCTATTCCTTTCCCCTCCTTTACTTTCTTCCCTGGTCCCATTTGGCACCTTCAGTAACTTTGTTCTCATTTCTTGGCCTGTGGGTACTAGGACGTGTAGTTTCATTGTGCTTTGGGGACCATCTGATGTTTAATTCCCAAACAGCTTAAATACAAAACTCTTCCCCATACCACAATATCCTCCTCCTCCTCTTCCTCCTTCTCTTCTCTTTTCTTTCTTTCTTTCTTTCTTTCTTTCTTTCTTTCTTTCTTTCTTCTTTCTTTTTCTTTGGGACAGGATTTTATTCTGTCTTATAGTGGCACAATCACATCTCAATGCAGCCTTGACCTCCTGGGCTCACGCGATCCTCCCACATCATCCCCCAGAGTAGCTGGAACTACAGGCACATGCCACCAGGCCCAGCTAATTTTTATACTTTTTGTAGAGAAGGGGTCTCACCATGTTGCCCAGGCTAGTCTCGAACTCCTGGGCTGAAGTGATTCACCCACCTTGGCCCCCAAATGTGCTGGGATTACAGGCATGAGCCACCATGCCCGGCCCCCTTTCTTAATGTAATTTTCTAGAAGGAAAAAATACACGCATTATATTATAGTGAAAAAATAACAAGCTCTCCAGTTGGCCTCATTTCTGTAATAGTTATTTGGAGTGGTTTCACTTCTTTTGTTTATTTGTTTGTTTGTTTCATTTATTCAATAAAGACTCTTGATTTTTCTTCCTCTTTTAACTGGCTGCTGCTTCTTCTAATTCCTCATCTTGGCCTTTTTCCCAAACTGACCTCTAAATATTGGTATTCGTCAGAGTTCATCCAAGGTCTCTTTACTATCTCCAAGGCCTGCGTAATCACATCCATCCCCAGCATCAAACTTCAACCCCATGTTGATAATTCCCAAATCCCTATCTTCCACAAATCACCTCTCTTAGCTCCAGACCTGTGTATCTAATGACCCAGTGAGCAGTTTTCCTTAGCTAAGTCCCAGGCAGCACAAACTCATAATGGAGAAAATCGAACTCTTCATTTCTAGTCCCATTCTGAAACCCATAATATCCTCTGCAAAGCTTTTCATCCCAGTAAACTCAGTAAGCTCTCTTTCCCCTCGTCACTCTTCCTATCCCATCCATTTTCAGCTCCCAAAATTGTATCTTTAAAACATGTGTTGAATGTGTCTTATTTCTCACCCATTTGACTAGCTCCTTGCATGGCCCAGCCACTATCAAATTTTGCCTGGACTATTGCACTAGTCTTCTAATGGCATTGATCATCTCCACACCCTCCCTTTCCTCTGGAAGGAACTGCTTTCTGGTCTTTTGCAGAAAAGGCCATGCCTCCTTGCCTCTGGGCCTTTGCACATGCTGCTCTACCTGCCTGGAATACACCCTTACTCCTATTCATGCTTCAGTGGTCAGCTTGGTTCATCTTTCTCCCACAGAGACACAGAGACTTTCCTGAGAATGAAAGCAATTTTGTTTCATTTACATGACCTTTTACTACTACAGAAACTTATGCTGTGCACACCTTTACCACAACATTTATTCTACATTATAATTATGATACAAGGATGTGTTTCTTTTATAAACTAAGCTTCATTCAGGCAGAGGCCATGTCTTCTTTATTGCCTATTCCCCAGAACATACCATGTGCCTAGTAAGTGTTCAACACATGTTTATTAAACCAAAGAGTCATCATTTTTATTTTCTTTCTTTCTGTTTTTTTTTTTTTTTTTTTTTTGAGACAGAGTTTCGCTCTTGTTGCCCAGGCTAGAGTGCAGTGGTACCATCTCGGCTCACTGCAACCTCCACCTCCTGGGTTCAAGTGATTCTCCCACCTCGGCCTCCCAAGTAGCTGGGACTACAGGCACGTGCCACCACGCCCGGCTAATTTTTGTATTTTTAGTAGAGACGGGATTTCACCGTGTTAGCCAGGATAGTCTCGATCTCCTGACCTTGTGATCCACCCACCTTGGCCTCCCAAAGTGCTGGGATTACAGGTGTGAGCCACTGCGCCCGGCCTTACTTTGCATTTTCATTATTTTGTTTCTATTTCTTCCCCTTATATTCATATCAACTATGTACTTCTAGAATATCCTCAGAGGATATTTCTATTCTTTTCAACATTTTCTAAAAATCCTAAACTATTAGAGCAGAGAAATTTTGCTATTCCCTATTTTTTCCCAGACATTTAACAGAATTGTACACTGGCTGCTAGTAAAAAGATTCTGGTTTTAACAGAGTCAAATCTTGAATTTCAGTAGCAGTCTGACTGGCAGTGACAGCGTAGTATGGTGGCTGGATGAGCTGCTTGCATTTTTATCCACAAAGCAAGACATATGACCTCAGGCTTTTATGGTGACAACATAAACCAGATATATGCTCAGTTGATTTCACTGGCACTAGAAATGGATCAGGTTTCATTTAATTAACCCAGAGGCTTTAGTCAATAGCACAGTCCTTGGAATAGAGCATCTCTCATGTAATTAGATTTAATTGTGGTAGCACCTGGAGCTTATGTTGATGATGCTGATCACAATACAAAATGAACCAGAAAATTAGAGCTAAGTATTAAGTAGAGTGGTAAGAAAAGCCACTGATGAACAGTCTTGATAATATCATTTTTGTATTTAGAAATGCATATTGTTATTTTGTTTGTCTTACAGTTTTATAATCTCTTTTTCTTTGGGGTTTTTCTTATCACAATCCACTAAGTTTTCTTACTCAGCACACATTTCTAGAAGGAATACAATAATTTCTATATTCTTCTTCCACTCTATGGTTGACTTTCAATTGGTAAATAGTTTCTATAGATTATGAGCCCCCACCAGCAAAATGTTGTTTTCCATAGTGACTGTAGCTACAAAGCAAGTTTAAACTCATGGCTTCAAAAAGTAAAGAATAATGATACGTGCTCACTGAAAAGACATGAGAAGAACTTATATGATCAGTTTGTTCCACGTCTAATATAGCTAGCTTGAGAAAGGAGGAGAACATGCCTCCTAGTGCCTTTCAAAACAAATGATTCTTCTAGCATATCCAGTAAAATATAAAGTGTTTTATAACTGTGATTTCAGGCTATTATCATTGACCTTGCCTCTGAGTGGAATTTTACCACCAAGGGGAAATACTAACATTCTTTGAATTCTAACATATTTTCTTATAGTTCTTCATTCACGACAAGCAACCACAGTGTGCAAAGCAGAGGTAAGGGTACTTTCAGAATTATACAATAAACAGGTAAGTCATGATACTGTGATATTGCGGCACTGTGACTTAGCTGTTGTGAACCCCAGAGCCACTGAGCTGATGTGTGCAGATGGAATTAGCTCATTTCCATTGCGTTACCATGACAATAATCTTATTCCATGATTAAATATGCTGACTTAGGTGGCTTCTAGTTTTTCCTCTTATGAATATTATTATGCTATCAAGATTAGTATAGATGTTGTCCCATGTATAAAATGTGATCATTTCCCTTCATAAGACTGAAATTGCTCTATCTTAGGATATGCGCATCTCTTCAACTGCCCTAGATGTGTTTTCTGAAGTAGACATTAATTAGTCTCACCAACAGTGTGTGAGTCCTCATTGTTCCCCATCCTCTTCAACAGTTGTTTTTGACAAACTTTTAATTTTTCCCAATCCATTGGGTGCAAAACAAATTTGTCTCAAGAAAAAAATCTGTGAAATGAGGAACATAAAACGACACCTCTTAGTAACTGTAAAGTAAAAATCAGAAGGATATCACATCTGTGGCGATGTCTGAAGTGGCATATAAATACAGAGTTCTATGACTGTTAGTGGTGGGCGTTGATACTATTAGTTATTTTGCACAAACTAGAGCCATCATATTCATTTGTCTTTCCTTTTTTCACTCTGTGTGCCATGAAGATTCTGTGTTGACATCTAGCACTGAAATCTCTCTTTGTTGAGCCAAAAAAAAAGTGGGGGGGCAGTTAAGCTTGGAGGAAGCAAAGCCCACAGGGTATTGTGGGGAGGATGAGGCTCTCTACTGATCCTGCTCCTAATTCTCTCTCTCTCCTTACAGTGAGATCACTTTGAACAAATTAATTCTTTGAGCTTTACCTTTCCCCTTTCATAAAATTCAAGTAGTAATGTTAACTGACGTATTCATATTAATATAATATTTGGACACACACACACACACACACAGCCCTCTACCTGCCACGTAGTAGGCAACTGATACATTTTAATGTCCTTTTTTCCTTTTCTGCATTCTCTTTTCTTCTTTCCACCCAAATGGCCTCAGTAGACCTATGGGTTTTCTCACTGGCTTCCATCATGCCTTCATATCACTTCTGCCATATGCCATCTGGGCCTGAGGCTGGAAAACCAAGCTGATAAATTCACTTCCCCTCACATACACTTTGCTAATGAGTTTCCCAACAGAAGATTCCTTTATTTAAAAGGTGCCCAAAGAGGGCTAAAATAAACCCAACGAACTCAATCCCTAGTCATCAAATGTCAGGAACGGGAGTCCTAAAGGTCAGATCTGGGTGGATGAAGATGAAAAGACTCGGAGCATCCAGGAGGAAAGTCCAGGGACTGACTGGGCCCAGAAGGGGTGTTACTTATGGAGGCTTTGTTGCAGGGATGGGGAAGCAGAATCATAGCTTAGAGAGAAATCCAGAATCTTAACTTGAAATATAAAATCATGCACAAATAAAAAATAAAGAGCAATTGAAGAATGGAATGGAGTGATGGAAATGGCCTTCACAGATATGAGTCCAGTCAAGCACCCCAGGGCTATAAGTAGATCATCTGTACTGGGGTTGCTTAGGTTTCTCTCAGCTCATCTCACCTCATCTCAGAGGAAACAAGGTTGCTGAAAGAAGCCTGGGATGGATGGGGAAATGTTTGAGCCTTCATTAGTTCCTGTTTCAGTAAACAAACACCCACCAAGAACATGGTTTGTACCAAAAATTGGGCCTGGGCCCCAAGAATGCAGAGTGGAGACTACCCCACCTTCTCTTAACCAGTGCTTAAGCATGCCTGCGGTGTTCCTCCATCAGCTACTGAACCGATACTCATTCTACTGGGTACAAATTAATGCCTGGATCACAAGTACTTGGCAATGTTAAGTGGGCAGAAAACAACACGCAGTCTCCACATTCCTAGAATTATCAGTCTAATGAGCTCTCTAACGCATCAGGTATGGGCATTCATGCAGCAGAGTGAAATTTACACCTCCATAGTTGCACATGTTATTATACTTATTTTACAAATGAGAAAATAATTTTGGGGAAGTTCAGTTATTCTTGTTCAGTTACTGCCTGATAAACAGATTTGGCTCAATTCGTTGATAAATGCATTCAAGTTAAACTATTAGGATCCCAAGCAAGCGGATCTCAGGGCAGAAAAAAATATTTTGACATGTTGGAAGAGGCCCCAGTTTGGGTTCTATTCCAAAGTAGTAACAACGTTATTCTCTAAGTCTGGGATTGTAGCTCATGTTTTCTTTTCTGTTTTCATTTTTAGTTTTTGTTCACCAATGCTTTCTTTTTGCTTTAAAATAGATGGCTCTTTTTCCTATAAAATTATTTTTTAAATTGTGTATAAGGGTAAATTAAACTTTTCTAATAAATATTTATGGACGACTTGCTTAAAATAAAATGCTTTATTATAAGCTACAACAGGGAGGTCTAGAACTGTGTTTCTCTAGCAATATTAGCAACACTCAATAGCTAGTCTTGATGGAGTGGTTGCATGATCAGACACTGTGCTAAGAGCTTAATCTATAATGCATCAGAATTTTAAATATTAGTAATTATTGATATCAGTTTGGTTTTTCAACCCATGCCTTTTCTATTAGGCTACTCTCCCTCAAATTTATTGTGCACCTCCACTATGCTAGTCCCAATGTTCTTCCCCTTATCTTGTGGCTTCATTTCCGTGACCCTCCATTCTCCGTGTTAGGAGAGTCCTATTTCATGGGGTTATAAAACTTGAATGTAATGTTTTATTTCAGAAAAAAATTCCAAAGATGAACTGCTTTGATTATTTTAAAACAAAATCAATTAAATACTTAAAGCGAGTTACATAGTCAGAATTTCTTTCATTCATTCATTCAACAAAGATCCAACCAGGCTTTCAGGGAAAATTTGCTTGGCAAACTTGTTCTTTTTGTTTCTTTGTTCTGTTTTGTTCTAAGTCATTCTCTGGACAAACTACAAATGCGTAGCTGTTTCCAAATGCTCTTTTTCAAGTAGGACTTTTAAAATACCCAAGCAAGGCACTGAAGGTTAAAAAAGAATAAATCAGTTGCCACAATATCATGAAAAATTCATAATCACTGAACATTATTATGTATGCAACACTATCTAAGTGATAGGAAATACCGAAAATGGTTATTTTCTCTTCTTGAGTATGTTCCTATTTCTTCAATCGACTTTGAAAGTTAATTATGGCCATTTAAATAAGTCTCAAGTCAATTTTATTGTGTATTAGTACAGCTCTGTTGGCTTTCGCCTGGTTAGGATCTGTCTGGTATACAGGTCTCCATCCTTTTACTCTCTCTGTCATTGCATGTTAGAAGTGCAATCAGTACATAACTGGAATTTTTAAATCAATCTGTATCTGATTTTAAAAGGTAAGTTTGCACCCTTGATATTTATCGTGATTACTGATATTGTGGGGTCTGTTTTTATATTATGTTGTGCCTCCTATTTGTCCTGCTTTGTATTGACTTTTTTGTCCTGCTGTATACTGGATTCATCTCTCCTTTATTTTCCTTTCTTTCTTTTTCTTGGAAGTCATACATTCCAGTATCAGTCTTCTTTTGATTATACTAAATATTTTTAATAATGGCATGCTAAAATTTTAACAATCTGAAATTCATGTTTTCTTTTCAAACAATACAAAAAACTTAGAATGCTTTATTTCTGAAGGTGCAGATTCTTCATTGTGTTTGAAAGTTAAACTTTTTTATTTATAAAATAACATTTTAAAACAAGGAATGGCTCTAGTTTTATTCCTATTTTTGAAAATATAAATTGATGGCTGAAAATAACTAATCACAATTAAGGTAATTTAAACTGTAAGTGATCAAACAGTTTTCTGCAACAAATATTTTGATACAAATAAGCCCTCACAACAAACATCCTTAGGCTCAACATTAAAAGCTATAATCCTGGCCAGGCATGGTGGCTCACGCCTATAATCCCAGCACTTTGGGAGGCCGAGGTGGGCGGATCGCCTGAGATCAGAAGTTCAAGACCAGCCTGGCCAGCATTGCGAAACTCTGACTCTATTAAACACAAAAATTAGCTGGGCATGGTGGCGGGTGCCTGTAATTCCAGCTACTCGGGAAGCTGAGGCAGGAGAGTCGCTTGAACCCAGGAGGCAGACGTTGCAGTGAGCCAAGATTATGCCATTGCACTCCAGCCTGGGCAACAAAAGCAAAACTCCATCGCAGAAAAAAAAAAAGCTACAATCCTTGGTCTCATTAGAATAAAATTGCCAACGTATCAGAAGTAGTGTTCTTCTTAGTAAACTTAGAGATAAATTTGGCTTTTGGATTAGCACCTATATAATCTAAATGTTATGGAAAATGGCATGTACTTGCTAATGTTTAATTAATATTTCATCTCAAAAATTTACTGGATCAAAAGCAACCCATCCTTTCAAAGTTCTTGTTAAGTTACTAACCATAACTGTAACTTTGGTTATGTTTTTTAGAATTAATTACAACTAAAAAGTTTATAATTCTGTATTCACACTGATTACCTCTTTTCCATTTCATATGTTATTTTTGCCTAGTATTTTACTTACATAATGTTTATACATCCTAAAGGTTTTATGTTTTTAAAATAGTTACTCCTTGCTTAAAATTACCAAAACATTTACAGATGTTTTGCTTGGTATTCCTCCTTATACTTCACTTCATGTTTGTGGTCTAAATTTCAAAAAAAAAAAATTTTTATTATTATTGACTGGAAAGACATGCAATGAAAATATGTTATTTTGATTGAGGTATATAGAGAAAATACCACATTAACATTTGACAAGTGGTAGTATCTTAAAGCTTAGGTGTCATGAGAAATCAAAGCCCTATCAATGAACTTTTTATATTCTGCTACTTTAAAATCCCTTGGTCTGTCTTGTACTTGAATTTATCTTTTATCCAGGCAGGATTGTGCAGCATCATGCATTGATCACTTGGAAAATAATAGATAATAGACATAAACAGGTCTGCCACTGTTGATATATGTTATTATGTAATATATTTTTAAAATCACATTTGCACCACCCACCACATGAGAAAAGTGTAAATGTTGGGTTTCTGTTACATTACAGTGGCAGATACAAGATTCCTCAAATTCCAGTTTGCACTTGCAAAGTCTGATTTTGTGATCAGTAACAGATACTACCCCTTGTTTTCCATGAAGTGTCAGGCTCGCTTTGTTCATTTTTAGTAACGTATCTGTCAAATATCCAAGTAGGAATAACAGTAGTTTGTCAGTCATTCTTTTGGGTTAAAAAATATGATGTTTCATTTTTTTTCAAGTTAAAAAAAAATGGTGTTTCCAAACTAGGGAATGAACTTGTCATGTTTAAGAAAAGGAACAGAGTTCATTATGCTCAGAACAGAGTAGACAATTGGGGGAGAAATGAGGATGAGGATGGAGAAATATGAATAGACAGTCCATTCAGAGCCTTATGGACAGAAGGAAAACATTTACATTTTCTTCTAGGTGGAAAGGAAATCATGTCAGAAATTTTACCAGGGGGAGTGGCAGAGTCAGAATCCCGTTTTTTTTGTTTTTTTTTTTAGACAGAGTTTTGCTCTGTTGCCCAGGCTGGAGTGCAGTGGCATGATCTCAGCTCATTGCAACCTCTGCCTCCCAGGTTCAAGCAATTCTCCTGCCTCAGCCTCTCAAGTAGCTGGGATTACAGGAGCGCACCACCATACCCAGATAATTTTTGTATTTTTAGCAGAGACGGGGTTTCACCATGTTGGCCAGGCTGGTCTCAAACTCCTGACCTCAGGTGATCCCGCCCACCTCGGCCTCCCAAAGTGTTGGGATTACAGGCATTAGCCACCGCACCCGGCCCAGAATTACATCCTTTTTCTTTTTCTTTTTTTTTTTTTTTTTTTTTTGAGACGGAGTCTCGCTCTGTCGCCCAGGCTGGAGTGCAGTGGCTCGATCTCGGCTCACTGCAAGCTCCGCCTCCTGGGTTCACACCATTCTCCTGCCTCAGCCTCCCAAGTAGCTGGGACTATAGGGGCCCACCACCACACCCAGATAATTTTTTGTATTTTTAGTAGAGACAGGGTTTCACCATGTTAGCCAGGATTGTCTCGATCTCCTGACCTCGTGATCCACCCGCCTCGGCCTCCCAAAGTGCTGGGATTACAGGCGTGAGCCACTGCGCCCGGCCCAGAATTACATTCTTAAAAGATGACTCTGGGAGCCCTAAGGAAAGAGAGGAGGAAGGGCAAAGCTACAGGCAGAGAACAAAACAGAGAGAATTAAGGTCACTGAGTGAGCTGATGTGGTGTTGACCAAGAAGGTCCTCACAGATATAGGAAGGAGCGAAGAGTTTCAGCTCCTTTTTGGAGGTGGGGGACAGCCTGCACCAGTCACAAAATCACACTGAAATGTGAATTTAACCTTTCCAGATCATAGAGGAGGCATGCAGCCCTGTTCTCCTCAGAGATGCCAGCCTCCAGCCAGCTGCAGCCCTCATGAAAATATATCGCCCTATATATACACAAGCTGGAGACCACCTTTCCCCAAAAGGTGTGATAGAAAGGTAAGCAGACACTTCTCTGCCAAGTCCTTCTAGATGTACTTGGCATCTAAATAGAGCTTTCCTGAACAATGCCCAAAAGGAGATTATTTATGTTTGACTTTAACTTTTTCCCTTCTGGCTATATATTACTGGGTTTTAATATTTTTAAAGTATTTTAATATTTTTAAATATGTTGCTATATAACATATTACACTGGTCTCTCACCAGATTCTTTGACTGGCATGTTTCCGATTCTAAAGTGTTTTTTAAAAATTAATCCAAAAAATACAGATATTTAGACACGTGTTTTATATTTACCAACTGTCCAATAATCTTGTGGGGGGTTAACTAGGATATACAGGTTGCAATTTTTTTCCAGCAAAAGATCCATATATTACACACTCATTTCAGTTGAACAGTCCAGCGACCATTAGTTGAGCAGTTATTATGTGCCAGACAATGTGCTAGAGGTTATGATCCCCACCCTAATGGAGATGTAAAGAGTGGGGAGATGCAAATGGATACTAACTGTGTTCTTGTGTGTCTGTCATCTATTTTGTGGTCTGTTTCTAAAATATGCTCATTCACTACAACTGGTTATTTTTGGACCATTTTTTACTTACATTACCCTATGGTGGGGGGATAAAGCTTTCACTGCATCTTGTATGCTTTCTCTCCATCACATTGGATGTTACTTATTAAAGTCTTTCACTGTAAAGCCCCAAAGGATGTGCCTCTTCCAGGTCTCCATCCCATACCCTGCTATTACTCACTGTCCTGCTACAGAGCTTGTGAAGATTTCTAAGCAGAAGCAGAGTGTATAGGATATCTCTGGTGAATTCTTACAGTATCCTAAAGCTCTTTTGTTATCCTTATATTCATATTAATTTCTACCTAATTCTAAAAGGGTCTCATAATCTTAAATTAGACTTTGGAAAATATTTTCACATCCTGGCCAGGCACGGTGGCTCATGCCTGTAATCTCAGCACTTTGGGAGGCCAAGGCGGGTAGATCACCTGAGGTCAAGAGTTCGAGACCAGCCTGACCAACATGGAGAAACTCTATCTTTACCAAGAATAAAAAAATTAGCCAGGCGTGGTGGCATATGCCTGTAATCCCAGCTACTTGGGAGGCTGAGGCAGGAGAATCACTTGAACCTGGGAGATGGAGGTGGTAGTGAGCCGAGATCTCACCATTGACTCCAGCCTGGGCAACAGAGCTAGACTTCATCACAAAAAAAAAAAAAAAAAAATGCATATCCTTCTTTTATTGTCCCTTGTCATGCACTCGGCTTCCTTTTGCTCTTTCATCTTCTTCGTAAACATGGGGATCCCTTGGTTCTAACTAGAGATCTACACAAGATTATGCTCCCTCCCAGACGCCAGATCCCAGATTCCTCATAGGCATGAGACAGGCTTGGACCACATCAGGATTTCCCTGATTTCAGCTATTTGAATATACCTTTATGATTTGTGGCATATCTATGTCCTGCCAATAATAACATTTACTTAATAATATTCTTTAAGGTGACCTGTTTTCACTTTATGTCACTACTCTGGCTATTTTTTTTAACCAGTATTATATATCGTAGAAAGTGACTTTAGAAGTATTCCATTCCTTAGTCTATGCCCAAAAGAATTGAAAGCAGAGATTCAGATATTTGTACACCCGTGTTCATAACATTATTTACAATAGACAAAAGATGGAAATAACCTATATGTCCATTGACGGATGAATGGATAAACAGAATGGTATACACACACACACAATGAAACAGTTTATAGCTTTAGAAAGGAATAAAATTCTAACATGAGATACAATATACAAGAACCTTGAAAACATTATGCTGAGTGAAATAAGTCAGACACGGAGGACAAATATATGATTCCAGGTATACAAGGTACCTAGAATAGGCAAATTCATAGAGACAGAAGGTAGGATGGTGGCAACTGGGCCCTGAGGAAGGAGGTGGAGGTAATGGAGAGTTATTCTTTAATGGATACAGAGTTTAAGTTTAGAGTCATTAGAAACTTGGAGATGGATGGCGGAAATGGCTGTAAAGCAATGTGAATGTACTTAATGCCACTGAATTATACACCTAAAAATGGTTAAAATGGTAAATCTTATTATATTGTTACTGAAAAGAATCAAATTCTGGAAAGTATTTGAAGAGATTTATTCTGAGCCAAATATGAGTGACCATGGCCCTTAATACAGCTCTCCAAAGATCCTGAGAACGTGTGCCCAAGGTGGTCAGGGTGCAGCTCGGTTTTATGCTTTTTAGGGACGATCTCAGTTCACTGCAACCGCCGCCCCGCCTCCCAGCTTCAAGTGATTCTCCTGCCTCAGCCTCCCAAGTATCTGGGATTACAGGCGTGCACCACCATGCACGGCTAATTTTGTATTTTTAGTAGAGACGGGGTTTCACCATGTTGGCCAGGCTGGTCTTGAACTCCTGACCTCAGGTGATCCACCTGCCTCGGCCTCCCAATGTGTTGGGATTACATTTAACAAATACATTGTTTCAGTCCAGAAAGGTGGGACAGCTTGAAGTGGGGCCTTCCAGGTTATAGGTAAATTTCAAATTTTTCTGGTTAGCAATAGGTTGAGTTTATCTAAAGACCTGAGATCAACAGAAAGGGAATATCATTGATAGATAGAGGGTTTATTATCGGTGAAGATAAGGCATTGTGGAGACCAAAGTTCTTATTGTACAGATGAAGCCTTCAGGTAGCAGGCTTCAGAGAGAATAGATTGTAAATGCTTCTTCTCAGACTTAAGATCTGTGTTGGTGTTAATGCCGGAGAGATATAATGAGGCATGTCTGACCCCTACTTCCCGTCATGACGCAAACTAGTCTTTTGGGTTAAATGTTAACAGTGCCCTGGCAGAGGAGGAAGTCCATTCAGATGGTTGGGGGGCCTTAGAATTTTATTTTTGGTTTACAATATTTTTCCCTAATTTTTTTAAAAAGTCATTGCAATGCAAACAAAACAAGCTATTAAATTGTAGCAGGATCCCATCACCTGCTAATGGCTGTCAGCATAAGGACTGCTCTTCTTCTGTTAAAGAAGAGGTTAGAAATGTCAGAGAGATATTAAGGACATATTAGGCCAAAATGAAACATTCCTTTGAATTATTCAGGGGTGCTAGGAAGAGAATTAGAAGGGGACTCCCCCCATGCAAGTGATTCCGAGATATGTAATTCAGTTTCTGAGCACCAGCTACACTCACCAGCCATCCATCACGACCACACCTGGAGAAACACAGGACTAATCTCTAAATGTTTTCCAACTTGGACAAATAAATAAAAACAGACTTGATGAAATGCACCATGACTGAGCTCTGCCAAGTCCGTGGACTGGCCAAGAGGTCGCCTGGAAGCAGTAGACCACCTCAAGCTCAGACAGCTCATGCTTCAGTCGGGAGATGGGGCTCCAAGGTTTCCTTTGTCGCTAGAGCCTGTCACGTGGCTTTGCTGGAGTGAGGCAGAGCTGGTTCTGCTGTGGACCTTTTCAGCACCAGCTCTCCCCTGGGGGTAGGGACTAGGTCAAATAAGAGGTGAGTTTTTGGCCAGGCACAGTGGCTCACACCTGTTACCCCAGCACTATGGGAGGTTGAGACATGTGGATCACCTGAGGTCAGGAGTTTGAGACCAGCCTGAGCAACATGGTGAAACCCTGTCTCTACTAAAAATACAAAAATTAGCCAGGCATGATGGCCACACGCCTGTAATCCCAGCTACTTGGGAGGCTGAGGCAGGAGAATTTCTGGAACCCAAGAGGCAGAGGTTGCAGTGAGCTGAGATTGTGCCATTACACTCAAGCCAGGGCAACAAGAGCAAAATTCCATCTCAAAAAAAAAAAAAAAAAAAAGAGGTGACTTTTGGTCCCAATCTTGATGCAAAAGAATGGCTGAGCTGGGTAGGCAGAGGTGAGAACCAGGAGGGATTCCAGGCAGTAGGGCCAGTTCTGGTCTATCCCTGAAGCTGTGTGTGTCCAGAGTACAAGCACTTTTGTCTGGCCAGGCCCATGTCTGAAATGGGGTGGCAGGAAGTGAGGCTGCAGGGTTGAGTTAGAGCTAGTTCATACCGTTCCAAATGGTGTTCACATCAGATAATGTGGTGTTCGTCACATCATATGAACAGAATCAGAATCTCAGTATTGAATATATCAGGTTTACTTTCCAGTGGACCAGAGACTCCAAATGAATGAGAGACCAGAGACCTGATGTCACGTACCTAACTCTTGCCAACCATGTGACAGGTTTTGACTTTCTTTTTTTTTGAGATGGAGTCTCGCTGGGTCACCAGGCTGGAGTGCAGTGGCACGATCTCGGCTTACTGCAACCGCCACCTCCCAGGTTCAAGTGATTCTCCTGCCTCAGCCTCCCAAGTAGTTGGGACTATAGGCACGCACCACCACACCCGGCTAATTTTTGTATTTTTAGTAGAGACAGGGTTTCACCTTGTTGGCCAGGATGGTCTCGATCTCCTAACCTCGTGATCCACTTGCCTTGCCCTCCCAAAGTGCTGAGATTACAGGCGTGAGCCACCATGCCCAGCCCAGGTTTTGACTTTCTGAAACTTCAGTGTCCATCTTCACTAGGGTTAATACTACCTGACACGCCTACTTCAAAGATGTGTTGTAGGGATGGATTGACATGCTACTAAATGAGGAAGGACCTTATAGATGCTGGACTCACAAGGGGGGTTATTTAATATTATGATCCTCGGAATCCTGTGAAGGAATTGCAAGTCCATGATGCATCTCCCTGACTGCACTTCCTTCTCCCAGTTAGTCTGGATTTTATCATCAAAAGAATTTAGAATCATTTAACATTGATATAAATAAAGCAGTGCGGCCCATGGAGAAAGCTAGATAAACTAGGATCCAAATCATAGCTCAGCAGCACCTGTGCCTCTGGGGAAATGGCAAAGATGGGCTCCTTCTGCACCTCTTTCTCCCTCCCTGCTGTTTGTATGTGACTAGGGCAGTGTAGGCTTCACAAACAATACCCATTTCCACCTCAACAAGCCTCAGCAGCTGAAGATTCAGAAAGCACTGATAGATAGCGGGCTTATTATCCATTCTGAAGGTGGTGCTGAAGGACCTTTCTCAACAGATTCCCATAGACTTCAGAATTCCCCAGCTGCAGTAACTTTTTCTGTCTCTCTGCCCCAAGCATCTGTGGGCTTCTCCAAGTTCAGGGACTAAACGTTAGGTACTAAATATCTACTATAGATTAAACTATGATTAGGCACTGGTGGAGCAAAAGTAAATTTTGAATTAATTAATCAATAATTCATACTTCCCTTTGACCCTAAAATATTTATCATTGATTCTGTTCTGCAGGATGTCCAGCGCAATGAATGGTACGTTGGAGAATATAGCCGCCAGGCAGTGGAAGAGGCATTCATGAAGGAGAACAAGGTAATGCCTTCTACATGGCCCATCATCATTGTTTCTATAGGCATCTTAAGGTTCTCTGCTCAAGTGTTGCAAAATGTAACAAGCAGTTTGCTTTCATGTATTATTTCCTGCATCACCCTGCATTTCTCAATGCTGGGAGGCTGTAGTAGAAAAGGGCATTTAACATGGAGCATTTCAGGCCGGGCGCAGTGGCTCACACCTGTAATCCTAGCACCTTGGGAGGCCGAGGTAGGTGGCTCATTTGAGGTGAGGAGTTTGAGACCAGCCTGAACAACATGGTGAAACCCCGTTTCTACTAAAAATACAAAAAAAGAAAAAAAAAATTAGCCAGGCATGGTGGCACGTGCCTGTAATCCAAGCTACTCAGGAGGCTGAGACATGAGAATCACTTGAACCTGGGAGGCAGAGGTTGCAGTGAGCCAAGATTGTGCCACTGCACTCCAGCCTGGGCAGCAGAGTGAGATGCTGTCCCAAAAATAAATAAATAAATAAAATAAAATAATAAAAACAGAAAACAAAAAAAACATGGAGAGGACCAGACACAGCAGTTCACGCCTGTAATCCCAGCACTTTGCAGGCCGAGGCGGGTGGATCACCTGAGGTCAAGAGTTCAAGACCAGCCTGGCCAGTATGGTGAAACCTCATCTCTATGAAAAATACAAAAATTAGCCAGGTGTGGTGGAGGGTGCCTATAATCCCAGCTACTCGGGTGGCTGAGACAGGAGAATTGCTTGAAGCCGGAGGTAGAGGTAGCTGTGAGCCGAGATCGTGCCACTGCACTACAGCCTGGGCCACAGAGCAAGACGTCGTCTCAAAAACAAAAAACATGGAGAGTTTCGGCCGGACGCGGTGGCTCACGCCTGTAATTCCAGCACTTTGGGAGGCCGAGGTGGGTGGATCACGAGGTCAGGAGATCGAGACCATCCTGGCTAACATGGTGAAACCCCATCTCTACTAAAAATACAAAAAAACTTAGCTGGGCATGGTGGCGGGTGCCTGTAGTCCCAGCTACTCGGGAGGCTGAAGCAGGAGAATGGCGTGAACCTGGGAGGCGGAGCTTGCAGTGAGCCGAGATCACACCACCGCACTCCAGCCTGGGCAACAGAGTGAGACTCCGTCTCAAAAAAAAAAAACATGGAGAGTTTCAGGCCTGAGGCTTGGTTGTGCTAATTATCAGCTGTGTGGCTTTCTCAAGTTTCTAAATAACTTCCCATGTAGATTTATTCATTTGTAAAATAAAATATAGTAAAATCAACCTTAAGGAACTATTTTGAAGATGAAATCTGGAACCTGGACTATAGAGGTCACAACAGAAGG
The DNA here is from genome assembly GCF_006542625.1 of Nomascus leucogenys. Lineage (NCBI taxonomy): Eukaryota > Metazoa > Chordata > Mammalia > Primates > Hylobatidae > Nomascus > Nomascus leucogenys. The sequence continues at coordinate 74,545,059 of NC_044400.1, forward strand.
GATTTCCTTCTGCTTTCGTCAAGGTTTATCTCCTTAATCAAGGTTTGCCCAAAGTACTGTTGGGTCTTTATGTCTCACTTCTTCCAGAAAGGAGCAGAGATTGTGAAGGCTGCAATAGTCAGGATATGGTAGGTTACGCTGCAGCAACAACCCCAAGATCTCAGTTGCTTAACATAATGAAACTTTATATTTTGCTTGCATACCATGTTCAGGACGGGTTTGGGTGGATAAACCCAGACTGCCGGGGGCTCCATCTCAATGGTGTGCTTCTACATTCACACTCTGACTCTTAATACATCCTCTCAGAAGTAATATATTTTACTTCTGCTTTCACAACTTTAACCAAAGGAAGTCACATGACCAAACTTAACTTCGAAGAAGGTGAGGAAGTACAAACCTACATGTGGCCAAAAGGAGAAAAGAGCTGGAATACTTGTCATCAGGTCAAATGACTACCACAACCACCATCCCAAAGAGCAAATGATTATCGAACAATGACTATGTGCAGAGAACTATACGAGATTGCTTAGAAGTTATAGAAAGTGTCTCAAGACTGATGCAACATCAAAACCTATCCCCAGCTAACCAGTACAATGATCATTGTTGAAAGAGGTAACCTAAAAATGAATGAATTAGTTAATTAGTGAATAAATGATAACCTAGCTCTCAGAATTGATGCTGTAAAATTAAATAAATTACATGCATAAGTTGCTATGATAAACAGAATCATGCCCCCTCCAAAGATGTTCACATCCTAATCCCCAGAACCTATGAATATGTCACCTTCATAGAAAAGCAGACTTTGCAGATGCGAAGGTAAGGATGTTGAGATGGGGAAGTTATCATGCATTATCTGGGTGGGCTCAGTATAATCACAAAGGTCCTTGTAAGAGGGAACCAGGAGTGTCAGAGTCAGAGAAGGGACGTGATAATGAAAGTAGAGGTCAGATGAATGGGACAGCCACAAGCCAGGGATCTTGTTGGCCTCCAGAAACCGGAAGAGTCATGGAAACAAAGTCTCTCCTATTGATTTTAGCCAAGCAAGACTCATGTTAGACTTCTGACCTCCAGAACTGTAAGAGAATACATTTCTGTTTTACATCACTAATTTCACAGTAATTTGTTATAGCAGTGGTAGGAAATGATACCATTGCTAACAAAGTATCTTGAACATACACAGAATAAATGGAACATTCCATTTCCTAGATGAGGAAACTGAGGCTAAGCCAATGTGTTGGTCACAAAGCAGAGAAACTGACAGAACATGCATTCAAGATCAGTGCTCTTTTCACAAAATCCCAGCTGACTCTAGTAGCCCTCACAGTTCTTTTCACAGCCCAGGTGGAGAACCGTGGGTGATTGGCTGATGCAGCTCCTTGAGAACCTTCCTTTCCTCCTTCCAGGGAATCTGGCCATGCCTTGGTAGAGTGGCGAACCTGGTGATGGTAGATTCCAACCCTGGCTGTCCATCTTGGCGCTAATCAGTGCCCAGTGCACCATTGCACTCACAGAGCCTGTTTTCCATCGGAAGAACTACTCTTAGTAGACCTCCTCCCAGAAGCCTGTGTGTGGATTGTGCTGGAAAAGCAACATGCATGTGACCTGATGCTCTTCCAGCAGCATTTGGGCGCTCAGCAAATGTTCCCTTCCTCTCTTTCTGTGTGCCTGCTTCTGCCTCTTCCCAAGAAACATTAAGAAAATAAAATCTCAGTTAAATGACTTCACATTTTCCTTTTCATATTTTCCTTTTCTGTTTGTCTCAGTTCTGTCAAAATGTGTTTCCCATTTATGAAAGATAATTTATTTTAAATTTCAGGACTACTCAGATTTATTTTGACAAATCATTTCAGAGTTTAAGAGGATAAACCCAAAACTTGGCCATGAGTTTTGGCCTCTTCTCTCCTTCTGATCTTTGGCAGTGCTCTGTGCTTGAACATTAAGGCTGCAATTATGACTAAACATTTTAGGTAGAACAAGTTCCAGAAAATTCCGCCATCTTACTTTATATAGTCAGAGGCTTGTGTATTTAAAGGATGAGAATTTGGTTTGGCTTTTCAGTATTCCATTTAGTAACCGTGATGCTTTAGGGGATTCACTTAAGCCTTTAGACCTTTATTCCTTTACCTGTAAAATGAGACTAAAATTTTCCCATCAATATTTATGTAAAGAACCCAACGTTTATGGCCGGGCACTCAGTGGCTCACGCCTGTAATCCCAGCACTCTGGGAGTCTGAGGCAGGCGAATCATGAGGTCAGGAGATCAAGACCATCCTGGCTAACTCAGTGAAACCCCATCTCTACTAAAAATACAAAAAGTTAGCCGGGCATGGTGGCGGGTGCCTGTAGTCCCAGCTACTCAGGATGCTGAGGCAGGAGAACAGCGTGAACCCAGGAGGTGGAGCTTGCAGTGAGCCGAGATTGAGCCACTGCACTCCAACCTGGGCAAGAGAGCGTGACTCCATCTCAAAAAAAAAAAAAAAAAAGAACCCAAGGACGTTTATGTAAAGACCTTGTAAATGGGCCAAGCGTGATGGCTCACATCTATAATCCCAGCACTTCGGGAGGCCAAGATGGGCAGATCACGAGGTCAGGAGTTTGAGACCAGCCTGGCCAACATGGTGAAACCCCGTCTCTACAAAGAAGACAAAAATTAGCTGGGCATGGTGGTGGGTGCCTGTTATCCCAGCTACTCAGGAGGCTGAGGCAGGAGAATCACTTTATCCCTGGAGGCGGAGGTTGCAGTGAGCTGAGATCGCGCCACTGCATTCCAGCCTGGGCAACAGAGGGAGACTCCATCTCAAAAAGAAAAAAAAAAAGCCTCTAACTGAAACAATGTGTGTAAAGTGCTTGGCAAATCTCAGTGCACCTTAGCTACCAGTATCATCATAACATCACTATCATGTTACAGTATTATTTCTAAATTTTGTATACTTAAAGTATTGTTATGTTGTATTATATAGTATTATTACCATTATTATATATCTATATTTATAAATATTCATTATCAAAACATATCATTATATATAGCTATTATAAAATCTATATAGAGAATTATATGTCATAATTTATTATTATAGCTATAAATCATTATATATATAATCTATATTTATCATACTCTTTTTTTTTTTTGAGACAGGGTCTCACTCTGTCACCCAGGATGGAATGCAGTGGCATGATCTTGGCTCACTGCAACATCCACCTCCTGGGTTCAAGCGATTCTCCTCAGCCTCTGGAGTAGCTAGGATAACAGGCACATGATACCACGCCCGGCTAATTTTTGTATTTTTAGTAGAGATGAGGTTTCCCCATGTCAGCCAGGCTAGTCTCGAACTCCCGATCTCAAGTGATCCACCCACCTCGGCCTCCCAAGTGTTGGGATTAGAGGCATCAGGCACCGCACCCAGCCTCTATTCTTCATAGATCACTTATAACCATCTATACAATACACACAATTACACTTACAGATTTTTCAGTGTTTTTCATTATGTAAATAACACAATGTAACCACAAAACTAAGCCTGGTAGATGTGTTCATGTTCAGGAGGACTGCTCCATTTCTCAGTCTTTTGCAACCAGATCTTAGTATCATTCTGAATTATTCCCTGAAGTGTACAAATTATTTCTAATCATTGTCCTGTTCTCAGCTCTTGGACCATTTGATGTTGTTGACCCACTTTTGGAAACCCTCAGTCTCCACCTCTTGGCTTCTGTCACTCTGAATCTCCTGGTCTTCCGTCATCTTTCAGGCATCTCCAGGCCTTTTCTGTCTTTTCTTCCTTGCCCTCTACTTGCCCTCACCTCAACATTGGCTGCAATTCCTCCTCCCATAAAGGGCCTCTCCATTCAGTTTGATATCCATGACTTAGAAGCCCCATGTCTCTTTCAGGAACCCTAATCCTGCAAAGACATCTTTCCACACAGAAGTCCAATTTATTAGGTAAAAGCTTTTTCTGCCCAAAGCCTGCTGTGGCTCCCACTATCTCTAGAATAATACCTGAGCATCAGCAGAAGAGGAAATATGTGAACATTGAGAGATGAATACATCAAGAAGGGGGCAGAAGAAGGGCTTTTCCATGCAGGAGTAGTAGCACATGTGGCATGGTTTGGCTGTGACCCTACACAGATCTCATCTTGAATTGTAATCCCCGTAATCCCACATGTCTAGGAAGAGACCTGGTGGTGGTGACTGGATCTTGGGGGCAGTTTCCCCCATGCTGTTCTAGTGAGTGAGTTCTCGTAAGATATGATGATGGTTTTATAAGGGGCTCCTCTCCCTTCACTCCTCACTCTGCTCTCTCCTGCTGCCATGTGAGAAGGTCCAAGCTTGCTTCCCCTTTGCCTTCCGCGTGATTATAAGTTTCCTGAGGCTTCCCCAGCCATGTGGAACTGTGAGTCAATTAAACCTCTTTCCTTTATAAATTACCCAGTCTCAGGTATTTCTTTATAGAAGTGTGAAAACAGACTAATACATCATGCAAAATCTGGGATCCCCAAAGCAGATGGTGCCTTTGGGAAATGGTGGCTTGGCTGGCACCAGGAACCAGAGGCAGAAAGCTGCAGGAGCAATGAGAGATCAAACTGCAAGATAGGTTGGTCATGCTAAGTTCATGAGCACTATGCCCAGGTCAGTAGGAAATGATGAAAGATTTTCTTTTTTGTTTTTTGTTTTTGTTTTTGTTTTGGAACCAGAGTCCTACTCTGTTGCCCAGGCTGAAGCGCAGTGGCGTGATCTTGGCTCACTGCAGTCTCTGTCTCCCAGGTTCAAGTGATTCTCCTGCCTCAGCGTCCTGAGTAGCTGGGATTACAGGCACCCGCCACCACGCCCGGCTAATTTTTGTAATTTTAGTAGAGATGGGGTTTTTCCGTTTGGCCGGGCTAGTTTCGAACTCCTGACCTCAGGTGATCCACCTGCCTTGGCCTCCCAAAGTGCTGGGATTACAGGGGTGAGCCACCGCACCTGGCCTTGATGAAAGACTTTCAAGAGAGTGTCAAGATCCAACTGGTACACATCTCAGAAAATGACAAGATCCCTTAGACATGAAGACACTCAGTAAAAACTTACTGAATTAAAGTGGTTTACCGAAAACTAAATCCATCTGGGAATCTTATGCATGCAAACATCATTGTTGCCACCATTACAAAGGCAGAATGCTGGGGTGTCTGAAAAGATGACTGTTACTCTTTTTGCTTCAGGATGGTACTTTCTTGGTCCGAGATTGTTCCACAAAATCCAAGGAAGAGCCCTATGTTTTGGTTGTGTTTTGTGAGAACAAAGTCTACAATGTAAAAATCCGCTGCCTGGAGAGGAATCAGCAGTTTGCCCTGGGGACAGGACTCAGAGGAGACGAGGTGGGTATAACTTGACAGCCTCCCTGTTCCAGGCTAAGCGCAACAAATAAAGGAAGAGTTTGGGGGATGTCGCCCTGGAGGAAGAGGATGCCGCCCTGAAGGAGGGGGATGTAGTCTGACCTCCCCACCCCTTCCGAAATTATCTGCACATCTTACACTTTGGCCTACCAGGCCAGCGACCAGTTCTGACCATTTCATGCACCCCCATTCCCTGCTTTGCCTATTAAAGAAAACTCATTCTACAAGACACGTCTAAACTCTGCCTCCCAGGAAGCCTCCGGGGGAGCATACACTAATGCCAAATTCCTTTCCCTCCTCAGCACTGAAATGCCACTGCAGATATTCCTGATGTCTGTCAGAATTCCTCATCTATAGATTTGTGTCCCCAAAATGAATGTGAACTCAGCCACAGCATTCAGGCTACGTGAGCATGCCTGTCCTCAGTACAGATCTGCTGATGGGGGCCAAAGAGTGAATCAATTAAAATATTCGTGAATAACATAAATCAATCCACAAGAAAGGGGAAATTTTCACTGAATATGTATATGCCAGGCCTAGTCTATCTGCATTTTTTGTTTGTTTGTTTGAGACAGAGACGCACTCTGTCACCCAGGCCAGAGTACGGATCTCGGCTCACTGCAAACTCCTCCTCCCAGGTTCAAGTGATTCTCCTGCCTCAGCCTCCCGAGTAGCAGAATTACAGGCGTGCACCACCAAACCCGGCTAATTTGTATATTTTAGTAGAGATGAGGTTTCGCCATGTTGGTCAGGCTGGTCTCGAACTACTGACTTCAGATGATCTGCCTGCCTCGGCCTCCCAAAGTGCTGGGATTACAGGCGTGAGCCACTGTGCCCAGCCAGCATTATCTTATTTTGATCCTCAACAACTCTTTGGTGTCATGATTTTTCCTATCTTAGATGTAGGAAAACTGGGGCTCAGAAAATTAAATAAATGGCCAAAGACACACAGGCAGTAACGGAAGGGGGAAGGAGAGGCTTCTCTTGCAACTCTTTTGTTGATCAAGGAAGGGGTAAAGGAAGGAAGGAACGAAGTTAGTTATGAGCCACCATTTCCAAGGATGTGAGCTCAGGCCAGTGACTTAACTTCTCTGGGCTTCAATTTCTTCAAATGTAAATGTTCTTTTAAAGCCTAGACTTCAATAATTTAATGATTCCTGTTTAACATCTCCAGGTCGCAGTTTTATCTGTGGGTGTGCATTGTTATGGGCTGAATTGTGCCTCCCTCATTCCAGAAAACCCACATGTTGAAGTCCTAACCCCCAGTAGCCCAGAATGTGACTGTATTTGAAGATAGGGCTTTGAAAGAGGTAATTAAGGTTAAATGAGGTTATTGGGATAAGTCCTAATCCAATATGAGAGATGTCCTTATGACAAGAGGAGATTAGGACACAGACACGTACAGAGGGGCGACCACGTGAGGACACTGGGAAGGGATGACCATCTGCAAACCAAGGAGAGGGGTCGTGGGAGAAAGCAGCCTTCCAACACCTTGATCTTGGGACTTCAGCCTCGAGAACTGCGAAGAAAGACATTTCTGTTGTTTAAGTCACCTCGTCTGTAGTGCTTAGTTACGGTAGCCTTGACAAACTAATACAGGATAAAACCAGAACTTTCACACAGATACCGATTGTTCCTCAACAGGTAACAAAATAGGGCATATTGCTAGGGCTGCCAACAGGCTTCAGGTAGGCACACGTGTGAAATCGATGTGCAGGCTGCATAAAGATTCCAGCTTAAATCCTGTGTCTGACCAGAGCACTTTTTTGAGACTCGGAGAGGAGTAGTCAGCACCTGTGAGGCGACCATGAGGTCAGTTCACCACTGTTAGGAATAACGCTCAAAATCCTCAGGAAATTGAACACTCGAACAAAGGATTCCTAGCACAGCAATTTTACTTGTGCACAGAGGGGTGCCTCCTTGGCCAGTGGCGATGAGAGCACACATGAACAAAGGGGCATGAGAGCCTTTATTCCTGACACAAGTCCTGCCCCTGTACCCTTTCCCCATTGGCCGGGGTCAGGTCTTACAATCTAAACTAATCCCGGTTGGCTAAACATTTGATATTTTTTAGATAAAGTGGGCATATAAAAGAAAGTGGAGAGGAAGGGGAAGGAGTGTCTGTAATAAGCTAAAAAGTTAGTCCTCTTTCCAAATAAGGAAAGGAATGTGAGCTGGTACTGATAACGCCTTGTACTGTGGTGTGCCTTGGCATCTAACAAAGGCAAAAAGGCAAAAAGGAGAACAAGGATGGGGGGGGGTACTATGAATTAAAGAATAAAAGATTGATCAGATTATTTGAAGAGAAACTTCATCATATCCCACACAACCATTTGCTACAGCCCGGGAACATTGTGACATGAACAAGTGCATGAGTGAATCCATAGATTAATACATAAATCTACCAGATACAACCACATTAAGAAAGTGCTACATTAACACGAAAGAGAGAAGTGGTCAGCTCTTCATTTTGTGGAGAGGATTGGCAAGTTAATAAATGTAAAACACTTAGAACAGTGCCTGGGACCTATCAAGCCCACAATAAATTTTAGTTATATTTTCGTTACTATTCCTGAGTCATTTTAATAAGTAGGATATAGTCCCCCTAAGATACCTATGGTAATGGGCTTTCCAGCTCAGTGTCCCCTTATCCTTCTATATCTTCTCTCAGCTCATAGAATTTCTCATCTTTAGGAAAGCATTATATAATTCTTATTTATTTTATTTTATTTTTCTTATTTTATTTATTTATTTTTTTAATTTTATGATGGAGTCTCACTCTGTCACCCAGGCTGGAGTGCAGTGGCGCGATCTCAGCTCACTGCAAGCTCTGCCTCCAGGGTTCAGGCCATCCTCCTGCCTCAGCCTCCCGAGTAGCTGGGACTACAGGTGCCCGCCACCATGCCTGGCTAATTTTTTTGGTTATTTTTTTAGTAGAGACGGGGTTTCACCATGTTAGCCAGGATGGTCTCGATCTCCTGACCTCGTGATTCGCCCGCCTCAGCCTCCCAAAGTGCTGGGATTACAGGCGTGAGCCACCGTGCCTGGCTTATTTACTTATTTTAAGATGGAGTCTCATTCTTGTTGCCCGGGCTGGAGTGCAATGGTGTGATCTTGGCTCACCACAACCTCTGCCTCCCGGATTCAAGCGATTCTCTTGCCTCAGCCTCCCGAGTAGCTGGGATTACAGGCATACGCCACCATGCCTGGCTAATTTTGTATTTTTAGTAGAGGCAGGGTTTCTCCATGTTGGTCAGGCTGGTCTGGAACTCCCGACCTCAGGTGATCTGCCCGCCTTGGCCTCCCCAAGTGCTGGGATTACAGGTGTGAGCCACCACGCCCGGCCAGGAAAGCATTATATAATTCTTAAATGCTTGGGTTTAAGGGTTCTTTTTCCTTAGAGAATAGAGGACGTGGACATGGTGTGCCTTTGCATGTGCCAGGCCCTTGGGCCAAATGCTGTTTAATTTGCTCTCACATGGAGTTCTTGAAAAATCTCTGGAAAGGACATATTAATGAACCTCATTTACTGGTGAGGAAACTGAGACCTGAGATCGTTAACTGCTTTTTTTCCAACATGCCCCACTTTGGTCTGCTAATAAAGAAGAGGAAGTAGAGTGACTCTGTGATAATATCCTAACAGCTTAATCAGACTGTCAGCCGGTTCACTGACTGTCTTAGCAAATAGGGAGCATCTCCCATGGCAGGCCATAGATTAGACCCTCTGCCTCCAGATGAGCTGCTCTAATTATTGTCACCAAGGAAATCTGAGAGAACCAAATGTCTGTTTTAAGAAGCTCCTTTCTGTGTTCATCTGGAATTTTCTCCTCCTTTGCATTCCTTATTTTTTTCCCATATTTGTGTTGAACATACATTTCCACAGGTGAAAGAATGAATCAATTAAAACATTCACTAATAATATAAATATATATACATAAATCAAGCAATGAGAAAGAAATCCAAGGCAGAATCCTGAGTTTTGGTGGGGTTTTGTATGCACTGGAACTATTCTGTGCAGTTAGCCATTAATGACTAATTCGATCTATTGAATCCTCATAGCCAACCTCTGGGGTAGGTGCTGTCAATATTTCAATTTAACAAACTATGAAACTGAGGCACAGAAATACTAAGTATCTGGCCCAAAGTCACAGCTAGTAAATGGCAATTCTGGGATGCAGTATACTTTGCAAAACATTGACTTCCATTACCAGTTGAAAGTATCCAGATTCTTGGCGTCTTGAACAAAGAGTTGGACAAAACACACAAACAAAGCAAGGAAAGAATGAAGCAACAAAAACAGAGATTTATTGAAAATGAAAGTGCACTCCATAGGGTGGGAGCGGGCCCAAGCATACGGGCTCAAGAGCACCCTTACAGAATTTTCTGCGGTTTAAATATCTGCTAGAGGTTTCCATTGGTTACTTGGTGTTCGCCCTATGTAAACAAAGAGGATGAAGTAAAGTTACAAAGTCATTTACTCAGTTTAGGCCCTGTGTAAATAGAAAGGATACTTCCTGTCATAACTGAAGTGTTTCCATTTGATGTGGTTCTAGGAAGTCCTTAGATTCCCTGCCTCCAGACCCTATTCTCATGCCTCGCTTCCACAAACAGACTCAAATAACACCATGGCAAATACAAGCAATCCCCCACCAGTTTGAAAACATTGCAGGTTGAATCACAGTTAAAGAACAGTTAACACTTACTTGGAGCTTACTGTGTGCCAGGGAGTGGGTAAAAAATGACAATTCACAGGTAGTTCTTCCTGCCTTCCCTCTGAGGGAGCTGTGCCCTGTGTAAGAGGAAGATGGTCTGGATTTCACTCAGTTCCCTCATGCTTTTCACAGCCTGAGCCTTTTGTCTTGCTGAAGAATAATCACACCTCTTTAAAACAAGATAAAGGCATTTTACATAGCAAGGCTCTGCTAAATGCAAGCCAACAACTAGCTACTTTAGCCAGGGTTCAACTAAAGAAAGCATCTTCACCCAACTCAGCAGGAAAAACATAATGAGAAACAGCATCTTCAAAGATTATTTTAATTTCATGTAGATTTGTAGCTATCTTGCAACTTTTGAATTTAACCACACAGATGATGCAGCAATGCCTAACTCTTGGGAGTTATTTTGAGTTATTTACATCAACATGAGTTGATGTAAATAGTGGCAGACACATAGAGGCAGGTGCTTAATAAGTATCACTTCCCCAGAAACTTCACGGTTTAAAACAACTGAAATTTATTGTTTCACAGTGCTGCAGGCCAGAAGTCCAACATCATGGTATCAGCAGGGCCACACTCCTTCCGGAGGCTCCAGGGGAGAATCACTCCTGGCCTCTTCCAGCTTTCTGTGGCTGCCAGCAATCCTCGTCTTCCTTGGCTTATGGCCACATCACTCCAGTCGCTGCCTCTATGGTCACGTGACCTTCTCCTCTTCTCTGATCAAAATCTCCCACTGCTCCTATCTTATGAAGAAACACATGATTGCTTTTAGGGCCTACTGGGATAACCTCGGATAAGCACCCCCTCTCAGGACCCTTAACTTTATCCTGTATTATACCATATGAAATACTATTAGCTCTTTTACAATGTAAGGTCATATTCCAGATTCTGGGATTAGGACATGGACATATTGGGGGGAATCATTCAGCACCCGCTGCTCCTTTACTTATTTACTGTCCAAGCATTAATTGTATGCCTGCAGTATATTAGACTCAGTGTTGCATTCTGGGAACACAGAAAGTCATGTCAAGTCCCTGCCATCCAGGGAATACCCTGTTCACCTGTGCCGATCTCTGTAGGCACCTAAGCAAGAATGAGATTGGTAGAACACCGGCACTAGCCAGCCAAGGAGGCACCTGCCTTAAACAACCTGCAGAGCTTAACTGCTGCCAAACATCAGCCCTGCATCTCAGTTTTATAAGTCACGTTTGTCAACATTTCTGTGAAATCTCAGAGAAGGGACATTTCGATTTCAATTTCCAGATCTCTCCTTTTTGTTCTACAAATGTTTATAAGTTTCTAAAAACCACTGTAGATATTTACATGATAAACTAAACGTTAAAGACTAGAGAACAGAGACAAATAATTAACTCATGGGTTTTTTTCACACCTTCCCTGTCTGCTTCCTTCTCCTCCTGCTTGCTTGGCATTTATCTCTCTTTCTCTTTTCTCCCCCATTCCTTCTTTCACTCTCATGTGTGTACCCAAACAGATTTCTTTACTTTTCTGGCAAGGAAACATCGCCCACAGTTCATATACAGAATAAACACAAAAGGTTTAAACAGATTTTATGATCTAATATTAGCATAACATTGGTTGTCCCCCTGGAAAAGATTATTCAATATGCAAGAGCTTAAGTATAATCTTTTTTAAAAGTCTCTTCAGGGCAAGATTTCAGTTTTGACCCCATCATTAGAAACCAATAATAAGAAAGGACCAGGCTGGGCTCACGCCTGTAATCCCAGCACTTTAGGAGGCTGAGGCGGGTGGATCACTTGAGGTCAAGAGTTCAAGACCAGCCTGGTCAATATGGTGAAATCCCATCTATATAAAGTTGCAAAAAGTTAGCTGGGCGCCATGGCACATGCCTGTAATCCTAGCTACTTGGGAGGCTGAGGCAGGAGAATTGCTTGAACCTAGAAGGCAGAGGTTGCACTGAGCCAAGATTGTGCCACTGCAATCCAGCCTGGGCAACAGAGTGAGACTCCATCTCAAAAAAAAAAAACAAAAAACAAAAAAACAGGAAAGACCATGTGACTAGTTGTACCTGTCTTGCTTCCTACTACCTGTTAAAGTTACAATTTCATATGAAATGTCATCCATGTAGCAGATTATTAAAACAATTAATAGCAAATGTATTATTTTGGGACAATATTAAAGAAAACAGAAATGAGACTAGGACAAAGAACTCATCTTCCCTCTGAAGACTGAAACTAGGAAAGATTTCCTTTTAGTGATGTGGATTTAACCAATTTTGTGAAACAGTTCTGCATAAAAAGTTTTTTTTGTTGTTGTTATTCACTTTTTGTTTTACCAAGCATGAAGACAGAAAAAGAAAAGTTTGCGCTTGGTTTAAAATTGGAAATGAAATACAGAAAATTCTTCTCTTCCTAAAGGCTTACAGTAATGGTCTATAAACTTCTTGGTGATTGCATTGCTCTCCCATGATGTTCTTGGCAAAGCTAGAAGGGAGGAGTTAATCGTAAGGCCTGGCATGTACTGAGCACTCACTGTGTGTCACGCTTTCTTCTAAATGCTGTACTGCATATGCATCAATTCCATTCTCACAATGAATGTCAAAGTTAGATCCTATCATTACCATCACTGTTCATAGAATAACTCAGGCACACAGAATGCAAGAAACTTGCTGACAGTCACACTGCTAGTGGTTGCGAGAGCCAGGCTTTGAACTCAGGCATTTAGGTTCCACAGGCCCTCTGCTTACAATTACCCTGCTGTAGTAGAGATTAATCTCTCCATTGGACAATGGGGATAGTACCTTACCTTAGCATCAGGTAGAAACTCATATTTATTGTATACGTAATATGGGTGGTGTTATAGTCTGAATGTTTGTATTCCTCCAAAATTTATGTGTTGAAATCCTAAGCCCTAAGGTGATGGTGTTAGGAGGTGAGTACTTTGGAAAGTGATTCAGTCTTGAAGGTGGAGCCCTCACAAATGGGATTTGTTCCCTTGTAAAAGTGTGCATTGCTCTTTGGACCATGTGAGGACACAGCATTAAGGCAAGAATATGGGCCTCTCCAGACACTGAATCTGCCAGTGCCTCGATCTCGGACTCCCCAGACTCCAGAACTGTGAGACATAAATTTCTGCTGTTTCTAAGCTGAAATTTATAGGTTTATAGTACTTTTTGTTGTTGTTTGTTTTTTGAGATGAAGTCTCCTCTGTCTCCCAGGCTGGAGTGCAGTGGCATTATCACAGCTCACTGCAACCTCCGCCTCCCGGGTTCAAGCGATTCTCCTGCCTCAGCCTCCCAAGTAGCTGGAATTACAGGCACATGCCACCATGCCCGGCTAATTTTTTATATTTTTGGTAGAGATGGGGTTTCACTATGTTGGCCAGGCTGGCCTCGAACTCCTGACCTTAAGTGATCTGCCCGCCTTGGCATCCCAAAGTGCTGGGATTACAGGCATGAGCCACCACTCCTGGCCTAGTATTTTAACAGGCTGAACACACTAAGTCAGACTGACACATAGGTTATCTCATTGGAAACTGCTGCAGATCCAGTAAAGGTTTCAGAGGGGACAAGGGACTTACAGACTGAACCAGGACTCTTTGGGTGTGAAAAGACAAACCCCAATTCAAATGAGCTCAGGTGGGAGAGAAGGAAATTTGTTGTAATGTAACCAGAGAGGACAGAAATGGACTAGATCCAGGGACTAGTTAACATCAAGACATTCCCACTCCACATTTCTTGCCCCACATTTTTGTCCCCAGTGTGGTGTCTGTTTGCTCTTCACACACCCCTCCCCCCACCCCACATGATGGTGGGAAGGAGGAGATGACCCTGGAAGTCACAGGTTTTTAGCGTTTTAATTGCTTTCTATTCAGTGCACCTCTAACAAAAAAGAATGTTCCCTCCCAACAGCCCCAGGGAAGCCTCTGAGTGACCTGGTGAGGTTCTTAAGCCTCAACTGACAATTTTCACAGCACATAGCTCTAAATGAAATTATTTGTTTGCATAGGAAATTATTTTCTACCTGCTCCCAACAGAATGTCATCCCTGCGAGGTCCTAACTGGTCAATCTCATTCCCCACTGGCTATTCCTGAGGCCTTGCAACATTTCTGCACCTAGGATGCCCCAGGCAGAGGAAGGAGTGGACAAAACCAAATCAGAGGCAGAGTAGCCCCCACGTGGCTCCCTTTCTTCAGGCTGTGTCATCTCTACCCTGGTTTGTTGGAGCATCAGAGGTCACAAGCTATAGGCAAAGTTGAAAAATAAAAAGAAGTATCCAGAAAAGTGAGCCTTCATTCCTGGTCTCACCCTCCCTAGCCATGGGAGACTCTGAGTAAGGTGGTCCACTCCTCTGAGCTGAAATTCCCTTTGCTCTTTAGGGAAGATCATTCCCCCTGCCCTGTTCACCTCACAGGCTTGCTAAGGAGGATCTAAGTTGTCTTGAAACATGGGAGGCAGGTTGAGCAAGCTCTTCCTAATTATCTCCCGATATTCTCCTTCAGGAACTCATCCAAACTCACCTAATCAGAATTACTGTATATGCAGAATGGACATTGAAGGCTCAGAGAGGGAGAGGGTGAGAAGGGGGCTAAGGGATGAAAAATCACCTATTGGGTACATACAATGTGTATTATCTGGGTGATGGGTACACTAAACCCAAACTTCACCATTATACAATTCATCCACGTAACCAAAAGCCACTTGTACCTCTAAAGCTGTTGAAATTTAAAAAAAAAAAAAAAATTACTATATATGCTCAAGTCTTCTCAGTATCTGTCCTTATGCATGGTCCTGTACGTTCTCTGCTTTTAATGTCTTTAAACCCTCCTGTCTACTTATCTGGAATGACCCATAACATAGCCCATTTCAAGTCTGTATCCTTGACAAAGCACTTCCCCATTTCCCTAAACCTGAAATAATCTTAATTTCCGTTAAATTGTCATAACATTTTATCTGTGTATCTAGAAACACTGAAATCTGCAGCTACCTCATTATTTCACAAGAAGCTCAAGGAGGGCAGCTAAATTAGCTAAGCAGCCCTGTGGTTGTCCCTGTTCTTTCTATGTATACTAGAATTGCTTAGACTTCGTTACTGGAGGGCAAGCTCACTGCAGGCATTGGCCACCAATTTACTACATTCGAGCCTGATTCTTCTATATTTTTGCTGGTCAGAGCTAAGGTTGAGGTTTGGGAGGCAACAGAGATTCCAAGGCTTGATTGCTGTGTAATTAACCCATCTGAGTCCTTAGGATAGAAAGGTTGTGATAACAATAGAATGGAACTTGACCAGTGTGATCTGATTCCAGAGAGGGAAAACTCTCTGTGTAGGAAGTTTAAAGAGCTGCCACAGGGCTCACTTTTAGTTCTCTGAAGAACTTTTTTTCTCCCTTGTTATCATTCTTATCACTCATCCTTCAAGCTTGCCGTATTCTTTTTAAAAACTACTTCCGGTCAGGCGTGGTGGTTCATGCCTGTAAACCCAGCACTTTGGGAGGCCTAGGCGGGTGGATCACCTGAGGTCAGGAGTTCGAGACCAGTCTGGCCAACATAGCGAAACCCTGTCTCTACTAAAAATACAAAAATTAGCTGGGCATGGTGGCGCATGCTTATAATCCCAGCTACCTGGGAGGCTGAGGCAGGAGAATCGCTTGAACCCGGGAGGCGGAGGTTGCAGTGAGCCGAGATTGTGCCACTGCATTCCAGCCTGGTGACAGCAAAACAATGTCTCAGAAAAAAAACAAACAAAGCAAAAACCACTTCCCTGAAACACCCTTACCATACAAAAATTATTAAATTGGTTCACCTTTTCCCCATGCAAAATGAAACACCTTAGCTATACTTTAACCTATAGACACAAAAGATATTTTAAAAATCATTAACTTTCTTTTCTGTGTTTCAGAAGTTTGATTCAGTAGAAGACATCATCGAACACTACAAGAATTTTCCCATTATACTAATTGATGGGAAAGATAAAACTGGGGTCCACAAGAAACAGTGTCACCTCACTCATCCACTCCCTCTCACCAGACACCTCTCGCCTCTGTAGCCTGGTCTTTGTGTTATCTTTGGTTTACTGGATTCAATGCTTCCATCGTTTTCATTGATTTCAAAAGCTTATTTTCTGCCTTCAAGGGATGACTTTTTTGACTTTGTAGAAAAGAAAACCACTCTATAACAGAGAGTGGAAAATCAATCATGGTTTTGAAAGTTCAAACCACAGAGAAAATATTTATAACATGCAAAAAATAAAAACATTCTAGTAACTGGCCACTGGAAAATAAATAAAAATAAAAACTAGGGTTTTAAAAGTATCTTCTAAACAACAACAAAAAATACTATAAACATAGCCATTATGCTCATGATACAGGTGAGCAGCAAAGGGCACCAGAAGCTATTGCTTAAATGTTTGCAGCCAGTGCAGGATAAGTCTATGGGAAATTCCCAAATCTGTGCTCTTTACAGGACACTGTGCTGCCTTTATGTCAGTTGTTGGGCCTTACGCATCTACCATGTGTGGATGATTTCTTACACTAAAGATGCTGGGCTGGGCACAGTGGCTCACGCCTGTAATCCCAGCACTTTGGGAGGCCGAGGCGGACGGATCACGAGGTCAGGAGATCAAGACCATCCTGGCTAACATGGTGAAACCCCATCTCTACTAAAAATACAAAAAATTAGCCGGGTGTGGTGGTGGGTGCCTGTAGTCCCAGCTACTCGAGAGGCTGAGGCAGGAGAATGGTGTGAACCCAGGAGGTGGAGCCTGCAGTGAGCCAAGATCACACCACTGCACTTCAATCCAGCCTGGGGACAGAGCGACACTCTGTCTCAAAAAAAAAAAAAAAAGGTGTTGGGTTGGTGAGTATTAGCTCTCTTTTATTGTAATCCTAGAAATTCAAGTATAGGGAAGAAATGTGGTATGGAAAACCAGCAATTGTGAATGTCACCTTGAAGACAGAAACTGAAAATCCTCTGACTAGGGTGTGAAACGGCCATGGGATCAGCCTCCAGCATCATCTGCTTCGAGTAGCTTTAAGTCAAGTGGAATTAACACAGTCATAGTACAGAGCTCAGATTATATCCTACACTAGCCTTCAGGCAAACATATGTCTGAGGGAAACTAAAAATTGTATTAACAATTCCAATTATGGACTTCCATTCAAAGAGAAAAACTGTCCTCAAATTAGTGCTAATTCTTGCAGTAACATTGCACAGGCCATGATATTATTCCCTATAAAGGTTAAGAGGATTTAATTTTATTATTGTTTTACAATAAAGATGAGGAAACAGAGGCTCGAAGAAGCTATTGATCTTACTCAATATGAGAAGACAGCCCAGATTGTAATCCGCTTTGCCTGGCTCCATGCAAGCTCATCTTCCCAAGTACATTCTCTGCCCTGTGACATTTTACAGTGAAGTTGAAAAGCTAATTTAAAAAAAAAGAGAGAGAAAGATAGAAACAATTTGAAAATACAGATTTACCACCTTAAAATAAATAAGCTCTTCTAGTGGGAATAAGCTTTTTTAAAAAGATACTGTCGAAAATAACAGTATACCATGATGCCAAATGGTACCAAAGCTTACATAGGAAATTCATAGAGTATTTATGTAATTGTAGCACTGATGCAGAAAGAAAACCAAAAATAATTAAAAGGCAATAGAAGCAAATTAAAACAATAAAAACAATGTGCAGGATTCTGTCTTTTGTAAGACAGCAGACAATGAGCTCTCTGGGAAAAGCTCTTAGCATCTACTCACCTTCCAAATACCCGCTCAGGTGTTCTCCTTTCACAAGGTCAATGTGAAGTGATGCCTATAAGTTAACATCAGGAGCATTTAATGAAGAAGCTATTTGTAAAGCTGGAACTTTTGAGACCCAACTGAGCTTATCGTAGAGTATGCCTGCAGAGGATTACATAGAACCAAGAGACAAGAGTGTTTAAATTGGAGCTTGGATACGAAAGAAATCACTGGTCCGGTCAGAGCTAAAAGCTGTATGGTTGCTGGTCATTCTCTACTGGAATTCAACAAGCCAGGGACAGTATGGAAACAAGGACTTTACAGAAGGGCTCCAGGCTCATATTAAGAAAGAATCTGACCCTCACCCTAAAAAGCTATTGGGGGATTACTGATAGCTCCAACTCACTGATTCATCGAGGCCATGCCGTTCAATGCTATGTTCTCAAGAAATATCTATGAGTCCTTTCAACCATTGCTGTTGATAAAATAGGTGAATGTCAGGTGGGGGTTAGCATTTGATATGGTGTATGTTTGAAATAATGTTTTATCGCCTCTTGTTCACAAATACATGATATAATTCCAAGAAGAAAAAAGAAGTAGAAATTCAGCATCCTTAAGATGACAGCAAGAATGAGGGGAAAAGGAAGAAAAAAAAAGAAATTAGGCATCTTGCAATAAAAAGCTCAAAATATTTTTATGTATTTGAACATTTCTGTAAAAAATATAAAATGAAAAATACTGACATGGGCTGCTTCGGGTGATTGGGGTTTGAGGGACTGTGTTAGTCGGGTATTCTAGAACTCAGACACCAAGACAAAGTTAGAAGTGCAAACACTGACTGGAGGTTAATGTTTGAGAAAGATAAAAGGGAGAAGAAACAGAAGTATGGGTATGGGGTGGGCTTTCAGGATCCCTCCTGTGAGAGGGAAGAGGGGAGGTGTGGGGAGTGAGGAGAAAAAGCATGAGATTCAGATATAGCTCCGGGAGAGTCTTGGCCAGCTAATAGTGAGGCCCAAAGCAAAGTTTGCCCAGAGAGGAGAGAGTGTCATGCTGGGCAGTAATGTCCAGGTCTTAGTGTCTCACCCTGTTAAGTCATTGTCTGGGGCTATCCTGGGAAAAAGAAAAAAAAAAAAAAAGACCTGCAAATGCTGTGGCCAATCCAGAAGGCGCAGCTGGACGCTGCTGTCCACTAACTTGCTGGCCAGCAAGTTATTTCAACGGAGACTCAAGTGACCCACATCTGGCCTGCCACAGCAACATCCTGAATTCAGTTTTCAGTGTTGATCGTAGTAAGGACAATCACATTTACATTTTGCTTGTAATGGATGATTAAATAATAAGGGTATATAAATTCGATTGTATTTGTTTCTTACAACCCTTCTGTAAAGAAGAGAGGGCAGCTATTTCTAATGCATTTTCTAATTGAGGAAATTGTACCTCATTGGCCAAAATCTCACAGTGACACAGTTGTGACTGGAACCAAGGTCTCCATATGCAATTATCCTATTCATTGTCTACCTGCTTTATTAGATCTGTAATTGAATATTCAATGATTTGGATTTGGCATGCCCAAATTCCAGTGTTTTAATCCCTTTTCAACCATTACCTCATGTTTAGTTTAAAAGTATCACTTGATATCTGGTTTCAATAGAGTAATAGAATTTTAGCTTTATCCAATTACAGCATTTATGCTTTCCAGATATTTTTTGGACTAAATAATTCTTATTCTGGATAAGCGTGCATAGCCCTCATCATTAGTCATGTACTGTGTTACCACCTTTGTGTACTGCATGTGTATTCATTACTAAGCACTATTGTAGATGTTAAAAATAGAGCAGTGAATGAATAAGAGAGATAGATGACAAATAAATATACAAACAAATAAAATAATCTAAGTCAGTTTCCCATTACTCGACTGGATTTCTACTTTAACAGTTATTTCTGAGTACTTGTGGGGTGATGCCAACACTAAATGTTTTGATGAAGCTCCTTTGAGATGGCTTTGAAAAGTCCTGAGTCAGAAAATTTAAAATTTTCCCAAACTTATTTATGTGGGGTGTGCATATGTGAGCCTGTGCATGTGTGTATGTGTGTGTGTGTGTTTAAGTAACTGCATCATGGCTGTAATCAGTTAAGTCTCCTGTTCTAATTACTATGGAGGAATCAAATGAACCCCATTGTCAAATGTAGCCAATTATGTATGTGTGTACACAAATACAAATTTTTATGAGATCGCCTATACTGTATAATATTAGCATTATATTTGTATATCTTTTTTTATTCTGAGCAATATTTGTTCTAGCTAAGCACATTTACATTCCTAATTTACAGCCTTACTAATTTAAATAAAAGTAAATATGTAATTGAATGTTATAATTGTCTCTGAGTATTGAAGAAAGAAATTCAAAACATAGTTTAATTTTGTTTCATTGCCCTATTACCCCTAAAGCCCTTTTGAAATTATATTTAGGGCAAATTTAGGATAAAATTACTAGAACAATTATTGACATATGAGCATTATGCTAGACTTTGGAGATAAAGACAAAAAAGACACAATCCCTGTGATTGTGAGCTTAGAGCCTGGCTGGCAAGATACACATGTAATAACCATCTTAATATGTGTAAGTTAATATCTCATTGTGGTTTTGATTTGCTTTTTCCCAATGATTAGTGAAATTGAGCACCTTTTCATATGCCTGTTGGCCATTATCAAAAAACAAAAGATAACAAGTGTTGGCAAGAATGTGGACCAATGGAAACCCTATACATTGTTGGTGGGA
Organism: Nomascus leucogenys; assembly: GCF_006542625.1. Lineage (NCBI taxonomy): Eukaryota > Metazoa > Chordata > Mammalia > Primates > Hylobatidae > Nomascus > Nomascus leucogenys. The sequence goes on from NC_044400.1 coordinate 74,565,636, forward strand.
ATGCCAAATGGTGCAGCCACTATGGAAAACAGTACTGAGTTTCCTTAAAAAATTAAAAATGGAACTATTATATTCAGCAATCCCACTTCTGGGTATGTATCCAAAATAAATGAAATCAGTATCTTGAAAAGATGTCTGCACACCCATATTCATTGCAGCATTATTCACAATTATTCCAAGATATGGAAATAACCTAAATGTCCATCAAAAATGAATAAATGGGCCAGGGATGGTGGCTCACGTCTGTAATCCTAGCACTTTGGGAGGCCGAGGCGGGCAGATCACTTGAGGTCAGGAGTTCGAAACCAGCCTGGCCAACATGGTGAAACCCCGTCTCTACTAAAAATACAAAAAAATAAAAATTAGCTGGGCATGGTGGTGGGTGCTTGTAATCCCAGCTGCTCGGGAGGACAAGGCAGGAGAATCACTTGAGCCCGGGAGGTGGAGGTTGCAGTGAACTGAGATCGTGCCACTGTACTCCAGCCTGGGTGACAGAGCAAGACTCTGTCTCAAAAAAGAAAAAAAAAAAATGAATGAATCAACGAATGAAGAAGATGTGTTCTATATATACAACGGAGTATTATTCAGCCTCAATAAAGAAGGAAATCTTGGCATATGCGACAAGGTGGATGAATCTGGAGGACATCAGCTAAGTGACATAGCCAGGCACAGAATGACAAATACTGCATGACTCCACTTATATGAGGCATCTGAAATAAACTCATAGGGACAGAGAATAGAATAGTTGTTGCCAAGAGCTGTGAGGAGAGAGAAATGGAGAGTTGTTGTTCAATGGGTATAAAGTTTCAGTTACACTAGGTGAATAAGTACTAGAGATCTGCTGTATAGCATTGTGTCTATGGCACAAAATGTATTACCTACTTAAATTTTTTTTAAGAATGTAGGTTTCATGTTAATCTTGTTAAGTGTTCTTACCACAAAAAGGGAGATGGGGCAGCAGGAAGTGGTTGGAGGTGATAGATATGTTTACTGCCTTGAGTGTGATGATGGTGTTATGAATGTATGTGTATCTCCAAACTCATTAAATTATATACATTAAATATGTCCAGTTTTTTTAATATATCAATTATACCTCAATGAAGCTGTTTTATTTTTATTTTATTTATTTATTTATTTATTTTTTGTGAGCCTGAGTCTTGCTCTGTCACCCAGGCTAGAGTGCAGTGGCGCGATCTCGGCTCACTGCAAGCTCCACGTCCCGGGTTCACACCATTCTCCTCCCTCAGCCTCCCGAGTAGCTGGCACTACAGGTGCCTTCTACCACGCCCAGCTAATTTTTTTGTATTTTTAGTAGAGATGGGGTTTCACCATGTTAGCCAGGATGGTCTTGATCTCCTGACCTTGTGATCCACCCGCCTCAGCCTCCCAAAGTGCTGGGATTACAGGCGTGAGCCACCACTCCCGGCTGCTGTGTGTTTTTTTTTTTTTAAGAAAAAAATATGATAATACATGTTAACAAGATCATGTAATGCAAAATAATAGATTTGGTAATTCTTTCCCTTGTACTACACCACTGCACTGGTAGGCAGAAATGTGTGTGGGAGGATGTAGTTGGGGAAAGTTTCCCAGAGAAGATGTTCAGGCAGAGACTTGAAGGGTGCATCCAGAACGCAAGCTTTAGAATGAGCTTGTCCAACCCTCAGCCCATGGGCCACATGCAGCCCAGGATGGCTTTGAGTGTGGCTCAATACAAATTTGTAAACTTTCTTAAAACATTATGGGATTTTTTTTGCAATTTTTTTTTTTTTTTTTTTTTTTTTTTTTTTTTTTTTTTTTTTTTTTTTTTTTTGCAATTTTTTTATTTTATTATTTTTTTGTGTGTGTGAAGCAGAGTTTTGCTCTTTTTGCCCAGGCCGGAGTGCAATGGCATGATCTTGGCTCACTGCAACCTCCGCCTCCCGGGTTCAAGTGATTCTCCTGCCTCAGCCTCCCAAGTAGCTAGAATTACAGGCGCTTGCCACCATGCCTGGCTAATTTTTTGTATTTTTAGTAGAGATGGGGTTTCACCATGTTGGCCAGGATGGTCTCGATCTTTTGACCTCGTGATCCACCCGCCTCGGCCTCCCAAAGTACTGGGATTACATGCATGAGCCACCGCGCCCTGCCATTTTTTTTGAAGCTCATCAGCTATCATTAGCATTAGTGTATTTTATGTGAGGCCTAAGGCGATTCTTCCAATGTGGCCCAGGTAAGCCAAAAGATTGAACACTCTGCTTCAGGAGTACAGGCACGTTGCCCATTATTGGGTACTCCTGTTTTAGGGGCACTATTGTAGGCCATGGGGAATAAAGCAGTGACTACCTGTTTGAAGGGGTAAGTGAATACAATAGAAGCAGCATCTGTAGAGAAAGGACAGATAATTTATTAAGTGGTTCTGGTTAAATTGGCTCACCATATAGAAAAAATACAATTATGTCTCTACCTCAAATCATATAGAAATATATTTTACATGAATCAAATACTTAAGAGAAAAAAGCAACCATTAAATTGAGTCTTACATCTTTGTCTAATAATTTTTAAGACTTTGAGATAGGGAAAGAGTTCTTAAGACAAAAACATAAATCATCAAGGGAAGGATTGATAGATTCATTACACCAAAATTTAAAATGTTTACACAAGTTAGACAAAGTCAAAAGGCAATTAAACAGCCTAATATGTATAAGCAAAGGCTGTAAACAAGTAATTCATACACACGCACAAAGCTGGAATGTCTAAACTTTCCCACTCCTGTAAGTTAAGAAAATTAATAACAATTAAGTACAATTAAGAAAATTAATAGGCCAGTGAATCATGCCTGTAATCCTAGCACTTTGGGAGGCCGAGGCAGGTGGAACATGAGTTCAGGAGATCAAGACCAGCCTGGCCAACATGGTGAAACACCATCTCTACTAAAAATACAAAAATTAGCCGGGCATGGTGGCGCGCGCCTGTAGTCCCAGTTACTTGGGAGGCTGAGGCAGGAGAATTGCTTGAACTCTGGAGGTGAAAGCTGCAGTGAACCGAGATCATGCCACTCCAGCCTGGGCGACAGAGTGAGACTCCGTTAAAAAAAAAAAAAAAAAAGAAAAGAAAACAAAAGAAAAGAAAATTAATAAACAGCTAGCTAAAATAATCAAAAACTTAAGTAGAAGGACACATTACTAACAAAAAATAGACAAAACAACAGATACTACAGACATTGAAGGGATATTAAAGAACTATCAGAAGTGCTTTTATTCCAGTGGAGTTGAAATAGATAACTTTACAGATGAAAATCAATACAAGAAGAAACAGAAAATCTGAATGGCCCTTCATTGTTAAAAGAAATGAGAAGCTTTCCCATGAAAAAGTCTCTAGACCAAAATGAGTCCTACCAAACATTTTTAAAAACTAATACCGAGTCAGGTGAGAAGCAAGGAGAGCTGGTGTGGAAGCTTCTTCTCCCAGAGGGGCCTCAAGAGAGAAGAGTTAGCTATGGCATCCCTGATTAGAAAGGATCACCCAGTCCTCTAAGTTAAAACATCCAGCTTTGCTATTGTGTGTCTATTACAGCTGGTTGGTGACAGAATTAACAGGGGATTCCAATAGCCACTGTCATGGAGCTAATGACATGGAGCCTAATGGAGCAGAGTGGGAGCTGGGGTCTGGCTTCCCTGGTCCCTAACCCCTCAGCACTAGACAACGGACCCACACAGAGGGAGATTTCAGCCTGAATGAGGAAAGAGAGGCCTGAAGAGTGAGCAACCCCTATGAGAATGGCAAACGGGCTTCCTGGCTACCTATTTGTGAGGGTTAATTCTGAGTGTCAACTTGATTGGATTGAAGGATACAAAGTATTGATCCTGGGTGTGTCTCTGAGGGTGTGGACAAAGGAGATTAACATTTGAGTCAGTGGGCTGGGGAAGACAGGCCCGAACTTAATTTGGGTGGGCACCATCTAATCAGCTGCCAGTGTGGCTAGAATATAAACAGGCAGAAAAATATGAAAAGAGAGACTGACCTAGCCTCCCAGCCTACATCTTTCTCCCGTGCTGGATGCTTCCTGCCCTCAAACATTGGACTCCAAGTTCTTCAGTTTTGGTACTCGGACTGGCTCCCCTTGCTCCTCAGCCTGTAGACAGCCTATTGTAGGACCTTGTGATCATGTGAGTTAATACTGAATAAAATCCCCTTTATATATATATATATGTGTGTGTGTGTGTGTGTATATATACATATATATGTGTATATATATACATATATATGTGTGTATATATACATATATATGTGTGTATATATACGTATATATACATATACATATATATGTGTGTATATATACGTATATATACATATACATATATATGTGTGTATATATACGTATATATACATATATGTGTGTATATATACGTATATATACATATACGTATATATGTGTGTATATATACATATATATATGTATATATACACACACACACACACACACACACACACACATATTTATTCCATTAGTTCTGTCCCTCTAGAGAACTGGGACTAATACAGATTTTGGTACCAGCAGTCCATTAGATGAAAGTAAAATGAGCAAACGAACCCTAGAACATTCCTTAGTGCTTATTGGGAGGCCTGGCAAAGGATCATTACCCAGAAGACTCCCCCAGCATTTCCAGGCTTCATGAGGATCTGACAGCTACTTCTACAATAGCAGCCAGAGATACGTTAATTAAAATAGCAACTACATAGCACTTTCACCCGTCACACTGGGTGAAATTAAACATTCAGATAATGTCAAAAGCTGATGAGGATGTACAAAATAAAATTTTTATCTACTAGTTGGAACATCAATCAGTATAGCATTTTGGAAAGCAATTTAGCAGTATTTAGTAAAATACAAAATGTATGCACCCACTGTAATAAGACTTCCAATTAAAATGTAGCTAAATAAGAGGCCAAACACCGTGGCTCACACCTATAATCCCAGCACTTTGGGAGGCCAAGGCAGGCAGATCACTTGAGGTTAGGACTTCAAGACCAGCCTGACCAATATGGTGAAATCCTATCTCTACTAAAAATACAAGAATTAGCTGCACCTCCTGGGTTCAAGCAATTCTCGTGCCTCAGCCTCCTGAGTAGCCGGGACTACTGGCAGGAGCCATCACACCCAGCTAAGTTTAAGGGTAAATAGTGACTCCAATTTCCAAGCCTTTCCAAGTTTTCATAATGGGAATCAGCTTGTTTCTTACTAAACTTCCTCCTACTTCTTTACTATTTTAGCTTCCTCTATTTTGTTAACTCAGTTATCATTTGTCCATTTAATTTCCCCCATCCAAAATTTTGTTGACATCTGTCTTCTTCTTCCATGTCTTCTTCCATTTCCTTTATCCTACGTTCTTATCTTTTTTTTTTTTTTCTTTTTGAGACGGAGTTTTGATCTTGTTGCCCAGGCTGGAGTGCAATGGCATGATGTCGGCTCACCGCAACCTCCGCCTCCCAGGTTCAAGCGATTCTCCTGCCTCAGTGTTCTTATCTTTTCAATTCCTTTATTGATTTTGCCACTGCACTCCAGCCTGGGCGACAGAGTGAGACTCTGTCTCAACAACAACAACAAAATATAGCTAAATAAGGACATAACTTTGATCCCTGTAGAAATTCAATTATATTCAGGAAGTTCAATAAGAACCAAGCTGATTCTCATTATGAAAACTTTGAAAGGCTTGGAAATTGGAGTCACTATTTACCCTTAAAAACTGGTAAAGGGCCTGGGGTGAAAAGAAGAGTTATTCATCAGCAGTCATTGTAAGAATCCATTATAATCAGCACATCCCTCACCCATGAACCAGAGGTTTACTTCGCCAGGATATCATCCTTCCCCAACCCTGGCAGCCATCCAGACAATGCATCTCCAGGAAATATTTTGAATTAGGCATGTAAGATACAGTTGAAAGTGGGAAATGGGTGCTGTGCTGAAAAATGGAGTTTAAGTGAAAGTTTCATTACCAAAGTTTAGAATCCCAACCCCTTTTAAACACTTGATTCCAAGGAAGAACTGATAGAATTATAACCCTAAAACAAGAGAACAGAGCAGTTCTGCTACAAATGCTGATCCTTCCTAAAGGACATCAAAGAATAGACTCCTTCATAAAAGAGCAGATTCCCACTGTCTCGTGCTGCAGTGGAGCTCACCCATGCACGTACAAGTTTCGATTCACATGTTCGTGCCTCACTCTTAAATGTGAACTCTGAGAAGCTTGAAGGAAAGCTTCTAATGGGAAATACATGGTTTTTTTGTTTGTTTGTTTGTTTGTTTTTGAGACAGAGTCTTGCTCTGTTGCCCAGGCTGGAGTGCAGTGGCGTCATCTTGGCTCACTGCAACCTCTGCCTCCTGGGTTCAAACGATTCTCCTGCCTCAGCCTCCCAAGTAGCTGGGATTACAGCCGCCCGCTACCACACCTAGCTAATTTTTGTATTTTTAGTAGAGATGGGGTTTCACCATGTTGGCCAGGCTAGTCTTGAACTACTGACCTCAGGTGATTCACCCACCTCAGCCTCCCAAAGTGCTGGGGTTACAGGTGTGAGCCACAGTGTCCGGCCAAGACATGTTTTAAAATGCTACAAACCGGAAAAAAAAAAAAAAAAAAAAGGGAAAACTCAAGGGAGAGAGATAATATGGGATGCTGAAAAAAAAAAAAATAACTACCAGGAGAAATATAGTTAATTTCATGGAGAGATAAGCCATTGAAACCACACAATATGAATAGAATGCTATTTAAATAAATACATATTCAGAAGCAAAAACTGAGAGCACTGAAAGGGAAAACTAAGTATATTTGGAAATTTTAACACACAACTCACAGAAACTGATAAAGTAAGCAAATAAAAATGAATAAGGATCTATAGAAAATTTTGACACCACTATCAACCAACTAGACTTAATTGTCATTTACAGACTAGTTCACAAAACAACACAAAACAAATATAGATACACATTCTTTTCCTAGTCCATATAGAATATTCAAGAAGAGCCATCTCCTGGGGCCTAAAACATATCACAATAAATGTTAAGGAACTGAAAAAATATAAAGGTTATATTCTGTGAGCCTATATATATATATTTATTTATTTATTTAATGAGACAGAGTCTTGCTCTGTCACCCAGGCTGTAGTGCGGTGGTGTGATCTTGGCTCACTGCTATCTCTGCCTCCCAGGTTCAAGTGATTCTCAGCCTCCCAAGTAGCTGGGACTGCAGGCATGTGCCATCATGCCAGGCTAATTTTTTTGTATTTTATTAGAGATGGGGTTTTTCCATATTGCCCAGGCTGGTCTTGAACTCCTGGGCTTGGGCAATCCGCCTGCCTTGGCCTCCCAAAGTGCTAGGATTACAGGCACGAGCCACCACGCCTGGCCAATATATGCATTTTAAAAAATAATTAAATAAAAAAAAATAACAATAAGATATTTAGAAAAATCTTCAAATATTTGAAAGTAGCACATTTTTAATTACATGGTCAAAGAAGAAAGCAAAACAATTAATATTTCAGAATGAATGATAATGAAATGCCATTTACCAAAATTTGAGGAATGCAGCTGCCCTTGAAATATAAAGACTCAGTGTAAGCATTTATGGCTTAAAAGTTGGTTCTTTAAAACAATTAAGAAAATTAGGAAACAGCTAGCTAAAATAATCAAAACATAAGAACACACTAACCAATAATAAAAAATAAAAGACAACACAACAGGTACTACAGACATTGAAGGGATATTAAAGAAATATCAGAAGCACTTTTATTCCAGTGAAGTTGACAAAGATAATTTTACAGATGAAGGTTGATACAAGAGGAAATAGAAAATCTGAATGACCCTTCATCTTTAAGAGAAATGAGAAGGTTTTTCACAAAAAAAAAGCTCTGGACCAAAATGAATCCTATCAGACATTTTTAGAAAATAATACCAAGTCAGGTGAGAAGCAAGCAGGGGTGGTGTGGTGGCTTCTTCTCCCAGAGAGGCCTCCAGAGAAGGGATAGCTATGTCATCCTTGATTAAAAAGGTGATCAGCGCTGCGAAAGCCCCCAGGGTCCTTGGGCCGTATGGCCAAGGTGTATTAGTTGACAGGACCATTTACATTTCAGGACAGCTAGTCATGGACTCTTCAGACACACAGCTTGTGGCAGGAGAGGTAGCCAAAGAAGCTAAACAAGCTCTTACAAAGATGGGTGAAGTTCTGAAGACTGCAGGCTGTGACTTCACTAATGTGGTAAACAATTTTGCTGGCGGACATAAATGACTTCAGTACTGTCAGTGTAATTTACAAACAGTACTTCAAGACTAATTTTCCACCTAGAGCTGCTTACCAGGTTGTTACTTTGGCCAAAGGAGTGTGAATTGAAATGGAAGCAGAAGCTGTCCAAGGACCTCTCACAACAGCATGACTGTAAGTGGGCCCAGTGTTGTTTCGTCTAGAACGTTTAACGTCTTAATTTTTACAATTAATGTAACATCTTAATTAACATCTTAATTTTATAATTGATGAAAGTGTAAGGATTGACTAAAATGCCTGAAGTTATTATGGAAATACTATATAACAGGACAGTTCAACATAAATTAGAGATTAGATCAAGAATCCAGTTACTAATATTACTAATGTACACCTATATTACCAAATGTAGGAAACAGATACTCATTACATAGTTATTCAAATAAATGTAAAGACAAATAAATATTAAAGAAAGTAAGTTATTCCTGATACATAATAAAAAGTATACCTAATTCAAACTAATTTAATGATGTGAAATACTTAGTTCTCATGTCAAATATATGATTCTGCTTTTACTTGAATAAAATTAAAGTATTTAATGGTAACGGTCAAAGAGAGGAAAACAGACCAAAATTTCATATAAACAATACTTTTCTTTTCTTTTTTTTTTTTGACAGAGTCTCGCTTTGTCACCCAGGCTGGAGTGCAGTGGCATGATCTCAGCTCACTGCAACCTCCGCCTCCCCGGTTCAAACGATTCTCCTGCCTCAGCCTCCCAAGTAGCTGGGATTACAGGCACATGCCAGCATGCCCGGCTAATTTTTGTATTTTTAGTAGAGACGGGGTTTCACCATGTTGGCCAGGCTTGTCTCGAACTCCTGACCTCAAGTGATCTGCCTACCCTGGCCTCCCAAAGTGCTGGGATTACAGGTGTGAGAAGGGTGGTTTGTTTAAATAAACATTTCTATAACAACTGCTTATCAAATGGGAGCAGCAGCAGGGGAGGTAGAGCTTTCCTTTTGACTATATAAAAATAATGTCCATGACAATTAAATGTTTAAATATAAAAATATAATTAAAAAAAAGGTAGAAGATCTAGGACAATGTTTATATGCCTCTGCATTGGTGGCAGCGGTGTGTGTGTTGGGGGGACTTCTTAAGCAAGACAGGAAACTCAAAAAAATGAAAGGAAATAAAGAAACATTTGACCATGCAAATATTTACAATTTGACAGGCGGCAGTACATGAAGTCAGAAGACAAAGAACGGGCTGCAAAAAATATTGGAAGCACATATGTCCAATAAATGATTCCTACATATTATACATAAATAACTTCCATAAATTCATAATATAAGGACAAATAACCCAGTCGAAAAATAGTCAAAGGATAAAAATAGTCATTTTACAGAAGAGGAAATCCTGATGCTCACAGACCCATGAAATAAGCTCAACTCCATAATAATCAGGGAAATGCCAAGTTTAACAGTGGGTTAACATGTTTTTCCCTCAATACATGGAAAAACGTTCAAAAGACTTGTTGAACCCAGTGATAGCTGGGGAATGATGGGAGGGCAAGACAGTAGGTTCTATAATGTTTTCAAAACAATGAACACTAAAATTACTGCAACTTTGTGAAAATTAATCTGGCAAACACTTTTAAAATAAAAACAATGTATCCTTTTGTTTACCAATTCTAGTTCTGGAAATTTATCCTTTAGAATTAAATCCTATAGAATTAAAAGCATATTTACTGAAGTAAGGAGTATATTGGTAAAGTGTGTTTATTGAAGCATCATTCGTCAAGTGACAAGACAAAAAAATAAAAAAAATTGTTAACAAACCAATGGTTAAATTAACTTGAATATACCCATGCTGTGGAATATTATGTAACTGTTTAAAAAAATGCTTTGGGGCCAGGCGTGGTGGCTCACGCCTGTGATCTCAGCACTTTGGGAGGCCAAGGCGGGCAGATCATCTGAGGTTGGGAGTTCGAGACCAGCCTGACCAACATGGAGAAACCCCCATCTCTATTAAAAATACAAAATTAGCTGGGCATGGTGGCGCATGCCTGTAATCCCAGCTACTCGGGAGGCTGAGGCAGAAGAATCACTTGAACCCAGGAGAAGGAGGTTGTGGTGAGCCGAGATGGCACCATTGCACTCCAGCCTGGGCAACAAGAGCAAAACTCCGTCTCAAAAAAAAAAAAAAAAAAGCAAGCTTTGGGGCTGCATCAATTTTCCTATTGGAATATACATTATAGAATGTTGAGTGATTAAAGAGCCTTACAGAAAGATGCATATAGAATTAGTCTATGTTTGTAAAAACAACTCTGTACTGTGACTTTTTTAAAAATGTCAATGACTTTTTAAAAAATTAGTTGTATAAGAATACACAAAATAATTAAAATTTGTTAGAGGTGGTATGGGGATATGTTTGAGAAAGGACAAATGATTTGGGGATACATAAGAGAGAAAATGATTGTACAACATGAAATATACTCTGGCATTGTGTGAGAGGAAGAGTAAACCAGAAAATTCTGTTAATAGAATTGCAAATGTGTAAAACTAAAGATGCATTGGCGTACCTTGGAACATTATCTTAATTGGTTATTTTTAAAAATGTCATTCTTTGTTACCAAGCCTTATAATGCACCCATCTAAAATGATGTTATCTATAAAACTCAATTTACTACTAATTTACTAGCAGTCAACACATTTCTCTAGTCTCTCATGATATTTGCAAGCAATTACCATTTTTTACTCAAGTCCCTTTCTAAACATATGCACAACTCAAATTCCCCATTATATCTTCCATTAAAAGAAAAAAAACCTGAAACTTTTTTTTTTTTTGAAGCAGGGTCTCACTCTTTCACTCAGGCTGGAGTGCAGTGGTGTGACCCTGGTTCACAGTGACCTCTGCCTCCTGAGTTCAAGCTATTCTCATGCCTCAGCCTCCCGAGTAGCTGAGATTACAGGTGCCCACCACCACGCCTGGCTGTTTTTTTTTGTATTTAATAGAGACAGGGTTTCACCATGCTGGCCAGGCTGGTCTTGAACTCTTGACCTCAAATGATCCGTCCGCCCTGGCCTCCCAAAGCGCTGGGATTACAGGCCTGAGTCACGGTGCCTGGCCTGCTCATTTTTTTTCTGCTGTCTTTTGGCAAAATATCTCACATTTTTAAAGAGTAACTGTTAAGAGGGCAGGCGCGGTGGCTCACGCCTGTAATCCCAGCACTTTCGGAGGCCGAGACGGGCAGATCACGAGGTCAGGAGATTGAGACAATCCTGACTAACACGGTGAACCCCGTCTTTACTAAAAATACAAAAAATTAGCCGGGCGTGTTGGCGGGCGCCTGTAGTCCCAGCTACTTGGGCGGCTGAGGCAGGAGAATGGCGTGAACCCGGGAGGCGGAGCTTGCAGTGAGCCAAGATCGTGCCACTGCACTCCAGCCTGGGCGACAGAGCGAGACTTTGTCTCAAAAAATAAATAAATAAATAAAAAATAACCGTTAAGAATTTGGAAAAACTTCAGTTTCAAAATATTATCCAAATCCCTGTAACAAAAATGATCAGATTTAAAATGGTAGTTAAAATTGAAATTCACATGTCAAAAATAAATATTATTCATCTTTAATAAATTAAAATCACATATTGAGGACCTGTTATGTATCAATAGCTTGATCACCTTATTTAATCAATAAGTGAGATGCTGTGTCATCTTTCTTTACTTTTCATGGAATACCTGTCAAGTGGACTTTATTATTCCTGATTTGGATCTTATGATTATGGCTCCTCACCTGCACATGGCCAAATATGAACAATTAAGAGAGCTTTGTCTTTAGAAACACCACCACCCTCTAGTTAGGTTCTCTAGACTCACAGGGGAAATATTCAATGAAAATTTTACTGACCCTGAGACCAAGGCACCTCACACAGACTTTGGTGGTTCACAATCTAAAGACAAATTAAAAGAATAATAATAATAATAAAGGTAAAGCTTCTGGTGGTCCACAATCTAAAGAGAAAGTAAAATAATAATAATTATAATAAAGGTAAAGCTTCTGGACGTTTCCAAGTTCTCTGCGCTTTCTTTCTCCTGCTCTACCATCTTTTACAGACATATACATATGTGTGTATAAAGTTGAACACATAAAATAGTACTCTAATTATATATACACATTATATAATACAACAAACAACATATAATTGTATCTATCAACCTATATATAATTATAATACATGGAGAAAATAAAAAATAAAAAATTTTTTTGAAAAGAACAAAAAAAGAAAAGATAAAACAAAAAAATTGTAATTATAATGCATTCATATTCTGCAACCTGCTTTTGACTCAACATCATATTTTTGATATCTATTTTGAGGTGCATAATCTAATTCATTTCCATGCTGTATGAGATTCCATTTTATGACTATACCATGAGTATGTTTCTCTATTTCTGGATATTTAAGGTATTTCCAATTTTCTGGTGTTTAGTCAGTGCTGCAAGGAATATTCCTTTACAGATCTTTAGAAGATGTATTGGAATGGAGAGATAATAGAGGCAGGGCTACTGGTAGAAGAGATAATGAAGACCTAAACTTGACAATGGTGGAATGAAACAGATTATAGAAATTTTTTGAGGTTATACATACTACTCGGTGATTCGTCAGAAGTGGGGGTGACAGTGGAAGTGGCATATGAGGGAGAGGAAATAATTTAGGATGACTCTTAAGTTTCTGCCTTGCATAAATAAATAGATCTTTGAAACACATCCCAATATAGGGCATTCAGAAGTGTTGACAGGACTAGTGGAGTGGGCAGGAAAAAAAGTTCCATTTTAGAAACAAGTTTATATTTTGTATGACCATGAGCTATTCAGTTGGAAATTTCCCACGGCTAGAGAAGTTAAAGTACTTTCCAACTCTATGATTTCATGGCGCTATCTGTCTTGGCTGCTTTGGTAAGCAAAAGCACACTAGGCGTTTAAAAAGAGGGTTTTATTGGTATAGCAGGCTGAATAATGGCCCTCCAAAGAGTTCCATGCCCTAATCTCTGGAATTTTATGTAGCAAAAAGAACTTTGCTGATGTAATCAAGCTAAGGATGTCAAAATGGGGAGATTATCTGCATTATCCACGTGGGTCTAAGGTCATCACAAGGGTTTTCATAAAAGAGCGATATACTTTGGATGTTTCTCTCCTCCAAATCTCATGTTGAAATGTAATCACCAATGCTGGAGGTGGGGCCTGGTGGGAGGTATTGGATCATGGGGGCAAATCCCTCAGCAATGGTTTAGTGCCATCCTCTCCGTGATGAGTGAGTTCTCACTCTGTTAGTTCACATGAGATCTGATTGTTTAAAGGAAGCTGGCACCTCTTCTTCTCTCTCTTGCCCCAGCTCTTGCCATGTGACATGCTGACTCCCCTTTGCCTTCTACCATGATTGGAAACTTCCTGAGGCCTCACCAGAAGCAGATGCTGGTGCCATGCTTCCTGTACAGCCTACAGAACTATGAGCCAAATAAACCTATTTTCTTTACAAATTACCCAGCCTCAGGTATTTCTTACAGCAATGCAAGAAAGGACTAACACAGAGGAATACAGGAGTCAGAGTCAAAGAGAAGGCAATGTGACAAAGAAAGCAAAGGGAAAAAGGCTACATGATGTGGAGCCAAGAGACAAGGAATGCCAGCTCCCTTGGGAACCTGGAAGGCACAAGGAATGGGCTCATCCCTAGAGCCTGCAGAAGGAGCCAACTATGCTAACACCTTGATTTTAGCTCATTTTGACTTCTGGCCTCCAGATCTATAAGATAATAAATGTGTGTTGTTTAAAGCCACCACCTTTGTGGTAATTTATTATAGCAGCCATAGAAAAGTAATGCAGTTGGCTTTCCAATAAGAAGACTTAACTGAAGACAAGGCTGGCTTCAAGGACATGTGACCTGTGCAGTCACACAAGTCCCCACACTCACAGGGACCTCATGGTTGGTTATGCTCTATGGTCACTGTCTTCACATTATTAATGATATTTTGAACAAGGAATCCCACATATTCATTTTGCATGGGGCCCTGTCACTTGTGTACTCAGTCTTAACTAAAGATAACATATTTGACATAGTTTGGGCATAGCATTCTTTTTCTTATATTTTTCTGTTAAGATTTTCTAGGCCGGGTGTGGTGGCTCATGCCTGTAATCCTAGCACTTTGGGAGGCCAAGACAGGCAGATCACTTGAGGTCAGGAGTTCAAGACCAGCCTGGCCAACACGGTGAATCCCCGCCTCTACCAAAAATACAAAAATTAGCCGGGTGTGGTGGTACCCACCTGTAATCCCAGCTACTTGGGAGGCTGAGGCAGGAGAATTGCTTGAACCTCCACCTCCTGGGTTCAAGCAATTCTCCTGCCTCAGCCTCCTGGGTAGCTGGGATTATAGACATGCGCCACCATGCCTGGCTAATTTTCATATTTTTAGTAGAGTCGGGGTTTCGCCATGTTGGCCAAGCTGGTCTCGAACTCCTGGCCTCAAGTGATCCGCCTGCCTCAGCCTCCCAAAGTGCTGGGATTACAGGTGTGAGTCACCCAGCCCAGCCCAGCCCAGTCTTTCTTTATGAGCAGCTATGTGCCCAGTAAGAAATTGTAGGAAGGTCATAATTAAGGAAAAAAGAGGAGAGACAGATTTAGGGTAACAACTACCAGACTGGGCTACCACTGCAACCTTAAACTAATTCTATGTTTTGGTGGGTTGTCTAGCAATGTTTCACAGAGTATTTCTAAAAGAGGCTTAAAGGCCCATGGTGTCCATATATCTAGCTAAAAGTGGGGTTCTATTAAGAAAAAAGAGAACACATATGGGGTAAAACCTGGCAGCTTCCAACATAACTACGATCACTACATTGTATGTATCAGACTTTTTCTAAAGAGTCAGGGAAACAGTGAAAAAACAATTTATTATATTGCTCATTCTTAAAAGTCTGTGACCACCTAACTTCTGGAAATTTATCTAGAACACCTTTCACCTTAGGGTGCTTTCTCTACTCTGAACTTTTCTCTCAAGTTTTCCTAACTTCAAATTCCTGGGAGCCAAAACTATAAAAACTCTAGAAGAAAATCTAGGCAATACCATTCAGGACAGAGGCACAAGCAAAGATTTCATGACAAAAATGCCAAAAGCAATTGCAATGAAAGCAAAAATTGACAAATGGGATCTAATTAAACTAATGAGCTTCTGCACAGCAAAAGAAATTATCATCAGTGTGAACAGACAACCTAAGAAGGGGAAAAAATTTTTCTAATCTGTCCATCTGACAAAGATCTATCATCCAGAATCTACAAGGAACTTAAACAAATTTACAAGAAAAAAACAACCTCATTATAAAGTGGGCAAAGGATGAGAAAAGACACTTCTCAAAAGAAGACATACACTTAGCCAACAAACATGAAAAAAAGCTGAACATCATTAATTATTACAGAAATGCAAATCAAAACCACAATGAGATACCATTTCACGGCAGTCAGAATGGCTATTATTAAAAAGTCAAAAATGGACAGATGCTGGTGAGATTGCGGAGGAATAGAAACACTTTTACACTGTTGGTGGGAGTGTAAATTAATTCAACCATTGTGGAAGACAATGTGGCGATTCCTCAAAGGCCTAGAGGCAGAAATGTCATTTGACCCAGTAATCCCATTACTAGGTATGTACCCAAAGGAATATAAATTATCCTATTATAAAGATACACGCATACATATGTTCACCGCAGCACTCTTCACAATAGCAAAGACATGGAGTCAACCCAAATGCCCATCAATGATAGGCTACATAAAGCAAATGTGGTACGTGTACACATGGAATACTATTCAGCCATAAAAAGAAATGAGATGTCCTTTGCACGGACATGAATGGAGTTGGAAGCCATTATCCTCAGGCAACTAACACAGGAACGAAAACAAAACACCACATGTTCTCACTTGTAAGTAAGAGCTGAATAATGGGAACACATGGACACATGGTGGGGAACAATAAACACTGGGGTCTGTCAATGGGGGTAGGGAGAGCATCAAGAATAGTTAATGGATGCTGGGCTTAACACCTAGGTGATGGGATGATCTGTGCAGCAAACCACCATGGTACACATTTACCTATGTAACAAACCTGCACATCCTGCACATGTACCCCAGAACTTAAAGTGAAAGTTGAAGAAAAGAAAAGAAAAATTCCTGGGAGCTATGCTGTTCTCCTAATGCTGTTCTCTTTATGCTGTTCTGAATAAGGAGTAAACTCTGCTTTAGGTTTGGGAAGTGAGGTCTCCAAGGCAAGCTCTGGAATTTTATTTTTCTTAATAAAAATGGTTTTTCCCCAAGAGAAATTCCAGTGGCAGTTGTTGACGTAACAATGTTCTCAACCTGATTAACTTATTTGCTAAATAAATGAATCATTTACATTTTTCTTTACAGGGTTCCTGGATAAACTGGAAAGGTAAATTTTCAGGGCTGTCATCCCCTTATTAGTAAGATAAGACATACCTGCGGCCGGGTGCGGTGGCTCATGCCTATAATCCCAGCACTTTGGGAGGCCAAGGTGGGCGGCTCACGAGGTCAGGAGTTCGAGACCAGCCTGGCCAACATAGTGAAACCCCGCCTCTACTAAAAATACAAAACAATTAGCTGGGTGTGGTGGCAGGCACCTGTAATCCCAGCTACTCGGGAGACTGAGGCAGGAGAATCACTGAAACCTGGGAGGCAGAGGTTGCAGTGAGCCAAGATCACATCACTGCACTCCAGTCTGGGCAACAGTGAAAGACTCAAAAAAAAAAAGATATACTTGCCAAATAGTCATTGATTCAGTAAATATTGTGCCAGCCATTGAAGTAGAATCTCAGTATACAAAAGGAGAGCAAAATAGACTATTTTTCTTCCAATGGGCCTTACCATCTAGTACTATCTAGTGCCATCCAGATTTTGTGAAGAGAGAACAAGTGAACCCCAAGAGACCTGTCACTAACACACTCCTTCAACATAAAGCAAGAATGTTGGGCTCTGTCCAAGAACAGGAAAAAAAAAAAATCCATGCTGAATATCCACATATGCTCAGTCTTCTCTGAGTATTGTCATTCGTGATGTTTGTGGACATCACAGTATACTGGAAGACTTCTAGAATGAATAGTAACAATAGCTGTTACCATCTAGAAAATACGTCCAGTTCTCCAAGGCACATGGTAGGATGGCACTCCTCTGTTCTTTGCAGTTATGAGGGGGCATGTGGCTTGCTTTGGCTAGTTAAATGAGAGTGGAAGTAATTTGCACGTCTGGTTGGAAGTCTTAAGAATCAGTGCTCTGTTAAGCCAAGCTCTTCTTCCCTCTGCTTTGACAACTGACCACACATCAGTTGGTGTCTGCTTGGAAAGTCTGGTTTCTGGACTAAAGATAGCAAGGAGTACTCAACCAATCCCTGATGGAGATCTAGTGTAAGTGAAAAGAAACCTTTGTCTTTCTAAGCTACTGAGATTTGGGAGACTTTTTATTACTGTAGTGTAACCCAGCCCATCCTAACTGATGCAATCATAAATGTCTCTGAATATGAGAGTCTTCTACAAAAAGTAACTCATCTCATCCTCATGGAAACCTCATGAGGCAGATACTATCATTATTTCCATGATTTTCTCTGACAAGAAAATTTAGAGATGAAGGAGTGGATGAATAGTTAAGTGCTAATATCCAAACCCTGAGATTCCAAGTGGGGTTTCATGCTTTGGTGACCCAAACCACAGTTTTTGCTTGAATTAATAAATGGGAACTCAACTTTAATGGGTGCCTGTAAGTGTCAGGCCTCTGCCTTAGGCCCTGGGAATCTAAGGATGAACAAGACAGTAGCTTACTTCCAAGTAGGGGAAAATGAAAAGACCCAAGAAAACATACAACAGTTTCAGTTCATTGTGAAGAACATAAAACACAGGGATGTGGCAGAATGAGGAGTACTGAAATGGTTAGAAAGGCCTCTGAGAAGGTGATTTTTGAGTTGAGAGGAGAAAGAGATACCCCAGGCAGGCATAATTCGTGCAAAGGTCTTTCCCAGGAGAAGCCTGGTGCATCAGCGGTGCAGAGCGCAGTCAGTTTTGCAAGACCATTCGGAGAGGGTATAAGACGACCTGACAGGCAGGCAGGGGCGCATCCTGTAGGACTGGAGGCTGCAAGGACTCTGGAGCAGGGGAATGACTTAATTCAGTTTGCTTTGTGTAAGGACCACTCTGGATGTCGCAGTGAGGGTGGGAGGCCAGTGAATGCAGGAAAATGAGCCAGGAGACCGTCGTGGCCGCCTAGATCTACCTGTGGTGAAGGACTAGGTCTTGCCCCCACGCCTATCCTTTTCCCACCTACTCGAGTCTACGCAGTTCTGCGCACAAGCGACCACTCCCTGAGTCCGACTCCACCCAACCCGAATTCCTGTTGCTGACCCCGTGCTACAAAGCTGCAGCTTTGTCAGGTTGCAATGAGTTTCTAAATGCACCCTCTCTGGTTCTGATCTATGTCCTCCGGAACCGATCTGGGGAACGGCCCCTGTCCCCCCTCCGCTTTCCCGAGCTCTGGTCTAGGCAAGGGACGCTGACGGCTCTGCCTGGATGGGCCGTGGTAAGCCAAGCCTGTTCTGTGCCGGGCACCATGCTCCTGCTATGTCCCAAGGATTTAATGACGAACAAAGCCCACGCGCCACGGGTCCTGGTGGCGCTTTCAGCCCAGAGGCGGCGGGAACACAGTGGGAGGGGCGAGGAGCTGTAGTCATCAGGAACCCTCGGATTCCACGCCAGCCTGGGAAGGGAGCAAATTGGAATGTAAAAACAAAACATTACATTCCCGATTCTCGGAAGCGCGGGAAGAGCGGGAGCGAGGGCGCCCAGGTGAGCGCGGGGCGGCACCGCCCTTGGAGCCGGATAGAGCTCTACACGCGGAGCTGGGCCAGCCGGGCGCGCAGCGACGCTGCAGGCCGCGGGCGGTACTGCAGCGCGGCGCGGCCCGGCGCCTCCCGAGGCTCTATCGGACGCGCATGCTCAGCGCGCCGCTCGTGGCCCCACCAGCCTCACTGCGCGTTTCCGCGGCAGCCGCGGCGGCCGACCTGAGTGTTCGCGGCCGGGAGAGCCAAGGGATGGGGCCTGCGCCGCAGGGCGGGAAAGGGCGGCTGGGAAGTGGTCCCTGCCTTAGCCACGCTCCAGCGCCTGACACCCTCCATGAAAGGTTGCTCCAGTTACTCCTGTTTTGCAGTTGAGAAAACGTCTCAGAGACTGGCAGTAACTTGGCCAAGGCCACACAGCTGGAAGGATGGCAAATAAGTTCGGGATTCGGACTCTACATCCTCAACCTCCTGCACCCCAGGACTGTGAGGTGAGGTAAGCTTGAGAACCGGGGCTGTCTTATCAGAGCTTGGGGGGCCTTTATCCCTTGTTTACAAATGTGCAAACTAAGGCTCAAGGAAGTTACTAGAAACTTCTGAAATGTTTTAGAAGAAAAAAAAAGCCACTTTCTGGGATATCCTGTCCATGCATAAAGTCTTCAAGTGTCTGAGATTGACATGTCTGTGCTCTGACCTGGGTGTTAAAGACCTGGCCCTTTTCCAATGGACAGTCATATAATATTCGGGAGTGCTAGAGGTCAGAGAGAATATAAAACTGGGTAACGAAGCATGGAAGGAAGTTCAGAGCAAGAGAAAGGATGATCATGGAAAGCTCGTGGAGGCCTTCCTCTGAGCCCCAAGCTCCCCACTGGCAGAATTTGATGAAGGACTCTCTAAGATCACAGTTTGTAGGCGCCTAGAATGATCTAAATCCACACTGCCTTTCCTTTTCTTCCTCAAAAGCGCCCACCTCAGGGCCTTTGTCATGCTCTCCTCTCCCCTGTTCTCCATCTTCTTATGGCAGCTTCCTACTGGTGGCTTACAGCTCATCTCCCAAGTCCCCGTCATTGCAATTGTAAGGCTTGCGGTCCGGAAATGAATGTTCCCTGAGGGCTGAGCCTTACCCTGTTCCTCATTCCTCTAGCCTCAGCACTAGCCTGTGCCTGCACTGAATGAGCATTCAATACATGGTTGGTTTTTTTTTTTGAGACAGAGTCTCGCTCTGTTGCCCATGCTGGAGTGCAGTGGCTCGTTCTTGGCTCACTACACCCTCCATCTCCTGGGTTCAAGCAATTCTCCTGCCTCAGCCTCCTGAGTAGCTGGGATTACAGGCGCCCGCCACCACGCCCAGTTAATTTTTGTGTTTTTAGTAGAGGCGGGGGCTTCACCATGTTGGCCAGGCTGGTCTTGAACTCCTGACCTCAGGTGATCCGCCCACCTCGGCCTCCCAAAGTGCTGGCATTACAGGCATGAGCTACCACGCCCAGCCCAATACATGTTTTGTTGAATGAATGAGTGAATGAATGAACGTTGGCTCCCAAATCTTATACTCAACGACTGGTTCACGTCTTCCTTCTTCTCTCCTACATTAGGTAGTCATAACTAGGAGGATGCATTGATTTCTTAGGATGGCTGTACCAAACAAACATGTATTGTCTCACAGTTCTGTCGGCTTAGAAGTCTGAAATCAAGGTGTCCACAGAGTGATGCTCCCTCTGAACCCTCTAGGGGAGGATCCTCCCTGCCTTTTCCATCTTCCGACAGCCGTTGGCTTTTGGCTGTATACTCCAATCTCGGCCTCTGTCCATGGCTGCTTCTCCCTGTGTGTCTCCGTGTCTTCTCATGGCATTTTCTTCTCTGTGTCTCTTCACAGAGACACAGAATGGTGTCCCTTATAAGGACACCATTCACATTGGATAAGGGCCCACCCTAATGACCTTGTCTTACATCTGTAAAGACCGTGTTTCCAAATAAGGTCATATCCATAAGTTGGGGGTGGGGGATATTAGCGCTTCAACGTATTTTTCTGGGAAACATAATTCAACTCGTGACAGAAGTGATCCACGGAATTTAGGCAAACTTAGCTGGGGGGTGGGGAAGAAGACATGAAGGGCAGATGTGTAGGGAACGTGTGATGATTCACATTTGCAGGCATCAAAAGACTTTTAGGGACATCAGCCTTAAAGGTTTCTGCTGAAGTAGTTTCTATTTTTCCTTGACCCTTTTTCAGGCTGTAAACACTCCATTTCCAGACACTCCACAAAGCATTTCATTTCCCAGAATTTGGGCTACTGAAGAGTAAGTTAACAGTCACTTCTATCTGCCACGGACTGTGATAAGTCCTGACTTGCTTTCTCTTGTTTAATGTTGACAACCCCCTTGGGAGGAAGGACCTATTTTTCACTGAATTTTACATGAGAAACTGAGGTTCAGACATGCTCACAACTTCCATGGGGCCGAACTGGGATTTATAACCAGTTCTAACTTCAGAAAAACTCCCAGGAGACCCACAGGTACCTTACATCAATTCTGTGTGACTTAAGAGGGCAGAACTGTGATGCATGAGTAGAAGTTACAAGGAGAGTGGCCTCTCCTTATAAAGTTTAGGAAAATTTTCTAATGTCTAGACCTCGGATTCTCCAATACTTATAATTAATAGTTTTTCCTGATGTGGCTCTTTTTGCCACTAGAGATTTTCAGGCAGTGGCTGCTAGTTTGGATTCTCAATGCCTTTCCCAACTTGACCCTACTCTTGAGGGAGACTTTGAACTCTCTGGCATATTCTCTCTGATAGGAGCTATCTTCACATACATGTGTTTTTCTGAGAAGAGGTTCCTTAGCTTTTCTGAGCCCTAGGAGATAGAAAACCAGGAGCCTAGCGGCTCCCTGATCAGGACCGAGGTTAGGAGCACTGCAGCCTAGGGCAGGAAGAAGGATTTGCTCTCTGGGCTGCTAATTTCTCTGCCCAGCTCCTGATATTTCAGTGGCGGAGGTTTTGCCTAGCTGCTGGACTTGTGGCTGAGCCTGTCTTCTTCAACTCCGCTTCTCCGTGTGGCACTACTGCCCAGCGCCACATCTCCTCCGTGCAGCATACTGGCCGCTGTCCGTGCACGCAGACCTCTGGCCGCCAACAGGAAGGTGATGGAAACCAGCCTTGCCCCGCCCCTCCTTCCAGAGCTTTGAAATAAACTTTAGCTATTCATCCCGAAGAAACTGTACTTCCCAGTGACGCTGCTCCCATCCCTCAACCTGCCCCTGCTGGAGAGCAGTTTCACTTTGTGGGGAGTCACTGATTATGCGGGACCTGGCAATATGGTCCTCTTCTTTCCTCTTAGCGGCTCTATTCTAAATATGTCGTCCTTCCAGATCGTAGATGCAGGTGTATCTAGAGGGCAGTTGGCTCGCCCAAAATAGCACCGAAGTCCAGGAGGCAGGAAAGAAACTCTGGCATTAAATGAGCTCACACCCTCTCCAGACTCCCACAGTCATTGTCCCCTCTGACCCTCACAACGCCCAACTGCTAGAGGAGGCTTTGCGCCTCACATACGACCTTCCCAATCTTCAGAAATGAAGACACTGAGAGAGGTCAGGGGACTTTCTCGCCAAGGTCCAGCAGCTAAGACGTAAAGGAGTAGGGAGAGTCAGGATTTGTACCCAGGACTTCAAGGCCATCTCCTTCACTGAAGCTCTCCAAGAAGGACGAGTTTGGAGGCTGAGGACCTGAGCTCCTTTTCTCTCGCTTTCACTCACCCGCTGCAGGACTGCCGGCTCCAGGGGGGCAGGCGCCAAGGCCGCCCTCCGCGGGACCCGGTACCAGGCAGGCGCCCCGGGATGGCAGACTGGGCCAGGACCGAAGCCGAATCCTTCTTTTGCCTGCGGCATGGTTAAGTATGGACCTCGCTCGCTACGGTGCGAACGCGTTGGGTCAAGCTCTAAGCCCAGAAGTGGGGCTCGGCTGGGTCTGAGGCTCTCTGCTCCGGACAGTTTAGAAGCCCGGCGGGGGCGTGTGCAGCCTTAGAGACCTCAGGCGCCGGCCTCGCTGGAGCCGCGCCGCCGCTTCACATTGCGCACGCGCGGGGGCTGGCGCGGGCTCCGCCCCCCGTGTAGGGACCTACAGCGGGCGCGGCGCCGGCGGTCTGCGGCCGGCGGTGTAGACGCCCCTTCGCCGGGATCTGGCACCCGAATCCGGCCTGCCGGGTAAGTAGCTGAGCGGGAGGGCGAGGGCCCCCGGATCCGCGTGTACGTGACCGAAGTGCCGGCTGCGGCCGGGTCGTGGGACCGCGCGGGGCGGGGGCCTGCCGGGGCCAGGCCGGGGCGGGTCGAGCGGCCGCGGCCCCGCGTGCCCGCGCTGAGGGCTGGCGTCGTGGCAAGCGGCACCGGGAAGGCCGAACGCGGGCTCCGGCTGGTGGGCGTGGGGCAGCGGCTGGGGTGGGGGCCCAGGCCGCGGCTTGGCGCGCGTTGAGCAGGGACGCGGGCCCGGCCTGGGGTCAGGGTCCGGCCCGGCGCCCCCAGCTCCCCTTTGTGCGCCGCTATCCCGCAGACTCGCCCGATGCGCCGGGGCGACCGAGGCGGGGGTGGCGGCGTCCCGCGGGGCCGTTCGTGTGGCGCCGCTGGCCCGGCCTGCTCTCCCCGCCCCCAGCGTTATGAAGGATGCCTCCTCCGAGGGCTCCTACCGTCCGCGCCGAGCAGGAAGTGTCGTCAGGAGGCCATTTTTAAAGCCTCCTGCGGGCCTCGGAACTGAGCGTTGACGGTTTTGGTTTTCTTCGGTTGGAAGAACCCCGGCCTTCCCTCGCGGCTAGCGGGACGCGCCTGGGAGACGACGATGCGCCCGATGCACCCGGCCTCGTCCTCTGAGCGCCCAGGCTCAGGCGCGCTCGCCTCGGATGCTGCCTGCCATCGGGGGAGCGTGCCGACAATAAACTCGAAAACCAGTCTGGCATTGTCTTTCCTTGAGAGGGTCAGGGGTGGGCTAGTCCATCGAGGTCCTGCGCATCTTTTGCAGGGGGCGAGGACATAGGAGGTTGAGAAGAGATGAAGGTTTGAATTGTTCCAAATGCTGATGTCATTGTGGGACCTCCCCATCCCGGCCTGCCCGTCTTATCTTGTGTCCTTGGTGTTTGGGGCTCTGTAAAGCCAAGAAATTGCAGGGTTCAAAAGAATGAAAGTTTCTTAACTAGAAAGGAAAAGCCAAAAGAGCGAACGGGAGAAAACACTTAAGTCTTTATAAGTTGGGTAGTTAATGTATCCCGTTAAAATACCTCTGACTTTAAAAATTGGAATAATGAACGATTTATCAACGTAACATTAAAATATAAACTACTGAGCATTATGTCCTGTTTAAAAGTAGAAATCTACGTAGCTAAACTCTAATGTTGTATTAGAATCCTTAAACTATCCTAAGTTTAGATTTGAAATCACCAAGAATTAAGACAAACCTGGGTCTCCAGAAGCTTGCAGTACTCTTCTACCGTAGAGCAGAAACTGAGGATGGGAATGCATCTCTTTTCTCTCTTGAGCCACATATGCAAAGTTCAGCCCAGCATGTGATGTCAGTACACAGCCAACGGTTCAGAAAATATTGTTTTAGAAACCAATGTTATATACTGTTGTCTCTTTGAGTAGAATACAAATAGTTCTTTCTTTAAAATTGTGTGATATTGATATCTTTAATCTAGGATGCAATTTTTAAAAATTACTTTCATCTTGGATCAAATTTAGCCTTGAAAAATAACAGTTTTGTACGTAGACAGTTTGCTATGCTGATAACATTCATTGCAAATGCAATTTGAAAAGAGCAGACAAAGGATGGCATTCCTTTATTTATTGGGACTCCTTTCTGATGTGTTATGCCCAATCTGAAGATTTTAAAAATGCAAAATGGCAATTTAAAAAAATCCATTTAGATCTCTAGAGATTTATTTGCCTTTAAGAGGATCAGGGCCAGTTTTTGTGCAAAAGGAAGAACAAAGAATATTTTATTTTTGTCTCTGTGAAGGCTGCTCTTTCATTCATTCATTCACTCATTCTTTCAACCAGTACGAACCTTATTGAGTGCCTTCCTTGGCCAAACCCTTTGCTATTGATCATGATAAACAAGATCCTTACCAGGGAGGGTTTCCCCAATCATGATTGTTCTCAAACCGCCTGCTGTCTACTGCATTTTCTTTGTTATGCAAACCCAGCTAACTGCAATTTCCAGGATTCATCCTTGGAGTGAAAGCAGCTACAGATCAGCCAGTCTAAACATTGTCATCATGGGGTGAGGGTGGGGAGGCATCAAAATCAACTAGGGAGAATTTTAAACCATATGCCTGAGCCCCACCCTAGGAAATGGTAACCTCATTTGCTAGGTTGCATGTGAGTCCTGGGAATCCTTTTTAAGTTCCGTGGGTGACTTTGCCATACACCCCTGCTTGAGAACCACTTCTGGGGCTCATTCCCCTTATCTTCAACACAGCCTGAGAAACCAAGGCTGTGCCGGTCCAGGACTTAAACCCAAGTGTTTGGCTTCTGTTGCAGGCCTCTGTGCAGCACCTTGCTGACGCCCAGGGTTCTGATGTAGAAGCCTATACCAGGGCCTGAGGTTGTGAAACTCATGGCAGTCCACGCCTGAGAAGAGAAGGCCTGAAAGAGAAGGAAGAGCCCATGGGACTTGCCACGGTTTTGACTTATATCTGCAACTCCAAGGCTCCAGGCAGGAAGTAAGAACAGTGCTCAAGTGGCAGCAGATACTGACCATGGCTTCATTTCACAGCTTCACACAGCAGGGTAGCAGAAAACAAAGAATGTAAGATTGGACACAGTTGCTGCTGTTCACCAACTCTGTGATCTTCAGAAAGCCATATAGCTTCTCCAGACCTGTTCTCAGGGAAGAAGCAGATAACTGAAGGCTGGCTTTGAGAAGTTTCGAGGTAACATAGGAACCCGCTTATGCGGGCACTCTTTCCATCTGACTTGGGCCAAGGTGCTCCGGGATTGACAAGCAGCCAGCCACTGGGAGAGCACTCTGATCAGATCATTGATAGAACATTCACTACTCTACTTATCATACCCATTTACTTATCTCCATCTTATGTTAGACTCCTTAAAAACGGCAGCCCACAGCAGGTGTGGGGATAAAACAGTTCTGGGCAGTGCTCATTGTACTCACACTATGCCAGGCACTGTGCCAGGAACATTCAAATTTTTAAGAATCTACAAAGTAGATACCTCATTATACATCTTACAGAGAGCATCATTGGTGTTTCCAAGGTCACAGGGCTAGGCAAGGGTGGAACCCTGAGTCTGCTTGTCTGTTTGCCCCATTACAGCCCAGGGGTGGTGGCCTCACCCCACCTCCAGGCACCCACAAGAATATAAAATCTTGTACAAGGATGTCGATATTACTATTGCCATTCCCAAGTGCACCTGCACCTGTAATATCAGGTGGTTTGCAGCCTTGGCTGCATAGCTGCATATGAGAATCACCTGGGAAGCTTTTAAAACTCCCAATACCCCCACCTCTTCCCCAGTTACAGTGGAGTCTTGCGAGTGGTGGGGGACATCGTTATTTTTGAAGCTTCCAAGTAATTTTGGTGTGCAGTGGGGTGACCAGCTGTCCCAGGGACCTCCTGTAAAAAATAAGTTTAATATCCCGGGCACATGACACGCCAATTGCCCTAATGCAGCCAAGGTTAAGAACTACTGGTTTAATGGGAGATATTTTTTCTGTGCTTGATTATACTGTTTTATTAAACTCTGAATCCATTTCTTTCTGCAAATTTTTAAGGCAAAAAAGAAATGCGAAAATATACGTCTCATTTTTAGCACCTTTAGAGACCCGGAGTCATTTGATGTGCTTCATGACATAAAATTTTGTAATATGCCTTGTGATACTACCTTATTTTTATGATATATATTTTTTAATGCTTAACAAGAGCATATTTGCTCTTTCACATTTTTTTTTCACATACAAAGTTTAAGTTTTAGACATCAAGCACTCTAATACTGGCTATGTTCTTTTTTACAAAGAATTTTTTCTTAAAATGTTAAGAAAAAGCCTATAATATCACTTCCTTTGTTTTCTGATGTAGACTCAGTTGATGTGCACAGCAGTGTCAAGTCAATCTCCAAAATCCTCCCTGTAGGCAGGGTGGGGAGAAGACCCCCACTTCCTGCCGACTAATGAACTCATGTTGATATAGACCTTTCCCGCCTCAGATTCATTTGTTAAGCTAACCAGTATCTGCTTCTCTGGACATTACTGCACTCTTCTACCTGTGAAGCCATCTTAAAAAAATATATTGACTGATTTCTTAACGAAACATCTACTCTTTGCCAAGCGTAAAGTCACCTCACACTTGCATACACCCTTTTCTCATTTATCCTCACATCAGCTGTATAAATGAGAAATATTCTCATTTTATGAGTGAGAACATTCAAGCTCAGATAGGTTAACAAGTTTGAAATCATGTGCTAGTAAACCAAACACCTAGGTTTTGAACCTTGTTCTTGTTGTCCCAAGGTCATTATTCTCTACTGTGTTACACTCAGCTGCTTTCACCTGGAAAAGCAGAGGAATCGGGCTGTCTCCTGCCGCTGTCTTGGTCCATTCTGCTGCCCAAGCAGTACACTTGGTTTCAGATGGAAATCTAGGATCCCAAGGATGGTACATTTGTCGGCAGCATTTGGAAGTATTTTTCGTCATCAAGATGGCTATCAATTTGCAGTTCAGTCATCTCAGTGCAAGGTAGTTTGGCAAAAAGATTATGACACTTAATGGATTTTTTTCCTCTTTTAAATCTGTTTACCCAGCACTTTGTAGTATAATGCAATGTAATAACATTGCATTATTTTGAGCATAGTTTAGAAGCCAAGAAGATACTTTCAAACAGGCAACATAATTCAGTTATGGCCCAGATGTCCTGCCTTCCCCATCACACATTCATATTAATGGTCTTAAAAAGCTCTTTCTGAGGCGCCAATTTCTTCCTCAATATCATCCTACTGGGGAATTTTTGGCAGTTGATGTCTAATGTTGATTTTTTTTTTCCTGATCGATTTTAATTGTTTACTGGGCACTTTGGGGTAGAATTGTTTTAAAAATTTGGTTACTGGGAAAGCTAGACAAGCCTTTGCTATGGTGAAAGAGACAAAAGGAATATAGATATAATTTGTAAGTGCTTATGCCATTGGGCTTAATGCTTTGCATACATTATCTAGTTGGCATCTCCTGATCGCCCTTTAAGTTTGCTATGGTAAAGCATTATTCCTTGCTTGGCAATGCACAGAGAAAAATTATTTGCTGAAGGACCCTGCAAATGAGGGACGGGATCAGAGTTGGAACTGTAAACCTTTCCACTCCATTTCATGTGACCTTCATGGGTACGGCAGCTATACCCTGCCCCAGCAATGAGTATGGTAGAGCCACATTCAAAGGAGGACTTTGGGGTCAGAATTCCTGAAAAGAGCTGCTTAAGTTTGCTTCTACATCCAAAAACGATGTAGTCACAGTCAACTAACACTGAGCTTGCTGGGCATCTCATGAACAGAAATGTATGTGGTGGTCCATGTAGCATGTATGCAATATAATTGGCCACCCACCTTTCCTTTTCACATTAACATTTATCACAGAAACACATTCATTTGCTACAGGGATATTTCACACTTTGGCTGAACTTTGAGAGAAGTGGGTGAGGAAAAGGTAGTTCAGTAACTAGTTTATATATAAACCTAAATTGTAGCGAGTACTCTTGTAGTTGGAGCATCTTTTCTATGGTAATTATAAATGGCTGTTAGCCCCTTTGCACTAAAGCTAGGTGGGTGGTTTTGCCACAGAGGTAAATTATCTTTTGGGCTGTATAACCAAACAAATAAGATTAAAATATAAAGTGAGATTCAGGGCATGTTCTGAATACAGCAGTTAACTAGGCAGCCAAGAAAACTGTATTTTAGCCCCTCTGACTATGTGATTGGTATTTTTTAAATTAAAAAATGGAAAATAATATTTTTAACAGCTTATGATATGTCAGTCATTTAATCCTCACAGTAACTCTGTGGGGTAGGTAGGTACTGTTTCCATCTCATTTTACAGGTGAGGAGTTAAAACAGTTTGCATACCCAGGTGGTATATCTAGAAAGTGATAGAGCTGGGATTTTAAACCTTATAATCTGATTCCAGAATCTCTAGCTTTAAACACTATGTTACCACTTATTTCTCTTCGAATTCTATTGAGCATTAGATGTTTCCAATATTTAGAAGTCAAATGCTTCGTTTTTAATAGGAACTTACACAGTCTTTTATGTTTTTTTATAGCCCTCAATGTCACTGATGTGGATTCTTCCAAACTCGATACTTTGTTTGTTTTTATGTCCCCATAATAAGTCTTTAAGAAAACAGGGCAAGTGAGCTCAAAATCAAAAGAAAACCCACCAACAGTGAATGCATTCAGGGCTATTTCCAGGTCTTTACTTTGAAGAAAGATAAGACTCAGTCGAGAGAGCACATCTGTGACACACTGTGCCACTTGCCTTTGGTGCATGGCAGTCATCTTTGACTCATGCTGTATGTCATTCTACATTAGAAAACTCACTGTATGTTGCTAAATAATTTTTTGAAAACAGGCAAATTAATAAATGGACATCTTATTTATTATGCCATAAAATGGTATTATTTTCTGTGTTTTTGAGAGCTTTCCTAAGCTATCTGAAAGTCCTAAGACGCCAAATGCAGAGGCTTTTGCAACAGATGTTGAGAGTTTGCACAGTAGGCAAACACTGACCCTGCTGTTAATAGTGATTTATTGAGTACCCTTTCAGTGCCAGCATACCCATGCACAGCTTTGTCTCTGGTGTCTTTTGTACTCCTTGGTCATCCATCCGCAGAGTCATAACTTGCCAAGAGGACTCAGCTTCACAGGTGTGTATACTTGGATGTGAACCATGGAGGACGTTGTGTGGAAGGGACAGGCTGAGAGCCTTTTACACAGATATGCTTGCTGTCCCTCAGGAGTGTCCACGTGTAAATACCAACATCAGAACCATCTTCATTCTTCCATGTGGCTGTGTCCATTTACCTTGTTTTGGAGTATTACATCTGAGATGCATTTTCACCTGTCACTAGACACACAGGTTACAAAGCCCAAAGAGAAGTCCCATCTACTTGTTATGAAGAAACCTCACATCTTTTTCACTTGCACAGAGGGATGTGGCAATGTAGTAACATTGCATTATTTTGAGCATAGTTCAGAAGCCAAGAAGATACTTTCAAACAGGTGACATAATTCATTTATGGCCCAGATGTCCTGCCTTCCCCATCACACTGCATTTGCTAATAATCATGGCAGCATGCTTCATATTGGCACGTGCTCCTATGGATTCTTAATTCAAAATAACTGCTGAGAAAGTTTTGCAGAGGCCTCTCCAAGACTCTGCCTTCCTCATGCATTCTGGCTGGCTTGGTGTATTCTCTGGGGACTTTCCTTGGCTGGGATGCTCTCCATTCCTTGCTGATGGACGTGATATTACTGCCCAGTCTGTCTCAGATTTTCAAGTATTCAGTTTTAGAATAAATGATACCTTCCTGCCCCCAACTTTTGAAAGGACCTAGAGAGAAAAATGTCAAAAGTGCCTTCTGGGATTTTTGAAGATTCCTGGGGGCTGAGCAAGAGGCTGAAACACTGAAAATGAGCCAGTGGAATCCTGGTTTGGATGATTGTTCAAATATAGGAATCTTGTCACATGACTTAGTTGAGAATTTCTTAGGGCTAATATAGAGGGTGTTGTGTTGAAATAGTTGGTAAGCAAATTGTGGCAGGCAGGTTTCTTTCTCACACACCAGTATTACAAGACTGGTAGATCAGAGCATAAACAGATATCAACTTGTATGCAAATCTTTGGAACAGAATTGAGAACTGAGGATGAGAGATGTACAGATTGGTAACTGGTTGATCAAGAGGAATTAAGTTTATTTTTATTGCTCCAGAGTCAAGGCAGAACAAGGAAATTTACAGGAAAGCTGATTTCTGTTTCATTTAAGGGTAAATTGTTGATAATGAGAACTATGTGAATATAAAATTGGCTGCCTATAGAGGGAAGTGGTTTTTTGTTTATGGCAATATTAAACTATCAGCTGCATGGTCAATTGGAGAAGATGTTTTAAGAATTTAAATATTCTCAGAAGCTTCAACCAGTAATTTGAAATGCTGGCTTTTCATCAGGATTACCTAGGGTGCCTTTACAAGCCACAAAAATCTCCTTTCCTTCCTTCTCTCCTGAGACTTAGATTCACTCGCTTTGAGATGAAGCCTGGGAAATTGTCCATTTTTGCTCTGATTCTGAGGCTTTTCCAAGTTGAGAACTGCTGGACCAGATCTCCCTTATCACCAGTTTTAAGCCTTTTCATTCCTTAGGCTTTGGTTTTCTTGGGTTCTGGCTGCTGCTGCAGCTTTTCCGTTTTACCTGGATAACAATGTTGACATGACTATGTTGATGATAGTAGCATTCTTTAGATGATAAAGTGTGTGATTTCGAGGATCAGCAGCGTCAGACTGGGCATAGAAGTCATGGGCCTTTTTTTAATAGATAATAAGAGATGCAGGTAAGTTCTTGCTTGAGGTCTCTTGATGAGCAACAGAAATCCTGGGAGTTACTTCTGTCTTCCTTCACTAAAGCCTCTGAAAATTTGGAAATTAAAGTGTGTGCCAGCTTCTCATAATGACTCCTCTGATAGTTGTGTTGTCTCTACCAGAAATGCAGTGTAATGTGAAAGGCCTTATCTTTGCCCATGTGTTGTTTGCCAGCTTGAGGCATTCATGTGTCCTGTCCAAAATCATAGTCCCCTTACACAGGTATGTGTTTGAACATTGAGGGGAGAGATGTTTCCCCAACCCCCCACTGCAACCCTGCAGGCCTCCATCTGCTTGATGTCTAAGTGTTGTATGCATACTTAAGATAGGGCAAGTCTGATTGAGGGCTTGAGATTTCATGCTGGAAATTGCTTTTGAAGAAGGTGACTATCTTTCACAAAAGTAGAGTAGGAAAGGACAACACTGCCAGAAAAAATACAGCTTGTCATCAGATATGATGTGTTATTTTGGTGCTTTCCAAAGGGCAGGTTTTACGCCAGATCTGAGTGTGTTACTGTTGTATCTCTTGAGCCCCTGTGGAGGGGCTTTTTTAAACTCCCCCACGTCAGTCTTTCAGACTACCTTTATATGGTTCTTGGCTTGTTAGCATTGTGCCAGAAGGAAGCTACCTGTGTTGCCACCCATCATTGTCATTGAACAAACACTGACTGAGTCCCTCTGGGTGCCTCTTTTTTTTTTTTTTTTTTTGAGACAGAGTCTCGCTCTGTTGCCCAGGCTGGAGTGCAGTGGCGCAATCTCGGTTCACTGCAGGCTCCGCATCCCGGGTTCACGCCGTTCTCCTGCCTCAGCCTCCCAAGTAGCTGGGACTACAGGCGCCCGCCACTGTGCCCAGCTAATTTTTTGTATTTTTAGTAGAGACGGGGTTTCACCATGGTCTCGATCTCCTGACCTCGTGATCTGCCCTCCTCAGCCTCCCAAAGTGCTGGGATTACAGGCGCGAGCCACCACGCCCAGCTCTGGGTGCCTCTTGACACTTGGAGAAGGACTCGAAAATTTCAAAAGTCTTCTCTTATACTCTAGCGTTCTTATACTCTAGCATTCTAATCATCATGGTGGCTCTGGGAGGGATTGGATGATTGTTCCTAATTCTAGTTGCCAGATGAAAAACTGAGGTTCAGAAGATCTAAGTGACTTTCTTAAGTCATGAAAGAAAGGCTTTTAGCAGATTCCAAACTAGAATGGATTTTGTTATGCTCCTAGTTTGGCATATTCTGGGAAATTAAGTGTCTTTAAAGATTGTATAAAAGAGTCACTGTGGCCAGGTGCAGTGGCTCACGCCTGTAATCCCAGCACTTTGGGAGGCTGAGGCAGGCAGATCAACCTGAGGTCAGGGGTTCAAGACCAGCCTGGCCAACATGGAGAAACCTTGTCTCTACTAAAAATACAACATTAGCCGGGCATAGTGGTGCAAACCTGTAATCCCAGCTACTCAGGAGGCTGAGGCAGGAGAATTGCTTGAACCCTGGAGGCGGAGGTTGTGGTGAGCCAAGATTGCACCATTGCACTCCAGCCTGGGCAATAAGAGTGAAACACTGTCAAAAAAAAAAAAAAAAAAAAGTCACTCTGTGTATATTGGAGTGCTTACTTGCTCTAGAAAACATTTGTCACCTCTTGTGTCCCAGGCCAGGCCATCCGTGATCTTTCTGCTCCAGCCTCTCCCCTGCTATGTCCGTACAATACTGGGTTATTGTCTCTTCTGGAACATGTCCCCTGTTCCCCATTCCCCTTGCTGTTCCTCACGAGCAGCAGGCCCACTTCCCACAGATCTTTGCCTTTTCTCTGCTTGAAACACCCCTTTTCCAGCAGCCACAGTGCTCACTGTGGTTGCCCCCAGGTCTCTGCTCAGACATGAACTTAGCATGAGGCCTTTTCTGACTGTCTTCACCTCCATACCCAGCCCCGCAACCTCATCACCGTGGCCTTCCCTGTCCTGTTGGCATTGCTTTTTTCCCAAGTATCTTATCACCATTGGCAAATGTGTAATCTGTTTCCCCGTCTGCAATGTGTGCATCACCCGGAGAGGGACTGATTTGCTTTCATTCACTGCCTTACAGCACATTTGAGTAATGCCCAGCACATAGTAGATTCCCAATAAGATGCTGCAGCAGGCTTGCTAACATTGTCAGTATTATGGGCGTCTTAGTACTCATGAAAGCAAATTAAGCGTGTGAGTGAGAGAGTTGGTATTCAAGCTGATAATAAGCTATAATGTAGAAATAAATGTGAACACCCCAGGTCAAAGCCCTAGCTCTACCACTTGATAACTAACTTGTTCAAAAACTGAACCGAGAGTGTTCTGTATAACATTTTTGTGAAGCTAATATGAAATTATACCTGTGAAAGATGTGCTCACTGACACTTGAAAATGACTTGGTGATCAAAGGCTGTCCTGAATGGCTGCTATGATGTCCTTGTTCCTAGTATATCTGTGTTCATTCATGATTTGGCTAAAGTGGTAATTTATAGGGGGCTGAGTTTGAAAATGTTTTCAATTTAAGCTTACTTGCCAACTCTGTTGTGTTATTGTTATAACATGCATCTAAAATCATATGTTGAGATTTACCATAAAATGTCCAAGGCCATTAAAATATAGGATAAGTTTGTTAATAGCTTAGCCAAACTCTTATATTAATCATGCTTTATAATTTTTGTTTTCGTTTAGTGTTACCTGGAATGTCAGAGAGCTGAAAGCAGTCATATTTTGGGATCATGCACCTACTGTGGCAGTATATAAAAAAAAATAATTAAGTATGCACCCAAGAAGTAGCTGCGCCCCTACCCATCACAAACTGTATAGAAGGATATCTCCTAAGGATTTTATCATGTGAAAACTTGCTGAATTTTAGTTGGCTCTTTTTAGAAATGCAGATAAGATGAAGGATATTGGACAGCAGCTATACACTACACACTTGAACGGTGGACATAATTCCTTGACCATGTCACCCAAACAGCCTGATGCTAATGGAGCACCTCGGCCAGATAGACAAGAAGCACAAACCCTTTTGTATCAAGGCTCAGAGGCAGAGGCTGCCATGATGACCATTGCTACATGTGCAAAGTGCAAAAGTGTTCACAAGATCTCTCTTCAAGATTTGCAGAAGGGTACAGGGAAGGACGGTATGTATGTCTGCTTCCAGTGCAGCCTCAGTGCAGCTCCTCCCAATTTTCATTTTGTGAGCAATAATCCCAGTGCTACTCATGTTGGAAATAAAACTGAAAACTTCTCAAGTTCTGTCAATAACAAATTTAAGATAAGGAACTTTAAGCCAGGCAAATACTATTGTGATAAATGTCGATTCTCCACAAAGGACCTGCTGCAGTACAAAAAGCACACCCTTCAACACGAGGAGATTAAATTCATTTGTTCTCACTGCAGCTACATTTCGTATACGAAAGGAGAGTTTCAGAGGCATTTGGTGAAACACACAGGCGTATTCCCTTATCAGTGTGAGTATTGTGACTATGGTGCTATTAGAAATGATTATATTGTCAAACACACGAAGAGAGTACATGAAAGGGCAGGTGCGAAACGGCCAGTCAAAGCTGTTGCCAAGCTGGAGCCAAAAAGAACCGGAACTTCAAAACAAAACCCAGAGTTTCTAAAAGCTTCCAATCCACGGACTACATTTCAAAATAAGTGGTCAGATCAACTGTCAGGTTTCTCTCTCCATGCAAATAAAGACAAAATGCACAATATCATGTTGTTACCTGAACCAAAGGAATACCAAAAAGATGTAGTTTGTATTCCAAATAAAATGACCCTGTCTGAGCCAAATGAAGTGAACCTATTTGAAAACAAAAATGTTGAAGTAGAAGTGTTATCCCCTGCGAAAGAACCTGTTCAGCCAGGTATGCCATTGACGGTTGTTGCACCAGCAGAACTAGTTGTCCCTGCAAACTGTTTAGCCCAGTTGATAGACGTGAAGGTTGTCAATGGTACACAGCAGCTTGTTCTGAAACTGTTTCCGCTGGAAGAAAATAATTGCCTTGAAGCTGGGAGGGGTAATGGAGGTAATTCTGAACGTATGGTGAAAGAGAAGGGTTCAAATGAACAAGAAAAAGTACTTTCTGCAGAAAAAAAGTCACTGACAGTTGACGGGAATGTTGGAAAACTCGTAGGCATTGATAGTTTTCAACCTTCAGTTCAGAAACAGCTTAAAAATGTGAAATGGTTAAGGTCTTATGATTTTATTATGCCAAATTCTAGTGTGCACAACAATGGAAAATCCTTCATTAATTCGGAAACAATTGAGGATTTTCAGAAAAAAAATAATTTGTATCCACATAGAACTGCTTTTCCTTCCGTTGCCTTAAAAGGTCATTCTCTAGCATCTGTATTTAAAAACAGTGTTTTACGTAGTCTTGGAGCTGCATCAAACCCTTTTCCATATAAAGCTGCTGTTTGTTTTGCTGAAAATGGAAGAAATTTACACAGTAACTCACAGCCGTTACTCCCTTTTGCTGCATCACCTGCAACCTTTTCCTTCTCTGGAGAAAAGGGCTTATTGCCTGTAAGTGAAAATGACTTGGAATCTACAAGTAAAATCAGTATTCCTGTGAAAATGGTTTCCTGTAATAGGAAGCAGGAAGATAACCAGACAGAGGAACACAAGGCAGTTTCAACTGTAGGCCAGATTTCCTCTCAACGTAAGAGTGAGTATTTACATATAAACATAACTGGAGAAGATAGATCTCAACAGCCTGGGGATAAGCCTTTGGAATTAAAGAATTCTGAAAGGACTAACAACACTAATGATGGCCCAGTCATCTCATCAGTATTTTCTCTGAGCTCTGGATCTGAAAATGTCCCCGAGGGCATTAAGTGGAATAGCTCAACGTCTAAAATAAAGTCAATTGAACTGTTGCGCAGAAAGATAGCTCAGTTAATTGAGTCCTGTGGCAAGCCTTCATCTTTGGCTTCAAGTAGTGCACATCGTCGCTCTGTAGGGCAGGCATCAAAGGGAACTTCAAAAGCTACCTCTGAAGGTATTCAAGAAATCAACGTGTCACTCACTGGTCCTGGCCATTCCACAGGTCCTCTTCAGAAACCTCCGAATGATGGTGGTGTTACTGGTAATAGACAGCTTACTCATCAACAAATATATCCACACTTTGCAGATGGCAGTAATAGGAAAACCAAAAGCAGAGTGGCCAGGAAGACTCATGCTGCCACGCCAGTGTTAATCCCCAAAGGGGCTGTGTTGAGGGTTCTTAATTCCTCTAAGAATGCCCACATCATAGAGGCTACATGTGAAGCACCTGTCAGCATATCTTGCAGTGAAACACAGTTAATAAAACCAGTTCCATTTTGCCCTGTGAAACAGGCGGACTCAGACTTACAGCCTTTAAGAAGTGAAAGGGGGCCAATAGATATGTCCCAAAATATCGAGACACCTCTGCGGCCTAAACTGAGAAAAGAGAGTGCTGTCTGTAACACCATCCATAAAAAAACTGGCCTCTTGTATGGACAGCAAGGAAGCAGTGAATTAAATAAGCAAGGGAGACTGCTTTCCAGAAGTCTTTCTATAAGTAGAAATAAAAGCAAACAAGTACACTTATCCAGGAAGAAAAACAAAATTCAGGCTGAGCCCAGCCGCTGTCTCAAGGATCCTTCAGTTTTTCAGGTTGCAAGGCAACTAAGACTGATAGCAGCTAAGCCAGATCAGTTGATTAAGTGTCCCCGTCGGAACCAGCCAGTCATTGTGTTAAACCACCCTGATGTGGACTCACCAGAAGTGACCAATGTGATGAAGGTAATAAATAAATACAAAGGCAATGTCCTTAAAGTTGTTTTATCAGAGAGGACTAGGTGTCAGCTAGGCATCAGACGGCATCATGTACGCCTGACTTACCAGAATGCGGAAGAAGCCAGTCAAATTAAAAGGCAAATGATGTTGAAAATGAAACTCAAAAAAGTTCATAAAAACAACTACCAGGTAGTGGATTCCTTGCCTGATGATTCTTCACAGTGTGTATTTAAGTGCTGGTTTTGTGGGCGGCTGTATGAAGACCAGGAAGAGTGGATGAGTCATGGCCAACGGCATTTGATAGAAGCAACTAGAGATTGGGATGTTCTTTCCTCCAAGGGCAAATAAGTAAGCAGTTACTCTTTAAAGCAAGTTATCTTTTAGTTTATTCTGGTTTGGAGTCCCTCCACCAAGATTCAGTAGGAGAAATACAGACTGTAGAAATGAGAGGACTGCAAATTCTTCAGAACTGTAGGAATATTGGGAGCTAGGAGTCTGAACCTGAAATAATGTGATTGGACCCCAGAATGTATTTGAAGGCTCTGAAATTGTACACGCAAATTGGTACATGCGCATTTTTCTGGAGAGAGCCTGTGAAACTGAACAGATTTTCAGTGGGATCTGAGACTTTTCTTTGTTTAGCACCCCGTTTTCTGAGTACATACAAATCTTTCATAATCCATTCAGAGGGGCAGATTGAGAATGTTTTACACATGCTCTTCATATAAATGCTACAGAAAAACCTTTGTTTTGGTGTGCACATCCATTTTGTTTTTGCTTTGTGTTCTGAGTATTTGATGCACAATGGAAATTCTATTTTCTACTTTACTGTCTTCAATTTGGTTATAGAGAAATGGCCATTCTTTTACTCCCTCCCTGGTTTTGTAATACTCTGGAGTGTTCCGTATAGCACAAAGAGTTTTGCTTTTACTGGCCATTTTAAAGAATGTTTTCAACTGCTTGCCTGAATTTACTCCTTTCACAGCAAGTATTGGAAGAAAGATAACATTTTCAAATATTTAACTTTTGCTTTCTTTAAAATACATTGGTTTATGACATATGGGAAGGGAACGTACCTTTTTGCAAAGACAAAAAGAGATTGCAAAAGGAAAATAACTAAAACTGTTTTCTCTTTGCCCATAACACTCCTAGAAACATAGGTGACCAATTTAAAATGCTAGGGAACAGGCTTACAACATAGGTAAAACTCGCAAACACAGTTCAAGGTAGGCTCATAAAGTTGTGCAAGGGGTTTCATATGCCTTTTAGTTTTCATTTGGGATTCATCCAAAGACCGTGGGTGGATGCTGTCTGTTCTCTCTTCTTGATCCCTTTGATTCATGGACACTAGACTCCCTTTGCCATTTCTTCTGAACAGGCCCTCCTGTGGACTAGCACAACTTCCTTGCCCACTGTTTCTTCCGTTCTGTGCCTTTGAGACCCCTTAAGGTTTTTCCTCATGAAATTAC
Organism: Nomascus leucogenys; assembly: GCF_006542625.1. Classification (NCBI taxonomy): domain Eukaryota; kingdom Metazoa; phylum Chordata; class Mammalia; order Primates; family Hylobatidae; genus Nomascus; species Nomascus leucogenys. The sequence goes on from NC_044400.1 coordinate 74,604,584, forward strand.
TAGAAAATGGCAGGAATCAACAAAATGGAGACCTCCCACTGTTTTTGCTAAAGTTACAGGAACATGATCCCTAGTTTTCATTGATAGTAATGCTGTTTCTAATTTGTCTTAACCGCATTCATGCTTACCCGCTGCCCAGCTTTCTCAGGGAAGCAACTCTGGGAACACTCCTTCCACTCCCCTCTCTACCAACATATGTCAGGACTGTCATTTATCTACACAACACAAAAGTGTTCTTTAGAAAAAGGCCCACCCCCTGCACAAGCATAGCCTCTTGGGCAGATAGGTGGCTGGGTAAATGCTTAAGACAGGATTCTAGCTTTCACTTGCCTGTGCAGCTGGGCACTGACCTTCAGGTAGAGCACAGATGGCACAACCCCGAGGCAGCCCCAACTTGCATTTCCTTCCCTCCAGGGGCTATTCCTGCCTTAGGCGATTTGTGGGGTGCAGTGAATGAAACTAAAGAGTTGTTACACCCGAAAAAGATACCAGTGATTTTTTATTGGGTAGTCGATTCTGGAGACACTTTTTTTTTTTCACATGGCAAAGTCTTAGATTCCAGTAGATGGAATTGAGGTCCTTTGTAGTTTGTTCTCATTACAGATAATCAACATTTCTTTTGTATAATTCAATACATGATCATCAAGTTAATTGGTTAATTTTTATTGAAATTTAAAACTTGCATTTTTATATATGTGTATGTGTGTACACATAAAAATATTTTTTACCATATGAAAATTGCAGTAGCTAATTTTCTGATTTCCTATTTTATAATGATACATGGGCTGGAAAAATGTAGAATGTTTTTATATTCTAGAAATTTATTTTGGAAGTACATTTTTATAAGGGTCTAATCTCACTTTTGGAAAATGAAAGCACAGGAATGATGGGGTCTGGTTTATGTGAACAAGTGAGTAGAAACCCCTGTGGATCATTTTATTACTGCATTTAGTCCCCGTGCATTTTTATTTGGTGCTTTTTAGGAAGTAGATCTTTGGTACCATTTCACTACGTAAAGGAGAGCATTCAAAGTTTTATCCATGTTATATATTGTACTCCTGTGGCATGAAAAATAGCTCCCGAGATACGGAGAGGAGAGGAGTGAAGAAGAAAAGGCTGTGTTGTTTTTTTTTTCCCCCACTTTTTTATCTCCTATTCCTCACCACATAGTGCTCGTTCCTGAAAAGCTGGACTGAGAATTGGCCTTGAATCAGGTCAGGGTGTTAACTGTTAACATGAAGTATTTGCACTTCGCAGCATCAACTGTTTTTCAAGCGTTAGCTAAAAACACAACTTGCATACTTTGATGGAGCTTAATTACGTGGGTAGAATATGTAGCAAAGCTTTTTAGGATTTGCAGAACTAGAATACCTTTTAAGGAATTAAAAAGTGTTTCTGGAAGTCAAAAATGGGAAAGCAAAAAGTAGCTGTCCTCCCTAAAGAGCTTTAGAAGATAGCTTAACCTGTAGGTACATGTTAGGAAATAAACACATTTCTAACAAAACAAGGGAGTAGAGGCAGACCTGTGTTGAGTATTTGCGTGTGTTCTTAATTTTGAAGGACCTCCAATCACTACATTTTGTTAATACTACCAATAAAATCATTTTAAACTTATTTTTTAAAGTAGGTTTTCTTCCTTTGGCGGACCAGAAGTGAGAGATTGTTACATTTAGGATATAGACAAATAGAGTAAAAGTTAAAAAAAAAAAGAAAACCTGACTCAAAGTATACTCTAATAGACTATATTATATTCAATTTTGTATCCCCAGTCCAGAACATCTTGTAAGCCTTCATTAAGGGCCACCTGCTGTCTGTTGAACTAGACTGAACAAAATATATTGTCTCAAAAGCTCCATCCCTTTTTCTTTAGGACATGTTATATAATCCATCCCAGAAATTGAAGATGTGATGCTGCTCAGCCTTTGGAATAATTTTTAAATCTGTAAATGTCTATATGAGCAGAAACAAAACATTGTGTAACATGTTTTAAGCATTATTGTAATTCCTGTGTTAACAGTTTGTGTGTCTGCTGCTCTGGTTTTGAAACGTTTGTATATATAGGAGTTGGCATAAATTTTGTTAAATAAAGCAACAAAAATTTTCTTTGCCCTTTGATTTCAAACGTTATGCAGGTAACTATTACGTAGCCTGTTTGTATTATGCATTTCTGAGTCAAAGGCAAGGCATCATTCTACGTAACAGGTGTTTTGAATTCTACCAGAGTATGTTTCGAATTAGATGCAATGATGGGATGGTTAACCTTGCAGACCCTAATATTAGGCCAGGTTATGTTTTTATTTTGTTTTGCTTGCAGATTTCACAAGAGGTGCTGGTTTGGACAGCAGTGGCAATTTTCCTGCCATGGTTAGTGGCCTCAGCAGAGAATGTATGTGGGCCTTTAACCTGCCTTACATGTCTTGGGTAGAAGAGTTCCCAATCAGTGATGAGCCCCTGGACCCCTGGACCACGTGTACTTGCACTATTGATGTCATCTCTCCAAATGATCTCTTGCCACCCGAGTCCACATACATTTGGGTTGCAAGAGTATGAGGATATTTAAAGAGGCACTTAATTTCCTCATCTCACTCCCAGGGCCCAAGGAGTCATAAGGGAAAGGAAGAGAATTGGACTTGTGACAAATATTGGCAGATCTGAGGAAAAGGGAGGTGAGTTGCTTAAGTTCAGCAATTTGTTGAGGTTGAATTAAAAAACGAGTCATCTTTGAATCCTATAGGATCGTTGATTGTCACCTTTGACAGTAGTTATTTAGGGGAGAGTGGAGGTCAAATAAGGCAGCAGGAAACTGAATGGGCTCTGTATTATGCATGGAGTACCAGGGACCTGGTAGCTGTAGTGTGGTAAGTCAAATAGGAAACGGGTGGAAATTGACTTCAAGTGTGTAAAGCTAGGAAGTGGCCGTCACTAATGTACCCTGTGTAATAGAAAACATACTAAAACTGAAGCTCAGGAAAATTAATAACACCTGATTGACCAGGTTTACATGGTGCCCTTTCAAATGTTATGAGCCTTCATTTATCACATTACTTCATTTAGAAAATAGCTTAACTTGTAGGTACATGTCATGAAATGAATACATTTCTAACAAAATGAGGGAGGAGGGGCAGAACTGTGTTGAGTATTTGTGTGTTCTAACCTTGATTTTGAAGGACCTCCAATCACTATTTTTTTTGTTTGTTTTTGAGATGGAATTTCACTCTTGTTGCTCAGGCTGGAGTACAATGGTGCAATCTTGGCTCACCACAACCTCCGCCTCCTGGGTTCAAGCGATTCTCCTGCCTCAGCCTCCTGAGTAGCTGGGATTACAGGCATGCACCACCACGCCCAGCTAATTTTGTGTTTTTAGTAGAGACGGGGTTTCTCCATGTTGATCAGGCTGGTCTCAAACTCCCAACCTCAGGTGACTGGCCCACCTTGGCCTCCTAAAGTACTGGGATTACAGGTGTCAGCCACGGCACCTGGCCTATATTTTGTTAATAAATGACAGGATAAATGAAGTAATGTGTAGGATAGTGTTTTGGCAGGAGTACCTTAGTAGCCCCTGGTATCTGCAAAGCCCTTTGCTTTGTAATATGTAGAGTCTTTTGTTGCCACAGCTACACTCAGTATGAGTTGCTTTTTAAGGTTTGCACATCCATCAGACTGCTGGGATGAGATGCGATGCTAAGGATCTAGACTTAGTCTAGGGTAGTGCTGTCCATTAGAAATGTAAGCCAATTTGTAGCCACATTTTAAGAGAGTAAAAAGATCAGATGAAATTATTTGTACCAATACATCTAGAATATTATCTTCAATCAGCAAAATATTTACTGTGACATTACACACTTTATTAAAAAAAAAACAAGTTTCAGAAATCTGGTATGTATTTTACATATACAGCATGTTTCAAGTTTAATGCTAAATTTTCAGTTATTGTAATCAAAAGTAACCCTACCAAACCCTGAAGTTTTTAATGGAAAGGTATTTTACACTGCTTCAATTTTAAAATTATAGTTCCTCGGCCACCCTCGCCACATTCCAAGCATTCACATGCCTAGTGGCTGCTCTACTGAACAGCGCAGAAGGGGAGGTGTGCTGTATTGTGAATATTTATATACTTCTCTGAGCTCCTTGATGGGGAGCATTGGATTTTATTTTCTATATATCTGAAACTAGGGTAAGCTAGGCTAGACTTCACTCACCCACATTTAGGCAATGCCAATTCTGTGCCAGGTTCTGTATTAATGCCTGGCAGTTCTATTTCTAAGTCTGTACCCTAGAGAAACTGTTCACATGGGACTTTTTGAGGTTGGCACTCATTTATTTGGCAATTCTAGTTGTTCAACCAAAGAAATGTTTATTTCTCATTCACACTACATGTCTACCTTGGGTCAATAAGGGACTCAGCTCCCCACAGTCTGTTAGGGACCTAGGCTGATGGAGGGCCCCATCTTGTAGCTGCCCCTCGGGATCACTCGGGTGTCTCCATCACTGAGACAGGAGAGGAGTATGAGGAGAGGATATTGCACTGGTGAGAACACACAGCACACCACTCACAACCAGCTGCCCAGAACTGGTCACATAACCTAACAGGGCTATTCAGCACCACCATCTTTGCACATAGGAAAAACAAGAGAACCAGTGTATTGATAAACACCAATGAGGTCGAACGCGCTGGGTCATTCGGTGCATACTCGAGAAGTATAAATGTCAATTATCTATGTGGAAAGCAACTTGCCAATCTGATAGTTGTGAAATGGTAACATCCTGATAGGAGTTGAAGATCTGCAGAAATGGGAATTTCAACATAATATTTGGCAATACTAAACTTGAAAGAATGTATCGTTTTCATTTTCCTAATTAATGAGCTAGTACCCCTTTGCAAATATTTATTGAACATTTAAATTTCCTGGGAATAGCCTGTTTATTGGGTATTTGAATTTTCTGTGTAGAATCTATATTCTTTGTCTACTATTGAACTGTTCATTTTAAACTTTTAGAAGAAAATGTGGGCACTCCTAAAAATTCATAGAAAGGCTGGGTGCGGTGGCTCACGCCTGTAATCCCAGCACTTTGGGAGGCCAGAGGCGGGCAGATCACGAGGTCAGGAGATCGAGACCATCCTGGCTAACACGGTGAAACCCTGTCTCTACTAAAAATACAAAAAATTAGCCGGGCATGGTGGCGGGCGCCTGTAGTCCCAGCCACTCGGGAGGCTGAGGCAGGAGAATGGTGTGAACCCAGGAGGCGGAGCTTGCAGTGAGCCGAGATCATGCCATTGCACTCCAGCCTGGGCGACAGAGCAAGACTCTGTCTCAAAAAAAAAAAAAAAAAAAATTCATAGAACAAAAACTTTCTTTAGGATTGGGCTTCTTGTACTTTTCTTAAAATAAATCTTTCCCTACCCTGAGTTTAAGAAAATAGTCTTTCATGTTAAATTGGTATTAAAAATAAACTTTCATACAACAGTGGAATCCATATTGTTATACAAGTGGTCAGTTATAGGTTTTGTAAAAAATCTTTTTCAAAAGGATCTAGGTCCAGATTTTTTTTTTCTATATGAAAAAATTTCAAAGTCATATTAAGTCCACACTCTCACAAAAGTTAATTCCATGTGGATTATTTACTCACTTGTCCTAAAACCCATTGTTAAAGAGTCCAGGCTTTTCCTCCTGTTTGTCACATTACATTCGTATATCCAGGTTTCATATTTGTGTGGATCTATGTCTGGGTCTCTGTGCTGTGGCATTATGCTGTTTGTTGTGACTCTTCTTCAAAATTATTTCTAATATTACAGTTTACAGGTATATAAAATATGAAAAGGCTTCCCATAGTGGATATTATAAAGATACACTAATGGCAGTAATGGTCTTGGCTATTCTTGATTCTTTGCTCTTCCATATGCATTTTATTTGTTATTTATTATTATTATTTTTGAGACAGTTTCACTCTGTCTCCCAGGTTGGAATGCAGTGGTGCAATCTCAGCTCACTGCAACCTCCACCTCGGGTTCAAGCAATTCTCCTGCCTCAGCCTCCCGAATAGCTGGGATAGCAGGCATGTGCCACCACACCCAGCTAATTTTTGTGTTTTTAGTGGAGACGAGGTTTCACCAAATTGGCCAGACTGGTCTCGAACTCTTGACCTCAAGTGATCTGCCTGTCTCGGCTTCCCAAAGCACTGGGATTACAGTCGTGAGCCACCACACCCAGCCAATATGCATTTTAAAATGCTTGTCAAACTCTGCTGAGATTTTTATTGGAATAGCATTGACATTTTAGTTGCATTTGAGGAAAATCGTCATCAATGGGAACATGCTATCACCATTTAGTCTGGTAAATGTAATAGAAATAAAGTTGTGCCAGACCAATAACATTTCACAATTTATTTCCTATATTTTGGGGAAAAGATCTCATTTGCAATAAAAACTAAAACCAGGCCAGTCACGGTGGCTCACGCATGTAATCCCAGCACTTTGAGAGGCTGAGGTGGACAGATCATCTGAGGTCGAGAGTTTGAGCCCAGCCTGACCAACATGGAGAAACCCCATCTCCACTAAAAATACAAAAAATTACCCGGGAGTGGTAGCATGTGCCTGTAATCGCAGCTACTCAGGAGGCTGAGGCAGGAGAATCGCTTGAACCCTGGAGGCGGAGGTTGCGGTGAGCTGAGATCGCACCATTGCACACCAGCCTGGGCAACAAGAGCAAAATCTCTGTCTCCCCCCAAAAAAAATAATAATAATAATAATAAAGTAAAATAAAATAAAAAAATAAAAACCCACAGGTTGCAAAATCAATTAAAGCCATGAAGAAGGAAGAGAGTTAAATACTTTGCAAATAAGAGAGGTCAACAACATTCCAAGTGTAAATTCATTATTTAAAAAAAAATCAATTGGCTTTCTATGCATGAGAAATGGAAACAGCTCTAGTAGGAATGTTTCTATCACCTCTTCTCTTGAACACTTTAAGAAAAGCCCTAACCAATGTAATATGAAATTAAAAATAAAGATGGGGGTATCCCTGTATTTTCTAGGTAGACAAAAGATTAGGGCTTAAAAGAAATCAATATTGCAAGAGACAAAAGGGTTCTTAAGAGTTTTGCCATTTCATTTAAGCATAATTTTTGTCATAGGTTTTTGGAAGATGCTCAGCTTAAGGCAATTTCCTTGATTCCCAAATTGCTTGATTTTTTTTCATAAAATTTTAACATTAAGTTTATGTGACTTTTGTTTCTTTTAAAAGAGTTTTGTCTCTTTTAAAAATAATAGATTTTTCTCATGTTTCTTCTTATATTCCTGGAACGAACCCTACCTTGTCATGATCTGTATGTATAAATGGTACTGCTAAGTTTGCAGATCTAATAGAAATCTTTATGTAAGTGATATTGCTCTGTAATTTCCCCTTTCAGTACGTCCTTACAGTGTTTCATTATCAAGATGATACTACTCTCATTGAGTGAGTTGGGTCACTTTCTGTATTTCTGTATTTGATGTAAATTGTTTCAGAGAATAGAAATTAACTGCTACTTGAAGTGGTAAGCCATCTCACCAATGGAAACATCTTGGGTGGGTGTCTTTAACAGAGAAGGAGAAACATGAATGGGGTCAGGAAGGAGGGTTTGGAAAGTCTCAAATTCTGATTTGATTGCTATATTGATTTTTTTTCAGGTTTTCTATTTTTAATTTTTCTACTCTATTCAGTTCACTATCACTAGAAACATATAAATAACAGTCATGTTCTTTTGGCATATAAATGCAAGTCAGATGGTGCACCTTTTATTCCCACACAGATCTATATGTCATTACCTTAGCCTCCTGCTCCAGCTGCAATAACAAAATACCATAGACTGGGTAGCTCATTACAGAAATTTAAGACTGGCAAGTCTAAAATCAAGGCGTAGGCAGATTCAGTGTCTAGTGAGGGTCCACTTCCTGGTTCGTAGAAGGCACCTTCTCACTGAGTTCTCACATGGTAGAAGGAATGAATGAGCTCTCTAAAGTCTCTTTATAAGGGCACTAATCCCATTCATGAGGGTTTTACCCTCATGACTTCATCACTGCCCAGAGGCATCTCCTGTTAATATCATCACATTGGAGATTAGGTTTCAACATACACATTTTGAAAGGACACAAACATTCAGACCACAGCAGCCATTGTGTGCATAACCTACATCCTCCATTTGTTATATGAGTTGTATATTATATAGGTTGTAAAGTGAAATGTTTGGGTAGGTATGCATTAATACTGTTCCAAAATAATGTTTTATTCAGTTAATGAATGCAGCTCACGAAATCTCTAAAACCATGGTTTTCCCCACCCTAACTGTGCTTAGAAACACGTCCTTATGTAAAAAAGACAGCTAGAAAGCAAATGGTGCTTGTTATAGAATGCACATTGACCAAGTTGCAAAGAACGGTGTCTGCTGCTGCTATTGCTAAACCTTACAAGTCTTCAAATATTCCTCAGAGCATTGGCCATTCATTGTACAAAGGGCTGCCTGATGTCAACACTGAGCCCATATTAGTCAGAATAATATAACAAAACTAAAATTTGAAGTACGTTAAATACAGCAAAGGTTTATGCATCCCCATGTGAAGTCCGCTAAAGGCTGGACAGCACTCCTGCCAACCTCACCTTGCGGGCCACATGCTTCAGATGGCATAACAAAACAGGGAAGATAGGGCAGGAGAAAGGAACACTGGCTCTTTAATGCCTTAGCCAGGAGGTGACACATGCCATGCCCCCAACATTCCATTAGCTGGAATTAGTTCAACAGTTTCAACTATCTGCAAGGGAAATCAGGAAATGTAGGGGACCATGGGGAATATTTGCTAAATAACTTGCCACATTAACTGTCTGACTGCACAAGTAACTTAGCCTCCCTGTGTCCCAATGCATGTAGTATTAGCTCTAATTTTATAGCTAAAACTAGCATATTTTATATCTTGCAGATTATGAGAATTCACTCAACATGGTATTTCAGATAGTGTTGATTCAATAAGCACTTACTAATTGATTGACATCTTTTCTGGAGCAGGCACAAACCATCTTGATGTAACAGTGAGTATACTAGCAAGATCCTTGTCTTTATGTTGCCTAGAATTTGCTACTCAAAGTGTGGTCCTTGGTCTGATAGCATCAGCGTTACCTGATATCTTGGAAGAACTATAGAATTTCTGGCCCCATCCCAACCTCCTGGATTAGAATCTGCAGATGCCTGGATGGCTTGCATGGAAATGAGAGTGCGAGAAACACTGACTAGAACACTGCTCCTTCGTTTCTCCCTTCATCTAGTGAATTGTTTTCTTTCTCAAGAACACCTGTCCTGATTACCTCACCAACTCCACCCCCATCTCACAGTCAGGGATTAGATGTTGCTATTGCTCTTAGAAAATGAAAGGAATTATAAAGTGCTTATGGTCCAGTGGGGAAGATGGCATCTTTATATTATTAGAGGAAGCAGTGCCATAGGCAATAATTAATGGTAATGTGAACCAGAGGTGTAGGGGGAAGGGGCAAGCAGGGAGGAAGAAATGGGGGACTGAAAGACAGTGTCCTTGCACTGTGCACACTGGACAGGACCCTGAAATCCAGGGTTGAAGGGAAGTGAACCAAGATGCTGTTGCTGTCTAGTTCAATTAAGAACTTGTTGGCCAGGCGTGGTGGCTCACGCCTGTAATCCCAGCACTTTGGGAGGCAGAGGCGGGCAGATCACGAGGTCAGGAGATCAAGACCATCCTGGCTAACACAGTGAAACCCCGTCTCTACTAAAAATACAAAAAATTAGCCGGGCGTGGTGGCAGGTGCCTATAGTCCCAGCTACTCGGGAGGCTGAGGCAGGAGAATGGCGTGAACCCGGGAGGTGGAGCTTGCAGTGAGCCGAGATTGCACCACTGCACTACAGCCTGGGCGAGACTCGTCTCAAAAAAAAGAAAAAAAACTTGTTCAGCACTGATCTCTCCAAAGTAGAATACCTGCTTGCTATGGCTTTTTGTTGCTAGTTTACTATATTGCTGGGACTAAGAGCAAGACTTCCCAGGGCCTTGTGCATAATAAGCCTGTGATTTAATGTCTCAGCGGAGTTTGAGAAGCACCCGCTTATTGTGCATGCAAATGACTAAGAAACCCATTAAAAGGCAGATTCTGAGTCAGTGCGTCTGAAGATGCCGATGCTGCTGTTCCAGGGACCACACTTGAAAATCCTCAAGTTCTCTTTTATAAAAGCAGAATAAGCAACAGCTTTGGGGGAAAGTAGCTACTACAGCCTTGCTATTCAAACATTTTTACATATTTCTATGAACTGACATAAAAAGCAATTGTATCCTTAACTTGGAGATGTACCCTTTCGAGCCTAATATACTCAAAAATAAATTTCCCAGTCTTCTTTTAAACACTAGACAGTAAATAGTGCATCAGATTATAGGGTAGTCTGCCCATCAGCATCTCAGCAACTTAGACAAGGCTGATCCTAAGACAGCTATACCTCACCCCTCTACAGCCCTCCTCTCCAATGCCATCTTCGAGGATTTGGGCCCTTAAAGCTCTTAATAAGGTAGTTTGAACCATGGACATCTATTACCTAGGAATTTTGAATAATACTTTATAATGAACTCCTATAACTAGCCATTGTGCGGGTGGGCCCCTGGAGATCTCTAAGCTGGTCCCATGGTTTAAAAATCACTGGGGAGAATGGGCAGGTGCTTCAGGGCTAAGCAGGTGGCACTAGGGTCCCCATACCCCACCCACACCCCAGCCAGAACAGCTCCAGTTTTACCTGTTATTGCTGTGGCTATTGTTGTTTTTAATTTGTCTGCACATGTTTTGAGGAAAAGAAGCAATTTGATCCTTTGATGAACTCCTAATTTAGCCTATCATCTTACCCCAGTTAGAATGACTGTTATCAAAAAGGCAAAAAATAACAGATGTTGGCAAGGATGCAGAGAAAAGGGAGTTCATACACTGTTGGTGGGAATGTAAATTCATACAGTCATTATGGAAAACATTATAGAGATTTTTCAAGAAACTGAAAATAGAACTACCATACAATCTAGCAATCTCATTACTGGGTATTTTTCCAAAGGAAAGGAAATTAGTATAGGAAAATGATACCTGCACCCCTATGTTTATTGCAGCACTATTCACAATAGCAAAGCTAAGGAATCAACCTAAACGTCCATCAGTGGATGAGTGGATAAAGAAAATGTGGTGTATATATACACAATGAATAGTATTCAGCCATAAAAAGAATGAAATCCTGACATTTGCAGCAACATGGATGGAACTGCTGGTCATTATAAGTGAAATAATCCAAGCAAAGAAAAATATCACATGTTCTTACTCATATGTGGGAGCTAAAACAGCTAATCTCATAGAGGTAGAGAGAACAGTGATGGTCACCAGAGGCTGGGAAGGGTTTGTGTGTGAAGCAGGTGGGTGGGGATGGGGAATGAAGACAGATTGGTTAGTTGGTACAGACAGATGGAAGGAATAAATTCTAATGTTTGATAGTAGAGTAGGATGACTTTAGTTAATGACATTATATATTTTAAAATAGGTAGAAGGGGCCGGGTGTGGTGGCTCATGCCTGTAATCCCAGCACTTTGGGAGGCTGAGTCAGGTGGCTCACTTGAGGTCAGGAGTTTGAGATCAGCCTGACCAGCATGGTGAAACCCCATCTCTACAAAAAATACAAAAAAAATTAGCCAGGCATGGTGGCACATGCCTGTAGTCCGAGCTACCTTGGAGGCTAAGGCAGGAGAATTGCTTGAACCCAGGAGGCAGAGGTTGCAGTGAGCCAAGATCACACCACTGCACTCCAGCCTGGGCGACAGAGCAAGACTCCATCTCAAAAAAAAGAAAAAAAAATTAGCCGGGCATGGTGGCGCACGCCTGTAATCCCAGCTACTCAGAAGCCTGAGGCAGGAGAATCGCTTGAACCTGGCAGGTGGAGGTTGCAGTGAGCCGAGATCATGCCATTGCACTCTAGCCTGGGGAACAAGAAAGTCCATCTCAAAATATAGATATATATATTATATATATATATTTTATATATATTTATTATATATATATTATATATATTTTATATATATTTATTATATATATATATATTTTATATATAACATATATTTATATATATAACATATATATTTATATACATAACATATATATAACATATATATAACTATATATATATAACATATATATATAACCACACACACATATATATATGTAGAAGACAGGACTTGAAATGGTCCCAACACATAGAACTGGTAAACACTCAAGGTGGTAGATACCTTAACTACCTTCACTTGCTCATTACGCATTGTATGCATGTAACAAAACATCACATGTACCATATAAATATGTACAAATATTATGTATCAAAAAACTTTAAAAAAATTAAATACTAGATGAGTCACTTCTTTTCATCTAGCCCCAATATTATATAAATCCCTGTCTTTTAAAGGATTCTGTATTATATTTAGCAGGAAATAGTGTTCTTCTTTCCAATCTATATTTATTTTGTTAGAAATTTCACTAGGAAAGCCAATAAAAAAATTATGATTTAGAACTCAGGTTTCTCAAATAAAATGAGAAGATCATTATTGTCAGTTGTATTTGCTAGTAATTTACACAAATGCTTTCTAAAACTGGAAGTTATCCATATATTCAACGACAGTAAGAACTAAGACTTGTAAGAAAGCTAAAAATAAATAGCCATAATAAATATTTAAATGAAGCAATTTTTAAAAGCAAAATAAAGTTTTAACCTGTAGAATGTAGGGGTTGGACTAGAACATAATAATAATGCTGTTTATTATTACTGTCATTATTACTACCATCAAGTAGAGCTGGAAGGAACCCTATTTCAGTCCATCTAAACCAGATTCTCAAGTGAGCGTTCTTCTGTCTTGGCCCTAGATTGGCAGACAAGATCCCATTTGCTGGCACAGCTGGAGAACCACGGGCCATATGGCCTGAGCACACACAGGACAAGCCCTCTCTGCAGCCAGGCAGACAGTCAGGCACCAATAGAAGAGAGCTCAGAAGGAGCTGATCCTTCCATACTCACTTCCTTCTCCCAGAGGCAGTACTTGCATGTCATTCCACTTCCAGTGGAGAAGAATGAGTGGGGATGGGCACAGGTAGCGTGTCTCTGGGTGTAATTCTAGTGGAAGACCCATTATGGCAACCACAGAAGTTCTCATGGCAACCATTGAGGTTCTCATGGCAACCACTGAGGTTCTTCACAATGCTGGATATGTTCTGCTTGTCTCTTCACCACCCTGCTTATGTCCAGAGAGGCCGAACTCTATGGACTGAAGTATAAGGGCTCCCTTAATCTCTGGCTTCTGTTTGGGTTTGACGATCAGAAGGTAGCAGGATAAAAAGGTCAGGGTATATGTATACCTCTAGTTTCCCCATTGCCAAGATCTCCTTCAGGAGTAGTTATATTTCTCTACTTAAGACCACAGCCAGGGGCAGAACTAGTTTTTTGAGGTGAGATGGACATTTACACAAATTTTGGACCCTCCTTTAAATAATAAAAAATTAGCTGGGTGCAGTGGCTCACTCCTGTAATCTCAGCATTTTGGGAGGCTGTAGTGGGTGGATTGCTTAAGCTCAGGAGTTCAAGACCAGCCTAGGCAACATAGTTAAACCTTGTTTCTACAAAAAAATAAAAATAAAAATAGAAAAATTTAGCAGGGCATGGTGGTGCATGCCTGTGGTCTGACCTACTCAGGAGGCTGAGGTGGGAGGATTCTTTGAGCCCAGGAGGTGGAGTCTGCAGTGAGCCGTGATGGCACCACTGTAGTCCAGCCTGGGTAACAGAGCAAGAACCCATCTCAAAAATAATAATAATAATAATATGGGCTGGCAAGATGACCAAATAGGAACAGATCCAGTCTGCAGCTCCCAGCAAGATCAATGCAGAAGGCAGGTGATTTCTGCATTTCCAACTGAGATACCCGGCTTATCTCACTGGGACTGGTTAGACAGTGGGTGCAGCCCACAGAGGGCAAGCCAAAGCAGGGTGGGGCGTCACTTCATCTGGGAAGCACAAGGGGTCGGGGAACTCTCCCTAGCCAAGGGAAGCTGTGAAGGACTCTGCTGTGAGGAACAGTGCACTCTGGCCCAGATACTACGCTTTTCCCACGGTTTTCACAAGCTGCAGACCAGGAGATTCCCTCGGGTGCCTATGCCACCAGGGCCCTGGGTTTCAAGCACAAAACTAGGCAGTCATATGGGCAGACACCAAGCTAGCTGCCGGAGATTTTTTCATACCCCAGTGGTGTCTAGAATGCCAGTGAGACAGAACCATTCACTCACCTGGAAAGGAGGCTGAAGCCAGGGAGTCAAGTGGTCTAGCTCAGTGGATCCCACCCCATGGAGCCCAGCAAGCTAAGATCCACTGACTTGAAATTCTTGCTGCCAGCACAGCAGTCTGAAGCTGACCTGGGACACTTGAGCTTGGTTGGGGGAGGGGCGTCTGCATTACTGAGGCTTGAGTAGGCGGTTTTCTCCCTCACAGTGTGAACAAAGCCACCAAGAAGTTCGAACTGGGAGGAGCCCACAGAAGCTCAGCAAAGCCACTGTACCCAGACTTCCTCTCTACATTCCTCCTCTCTGGGCAGGGCATCTCTGAAAGAAAGGCAGCAGCCCCAGTCAGGGGCTTATAGATAAAACTCCCATCTCCCTGAGATAGAGCACCTGGGGGAAGGGGCAGCTGTGGGCACAGCTTCAGCAGACTTAAACATTCCTGCCTGCTGGCTCTGAAGAGAACAGCAGATCTCCCAGCATAGTGCTTGAGCTCTGCTAAGGGACAGACTGCCTCCTCAAGTGGGTCCCTGACCCCTGTGCCTCCTGACTGGGAGACACCTCCCAGTCAGGGAGGTGGCATCTGGCAGGTGCCCCTCTGGGATGAAGCTTCCAAAGGAACAGGTAGCAATCTTTGCTGTTCTACAGCCTCTGCTGGTGATACCCAGGCAAACAGGGTCTAGAGTGGACCTCCACCAGACCTGCAGCAGAGGGGCCTCACCGATAGAAGGAAAACTAACAAACAGAAAAGAATAGCATCAAGATCAACAAAAAGGACATCCACACAGAAACCCCATCTGAAGGTCACCAACATCAAAGACTAAAGGTAGATAAATCCACAAAAATGAGGAAAAAAACAGCACAAAAAGCCTGAAAATTCCAAAAACCAGAAAACCTCTTCTCCTCCAAAGGATCACAACTCCTTGCCAGCAAGGGAACAAAACTGGATGGAGGATGAGTTTGATGAAGTGACAGAAGTAGGCTTCAGAAGGTGGGTAATAACAAACTCCTCTGAGCTAAAGGAACATGTTCTAACCCAATGCAAGGAAGCTAAGAACCTTGAAAAAAGGTTAGAGGAATTGCTAACTAGAATAACCAGTGTAGAGAAGACTGGTAGAGATGACCTGATGGAGCTGAAAAAATACAATACGAGAACTTCATGAAGCATACACAAGTATCAAAAGCTGAATCGATCAGGCAGAAGAAAGGATATCAGATATTGAAGATCAACTTAATGAAATAAAGCATGAAGACAAGATTAGAGAAAAATGAATGAAAAGGAATGAACAAAACCTCCAAGAAATATGGGACTATATGAAAAGACCAAACCTATTTTTGATTGGTGTACCTGAAAGTGACAGGGATAATGGAATCAAGTTGGAAAACACCCTTCAGGATATTATCCAGGAGAACTTCCCCAACCTAGCAAGACAGGCAAACATTCAAATTCAGGAAATACAGAGAACACCATAAAGATATTCCTCGAGAAGAGCAACCCCAAGACGTATAATCTTCAGATTCACCAAGGTTGAAATGAAGGAAAAAATATTAAGGGCAGGCAGAGAGAAAGGTCAGATTACCCACAAAGGGAAGCCCATCAGACTAACAGCAGATCTCTCTGCAGAAACCCTGTAAGCCAGGAGAGAGTAGGGGCCAATATTCAACATTCTTAAAGAATTTTCAACCCAGAATTTCATATCCAGCCAAACTAAGCTTCATAAACGAAAGAGAAATAAAATCCTTTACAGATAAGCAAATACTGAGAGATTTTTGTCACCAACAGGCCTGCCTTACAAGAGCTCCTGAAGGAAGCACTAAACATGGAAAGGAAAAACCCGTAACAGCCACTGCAAAAACATACCAAATCGTAAAGACCATCGACACTATGAAGAAACTGCATCAACTAATGGGTAAAATAACCAGCTAGCATCATAGTGACAGACCAAATTCACACATAACAATATTAGCCTTAAATGTAAATAGGCAAAATGCCCCAATTAAAAGACACAGACTGGCAAATTGGATAGAGTCAAGACCCATCAGTGTGCTGTATGCAAGAGACCCAACTCACATGCAAAGACACACATAGGTTCAAAATAAAGGGATGGACAAATATTTACCAAGCAAAGGGAAAGCAAAACAAACAAAAAAACAAAACAGCATTTGCAATCCTAGTCTCTGATAAAACAGACTTTAAACCAACAAAGATCAAAAGAGACAAAGAAAGGCATTACATAACGGTAAAGGGATCACTGCAACAAGAAGAGCTAACTATCCTAAATACATATGTACCCAATACAGGAGCACCCAGATTCATAAAGCAAGTTCTTAGAGACCTACAAAGAGACTTAGACTCCCACACAATAATAGTGGGAGACTTTAACACCCCACTGTCAATATTAGACAGATCGAGACAGAAAATTAACAAGGATATTCAGGACTTGAACTCAGCTCTGGACCAAGTGGACCTAATAAACTTCTACAGAACTCTCCACCACAGATCAACAGTATATACATTCTTCTCAGCACCACATCACACTTACTGTAAAATTGACCACATAATTGTATGTAAAACACTCCTCAGCAAATGCAGAAGAATGGAAATTATAACAAACAGTCTCTCAGACCACAGCGCAATCAAATTAGAACTCAGGATTAAGAAACTCACTCGAAACTGCACAACTACATGGAAACTGAACAACCTGCTCCTGAATGACTACTGGGTAAATAACAAAATTAAGGCAGGAATAAATAAGTTATTTGAAATCAATGAGAACAAAGACACAAAGTGCCAGAATTTCTGGGACACAGCTAAGCAATATTTACAGGGAAATTTATAGGACTAAATGCCCACAGGAGAAAGCAGGATATATCTAAAATCGACACCCTAAGATCACAATTAAAGGAACTAGAGAAGCAAGAGCAAATGCATTCAAAAGCTAGCAGAAGACAAGAAATAACTAAGATCAGAGCAGAACTGAAGGAGATAAAGAAATGAAAAACCCTTCAAAAAAATCAATGAATCCAGAAGCTAGTTTTTTTGAGGATTAACAAAATAGATAGACCACTAGCCAGACTAATAAGAAAAGAGAGAAGAATCAAACAGACGCAATAAAAAATGATAAAGGGGATATCAGCACTGATCCCACAGAAATACAAACTACCATCAGAGAATACTATAAACACCTCTATGCAAATAAACTAGAAAATCTAGAAGAAATGGATAAATTCCTGGACACATTCACCCTCCCAAGACTAAACCAGGAAGAAGTTGAATCCCTGAATAGACCAATAACAAGTTCTGAAATTGAGGCAGAAATTAATAGCCTACCAACCAAAAAAAAGCCCAGGACCAGATGGATTCACAGCTGAATTCTACCAGAGGTAAAAAGAGGAGCTGGCACCATTCCTTCTGAAACTATTTCAAACAATAGAAAAAGAGGGACTCCTTGCTAACTCATTTTATGAGGTATTATCCTGATACCAAAACATGGTAGAGACACAACAAAAAAAAGAAAATTTCAGGCCAATGTCCCTAATGAACATCAATGAGAAAATCCTCAATAAGATACTGGCAAACTGAATCCAGCAGCACATCAAAAAGCTTAGCCATCACGATCAAGCAGGCTTCATCCCTGGGATGCAAGGCTGGTTCAACATATGCAAATCAATCAATGTAATCCATCACCTAAACAGAACCAATGACAAAAACCACATGATTATCTCAATAGATGCAGAAAAGGCCTTCGATAAAATTCAACACCCCTTCATGTTAAAAACTCTCAATAAACTAGGTATTGATGGAACATATCTAAAAATAATAAGAGCTATTTATGACAAACTTGCAGCCAATATCATACTGAGTGGACAAAAGCTGGAAGCATTTCCTTTGAAAACTGGCACAAGACAAGGATGCCCTCTATCACCACTCCTATTCAACATAGTATTGGAAGTTCTGGCCAGGGCAATCAGGGAAGAGAAACAAATAAAGGGTATTCAAATAAGAAGTGAGGAAGTCAAATTGTCTCTGTTTGCAGATGACATGATTGTATATTTAGAAAACCCCATTGTCTCAGCCCAAAATCTCCTTAAGCTGATAAGCAACTTCAGCACAGTCTCAGGATACAAAAGCAATGTGCAAAAATCACAAGCATTCCTATACACCAATAATAGAGAGCCAAATCACGAGTGAACATCCATTCACAATTGCTACAAAGAGAATAAAATACCTAGGAATACAACAACAACAAGGGATGTGAAGGACCTCTTCAAGGAGAAGGACAAACCACTGCTCAAGGAAATGAGACAGGACACAAACAAATGGAAAAATATTCCATGTTCATGGATAGGAAGAATCAATATCGAGAAAATGGCCATACTGCTGAAATTAATTTATAGATTCAATGCTACCCCATCAAGCTACTATTTACTTTCTTCACAGAATTAGAAAAAACTACTTTAAATTTCATATGAAACCAAAAAAGAGCCTGTATAGCTAAGACAGTCCTAAGCAAAAAGAACAAAGCTGGAGTCATTACACTACCTGACTTCAAACTATATTACCAGGCTACAGTAACAAAAACAGCATGGTACTGGTACCAAAACAGATATATAGACCAATGGAACAGAACAGAGGCCTCAGAAATAACACCACACATCTACAACCATCTGATCTTTGACAAACCTGACAAAAACAAGCAATGGGGAAAGGATTCCTTATTTAATAAATGGTGTTGGGAAAACTGGCTAGCCATATGCAGAAAACTGAAACTGGACACCTTCCTTATACCTTATACAAAAATTAAGTCAAGATGGATTAAAGATTTAAATGTAAAACCTAAAACCATAAAAACCCTAGAGGAAAACTTAGGCAATACCATTCAGGATGTAGGTATGGGCAAAGACTTCATGACTAAAACACCAAAAGCAATGGCAATAAAAGCCAAAATTGACAAATGGGATCTAATTAAACTAAAGAGCTTCTGCACAGCAAAAGAAACTATCATCAGAGTGAACAGGCAACCTACAGAATGGGAGAAAATCTTTGCAATCTATCCATCTGACAAAGGACTAATATCCAGATTCTACAAGGAACACAACAAATTTACAAGAAAAAAAACATCAAAAAGTGGGCAAAGGATATGAACAGATACTTCTCAAAAGAAGACATTTATGCAGCCAACAAACATATGAAAAAATGCTCATCATCACTGGTCATTAGGGAAATGCAAATCGAAACCAGAATTAGATGCCATCTCATGCCAGTTAGAATGGCGATCATTACAAAGTCAGGAAACAACAGATGCTGGAGAGGATGTGGAGAAACAGGAATGCTTTTACACTGTTGTTGGGAGTGTAAATCTGTTCAACTGTTGTAGAAGACAGTGTGATGATTCCTTAAGGATCTAGAACCAGATATACCATTTGACCCAGCAATTCCATTGCTGGGTATATGTCCAAAGGATTATAAATCATTCTATAATAAAGACACATGCACACATATATTTATTTCAGCACTGTTTACAATAGCAAAGACTTGGAACCAACCCAAATGCCCATCAATGATAGGCTGGATAAAGAAAATGTAGCAGATATATGCCATGAAATACTATGCAACCATAAAAACGGATGAGTTCATGTCCTTTGCAGGGACATAGATGAAGCTGGAAACCATCATTCTTAGCAAACTAATACAGGAACAGAAAACCAAACACTGCCTATTCTCATTCATAAGTGGGAGTTGAATAATGAGAACACATGGACACAGGGAGGGGAACATCACACACTGTTGGGGAGTGGGGGGCTAGGGGAGGGATGGCATTAGGAGAAATACGTAATGTAAATGACAGGTTGTTGGGTGCAGCAAACCACCATGGCACATGTACACCTATGTAACAAACCTGCACATATATCCCAGAACTTAAAGTATAATTTTAAAAAAGTCAAAACAGTCAAAAATAATAATAGCTACAGGTTTTCAAGAAATATATAATATAAAAAATGTAAATAGTGAAATAAGTGAAAAAATTGTGTGGGGGACAGGTACAAGTCTAATGTTTCTGTATGCAACAGAATTTATGTTATCAGTATAAAAAAGTCTATTATACTTATGAGATGTTTTATTTCAGTCCTAAGTAAACACAAAGCAAAAAACTGTAGCAGATACACAAACAATAAAGAAAAGGGAATAAAAACTTAGCACTACAAAAAGAAATAATAATAAATGCTCCCTCTCTGGGTGGACATCAGCTAAATTTGGCTTGGATTTCCTTTCTGCTCTAACAGGACAGCACTGGGTTCAAGGCCTCGCAATTGCTGTGTTCTCTCTCCCTCAGCACCCAGAGATGCCCTCTGTATCATGCTGCTGTGCCTGCTGCTGCCAATGGGTGAGGGAGGGGTGGTGTTGGCAATTCAGGGCTGTTTTTTCTATCTCTTTAGTGCCTCTTTCAGCTATATGAAGTTAAAACCAGGTGCTGTGTGTGCTCACATGATTATTAGTTCTTATAAAGGTGTTTTTTTTCTGTGTAGATAGGTGTTAACTTGGTCGTCTTGTTGGGGGGACAATCAGTGGAGCTTTCTATTCCATCATCTTGCTTTGCCTTTCCCCACTGTATCTTTGTATTCACAGTTCCCTCTTCTAAGGATACCAGCCATACTGGATTTAGAGTCCATTGTAATCCAATATGACCACCTAATTATATCTGCAGAGATCCTATTTCTATATATGGTCACATTGATAACTTTTAGGGCTTTAGACTTGAGGGAACACAATTCAATCCACAACAGTGCACATATGTGAAGTTTCTCTATTAACCGTTAGTCTACAATCTAGACTTTAAGACAAACAATCAGACAACAATTTGCATCCCCTTGCCTCAATTTGGTAATGTTTGTCATCTAGGCTTCTGGCCAAGTTGTCTTATTTAGCTTTTAGTAAACTACTTTAAGACTTGCATTTTAATTTTACTGTTGCTCAGAAGCATTTGAAAATTAACCATTCTAGTTTTCTTAAAACCTTCCTTTCTCTTGCCTTTCCAAATCAGTGTTTCTTCCTGAGTTGCCGTCTTATCCTTCCAAGCATCTCCTTCAAGTATCCATCTGTGTCAGGGGTCCCACCAAGACCACCCCGAGTTTTCATGACCCACTACAAGAGCTCTCAGGACCCATCATATAGTCATACTTGTAGCTAAGATTTATCACAGTGAAGGGATAAAAAATACAGTGAGCAAAAGGGGAGGGTACATAGAGACAAGTCCAGAATAAACCAGGTACAAGCCCCCAGGAATCTTCTAATTGTGGAGTCACACAGGGCACACTTAACTCCTACTGCAAGGAGTTGTGACAAAATACCTACCTGGGAAGCTCATTAGAGGTTTTTATTGGAGCTCATAAAAAAACAGTTTTTACTGGGGCCTGGTTTTGTTGACACCCTCTGCCTGGCATGCATTCAGCACAAACCACATTGTCTGCCCACAATGGGCACAGTGAGACACTCTTATTGAGAGGAAACTTCCTATCAGTGTGAGTAACTGTTTACCAGCCTGGGGCCAACCTTCAAGCAGACCCTTCTAAAGATCAGTCTCAGACACCGCTGTGTTAGCTCTTTTCTTCTACCCTTTACCACTTCCCTTCTCTTTTTGCCATTCCCTTGGGATCTTCCTAAATTTTTATTTCTCCAGATGAATTAAATAATAGTTAAATAACATTTAAAGTAATTTTTTTGCATGGTGGGCATTATTTGAGATTATAATTTGTTTATGATATATAAAGGTGTATTTCCATTTTTGACACGGTGAAAAAAATGATAGACAACAGAGGCACATCCTGTGCTTGCATATGTAGGAAGTCAATATTATTCAAATAGAAAGAGAGGAAGTCAAACTACCTCTTTGCAGACAATATATTTCTATCTAGAAAACCCCATAGTCTCGGTCCAAAGGCTCCTAGAACTGATAAACAACTGCAGTGAAGTTTCAGAATATCAAATTGATATACAAAAATTATACACCAGTAACATCCAAGCTGAGGGCAAAATCTAGAATGCAATCCCATTCACAAAAGCCAAAAAAAAACCGAAAAACAAAAAACAAAAGTAAGATACCTAGGAACATAGCTAACTAGAGAGGTGAAACATCTCTGCAAAAAGGATTACAAAACGCTGCTTAAAAAAATCAGAGATGACGGCCGGCGTGGTGGGTCATGCCTGTAATCCCAGCACTTTGGGAGACTGAGGCAGGTAGATCACCTGAGGTCAGGAGTTCGAGACCAGCCTGGCCAACATGGTGAAACCTGTCTCTACTAAAAATACAAAAATTAGCCAGGCATGGTGGCGGGTGCCTGTAATCCCAGCTTCTTGAGAGGCTGAGGCAGGAGAATTGCTTGAACCTGGGAGGCAGTGAGCCAAGATTGCACCACTATACTGCAGCCTGGGCGACAGAGGAAGACTCCATCTCAAAAAAAAAGGAAAAGAAAAGAAATCAGAGATGACACAAACAAATGTAAAAACATTCCATGCTCATGGATAGGAAGACTAGACTCAACATTGTTAAAATGGCCTTATTACCCAAAGCAACTTACAGATTCAGTGCTATTTCTCTCAGACCAGCAACATCATTTTGCACAGAATTAGAAAAAAAAATGATTCTAAAATTCATATGGAACTGAAAAGACTGAATAGCCAAAGGAATCCTAAGCCGAAAGAACAAAGCCAGAAGCACCACACTACTGGACTTCAAACTATACCACAAGGCTACAGTAACCAAAACAACATGGTACTGGTACCAAAACAGATATATAGACCAATGGAATAGGTTAGGAAACCCAGAAATAAAGCCGCACACCTACAACCATCTGGTCTTTGACATAATTGACAAAAACGAGAAATGGGGAAAGGACTCCTTAATAAATAGTGCTGGGATAACGGGCTAGCCATATGCAGAAGATTGAAACTGGACCCCTTCCTTTCACCACATACAAAACTCAATTTAAGATGGATTAAAGTCTTAAATGTAAGACCTAAAACTATGAAAACCTTAGAAGAAAACCTAGAAAATGCCATTCAGGACATAGGTCTTGGCAAAGATTTCAGGACAAAGTCTCCAAAAGCAATTGCAATAAAGAATATTTGTAGATAAGTAGGACCCAATTAAATAACTTCTGCACAGCAAAAGAAACTATCAACAGAGTAAACAGACAGCCTCCAGAATGGGAGAAAATATGTGCAAACTATGCACCTGACAAAGTTCTAATATCCAGAATCTATAGGGAATCTTAAATAAGCAAGCAAAAAACAAGCAACCTTGTTAAAATGGGTAAAGGACATGAACAGACATTTCTCAAGATGACATTTCTCAAAAGAAGACATATGCACAGCCAAACATTAAAAATGCTGAACATCACTAATCATTAGAGAAATGCAAATCAAAACTACGATGAGGTGTCATATCCCACACCAGTCGGAATGTCTATTATTAAAGTCAGAAAATTACAGATGCTGGCAAGATTGTGGAGAAAAGGGAATGCTTATATACTTCTGGTGGGAATGTAAATTAGTTCAGCCACTGTAGAAAGCAGTTGGAGATTTCTCAAAGAACTCAGAACTACTGTTTGACCCAGCAAAATCATTATTGAGTATATGCCTGTATTAGTCCATTCTCGCACTGCTATAAAGAGATACCTGAAACTGGGTAATTCCTAAAGAATACCTGAAACTGGGTAATTCCTAAAGAATTAATTGGCTTATGGTTCTGCAGGCTGCACAGGAAGCATGATGCTGGCCTCTGCTTCTGGGGAGGTCTCAGGAAACTTTCAATCATGGTGGAAGGCAAAAGGGAAGAAAGGCACATCTTACATGGCCAGAGCAGAAGGAAGAGAGTGAGGGGGGAGGTGCTACACACTTTTAAACAGCCAGTTCTCATGAGAACTCACTCACTACCATGAGAACAGCACCAAAGGGATGATGCTAAATCATTCATAAGCAGCCTGTCCCCCTCTGAACCTAAAAGGTGAAAAAGGAGAAAAAAAAGATTTGATTATGTATAGGTCCCCCACATTTCTTAGGCTTATTCCTATGTGTTTAATTGTTTTACCTTAGTTCTATAAATATGATCTTTTCTTCCATTATATGTTGATCATTGTTTTTGATGTTTTTTTAAAAAATGTTACTAATTTATATATATTAAAGTTCCAACTTGTCACATTTATGTAGTATTAGTAGATACCAAAATAATTCATAGAAAATTAGTATACATATTTAGAAATAATTATTGCAAATAACATACCAAGTTCTTCTTATACCTGTTTTTTTCTTCTATTTAACTGCTTTGACTGGTACATTCAGAATAATATTAAATACTACTAGTTATTCAGAAGGCTGAGAAGGTAGGATTGCTTGAGCCTAGGGGTTTGAGACCGGCCTGGGCAGTATACCAAGACACATCTCTAAAAACAAACATTTTAAATAGTACTACTAATATCAAATCTAGTGTTAGTACTAGTAAGTATCAGATTACTTTTGGTATTTCACTCTAATCCAGGCTTATTGCTTTGGGTGGAGGAATCTGATTAGAAATATATATAACTTGCTAGATATTAAAATCTATGTTCCCATATGTACTTAGGTCTGCATGTGAACGTACTATTCTATACAGTTATTTTCTTTTCCTGTATTACATTCTCAATTATTGAACTTTATAATAACTTTAACATCTACAATCTAATAATTACTTTTTGGGAAGGGTTGTTGAGTTTTTTTTTCAAATGTCTTTCACATTGTAATGATTATATGTGAGTTTTTTACTCCTTGGGGCTATTAATAAAGTAAATCATTGAACCATCCTGAATTCCATTTAACTGATTGTATTATTGATACTATTCCTGTTGTTACTATTGATACTATTATACCCAACAAAATATAGTTTATATACATGTTCCTAGTGGGCCTCCTAATATTTTACATTGCTTTAGAGATTTGATACTCCAAGCAATATTTCCTTAAAATTAATGGCAAACATGTCATTCCTACATAATTCAATAGCCAGCCCTTTAAAAAAGATATTTTTCTTACATAAAATATTATACCCCCAAAATTATGAATAACTCTTTGGTATTGTCTAACACCCTATCTATATTCAAATATCCCTAATTGTCTCGAAATGTATTGTTCAAACTAAGATCTAAACAAAGTACTTGCATTTCATTTGCTTACTTTCTTAGCTATCTAACTTGGCTCTGGATGCTATCTGTAAACAGCACAAGTAGTAACTGAATTTGAGGCAGGTGGTCTGAGGCTAACTTCATATGACTTGCAAGAAGCCTACAGCAATGCCTTGAGCCCCGCAAGAAATACAGCTGTCTTTCCAGATTAAAGTCCTGGCTTGCAGATTTGGCTAAGAAGCAAGAAAAATAGGAACACCCACCAAAGTCAAGTCAGCCGCACTGGAAAGATTTGCCTCTTTGGAATGGAGCCTTAACCAAAGCTCAAACACACTTTTCCTATTATTTTCGCCTGAGCCGCCCTTTGCCAAGGGAATGACTACACATGCCCAAGTCAGTTCAGGTCAGTGCTAGAGCATCACAGGGCCCTGCTTCCTAAGTCCTAATCAGCTTGACCAAGTAGAAACAGTTGTTCATCATGAGCAATGGAGAAAGATGCTTCCATGATCCACCAACTGCTCTTGTACTAATATTTGAGGTTTGGGGCCCTGGCAAGGCCCAAAGCCTTGATCTGGCTCCTTATTAGTTGTGTTCCCAGCCACCAGAATTTGTCTGTCAACACATCTGGCCAATGGATCAAGATCTTACAAGATACTAACATTAGTTAGCTGATATGGTTTGGCTGTGTCCCCACCCAAATTTAATCTTGTAGTTCCCATAATTCTCATGTGTCATAAGAGGGATCCAGTGGGAGGTAATTGAATCATGGGGGCAGTTACTGCCATGCTGTTCTCATGATAGTGAGTTCTCATGAGATCTGATGGTTTTATAAGGGGCTTTCCGCCCCCCTTCTCTCTTCTTCCCCTTGCTGCTGCCTTGTGAAGAAGGATGTGCTTGTGTCCCCTTCTGCCATGATTATAAGTTTCCCGAGGCCTCTCTAGCCCTGCAGAACTGTGAGTCAATTAAACCTCTTTCCTTTATAAATTATCCAGTCTTGGGTATTTCTTCATTTCTTCATAGCAGCATGAGAATGGACTAATACATTAGCCTTCAACATTTTTTTTTTCTTAACTCGTGTTCTGTCACCCAGGCTAGAATGCAGTGGTGTGATCATGGCTTACTACAGCCTTGACTTCCTGGGCTCAAGCAAACCCCCTACCTCAGCCTTTTGAGTAGCTGGGACTACAGACATGCACGGCCATGCCTGGCCAATTTTTTGCGCGCGCGCGCGTGTGTGTGTGTGGAGATGGGGTGTACATTATGTTGTCTAGGCTGGTCTGGACTTCCTGAGCTCAAGTGATCCTGACACCTTAGTCTCCCCAAGTGCTGGGATTACAGTACAGGCATGAGCAATGGGCCTAGCACCTTCAACTTTTCTATCTAGTCCCAAATTAGGAAATCAACCAAGGAATAACACAGAAGTCAGACGGAGTTAAATACCCTAACTTCATTTCTGGCAACTAGATTGGAGAACGCAGTTGACACATGTGGTCATAATAAGCCTCTTGAGATGTCACATGCTATAGATACCTGCCATCCAGTCACTGACCCTGCAGGACATCAAAGTCTTCTTTACAGAACCAGCTGGGCCCTGTTAGTGCCCCACAAAAGGAAGTAGAAGACAACACACATCCTGTGGGTTGGGGGAACCCAGAAAAGAATGATCACCCTGGTGATCAGCCACACAGGCTCAGCTCATTACCCTAACAGGACGGGACCCCTTTACTACTCCTCTGAGCCAAAGCAAAGTTCACAAGGAAGAGAGCTGGAAGTACTCTTCATATACTTCTGGATAGTGGAACAGAGAGTCCCTTCTCCATGTAAAAATGTGAGGAATGCAGGTAAGAGTAACAGGACATCTCCCTTATGGGAAATAAAACCTAAAAGGGGAACTGGCAGTGACATGTTAGGACCACTCTTTTCAGTTACTAGGTGTACACAAAAAAAAGTGTTAGGTGCTCCTGTGCACCAGCACTCTCATAGGTGTCTGATAGGTGTTACATGAACATTATATGATTTTCTCCTTTCAATAGCACTTAAGGAAAATAATCTCCCCAGGATCACCCAGCTAGTGAATGTTAAACTTCTTGAGTCCTGGTTTCTCTACCTATAAAAAAGACAAACAGATTCAACCATTTCCAAACTCACTGCTTTTTCATATAAACCAAGCTAGCCAGGTGCAGTGGCTCACACTTGTAATTGCAGCTGCTCATGAGGTTGAGATGAAAGAATCACTTGAGCCTAGGAGTTTGAGACCAGCCTGGGCAATATAACAAGACCCCATATTTAAAAGATAGAATAACAACCAAGCCACTTTCGGAAGTCTGACTCACGAAACAAACTAAGCCAACTAGCCTTTTCTCCTTGCCATCTAGTTCCGACTCCGTAATTCCCAGACTTTGTAACTACCTAAGCACCATGTGTTGACCATCTATTCCCACAGGATTGGGGTGGGGGTGAAAAGCAGAAAGGATGGTAAAAACTGAGTATTTAACATTTCCCTAGACCCTTTTTTTTTTTTAACAGAAAGCTATAAATCTTCAGCTGGGCCCAGCTAATGTGTTGTAATAAAAGGAGATGTTGATTCGATTTTTACAATCCATCATTCCAAGGCCAGAGAAAAACAGGAAAAGAGCTGCTTTTCTTGGAAGAAAGAGAACGTTCGTCAAATTGTTTCTACTTATTTGTACTCACACATCCTGTCTCTCCTAATATCTCACCTGTCAGAGACTAACAGGATAAAAGCAGACAGGTAGAATGGCTTTAAATTATGTGTATTGAGAAAAATAATGAAAAACAGCATGCAAAAGAATCCAAGGAAATTAACATGGTTGCTGCTTAGTTCCCTCCTGCTCCCCACTGGAGGCTGAGGAGGAAGGTAACATTTCTATTCAATTCAATCCAAAAATTGTTAGGAAATGGAGATGCAAAGATGATGACATGGCCATCAGTGAACTCAGAATAGATGAGAAGGTAAGTCTGATACATGTGCTAAGAGCAATGAGGGTGATGAGCCTAGGGTAACGGATGCAGACTCCCCCACCCGAGGATGCCTTTGGAAGAGATGATATCTGAGCCAAGTCAGAGGTTGTGCAGCAGTGAGCCAGCAAAATGAATAGTGGGACAAAGTCAGCAATAAGAGCATTCTAGGCAAAGGAAATACAAACAACAAAAAAATGCCCAACATGTACCAGGCCTTGCTGCCTTCTGATACTGTCTTAAGTGCTTTTCATGCAATCTTAACTCTGATGATACTGTGTTCAATGAAACCGCTACTATCAGCATCCCTATTTTTCAAATCTAACAATAAGGCTGTAAAAGTTAAGTAGCTTGCCCAAGCAGTGGGTGGTACACATCAGAATGAGGATTTGAACTCAGGTCAGTATGATTCTAAAGCCTCATTTTTTAATAGCAACAAGCTACACTGCTCTCCCAAAGTGATGAGCAAAGGTACCAAATGTGGGTGACAGCATATCACCAGTGGGTAATGACTACAAACAGTGCTGTTTCCAGATGGTTATGTGGGAAGCAGAGAGCAGCTAAAGATTACATGAAACTTTTTTTTTTTTGAGATGGAGTTTCGCTCTTGTTGCCCAGGCTGGAGTGCAATGGCACAATCTCAGCTCACTGCAACCTCTGCCTTCCGGGTTCAAGTGATTCTCCTGTCTCAGCCTCCCAACTAGCTGGGATTACAGGCGCCCACCACCACACCCAGCTAATTTTTATATTTTTAGTAGAGACGGGGTTTCACCATGTTGGCCAGGCTGGTCTCAAACTCCTGACCTCAGGTGATCCACCCACCTCGGCCTCCCAAAATACTGGGATTACAGGCATAAGCCACCATGCCAGGCCACATGAAACATTTTATGTACCATGTGAAGAGATTGAATGTTATCCTGGGGTAACAGGATCTCGGAAGACGTTTAAACAGATAAATGCCATGGCCAGATGTGTTTTATATAAATTCATTCTCTTTGGTCTCACACCACAGTAACATGAGAGGATCAGAGACAAAAAGACTAGTAAGATCTAATGGTAACCCAGGAAGGAGAGTGTATGAATTAGGATGGTGGGAGCTCAGATGGAGAAGAGTGAGACAATTTGAGAAATACGAAAGAACAGTAGGACTGGTGGGTATAATGGGTGTAGGCATGATGGAAGAGGAGGAGGAGGAAGAGTTAAGGATGACTCCAGGTTTTCTGTTGGAATGACTAAGTGAACATTAGTACCTCCACCTGGAACAAGAGCACAAGGAGAACTGTTTAGCTTGAGTTCAGATAATGCAACAGATTCTTAATTACATAAACTAATTTCTGTAAGTTTGTTATGTAAATTATGTAAGCTTGTTTGACTTGGTTTTGAAATGGCTCATGGTTATACCTGTTACAGCTGGATTCCAGGACTCAACTATAATCAGAATTTTTCTTTCATTCTCTCAGCTTGAATTTCCTTTTGTAGCACCCTTGGGCTCACTCTTTATGGTGGTGATAACAATTGACACGCTTTATTTTCCGATCAACAAGCTTCCGATCTGACAAGCTGAAGAGGCTTGGCTTTTAGCAACCACATCAA
Source organism: Nomascus leucogenys (assembly GCF_006542625.1). NCBI lineage: Eukaryota > Metazoa > Chordata > Mammalia > Primates > Hylobatidae > Nomascus > Nomascus leucogenys. The sequence continues at coordinate 74,634,628 of NC_044400.1, forward strand.
CTCTTGGGAAGGAACTTGAACAGCCCCCACTGGGCTCATATATCTGCCCCCTGGAAAATCACTGAGTGGATGGGAAGAGATAATCTGAACAGTGATTCTGGATTATATGTCCTTCCTGCTGGTGGGAGGAAGTACGGTCAGGGAAACCTCTGAAAGGAAGAGCACTTCCATTACCAAAATAGATTTGCCTAGCGAATAGGCCAAAGCACAGAAACCCACTCCATGGGAAAACATCCCATCTGATTATATGACTGCAGAACATGGAGGGACAGGACGAGGTTGAAGGTCAACACTTGAAGTCATCAGCCACCCTTGAAGTTAAAACTGAAGGACAGTATAGATAAGATTGAGTCAAGGATGAAAGAATTCAGAGAATACCACCCTTTAAGACAGGAAGAGGAACAGAAACTAGAGCGAAACAGAGGAGAATAACGTGCCAAAGAATGTATGAGCATTGTCTCATTTAACTTCGTCACCAATACAGCCCTATAAGGAGGGCATAAGGGTTTTTTTTTTTCCATTTTAACAGTAAAATTACTTTGAGTTATTATTCTTGCTCATCATCAAATCTGCTAAGTGACAGAGCTGGGACTGGAATCTTTTCTTGTGAGACTCCAACTCCATTCTACTAGAAAGATAACATATTCCCCACCAAGGACATAAGATATATGCTGTTCCCAGATGTTTTCTCCTAGCACATGGGAGAATTTATTTTTAAAACACATATTTTCTTCTTGGCAGTAAATAGCATCTTTGCTCCACAAAGAAACCAAATTAAAAACAGTTCTGATCCTCATGCTTCAGAAGAATTTATACTTACTCAAGCATTCTCAGTCTGTCCTTGATTACATGGGTCTCAGTTATAGACTTGAGAAAACAGAAATATAGAATGCGAGCACTATTAAGATAATTAGAAATAATCTAGTAAAGAATCCAGTGATGGACTTCAGTGGGATCTATTTAGAAACCCTTGAAATTGAACACAAAATATTTGTGCACAGTGGATTTTTTTTCTGGGAAAAGTCTCTGTTATTTGAATTCTCGAAAGTGTATGAGTCCAAGTACCCTCACTTTGCAGATATGGAGATTAGTCATTTATATTCCATGGGCCTCCAACTCATACCATGAGGCCTTGATAGAATCAGGTCTGGACCTTAGGTCTCTTGGTTCCCAGAGCATGACAGTCTCAGGAAGCCTCTGCCTGTAAGTATCCTATTAAGTGCCTGAAAGAAAGGTTTCTTGCCCTAAGATCACCTATACATTTTTTGACCAGCAAGGGTTCCGCCTCTGGTGAACAGTTATTCCTTGAAAAATAAAATTGATATTAAGCTGTCACTTACAAGCACAGGGAAGATGTGGACTTGACAATGTTGGCAGTTGGGAACTGCACAGAAATCCAGGGCTCTGTTGCCTTCCTAACCTCTACTCCTCACCACGTCCAGGAGGAGGAGGAGAGAGGGCCTTAGGTATGAGAATCCACATCTGCTGAGCACCCAGGGGAGAATAAGCTTAGGAAGATCTTGGTTTTGGTTTCCAGAATGAGAGCCTGTGATGAGGATGTGTAAGTTGTTTATTAAAGATGTGCTCCCAAACAAAACTGAGAAAGAGAACAAGGCAGGGGCAGAAGTCAGGGAAGGATGTGATATCAGAGTCCTCTGGAGTGTGGCAACAGCCCGATCCCTCAGGGGTGAGAATTTCCATAGAGCGTTTTAGAGCTCATCCAAATTTGAAGCCTGGAATCTGAAGTGTCTTAGTCCTGCTGCAAGGGGCTTAAACTAAAACACGTGTAGCTCTTTGTGTGCTTTGTGGTATGGACAACAAAGGCAGATCCGGTAGCCCAAGGACAATCGTGGGAAGAAAAGAGGTAAATGTGAGCCATGGGAAGAAAATGCATGCATGTTGGGAGGATGTACAGAGAATAGTAAAAGGGATCCAAGGGGACCTGGGCAGAATATTAACAACGTCTACCGAAGGAAGGACAATTAAAGTTTATTGAAAATTTTTGTTACTCTCCTTTTTCCCTCTCAATACAAAGTTCGGAAGGAAGCTTGCTATGGATTTCTCTCAATTATTTAATATAGGACAAATAATTTACTATAGCAGCAGATATTATGGGACTTCCTTGAAGCTCAGTTAAACCTGAGCTTCTGAGCGAAAGTTGACTAACACACGTGCTGATAATCATTTTCAAAGAATGACATCAGGACCCAGTGTCATAAAATACATTACTAATAATTCTACTTCTGCTAATAGCAAACATACATTTTACACACACTATGGTCTAGGAACAGTTCTAACGTAAATTTACTTACTCTTCCCATCAAATCACTGAAGTAGATACTCATACCTACTTGACACAAGGAGACTGAAGCAGAGAGGGGATGAATGTTTTGCATACGAGCACATACCTGGTTAAGAGATGGTGCAGATCTTCACATTCAGGCAGCCTATTTCTGGAGCCCACATGTGCTCTTAACACCTCTACATTGGTTACTTTAGTATTAAAAACTGGGAGTTGGAGACCTTAGTTCATGCTATGAAACCAGCTATCCATTCACTGTATAACCGAGTATTTTTTATTATTGAACAAACCAAGAACACATGTAATCCCGACTCTTAAGAACGAGTGTTCATATCACAGAGGTATAATCTGTCTTTCTTGTATGATGATGAGGCTACTGGAAAACCATCAGAATATGTCGTGAGTGGTTCTCTTCATATTCACCACCCTTTTCTAAACAGAGCACACATAATGCATGTATTTGAATAACCAGTATCATGTTTTGAGGACAATGACATGCAAACCATCTTATGTCATCTCTTGGGGAAAATGGTCTCCTCTTTCATGGTTAACATATGTGGTTTCAGATTCTTTGAAGAGCAAAGGAAGGCACCTTTGGAAATGGAGTGCTCATATCTTTCAGCAAAACTTACCAGGTTGTAAAACATATCTTTCCTAGCCTAGCGAAGTTAATGTCATTTCCTCACAGACCTCCATGACATTAAATCTAGCTTAGGTACTGGAAAGCTCTGGACAAGTGTTTAACAGTTTTTGAAAACAGCTTTTGTTGAAAGAACCTAAAAGTAATCAACTCATTTTTTAAAGATTTGAATAATTTATTCTAACAAAAGTATAAAGTATGGAAAATTAGTGTATTTGAATCACTTCAGAGAGTAGAGCAAGTTTCACACTAGCAGATTTCAGATTTTAGCACCTTTGAAAAGAAATACTGAGAGTTAAGACAAGTGGCAATGCAGGCTGCAGGTGACCTACAGAGATACACATCTGACTTCAGGGCAGTTCACATCACAGTGCAGTCATCTGGTTTTTCAGAGTGCCACAGAACACACTTAAAGAGAACGAGAAAGGAGTTCATTGAATTCATGGCTGGTGGTTAGAAGGTGAACTAGAGACAAAAGCAGAAAGGTTATAGGATGGACTGCGAGGTCAAATAGACAGTCCGAAGGCGCCGACAATGCAGTACATGGTCTTATTTTCCCATCGCACAGTGTAGCTCCCGTCAGTAGAGCTGTCCCAGAAGCAGGAACTTGCCGTGTGTGATCCAGCTCCATTCTTTTGAATAATTACACAGGTCACAATATATTTAAATGGTTTTCCCAGCTTGGGGAGTTGGCTTAAAGTTTGTTCTACATTTGTGGTCCACTGGTTCACTTTGCTGTGTTGATAAGCATTACCACCAATTGCGATTTTTTTTTTTTGAGACAGAGTCTTGCTGTGTCTCCCAGGCTGGAGTGCAATGGCTCAATCTCGGCTCACTGCAACCTCCGCCTCCCAGGTTCAAGCGATTCTCCTGCCTCAGCCTCCCTATGAGTAGCTGGGACTACAAGCGCCCACCACTACGCCTGGCTAATTTTCGTATTTTTAGTAGAGATGGGGTTTCACCATGTTGGCCAGGCTGGTCTCGAACTCCTGACCTTGTGATCTGCCTGCCTTGGCCTCCCAAAGTGCTGGGATTACAGGCATGAGCCACCGCCCCCAGCCCCAATTACACTTTCTATAGCCTCTTTTACAGTGTTGCTCACTTCAACAATAAAGGCAGTCTCCTCCACAGCTGATAGTCTCCCATCTTTCCTCCAGGGAATAGCCTCCGCTTCCCGAGTGGTGCCAAACAGGCACACTCAGGCTCCGCCCCACATGTGCCACGCCTCCCTCCGTAGCCGGGCACGCACAGCAGGGCAAGGCACGCACGCCCGCCCCACCCACACCCAACTCCCGGGCCCTGCGGCCCCGCCCATGCCTAGCTCCTTTTTTTTTTTCACTTGCGTTACATTTATTCATCTCATTTCATCCTTAGAGCAAAACTCTGTAGTGGGTGCTGTTTTTTGGTGTTTTTGTTTTTTTTTGTTTTTTGTTTTCCACGAAGTCTCTCTTGTCCTCCAGGCTGGAGTACAACGGCGCGATCTCCGCTCGCTGCAACCTCCGCCTCCAGGGTTCAAGCGATTCTCCTGCCTCAGGCTCCAGAGTAGCTGGGATTACAGGTGCCTGCCACCACGCCCGGCTAATTTTTGTATTTTTAGTAGAGATGGTGTTTCACCATGTTGGCCAGGCTGGTCTCCAACTCTTGACCTCAGGTGATCCTTCCACCTCGGCCTCCCAAAATGCTGGGATTACAGACGTGAGCCACCACGCCCGATCGGTGGGTGCTATTATCTCCACTTTGGAAATGAGAGTAGTAGAGAAAGATGACTGAGATTTACAAAGAGTTGAGAATCCAGCCTGGCTACAGGATGCTAAGCAGAGCAGGGCGTTATGGCCCCAGGAGACCTGGCTCCAGTTGGGTTCTTTCCTAAGCCACAAACCCACAAAAAGCAGCATATCCTCTAGGATAAACACCCACAGATGCCCAGGGAAAATGTTCCAGGTGGTCGAGAACTCAATTCCTAATGAAAGCTTGGAAAATGAACTATGCGTCTGTCTGGTCATCCAGAAATAGGGTTAATATTTTACTACTGGCAGGGTGCAGTGGCTCACGCCTGTAATCCCAACACTTTAGAAGGACAAGACAGGAGGATGGCTTAAACCCAGGAGTTAGAGACCAGCCTGAGCAACATAGTAAGACTCCATCTCTAACAATCAATCAATAGCCGGGCATGGTGGTGCATGCCCTGTAGTCCCAGCTACTGGGGAGGCTCAGGTGGGAGGACCCCTTGAGCCTGGGGGGATGAGACTGCAATGAGCCATGACTGTGCCACTATGCTCCAGCCTGGGCAACAGAGCGAGAGCCTGTTGTCCCTTAGAAGTTTGTTTACTACGTAGCACTGAGCAAGCCACATCAGTTTTCTCTTGATGTCCATAAACAGATGGATATGGATTAGTCAAGGTTTGCTGAGTACATTTACTTACTTCAGCTTTTCAGGAATAAAGGGACACGATCAGGATTCACAGTAGGAAGTGCTGATGCTTATGTGGGTTAAATTCCATCATTCAGTCCCCAGGCTTTTTCATAAGTTTGTTGTTAGTGCTGCTGCTGTTTTAAACTGTTTCTCAGGTCTCCTATCTTCCTCCTCCTGTATACCATGGCTAAAGTCATCTCTCCAAAATACACCCAACCTACAACCCATTACTGTCTCCACTGGGTAAAGTCTTGGCTCTTTACTGTGACCCACCAGACCACTGCATTGTAATCTTTCTCCTTACTTTTGTAGTCTTTTCCAAGCTTTTAATTTTGATATGGTATTAGAACTACAGAAACATTACATCGATAGTATAATAAATGCTATATAGCTTTTGCCCAGATTCACCAATTGTTTACCCTTCCCCTTTTGTTTCTGTGTAAATGTATGTATATTCATATTCACATATAAACAAAAATAGGGACACACATACACATTTTTTCTAAACCACTGGAGATTAAGCTTAAAACATCAAAACCTTTTACCGAATAATAGGAATGTTCTTATATAACCACAGTACAATTAGGAAACCCAGGGAAGTTAATACTGATATTATCTAATTCATAGCTTTTAATCAAATGTCCATCAGTTGTCTCAATGTCTGCTCTAGCTCCCCTTACCCCCAGCTCAGTGAAGGATCCAGTACAGAATCATGTTGCGTGGTTGTCATGTCTTTAATCTGGAACAGTTCCTCATTCTTCTTTTGATAATTTTGAAGAGTAAAGGTCACCTTTTTTTATTTGGTAGAAAATCTGTCAAAGTAAAAAAAAAAAAAAACACTTGGGTTTAAGTTTTCTTCATGATTTGATTCAGGTTATGTATGGCAGGATTCCACCAGAGGTGATGGTGTGTCTTTCTTGGTGCCTCTGATCAGAAGGCTCATGACATTCATTTGTTTCAAAATTGCTAGTGTTAACTTTGATCGTTCGTTTAGGTGGTGTGTTAGGTTTCTTTATTTTAAAGTTACTATTTTCCTGTTTGTAATCAACAGGCAATTTGTAAGGGGCACTTTGAGACTGTGTAATTATCTCAAACTTCTGTCCACAGCATCCAATGCTCATTTTTGAACTCCATCCTTTCTTCTGTATTTAGGTGTTATTCTATTGTTTAAAAAAAAAAAAAAGCTTTCACTTCTCCCCATTTATGTATTTACTCAATTATTTATATAGAGAGAAATGCATGGATTCGTGTTTTTTTTTTTAAACATGTACCCAGTATGCCCTCTATATCCATGGGAACTTGATCTGTGGTTGGCTGAGTCCACAGATGTGGAACCCAAGTATACAGAGGGCCTACTGGGGGACTTAGGCATCTGGGGGATTTTGGCATCCATGGGGAGTCATAGAACCAATACCCTGCAGAAACCAAGAGATGACTGTTATTCATTACTGCCATCATTTATTCTGCCATTAAAATGTTCAGAGATTTGTCCAATGGGACCTTCCTCAAGATGGCCTGCATGTGCTTTTGATATATCCCTGTCATTCTTTGAGCACTTCATTACTTTCTGGACAAGTGTCCCCAGGCTCATCTTGTCCCTGTCTTCATCCTGAAATTGGCCTCTTCTCCAAGATTACAGGCTTTCTTTCAGTTGGGAATGACATTTAGAAACCAAGATAAGGGCACCAGGTGGGCTGATCATTTGTTTAGGTGGTGTCTGTTAGGTTGCTCCACTTTAAAGCTACTATTTTTCCCTTTATAATCAATAGGAACTTATAGGGGACACTTTGAGACTGTGTAACTATCTCAAACTTTAATTCCCAGCAACCACTGCTGATTTTGAACTCTATTCCTTCTATATTAGGTGTTACTCTATTGTTAAAAAAAAAGGGCTTTCATTTCTCCCCATTCATGCATTTGTAGGCCCTCTGAGTAGGAGGAATACACACACACATACTTATGCATACACACACTGAAATTTGAGACCCATTGCCCTAGAATAAAGATAGGAAAACTTAGAGAACCAAATAGTTCTTCATTTACAAAAGTGGGCAGCTAACCCACAGGTCATGCATGTTGATCCTGCTCTAGCACCATGAGATTTTCCAGTTGTGTGGCAGAGCCACTTGGAGCTGTAGCTTAATCTGCTGCAGATTGCTTTCTTGTTCTTGGCCCCGCAAAACTGGCAGCCTTCAGAGTAACTCAGTTAGTGGATGACAGCAATATTCCCAAGCATGATATATGATCTTTCCGAATCAGAAGAGCTTCCTAGTTCCTTTGATTTACAATAGGAAGTACATGTAAGATGCAATAACCACTGTTCCCCTAAAAACTCACCAATTTGGCCGGCTGCTGAAATTCTGTAGGGATTTCTTCTACCCACTGGTGCACATATACCTTATTAAGGCTTCCACCATTCTCGCTGTTTTCTCCTTTTTACATCAGATTTTCATGATATCATCAATATAATGGATCAGCATAATAGTCTGTGTCATATCCAGATAATAGAACAGCCATTAAACTATATTGCTGGAGAAAGCATTAGAGAGAGTACAATTTCCTGGGACAAGACCCTGATTGTGTACCACTGTCTATCCCAGGCAGATGCAAAAGCTTTTGATCTTCCCTTCTGATGGGACTGAAAAGAATGCATTCACCAAATCAATGACCACATACTAAGTAGCAGAAGCTATGTCATAATTATCTGTGATAATTATGAAACCACAATAGTTATAATTAGGCTGCCATGTGATGGAGTTGACAGTAGTTATATCAATCGTGAGCCATGTGGTTTTTTTCAGGAGCCAGACTGGCAAATGAGATGGAGATGTAATGGGGAGCAGCAACCCTTCTATCTCCTTAAAACCTTTGAGCTCAGCACTCCAATGACATTCCTTGCCATTCCACCCTACATAATATATTGCTGTATATTTACTGTCTTGGCCTGGAGGTTGGGTAACTTCAGAGGGTTCCACTTAGCTCTTCCAATTACATAGGTGTACTCCACAGTTCAAGGACTTAGTGTGAGTGTTCTGCCAGTTACTAGGTATATCTATCCTGATCAATGCACTCAGGGATCAGGAAAATCCACAAAGGTGAGTCCATGAACACACTGATGCCCTGTGAAATGGATTTAGGCCAGGACTCTGTTTGCCACCTGGCCTCTATCTACCTCTTCCAATCTAAGAAGGAAGCATGAAGGCATGTTAGCCCTCATGGTTTTAGCATCCTCTTAGTCCCTATATCCAAATGCCCTTGAAAGATATGGGTATTTCCCTTCTCCCATTGTACAGATATGTTGATAAAAGGCTGTAAGTTCCTATGAGGAAGGACTGGGAAATTAACTAGTGAATATACTTGATGTCCTATTGCAGGGTCTTTCCTCAAGGAGATTCAGGCTTCTGTTGAATCAATGGCTCTGTTCTGGAAATTAAGAATCATGGTTTTTCACTGGGAAGGCTGATGTCAGTCTGAGTATTAATGAATCTATTAGTACTTTTTGTTGGCTGTCCAGTGACCTTGCCCCTAGCAACTTGGTGGTGTATTAACTATCACTATAGATTCCTACAGGTGAGGCCTCCTGGTTGTGATTCTGTCCTTGTTGCCTATTTCTACATGTGTCCACCTTGCCTCTGACAGTTTATGCTGCCACCAGGCCCTCCTACTCCTAAAACCTATCCTTCTTCTTAACGCTAAGCTGCCTAGTGCTAGAACAGCCTCCTGGACTGTCTGTCAATCTTGACCACAGGGCATATCTGAGTTCCCTAGAAAATTACTTAACTATGTGCTTCTCAAAGTGAGACTAAATCAAGTAAGAATAGAACAAAGGCAGGATGAGGGAAATCCCTAGGTATGGTGAAGGGTCGAAGCCCTGGGGAAGATATCTGTAATGCGCTCATCCCCATGCTTGCATCAGGGAGGGCAAGCCACTTTTCCCAAGCCTTAGCATATCTTGAACTAAACTCACTTAAGTCCTATTTTCTACCACCACATTGGACTGACACTCTGAAAAGCTTGGAATTTTCCCCACAACTGACTTTAATTCTGAACTCTCTCAAGCAACTTAGACATTCTGGCCTGAACTGTCAGCTGTCACCTCTTGCGCCTCATTGTCTGCTTGAGAAGCAAGGCACATGGCTGTGCTCAGTAAGAAATGCATGTGGCAATTTTAGCAACATACCGCACCTACTGGATGTAGTCAAGGTAGGGCTGCAAGATAAACACAGGATGTTCAGTTAAATCTGAATTTCAGTTCAACTACTTTTTCTAATATGTTCTAAATAAGTACATTCTAAATATTGCATGGGACATGGTCTATCAAAGAAAAACTTCATTCTTTATCTGAAGTTCAGACTTATCTGAACATCTGTATTTTTTTTTTCCATGGGACACGGTCTATCAAAGAAAAACTTCATTCTTTATCTGAAGTTCAGACTTACCTGAGCATCTATTTTTTTTTTTTTTTTTTGAGATGGAGTCTCACTCTGTTGCCCAGGCTGGAGTGCAGTGGCGCGATCTCTGCTCACTGCAACCTCTGCCTCCTGGGTTCAAGCGATTCTCCTGCCTCAGCCTACTGAGTAGCTGGGATTACAGGCATACACCACCACGCCTGGCTAATTTTTGTATTTTTAGTAGAGACGGAGTTTCACCATGTTGATCAGGTTGCTTTCGAACTCCTGACGTCGTGATCCACCCACCTTGTCCTCCCAAAGTGCTGGGATTATAGGCATGAGCCACTGCGCCCAGCCAAGCATCTGTATTTTTATTTGCTAACTCTAGAAACCCAAATTGGGAGTGGCTTCAGTACACACAGTTTTGAGGCAAACAAGCAACATTGAAGCAAACAGTTTTGTCAGAGGCATTTAAACCAGAGCAACTCCATCTTAAATAGGAGCTGGGTAAAATAAGGCTGAGACCTACTGGCTGCATTCCCAGATGGATAAGGTTAAGGCATTCTAAGTCATAGGATAAGATAGGAGGTAGGCACAAAATACAGGTCATAAAGACCTCGCTGATAGAACAGCTTGCAGTAAAGAAGCCGGCCAAAACCCACCAAAACCAAGATGGTGACAAGAGTGACCTCTGGTTGTCCTCACTGCTACACTGTGTGTTGCCAGATTCCGTACAAATTTGGTATACAGCTTAACATGCAAAGAACTGTAATAATACAGTTATAGCTCCTCACCCCCACCATCCCCAAAAGAAGATAGGTTTGGTGTTCTATGGTTCATATAGCCCCTAAGCAGTGCAAATGTGGGACAAGATCCCGTGCATTTACATTCCAGTCATGTTAGGGTTCCTGAGAGAAACAGAACCAATAGATTATAGATAGATAGATGCTAGACATATGAATACATATACAGAAAGATGAGAGATTGACTCACAATTGTAGAGACCAAGAAGTCCCATGATCTGCCATCTGCAGCCTGGAGCCCTAGGAAAGCCAGTGGTGATTCAGCCTGGGTTCAAAAGCCTAAGAACCAAAGGGGCCACTGACTGAGCAAAGAAGGTGGATATCCCAGTACAAGAAGAGAACAAATTTGCTTTTCCTCTCTTTGTTCTATTCAAGCTCTCACGAAATTAGGTAATGCCAACCCACATTGGTGAGGATGATCTTTATTCAGTCTACTGATTCAAATGCTGATATCTTCCAGAAGGATCTTACAAGTAACATCCAACTGGCCACCTGGGCATCTCTTAACCTTAGCAATTAATCATCACACTAGTTCTGTCATTCATTGGCCACATGACCTTGAATACACTTAGCCCCTCTCTGTGCCTGTTTCCTCATCTATAAAATAGGAATATTAAAAGTTCCCACCTCATGGAGTTGATATAAAAATAGTTAATACATGTAACACACAGAGCTATATCTGGTGCATAAAGTCTCATTGAAAGGTAGCTGTTACTGTTGTTCTTATGTGTTTACACTCTGCTGAAGTTGAAAAATCTCATCACCTGACTCCTTTCACTTCCTTGCTTCAAATCTATTTGGGAGAATGGGGTTAATATGGAGTTTATTCCAAAGGTGCTAGTGAATTTTTAATCAACTTCCTTTATTTCTTCCCAGTCTGAGTTTCAACAGCAGCAGCTAATATTTGTTATGTACTAACAGGTACTATCCTAAAAAGAAGACATAGCTCATTTCGCTAAATCTCTCAACAATCTAAGAGGTTTCCACCATTATTATCGCAATGTTATAAATGCCGGGACTTCGCCTCAGCACCCAGCTGGGAAGTGGGCATGCTCAGGGTTGCCTCCAGGCCAGTGTTTCCCCCAGGGCTGCTAACTATGATCCTACTATTAGTTCTCTTCATACCATCCCTTCCTTTCACCATGAGGCTTATTCAAATCCCACCTGACCTGTAAAGTTGAGCTCTACCCTTTCATATAAGTCAGAGTGGCCTCTGCAAGGCTGTTTTGACCTTTTTGTTTTTATATTCTTCGTCTTTCACTTGGAAAGTGAGGTCAAAGGGACAAGAAATAAAGCAAGCAAACTTTTGGTATTTTGAAGGAAACGCCTTCCTCCTGGAAATCTAATACCTCCTATTTCCCAGATCTGTGCAGCAGATGGCAGTGTTCAATTAGTCAAAATAAAGTTCTAGCCTATGGACTTGCTGTTTAGTTCTAAATTGCTCTTCAAGACCCCTCAGTGCTTCCTGGTGGTACTTTATAAACTGTCAGCTATTTTAAATAGTATCACTGTATTATGAAAGTCACCCGGAGTGCCAGGGGAGACATGAATTAACTTCACAGTAGTGACAGGAAACTCAAAGTCGAGTGCAGTATGAAAGTCGCAGAGGCAGTAAGTGGCTGACCCAGAACCCAGGTCTTCTGGGTTCAGTGTTAGCACATCACACCTCTGTGAATTAAAGGAGTTTTAAAGATGATGGGGATGTTTATTTAGAATAAATAGAATAAAGTCAATAGGTTCTGGTATCCATGGCTGAGAGACCTGAAGACAGATCACATCACAGGGCTCTTTGCAGACACTCTTCAGTACCAGCCCAGAGCCTGGTAGCTCCACTGAGTGGCTAGACCCAGAAGAGCAATAACAATCACTGCAGTTCGGCTCTCAGGAAGCCCCACCCCTAGGGGAAAGGGAAGAGCATCACATCAAGGGAGCACCCCATGCGACAAAATAATCCAAACAGCAGCCTTGAGCCCCAGGATCTTCCCTGGAGAAGTCTACCCAAATGAGAAGGAACCAGAAAAGCAATTCTGGTAATATGACAAAGCAAGTTTCTTTAACACCCCCAAAAGATCATCTAGCTCATCAGCAATGGATCTGAACAAAGAAAAAATCTGATTTGTCAGAAAAAATTCAGAAACTTGATTAAGCTACTCAGGGAGGTACCAGAGAAAGGTGAAAACTTAAAAATGTTAAAAATACAGGATATGGACAAAAAAATCTCTGGAGAAAGATAGCATAAATAACCAAAACTTCTGGAAATGAAAGACACTCTTAAATGCAAATTATGCTGGGAAATTCCAACAACAGAATTGAACAAGTAGAAGAAAGTATTTCAGAGCTTGAAGACAAGGCTTTCAAACTAACACAATCTGACAAAAGCAAAAAAGAAAGCCTCAAAGAAGCTTGGGATTATGTTAAACAACCAACCTAAGAATAATTGGTGTTCCTGAGGAAGAAGAGAAATCTAAGTTTGGAAAACTTATGAGGAAACAATCAAGGGAAAGTTCACTGACCTTGCTAGAGATCTAGATGTCCAAACACAAGCAGCTCAAAGAATGCTCAGGAAATTCATCACAAAAACATTACTTAGGCACATAGTCATCAGGCTATCTGAAGTCAAGACAAAAGAATCTTAAGAGCTGTGAGGCAAAAGCATCAGGTAACCTATAAAAGAAAACCTATCAGATTAACAGATTTCTCAGCAGAAACCCTACAAGCTAAGAGAGACTGGGGTCTTATCTTTAGCATCCTTAAAACAATTATTAGCAAATAATTTTGTATCCAGCAAAACTAAGCTTCATAAATGAAAGGTAAAGTCTTTTTCAGACAAACAAATGCTGAGAGAATTCACCAACACCAAGCCAGCTAAATTGAACTGCTATAGGAGGTCTAAATCTTGAAACAAAACCTTGAAATACACTGGAACAGAACCTTTTTAAAGCACACATCTCAGAGCCTATAAAACAGTAACAAAATGAAAAAACAAAGTATTCAGGCAACAACTAGCATGATGAATAGAATAGTACCTCACATCTCAAAACACTGAATGTAAATGATCTAAATGATTCACTTAAGAGATACAGAATGACAATAGATAGGTGAGTCTCTTGAAGGCAAGATACTTGGTGAACTAACACATAAGGACTCACATAAACTTAAAGGGATGGAAAAAGATATTCCATGCAAATGGACAGTACTATCAAGCCTCATATAAACCATCAGCATCTGCAATTAGAACCTGTTTCTTCAGATATAGATGGTCCCTGTCATGTTAGAGTTCCAGTTAAACTACTGTCTTATGGCTTACTACAGTGCCATACATCACTTCACCACAACACATGGCGACTGTAGACATCATACAATATTCATCATCATCATGATGCAACAGAAGTTTTGGTGAGTTTTAACACACACATCCAGGTCACTAAATAAAAGCAGTCTAAGTGTTAAAGAAAATGCTATGTTGGTGCTGATACGTACTATGGAGTCAGACCTTGGATAGTTACATCTGTACTGACCACATGCAAACGTTTTTCCTTGTCATTTCCTAAATACTACAGTATAACAACTACATACATAGCATTTACATTTAGTAGGTATTATAATATCGAGATGAGTTTAAGTATACAACAGGATATGCATAGATTATACACAAATACTATGACACTTTACGTAAGGGACTAGAGCATACACTGATTTGATATCAGCCTGTAATCCTGGAACCAGTCCCCCATGGAAACCAAAGGTTGACTCTACTGTTGTTTTCCACCAGTAACATCAAGGCTCCAAGACCTCAGAAACAATCTCCCAGGAGAATTATCACTGGAATGCTGGCTTATAATTATGGCTTATCTCTACAGCATGCTTCCTAGATCAGCTACCACTGTAGACTCTCCTGGATCAGGCAGCACAGGGAAGATCAGCAGCAAAGCAGCTGAAGGAGAAATCCACTGCAGAACACACGACATTCCTGTGCATCCCTTCATTAGACATGTCAGTATTAAGGTCTACCAGTGTCTAATATGAGTATTACTAACTTTTAGTAGGGATGAGAGATATAACCCTCATTTCTTCAGGGCAGGATTGTTGGCTTATATGGAAGAGGACAGACTTTACACAGACTTTTCACATTTCCTGCAAAGACAATTTACTGACTCCTAGTCAATTCTATCACCATTTCTTTAAAAAAAAGAATCCTATAAACACACAGCTTCTCATGGCCACCAACCCACATCTAGAGTTGACATTCTCCATACACTGATGGAAATTCCTAACAAGGACAAGGGTCATGATGGCAATGTTTTTCAAAATCAGAGTTATAAGTACAACCATAGGTGACAGAAGGTAGCTACAGAAGGGCAAGACATGGTAAGTCATTTAGACTTATTGCTAAAGGAGTGGTTGAGCTTGAGAGGGGATTCCCCTTTGATATATAGGTTGGTACATAGAAACAAAACTCAGTCTCCAAAGATTATTTGAACATCTCCACAAATAAAGCAAAGAGGACTAATGTCTAGAAAGCATAACCAACAGCTGCTTTTCAATCCCACAAAATCTCTTGCTCTGGCTTTGGGCAGAAGGTCAGTAGATCCCAGGTGGGCACTGGATATCAAGAAGTACCATGTCACCCATAGTAAGCAGAGAATCCCAGCCTTCTGATAAATCATATTTCTGTTGGTGCCAAGTACATCTATAAGAAAAACCTACAGGGGAAGTTCAACTTTAACTTCTTATATGGAGAAAATTTAAGGACCAGTGCCTGAGATATCATAGCTATAAGAGCAAATCAAGTTAAATACAAAAGTTCTTCAGCTGAGGTAGATGCCACCTGTAAAAATATTTCAAATACTGAAATATTCCTCAAGTGTCGACCATACATATTTATGCTTAAGGTAGAATAGCCACAGCATGAACTCATACAATGCAGAATGTCACATCAGGGGAACAATCTAAGAAAACTGAAGCTATGCTAATTGAAGACAAGTATCAAATAATATTAAATACGTGATGTCCTCAAAAATATAGTGAGAACATTAGCAAGACAATGTAAGGATATGAAACCAAAACAAATAAGTCAGCATGTAACATAGTAGTGGGTAACAATATATGGGACAAAAATATCAAATGAAGATTTCCTAGAACCTGAAAGCATTAGGAAAAGTCAAAATCTTAAAGGGCAAAGAGATAAAACATTCATTTTAGTCAGTCAACTATTTCCATCCTCCTGAGTTCCCTGAATGCATGGAAAGGAGAAGCATAAGAATCTTAGCGTGTGAATTTAAGGTACATTCCAAGGCCCTGGATAAGTGGTTCGAATGTCTGTGGACCCTGCTCAAAGAGCACATCCCATAATCCTAGTCACAGAAGACATCATAGGGAATAGAACTAGGTAACAGAAAAGTTAATCTCTACATTAGATAATTCTCAAAACTAAAATATTGTGTCTAATAGAATGCAAATTTTAATCCAGATTCCATGGAGAATTTGGGACATTAAGACAATTGGCTTTCGTGAGGACTGAACACAGACTTGAAATATCCAGTGTTGAATTCCCATCTAGTAAATCTGGAATCCTGCTAGACAGCTCACAGGGTCAGGACATGCTCATATCTAGCTTCTTTTCAGTTCTAGGAAGACCCTGAATGCAGAACAACTACAATGTGAAAACTTAGAGAATAAACCCTAAACAGAACTCAAACCTTAGGCAGCACCAGAGGAAGCCACCAAGACAGGAAAGAATGAAATAGGATACCTGTCATACCCACCTGCAGTGTGACTTGTCAGAAGGCTACAGACCTTATTCTTATAACATACAGTATTGAGCAAGTTTTCCTAGTGGATCAATTCCTCAGTTTCACCATGCAACTCACTCCAACAATGAAAATCAGTGTGATTCCACAAAGACAAAGCACCTGGGTCTTGACCTCTAGGCAACCATATATGGAGCTGAGCCTAAGAGGCCACTAGGGCAGAGGGGAACACGGTTTGTCTATCAGAAATAGGATCTACCAGAGGGCCAGCCCTGCACAGCAGTGAGGATGCTGATTCCTTAAACTGTTGATTATAACAAAAGGAACCCAATGCAGAGAAGATTGACCACTTGAGACCCATGGGTGTGGGTGCTCAGAAGAACCATGACAGCCCAGACCCCCATAAATACTGCCCAAATAATCTATATCCAGTGGTGTTTCCTTGAAGGTAAAAATAGAGGCAATGACCCCCAGAGCAGTAAGGTTGAGCAACACTTTACCTGGACCATTCCAAATACTTTGGCTTAGGAAGGACTTCTGTTGGAACAAACGGAATAGGAGAGTCAGGTAGAGAAGGCTCGAACGATAACCCAGGCTGTGTCCAGCTGGGATAATGAGAGCCAAACACTATACAAGAAAGTGGGCAATGTCAAAGCCAAATACCCTTGAGCAGCAGCTTTCACTAGAGGTGAATGAGCTCGGGTTGATGTCCTCAAAGATATAGTGAGGACATTGGCAAGAGGATGTAAGAATATGAAATCAAAACAGGTAAATATTCTGTGTCTGGTTGACCCAGGCACATGGGTTAGTCCTGTTAGTGACTGCACATAGGAGAAAGGTTTTCGACAATCTCATTCTTCCTTTCTTCTCATTCAATCCTAAGAACTTTAATCGAAAGGCAGTCACACTGGCCAGAGTTACTAGAATTCAAGTCAGCAGAAAAGACATGGAGTGTTAGAGAAAGGAATAAATTCTTCAACAGAAAGCACCA
Source organism: Nomascus leucogenys (assembly GCF_006542625.1). Taxonomy (NCBI): domain Eukaryota; kingdom Metazoa; phylum Chordata; class Mammalia; order Primates; family Hylobatidae; genus Nomascus; species Nomascus leucogenys. The sequence continues at coordinate 74,651,918 of NC_044400.1, forward strand.
TTTGCTCAAGAACAAATGACAGTGTCCATAAAAACTCAAAAAACAGAAAGAATATTGTAACAAAACTATATGTCCTGTGCAGGGATATGGATGAAGCTGAAAACCATCATTCTCAGCAAACTAACACAAGAACAGAAAACCAAACACTGCACGTTCTCACTCATAAGTGGGAGCTGAACAATGAGAACACATGGACACAGGGAGGGGAACATCACACACTGGGGCCTGTCAGGGGGTGGGGATAGCATTAGGAGAAATACCTAATACAGGTGACAAGTTGATGGGTGCAGCAAACCACCATGGCACGTGTATACCTATGTAACAAAACTGCATGTTCTGCACATGTACCCCCAGAACTTAAAGTATAATAAAAAATTTTAAAAATCTACAGCGAGATGGCATACAGCAATAAAAAAGCAATGGTTGACGTATAGTACTCACATGTACATGGAGTACTAACACACCCTAACTTCTACTACATCCCCTTGAAGGAATGAGATTTGTACATTCCCTCTACAATTGAACTCATGGCATAAGAGATCTGACATTCAAAGGAAAACTAATTTTAGATCTTTAAAGACACAATCTCCCTTTGTGTGAGAGAAAGAATGAAACTTAAATGAACTCCTGTTATATTTAAAGAATGAGTTAATTTTTCTATCCTCAGCTTTTTCTTATCCTGTGGGAGGGAGAGATGGTAAGGGTAAATGAAATGCAGGGGTGTGTAAAGAATCTCTTCCAGCTCAGAAAGAAAATCTTTTCCAGCAGAGGGAAAAAGCCCCCATCCCAGGAAGATGGAGTAGGGAAGAGCCTGTCCATCTGAGAGGGAGACCCAGGCATTGGCTTCTTGAATGATTGGGCTACCGCAAGCCATATTTTCATCCTCTAGGTCCACTTGCTTTTATGCAGAGCCATATTTTGGCTGAGCAAAAAAATTCATGCCTTGGGGTAGGGGAAAAATGACTAGTAAGGTTGACGGTCAATGACCAGAATATCACCCCAGAAGGATATTCTGAGTTGCATTATTCTTGGCTCAAAGGTCCTCAGGAGGATTGAGCCTCAGTCACCTCCACAAAGGAGGAACTCAATCCTACCCCCTCTAACGGCTGCTCTCTCCGTGTCCTCGGTTCCACATCCCTCCTCCTCGTACTTCCTCAGCCCATTTCCAAATAAGGCATTGAATGCCACAAATTCATGAACTCTTAAGATTTTCATATTCTAGTCCTAGAAGCTGTGAACATGTTTTGGGCCATGACAAGGGGGAAGACAGGGGACAGATGGAATTAACCTTACTAATCAGCTAAGATGAAGAACTATTCCTGTATTACACAGGAGATCCTTTGTCATCCAAAGGTGATTCAACTGAGAAAGCAGAAGATGGAGGAAGCAGCAGAATGAGAATCCGATTTCAAGATGCAGAGCATCTCTGAAGCTGATGGGATGTCCCAGCTTCTGAAGCCAAAAACGGAGCCAAAAGCCAAGAATCAAGGGCTGCTAAAAGGTGGGGAAGAGTCAAGGAAACAGACTGTCCATTAGAAAGCCAGATAAGATCCAACTATGACTACACCTTTATTTGTCTAAGTGAAATCAACTTCTATCTTTGGATCTCTACCACTCTAATTTAGGCACGTAACTTGGTGCTCATTTGTTAACACAGAAATAGGAAGTTGATGCAAGTCCTGTCCAGAATACTTATTTTATAACCTATTTTGAAGGTAACCAGAATAAGTCATGGATATTTCCATTCTATTTAAGTACCCATAACTCATCCTTCCCTGAGAAAACTCATCAGGAAAAATTTGAAGGCAATAAAATTAGTGTCATTCTCCTAGCATCCCAGTAGACATGTTTTATTACATTAAATGCATTTATGTAATTTTGTATTTGAAATAAACATGCATAAATGTCATGAAGGATACATCTTACATTTTACAGGAGAAAAATAGATTCTGATTATTTAGGTTTTCTATGGAAGAAACTCAATATATAATTTAAAAAACCATCCCCCCCCAAAAAAAAAAACATTCTGTGGTTGGAATAACTTTACTAGATTCCACCAGTCAAAAGATAACCTGTTATTCCAGACAATATAAAAAATGGTAGCATTTCTCAAAATGTCACCCTGTCTTGACAACCAAATGGACTAAAACAGCAGGAAGGATTCTCATTTCCACCCCAGAGAGGCTAGGACTAGGAGATGATCACATTTCAGGGTGGACCATGAGGTCCCTGCTCTTCATGAGCTGCAGGTCAGTGTAGCACCGGGAGAGGCAGACCCTTTCTCACTGAGGACTGGTAACCAGCAAGTCTTTCTCATAAACACTAAATCTCTCCACTCTCCCTTTATATTATATGGCTGCCTCAATCACCTCCTCTCAAAAAAGCTATCTGCAAGTAAATGTTTAAAAGGGTTCCAGACTTGGAGAACACAAAACAGCAGTTGCTTTCAGATCACAGAAGACAAATCTGGCTGATGCTTGCACCTCAAGGAGCCAGGCAGCCCTAGCTTTTAGACAACACAGGGATGAGAATAATTTCAAATCAGGCCCCCTTGGATCAGAGACTACTGAGCTTTTCCTTCCCCAAAGAGACTGTGCTTATGTTGCCTTGATGAGCACCATCTTCAGACTCCCTGAGACAACAAGCTTCTGTGGATATCAAGGCACCAGAAAAGCAAAGCTCAAGCTTCTAGAACCATGTATTCTGCATTTAAGTCCTATCTCCTCTGGGTTAGTTTCTAAAATATTACTCCTACTACTGCCTTGAGGAACTGCCACAGCAGATTTAAATCTGTCATCACAGGAAACTCCCTACTCACTTCAAGGTAAACACTGATTCAATAGAATTCAGGCTCTGCTGAACATTCCAGAGAAGACAGTCACAGAAGAGCTCTATGCAGATGTGAGGCATATACTGAACAGAATACTTCAGTTTCCAGGCACGAAGGAGGAGTATCTTCCTCTCTAGGGACTATGAAGTAGCCAGGGGACATCGCATGCCCTTAGAGCTCCTTAACTTTAGATGCCCCTGCAAGCAGAGCTCATGCTGGAGGAATAGGGCCAGTTTACCAGCCCTACTAAAACTGACCAAGCAGTCATTCTTTTTGCTAGCCAGAAAGGCAAAGTTTGGTTTTCAGTTCTTTACATATTCCAAAACTTTCCCCTGATCTGACAGAATTTTGGGCTGGAGGGTGGGTTGGATACAGGCGCCACAGTGCAGGCAGCCTGAACCGAGTTGTCCCTGGAGAAGACCTGGTATCCGAATCTGGGCTGCTGAGAACTCTCCTTGCTCCAGCTGTGGAATTAACCCGCTTGGATGAAGCAGCCTGAAGGCAGAAGAATGTTCAGGATGAAATCCAAAGAAGTACCTGTTACTGCAGAGCTGCTCACTGGACACTGGGCAACTTTGAGGACTCTAAGGAAGCTCCATCAGCCTCAACCCCAGGCCTCACCTGGATCTTATGAGATCACAACATGTTTCTTCTGGTGACTGAATAGACAAGGTATTTTATTATCTATCCATTGTATTATGGTAACTTCACACAAGGAAGCATATGATAGCCGATTCTGTCAGTGTCCTTTAGTGTGCTGGCTCAGATATTTCTCAGCCTAGATAAAACTTCAAGCCCAGCAGAGCAGGCATAAATTAGACACTGCAGGAAAGCAATTGCCTGGTTGGACTCAGTGGTGCTCTCTTACAGGAACATATCAGTCATAGCCATCAGAGTCACAGCCGCACAGGCCAGTACCTGAGAACGTTGCCTGATACATGCATGGGATGCATGGGAGCCACTCAGAGCTGCTGCAGACATCCTATGGCTGGGGGGGATTCCAGTGAGAGACTCCATGAGGGGTCTGACTATGGGTCAACCAGGGAGGAACCCAGAGTCAAGCGAGAGGATCTTTGAACCTCAGCATTCAGGGAGAAGGATGACTATAACATGGAAGATAAAAAGCACTTTTCCTAATGATTGGCATTCCTACTGCCTCTGTAATTGCAGGAAAAAATGGCAAGGTAATCGAAAGGGATAAGCATTTGCATTTCAATTTCTCAACCACATTCTTCCTAGGGGCCCTTCAGAGCAGGGTGGAGGGACACCAGGACTTCAAGGAATTTGGGCTCAGGGTTAAATCCCTACCCTGTACTTGTGAATCGAACACATCTGTCCTCATTCTCAAACAACCACAACCAGTGGAAAATCAAAAGATGAAAACCACTATCACCTGAAGGATCTGCCACTTTAAGGGACTCTATCTACTTACCTTGAAGACAGCCCCTGAGAGATGACCCTGTGGTAACTTAGGAAGAATCAGAGATTTGACAACCCATGTGAGTCTTGGGTGGAGATCTGTGAGGCCAGGCTCACATCAACACTGCCCTTGTAACCATGCCCTGCAGACATACCTAGAGGGAAATCAGAACTAAAGCCTCTTCCACAACATCCAGAGGGTGAGAACCTCACTTGGACCATGTCAGATACCCAGGGAAGGGAAGAACCCCTGACAAAACATAAGCAGCAAGAGTATCAGGCAGACAAGGGACATCCTGGCTATGACTAAGAGGGTTTGGCAGAATGCAGATTACATAAAACCAGTAAATACTTGCTGGAAAGTGAAAGAAAAGTCGCCTTGGAATCCTTCTCCTTGTTCCATCTAAAACTACCTCGACCTTTGTGTCTAAAAAACCTCGACCAAAGGTTAGACACTGCAGTGAATGCAGGACCATAGTTCCAAACACACCTCTTTGCTTTGATGCGGTCTTGGATGTTTCTAAAGACGTCACATCCCAAAGCCAGCCTTTATTACAATCCACAGGGCTTGACACAAGGTAACAACCCTTCACAAGAGGATGGATGTCAGTCTTCAGCTATGTAACATGAACAGTCATACTGTAGAAGGACTAATTTTGTCCCTTTCCTACTTAAAGGAAAACCCAGGAGTATTGGGAATCTTTTGGAATGTGTAGGCAGGTGCAGCAGAGGCTGGGGAGCTCAGTGACATCTTTGTGACCTCCACGTTATCTGCACAGCTGTACAGAATGGCATCAGGTTTGCAGTCCTATCCCACCAGAAAACTTTCCTATGACCCTTCCTCAAGGTGAGGGCCCTGGAGCTTTCTCCAGATTCAACCAAGGCAGCTCGGCCTTGGGCACAAGGGGACATTTCAGTGTGTAGAGATTAATCATCATCAGGATGGACCAAGTTGGAGAATGAGTCATGGAACCACCTGTTTCTAGCTAGGGCATTCTGAGATGCATTTGATGTGGTTCTGTCAAGCATACCCAGAGGAACTGAGCCACACGCAGCCTAGCTGTGATCAGCTCAGTGCTCTGCCCACCTCTGGCTGCTGTCCTCACCCTGTCTCTCACCATTTCATGCTCCTGGTTTCTAGAATCACTTCCACAGTATCATCTACCTCAGACATATAGCACTTGGGTTTGGAATTTAGAAGTCCAAACTAAAACACCATAATTTCCTTTCATATTGAAAAGGAGAGGACCCTTAACTCTTCTTTCACTGGCATGGTCAAGATGTAAGTGCCAGATTACTTATGTCACAAATAAATTGAGGCACATTTTTGCATTTCTAATTGAAATTACAATGACATAATAAGCTCTGTTCATTAATTTACATTCCAAAGTTATTTTTGTTAATACCTGAAAGACAGCTTAGCAAACTTTCCTCTAGAAGATATGGGATGTTTACAGGTTAACTTTGTAACAGTGATTCTGTAATTTAATCCTTCCAGCACCAGTACTGGCCAAAGCCTCTTCTCTTCCTTTATACAGAAAAGTTGCAAATTATTCTAGACATCCCCTAAGAAAAACAACTCAGAAATTGTTGCAGTAGGCTGCATTTCATTGACACATTTTCAGATTTGAAGGATAACTCAGGCTAGAAGCAGACAGCCTCATTCATGGTAATTGCCAAATTTCCAGGACACTAAATCAAATCCCCTATTCTGAGAACCACGAGCTGAACAAGGCCTGAAATGGAAACAAACACCCTGAGGAGTTTCACCACGAGTCAAGCCAAAGAAATTCACCATGGCTCAGCAGAGATGTCAGGCAGTGCCCAGTAACACCGGGTAACCATAAGCAGAGAGCTATGAAGGAGAGAGAGGCCATGTCCCTCTTTCAAGTTTTTCCCCCAGTGTAGTGGTCATTGCTGTAGTTTTAACACCCATGATGACCTGTGCCTCAACCACAGAATTAGAGTGGTTGAGATGCAAAGACGCTGTGGTGACTCTATCGAAACAGAGATAGAACCCCCAGATAAGTCTGTACGCACCCATTCCTTCATTCCCCCCACAAATACCTTGCAAGGCTGCTGATGCAGCTAGTAGAACCAAAGAAGCATCCTTGGTTCAATAGATTTAAGAATTCAACAATAGATCCACATCAAGTAGCATGCATCTGGCCATGCATCAATAAGGAACAAGCTGTACCCCCTCAGGACACACGTAAAGAAAAAAAAAAGTATAAACCTTCTAGAGTAGACAGTTTTCATACAGCAGCATACAAAGCCTTGCTCCCTCCCCTGGAACCAGTATCAGTACCTTCTTAGCCCCCAAATATTCTGAGTTTCAGGTCAAGGGTCTGGAGAGGATACAATTATGTTCGTCTGTTCCCACTCCTGCATCATAACTCTCTGGAACACAGGCTTTTCAAGATACAAAAACTTCCTTTGTCACATCATTCTAGGTCCTCACCTGGACACTCCAGACCACACTCACCCTTTCCATTTGCAGTATTTCAAAAAGTGTCAAGCTGACATTTTTAGCCATTTTGCAAGAGGCACAAGTGTTACAGGGTATGATCCTGATGTACTATCCTTTGTGGATCAAGGGCTCTGTAAACTAAGGGAAAGTAACAGGCCTACAAGCATTGTAAGATTTATAAATATACAAAGACAGTTTGCTATAACAACGTATCTAAAAGTATCAGCGACTACAAAACCTGGACTTTTAAAACTTGAAGATCCCCCAATCTCTCCAGATCCTGACAATATTCTTGGATCTCCACCATAGCACCAACATCTGCAATAAACTTGGGTCTTCCAATGTAGATGATCCTTATGATTTCTGGGAGAAAAAGGTTCACATTAGCCTCATGTAAGGCTAGCCATTATCTGCATCATCCAAGGAAGAATTCCAAGAACAAGCAGACTACTAACCTGGAAATTAAAGCATACAATTCTCCATATAGTATTTAGTGGAAGATCCAGTCTAAGATTGTAGTAATATCACCAAAAGTACCTTCAATGCTAATTAACAGAAGATAAAACTAGGTGAGAGAAAACAGCTACTTCCTCACAACAAGCAAGAATGACATTTATCACTAGTGTGAACTTGTCCTCTTGAGTGGTTAAGCTGCCAATAAAGTGCTCATTCAACAACCTACACAGGCAGCGAGAGGTCAGAACCAAAGGGGTATTATATTTTACTACAGCCCTTTTTAGTGAATGGACCATATTCAAGACTTATGAGTTCTAAGTTGGGGACCAACAGCCAATGTCATATGCCAAGAGATTCACAGAGTGTGAACTCAGATATCTCTGTGGTTTCATGGAATGAGCTAAAACAAGATGACATCTGCTCCCAGCGCACTCCTGTTATCTGAGCATTGAATCCTGAGCTTCCCTGTGACTGGAGGAAATTGGGAAGAACAGCTATGTTCTATCGGAGGCTAACCCAGATCTGTTCCCCCAGATTCCTGTCAGGGATTTTCAGAAATCTGTGTTTTAGGCAGACAGGCTACTGTCTCTGATTTTATAATCTTTAAGTGACACAATCTGTTGAGTGTCTTCTAAACCAGGGTTTTTCCCATAGTAACTGAGAGACCTCCATTGAGCCAGGTATTGAGCATTGCTCACCTGACTCTGAGTCTTTCAGGAGACCCATCTGGGGATGCTGATGTATAGGGACTGCAGATGAGCTCCTTGGTCTAATCTTCCTGCTAAAGGAACCCAAACCTGCATTACTTCACCTTTAAACAGAAAAATAACTCTTGTCTTGTACTGAATGATTTCATAGAACAAAGTAGGGTGGCTGAAACCTTCTTGGTTCATTGTTACTGGAAGACTTTCCACCCTATGCCAAGAAAATAAGTGTCTTTCTCAGTGTGGCACATCAGCAAGGTGACCAATCACCAGTAATATAACTAAGGATCATGAGACAAGTAATGATGGAAACTAGCAAGGGAAGGAGGTTAACCTGCTCTGTTGGCCAACTAATGAGACACCAGCAGTGATCGATCAATCATCAACAACAAGAAAAACTAGAAGCATCTAACTAAGTTGAAGTGCTCATTGGTGAGCTGTCATAATTGAGTCTGGGCATATTTTAATCGAGTATAGCCTGGCTCTATCAGGCTTACAGATCTGTTGTCTGAGGAAGGAAAAAAAATGAGCACAACAAACATGAAAATACAAGTTCAAAAATCTGTTCCCATAGAGAAAGTTGGCAATTTTTTTAAAAAAATTAAGTTCCGGGATACATGTGCAGAATGTGCAGGTTACATAGGTATACATGTGCCATGGTGGTTTGCTGCACCTATCAACCTGTCATCTAGATTTTAAGCCCCATATACATTAGATATTTGTCTTAATGCTCTCCCCTCCCCTTTCCTCCCACTCCCCGACAGGCCCTGGTGTGTGTTGTTCCCCTCCCTGTGTCCATGTGTTCTCATTGTTCAACTCCTACTTATGAGAACATGTGGTGTTTGGTTTTCTGTTCCTGTGTTAGTTGGCTGATGGCTTCCAGCTTTACCCATGGGCCTGCAAAGAACAGCTCGTATTTTATGGCTGCATAGTATTCCATGGTATATATATGCACTTTATTAAAGTTCTAGGGCACAAGTGCACAACATGTAGGTTTGTTACATATGTATACATGTGCCATGTTGGTGTGCTGCACCCATTAACTCGTCATTTACATTAGGTAGATCTCCTAATGCTATCCCTCCCCCCACCCCATGATAGGCCCTGGTGTGTGATGTTCCCCTTCCTGTGTCTAAGTGTGCTCATTGTTCAATTCCCACCTATGAGTGAGAACATGATGTTTTGTTTTCTGTCCTTGTGATAGTTTGCTGAGAATGATGGTTTCCAGCTTCATTCGTGTCCCTACAAAGGACATGAACTCATCCTTTTTTATGGCTACATAGTATTCCATGGTGTATATGTGCCACATTTTCTTAATCCACTCTATCATTGGACATTTGGATTGGTTCCAAGTCTTTGCTATTGTGAATAGTGCCACAGTAAACATACATGTGCATGTTTCTTTATAGCAGCATGATTTATAATCCTTTGGGTATATACCCAATAATGGGATGGCTGAGTCAAATGGTATTTCTAGTTCTAGATCCTTGAGGAATCACCACACTATCTTCCACAATGGTTGAACTAGTTTACACTCCCCACATCTCTCCAGCACCTGTTGTTTCCTGACTTTTTAATGATCACCATTCTAACTGGTGTGAGATGATATCCCCTTGTGGTTTTGATTTGCATTTCTCTGATGGCCAGTGATGATGAGCATTTTTTCATGTGTCTGTTGGCTGCATAAATGTCTTTTGAGAAGTGTCTGTTCTTATCCTTCGCCCACTTTTTGATGGAGTTGTTTTTTTCTTGTAAATTTGTTTAAGTTCTTTGTAGATTCTGGATATTAGCCCTTTGTCAGATGAGTAGATTGCAAAAATTTTCTCCCATTCTGTAGGTTGCCTGTTCACTGATGGTAGTTTCTTTTGCTGTGAAGAAACTCTTTAATTAGATCCCATTTCTCAATTTTGGCTTTTGTTGCCATTGCTTTTGGTGTTTTAGACATGAAGTCCTTGCCCACGCCTATGTCCTGAATGGTATTGCCTAGGTTTTCTTCTAGGGTTTTTATGGTTTTAGGCCTAACATTTAAGCTTTAATACATCTTGAATTAATTTTTGTATAAGGTGTAAGGAAGAGATACAGTTTCATCTTTCTACATATGGCTAGCCAGTTTTCCCAGCACCATTTGTTAAATAGGGAATCCTTTCCCCATTTCTTGTGTTTGTCAGGTTTGTCAAAGATCAGATGGTTGTAGATGTGTGGTATTATTTCTGAGGGCTCTTTTCTGTTCCATTGGTCTGTATCTGTTTTGGTACCAGTACCATGCTGTTTTGGCTACTGTAGCCTTGTAGTATAGTTTGAAGTCAGGTATTGTGATGCCTCCAGGTTTGTTCCTTTGGCTTAGGATTGACTTGGCAATGCGGGCTCTTTTTTGGTTCCAAATGAACTTTAGTTTTTTCCAATTCCATGAAGAAAGTCATTGGCAGCTCGACGGGGATGGCATTGAATCTATAAATTACCTTGGGCAATATGGCCATTTTCACAATATTGATTCTTCCTATCCATGAGCATGGAATGTTCTTCTGTTTGTTTGTGTCCTCTTATATTGTTGAGCAGTGGTTTGTAGTTCTCCTTGAAGAGGTCCTTCACATCCCTTGTAAGTTGGATTCCTAGGTATTTTATTCTCTTTGAAGCAATTGTGAATGGGAGTTCACTCATGACTTGGCTGTTATTGGTGTATAAGAATGCTTGTGATTTTTTTACATTGATTTTGTATCCTGAGACTTTGCTGAAGTTGTTTATCAGCTTAAGGAGATTTTGGGCTGAGACAATGGGGTTTTCTAAATATACTATCATGCCATCTGCAAACAGGGACAATTTGACTTCTTTTCCTAATTGAATACCCTTTATTTCTTTCTCTTGCCTGATTGCCCTGGCCAGAACTTCCAACACTATGTTGAATAGGAGTGGTGAGAGGGAATCCCTGTCTTGTGCCAGTTTTCAAAGGGAATGCTTCCAGTCTTTGCCTATTCAGTATGATATTGGCTGTGGGTTTGTCATAAATAGCTCTTATCATTTTGAGATACGTCCAATCAATACTGAATTTATTGAGATTTTTTAGCATGAAGGGCAGTTGAATTTTGTCAAAGGCCTTTTCTGCATCTATTGAGATAATCATGTGGTTTTTGTCTTTGGTTCTGTTTATATGCTGGATTACGTTTACTGATTTTCGTATGTTGAACCAGCCTTGCATCCCAGGGATGAAGCCCACTTGGATCATGGTGGATAAGCTTTTTGATGTGCTGCTGGATTCAGTTTGCCAGTATTTTATTGAGGATTTTTGCATCAATGTTCATCAGGGATATTGGTCTAAAATTCTTTTTTTCTTGTGTCTCTGCCAGACTTTGGTATCAGGATGATGCTGGCCTCATAAAATGAGTTAGGGAGGATTCCCTCTTTTTCTATTTGATAGAATAGTTTCAGAAGGAATGGTACCAGCTTCTCTTCGTACCTCTGGTAGAATTCTGCTGTGAATCCATCTGGTCCTGGACCTTTTTTGGTTGGTAGGCTATTAATTATTGCCTCAATTTCAGAGCCTGTTATTGGTCTGTTCAGGGATTCAACTTCTTCCTGGTTTAGTCTTGGGAGGGTGTATGTTTCGAGAAATTTGTCCATTTCTTCTAGATTTTCTAGTTTATTTGCGTAGAGGTGTTTATGGTATTTTCTGATGGTAGTTTGTATTTCTGTGGGATCGGTGATATCCCCTTTATCATTTTTTATTGCGTCTATTTGATTCTTCTCTCTTTTCTTACTAGTCTTGCTAGTGTTGTATCAATTTTGTTGATCTTTTCAAAAAACCAGCTCCTGAATGTATATGTGCACATTTGCTTTATCCAGTCTATAATTGATGGGCATTTGGGTTGGTTCCAAGTCTTTGCTGCTGTAAATAGTGCTGCAATAAACATAAATGTGCATGTGTCTTTATAGAATGATTTATAATCCTTTGGCCATATACTCAGTAATGGGATTGCTGGATCGAATGGTATTTCTGGTTCTAGATCCTTAAGGAATCACCACACTGTCTTCCACAATGGTTGAACTAATTTACACTCCCACCAACAGTGTAAAAGCCTATTTCTCCACAGCCTCACCAGCATCTATTGTTTCCTGACTTTTTAATAATCACCACTGACTGGCATAAGATGGTATCTCAGTATGGCTTTGATTTACATTTCTCTAATGATCAGTGATTTTTCATATGTTTTTTGGCCACATGTCTTCTTCTGAGGAGGGTCTGTTCACATCCTTTGATAATTAGCAATTTGATACCACCTCTGCAAATCTGAGTCCTGGCTGAATTGACCTCACCTTTTCAGTAGTCAATCAGACCACCCTGGACTCACATGGGTTCATCATCCCAGAGGACCATGAAGACTCAGGCAGTTCACACCTTGAATTCTCACTAGCTTCACTGCCAAAGGAAGTAAGATACCCAAGTCCTCAGACTTCCAAGCTGGCCAGGGAGCTCAATACGTTTGATACCATTTCTCAGGATAATGGGTGAGGAGTTTCACATCTCCTTGCAGCTCTGCTGACCAACGGTGCTTCTTCCTGTCAGACGCTACAGCTTACAAATGGACTAAGAAATTCATTACAAGGAAGAGTCCTAGCATGTTTATTTTCCTATTACAACCGACCCCCAGGATGGACCTCTGGACCCAGTGCCAGCAGAAAACTATCTTAGAAAAAGCCAGCAAGGGTGAATGCATAAAAGGCATGAGCAACAGCTGCCATTTCTCAGGAAGTGTCACTTGCTCCCAGTTTTGCACTAAGGGTCAGTTAACTGAAACAGTGTGACACTGCATGATTGTCAAGGTTTCAGAATTCAGTTCCAAGTCTTCCAGATGGACCCTGGTTGCCCAGCGAAGGCACAGTATTACCAAAGATGACATCTGTTCCCTGTCTGTAAATATTTTATCTCCATTGGTGTGCCAAAGACATCCAGAGACAAACCACAGGGAATGCCCATCCCCAACCTTCTAGCAATTCAGATTTTGCTAGGAACATTTCAGCAGCAGCACTCAGATGGTACAGCTTTGGAGGAAATAGAGACATGCATTATCACCTTTAACCCTGGGGAACATCTCTATCAGAACAGTGATGTTTCATGATTGAGCCTTTCCACCAATACAGATGCACAGGCTTTATCACCACTGCTGGAAACCACAGGACAAAGACTAGTCATCATCTGAAGGGCATCATTTTAAGAAAACTTCACACAGTAAAGACCATATGATCAAGAAATTTAGAGAGTTGATATCCTTAAAGGAATAGGAGCAGACATCAGGCAGACAAGTTTATATAAACTTAAATAGAAATATTCAGGCAAAAGATAGTACTTGATAAAAATGAGATAAATTCTGGAATGAATGTGTCTGAAGATCACAGGAGTTTTTCTGATGATCGGAGAAAAATACGAAGGCAAAAATGAGGACAAATGGACAGAACATATTTACTCCACTAATTTGGATATCCCCGCCTTTCTGGGCCGCAAAGTGCAAGCTTGGAGAGGTACAGGACTTTCAGGCATTTGGGTTCAGGGTACCTTCCATGGACCTGGACATGGGGTTCAAATATCTATGGACTCTGCTCAGACTGCTCATTCCACTGTCTGAGTTACAGAGACGATAAGGAACAGCAACAGATAATTCAACACTTCCCTGCATTATGTGTTTAGAAAAATTTCCATCAGAATAAAATCTTTTGAAATGTAGATTTTGAATCCTATTAATCTGAAAATTCAGTACCACACAGGTACTAGTGTTGTGACCACTAAGACAGATCTGGAAGATCCAGTGAGGTAGACTCACTCCATCTAGCCAATCCTGAAGCATGCTGTACTATGCCAAGAATCCAAATTAGCTAAAAATGCAGCTTATTTTTCTCTTGTAGGCAGGGCTTTAACCCAGTAGGACAGGGACATTAAGACTTTTACATAACATTATCAAAGTAGATCCCATCTACCTTTGCAGAAGGCATCATAAGGGGAACTGCCTGACCTGCCACACCTGTCACAGCATAGGCTGTGCCCTGGAGCCAGAACTCAAACCTTGATTCTGTATCCAAGACATGAAACAAGGAGTTTTCCTAACTAGCCACATATTTCATCAACCCACTCACACCAAGAAAGAAAATCAGAGCTGGTCTATAAAGAGGACAGACTGCCATGACCATGGGCAACGGTATTTGGGGCTCAACCTGAGAACATTGGGAGGAGAGAAAAAGATTGTGAGACTTGGAATCAACCTAATAACATTGGGAGGAGGGAAGAGATTGTGAGACTTCGAAGGGCCAGTCCTATAGCATGGATGTTGCTGGGCCTTTAACCTCTACCCTTGACCACAGCAAAGGGAGCAATGGCAAGGAAGGTTTAATACCCAAGACCGAGGTCTCAAGAGGCAGAAGCCAGTGAGGGAAGACTCTGGTGACCCAGACCCAATCAATACTACCCATGTAGTCCATTTTATGGGCATGAAATGGAGTGAATTTCTCCACCGGAAAAGTAGTGAGAAACCTCACCAGGAGCACTGTAAATCCTCTGGTTTAATAATGACCCTCATGTGGAAACAATATCCATGCCAGTCAGGCAAGGGGCAGAGAACAACCTAGGAAGTGTCCAGAGGCTGAGGTAATAGAAGTGAAAAGCCACAGAGGATTGCAAAATTAAACCCAAACACATTTATGAGCAGCTTGCATGGGAAGACAGCACCAGGTATGGTGGATCCAGGTACTTCGGTTAATCCTGCCAGGACTGCAAACAAGAGAAGGGGTCCACACCAGCTTATTTAACCCTACACATTTCAATTGGGAGCCAGAGTTCTTTTGGCTGGAATCACAATTCGACCCCACACCCTCCACTCGAGGGAAAAAGTAGGAAATGTTGGAGAAGGGAAAAATAAATTCTGATGAAAAGATCATCAATGGCTCAATTTCAAATGGGATGCTGACTTTTTCGCAGCTTAGTACCATGTGGAAGCACACCTAAACTAAATGTTAAAGGAGTTTCAATCTTATTTACTCCTAAGTAGTATGTTCTATAGCAATAACAAGCAAAAGTTGACATGTTCTTACAAGTATGCATTACAGCCCCATGAAGGACTGAGCATTGCAAATTTCTTTAACAATTATAACAGCATATGACAAGTGACATAAAATAGAAGGTAGATGACATTTTAGCTCTTGCATCAAACAGTCTTACCTCTTTTCTGTGGTAGAAAGCATGAGACTTAAAAGAAAACACCCTTTGAATATAATGATCAGTCATCTCCACTTTTTATTCTCATTCTGATAAATTTAATAGAAAGACATTGCAGGAGATAGTTATAGGACAAGGGTGAAAGACACAGGGATGTGTGAGCAAGCTCTCCCAGGAGGGGGAGAAAGTCCCCATCACAGGAAGGAAGAGTGGGGAGCTCCTTGCTGCAGTAGGCACTGAGCTCATTTGTCTTCTGCTGAGACAGAAACCCAGGCAGCTGCACATTCTACTTCAATGACTGAGCTGCCCCAGGCCACACCCTCATCCTCTCAGCTAGCTTGTTTTCCTGTAGAGGGACCCCAGCAGCTCAGGGGAATAGATACTTGCATAAGGAGAAAATTGGTGGAATGTTAGAGGTAGTGGGTTAAACTGGACCGTAGCCCTCCAGGAGGGATGTATGTGAAATGGATTGCTCGTGGTTCCTCCAGGGTCCCCAAGCAGGGTTGAGTCTCAGTCGCCTCCATCAGTGACCAGCTCAATCCTAACCCCTCCCTCTTCAGTGGCTGCCCTCTCTGCGTTGCCACCCTTTCACTCTCCTCTGGGGTCCCTTGGATCACTTTCAAATAAGGGACAAATAAAGTAGGCAGATGAAGGGTCCCTCTTAAGTCCTCCTCCAAGTCCCGAGAACCCGTGAATATGCTATGCTACGCAGCAGGCAGGGAGTGAAGGGGAGAGATGGAAATGAGGTTGCTCATCATCTTGAAGGTACAGAGATTCCCGGGATTGCCCAGGGGCAGCAATGTCAGGAAAGTGATTCAAGTGTGAAAGTGGGAGAGGCAGGGAGAATTGGAGGGGAGAATCAGGATTCGAGACGTGGGTGCTCACTGGGCAGCCAGAGGTGGTCCCACCTGAGGCAGAAAAGGGTCCCCACACTGAAGGTTACAGAAGGAACAAGGTAAGGAATTCCAGGGTCTCTAAAGATAGCTAAAGGCATGAAACAAATTGCCCAATAGAGCAGCCAGTTAGACAACTTTGCCAACATTTTCATTTTTTCCAAGTGACTCCATTCTAAACCTCTCATCTCTATGATAGAATAAATTTATTTACATTTAAGCTCCTAATGCACTGATAACTTATCACAATACCATAGGAAATATAGCACCTGTCCAAAATTCTTACTTCAACATTCAGGGGAATCCAGAAGTCACTGCTTTGCACCTTATATTTCAACTAGGAGGCCTTAGAACTCTCCTCTCTGGCGACCCTAATCCAGAAAACAGGCAAGAAGAATGGCCACACATCCTCTTAGCATCCAGGAGGGAGATTTTGCAGTGATATTACAGATGGTTCTCATTTCAAGTGAGTGTCAAATGCTTTGAAATAGATTAAAACATGAAAGAAATCAGTATTTTGGGTTTCTATGGAGGAAACTAAATACACAGCACAGTATATTAATCAATTATTCTATGGAGTAAGACATCTTCCTCACTGGATTCTACCACTAGAATAGAAATCATATATAAATCATTCCAAACACAAAAAACAAACATTTTCAAAATGCCCCTTTCCAAGCAACTAAGTAGACTGACAGACAACTGAGCGCTTCCTGAAGTTCTGCCTCCCAGAGAGGCTCCCATTTCACAGGAGAGCACGAGGTCCCTGCCTTTCCCAAGCTGTAGGTCAGCATGGCTCCCAAGTAGCACATTTCTCACTGCACATTCACAACAGCAAGCTCTTCTGACAGCTCTAAATATTCCTCTTCCTGCTATGGCTGCTGCCTTCCAGGCTCTTAGAATCACTTTGCAAGAAAGAAACATAAAACACAAATGTGAAAGGGTCTAAGATATGGAAAGCAAGACCAGCAGCGAGAACACTAGGAGAAAGGACCATGACATCCGAGACCCCCAAAAATACTGCCTACAAACTCCACAGCCAGTGGAACTTTCCTGGGCGTAAAATGTCAAATCTCTGAGCAGTCAGGTGGTTGTACACTTTATCTGGACCATTCCAGGCACTCTGGCTTGGGAATGACTCTCACAAACACAAAATGAACAAGAGCACCTTGCAGACAAGGATCAAAGGCTAACCTAGGCTGTTTCTAAGAGACTGAGATGATAGGGGTCAAAGCACTTTATAAAGAAGTAGGCAAAGTTAGAGCAGACACTCTTGGCAGCAGCTTCCACTAGAGATCAGCACAGGTTCTGGTTGACTCAGGGACATGGTTTAGTCCCGCCAGGGACTGTTGGTATAAAAGTTCAAAGGATCTTATCACTCCTGCTCATTCAATCCTAAAAATTGTAATTGGGAGGCAGTGACATTGGTCACTCTCACTATAACTCAATTCATCAGAACAATGTGGGACATTGGAAGGAGTACATTTCTTCCTTCAAAATATAGCAGTTGCACAAAAACAGATGCAGACTTAAAAACTCACATGCAAAAGTTTCTTTAAAAAAACTAAATGTGTTAACAGTTTAGATCCTATTTACACCTAAACTTAGAGTATATTGCAATAAAATGCCACATTCACATATGCAAACACAGTGAGAAATCTGCACACTCAAATCTCTGACATCCCACTGAAGGAATGAAGTTTGCAACTTCCCTCTAGTAGTTTATCTTAGAACTCATGGTACATAACGGAGAGCTGACATTTAAAGGAACACTACTTTTAGATCTTTAAGCATACAATCTCATTTTTGTGGAAGAGAAAGTATGAGACGTAGAACTTATTAAAGGATGATTTGTCAATTTTTCTATTCAATTTTTTACATCCTGTGTGAGGCACAGATAAAGCTGAATGAGATGCAGGGGTATGTTAAGAATCTCTTACCCAGGAGAGGGAAGTGTCCCTATTACAGGAAGGCAGTAGAAAGCTCTCTGCTGCAGTGGATCCTGAGCCCATACCTCCCATGCTGAAAGGGTGATCCCAACCTTTAGCATTCTTCTGGAATGACTGGGCTGCTCAGGGCTATACCTGTACCTTTTTAGTCTACTTGTTTTCAGGCAGAGCCACGTTTCAGACAGGAATTCATGCCTTCAGGATAAAGGAAAAACTAAGGAACATGTCTGATAGGGTTGACAGTGATCAGAACATCATCCCAAAGCGACGATCCAGATGCATTATTCCTGGCTGAAGACATACAGCAAGATGGAGTCCCAGTCGCCTCCGTAAGTAAGCTGAGTTCCCTCCCCAACCACCCCCACAACCCCTTTACTGGCTATTCTCGTCACCCTTTCACCAGTTCAGCATCTTCCTGTGGGCTTCCTCAGAACACTTTGAAATTAGATAATAACATGGGCAGATTAGTGACCCCCTGAGATTTCTAAATCTTAATCCTTAGATGCTGGGAACATGTTTTTGATATGGCAAGGGGGAATTTGGGAGATAGAACTGGGGTTGCTAATCAGCTAATGTGCAGAGATCACCCTGGATCATCCAGGAGGGTCCCTTGTCACCAAAGGTGATTGAAAAAATTAAACAGAAGAGGGAGGCAGAAGCAGAATGAGAATCAGATCTCAAGATGCACTCCCAGCTCTGAAGCTGAGGGTGGAATCCCTCTGTCTGAAGCCCAGAAAGGGGCCACAAGTCAACGAATGCAGGGGGCTGCTGAAAAGGAAGTCAAGGAAACAGACTGTCCTCTGGAAAAAAACACAAGCCAACCATGTAGACAGCTTCATTTTGTCTAGGTGAGACCAATTTCAGTCTATTGATCACCACTGTAATGTGAGACAAACCTGTTTTACTTTTCAGCTTTCTACATATGGCTAGCCAGTTTTCCCAGCACCATTTATTAAATAGGGAATCCTTTCCCCATTTCTTGTTTTTGCCAGGTTTGTCAAAAGATCAGATAGTTGTAGATATGCAGCATTATTTCTGAGGGCTCTGTTCTGTTCCATTGGTTTATATCTCTGTTTTGGTACCAGTACCATGCTGTTTTGGTTACTGCAGCCTTATAGTATAGTTTGAAGTCAGGTAGCATGATGCCTCCAGCTTTGTTCTTTTGGCTTAGGATTGACTTGGCGATGTGGGCTCTTTTTTGATTCCATATGAATTTTAAAGTAGTTTTTTCCAATTCTGTGAAGAAAGTCATTGGTGGCTTCATGGGGATGGCACCGAATCTATAAATTACCTTGGGCAGTATGGCCATTTTCACAATATTCATTCTTCCTACCCATGAGCATGGAATGTTCTTCCATTTGTTTGTATCCTCTTTTATTTCATTGAGCAGTGGTTTGTAGTTATCCTTGAAGAGGTCCTTCACGTCCCTTGTAAGTTGGATTCCTAGGTATTTTTTTCTCTTTGAAGCAATTGTGAATGGGAGTTCACTCATGATTTGGCTGTCTGTTATTGGTGTATAAGAATGCTTGTGAATTTTGCACATTGATTTTGTATCCTGAGACTTTGCTGAAATTGCTTATCAGCTTAAGGAGATTTTGGGCTGAGATGATGGGGTTTTCTAGATATACAATCATGTCATCTGCAAACAGGGACAATTTGACTTCCTCTTTTCCTAATTGAATACCCTTTATTTCCTTCTCCTGCCTGATTGCCCTGGCCAGAACTTCCAACACTATGTTGAATAGGAGTGGTGAGAGAGGGCATCCCTGTCTTGTGCCAGTTTTCAAAGGGAATGCTTCCAGTTTTTGCCCATTCAGTATGATATTGGCTGTTGGTTTGTCATAGATAACTCTTATTATTTTGAGATACATCCCATCAATACCTAATTTATTGAGAGTTTTTCCTTACACCTTATATAAAAATTAATTCAAGATGGATTAAAGACTTACATGTTAGACCTAAAACCATAAAAACCCTACAAGAAAACCTAGGCAATACCATTCAGGACATAGGCATGGGCAAGGACTTCATGTCTAAAACACCAAAAGCAATGGCAACAAAAGCCAAAATTGACAAATGGGATCTAATTAAACTAAAGAGCTTCTGCACAGCAAAAGAAACTACCATCAGAGTGAACAGGCAGCCTACAAAATGGGAGAAAATTTTTGCAATCTACTCATCTGACAAAGGGCTAATATCTATAATCTACAATGAACTCAAACAAATTTACAAGAAAAAAACAAACAACCCCATCAAAAAGCAGGTGAAAGATATGAACAGACACTTCTCAAAAGATGACATTTATGCAGCCAAAAGACACATGAAAAAATGCTCATCATCACTGGCCATCAGAGAAATGCAAATCAAAACCACAATGAGATACCATCTCACACCAGTTAGAATGGCCATCATTAAAAAGTCAGGAAACAACAGGTGCTGGAGAGGATGTGGAGAAATAGGAACACTTATACACTGTTGGTGGGACTGTAAACTAGTTCAACCATTGTGGAAGACCGTGTGGTGATTCCTCAGGGATCTAGAACTAGAAATACCATTTGACCCAGCCATCCTATTACTGGGTATATACCCAAAGGATTATAAATGATGCTGCTATAAAGACACATGCACACGTTTATTGTGGCACTATTCACAATAGCAAAGACTTGGAACCAACCCAAATATCCAACAATGATAGACTGGATTAAGAAAATGTGGCACATATACACCATGGAATACTATGCAGCCATAAAAAAGGATGGGTTCATGTCCTTTGTAGGGACATGGATGAAGCTGGAAACCATCATTCTCAGCAAACTATCACAAGGACAAAAAACCAAACACCTCATGTTCTCACTCATAGGTGGGAATTGAACAATGAGAACACATGGACACAGGAAGGGGAACATCACACACCGGGGCCTCTTGTGGGGTGGGGGGACAGGGGAGGGATAGCATTAGGAGATATACCTAATGCTAAATGATGAGTTAATGGGTGCAGCACACCAATATGGCACATGGATACATATGTAACAAACCTGCACGTTGTGCACATGTACCCTAAAACAAAGTATAATAATTAAAAAAACCTGTTTTACTTAAGCGCTAATTTGATGTCCATTTAGTACAGCAGAAAGAGAAAGAAATGCAAGACCTGTCCAACATTCTTAATGTTCTTTTGTCAGGGTGAACCGGAGTCAGTCACTGATGTTCACCTGAAAGTTCCTCTAAGAGTCTTCGTAACTATTCTTACCCTGAGAATCAATGAACAACAAAATTAAAGGCAACATATAGTATATCCTGAGCATTTCAGTATTTAAGTGTGATAAATAGATGTGTTTGTTCAGTTTACATGTGAAATGTATAGGCACAAATGGCATGAAAGACAGATTAAAATTTACAAGAGTAGGTCCTGATTATTTGTTTTCTATGAAGTGTACTAAATATATGATTTAGAACTTTCTACAAGGTATTCTGTTGCCCAAATAACTTCCCCACTTGATTCTATCACCAGTTAAGATATGACACCAGTCGCTTATCAGTTGTTCCAAACATAAACAGACGGAAATAGTCTTCAAAATGTCACTCTCCCATGACTGACAGGCTAGAACAACTGAAAGCATTGTCATTCTCTCCACCTTAGACTATGTGGAAGGTCCTATTCAGATGGACCAGGAGGTTCCCTGCTCTTCATGAATTGCAGGTCAGCATAGCACCAGGAGAGGCTGATAATTTCTCACTAAGGACTCACCATTAGTGAGTCTTTCTCACAGATGGCTCCGAATACTCTCCACCCTCCCCAATTTTGGTAGCCTCTGCCCCCGGCTGTCAGAACCACCTCCCCTCAAAACTACCACCTTACAAATCTGAAAGAATCCTGCACCTGGAAAGCAAGACCACCAGCCGCTTCCACATCTAAAAGAGAACCCTGGCTCATGGTTTGTGCCCCCAGGGGCCTGGCAGGCCCAGCACACCCCACCATGGGGATGGGAATGATGTCAAAATCCTGCCCCTTTGATAGGAGACCACTGAGCCCTTCTTACCCAGAGAAGGTGGTGCTATTGCCAACCATGATCAACATTGTCTGTAAATTTTCTGGGACAACATTCAGACATTACCACAGGCACCACAAGAAAGGCAGAAGCCTCCAGCACCAAGTATTCTGCATTGAATACTTCTCCTTTAGGTGAGCTTAAAGTTCTGCACCTACCACCAACTTGAGAAACTGCCGGGATACTTAAATCTGTCACAAGGAACTACTTGCTGGTGAACGGTGACTCAGGAGACTCCCTGACCTGCTGAATGATCCAGGGAGAAGAGATAGAATGAGAAGAGTTCTGTTAGGATACAGGTTGCATAGTTACTACTGAGGAAACATCACTTCCCAGGCATCAGGGAGGTATATATATCATCTTCCTGTGTCGTCTAGGAGGTAGAAAGAGAAAACCACATTTCTTCAGTGCTCCCTAGCCTTCAACACCCATGGTAAGCTGGGTCCCAAAAAGGATTGGGTTGGTGGACCAGCTCTATTGAAACTAACAAGGCAGCTGTCCCTTGTCTAGTCAGAAAGGAGAGATTTGCTTTTCAGCTCTCTCCATGCACTGCACTCTGCCAAGGCTGCATGGAATTTTAGGCCAGAGGGTAGGCTGGATACAGAACTCAAAGCCAACAGCCTGAAATGACTTGTCTTTACAGTAGACCCTATTTTATGAAATTAAGCTGAGAATTTTCCTGGTTCCAAGCTACAGAATTACTCTAAACAGATGGTACAGCTTGAAGGAAACAATGTTCAGGATAGAACATAAGGAAGCACCTGTCAGTGCAGAGCAGCTCATTGGATGCCTGGCAATTCTATCAGG
The DNA here is from genome assembly GCF_006542625.1 of Nomascus leucogenys. Taxonomy (NCBI): domain Eukaryota; kingdom Metazoa; phylum Chordata; class Mammalia; order Primates; family Hylobatidae; genus Nomascus; species Nomascus leucogenys. Next base: position 74,674,690 of record NC_044400.1, read on the forward strand.
AAGCGTTAGGAAGCTCCATCAGCCTCTTTGCTCCAGGCCCCAAACTGGCCCTTATGAGATCCCAACTTGTGTTGTCACTAATTACTGCAAAGACATAATTTTGAGCACCTATCATATTGGTGTCACTTCACGTGAAACAGCACAGAGCCAATTCTGTAAAAGTTTCTTTAGTAAGTTGGAGCAGACTGACAGCTGTCACAGCCTGGGAGAAGGTACTTAACCCAACAGCACAGGCACAAACAGGACAGAATCCAGGAGGGTGGGCTGCCATCTCATTAGACTGAGTGTTTACCTTACGGGAAGGTATCAACCACAGCTATCAGAATCACAGCCACCAGCAAATGCCTGAGAACATTCCCTTATGCATCAGGTGTGAGATTCACAGGAGGCCCTCAGAGCTGCAGCACACATTCTCTGGGTGGGGAAACAGCCAGTGACGCAGGCTCCATAAGGGGCATGACTGAGTCAACTTGGAGAAACCTAGGGACAGACCTAAGGATCTTTACAACAAAGAACATTCAGAGGGAGAGAGCAGCTATAACCTCGACTGCTCAAAGCACTGCTTTCCTAGCCATGTGTGTTCTTACTGCCTCTAAGCTGCAGAAGTAAAGAGGTAAACCAAAGGGAGTAGTGCCTGCATTTCACTCACTCACCCACCCCAATTGCAGCAGCTTCTTAGAGCAGGGTGGAGAGTGGTGAGGACTGCAGACATTTGGGTTCAGAGTCACCTCCATGCCCTTTACTTGTGGTTCAGAAACCTCTGTGCCCTCATTCTCAGAGCTGCCGCCGCCGCCGCCACCACCACCAATGGGAAATAAGTCAACAGATCTAATGCGGCTGACACCTGATGCTTCTATCTTTTTACTGTCTGATGGAAGAACCTCTAAGACTAAGGCAGAGAAATGATCCCATGGCAATATATTGAGAAGCCGGAGATTTCACAGCCTAGGTGTGTGAATATTCAGAGGACATCTGAGAAACCAGGCTCAAAATAAACACTGCTCATGTCACAGCCTGTGGACATGTCTGTAGATAAATCAGATGTAAAATATGTTCTGTAACATCCAGAGGGAGAGCATCTCACAAGGCCTGTCTCAAGTACTCTAAGGAGAGGGACCCACTCATGACACGCAAGGAACAACAACATCAGGCAGACAAACTAAAGGATACCCTAGGCTGTGACCATGAGGGGTGGCAGGATGATGTCACAAACCCTACATATGCACCTGCTGGTGACATGAAAGCGAAGTAGCTTTGGAATCACTTATGTTACATCATTGGTGTATTAACCTAGACCCAAGGTGAGATGTTGGAATGAACACAGGACCCATGCTTTCAAATACATCTCTGTTTCATCTGACCCAGTCCTGGGTGTTTGAAAAGCAAAGACTTCCCTCTCCCAGGTCGGCCTGCATGAGAATCCATGGGGCTAAGGGAGAAGGTAAAGATCACCATAAGATACATGTGGAATGCTTCAGCTATGGAATCTGGATGATCCCTATAGCAGAAGGGCTGAGAATGTCCTGCAGAAGTCAACACTCAGGAACATCGGGCATCTTACAGAACATGTGTGCAAAAGCATAGCAGAGGCTGGGAAGCTCAGCGACCTGCTCCAGGCCACCTTGTAAAAGCAACACAGCCATAGAGAGTACCATGCCCATGTCCTCATCCTGGCCTCCCATACACACAAAAAACTAAAATAATGAAAATTGTTGTAAAACTCTGCATTGCATGAGAACATTTTCCTATGTAGAGCAAAGCTGAGGGTAGGGTCAGGAAGAGCCTTAACTCATGGTGATTCCCAAGTATACAGGACATTGTCCAGATGATCTCCCCTGAGAATCATGAGCCGAACAACGGCCGAAGAGAAACTCACCAAGCACACGTCTGTGAACAAAATACGGCCAAGATGCCATATTACCAGGAGTCAGGAGAGAGAAACTCACTGAGACACAGGCAGTGCCCAGTATCATAGGCCAACAACGAGCAAGGAGCTGTGCAAAATCAACTTGCAATGTCCACTTGCAAACGTTCATGCAGGGCTTGTCCCTGATGACGTACAGTCCCTGATGGCCTGTGCCACAGACAGAATTAAGGTTGTTGAAATGCAAAGCCCCTGAGGTACATCCTTCAGTGTAGAGGTAGGAGCCCAAGACGGGTCTTCACATACCCATTCCTTCAAAGACCTTGCAAGTCAGAAGACCCACCCAGTAGAGCATTATAAATTAAAGGCAAGCACTCTAGCAGGTAGAATTGATTGGTTGCACGTGGATCAGGAACAACCTGCATTCCTTGTGAATACACAAATACCAAAGACAAAGGAAAAAGTTAGAAGCCCTCTGGACTGCAGGGTGTTTTGCTTCCCCACAGCAGCAGGCTAAGCCTCACTCTCTCCCCATACACCACTCTGCTCCTCCTCATCCATGAGCTTCCTGAGCTTCAGGGTCAAGGATCTGCAAAAGGCAGACCCAGTCTAAACTTCTCCATTCCCACCTCATCATCCTAGAGCACAGCCTTCAGAAAATGTCAAAACTTTCTCCTATCAAGTGATGCCAGGTCCCAACCTGAGCATTCAAGACCATACTGTCGCTTTCCATTTAAAGTGTTTCATAATATCAAGTTGATGTCTGCAGTTTTTCAGCAGGTACAAGTGTTAAAGGGGATGGTCTAGGAAGAAAATTCTTTAATGGAACAAACCTGTTTCACTCAATATGCCTACAACTCCCAGAAAATTTCATGATAAAGAGCAACAGTTTTCTGTAGCAATTTTTCTTGCCAGAACATCGGCTTCAAACATCCATGGTTGAAGATCCTCAGCCAAGTCTCCTCCTAAAGCATTAACAACTGTAATAGAAACCTGTTCTTCCAAGGTAGATAGATGATCCTTCTGACATCCTTCTGGAAGGTTCACATTAAGCAGACATCTCACTACAGTGCAATGAAGCTAGCCATATTACCCTATGGGCACAGTAGGCCCCATACAGTAATCATCCTTATCCCACAAAGGTTATCAAGACAGAGCAGCCAAGGCCTTTGTCAGTGTTAACTCTCAGATCACTAGATGAAAGCAGTCTGTATGTGTTGATAAAAGAACTGTTCCCTTGTTGCCGACAGTAACTACATATTTATGTCTAGGATAGTTGTCTGTACTGAATACAGACGTCACAGGAACTATGCCCTCCTTGTACCCTAAATGAAGCAACTATGTTCAAAGCATATAAAGTGAATTAGGAACTGTAAGTCATCCAGAGATAGCTTAAAGGATATAGGATTATGTGCATAGGTTACATGCCATTTTATACAAGGGACTTGAACACTTGTTGAAGGTTCTAGAATTAATCCTTTGCAATACAGGGCAAAGGGTACTCATCTTATTCTGAGGGTTTAAAAATGTCAATTGAACTAGTCACAAGCAGTAGAATCAAGGAACAAAGATCTAAAGCTCAGATGATACTTAAGCTAGTAACCTCTCCACCCCAGGACAGTATATAGAGATGGATCCAGCTAATTGGGAGGTAGAGAAATCAACGTTATTCACTTATGAATCGTGGGGACCCATGTGCTGTCTTAAGTTTTGGAAATACACGTTCTTCTCAGCAGCCCCTCCCATCCTCAGGCTGCCTCCTGCCATAGTCCATTCCTCAATCAGCCTGCCCAGGGCAGATGTAGTACATGGGGAGCACTCAAGGGGGTGTTCAATTCCACTATGCTAGTGAGAGACCACTGAAGTCTCCTGTGTGGAGATACAGGTAACTTGTCCTTAGGACCATCTTTTCCTTGCAGGAGTGGTTAACCTTTCCATGAAGTTTCCTTCCAGAGTCCCAAGTGGCAATGAGAGATAAGGGAACCCCCAAGGGGGTGTTCAATTCCACTACAGCTCTCTTTAGTGCAAGAAATTGTCTGCAGGTTGTAGGTATATTGAGTGAAACCAGTTTGTTTCATTAAAGAATTTTCTTCCTAGACCATACCCTTTAACCCTTGTACCTGCTGACAAACTGTAGATATCAACTCAGTATGTTGAAACACTTTAAATGGAAAGTAAGTATGGCCTTGAGTGTTCAAGCTTGGGACCTAGAATCACTACCAGCTACTACAGAACATCCAACTAGGAAGGAAACCACACACAGACTTTGTGGGAAGGAATAGGACCTTCATCACTACTTTCATGTAAGATTCTTGTCCTCATACAAAGGCAGAAATTCATCTCAGTCTTCTGCAAAGAGATCATTCTTTCATCATTGACGTCATATTCATGCAAGATGGGCAAGGAGGAATGGTCATCAGAAGCTCTCTTTGACCAGTGAATTTCAAGCAGCAGCAAACTGTTCACATGAAATGAAAGTACAAAATCCTCCCTATTCAGGGGAGGGTCCTTTTAAGGCTGTAGTTACATCACCAAGGTACCTTCAATGATAATTAGAAGGTAGGGTGAAAAAGGTAAGGAAGAGCAGATGAATCCATGTAAAGAGGAGAAACCTCACTAGTGCTATCTTTTCCTTGTGTGAGTGGTTAAGCTTTCCAGGAAATGTTCCTTCAGAGTCCCAAGTGTCAGTGAGAGATAGAGGAGCACCCAAGAAGGTATTCAATTCCACTACAGCTCTTTTTAGTGCATGAGCCACACAGGAGACTTAAGAGATCTCTCACTAGTTGGGTGGGGGGTGGTCCAACAGCCAAGGTCATATACCAGGCAATGTACAGAGTTTGAATTCTAAGGCTGCATTTATGAGCCCAAGGGATGATCCAAGACAAGATGTCATCAGCTCACTTCTCCCAGCACAGCCACATCTCCTAGGAGGAAATCCCCAGATGCTCAAGACTAGTAGAACCAATGAAAACCAGCTGTGTTCAGAGTCCAACATGGATTTGCTTCCCATGGACTCCTCTGATAGGAATATTCAGGAAACTGTTTTGAGGCTGGGCACAGTCATTCACCCCTGTAATTCCAGCACTTTGGGAGGCTGAGGTGGGCAGATCACCTAAAGTCAGGAGTTCAAGACCAGCCTGGCCAACACAGTGAAACCCTGGTGGCAGGCACCTGTAATCCCAGCTACTCAGGAGGCTGAGGCAGGCGAATAGTGTGAACTTGGGTGGCAGAGCTTGCAGTGAGCCGAGATCATGCCACTGCAATCCAGCCTGGGAGACAGAGCGAGACTCTCAAAAAAAACAACAAAAAAAAATAGTTGGGCATGGTGGTATGCACCTGTACTCCCAGCTACTTGGGAGGCTGAGGTACGAGAATTGTTTGAACCCAGGAGGTGGGGGTTGCAGTGAGCTGAGATTGTGCCACTGCACTCCAGCCTGGGTGACAGAGCAAGACTGTCTCAAACAAAAAATAAAAAACAAAAACAACAAACCTGTTTTGGGCAGTAAGACCTACATCATTCTGGGGATGTAGATTCCTGCCGCTGTGTAGGAACTGGGGATGTGTTCCTTGCTCTCCGACTTCCTGCTGAAAGGTCCCAAAGGCCCATTCCTTTGCCAGCTTTAAACTAAGAAATAGGACTCTTGTCTGCTATTGAAAAAGATTTCAGAGACCAAGATGGGGCAGGATCCAACTTCCAATTAGTTTTCCCTGTGGGACTTTCTTACTCTATAGCAGGAGATGACTTACAGTTTCATCCTCAATGTGCCAGAACATCAAGATCAACAGTCACCAGCAATAGGATCCAAGAGTAAGTCAGGTTGTGAGGAAGATGAAAATCCAGGCTGAACCTAGTTGAACCTGCCCCAATTGTTGCAGACCAATGAGGTGCCAGCAGGTATCCATGTAGAAAATAAAGTCAGAACAACTTTATATTGAAGTCTCCAATGGGAGGCTGTCATCGAGTCTGGGCCATTTTACCATCAACTGAGCCCAACCTGACTCAAACCGGCTCACTTCTCTTTCCTAAGGAAGGAAGATATGGAATAACTACTACACACCAGGAGGAAGATACAAGTTCCAAAATCTGTCCCCATGGAGATGAGCAGCTTGCTATCCCCCTCTGCAAAGCTGTCCAGGTTCCATCGGCCTCACCTCTGGAGCAGGAAATACCACAGAGCACTCTGGACTCAGACTCATCCCCGAGAACCAACACACCTCAGTGGGTACCCTGGCTGCATCCTCGCCAGCATCACTAGTAGAGTAACCAAGATGCCTGAGTCCTCAGACCTCCCAGCCAGGGAGCTCCCTGGGTTCACAGAGCCGTTTCTCAGCGTGAAGGATGAGTGGACCTGCGTCTTCCTGCAGCTCTGCTGCCCAACGATGCTTCTTTCAGGGTCGGCCACTCAGACAATACACTAATTCCTTACAAGGGGCAGCCCTCTTGCTGCTTGTTTTCTAACTGTAGCCAATCTTCAGGGGGGCTGTGACCCAACAGCAGCAGGAAAGGATCTCTGAGAAAAAGCCAGATCAAAGAGAATACCTGGAAGACATGACCAACAGCTGCCTCCCCCACCTACAGTACGGCAATACAGAGCTGGCTGTCAGTTGGGGGACAGGGTCGGGTCACCACAGCAGTGCAACTATGTGGGACTGTAAAGGTTCCAGAGATCAATGCCTTTCCGCCAGAGTCCTGGGTGCCCAGAGAAGGCACAGCATTGTCCACAATGACCACCACCCCATTTGTCCCCTGTCTGTGACAACTTTTATTGGTGCCAATGGCATCCAGAGAAACTACGAGGAACATCCAACCCCAAGCTTCTAGTGTTCAGATGGCTTGACGAAAATTTCAGGAGCAGCACCTGAATCCTAACAGCTTCAGAGAAACACGATGTATGTCAAAACCTTCAACCTTGGTGAATGTCCCCTCAGCCTGTTACTGGAAGGAGGGCCTTGAGTGAACCATCCAGGTCCTTGGCGTTTTGAACACAACACAGAAGCAAAGTAACAAAGGAATGAAACACAAACGATGCAGCAAAAGCCAGTATCAAAGCACGGGGTGGGAGTGGGCCTCAGCAAGTGGCACAAGAGCCAGGTTACAAAGTTCTCCGGGTTTTAAGTTCTCCTTTTGAGGTCCCCATCTGTTACCCCTTATCTGGATAAAGGATTTGGTCCATGGCTAATTCAGGGCTGAGGTGAACTGGCACCCTCTGCAGATAAACAGATGGTCCCTGCAAAACCTGCATCCAAGCCAGGACACTTCCTTTCCTCTGCCACGTGGTGGACAGGGGAGGATGGAGGGAGAGTAGCCTTGGATCCTTTGCTACTCAGGATGGGGAGATGGGGCTTTCCTTTGGGTTTAGCTTTAGGAAGTGGTTAATGGGACCTAGGTTCCCTGACCCCAGACCCAGGGTTTTCCTTTTGATGCAGTTTTGGGAAGTCAGCACAGATTGAACTCAGGTTCCCTGCCCCCACGACCTTGGTGTTTTTCCTCAATTTAGCATAAATTACTAAAGTAAATTTAACATAAATTTAGCATAAATTACTAGCATAAATTACAATTTATCATAAATTACTAAAGTTACCTGCCTGCAAACCCTGTTTCTCCTTCCTCAAGCCAGTTAGAGTACAAAAGTGATCCTTGATAGACGTTTCCTACCAACAGGACGCTGTTGTGTAGCAACAGTAACACATAGAACTATAAAGGCCTAGTCATTTAAAGGGCACCATCCCTTTAAGCTTTACCCAATGTAGAGAATTATTAAAAATAAAGAAACTGACTTACATAGAATTGATACCTTTCAAGATAAGGGGGCAGACATTAAACAAAGGATCGCCCTGAAGTCTTAACACAGATGAAAATGTGCAGCCAGCATACAGTATGTCATAAACCTGAGAAATGCTGGAATGAATGGGAGAAGATCACCTGGAGACTTCATGATGATTAGAGGAAAATACCAAGGCTAACAGGAGGATAAGGAGATAGAGTATTGGCTTATATCAAATATACTTCACCTCGACCCCAAAATGCAAGCTGAGAGGTACAGGACTTTTAGGCCTTTGGGTTCAGGGTGCCCTCCACAACCCAAGACATGAGTTTCATCTATAGACCCTCCCCTCTGCTCAGACAGCTCATCCAATTGTGTGACTTATAGACATCACCACGAAGAACAGCAGTGGTGAATTGAATAGTTCTCTGCATTACTTATTTAGGATATTTATGACTACATCATCCTTACCAAAGGAAATATAATCTTAATCCAGATTACGTTGAGAATTCTGGACGACCTACAATTGGCTTTTGTGAGCACTGAGAGTTAGAATATGCAGGGTTTTAGTTTGGGCTGGCCAGCACTGAAGCATGCCATGCCACTCCCAGAATCCAGGTGCATCTAACAGCTGATTTTGGCATCTTGGCAGGACTCTGCACTAGATGGGGCTGCATGGTGGACTTGCAGATAGAACAAGTTTAAGTCGTCTCTCCATCCACTTTTACAGAAGGCATCACAAGGGGAACAGACCTGCCACACCTGCCATAGCATGCTGTGTGACACTTGTCCTGAGGCTACAACTCTAGGGACCTTGATTCAGCATCCTAGAAAAACATGAAGCCAAGTTTCCCTGGCTAGCCAGATACCTCTTCTTTCTTGGGATGAATAGGTTGAAGGGCATCAGCTGGTACATAAAGAGGACACATTGCTAAGACCAGGGGCTCAGCCTACTATCAGGAGGAAGGAAACATTGAGACTTGGGACTGCCAGTCCTGCAGCATGGATATTTTTCCGGTCTCGTAACCTCCACCCCACAACACAGCAAAAGGAGCCCATGACAGAGAAGGCTGAACACCATAGACCTAGAGCCCGGGGGAACAGACTGCAGTGAGCCAGGCCCACACCTGGACCCAGTGCCCATGCCATCCACATCCAGTGGAACCTCCGCCCGCTGTGGGTAAAGCAGAGCAAATCTCCAGCAGAAGTGATCCGTGGTGAGAAACCTGACCAGGAACATTCCAAATATTCGTTTGACAATGACCATCACATGCACAGACAGAACAGCAATGTCAGTCACACAGGGGTCAAAGGACAACCTAGGCTGCGTGGAGAGGCTGAGGTAATTGAAGTAAAAAGCCACCTACAGAGGGTAGCACAGTTAAAACCAAACACATTAGCCAGCAGCTTCCAAGGGCAGACAGCATCGGGTATGGGAAATTCAGGGACGTGGCTTAGGCCTGCCAAGAACTGCAAGCAAGAGAAGGGGTGCACACCAGCTCATTCTTCCTTCTCAGTCCCCCAAATTTTACTTGGAAGCCAGAGTTATTTTTGGCTGGAGTCACAATTTGAGGGAGCAGAAAAATCTACGATGTTGGATGAGGAGAAAAATTCTTCACACCTAGAGCTGTAGTTGCACAAATTCAAATGGGATGCCAACTGTTCTTAGAAGCTCAAATACAGGACAAAAGCATACCTTAACAAAATGTTACAGTTTAGATTGTATTTGTTCCCAAACAAGGTGTGGTATGTAGCAATGAAAAGCAATAGGTGACATGCAATATGCTCCATGTGGCAGTCTAACCGATAACCTGCATTATACACCCAACGAGTTTTGTGGATTTCCACAGCAGTTTGTCACATTGGCACATGATACACAACAGGAGGTAGATGAAGGTTTAGCTCTATTTACACAATCTCACCTATTTTCTGTGGGGGGAGAAAGTATGAGATTTAAAGACAAGTCATTCATTGAACAAGTTAATCTTTCTCACTTTCTGTATCCTGAGATATTTAATAGAAACAGACATTGTGGGAGACAGATAAAGAACAAGGGTGAATGAGATATAGGGGTGTATGAGCAGCTCTCCCTAGGAGAAAGTCCCCATCCACAGGAAGATGGAGTGGGGAGCTCCTTGCTGCAGTAGGTACTGAGCTTGCCTGTCTTCTGCTGAGCGGGGGAGACCCAGGCTGTATCCCATTCTACTTGAATGACTGGGCCGCTCCAGGCCACACCCTCAACCCTCTGGGTCCATGGTTTTCATGGAGAGTCATAGCTCAGCAGCTCAGGGGAAAGTGTTACCCTATGTCAAGGGGAAGCTTCAACAGAGTTGGTGGGTAACAGACTCTTAGCCCCAAGACAAATATTCTGAATGCAGTATTCATGGCTCCTGCAGGTTCCGCAGGTTCCCCCCATCAGGACTGAGCCTTGGTCACCTCTAAGTGACCAGCTCAATCCTATCCCCTTAGAAGCTGCTCTTGCCACCCAGTCACTGATTCACCATTGTTCTCTGGTGTTCACGGCATCACTTCCAGGTGAAGTACCAAGGAAAGCAGCCAGAGACAGTCCTCTAATGCCCATGTCCCCATCCTCGGAACCTGTGAATACATGCTACACAGCAAGGGTGAATTAGGACACAAGGCATTGGTTTGTAGTCAGCTGACTTTAATCACCTTGCTGACAGTGGGCCCCCTGGTCAAACCCAGGGTAATCTTAACCTTAACATGATAAAGAAGAGGACAAAGGGAGAATCGGAGGCAAGAGTCAGAAGAAAAAAAAAAAAAAAATCAGAGCATGGTGCTGACTCAACAATGAAGGTCCTGACTGAGGATTAACTAAGAAGCCACAAGTCATGTTTCATATGTCTAAAGTGAGAAAAGTGATCTCTGAAGCAGCCAGAAAGAACTACAACCTTGCTAACACCTTTGTTTTCTCTAAATGAAACCTATTTCAAACTTCTGATTTCTAAAACTGCGAGAAAGTTGATTTGAGCTCCTAAGTCATTGGCAACACCATACAAAATATAGCACCTGTCAAATTTAGTTTCAACGTTCATGGAAATCTGGAATCGTCTTTGTTTTTCCTTGTATTTTATATAGGAGCCTTCAGATCTGTTTCTCTGGCAAACCTGGATCAAGAAAGGCAGGCAAAGAAAATTGTAATGAATCTTAGCATTCCAGGGTAGAGATATTGGAAAAATTTAGAGTAGTCATTTATTTGTCAAATGTGTCAAGTAGAAACGCCTTAAAAGATACAGATTCAAACAAAAGAGAATAGATTTTCTACGAAGGAAGCTAAATCAAAATTTCCAAGTTTGCTCTAGGCCCAGGCCATTTCCACACTAGATTCTACCACCAGCTAAGGTAGAAATATATAATACGCAGATTGTTTCAAATATAAGTCAGACATCTTAAAAACGGCATTCTTTCCTAACTAGGTGGACTTAGATAGCTGGGTGCTTAAATTCTCCATCCTAGAGAGGATACCATTTCAGAGTGGGCCACAAGGTCCCTGCTGTTCATGATCTGTAAAGTCAGCATAGCTCCCACGAGGCAGAGCATTCCTTACCCAGCACCCAGGATAGTTGTCCTGACACACTGCTCCAAGCTTCCTCCACCCTCCCCTGTGGCAGCCACCTTCCAGGCTCTGTGAAACACTTCCCCAGAACCTGAAAATAGCTAAGACCTGGAAAGCAAGACCAGCAGCTGCTTCCACATCATGAGAGCCCTTTGGTTCACTCTTGGGCCCCAGGAACCAGACAGCCAAGCACTTTCACACCCTGGTGATGGGAATGGAGTCAGAAACAGGACTCAGATTCAAGACTACTGAGCCTTTCTTGTGCAGCAAAGCTGCTGACATGATTGAAATCAGCACTGCACCTGGACTTTCTGGAACAGCATATTTCAATGGTTTGCACAAGCCATAAGAAAAGCAAAGGTTTCCAGCACCACGCATTCTGCGCTCAGTCCTTCACCACCTCTGGGTGAGTTTAAGCTGTTGCATCTATCATTGACCTTTCTGAGAAACTGCCAGAGCAGATTTAAATCACTGGATGGAACTACTTGTTCCTTTCAAGGTGAAAAATCACTCAGGAGAATGTGTTCTGCTGAACAGTCTGTGGGGAAGAAACAATCAGATAGCCACTCCATGTGAGCATGGGTCACATAATTAACACTGAAGTCACATCAGTCTCCACGCATGAAAGGAGTGTCTGGTTTTACTCCAGATTCCATGAGGTCTAGATGTGCAGGACATCCCATTTTTAGTTCTCCTTAACCTTAGATAAGCAGTGGACCAGCCCTAGTGACACTGACAAGGCAGCTATTCCTCGTCCAGTCATAAAGGAAGGGTTTGGTTTTCAGCTCTCACCACACACGGTCACTTCCAGCCCAAATGAAGCTGAAGGTTAGAGGGTGGGGTTAGGTACAGGCCTCACAGCACCGGCAGCTTGCAGTGAGTTATCCTTATAGTGGACTCAGTCTCCGGATCGGTGCTAGATTCCTGACCCCAGGCTGTGGAATTATCCTGCATAGATGAAGCAGCCTGGAAGAATGAGAACATTCAGGATGAAACCTGAGAAGCACCTGCCAGTGTAGAGCTGCTTACTGGATGCTGGACAACTCTCAGCAGGACCCTGAGGAGGTGCCATCAGGCTGGTTCTTAGCCCCAAGCCTCACCTGGCCCTAATAAGATCCCAAACATGGGTTACCACTAGTTATTGAAGAAGCAGGATAGTTTAGTTTCCAAAATATCATGCTTCAGTTAAAATTGCTGAGTCTATCAAAATTCTCACTGTACTGGCGCTCTAAAATCTCCCAAGGCATATCAGCCTCAGGCACCACGGTACACGTCTGCAGTATGAAAAAATACTACCCTTAAAGATGTAGGATGGACGTGGTAGGCAATCCTAGGAATGAGATTCTGGGACATCATTTTCCATGTGGCTTTTTAGAGGATTCCCAGGGAGACTGAGTTGCACACAGCATAGAGGTGACCTCTTCAATGCTCTCTCATTTCTGGGTGCTTTTCCTACCCTGTCTTCATTACTCCTTCGTGTTTCCTGGTTTCCTGGAGTCACTTTCACAAGACTTTCTACCTCAAACATAGGTCTCAGGATCTGAATTTAGGATATCCATATGCAGATACTCAGGTCTCACTTCAGATAAGAATCTTAACTATTCTTCTACTGGCATGATTCATCCATTTGAAAATGCCCAATTACTTCTATCAAGAATAAAGGTGGGACTTGTTTTACAGTCTCTAGGGAAAGTGCATATTATGAACCCCGTTCAATTAATCCGTTTTTTCAATGTTCTTAGCAAGACTGTCTGAAATTGCAGGAAGTAGGTATAAGATGTACAGGTGGCCCGTGGAACAAATGAATCCAAAATTAAAACCTCCCACCAAGAGCACTCTAGGAGGCCATTATCTTAAGTGAAACAACTGAGAAACAGCAAGTCAAATACCTGTTCTCACTTGTAAATGGGAGCTACATAATGTGTACATATGGACATAGGATGTGAAATTACAGACATTGGTGACTCAGAAGGGTCATGGGGTGATGGGTCAAGGGGTAATGGGAGTGGATCATGAAAAACTAATGGATACTATGCACATTACTGGGGAGATGGATACCCTAGAAGCACAGGTTATCACTATACCTGTAACAAAATTGCACTGTACCCCTTAAATGTATAAGAAAAAGCACCCCAGGCCATCACCTTCTCCCCTTTTATACTAAAGAACTTCAATTCAAAGAAATGCACATTGTTCAAAAATTTCCAACCAAAAGTGGTCAAAAAATTTCAACTGTTATGGGAGACCACATTCCACTGGAACGTTGGGATTAGAAGCAAAGCTCTGGGTAAGACACAGAAGCAGCCTCACTCGTGCTATTTGCTCAGATCCTGATAAGCTGTCCAAACCATCTCCCCGACTCTGAGAATCATCAATGGAACAAGTCCTGAAAAGGGAACTGAGAATCGACCTAAAAACCTAACCAAATACAGCGCCAAAAGGCCCCATCGTACAGGATCAAGCTGGAGAAACTTTTTTCTCAGAGATGCAGGCAGTGCCCAGTATCACAACCACGAGCCAAGAGCTGTGAAGGAACGGTTATGTCCATTTTCAAGCATTGTCCCTCGGCAGTGCCTACCCCTGAAAGCCTATTGTCCCTGATGGATGGTGCCAGCCACACAGGATCATGTATCCTTTCGAATACAGGTAGGAACCCAGAGATAGGTCTGCACACGCCCATTCATTCACCAAAAAGACCCTGCAATGCTGTGCCACCACCCAAGAGCAGACGAAATGTTTTGGTTTGCATATCTTACAGGTTAAAAACAAGCTCTACAGCAGGTAGAGTATTTCTGGTCACTTACGGATCAGGAATAAGCTGGAGCCTCCAAGATCATGCACATACAAGGAGATAGAATCTAATTAGAAACCCTCTGGAGTACAGAGGGTTGCACCTGCACAGAGCAGCCTGCGAAGCCCGACTCCATCTCCAGACACTTCTGTTAGTTCTTACATAGCCATAACATGAAGCTCAACACACTCAAGAATCAGGAGAAAGCACCTCAACTCCCCATTCCCACTTCATCTCCCTCAGCACACAGCTTTGAAAGATCTAGAAACTTATGTTTGATCGAATTATTTCAGGTTCCACTTGGCATACCAAAAACTCCTTTCTACCTGGATCTTCCTGCTCATCCCCATCACTACCTATATGTATATGTGGTGATCTGGGCTTGGCATATCTCCACAGTGTGGGGGCTATGTTCCAAGTAATGACTCCTTAGGTGAAAGCAAACACAGAAGCTAGCAATTCTCTGCAGTTAAGATGGGAATTGCCAAAGGCCACTGTGGCCTCCAAGACAGTGACCAGGTAACAGTCCTTGGGTGAATACCTCTTACCTGAGATTAAAATGGCCAACAAAAGTGAAGAATGATCCTTTTCCATGGTGTTGGTTTGTCATCCTTCCTACAGGTGATATTTTAGGCCAGCAACTTAACATTCTTGGAGTATACTTGAATTCGAGGTTTGAACTCAAAGATATTGATGCTGCTGCTTTAAAACCAAATTCTCTACGCTCTTCTCTAGTGATTCTTCGACAAGACTGAACTCAGAATCACATGCAATGCAGCAAATCTCCTTCCAGAACTCAAGTGCAAAAAGACAAATGCAGTCTTCTAGTTAGAGATCAAGTCTCTGCCTATAAAATCCAATATAATCCCCAGAGAATAAAACTTACTAGTAATCCACAAGAAGGATTTCTAGTGTGTTGTCAGTTATGTTGGCATTAATATGGTAAGTTGGTTTTTCCAAATGAGCCCACGAACTGACCCTGGAAAGACCTGGCAGATGAGCGATCTCAGTTATTCAAACACACATTTCAGTCAGTCCTGGGTATCATCCACACCACCCCAAACTCTCATGGCTTCACTGCTGTCCTCCACCTCCCTACTACAAGAGATGGTAAGAATTAACCACCAAGACAGCTGGAGACATGTCTCCAATATGCACAAGTGTGTGAAATGCAAGCATAAGAGATTTATTTTTTCTTCAGACTCTAGCGCTTACGGCAAAGAAAGGCCGAGAGGAATCAGACATGTTCCCACCAAGCAACTGTGGGATAACAGCATTAGAATTTCTGCTCTACAAGATTATTTATGCTTTTATTAGATTTTTGTCCCAGAATATTATTATAAGGGCTGTATCAGGCCATTCTTACATTGCTATAAAGACATACCTAAGACTGGGTAATTCTTTAGAAAGGAGGTTTAATCATCTCATGGTTCTGCAGGCTATTAGGGAAGCACAGCACTGGCATCTGCTTCTGGGAGGCCTCAGGAAGCTTACGCTTATGGAGGCAAAGGGGGAGCTTTCATGTCATGTGGCAAAAGCAGAAGAAAGGCAAGGGGGAGGTACCACACACTTCTGAATGACTGCATCTTGTGAGAGCTCACAATGGTGAGGACAGCACCAAGGCATAAGGGATCCACTTCCATGACCCAAATACCACCCACCAGGCCCCATCGACCAACCTCAAAGATTACATCTCAACTTGGGATTTGGTGGTGATATCCAAACTGTATCAGGGCAATATAAGGAAATATAAAAAGCAAATATGCATCTCAAGATCTCTTGGTCAGAGTAGTCAGTGAATATTTAGTTGAAAGGAGGCATTGGGACTACCATGGAGAATCAAAGGAATGAGACACCTCTACCCATGTGGTTAAGAGTGCTCTCAGACAGGGAGACTCACAGACTAATATTGATCACTTTCTATGCCACCAGCATGGCAGGCAATGGCAGTCCCTCCAAGAACACAGGAGGGAGAGAGAATTAGAAACCCTTTAAACTACAGAGGCTTC
This sequence comes from Nomascus leucogenys, assembly GCF_006542625.1. Taxonomy (NCBI): domain Eukaryota; kingdom Metazoa; phylum Chordata; class Mammalia; order Primates; family Hylobatidae; genus Nomascus; species Nomascus leucogenys. The sequence continues at coordinate 74,690,696 of NC_044400.1, forward strand.
AGCTTCCACGGAGCAGCATACAAAGCCTCACTTCATCTCCTAACCCCTTAATTTGCTCATAATTCCAACCAAGATCTTCCTGTTCATCCCATCCCTACCTAGGTATTGTTGATCTGGGCTTGGCATGTCTCCAAACATGTGAAGAGTGTTACAGAAGTTATAGCTCTTCAGGTGGAAACAAGCACAAACCTAGCAAGCCTCTATGGGAGTTTCCATGGAAGGCTGCTGTGGCCTCCAAGACAATGCCCAGGTGACACCCCTTAGGTGAATGTCTCATACCTGAAATTTAAGTGGTCAACCTGAGTCAAGAATAATCCTTTTCCATGGTGTCAATTTGCCATGCTTCCTATAGGTGATATTTTAGGCCAGAAACTTGAATTCAAATATACTCCAAGAATGTTGAGTTTGGGCCTCAAAAATACCGATGATGCCACTGTAAAATCAAATGCTCTGTGCTTAGTGCTTGAACTGCAAGACTGAACTTGGAAACACATGCAATGGAACAGATCTCCTTCCGGAGCTTGAGTGGAATAAAGGAAATACAGCCTTCCAGTTAGAGATCAAGTGTCAGCCTTAAAAATCCAACATAAGCCGTAGAGATTAACACTTGCTCGTTAGAAGTCCACAAGAAGGATTTGTGTTCTCAGTTACAACATTGGTGTTATGAACATGGTAAATTGGTTTTTCCAAATGAGCCCACACAACCCAATTGGGAAGATACCACAAATGAGCAATCTCAGTTAAACATGTACTTCAGTCTCAGTCCTGGACATCATCCACACCATCCCAGATTCTTCCTTCATTGTTCTTTACTTCTGTAGAGGTGGTGGTCAGAATGCCTAGATCAGCCACCAAGACAGTTGGAGATGTGTGTCTACATGCACAAGTGTGTGAAATATAGGCATAGTTGAGATTGTTTTCCAAACTCTGGCGCTTACAAAGAAAGGCTGAGAGGAGATCAGACATGTTCCCACCAAGCAACTGTGGGATAACCAAGAATTAGGGTTTCTGCTCTGCAAGATTTAAGCTTATAGTGAATTTTTGTCCCAGAATATCATTTTAGGGGTGGTGTCAGGCCATATCTTGCATTGCTATAAATATCTAAACTGGGTAATTTATAAGAGATTTAACTGTCTCACAGGATGTATGGCAAGAAGAGCGCTGGTATCTGCTTCTGAAGAGGCCTCAGGAAAATTTTACTTACAGTGGAAGACAAAGGGGAAGCTTGCAAGTCATATGGTATAAGCAGAAGAAAGGCAAAGGGGAGGTGCCACACACTTGAATGACTAGCTCTCATGAGAACTATGGTGAGGACAGCACCAAGTCATGAGGGACCCACTTTCAGGACCCAAACACCTCCTACCAGGCCCTATTGTCCAACATTGGGATTATATCAACATGAGATTTGGAAGGGATATCCAAACTGTATCGGGGCAATATAAGGAAATATATAAACGGCAAATATGTATCTAAAGATCTCTTGGTCAGAGTAGTCAGTGAATATTTAGTTAAAAGGAGGCATTGGGACTATCTTGGAGAATCAAAGGAATGAGAACCAGACCAGCTCAGATAGGGAGACTCAGGCTAACATTGACCACTTTTCCACACCACTGGTGTGGCAGATAATGGCAATCACACAAAGACCACAAGACAATGAGAATTAGAAACACTTTGGAGGACAGAAGATTGAGATTCCACAGAGTAGCATACAAACCCACACTTCTCCTGACCCCATAGTTTTCTCATGCTTCCAACTTAGATCTTCCTGCTCATCCCATCCCTACATAGGTATGTGTTGATCTGAGCTTGGCATGTCTCCACACATGGTATGAGGAGGGTTATAACTTATGGCTCTTCACGTGGAAACACGCACAAACCTAGCAAGCCTCTGCAGGTGAGAGAATTTCTGATCCTCCTCAGGTGAATACCTCTTACCTGAGATTTAAAGTGGTCAACACCTGAGTCAAGAATTTCTCTTTTCACTGTATCAGTTTGCCATGCTTCCCGACAGCAACTTTGTAACATTCTTGGTGTATATTTGAATTTGACTGTTGGACTCAAAGATATTGACGATGCTACTTTAAAACCAAATGTTCTGAGCTTTTCTCTAGTGCTTCTTCCATTAGACTGAACAACTCAGAACCACATGCAATGGAACAAACCTCCTGCCAGAGTTCAAGTGGAAAGAGGCAGATGCTGCCTTCCAGTTAGGGAACAACATCTCAGCCTATAAAATCTAACATAAGCCCTAGAGAACAGAATCTGAACACACTAGAAATCCTTGAGGATTTCTAACTAGTAAGTTTATGTCTGTGTTATAAACATGCTTCCAAATGATCCTGCCATACCCAAAGTGCTCATCTGCACTATCTTTCCAGTCTCAGTTGGAACACATTCCAGTCTCAGTCCTGGGCATCATCCACACAATCCCAAAGTTTTACTTCACTGTTCTTTACTTCTCTACTAGAGATGGTAAGAACACCTACATTAACCACAGACAGTCAAAGATGTGTCTCTCCCTGTACAGGTGTGTCAATTGAAGGCATAATACTGAGATGTTTTTCAGCTTCCAGCACTTAAGGCAAAGAAAGGCTGAGCGAACTCAGGCTTGTTCACACCAAGCAATAGTGGGATGACACTGCAGGATTTCTGCTCCAGAAGATCAATTTGCTTTTCAAGCCTGTATTGAATTTTTGTCCTAGGATCGTTTCATTTTTGGGACAAAAGAAGGAGATATAGAAAATCAAGTATGCATCAAGAAATCTCTTGATGAGAGCAGTCAGGTAATATGTAGGTAAAGGACATATTGGGACTGTAATGGAGATCCAAAGGAAGGAAGGAAGATGACAAACCTCTCTACCTGTCTGAGCACACATCTTCTCCAGATATGGAGACTCATAGGCTAATGCTAACCACCTTCCATACCAGTGTGGCAAGTGGCTGAAGACCACGCATACTGCTGGGCACGTGAGAATTGGTGCTCTAGAGGGACCAAGGTAGACTTACCCATAAACAGGTCTCTGAGCTAGTGGTTATGAACACCCTTGTTCCACCTTCAGGACTATCTTCTCCCTACGCAAAGGTAGGTGAGACTCCTAAATGGGAGGGTATTTCTGAGATGTTATAGCCAATGCAATACCTCTTAGAGAAAATGTACCAGCAATGCACCAGCAAGAACATGCAAGCTACACTCCTGCTTTCCCACTGCCATGCATTCACACAAGAGCTCACACTTGGTTTCAGTCTTAATGAGGAGCTCAGGAAAATAAAAGGGAAGGCCATCTCCTTATAAAGGGCAGGATCTTGATGTATCAATGTCACATTTCTCAAATGCCATGGTTACAACATTTGCCTGATCCCAGCTAATGAACAGCAAGAACATCAATTCATATGAAGTTGACTCATGAAAAATTAAGGGACCCTGGAGAAGTTATTTGCAGGCATAGACCTCATTTTCCATGTCCCCCTCTATAGATCGGAAGGCTCCACATTTTTCTTCTGGAGCAAGCTGACAGGAAAGTTGACCAAGAGTTCTTTATGGCCAAGAATCTAGACTATATACACAAAATTCTCCAGTCCTATTCAGAGGAAGATTTTCATGAGGCAACAGTAATGATGCCAGGGTCATTTCAATAGGGAACAGGCAGGGTATAATCAGGGATAAGAGAAAAATGACCTCCAAATAGAAGCCAAACATATGGTTTATCATTAGTGCTAAAATGTATGAGTGAACTCAAAAGTGAGGTTTCTCCTTCAAAAACCTAAGAAAAGGAATGAGGGCAGATTCAAGTTCCAATGCAGAGTCATGCTTCAAAGATGGCTATTCCATGTGTAATATTTCAAACGTGAGTAGGACCTCTGCAAGATGGCATGAGGAAGTGTAAAGGGTTCTATAACACAGAAGAATTAACATTCCTCCCAAGTGTTCCAAAATATCAAGTTGGCTCATCACAATCAGAAGAATTAAGCAATAAGATTGTGTTTGTCCAAGGTCACTTAACACACCTCAGAACCTTAGTGCAGATAGAACTTAGTTACATACAGAGCTAGCAGGGCAATTAGCTTTATTCAAGTTGACTTATGAAGACTCACATGCCCATGCAAGAAAACTTGAGAAAACAGGCTCCTCTCTGAGGCCCTCTCCATTGGTCAGCAACCTCCAGTCTCAAGGCAGTTTGGCTAAAAGCAGCCAAAGCAGAAATCCCACTGTGGAACAAATGTCAATTGCTGTGAGAATTTATGAGGTGACACATAACCCTCATTTATCTGACCATGTGGGATTGTGGTGCTTAGAGGAAATTGGTCTCTTCACAAATACTTTTCAAAAAGACTGTTTACTCTCCCTGTGTCTATGTTATATTCATAGAAGATGAGGGGAGTGAGAAGGTTCATCATAAGCTAGGTAAGATCAAGAAAGATTCCAGAAACCAACAGATCACCAGAGGCTAAAAGCCTAAGATTCTCATGTCTTATTAGTGGAGGACCCTAGTATGACAAGGATAATATCACCAACATATTATGGTCAAGACCAAGTAGAGTGAAAATTGAGAGGAACCAGGTATATCAGTGTAAGAAAATGTTCTTGATCATTAGTGCTCATTTGTCTTTGGAAGTGAAGGTCTCTGTGAGGTGTTCCTTTAGCAATATAAAACGGCAGAGGACAGCAAATTTTTTTTTGCTTTTTTATACTTTAAGTTCTAGGGCACATGTGCACAATGTGCAGGTTTGTTACATATGTATACATGCGCCATGTTGGTGTGCTGCACCCATTAACTTGTTATTTACATTAGGTATATCTCCTAATACTATCCCTCCCCCCACCCCACAACAGGCCCCAGTGTGTGATGTTCCCCTTCCTGTGTCCAAGTGTTCTCATTGTTCAGTTTCCACCTATGAGTGAGAATATGTGGTGTTTTTTTGTCCTTGAGATAGTTAGGACAGCAAACTTAAAGCCTCAGGAGAGGTTCACGCTATGAAAAGAGTTGTAGTTGGTACACCACCACCTTGGGTGCTCACCTAACTAGCTGCCAAGCCACAGCCAATGGCAAGATCCAGGAAATATACAGAGTTTAAAACTCTGAGGCCCCACTGATGGGTCTATGGGATAATCCAAAACAAGGTGGCATGACTTCCCAGATGCTGAATAGAGGAAACAGGACTAGCTATGTTCTCTAGAGGCCAATGGGAATCTGCTCCCACAGTGAATTCCTTTCTGGTTGGGAGGATAGAGATTTTAACATTTATGGAAGGATGAGTTTAGCAGGCTCCCATCTCTGGCCTCTGCCGTGTAAGTAACAGTCATGGAGTGTTCTAGAATTGGGTTATTTCTACAGTAACTCACAGACCTCCTTTAGTACAGTATTGAATATCTCTCAAGCAGTGTAAGCATTTCAGCCAGCACTCCTAGGAGTGCAGGGTGGTGATATTTAGAGACTGGAAACATGTTCCCTGCTCTCCTACCTTCCTGCTGAAGGAACAAGCAGACTTCCTGCCATCACCAGCTTTCAGGAGAATGAGGTGGTGTTAAGCCCCCTCACAAGTTTCAGAGAATGAAATGGGGAAAAAGTTCACAAACTTCCAGTTCATTTTTAAGAATTTCTTCATTCAGTACCAAGGGAAGATTAGCTTTTAATCTTTCACATGTCACAATGTTCAGGTGCCTAGTTACCAGCTCTAGGATCAAGTAATAAAGCAAATAATGACCAAGATGAAATAGCCAGACTCAGGGTAGTCTGAACATGATTCCATCACTTCAAGAGTAATGAGCTTGTAGCAAAGAGAAACAAGTCACATTAAAGGACCTTACTTTGATCTAGGCTGGACACCACTGATTGGTGCTATACCCTGCTGAGGCTTCACTGTAATAAGCCACCACAGAAGAGTGTTCCAAAAGGCTTAAACGCTCTGCTCTCAAAAAAATAAACATTTGGAGTACGTGAGCAAGTAATCACAAGCTCAGAAATCTGTTCCCTTGAGAAGTTAAACTCCTGCTCCAAGGTTTTTCAGGCTGAACTGACCTCACCCCTCCAGACACAGTAATCCTAACAGCATAGTGCATGCAATGAGCTCATGGTTCAGGACCCAACAGACTGAGTCCACTGGTTGAATTGTCAACAGCTTTGCTGCCAGAGTAACTAAGATGCATGAGTCCTTAGAATCCACAGCTGGTCCATGAGCTCCCTGCTTGTCACATGGTTGTCAGCAGAGCTGCTAGAAGAGGCAAAATGCTTTCCTGCACACTGACAAGTTCTTTGTCGGGGGGGAAAAAGCTCTAGAATTACTTATTTTCGTTATTACAGCCATGGCATAGGACCTCAGCCATCCTTTGCAAAAAAGCGTTGCCAAGAACAAACCAGAAGGCAAAGAATGACTAGAAACCATGACTAACAGCTGCCTCCCTTACCCAAAAAAGGGTCTTTGGATCAGTTTTTGCCCAATAGTCAAATCCTGCCAGTGGGATGCTTTCGACTGAAGGTTTCAAAATTCTCTGCTTGTCTTCCAAACAGGCTCTACCTGATCAGAGAAGGAACAATTCTCCCAGTGATGATCACCATTCCCCACTTTTCCATGGCAATCAAAATTCTACTAGTGCCAAAGGCATCACAAGACAGGCTACAAGGGGGCATCTAATTCAAACCTTCTAGCATTTCACTTTAGCTCCCATTGGAGAAATGTCAAGAGCAGCACCTCGAGCTTCACAGGTTCAGAGGACATCCAGCTATCTTACAGAATGACATTCAAACCAGGTGGCCATCAACTCAGCCAGTTAATGTACAATTATTTCTTGACAGCCACTGTAAGAACCCACAAGACACAGCAGTCACCTACAGGGAACCATTGCCTTAATAAATTAGAACTTACACCCAATGAAGTTACTAAAATAAAATTAGTAAGTTTTTTTCAGATATACGAACAGGTATTGATGAACTCTGGAAGAAGTTATCAGTGAATAAAGCAGACAAATGTTTGGCAAGAAAACAGTACTGTATATGAACATAAGGCAAAAATCATTGGCAGAAGATCACAAGGAGATTTTTGATAACCGAAGGAAAAAACAGACTAAAATAAGACAGACACAGTGTATTTGTTTCCCAACATCTTTGACCCTCGGGGCCCTCAAAGTACATGAAGTGAAATACACGACTTCCAGACCTTGTGGTTCAGAGTATTCTCTGCCTGTGGACATGTGGTTCAAAAATAATCTGGGTACCCTGCTCTGCTTAGACAGTTTGGTCTGAGTTATAGAAGTCATAAAGAGCAGCAAGAGGTAACAGAACACTTTCTATTATTTAGAAGGTAAATTTCTATCTGCATAAAGTATCCTCAGTAACTGGAATGTGGATTTTCATCTGGTTTCAGTTAGGAATTCAGGATATCAAGATTGCTTTCTGTGGACTTGGAATGTCCTGAATTCAATTCCTGTTCTAGTCAATGATGAGCCATGTTAATAAAGAGTTCAAAGGATCAGGAAATGCTAAAATACGTTTTATATTCTCTAGATAACCTTTATTCATGCAATCTGTCCAGTAAAAGACTTTCAGAGGGAACAGTATAAATGGAACCCATTGCCTTTAATAGAAAGCATATTAAGGGGCAGCAGGCTGATTATGTATTTAAGATACAGATTTGTAACACCTGTCATAGGCACAAACTGCATACTCTGGAGGCCAGTAGTTTACAGATCTAGATTTATACATCATTGCAAAGCCTCAAGTGAGGTGTCTTCTGATCTGGACAATTTGATTTGCCTTTAAACAACTCACTTCAAAGAATGTAACGATTGGTGCCATAAAGAGGCTACACCCGTGTTAAGACTCCTGGGCAACTGTCTGAAGCTCAATCTAAGGTCAGAGTAGAAGGAAAAACACTTGCCTTGTCCATTGTATGCACCATCTACCAGAGGGTCAGCTCTGCACACAGCATGGACATCACTGAGCTCTTAAGCTCAGCCCTTCACTGCCAAGGGAGCCTGTGGCACATAAGGCTAAATACCTTAGATATGAGAACCATGGAGCCTGGGGACAAACATCTTAGTGACCTGGGCTCACAACAGACATTGTCCATGTGATCTACACCCAGTGGGACTTCCCTGGGAGTCAAAGGGAGGACATCTCCCCCACAACACTTAGGTAGTGAGGATCTTCATGACTGGCTTGGGAACGACTCATGTGGACTCATAAGGAACAGGAGTATCAGTCTACATCATGTTTTGGACCCTTCCATGTCTAAGGGGCAGAAACAATGAGGATCAGACCCTACAACAGAGTTGGGAAGAGTCAAAGCTAAACAGGGCCAGGAGCTTTCACTTAAGGTCAATACAGTCATCAATCCAGGCACGTGGGTTAGAGCTGCCAGAAGTGCAAGCAGGAGGGTTTCCAACACTGTCATTCTTCTCATGCACTCAAAGGGGTTTTAAATGCATAGGTAGTGTCAACTGAAATAGGTTCCCTAAAATTTATGGAAGACTACGGGCAGAATGTCTGAAGTGTGAACAAATTCTTCACACAAAGGAGCACTGATTTTTCAAAGTCAAAGGAGATTATATTCACTTTAGAAGTCAAAAATTGAAGGGATCTCTTACAAAAATATAGGGAAAATAAACACTTCAGATCATATTTTACTGTAAACTCTATATAGGTATATAGCAGTGAAATCCAATACTTAACATATTAAAATGTCCACAGAAGTATGAATCTAAGCCTAGTATTCTTTACTGCCCCATAAGGCACAGTGTTAAACTGTTCTATCATATTTTGAACTCAGGATTACATAGAGCTGATATATAATCATATTTTAGATCATTAAACATACTCAACATTTGTGGTGGAATGTATGAGATGTAAAAGGCACATACTTCATAGATACGTTATTAGAGTTTTGGCTTCCTGATGGATCAATGGGAGAAATAGGTGAAGAACCTCCTCGAAGAAAAACATCTCTATCACAGAAAATGGAAGAAAAAGCTCCTCATTGCAGTAGGCTCTTAGCCTGCCCCTTTCCTGCTGAAAGACACATCCAGGTGTCTTGGCATTTGATTAGAATGACTGAGCTGCCCCAGGCCACACCCTCAACCTCTTGGTTTACTTGTATTCATTCAGAGCCATATACAGCAGCACAGAGGGCTTGACTCCACTTGTGTAGAACAATCCAGGGCAAAAGAAAACAGTCAGGAGTCTTTCATGCAGGTTCCTAGGACAGTGCCCAAATCATTTCCCACTCAGCCTTTCCCAACTAAACAGGAGCAAAAGAGTCCACCTATGAACAGGACCTCACATGGCCAGCATACCACATCACACAAAACTGATGAAGTTTGTCTCCCAAAATGCATTCTCAGGTGGAGAAATCATAACCCATGATATAAAGAACCAACAGACCAAGGAAAAGTATCCCTCACAAATTACTACCATATAAAGACACAGAGCCTACAGGGACAATGGTTAGAAGATCACCTGTGCAAAGTGGATTGAAGAGCCTGAAATCTCAGCCCAGTGTGTGCAACCACTTGGGGACAGTGTGGCCAGGCTTATCACTGTGTGTCAATATCCTATGATCATTTAGGATAAACTGATAAAGTTTCTTCTAGGGCATGAGAAAGGTGAAAAACTTCACTGCATGATTCATACTTTTAATAGGAATGGACCCCTATATTTTGACACAGAAGGAATAAAAGCATCAGGCAGACAAGCTGAAGAATTATCTTTGTAGTCTCACCACAGAGGCAGCATTACGAGAATCACACTAGATCCATGTACACTGTGGATAATGGAATATGGCCTTGGAAGCTTTTGCCTTGGTGCATTAGTGCAGTGTCCAGCCTAGCCCTGTCCCTCTGCAGGGAACCCAGGTAGAGGAGGGTTTCCGACACATCCCTGGCTTCCTTCTCATTCAGCTCTTGGACGATCCAATGGGAAGGCAGTGTTTCCTTATCAGGCCTTGTTACCACTGCAAACAAGCCCCAAGCCTGTCATAAACAGGCCTTAAAGAAACTGGATTTCTGCAGCAATGTGACATGCTCGTGATGGCTATCACGCACACTGCTAGCAGTTGTTGGTTTACTGGGAATGCCTGGCCCACCCAGAGTGGAAAATGGCTCAAAACACCAATAGCATGAGCAGCCTGTGCCTTAACATGTTTTTGCTGCTGATAATCAGCCAGAGCCTGTTTCTCTGCTCTTCACTAAGAATGCTTTGTTTCCTGTAAGGAATGCTTTTGGTTAATCTGTAATCTACAGAAGCAATGCTTATCACTGGGCTTACTGTCAATATGTATGTAGGTCACACTCTGTTCATGACTGTCAGCTCTGAAGGCTGTTAGCCCCCTGGATCCCACTTTGCACTCAATTTCTGCATCATTGTCTTCAATTCCTCTAGTCCTGCTGGGCTGGGGTCTCCACGATCGAGCTGGCCTCAGTAAGTGGCATCCGATGTGGGGACTCAAACCTGGGTCAAAGGGTCAGCAAAGTGATGGTTGGAGAATGTGGAACTATGCTGGAGGACACCCGAGTACTCTTAAGCAATCCTCGTGGTAAGAAGGTGAGCTTAGAAGCATCAGAGTAACAATGGGACAAGGGTTGAGCAGGCACCAGGCTTATTTGAATCTGCTTTGGCATCTCCTCAGAAAAGGAGTGAAGGTTAGCACCAGCTGACTTATGCAGCTTTTTCGTGCGGTAGAGAAATATTGCCCTTGGTTTCCGGACCGAGGAACTATGAATGTAGAGGTCTGGGAAAAGGTAGGCAACACACTGAAAAAGGCATAAGGATGGTGTCGAGGATATTCCTATAACTGTCTGGTCAGTGTGGGCTCTGGTTCATTCCACCTTGGAGCCTTTCCACACAGACGACAAGGAGGAATCAGAGGAAGGAGAGTCTAATGAAGTAACAGAAGAGGTGCAGAGCAGGTTTGCTTGCCAGCTAAAGCGGCAAAGGAGGGAGAGGTTTGTCCCTACCCCTCTGCACCCCCTCATTATTTTGAAAAAAAAAGGAGTGGCCTGACCCTCCGGATCTTTCTTTTCCAGAGGACACTGGGCGAAAAGTAGTTGCCCCAGTGACTGCTCAAGCAGCGCCTCGAGCAACCACTCTCAGTTCTACTCACACAGGAATCCAGCAAGCTAGACGAGAGGGTGAAATGGATGCTTGGCAGTTCCCTGTTAGAATACACCCACCTGATCAACAGGAGAATATCATAGCTACATTTGAGCCTTCTCCTTTTAAAATACTTAAATAATTTAAACAAGCTATCAATCAACATGGACCAGGTTCTTTTGTAATGCGACCATTAAAGAATGTTGCTGTCTCCAGTCAGATGATGCCAGCGGGTACTGTAGGATTATTTCTAGGTAGGTCTAGTTTAAATTTAAAAGGAGTGCAAAGTACATACAGGAGTCATTGATTCAGATTACAATGGGGAAATTCAAATTGTTATATATCTACTTCTGTTCCCTGAAAAGCAGAGCCAGGAGAGTACAGCACAGCTCCTGATCGTGCCATATGTGGAAACTGGGAAAAGTGAAACTAAATGAACAGGAGGATTTGGAAGCACAAACCAGCAAGGCAAAGCAGCTTATTGGGTGAATCAAATTACTGATAAACGTCCTGCCTGTGAAATAGCTATTCAGGGAAAAAAAATTAAAGGATTGATAGATACAGGAGCAGACATTTCAAACATTTCTCTACAGCACTGTTTGTCCATGTGGCCAATTCAACCCACTCAATTTAACATAGTTGGAGTTGGTAAAGCCCCTGACATATTAAAGCAGTTATATTTTCCATTATGAAGGACCAGATGGACAATCTGGGACTATTTAACCAATTGTAACTTCTGTACGTATAAATTTATGGGGAAGAGATTACAGCAATGGGGAGCACAAGTGTTAATTCCAGAACAATTATACAGCCCTCAAAGTCAGCATATGATACAAGAGATGGCGTATGTGCCTGGCATGGGATTAGGAAAAAATTTACAAGGGTTAAAGAAACTGCTTCAAGTGGAAGGACAGAATTCTCATCAAGGTTTAGGATATCATTTTTGATGGCAGCCATTGTTAAGCCTCCAGAACCTATACCTTTACAATGGTTAACAGATAAGCCAATTTGGATAGAACAATGGCCGCTGAGTAAAGAGAAACTGGAGGCCTTCCAGAACTTAGTTACTGAACAATTTGAAAAAGAACACATAGCTCCAACATTTCCCCCCTGGAATTCTCCAGTCTTTGTTATTAAAAAATCAGGTAAATGGAGGATGTTGACAGATTTTAGAGCCATTAATTCAGTTATACAACCTATGGGAGCACTGCAGCCAGGATTGCCTTCTCCTGCTATGATTCCAAAAAATTGGCCTTTAATAAGATTTAAAAGACTGTTTCTTTACTATCCCCTTAGCTGAGCAAGACTGAACTGTTTGCATTTACAATTCCTCCTGTAAACAACCTGCAGCCTGCTAAGTGTTTTCACTGGAAAGTGTTGCCACAAGGCATGTTAAACAGTCCAACAATTTGCCAAACATATGTAGGGCAAGCAATTGAACCTACTCGTAAAATATTTTCACAGCATTACATTATTATATAGATGATATTCTTTTGTGCTGCCTCCACTTAGGAAATATTACTCCAATGTTATGATCACTTGCAAAACTCGATTTCTCATGCCGGTTTAATTATAGTTCCTGACAAAATTCAGACTGCTCTTCTTTACACCTACTTGGGAACCTCAGTAAATGACACTACAATAGTGCTACAGAAAGTAATCATATGTAAGGATCAATTGAAAACATTGACTTTCAAAAATTACTAGGGGACATTAATTGGATACTACCTGCTCTAGGCATTCCTACTTATGCCATGAGTAATCTATTTTCTATCCTTAGAGGAGATCCTAGTCTCAACTAACCCTCTGCAATTAACAAAGGAGGCAGAGGCAAAGTTACAGCTAATTGAAAAGCAAGTGCATAAGGCTCAAATAGAATAGATCCAGAGAAGATTCTAGATTTGCTAATTTTTCTGACTCAACATTCACCTACTGGTGTTATTGTCCAACAGCAGGACTTGGTAGAACGGCTTTTTCTTCCACATACTAATTCATGGACTCTAACTCCTTATTCGGATCAAATGGCTACTCTGATAGGGAATGGGAGAACTCGAATTGTTAAATTACATGGATATGACCCTGGAAAAATTATTGTCCCTCTTACAAAGGCACAAATACAACAGGCCTTTATAAATAGTCTTACTTGGCAAAGCCATTTAGCTGATTTCATAGGTTTTTTTTATTATTATACTTTAAGTTTTAGGTTACGTGTGCACAATGTGCAGGTTTGTTACATATGTTCTTGATAATCACTTACTGAAAACAAAATTTCAATACTAAAAATTGGATTCTCCCTAGAATAAATTTAAACCAATTGAAGGTGCTGAAAACATTTTTACAGATGAGTCTAGTAATGGTAAACTTTCTTATTCTGGATCAAAAAGTTAAGTTTTTCACACAGCCTATACTTCAAGCTCAAAAAGCAGAGACTTGTAGCTGTAATTGAGGTGCTGGCTGCTTTTGAGATGCCTGTCAATGTAATTTCTGATTCTTCATATGTGGTCCATTCTACACAGTTGAAAATGCTCAGCTATGATTCCACACAGATGAGCAACATTTTATTTGCCCAATTACAAACCGCAGTTAGGAATAGAATGCACTCTTTACATTACTCATATTAGAGCTCATACACCTCTTCCAGGACCTTTGACTGCAGGGAATCAAATGGCTGATAGTCTAGTTGCTACTGAAATATCTAGTGCTAGACACTTTCACAATTTAACCCATGTTAATGCCTCTGGTCTCAAATGCAGATACAGCATTACCTGGAAAGCAGCTAAAGCTATTATCCAGCGATGCCCAACTTGCCAAAAGGTACATTCCTCATCTTTTACAGGAGGAGTTAATCCTCAAGGATTGGAACCTAATTCTCTTTGGCAAATGGATGTCACACATGTTCCCTCGTTTGGGAGAGTAGCTTATGTATATGTGTGGACACCTTTTCTCACTTTGAGCTGTATGCCAATCAGGAGAGTCTTCTGCCTGTGTTAAACATCACCTTTTGCAGTGTTTTGCAGTGAAGGGCATTCCAGCTTCTATTAAAACAGATAATGCCCCAGGCTATACTAGCCAAGCTCTAGCTACATTTTTCTCTATATGACATATTAAGCCCATTACTGGCATCCCATATAATTCACAAGGACAAGCCATCGTGGCAAGAATGAATCTCTCCCTAAGACAGCAATTACAAAAACAGAAAGGGAGAGATAGTGACTATGAGACCCCACATATGCAATTGAATCTAGCATTATTGACTTTAAATTTTTTGAGCCTGCCTAAAGGCCAGATGCTATCAGCAGCTGAACAGCATCTACAGAAACCAGTGGCAAAGACAGAAGCAGAACAACTGGTTTGGTGGAGAGGTCCGATAACACAAAGTTGGGAAATAGGTAAAATAACTTGGGGTAGAGGTTATGCTTGTGTTTCTCCAGGCCAGAATCAGCAGCTGATTTGGATACCATCAAGACACCTGAAACCTTATCATGAGCCAGATGCTGAGGAAGAGATTTTGGGAGGAACCCGAGGATTGCAGCCATGTTGAGACTGACAATAAGGAAGACACCAGTCCTGGTGAGCAACACTCATGAGGCACAGCCACCCACCTGAGGCCAGATCAAAAAGTTGACACGGATGGTGGAAAAAAATCTGAAGAAGGCGGGACGACCAGTTACAATGAGTAATCTAATGGTAGCTATGATGACTGTGCTCACCATTGCCATATTCCCCCAGTAACTGCTGAAACAAAAAACAATTACACTTATTGGGCAAACATTCCACCACTTCTACAGCCAGTAACATGGTTAGACTCCCCAGTAGAGGTGTACACTAATGATAGTTTTTGGATGCCTGGTTCTACAGATAATAGAGGCCTGTCTCACCCCCAAGAGGAAGGAACAATTAAGAATAGCTCATTGGGATTTGATCATCTACCCACTTGCTTGGGAAAAGCCAACGGGTGTTTACCTCCCAGTCTTCAATCTTGGCTGGCAATAGTACCTTAACGTAACATCTCTGTGGCACAATCACATATGCTTTCTGGTCTTAGTATTTATTACAATGATTGTGCTCCTGTAGCCAAAGTTTACCACCCTCAAAAACCTATCTGGTAAAGTGGATTGGACACAGTCAGAAAAAATGAAGGCATTTGCTTGGGAAGATTGTATAGCAAGGCAGGTAGAGGTGTTGTATAATGGTTCATATGGAGTCATTGTTGATTGGTCCCTTAAAGGGGCATTTATGAGGCTCACCTCTCAATCTGCAGGTAATGGTCACCCTGCATCTAAACAAAATAATCAGATGGTGGACACTATAAGAAGTACAGCAAGAGTTCCTATTAGTTGGGCATATGGTGGTATAGTGGCACCTCAACCCCAAATGATATGGCCTGCTATAGGAGCTAAACATAAGGAGTTGTAGAAAATATTAACAGCACTAAAAAGGATAAAGATTTGGGAATGAAGATATACTAAAGCCAACCCAGTATAATCCTAATTATTTTAGAATTGGCCCACGATTCAGTCTGGATACAGAGTTGTATCCGTCTTCCTTTCCTGTTTGTAGTCAGTGATTTAAAACTTGATCTCCCTAATAATCATGTGACTTGTCAAGAATGTAGATTGTTTTCTTGTGTGAATTCTCCCTTGTATAATACTGATCATTCTATTTTAGTGGTAAGAGCCCGAGAAGGAGTACGGATACCTGTAAAGCTTTCCCGTCCTTGGGAAGCCTCTCCTTCTGTGCATATTATTACTGAAATTCTTCAAAAGATTTTGAGTTGCTCTCGGCATTTCATTGCCACTTTAAAATCATTATGGGATTGATTGCTGTCACAGCTACTGCTGCAATAGCTGGAGTTGCTTTGCATTCTACAGTACAAACAGCAGACTGTAAATAATTGGCAGAAAAATTCTACTCTAATATAGACCAGAAACTAGTTAATCAAATCAATGATCTCCAACAAACTAATGTGGCTAGGAGATCTAGTAACTAGAATATAGAATGGTTACAATGCGACTGGAATACTTCTCATTTTTGCATTACTTCTCATCTGTATAATGAAACAGAACACGAGTAAGAAACAGTTAAGAGACATTTAAAGGGTCATACTAGATATTTATCTTTAGATATTCCAAAACTGAAGGAACAAGTAATTCAAGCCTCTCAGGCACATCTGACGCTAATGCCAGGAAGGGAAGTGCTGGAAGGAGCTGCAGGCAGATTAGCAGCTATTAAACCCATTAAAATGGATCAAGACACTTGAAGGCTCTGTGATTTCAATGATTGTGATTTTAATCTATGTCGTCTTTGTGTAGTCTGCAGATGCAGATCCTGAATCCTGTGAGAAGTAGCCTACTGTGACAAAGCTGCCTTAGTCTTTATCGCTTTGCAAAAGCAGAAAGGGAGACATGGTGGGAACAAGCCCTAAGCCTGTCATAAACAGGCCTTAAAGAAACTGGCCACAAACAATTTCTGCTGCAATGTGACATGCTCATCATGGCTATCACGCACATTGCTAGTTGTTGGTTTACTGGAGCAGGGCAAGGAATGCCCGGCCTGCCCGGAGCAGAAAACTGCTCAAACCATAAATAGCATGAGCAGCCTGTGCCTTAACATGTTTTGGCTGCAGACAATCAGCTAGAGCCTGTTTCTCTGCTCCTCGCTAAGAATGCTTTGTTTCCCTTAAGGAATGCTTTTAATCTCTAATCTATAGAAGCAATGGTTATCACTGGCTTACTGTCAATAAATATGTGGGTCAAGCCCCCTGGATCCCACTTTGCACTATTTCTGTGTCTTTAGCGCCACTAGGTTGGGGTCTCCATGACTGAGCTGGGTCTTGGTAGTTACAATTCATGGAACTGGAGGAAGTTAAAATCGCAAGACAGAATTAAGGTTAATCCTTCATAAGCGATTAAATTGCTCACACTCAAGTGAGAGCTATACTATTTTAGGCATTTAGAAACAAACTTAGTTTATAAAATAAAGTGGTATTATGTTAGATAATCTTTCCCCTGAGCAGTAATAGAATGATGAGTGCATTGTCAGAAAAGCATTAATTGCCAGTAAAATATCCCACAGCAATAGAAACCTAGGGCTTCTGGACTCATTCCTCTCTGATGTGGGATACCAGGTTCGTTTCTCCCACACTGTCTTTCCATGACATTTCCCATCATTTTCACAAGAAAAGAAATGCAGAATTCAACTGTGCCTTAAAGGAAGCTGGGGTTACAGTGGGAAGATATTTAGCTGAAAGACGACACTGACCAACTTCTGGATCACAGGGAAGAGAATAGACCCAAACTTCCCCGTCTTGGGAAGGCCTAGAGCTCATTTTCTCAGATGCAGCTGCTCAGTGGTGACTCACCGAGCCACCTTCTATCCCACCTGTGAGTCAGGTGCCCAGAAGCTACAGAAATTGGGGTTGGTAGGAATGAGTTTCAGAGACCAATAGACTATTCACTGAGAGGTTCTTGAACATATTCCCTCCTACCTCTATCACCATTTCCTCAAATATAGCTTAGGACACAAATAGGAAAGCAGTTCATTAATGACACGTACTAAGTTAATGGTCACCACTTAGAGGATGCAGCAGTAAGAACGCATAAGGATCATGGCTTTACCTTTCCTTTGCCATTCCTTTAAGGGATTGCTCTTGAATTCTGACTCAAATCACCACAGAGGAAGAGGGAGGGGAGGCTGCATCCTTCTAAAAGGTAGGTTCCTAAAGGTCAACCACCACATCTGCTTATACCCCAAGGCCACATTAATTATTAAAGGAAAGGGATGGGAATCTGCCTTAACAGTTCATGTGGACCTCAACTCCATATGACTAACAGAACTTCCTGGTATAACCACAGTGGCTGTGAGCTGTTAGCCCACTGACATTGCATGCAGATCAAGGCACTTATCAAGCAGTGTATCTACAAGAAACCACCCATTTGGTGGTGGTTTCCAGTAACGTGGACTTCGAGATGGTAGAAGAACTGAGCGTCACTTAGGAAGTGGACTCCAAGAGTGCCCACAGGAGTCTTGACCAAGCCTGATCTGGTGGACAAGAGCACTCAACGTGAGGTCACTCACGTGGTACCAAACCTCCTGAGCCACCTGAAGGACTGCACGATTCTCAAGCACTCAAGTCATCAGGATACCCAGGACTGGTTCAGCCTTGCTGAGGTTCTGTAGAATTTTAATGCCACCCACCCTTCAGGGATCTTCTGGAAGAAGGGCTAGTTTTCTTCCTTGCAGGAAGACGACCAAATTTAGTATGTTTATGAATCTCTGCCCTCGTTAGGAAACAAAGACAGTCACCAGAATATAACAAGAGTCCTAAGTTGGGCATCAACATACTCAATAAACTTGAAAAGTGATCTGGTAGAATTAACGCACTTATCACAGAATTATTGCTTTAATACAAAAAGAGTAAAAGGGAAGGAAGATACTTGGCTGTTTGGCAAATATCAAGTTGAGTTCTGCAAATGCAGTACTGTAATTGAACATATTTTCTGAGAAGGTAATAAGGCTGTATATAGAACAAACTGGCAGTTTGAAAATCAACATCTTGACAGAGAGGATGCCAATACTTGTGAATCATAGGACATTACAGACTACCGTAAAACAGCAAATCAAAGCACTGGAAGATCCAGCTGTTGATGTGCTACACATGGTGACTGATAGGGGGTCTAGCTCACCTTCACAAATATTCCAGAAAAAAGGTTTTAACCTCCATAGAACTTCCAAGTCTAAAGTCCAAGCCATTAGATGTGAACAAGCTGAAAAATCATTCTGACATTACCTCTGTATTCTAGAAAGTCAGAAGGAAAAGACCAAGAAAAAATTCATTTCTTCATTTTTAAGGAGATTCTTCCATAGCTGAAATCTGTAAGCACTCTATCTGCCACCATCAGGCCATCAACCGCATGTACAACCTCGTGTTGGCCCATAGGATTCTCCAGGAGAAGCTGAAGTCATCTCATTGCTCATGGGTCCCAGGTGCTCCACGTCTCTACAGAAAACACTGAGGACAGTCTATCCTCTCCGTGTGCAACAGGAAGCACCTGCCACTGACAACTCCCCAACTATGACAGACTCTTGAAGACAGACTTCTACATTTTTCACCTTTAAGAGACATACAGGCCTGTTGTAACCTAAACCTATGTTTTCCCATGGCAATTGACAAACCACTTTTGTTCCAGTACAAAAGCGTCAGGTTGGTGGAAAAGAATTTCTGCAGACCCTTGTAGGGATGTGAATGAGTGATAACAAGTGGGGACAGGGAATGAGGTTTCTCTTCTCTTATCCATCTGGAAGACCAACTGTTTCATAGCCTGCTCTAGTTTCAGAAGGACCAAGGCCCCTTATTTTCCATAAGGGATTTCAGAGAGCAAGGAAGGCACAGTTAGGTCTTTGCATTTCACGTTGACTCTAAGACCTCACCCTGTACCAGAGGGGAACAATTTCCATTTGAAGATGTCAATTTCAAGGTGACTGTTCACTAGCAGAAAGATCAAGCGAGAAAAAAAAATGACAGAAGTGAAACAGAATGAGTTCTCTGAACATGCTGCCATTTTTGGACAAGGAATAACGTGCCAGAAAGCTCAATAAAAACAATCTTCTTACCAAGCTGGACACCATTAGAGGTATCACATGGCAAGATTTTATGATGGCTTACCAAAGACAACTCAAGCTGCATGATAACTCAGATCTGTATGAAGTGGGGAAAAATGGAACACATACAAGGAGACAATTATGAACTCAGAAGTCTGTTTCCATGGGAATAACCAAGTTAAAAATCCCTCAGCACAACTGTCCAGGCTGAGATGACCACTTCCCTTTAGTGGCAGTCATGACAGAGCAGCCTAGACTCATAGGCTCATCTCAAGACCAGGTAGATTTACCACATCTGCTGATTGAATAATCAGATTTACTAGAAGATGGTTCACTGTGAGGGGGAAAAATAATCCCGATGTGTTTTATTTTTTTATTTTCTCCACCCAATCATCCATTACTAAATAAATTTGCTATTATGACAGAGAAAAATCAAACAGATCAGGAACAACCTGTACAGCCCGTATGAGCAGAAGGTGTTAGGTTTTGGAGGGAAGGTGTGGGTTAAAGACACACAAAGAGGGTGGCTCAACAGCAAATGCAGGCTTTATGTCCAGCATAAAACCTACAGAAGTCAGGGACAAGCTTAATGCCAGAGCCCACTGCTGCTTACAGGCTGGGGGTACTTACAGGTATGGGCAGGAAAGGTCTGAGCAATATGGCTTGTTAACCAGCAGGATATTGTTAAGATGTTCCCATGATGAGGCAGTTTTGGTCCTTGTTTCATTGGGATATCATCGTGATGTTCCTTGGAACTTTGTCCAGCAGGAAATGATAGGGATGTTTCTTTAGTTCAGCCTTTGTCTGCCTTGTGGTCAAGTGGTTAGGCAGGATGTTTCTCATTGCCTGAACCCCCATGAACTATTTCACTTTGACCAAGGTCTGCAAAATAGCAGGAAGCTTACAAAATGGTGCAGTTTAGACTAGCAGAAGGTACACACCTGCGTTGCCCTCACGAACTTTCAGAGGGCTCAGGACATGCAGTGAACATGGTCCTGCCTACCATGGCTGTCAGACAGAGTGTGGGCAAGATCTCATGCTGGAAACCCTAAGGAGTTGCCCTTCCCAGAGGCAGTGGCATTGTCACAAGATGTCCACTATTATTGGGGCTGAAAAAACTTGTTTATGATGATAGGTGAAGAGACAGGGTCAGTCACTGGCCTTTGAGATCAAGACTTCAGATGCTTCAGAGACAGGAAGGAAAAAAAGTCAGTGAAGCCCAATATTGCTAGCAAAGGAATATGAATCAGTCATAAGCTAATCCTACTGAAGATAGGTCCTCACATATCCAGTAGACCTTCCTAGTACAAGGAGTGTATTATTCATTCAGCCTGCTCACATTGAGCGGTAAAGGAAGGCACTCATCAAGAGGCACATCCACAAGCAAGAGATGATCCACTTGGTGGTCATCAGTTACATGGACACTTTTCTTCATAGGAGTGATGAAAATTGCTCAGAAAGTAGGCCCTAATACAGATAGCGCCATAGTAATCTTGACAAAGCCTGATCTGGCAGCCAAAGTAGCAAATACAAGATCCTTCATGTGATATGAACCCTGGTGTTCCACCCAGGTGCTGACTCCAATGGGCTCACTGCTGAGCACCAAGTAAACTCACGAGTTCCACTAAGTTCTCACCAGCTTTACTGCCAGGCTAAGACACATGAGTCTGAAAACTTCAAGGCTAGCCAATGAGGTCCCTGTTTCACACTGCTGTCAGTCACTGTGCAAGGTAAAGGGTGTTGCATCTGCTCCACAGCCAACATAAAATTCATTACAAACTAGCCCCCATATTGTTTATTTTTGTCATCGTAGAGCCATCCACCAGGACTGCTGAGCTATTCTCCCTAGAAAAACATCTCCAGGAAACAGAAGGGTTAATGACTGGCAGACATCACCAAGAGCTACTTCTCCCATCTAAAATGTGTCACGGGCTCCATACTTTCACATGTGGCCAAAGTAGGCCAAGCTACAAACCAAGTTATCAGTAGCTTCCACTAGAGAAGGTAGCATAACATTGCCAGGCTTCCACAAGTCATGGGAGCTCAAAAAAGTGGTGTATGTCAGAAGATTCGTTGAATTAAAAAGAGCATTAATAGTCCAGTTAAAATGAGATGTACATTGAGAAATGGGATCCAAAATACTTTGTTAACATGTAATTTTAGTTTTATAAGGGATGCTTTTCTCCTTTTCAGAACTTGTAAGTACAATGAAGTATATGGCAAGGAACAGCAAGAGGCAATGAACATAATACCCCTGTGTGGAGGTCCAAGCTTCCTAACCTCCACTACACTTGAGAGAGCAATGAGAGTTTTGCCCATTACCTACAACAATCATCTTAGAACAACTGATGACGTGTAGAGGAGAACCAGCAGAAGTTAGTCTAGTTTTAGATCCTTGAATATATAAAAATCCCACCTATTTTTTGAGTGAAAAAAGGCAGGACATTTAAAAAAACAAGTCATCCCTTGAAAACAATGAAACTTGGTTATTCAATGTTTACATTATTGAGTCTCACTTATTGCATTGCTTATTCTCTGCCTGTGCCAGCACTGAGCCATCCTTCTGCACAAAGGGACTTCCAGGTGGTTTGCCATTTGATTAGAATGATTGGCTGCCCCAGGCCACACCCTCAACTTGATTCATTTACTTGCATGCAGCATCACATCTCAGCAGCCCAGGGGAATTGATGCCACTGGAAGAAACAACAATGATCATGGCAGATAGAGCTTAAGGGTAAACTATCCAACTTGTTCAAGTAGGGAAGACATTCTTGGAGACATTCTACAACTTCCTCACAGAGAACCCAGTGATATGGAGCCCACTCACCTACTTAAGTGACCAGGTAGATTCTGATTCTACCCATTCAGTAGCTGTTGTGCCCCACCCTACATTCCCTGCACCACCACCACCACCACACACACACACTGGTTCACCACCTTCCTCTGAAATTCCTGGGATCTCTTTAAATAAGTGTCAGGTAGCAGCAAATAAGTGACCCCTAGAGATATCCTTGTCCTAATGCTAATGCTTAGAACCTATTAACATGTTATTCAACGTGGCAAGAGGGAATGAAGGGAACACATGGAAATAATATGCTCCCCTAGATGATTTCTGTATCTTCAAAGTCAGCTAACTGGCCACCATGTTATCAGAAAGTCAAAGACTAAGAAGAGGGAAGCAAAAGTGCAGGTGGGTGAAAGAATTGAAGATATACATTCATCTTTGATATGAATGACGATTCTAACTTTGAACAATAAAGGGGCCACAAGACAAACAGTGTAAGAGACCTCTGGACAAGTCAGTCAAGGAAACAGTGTCCTCTAGAGAAATAGGAGCCCAACCCTGCCAGCTTGATTTTATCAAACTGAGAACCATTTTGAGTTTCTGGCCAAATATGAAAACAAGCAGCAGTATCATGACAGAGCTGCCGGGATTTGTGAATTACAGTTGAGTTGCTACTTTACGATGTTCAAGGCATCGGAAGAGCCAAGTGTTGATAGGCTACACACAGTGACTAGAAAGGTCTGGATTGCCATTATAGATACTTCACAAAAAAAATTGATTTTAACTGTTGTATGGGTAGCCAAGTCCAAAATTGAAGACTCAAGTTAATTTTGAAGACATTGATTCAAATAGGAAAGTTATCGAGTTGACTTCACTTCATCACAGAATGACAAAGAAACAGAATACAGGGAAAAGGCTCTAAAAATCTAGCAAGCCATTCTTTTAGCCCATTTCTTCAGACTCTTACACAGCTGAAATCTCAGCTGCTGATCCCTTGCCCACCAGGAGGGCAGCAACTGCATCTCTAGCCACATGCCTTTGGATTGTGTAGTTCTCATGTCCAACAACTGCAGAAGGGCAGTCTGCAGCTACTCCAGATCAAGGATACCTGCAGCTGGCCCCTGGAGGAGCAGACACCACAAACAGGAAGAAGCTCCCAGAGAAGAGGCTTTCATGGCCATCCCATGATAGACACAAACTCAAATTCCCCTGTAAACTAGGCTCTCTGTCCAGCACTCCATCTCCACAGTAAGTCTCCAAGGAGAGGAAGCTCCATACCTCCTTCGAAATTGATGACACAGGTAACATAGTAATGGGACTCTAATCAGTCTCCACTTATCCATTCGTCCCTGAGGAATTAGTATAAAAGCTGTGGTAGCAATTTGATTTCAGCACTAAGACTAAAGCCCCATTCTCAGAAGCACATGTTATAGTTGGAATGTCATCTCCCTGACTGGGAAAGATTGTTTTCAAACCTGGGAGTCCTTCCTGCTCTCTGAATTATCCCATTCTCTTCCAGACTGATGAATGGCAAGTATATTTCCTGGTTTTGATATTATCTTATGAACCAAAATTTCAGGAGCATCAGTATCAACCTGCATGAATTCTCTTGGAGCCAATGTTATAACCACCTGTAATAAATCTGTTTATACACGATCATGAAGAGAACAAGAAATGCAGTGGTTGACAGATATTAGTCACCCAGGAAGGAAGCCTGTGTATTTTCCACTCCATCCAGTAAAACACTGAGATTTGTCCCGCAAGGTTTTGCCTTCATATTTCCTGTTTTCATAGCAAAAATATATATATATATATTTATATATATAGAAGAGATGTGCATTTAAGAAGCCTTAGTCTGAGCACTAAGTTATCTTAGTTAGAAGGAAACATGACAGAAAGTTCAGCATCACAGGAAAGAGAACAAGACAGAACTTCTATACCTGTCTGGGCAAGCTTAGAAATCTCTCAGATAAGGCTGTTCACCATTGAACTCTGAGCCACCCTCCCATGTCTTCTGGGTGGAAGATGTCTGAAGACAGCTCAGCTGGGCACATGGAAATGCATGCTCTTGCAGAAGCAACATGCATACTCAGACATCCTTGACCAGGGGTGGGATGGTTACAGACCCAATTCTGGGAACATTTTTGTCTTTCAGTGGTAGGTGAGGGCAAAGAATATAAGTAGCTCTTTGCTGGGATGGGCTACTCCACTGTACACCTCTTACAATACAAGGCATCATGATGGTTCAAGACACACCCTTTTGTTCTAACTACTTCCAGAGAGGGTAACTATTAATCTCCATCCTAAAGACAGTGAGAAATGGAAGGTTCAGAAATAGCACTTCTACTTTTAATCTGTCGGGAAGAATGAAAGCACATCACTAAAGCTAAGTAAAATGGAATAGACAACTCCTCAAAATTCAGCTTCAATGAAGATTTTTCGGGGTAAGTACAAGATTAACTTCTGTGGCCCCCCTGCACGTCAGCTATCAGCACAGACATTTTCTGGGATCAAGCATCTCCATGCAGTTTAATAAAAAGGCAGCTCCAACAGAAATCCAAGGAGGAAAAGCCACTATACACCTGTTATCCCCTCTTTCGGAAACTCTTGGTATTCACTTGCTTGTCTTCAATGCTGTAGGTTTAAGACAATGTCCTTTCAACTTCACTAAGGGACTGCTATTCTTCAAGGAGTTTGGTCACTTTTCACAAATGCCTTCTGCAAAGAGGCCTTTTAACTTCTACTTCATACCTCTTCAAGGTAGAAATGATACCATCATAAGCCATCTCTGAGTAAAGAATTCCAGGAACATACAGCTCCTTAGGGCCATGAACCCCTACCTATGGGCAATGTTCTCCCCATTTCATTTAGTAGAGGTTCATAATGAGACAGGGATGAGGATGGCAATTATCCTTCAAAAGTTTAACAGGTAGCATATCATGGGTAGTGATCAAGAGTCTTTTGTTGGCCAAACTGCAAGGCCTCCTAGCCTTCTGAGAGGCCCCCCTCTGTACTTCCTTATAAAGTGCAACTTTAGTAAACAACACTGTGAAGGCCATTTTGCAAAAACCTCCCACACACTTGACAACCAATTATTTTCAATATCTGATGAGGTTCCTCCACCATCTTCCAGGTGATGCCTGATATTCCCAGCTGGTCCTTAGCATGAATCCTGTCAGTTTGGCCAGCAAACGCTTCTCTGAAGTTTATCTGGGTAGTTTTCCATCCACTGACCCCACACTATTTCTTGACTATAAATTTCTATTTGCCTACACTGTACTCTAACAGGTGAGAAGGCAGCCAAAATTGTATTTAAAATATACTTTGTAAAAGTTTGAGTTTACATTTCAACTTTTGATGTTTAAGTAATCCATTGTATTAGTTGATTTAGAGATGAGATCCCCTTTGACTACTTGAGGGCACTAATCTGTCATGAAATTAAGAATTCTTCCCCTCTATTAACCTTGTATTGTTACAGTGGAAACCAAGCCTGTGTCATTGTCACACTACATAAGATTCTCCAGGACAAGGTGAGGTCAGCTTACTGATGGGTCTCAGGTGCTCCACATTTGCAGAAAACAGTGAGAACCAACCAGCTCTGTCCTCCGGTGCCTAACGGAACTCTGAACACACTCAACTATGACATGGGAGTCCTTTCGAAAGAACTCAGCTTCTGTCTGAAATGTTCTATCTTTAAGGAACCTACAACCTGTTATGTGTCTCCTAATCTTGGGGTTTTGCCAATTGACAGACTACTTTGTTCTGGGACAAAAGCATCTGTTTGGTGAAAGAATTTTAGGAAACCTGTGTAGGAAATGTGGGTTAGAGTGATAAGTGGGGATTGGGAATGATGAGCTCCCTTCTCTCCCATCCTTCTGTTAAAGAACAGGTTGTTTTTCTTAACTCCCTCCAGTTTTAGACAAGAAACAGAAGCCTTTATTTTCCAGTGAGTGGAATGCAGGCAGAGTTAAAACCTTACAGTTGATGTTGACACTAAAACTTCCGCCATGCCAAAAGAACAGTTTCCATTTGAAAGTATCACAGTTTCAAGGTGACCCAATCACCAGGAATGGGATCGATCAACGAGGGATAATGACAAATATGGAATATTAAGAATGAGTTCTCTGGACATGTTCCTTTCCTTGGGCAAGTAAAGATGACCTACCAGAAAAAAACCCAAAGAAAACTAAAAAGCACCCGATTTCATGTTAAACTGGACGCCATTCATTAGAGCTGTAAAACGGCAAGACCTCATTGTTACAGCCTGTAGTTGACCCAGACTCACTTTGCTTTCTATGAAAGAAGGTAAAATTTGGAAGGTACATAAGGAAGCAATTATGAGCTCAGAATTCTGTTCCCATGACAATGACTAGCAACTTAAACTCCCCTTCAGCAAAGCTAATGAGTCTGAATTGACCCTACCCAACAGTAAAGGTAGACAGGACAGAGCACCCCAGATTCTTACAGATTCATGTTCGAAGACTAAAAAGACACACCCAAGCCATTGAATTCTCATTGGCTTTACTAGAGGACAGTTCATTCTGAACCAAAAATTGCCAAGTGTGATTCAGCTTCTGCATGCAACCTCAAATACTATATGGAGATGGTGATATGGCAGAGAAAAATCAGGACACAGGGACCAAGAACCACCTGAACAGCCAGCACAGACAGAAGGTACACACCTGCACTGACCTCATCTACTCACAAGAGCCCTGGGCATGAAGGAAGGCCTGGTCCTATTGCACTAAGGCTATCGCTGGGGATCAGAGCCTGGTCCAGAGCTCTGTGATGGAGGCTATCTGGGGAGTAATCCTTCCTAGAGGCAGTGGTATTGTCAGAAGATGTTCTCTGGTGCAGAAACTGAAAAACTTTTGCATTAATGTCAGTACAGAGGCAAGGTAATTATCAGGACACCCAGATAGAGATGCTTTGGACACAGATCAATAAAGCTCAACATGACATTGCTGGGAAGATGGGAATTAGTCTTTAGCTTATCAGTCTGGAGATCAGCTCCCCACACTAGACATTCTTGGTATTAGTCAAGTGGCTTGGGCTATCAGCCCACTGACTTTGCACATCAGATCAAGGCACTCGAGGATGACCTCTGTAAGCAGGAGACAATCCACTTGGCGGCTGTCCTCAGTTACATGGACATCCCCACCACAGAAGCACTAGAATATGGCTCAGGAGGTGGACAGCAAAGCAGGTAATACCATAGTTATCTGGACAAAGCCTGTTCTGGTGGACAAAGGTGCCAAAGTCAAGTTCCTTGATGCGGTATAAAACCTGGTATACCAATAGCCATGGGCTCATCACTGAGGACTAGATAGGATCACCAGGTCTACTGGTTTAGTGTTACTCCCAAAGTAACTGTCAGATATCACAGCTAGGCAATAAGGATCCAGTTTTTCACATATTTGTCAGTGTGCAGGATCAAGGGTTCTGAACCTATTGGCAGCTCTACTGACACTGACCAACAGCTAGTTCATCACAAAAAGAGCCCTAGAATAACTTATTTCCCTTAGTATAACTATTCCAAGACTTCTGAGCCACTCTCCAAAAAGGTAAATCAAGGGAAAAAAGCACAACAGGGCTAATGACTGGAAGGCATCACCAACAGCTACATTTTCCACTCTGAAACACATAGGCTCCATGTTTGAGCCAAAGGTCAGTTAATCTGATGGTGACACTGCAGACTGTAATGGCTTCAGAATTGTGCTGTCTCCCGACTGGCCCTGTCTATACTGAGGGGAAGATGCAATGTTGCTCATGACAAGTGTTCTTTCCACTTCTCTAGGACATTATTGTGTCTAGTGGTTCTAAAGGCATCTAGTGAAGACCTATCAGTGTCCAGCTACAACCTTCTGGCATTTAGGTCTTCTCTTTATGTAGGGGAAATTTAGGGGTAGCATCTGAGACACCACAGCTTTCGGGGACATCCAAGTACAAGATATCATGAGCCCATTGAGTATAGGGGGACATAATTTTAGCCAGAAACACAAAGTACTTCTCAGTAGCATCCCCACCAGTCTTTATGTCCAAGTAGGAGAGCTTCTACACAAACTCACAGGACAGAGAACACTCACCTACAAGGCACCATGGTTTTTAAAACACAACCTTTGCAATGGAGACTAAGATCAAGAAAGTAGGATACAGTTCATATCCCCAAAGATCAAGTGTCAGATAGCAGCGTATCAAAGAATGAAGTCATGAAACAGGTTAAGACATGCCACACCACTTTAAATTATAGTACTCTAAAGTATGAGATCATTTACATGAGAAGTAGGATAAAATTTTCTGATACCCTGAATCACAAAGAAAATAAAAATGCTGCAATGCAGAAGAACAAGAAGTTGTATTTTAATCTCTCAAACTCTGTTCTCATTTTGGTTCCGCAAGTGTAGCATAGAAAAAGGCAATGCATTAAGGCATTTGGTTTCTGGATACTATCCATGGCACAGGCCACGTGGTTCAAATATGGACTCTTCTGTTGGGATGGCTCACCTGTCAGAGGTATAGATCAACATAAGGAATAGCGTCTCATGATGCAACAGTAGCATAATGGACTGCAGAAAATGTCAATACTACCAGGAGGTAACAGCACACTTATTTTCTGTATCATATTTAGAATATAATTTCTATCATATCATCCTTATTAATCAGAACATTAAGTTTCATCCAGAATTTTCAGTTCTAGACTTCCAAAGAGTTTTCTATTGTAAGGGCTTGAAGAAAGCAGTCTATCCAGTGTTGAATTCCTGATCAAGTCAATCTTGAAGCATGCTAGACAACTCACAGTAATAGGAAATGTTAACGAGCTTATTTCTAAGCAAACATTTAATCCAGTACCACTGCACGATTAAGACTTTCACATGGAACAACTTCAAATGGAACGTTTTGACAGCTTCACAAGGCAGCACATGTGGAAGACACCCAGAGTGAGAATGATGTGCAACAACTGTCACAGGCCCCAGCCCTGTGATTGCTGCCAGGAAATTATGCTGAAGAATCACTCTGTAGCCTTCTAAAGTATCAAACAAAAAGTCTTTCTGATTGGACAAATCCCTCAATTCATCGTCAACCAACTCTTAATTCAGAGCTGTTCCCTAAGAAGGAAACCTGTCTCAACTTCCAGGAAACCATGTTTGAAGCTCAACCTAAGACCAGCAGGGCACAGGGGACATGCTCACTTTGTCAGATGTAGGTTGTGCCAGTGAGTCAGCTCTACACACAGCACAGAGGATGCTGGGCCCTTGAATTTGATCTTCACTCTCCAAAGGGAGTCCATGGCAGAGAAAATGAAACACCTCAGATCTGAGAACCATAAAGGTGGGGGCCAGGGAAGTGGGGAAAGAGCATGGTGACCCAGGCCCAATCAATATTACCTATATAATCCACATCCAGGGGAACCTCCTGGGGTTAAATGAATGATCCCCACAAGAACAGTTTGGAATGGTCCAGGTAAAGTGTCCCAACCACCTAAATCTAGCTTTGAAATGACCCATATATGAATAGAAGTAACAAGAGTCTTGGCTACTTGTGTCCATAGAAGGGCATCGAAACAACCTAGGTTGTATCCATCAGTGGCTCATATCATGGGGATCAAATAACAGAAGTGGGTAAAGCCAAGCCAAATCCAAACATGTCTGGGAGCGGCTTTCCCCTAGAGGAAGCAGCTTGACTTTGAGCTCCCATGATTCAAGGGAGCCTAGCCAAAGTGATTCAGAGGAGAATGGATACCTTTCACCAGAAACAAGAGTATTAATCCTCCAGTCAAAGCAAGATGCACACTATTCTTATCAGCTCGAACTATGAAGAGGTTCTTTATGCAAGTAAGGGGCAATAGAGTATTTTAGATCCCTACCTCCCTAAACACATAATGAGCATTGTGGCAATGAAAAGCAAAAGGTGATAGACATTACAATATTCACACACATATTCACACACACGTACCATGTGTGAATATTGTAATGAGATATCATTTGATCAGAGATCAACACCTGCTGACCTCCACGACCCTCAGAGGAAGGAGGAGGAGTATCTCAGTCAGCTTAGAATAAATCATGTTATGTAAAGAAGATATGACAAATGAGTCAGGTCTCATTTTAGAACCACAGGCACGCCATCGTATTCAGTTTTGTGAGAAAAAGCTCAAGATTTAGAACAAGTCAAATTTTCTTGTGTTCAGAGAAAAGTTACTGTTTTATGTTATTCACTCCCAATATTGCATTAATTATTCCCTATGCCCCCACAGGTTCTGAGCCCATTCTTCTGCACAAGGAGACGGTTAGGTGGTTTGCTATTTGATTAGAATCACTGGGCTCAGGGGCCATGTTCTTACCCTTTGTTCACTTTTCCAAACAGAGCCACATTCCAGCAGCACAGGAGATAAGTGCCTCAGAAGGGGAACACTATGATCATGGCAGGCAGAGGTGGGGCCAAAGATTCAGAGTCTTATCCTTAAGGAGAGACATTGTGAGATACATTCCACACCTCCCGAGAGAGACCTAAGGATGACTGGGCCACTGTTCTGTCTACATGACCAAGTGACGCTACCCTTTCAGTGGCTTCTAACCTTTCAGCAGTTCAGCATCCCACTCTGGGCCTCCAGAGATCACGTCCAAAAAAGACCAGATGTAGGCAAATCGACGTCTTGATCCTAATAAGAGTCTGAGCGTGTTAAGAAACATGCCAGTGGCACATTTAGGGAACATATTGAAATATGGTTGAAACCCAACTGAATGTATAATTTAGGTATCATCCAGGAGGATTGTCACCAAAAGAGGGAGAAAAGTTCAGATGACAGTCCAAGACAGATTTAAATATACATGTTATTTTGAGATTCCTGAGTGTGAAACTAAAAGTCCACAAGAAAAGCAATGCAAGGGACCCTGAAAGGTAGGTAAGTCACAGAACCACTGTCCTCAGACCAACAAGATAGGAACCCAACCCTGCCACCACTTGGCCTCATCGAAGGGACAGTCATTTCAAACTTGGAATCCCCAAGTGTAAGATAAAATTGTAAGCCCTAAACTTGTTATTTGTTCGGGCTTTCATTTCAAAGAATGAAAACGTATGTCTTCAAGTACCCTATTCTCTTTCAGGGTCTGCTTTTCCAAAAGCCATACTGAGTCACTAACTTGTCCTCATTATTACAAATGAGAAGTCTCAACTATTTTTCCTGGGAAGCCTAATCAAGAAAAAAAGATAGCTGTGTATCCTTCTTGCCCTCACAATATGAAGAGGTTAAGATTATAAACGTTGTTTAAATTTCAAATGACATGCATCAATGCTATAGAATTACTAAAATGCATACAAGAAGTCTGAAGTCATATTGATGAATTTTTCTATGAAAAGAATAGTATACAATTAAAAATCTTCCCAGTGTTCCCTGGCCATGGAGACCTTACTTACTGAAAGCTATGCTACCTACCCATTAACAAGGAAATACACATATCATTTTCCATTTATTCCACACAACATAGAAACCTGGGAAAACTCAGAATGCCCATCTTTCCTCAAGAGCCAACCTTACTGACCAAGAGCAATGGATGCATTCCTCATCCCAGAGGGGCTAAACTGTTGAGAGGCCTCACACTCCAGACCACAGTGTCCCTGCTTGGCAACCACCCAGGTCAACAAAACAGCAAGAAGAGGACAGGCCATTTCTTGCCTTCACAGACACACCACAAAGCCTTTCCACAGGGAGCTCTGACTTCTGGACCCTCCTAGTGGCAGCCATTGTTCTGGTTCTGTGACCATCCCCACAAGGAAACATCTGTAAGTATAAACCTGAGAGGGGTTAGGCACTGGAGAGCAAGACTGGTAACTGCTTTCACATCACAGGAGAGCACTCTGCCTCACACTTTTACCCCAGAGGAGCCAGGTGGGCCTAGCAAGGAGACTATGGATTCTGAAATCCTTTCCATCACCTTCTTGAAGATTCCTGACCC
This sequence comes from Nomascus leucogenys, assembly GCF_006542625.1. Classification (NCBI taxonomy): domain Eukaryota; kingdom Metazoa; phylum Chordata; class Mammalia; order Primates; family Hylobatidae; genus Nomascus; species Nomascus leucogenys. Next base: position 74,723,116 of record NC_044400.1, read on the forward strand.
CTTCCTTCCTTCCCAGAGAAGCAGCTCCTATTGACTACACAGCTGGAAGTCTCTCCCCTCCTCATTTGACACACCTTTGGTACAAATAACATTGCTCCAGAAAGTCTGAGAAGAATACTGATCTTTCTACGATCAGTCCTTACTTCCTCAGGGTGAATTCCCAAAAGCTACACCGACCATTGCATTTTCAGAGAAGTTTCTAGAGGAGATTTAAGTCTGTTGCCCAATGGAAATACCTGCTCCTTGCAGGTTGGACTGATTCTGTGTCCTTCTCCCTAGACTGCTCAGCAGGACATGGACTCTCCTGGGTCAGAGACCCTTTCACCATAGTTACTAGGACAGGGCTCAACTTATTTCTCCATTCTGAGTAACATTGAGCTGCACAAGGCCAAAACAATGCTCTAATTTACCAGAACCCACATTGCCAACAGGGTCCAACATGGCCAAGGCACCACACAGCCAAGCCACAGAAAACCCCTCTTAGCTCCTGACATGTTCCAGGCAGTGCACAGCAAAGATAAGCCATGCACAAGGCACTGGCAGGACCTACAATGTAATTCTGGTTTCAAGCATGTGTCCAAGTGCAGGGCCTCTCCCATAAACTACATCCCTGATGGACTGTGCCAGAAGTTCAGGGGTACAGCTGGGAAACTCAAAGGCATTGAGGCATACTAACTCGAGCAGAGGTACGAACCCAAAATAGGTCTACACACACCTATTTCTTCACCCAGTGAAACCCCTGTAAAGAAGCTGCAGACCCAGCCATGAATGTAGACAAAAGATCCTTCTACCTATGGGCTATATAGCATCAAGACGATGTCAAGAGCAGGCACGTCATCCACTCAGCCATGAATCATGCCCAGTCTCTCAGGACAAAAACACAAAGAACCCTGGAAACCCTCTGGAATACAGAGGTTTGAGCTTCCACACAGCAGCATACAAAGCCTTGCTCCCTCTCCACATACTTCCGTGTCACTGACTTAAAGCTCAGCACACTAAAGGAAATGGACAGGACGCACCTTGTCTCAGCTCACCAGGCCCATCTTATCTTCCTAGGATGCAGCTTTGAGAGCTAAGAAGACTTCTGTTTATTCCAGGTCCCCTTGAGATACCACGATGCTTACTCACACTCCCATCTAGATCTTCCTGATTATATAAGCCTACCTAGAGATATGTGTTGACCTTGACTCAGGTCTCCAGATATGGTACAGTGAGTTTAAACACAGGTAACATGGTCACTGCTAGAAAGCAGCACAAACCTAAAAGAGCCTCTTGATGTAAGAGGAAGATATCCCACCAAAGGACCCAGCCTCCAAGACAATGCTAGGTAGCAGTGGTCAGGTGAGTGCATCCACCTGAAAAGTTGTGATCAAACAAGAAATAATCTTATCCCTTGCTGACAACTGGCCTTAATGGAGATTATGCCTAAGGTCAGCAACCTTACGATCTTTTTGGAATACATGTAAGTCGTTATATGCAGACTTTGATTCTTAGGGCAGTCTATTCACTCTAAGGCACTTCCAGCAGAAACGACCAGAGGCAGTGGTCATGAAAAAAATCCAAGAGCCTCTTTAACCCAAGACAGCTAAAACATGCTCCCCAGAAAATCATCAACATGAGCCAAACAGGGGTTAAAACCCAAATGGCATGAGCCACAGTAACACCCTCAACCCAGAGAGATCATTGCCTCATGCTTTTCATCTCAGTGATGTCTACAAGATGACACTGGCAACTGCAACATATTCAAAATCCTCTTGTAACCTCCAGACAAGGGCCCTGGCTGCCCAGAGAACCTGCCACTGACGACCATGATGTGCAGTCCTCAGCCTGTCTGGGCTGTCCCATCTCTGGTGTTTCCAAAGGCAACAAGACAAGGTCAGGGGCAGCTGGCTTCCACCTCCTGCCTTCAAGTTTGCACTTTCCATTTGGAAGTTCAAGCAGCAACATGCAAACAAACAGACCATATGTCTGCTGGGGAATGGTAAGGACAATTAACCCAGGTGGATCCCCCCTTCGAGGATCAGGATTTGATACATTTCTGGGTGAAGCAATCCTCAGCAAACTAACACAAGAACAGAAAACCAAACACCCCACATGTGGGAGTTGAACAATGAGAACACATGGACACAGGGAGGTGAATATCACACACTAGGGCCTCTTGGTGGGGGTGGGGGGCTAGGGGAGGGAGAGCATTAGGAAAAATACCTAATGTACGCAGGGCTTAAAACCTAGAGGACAGGTTGATAGGTGCAGCAAACAACTATGGCACATGAATACCCGTGTAGCAAACCTGCACGTTCTGTACATGCATCCCAGAACTTAAAAGTAAAATTAAAAAAGAAAAGAATGTATTCTCAGGCAGAGAGCCTAAAAGCAGTAAAATAAAGACCCTGCAGGTTAGCTATGGCTGTGTCTGCCGTTATGACCAAGGCACTAAATTCATTACTAATGAAGGCAATGACTGGATAATCCCCTGTGGCCACAAAACCTAGATCTCAGAGCCCAGGTTGTGCTAGCCTTGGGAATAAACCCAGGCTCATAAGGAACACTGCCCACAGAGTTGATATTCTGAAGATATTTCCAGAGAAAATACTAAAGCTGACAATTCTTCCAGGGAAACAGGATGGTCAACAACAAACAATCCCGAGTGCATTCTAATGAGAATAAGTCCATTTGGGAATGTAAAGATTAACAGCACCAGAGAGACAAGTTGGCAGCATTTATAATCTCATCCGAAGCTGACAGGATGAGGTCACACAAAACCCACCTAGACTTCTGTGTGCATGGAAGACAGCCTCCAAGCCTGTCTTCATCCATCAGTGCAGAGTCCAGTCATGCACCTCTGACTAGACCTGCAGGTAGATCACTGCTTCGGACACATTCTGTGCTAATGTTTCAATTTGCAGAGGATCCAGTGGGGAGGTGGCGTTTCTCAGTCAGGCTTCACTGCCATCCATGAACCCAAAGATTTGTAATATTGAGGACAGATTAAGCATATCTTTACACAAGAAATGTTTAATTCTCACTTGAGTATGAGAAATGTAGACAGAAGTTTAAAAACAAACAGCTTACAAAAACAAAATGGTAATAACTTTAAATCCTCTTCCCCCTAAACACAGAGACAAGCACAATGTTGGAAACACATTCACTGACATTAAAATAATCACATGAACGGAAAACCAAGACCTCAGCATTCATTCCACTCTGATGTAGGCCACAGTGATTTCTCTGGACATTTTTCCTATTTCCCAGTTTCTTGTGACAGCAGAATGAAACAAAGTATGCCTCAAAGAAAGCTTTCCTCAGAATGGGAAGGTCCTATTTAGCTGAGGGGCAACATGACAAAATTCAGGATCCCAGGCAAGAATAAAACAAGCCTCCCCTACTTGCTTGGGGAAAGCCTAGAGCTCTCCCTCCCCATCACCCTGATGAGGCTCTATGCTGGCTCACTGTGTGCTCTCTTCCATCCCACCTGCGAGGCAGGTACCTAACAACCACACACCCTGGGGTTGGTGAGAAAGGGTGACCTTCAGGGACCAGTACACTTATCCACTGATGGATCCTTGACAGAAGATTCAGATTCCCTCATTCAACTTCTGACCATTCTCTCCCCTCAAATGTAGCTCAGGGCCCACGAGTGGCAGGACAGCTTATTAGTGACATGCTCTAGGTTAATGGTCACCTCTGAGAATGTGTAGCAACCAGAAGGTTCAAGGATCAGTGCTACACTTTCTCTGCCATGCCTCTAAGGGATCCCTCTTGGCCTCACTGAACAGTAGCCATAAAGGAACGCAGGGGCCGGCCACATCCTTCTGAAAGGCATTGCTCTTCGGGGTCAGCCACCATGCCTGCTTAAACCCCATGGTCAGAACATAGCCCATAACGACAGCTTACTCAACACAGCAGACAAGTCACCTGTATCGATGTTGTCCCATGATGAACTAACAACCCTGTCAAAGTTACAGGAATGGCCTCTCCTCCTCTGCTGCCCACTCCTTAGGTCAGTAGCACCCAGATCCTCCCATATGAGGAATCAGAGGCTGAGTCAACAGGCATTTTGAGAGAAATCCACCACAGTACAGGACACCACACACTTACCATTCTTCATGCAGACATGTCTCCATTGTAAGGTTTCACTCAAAACTACTGACTGCGGGTAACAAAGACAACCCATTTCCACTTCAGTAAAGGATTGTGTCAGAGGGAACAGATCTCTTCAGAGAGGCTGTTCTCTTCCAACCTTTATTACGTTCATTTAGTTTGTGAACAGGGGCAAGTGGTTGTCATACCCTCTCAAAGAAATTCTAGAATCAGATTTTTGGCGGCCAATATGGACCATATACATAAGTTTTAACATGTCCTCTTTAGGTAAGATACTCATGAGGCACCGGTATGGGTGTGGAGATCATTTCAATCAGGCAGAACAAGAAGCCTGTCAGCAGGAATGAAAGAAAACACAAAGCCAGCCCAACATGAGGCTTGTCACTAGTGCTAAGTTCCACTTGGGTGACTGGTGAAGTCACTGTTGAGGTCCTCACTCAACAACCTAAGATGATGGGAAGAGAGAAACTCAAGTCCCATTGAGGACGTATGCTTTCAAAAATGATTCTCGTGTATTTTAACACCATGTGTAATCGTTTAAACTAAATGCAATCTACACATTAAGGTGAGCCAGGCAATGTGAAGTCCAAAGTAATGATTGTTCTGTGCCTCCCCCAAAATTAGATGTCAAGTCGGTATTTTCTCCCACATTTGGGTTTGCTATTTGGGCCCCTTTCCCCACAAAACCTTAGTGTACCAAGATAATCCACTGAAAAGGAGCAGTACTGGAGTCAGGAGTAAGATCCTGAGGGCCAAAGCCACATGCTTCTACCTCAGCCCAGTAGATGCTGAACTTGACTCCTGTCCCTGCTTACTGACTGCAGGGCAATCAGCCTCCCCAGGTTGAATCATGAGGACTCACTCTGCCTTTCGATACAGGAGGGCAGGCTCCTCCCTGACCCTCTTCCCTCCGGGATCACAACCCCTGTACCTCCTAGATCAAGCTGCACAGAGGAGGTTAACTAAAGGTAGCCAAACAAACCCAAATGCAGAACCAAATACCCGCTTGACATCTGATTTTGGGAGAGGCCCAAGACATCATTGCCTTGGACCCCACATTGTATGTGAAATCTTCCACAAGGGCCTACCAAAGGAACCCAACTGTGCTAGTCTATGGACACTTGGTGGTAGGAAAGTGGAGAGTGGAATGGTGCAAAGATGCCTGATGTGGCATGTTTCCAGGGTGTCACTCAGCAGTAGCACAGGCCATGTGGCCAAATTTCAAAACACTTTCCCAAAGAGATACAGGCAAGGCCCATTGCCTTAATTAAAACAAATGAAGAGATTCAAAAGCCATGTTTCCCTGCAGTGTATGCCAAGAGCACTTAATGAGCATCATTTGCAGCCCTCCATTGGAGCAAAGCCCCCATTTCACTTCTACATGATGTGGACAAGGAGAAGCTGCAGAGGCCCATTGTTGGAAAACTTGCAACTATACCCAAAAGTTGAGCTTTCTCATTCAACGGCTGTAGGTCTAGCATGGCCCCAGATTTCCACACAGTAACCCCCAGAACAGGCAAAGGTGACTGTTTCAGCCTTGTGGGTTTTGATCAGATCCTCACAGTTCTGTAACTTTCCCATTTGAGCACCTCATCAACAATTTCTAGTTGGTGGTAAAGTTGTCCATTGTGGGATTTAGGATGGGATTGTTGTGCTCCTGTAAAAAAGCCATTGGTCTCTTCCCAGATAGTTTCTGCAAAGACAGTTACTCTCATATTCATGCAAAGTGGAGGAAGGGAAGGGGTCATGAGCTGTGTCTCTCAAGGAAGATTCCACAAACAGAGCACCAAGAAGGAAGGGAAAGCATACTAATCTTTGAGTCTCCTTTGGAGAAAGACAATGTAACCAAACAGGTTGACTTCCAAACACAAGCTTTTTGCCTCCTCCCCCTAGTCTCAAGATGTTACCTGTGAGCAAACTACAGAAGCCTTTTCCTTCAATCTTAAAATAGACTCCATGTCTCTCCCTTCCCCACCACATACTTCTTTTGCATTTTACTATATGCTAGTATCTAATTATGTGCTTAGTTCCAGGAGCTCATCTTTGGACAGACAGGCCAAGCATGGAGGCCCAACTTTAAAATTTGTGATTACCTCAAGGCAGCTACTCAGCAATCCCACCATTGAAACGATGCCAGCCCATGCTCCAGGTGGACTGAGACCTGAGATAGCCACTGGAATGAGACACAGAGTTTGTACCCAGCACAACTCCTGCATGCCTTCCCTATCAAGTTTTCCCTTCATAAACCCTTGCTGCCTTCTCCCCAGAATGGAGAAGTGGCTACTTTGGATTGGAGTGTGGCCACTTCTCCATTACTAGTTTTGGTTAGTAAAAAACCACTCTACCATACCTCACTCTTGCCACTGGAGTCTGCAAATGGTGAGTGGCTGATCTGTGTTTGGTTACAATGGGAGAGCGGTAATGTCACCAAAATACCTTCAACTACCAAGAGCTAGGATGAAAGTGGGTGGGAGCAGCTACACCAACACAAGGTGAAATATGACTTGTCACTATTGCTTACTTGTCACTGTGGAGTGGTCTAAGCCTCAGTGAAGGGTTCCCTGAAAAAAAAAAAAATCAAATGGCAATGAGAGAATTCCTAAGTCTCATGAGAGGTTCATACTTTGAAAACAGCTTGTAATTGATAGACACTGACCCAGGGTGCTCACCTCCCTAAGTACCAAGTAACGGCCAATGCCAAGAGCCAAGAAATGGACAGGGCTTAAACCCCTCAGGCCCCACCTATGTGTGTATGGGATGATCTAAAAGATGACAGCTCCTTGCTGCTCCCAGTGAAAATACGTGTCCTGATCCCGTGAATGCTCAGGTGCTGTGTGAGTGGAGGAAACTGAAGAGCAGCTGGATTAACAATGAACCCCATTGATTAGGGTGATCTGGACTGTCTATTGGCAAGAGTGACTCAATGCTTGTTCTTTCATGTATTTAGTCAGGACATCATTGCTTTGATACATGGTGAAGAAACCATAGGGGGGAAAAAATCACTTGTCTGTTTTGCATAATGGGTTCTGCATTGAGAAGATTATGAAGTTTTATATCAAAAACTGTAGGAATTTGGCAATCAGTATTTTGGCAGAGAGCTGCCAAGATTTATAAATCACAGGCAATTTGAGACCATCATAAAACAGTAAAAGCACTGGAAGAACTGCTGATGTGTAGCACACACAGAAGGATATGGCCCAGTTCATTTTCAAAGATGTTTCAGAAAATAATTTCTTAGCTTCCACAGAACCGTCAAGTCCAAACATGAAGACATTAGAGACTAAGTCTACAGTGAAAACCTCACCATGAAGTATTTCAGGATTTAGATATCTTTACTGAATGCTACCCACCAGTAAATGTAGAAATAATCATCCCAATTACTCCAGCCAATATAAGTAGAAATATTCGCAGACTGCCCCTTCCCTGAACAACTAACTAAACTGATCAAGACCCCGGACACATTCTCAACATCCTCCACCCAGAGGCTACACTGCTCCAACAGGACTCCCATTTCAGGTGGGACCAGGAGGTTCCTCATCAGTTGTAGTAGTCAGCACAGCCACTGGCAGAGGCAGCACACTAACCACCTGCACGTGTGCACACACACAACACAGGTAAGTCTTTTCACAAGCAGCTGTGAACCTCCTCCACCCTCCTCCAGGGGCTGCCACTGTTCTGGAAATGGTCTGAGCCAAGACAAGACATCTGCATGTAGCATTCTGAAGTGGGATGAGACCTGGAAAGCCAGACCTGGAAAGCCAGACCCAGCAGCTGCTTCCACATCACAGGAGTGAGCTCTGGCTCATGCTTTTGCCCCAGAGGAGCAAGGCAGGCCCAGAACTCAGACAACGTGGGGACAGGAATGCTTTCAGAATTGTGCCCTTTAAATCCTGAGTCCTTCCTGCCTAGAGAAGGTGCCATTAGTGACCGTGGAGCTGGAAGCTTCCTGCTCTCTTACCTTTGGAACAAAAGAAACATCTCAGAAACCTAGGGAATATTCATCACATATTCTACATTCAGTCCTCTATTCTCTCATGGTGAATTCCAAAGCACTGCCCTGAACATAACATTTGCAGAAAAGTTTCCATAGCAAACGGTGACCCAGAAGAGATGCCTGCTTCTTATAAGGTATCCTGTGACTCAGCAGAGATCATGCTCTCCCCAACAGTCCAGAGGGAAAAGAACAGAGATAGAGCCTTTCACAGATGTTCTAAAGGACATTGCCCTTGTCCTTTTCCCACTAACACTTATGAGATAAACAAAGCCCATAGACTTGTCAATTTTACCAGAACCCACTCTCCAGGAAGAACACAACCAATAAAGCACATCAGAGTCAAGCTGGGGAACTTCACAGTGGGCTCCACAGACATTCCAGACAGACATACCAAACCATGTGTATCTCTTCAAACATGTCTAGTGCAGAGCCTCTCCTACAGTAACTCATCCCTCATGGACTGTGCCAGAGTTGGACTGGGGACACAAAGGTTCTGGGGTATATTAACCACAGGAGAGGCAGGAACCTGAGACAAGTCTATATACATAACTCCTTCATCCAAGGAGGCCCCTAGAGAGCAGCACACACACACAAGAGTAGAAAAAAAATGACGTTGGGTTCTTAGGCTTTATGAGACAGAGACAAGGTCTAGAGCAGGTTTAATGTATGTGATCAGCCGAGGATGGGCCCAAGCTCTGTCTCTTGGATGGGGGTGGGGCACACAAAAGGATGAGAGCCCTGGAAACCCTCTGTGGTCCAGAGACTTGAGCTTCCACACAGCAGCATATGAGGCCTGGATACCTCCCTGTAACCCTTTCAGTTGACCTTGTCACCGAATTGAAGATTAGCACACTAGAGAAAATGGGGACAACACAAGCTAAACGTGCCATACCCCACTTCTCACCATTCTTTTCCAGGGCATAGCTGTGGGAGATTTAAATATTCTGTGTGGTCACATTTCTCTCGGTCTCCCAACTGGAGCACAGAAGTCCATACTCACTTCTGCCTAGATCTTCCAGCTCAAGCCATCCCTAAATACATGGCAATCTTGACTCAGATGATCTCCAGGTACAGCGAGGTGAGGTGAGTGTTTCACATGCAGGCCATGTTTTCACAGGTGAGTAGACGCACATGACTAAATTGGACTAAAGGGAACTGGAAGATTTCACACCCGAAGCCACTGCAAGACAATGCCCAGGTAGCAATCCAAGTGAGTGCCTCCACCTGAAAAGGAGGTGATGGCCAGTCAAGAATTCATCTCATCCCTTGGTGGCTATTTGCTCTGCTTCCTGGACATAGGCTGTGCAAAGTCAATAACCTCAGGCCCTTCTTGGAGTATGATCATTTTTTATGCACACTGGAAAAATGAATAGAATGCTGTAAAATGAAATGCTCTCTGCAGCATCAAAGACCAAAGTCATTAGCAGAAAGTTGCACAAGCAGCAAAGCCGAACAGAACATCCCCACGATTATTGTCTGATCAGTTGAGATCCAAGATTGGTATAAGAAACAGCCTGCAATTAAAGTCAAGTTGACCCAGCCAACTACAATGTTAAGAGCTGTATTTACATGAAATATTGTCACAGGCTATGTTAAAGCAGCTCTGCATATAGAGGAAGATGAATTTAGGAAAAACACCTTTGCGTCTGGAAAACTATTACCATGCATCTAACAATGATTGTAACTTCCCCAGAATAAGACTTGAAGCTGAAAACATCAAACTCCCTTTTCAATCCAGTGTGGACATGGCACTCTGGGCTCATTTGTCTAAGGAAGGTAGACTCCCACATCACAGTTTCATGCTCACCAGCTTTCCAGCCAGAACAAGTGAGGCTTGAGGGGAGTTCTGACATTCAGAGCTGCCAGTGAGGCGCCTGCTTCACACCAGACTGAACGGCAGCAGAGCCACCCTGAGAGATAGGCCCCTTCTCTCCACACACACCAAATTTGTCTCATACAGAGCTTGAACAATTTGTTTTCTCTGACATCACTCTGCCAAGTGTGAAACACGTTCCCCAGAACAGCACAAAACAGGAGCTAGGAAAAGTTAAGACCAGGAAGGCGGGAAGAACAGTTTTCACCATGCTAACACCCCTGTGGCTCCTGCCCGTACCTGATAGGGTCAGTGAATCTCTGCAGGGTGACACTGGGAGACTGGAATAGATTCAAAATTCTGCTCCAGTCTTCAGATGGGCCCTGTCTGCCCAGAGACCGTACTGCTGCTGGCCATGCTGTGCACTGTCCTCACCCTGTCTGCAGCTGTCACATCTCTAGGAGGTACATAAGGTGTTAATAAGGAAAGCTTAGGAGGCAGCTGGCTGCAACCTACCTGCCTTCAGCCTTGCACTTCCTATTTGAAGATTCAAGCAGCAATATGCCCAAGTGTAGGAAACCACCCATCTGCCAGGCACTACAGATAACAGCCAACCCAGGTGACGCCCTTCATCCAGGACCAGTACCTGATACACTCTGGGTGAAGCACATACTCCTAAAATGTATTCTCAGACAAACCCTAAACCTGTCAGACAAAACACACAGATCAACAAGTGTCTCTAAAGCTACTACTATCTAAAGATACTGGTCCCATGACTCATGAAGACAAGTTTTGGTAGATGATCCACTGCAGATAAAAATCATGTGAGAACCCAGGTTGTGCTGGCCTTGGGAGAAGATCCAGGCTTACAAGGAACACTGTCCATGGAGTCCCCACTCAAAAGATGTTTGCAGAGATAAACAAGCTCGAATTGCAAGAAAATCTGGATGGTGGGAGACAGACAATCCCAAATGCTATCTAGTAGAAATAAGCCCATTTTGGCGAATAAAGAGTAAGAGCATCAGGGAGCCAAGGTGGAAGACAACCTATTATCTCCACCATTAGAGGCTGGTGGGAAGAGGACCACAAAACCCACGTACACCACTAAGGGTAAAAGACAGCCTGGAAATCTTTCCCTTGGAGGATCACAGTGCATCGTCCAGTCCAACCCTGTCCCTCCGATTAGCCTTGTAGGGAACACAGATAGATGGTTTCAGACACATCCCAAGCTTCCAATTTCATCCATAGAAGATCCAGTGGGAAGCTAGTCAGGCTTCACTACAATCCACGGGCTGAAGACTTGGCTTATTGAGGACAGATTAATCATTTTTACACAATATTCACACTCGAGTAAGAGTAAGCCAGTTTTTAGACATTTAGGAGAAAAGTAGCTGGTAAGAAGTTCTTCCATTTAGATTATCCTCCCACTGAAAAGTGCAGGGTTGAGCATGTTGTTGGAAATATCAGCTGACATTAAAACAGTCACATGAACAGAAACCTAAGACCTCAGCCTCTATTTCCCCCTAATGTAGGCAGGAGAAACTTATTCCTCCTGTTTCCATTATATTTCCCACCATTTTTATAACGGGATGAAACAGACAAACTTGCCTGAAAGGAAGCTTTCCTCAGAGTGGGGAGACACTGTTTAGCTGAAAAGCAGTATTGTGACACTTCAGGATCACAAGAGAACAGAGCAGCACCCCCTGCACATGTCTGGGGAAAGCTAGTGCTCTCCCTCTACTGATGAGGCTCTATGCTGGCTCACTCTGCCACCTTCTATCCCACCTGTAAGACAGGTGCCTGGATGATCACCCCTCCCCCAACCTGGGGCTGGTACAAATGGGTAATCTTTAGCAACGAGAGAACTCGTCTATTGACAGGACCTTTGAACACAGTAGGTGACAGTCCCGTTTCCTGGCTACTCTGAACCTTGTCTCTCAAGGACAGCTCAGAGCCTGTGAATGGGAGAGTAGCTCATTAATGGATGTCCTGGCCTACCAGGCACTTCTAAGAGTGTACAGCAAGAAAAACACTCAAAGAGCCTGTGCTTCTCCTCAAATTCCTCTAGAGGGTCTCTCTTGGCCTCTCTGAACAACAGCCACAAAGGGAGAGGAAGGGGAGGCTACCCTTCAAAGGGGCCTGTTCCTGAATGTCAGACACTGACACCTGCTTCTACTACCCCATGGCCAGGAAAAACAGTAGTCACATATAATGTAACTAAAAATGTCCACAGCCTTTATTAATAAAAACCTGGCACATTTTGGAGCTGTTCAGGTACACCTTAGAGCAGTTCACTATTTTCAGGTACAAAGCCTTCTTGCACCAATACACAGGTGAGGGCATGGATGAAAATGAAGTTCACCGAGGCCAAGAGCAACATGAATGAACTACCTGGTGTCTGAGTACCAATAGCACCACAATGCCACAGCCAAGGAAAGAGGAGAGAGTTTGAGAAGAAAGAGAGGTGGCCGTGGCCTAGGGCCTATTATTGGGAGAGGGTGAAAGGCGTATCAAATCTTTATTCACCTACAGTGTGTTTCTATGATGTCTGCGTGTGCACTCGCTATTATTGCTATGTATTATAACCTCTATTAAAGCATTTTCATACTGTGTGGGAACAAGCAAAAGACCATCCCAATCCCAGGCTTGGAAGTGCCCCTGATATGGACACACAATGTTCAGCAGCCCAGGGTCAGAGGATGACATAGGTTGTATCCAGCATAGGGGTCCAACATATACCATGAAGTGGGCAAAGCCAAGCCAAACACGTCTCGCAGCAGCTTCCACTCTACAAAGCAATGTGATGTTGGCAAGTCTCCCTCCCATTATGGGAGTTCAAGGAAGTGACAAGAGGGGAGAAGTCCTTTCAATAGAAGAAGCATTAATGGTCCAATTAAAATGAGATGCACACCTTTCCTATGAGCTCAGAGGATGGAGAGAAGCATCCCTCACTCAACTACATGTGCACAAAATACTTCACATACCATTTCCTCCCCTAACATGTAGTGAGGTGTGTGCCAATGAAAGCAATAGGTGATGAACACTACAATACTCACGAACATCTTAGAGCCGTTCATGTGTATCTGAGCAATTTAGTGCTATTTTCAGGTACAAGGCATTCCTGCACTGGTAAATAGGTAAGGGCATGGACGAAACAGTTCACTGAGGCCAAGAGCAACGTGAATAAATGACCAGTGCCCGAATATCAGCAGCGACAGAATGCCAGGTGCAGAGACCAAAACTTTCTAACTTCCATGGTGCTCAAAGGAAGAGTGACAGTTGTGAATATCTTCCATAGTCACCTTAGAACTATCCATTAACATGAAAGGGAGATCTGGCAAATGACATAAGCCTATTTTAGATACTTCAGTACACAATCTCACCTGTTTTGGGGTGAGAAACCAAGATTTCAAATGACAAAACCTTCAGTTAGCCTCAGTTGACTATTGACTTACTCAGTTATTGCATTCATTATTCTCAATGCTTCAGGAGGCACTGAGCCTATCCTTCACCTAAAGGGACATCCAGGTGGTATGACGTTTGATTGGAATGATTGGGCTGCCCGGGGCCACACCTTCACCCTCATGGTTGTTTTTCAGGCAGCGACATCTCAGCAAAAGGCAATTAGCCCATCTGAAGGAGAAAAATTCCAGTGACCTGACTTACAGAGGTGGAGAGTATGCTCAGACCCTTGTACTCACAAAGGAATACCTCAGCCTTCTTCCTATCCTCAGCTCTCTGCTTCTATTATCAGAAACTCATTGCTAAGTATCACAGAAGGTGATTTTACTGGCCTTTGTAACATCTTTTTACATATCCAGTGTTTTATAGGCATCAGTTCCACATGCATGAATGCTTTTAGGAGCCATATCTTACCCATTTGTAACAAACTCACACATACAAGACCAAGGAAAATGCAATGAGTCATTGGCAAATATTTAAACAGTCATCCAGGAAAGGAAATTGAAGCCCTCTGGAATATTCCACTCAATGTATACAAGAGATGTGGTCAAGATTTGACCCATAATATTTTGGCTTCATATCCCATTGTTTTCATCATAACAAAGAAAGATGCCTCCCAGGAAACCTTGATCAGAGTGCCAAGATCTTACTTAAAAGGCAGCAATAAAGCTGCTACAACATTGCAGGAAGGAGAACATGACAATCCTTCTGTCTGGGCAGGCATAGATGTTTCTCCCAGGTGAGGTTGTTTTCCAGCCAACTGAGCCACCTTCTTCCATTCCTTTGGCATGGAAGATGTCGGAAGGCTGTACAACAGGGTACAAGGGAATGGGTGCTCTGTAGGAACATGCATACCCACTGAATCATCCTCAATCTGAGGCCTACAGACCCATTTACCAAACCCCAGGCCTACTTTAATGGGAGAGTACTCTTTGCTGGAATGTCATATCCCACCAGTACTTTTATCTTACACAGGTACCCTCAAGGAGGTTCATATGTCACATTCCTCCTCTGACATCCTACTATTCCCAGAGAGGAGGGACTCAATCATAAAGAGGACAGTGGAGGACAACAGGAGGGTCACCTTTTTAAGGGCATGATCCCAAAGTTCACATGTCACTTTCACTTATGACCTGTGGGACAGAATGAAATTAGGAAACTACAGCTAAGTGAAGTAGAGCAGACAGATGTTTTGTAGGATTCCACTTGAGTAGACAGAGCTACCGTGACCAACTTCACAGTAAGTTCAAGAACAGTCTCCTACTGCCACTCCTTCTGAAGATCAGCTATCAGGACTGACATTGTCTGGATCAGGCATCCCCAGCTTAATAAAAAGGCAGCTTGAGCAGAACTCCAAGGACAGACACACACCCCACACCTGCCCTCCCTCCTTGTGGACCTCCCGATATTGAGTACATTACTCAGAGCCAGGCTGCAGTGCTTTGGGGGTAAAGATCATAACCATCATTTCAGCCTGAGGGATTTCTGTGCTTTTAAGCAGCAGTTGTGTTCACTTCCCAAAAGTGCATTCAGCAAAGAGGCTGTTTACCTTTTCTTATCAACCTCCACCTTATTCAAAGTGGAAGAGGTAGAACCAACATAAACTGTCTCTAAGGAAGAGCTCTAGAAAGGTACAGCTGCTTATGACCTTCAACCCAAACCTAAGGACAAAGTTCTCTGCATCCCATCTATTGGAAATATCAGAAGAGACAGTGGTAAAGACAACCATTCTTCAAAAACTGAACAGCAGATAGAGTGATCAAGATTCTTTGCTTGGCCACCTGGAGTCATACTGAATCTTTTTAGGCCCATCTGTGTACGTCCTTGTAAAATCCAGTTTTAGCAAAGAACCCTAAGTCTGTTTTGCAAACCTCTTATATCTTTTGATATTTCAACATAGTCTGACCCAATACTACTTGGCTATCAATTCCCACTTGTCTATACTGTGTTCAGATTTGAGCCCATTCTTCTATTACAAAACCTGGTTGCATCAGTCCCTTACCTAACTCAATGATCATGTACAAAGTGTTTCTTGCTGTGCTTCCATGAGCATCACTGAATAATAGTGTAGCCTCCCTTATCAATAACCTCAAAGAAAATGGCAGACAGTGGCCAGACCAAGAATATGAAGTCATAACACACTTGGAATATTCAGCTTAAGATATAGTATTTGTTAAAATATGAACACGCTATATCATATTAAGAGTATTCTACAGACATTTTAAAGGCAATTTAAAGATTATACTAAAATGTAATACAGTCAACAGTGTGAGGTGCGGAGGTAGAGATGGCAGCCCCTTTCACATGAAACAAGTCTACTCTTGGGATGGATTAATGCTCAAAAATGATTACAGCAGAAATTAACCACAGTAATCATAAGTAACCCCTGAGAAAATGTACCAGCAAATTTAAAATGTTCAAATTCTGATGTCGTGTGTGTTTGGCCCTTGGGAAGGTCATCTCACTGCTCCTGGGTCCCAGGTGGTCCACATCTGCAGAAACAGCGAGGACCAGCCCTGCCCTCTCCATACTCGACAGGAAGCACCTGCCACTCTGAACGCTCCCCCCAGTATGGCATTGGGACTGTGCTTTGGGGAAAACTTGGGCTTCTGACATTTTTAGTCTTTAAGAGATACAATCTGTTGTGTGTCACCTAAGCCTCGGTGTTTGCCATGGCAACTGACAAACCACTTTTGTTCTGGTACAAAAGCAATGGGTTGGTGGAAAAGAATTTCAGGAGATCTTGGGATCCATTTCTCCTGTTCCATGTCCTCCACCCTCGGGAGCTCCCGGTGATTTTATCACAGCCTCTGTTGCCCTGTGATCTGCAGGTCCTGGGAGATGCATAGCTAAGTTGCCAGGACATCCTGGAAGCTGGGAAATGACACATTGGCAAATCAGATGCTGATATTGAGGAAAGGCAGAAATGATTCCCACCCTCTGGATTTTTTCAGATTTGTGAAGAAATTTTTTCCAAAGGAAAAGAACCCATCCCAGTAAGGCAGTGCCAGAACCTGCAAAACAAAATTCATCTGAGGCCCACAGTGGGAAGGAATCTCCTGATGTGTCCAAATGGGAGTTGCTCCAGTTTCCTGATACTTGAGTGAAGAACATGTAAGGTAGGTCTAGAGGCTCAAACTGATAGAAACTGTTGACATTCAGGGATGTGGTCATGGAATTCTCTGGAGGAGTGGAAATACCTGAACCCTTCTCAGCAGGCTTTGCATAGTCAAGTAACAATAGAGGACTACAAAAACATGGTCTCTTGGTCTTGCCGTCTCCAAGCTAGACCTGGTGACATTTTTTGGAGGGAAAGGAAAGAGCCCTGGAACATGAAAGAGTGAAGAGACAGTAGCCATACAGCCAGTTCTGGGATGCATGTGCAGGATGTGCAGGTTTGTTCCATGGGTGAATGTGTGCCATGGTAGTCTGCTGCACCTATCCACCCATCGCCTAGGTGTTGGGCCCCACATGCATTAGTTATTTGTCCTAATGCTCTTTCCCTCAAATCCCTGATGGTGACCCAGGGCCCCAGTCAATAATGCCCATATAATCCACATCCAATATGTCTTCCCTAGGTAAGATTGAACAGGTCCACCAGAACTATCTGGTGATGAGAAACCTCATCTGGATCATCCCAAACTCTGGCTTTTATATGATCCCCCATATGGACACACAAGCAACAAACACACTGGGCAAGCAAGACTCAATGACCTGGGTCATATCCAGCAGTGGCCCAGATCATGGGAATTATCAAAGCCACAGAAGTGGGCAAAGCCAAAGCCAAGCATACTTGGCAGCAGCTTCCACTAGAACTAGCCCTGGCGTGGGTGAGGCTGGGGTGGGTGGTGCTATCATCAACTCTTACAAAAAAGTTCTAATAATGTCTATCTCTTAGGGCCAGCAGCCTGGACTACCTGCATAAAATTCTCCATGTCATAGTTAGGGGAGGATTCTCGTAAGACATATGTCGTGTGCCAAGGCCATTTCAGTAGCACACTACAGGGACCCTGTAACCAGAGGCATGAGCAAGCAACTACATCAAAATAGGAAAGAAAATGTAAGCCTCATCCTGAGTGCTGACTCCTAACTGACAAGTTTGGGTCAAAGAAGAGGTCCTCCAAAAATCTAAGATGAGGGAGAGAAAACAAACTAGTCCCACTTGGAAATCATGCTTTAAAATACGGTTTTGGTAGAAATTCATGGTTGTATTTCAGACTAGAGGATAACATCTACACAGACATGAACTATGATGTGTACAGGGTTCCCTACACAAGAGAGCATTCACTTTCCAATCTGAGTGTCAAAATATGTTGACGAGTCATAGCAGCAGAGTCAAGGCCAAGATCCTGAAGATGAAATGCCACTCAAGGCTCTACCATCACAACCCAAAGCAGAACTTCTGTCCCTAGTGTACTGACCACAAGGCAATCAGCTTTCTCAGGTTGAATCATGAAGACTCATCAGTCCCCAAGTTGCAGGAATTCGAGCTCCTTTCTGCCATCCCTCTTCAGCATGGACAACTCATGTCTTCTCCTGGAGCCAATTGCACTAGGAAGGTTAACTAAAGGCAGCCAGACAAATCCAAGTTGAAAACAGATGCGCATCTATCATGTTTTGGGTGGATGCACACAATCCTCATTATGTTGCTATGCCCTTGGACATCTCACATACAACTTGAAGTGCAAAGGGAAAACTGCATTGGCCTACAGCTGATGGGTGGCAGGTGAGGGGAGAATGGAGCAGAGCATGATTTATGCAGCAGTTCTGCAAGGTGTCACCCAGCAGTAGTGCAGGCTATATCTGGCAAATTCTAACATAACCTTTCAAAAGAGATACAGTTCAGGCCCATCCCTTCAATGGCCAAATGACAAGATTCCAGCCAGTGTCATCATACAGTATATGCCAAGAACATTTTGTCACTATCACTTATAATCCTTTATTTGAACAATGCCACTTCCAATGTCTGCACTAAATGGACAATGGGAAACTGCTAAGGCCCTAGGGCTGCAGCTACAGCTGCTTTGTGCCTAGGAGGAAACAAAGCAGATACATGGGCTCCTGTCTCAAGCTGAGCATGCCTCAACTGCCAGCTCAGACAGAGCCTCATTTCTCACTCCCTTTTCCGGGAAAAATTTACCAATAGACTCAGGAGCAGAGTGTTTCTTATTTGTTAGAGGTTAATGGTGGCCTCAAAAGATTTTACATAGTAATCCCCGTAACAGGCAGAGGTAAGGATTTAAGCCTCAAGAACTTGACTATCACTCGTGTTTGCTATTTGTCTTATTAGCACTTTCCAGTCGTCAAGTTCTCAGCTGGAGATTCAGGGTGGGATTGTTATGCCAACGTGAAGGAGATACTGGTCTCATTCAGAATACTGTTCTGCAAAGAATTATCCTCTCATTTTACTCATAGAACATGGAAAAGGAAAGTGCTCATCATGAGCTGTGTCTGAAGAAAGATTCCACAAACAGAATAGCTAAGTCATACATCCCTAAGTCCTATTTAGTGGAAGACCCCAGCAAGACAATGGTAACATCACCAAAGCACTTCAGTAAGAACAAGTAGTGGAAAAGTGAGAAAGCAGCTAATGATTAATCACTAGTGCTAACTTGTCATTGTAGGAGTGGTTTAGGCCACAAGAAAGGGCTCCTTGAATAATCTGAAAAGGGAGTGAGAAATGAAGTCTCAAGAGCAGCTCATGCTTTAAGAGGTATAGTTGGTACACCACCACTTTGGGTGCTCACCTACCTAGTTGCTAAGCAACAGCCAAAGGTAAGAGCCAGAAAATGGACAGTTTAGCCTGAGGCCTCAATGATGGGTTTGTGGGATGATCCAGAACAAAGCACTTTCATTAGTCCCCAGATGCTACATGAGTGGAGGAAACAGTGAGGACCAGCAACGTTCTGAGGCCAGCAGCAGTCTGCTCCCACAGTGAACTCCTTGATGGGGATAATGGATGGTGTTTTGGGAAGAGTGACTTAATGCTTTATCCTAGAAACCTTCTCTAGGATAAGTTAGTATATGTGATCAGGACATCTTGGCTTTAGTACAAGGGGAAGAAACCTTAGTGGAGAAAATACCATCTGTTTAGCAATCTCTATAATGGGTTCTGCAAATAGAGTGCTATGATTGAAAACGTTTAGGAAGATCAGTTTTTTTTGTAGGAAAATGTAGAAATTTGAGGATCAATATTATGAAAGTTGTCAGGACTAAGGAATCACAGGATATTCAAGACTATCATAGAACAGCAAATCAAAACACTGGAAGAGTCAGTTGTCATGAAGCACATAGATGACATGGTCTGGCTCCTTCTCAGATTTCAGAAAATGCTGTGACTATAACCTCCACAGAATTGCCGAGTACACACATGAAGGCTTTAGGAACTAAGTGTACAACTGAAATCTACAAGGTATTCTCTGGGCCCAGAGGACTGTTTACTTGGTTCTATCCACCAAAAGGTAGAAATACAATCACATCCAAATTATTCCAGCCAACAAAGATGGGAAAACTCACAATTTTCATCTTCCCTGAAGATCCCATTGCACTAACTCAGGCCACTAGAAGCATTTGCAACATCCTCATTCCAGACCAGTGATGCTGCTTCACACTTCACATGGGACCATGAAGTCCCTGACTCTCATGAGCTGTGGTCAGCACAGATGAAAGAGGCAGGACATTTCTCACCTGCACATACCCCCAAGTCAAGCCTTTCCACAGACAGCTCTGAACCTCCTCAACCCTCCCCCCTAGTGGAAGCCATTGTTCTGCTTTCTGACCACCTCCACCAGAAGACATCTGCAAGGACAAATTTGAAAGGCTAAGACCTGGGAAGCAAGACCAGCAGCTGCTTCCATGTCACAGCTCTGGTTCACATGGCTTTTGCCCTGGAGGAACCAGGCAGACCAAACATTCAGACAACAAGGGGATGGAAAGGATCTTAGAATCACGGCCCTCAGATTGACTGAGCACCTTCTGCCCAGAGAAGCTGCCTTGTTGACTATGGAGCTAGAAGCATCTCTTCTTTTTGGGTACTTATGGTAATAATGTAATGTCCTATCATGAAGTCTGGGGTGATTACTAGTCATTCATTCTGGAAACATTCTTCTCATCATTAGGGGAAGTTTCTAAGCCATGGCACTGTCCAAGTTTTCAGATTTAATCTGTCACTATGTGGAAATATCCACACATTACAAGGTGTACTAAGACTTTATTCCATGTTCTGAACCGTCCAAAGGGACAGAAAGATTCATTCACTGGGGCATCTAGCAGAGTGCCCAAGTTATTTCCCTACTCTGGGGTTTACCAATTCAACAGGGCCAGAAGCATGCTTAAACACACCAGAACCCATCTACGGA
This sequence comes from Nomascus leucogenys, assembly GCF_006542625.1. Taxonomy (NCBI): domain Eukaryota; kingdom Metazoa; phylum Chordata; class Mammalia; order Primates; family Hylobatidae; genus Nomascus; species Nomascus leucogenys. Next base: position 74,743,844 of record NC_044400.1, read on the forward strand.
CAGGACCTAATACACTACAACCACATTCCCAGCCAGGCAGGAGAGATTCACTTTGGGCTCTGAAGACATTCCAGGCAGTGGCCAGCATCAGCAGACAAGACATTAAGGAGTTGGAGGGACAAACCACGTGCATCAGTCTTCACAGGCCCATTCCTGGGAACTAAGCCAACTCAGTTTACAGGTTGCCTTCTCACCAGATTTATTAGAGGATGGTTCATCCAGAAGGAAATCTCAGAAGGTCATTCACCTTTTCTAACCAACCTTCTATTAGAAATGGAGATGCCAATAAGGCTGAGAACAATCAGGACACTGAAATGAAGAACCACCTGTAGAACCAGGAGGAAGAGAAGGTACATGCCTGCACTGACCTCATCGACTCCCCATAGACTCCAGGCATAAAAATGTGACCTTCCCCCACCTTTCACTGTCAAAGGCCAGATTCTCATGCAAGAGCCCCATTCTGAAAGCTATGGGGAGTATGGCTCTTCCAGGATGCATGGTCTTGTCACACAATGTCTTCTGGTGTTGAAACTGAAAAATCTTGTGCACAGATATGAGCAGAGAAGCAAGGTCACTCACCAGGACTTTAAACATGAGATGTCGGATGCTTTGGAAGTGGAAAGCAAGTCAATAAAGCCCAGAATGTCATCACCAGGAATTGGTAGGAGATAGTCATGAGCTGATGAATGTGCACATCAGATCCCCACACATCTAACAGGCCACCTTAATACAACAACCTGAGTGGTTTACGGGCAATCAGCCTGCTGCTACAGAGGCATTAACCACTTCTCAGGAGGTAGACCCTGACACACATAGCATTAGTCACATTGACAGACTCATCTGGTAGACAAAGTTACTGAAGACAATCTGTTTTTGCTGTGGTATGAAATTTTATGTCACCTAAAAGGTGTAAACTACAATGGACTCATTTCTGAGGATGAAGTAGCCCCACCTAGTTTGATGATTGAATCCTCACCAGCTTTATTCCCAAGAGAAACAGATATGCAAGTCCTCAGGGCTTCATAGCTGGCCAGTGAGGTCTAATTGTCATGTAGTTCGTAAGTGCAGGATGAAGGGTTTGCACCTTTTGGCAACTCTACTGACCAACAGTAAGTTGGTCACAAAACTAGCCCAAGGTTTATTTTCTCATAACCATTCCCCAGGACTTCTTAGCCTTCTTCCCAGAAAAGCAAAAAGGCTAATGACCAGATGAAAAGAACAGCTGTGTGTTCTACCTAGAACACTTCACTGGCTCAAAGTCTGCGCCAAAGGTTAGCTCATCTGACAGTGCCACTGCAGACTGATGGTTTCAGAATTGTGCCCCATGTCTCCAGCCTCCACCTGTCTGCCCACAGAAGGTGCACTGCTGCCCATGGAAGCACTGTCTCTGCCTATTTCATTTCTAGTCATGCCCAAGCCATCCAATGAAGATGCAAAAAAGTGGGGGTCCAGCTCTTATCCCCTAGCATTTAGGTCTTAGCATCCTCAGGGCAATTTTAAGAATAACAGATGTCACAGCTTCTGAGGACATCCAGGTTCAGTACATAATGACCTTCAACACAGATGGAGGTCACTTCAGCCAGTTAGAAAAAACAAGTGTTTCTCAATAAAGCCCCTCTATCAGTTTATAAGTTCAGGCAAGAAAGCCACTACAAGAACTCACAGGATAAGGTAGTCACCTAAGGTACACAATCATTTTCAGAAAACTAAACTTATAGAGCAAGAAGGAAATTAAATTCAAGATAGTGTTGATAACCTCAAAGACAAAACAGCAGATGGTGGCCAGAACATGAAGTCAAAATATCCATGAAAGCATTCAGCATAAGATATGGTACTCATTAAAATATGAGATAAATGGGTTAAAAATAGCTTGAAGATAAGAAAGTTCCTACACCCAAAAGCACAGAAGAGGGGAGGCTAACATGTGGAGGAACAAGGGGCTGATGTGTTCGTCACTCATTCCTCTCATTTTAGCACTCAAGTGCACTATGGAAAAAAAGATGCTCAAGCATTTTGATTCAGGATACCACCCACAGTCATGGACGTGTGGTTCACAGAGACACTTCCACTGGAACAGCTCTTCTGACTTATGAGAAACATAAGCAATGGGACTTGCTGATGCCACAGTAGGTCTGACTCCAGAAGTCAGTAAGGTTTGCAGAAGGCAATGCAATAGTTCTTCTGTTATTTTTAAAATAACTTCCATTAGTATAATCCATCATCCCTACTAACTGGAATGTAGACATTGATCCAGAATTCTTTGAAGTTCAGGACTTCATAATTTCTGAGGACTAACACAGATCAGAAATATCCAGTGTTGAATTCCTGAGTCAATCTTGAAGCAACTTCAGACGCTCACAATGACAGGCAGTGTTAGATGTTATTTTCATTTGTAGACAAATCTTTCCTCCACCAGGACTTAGGAATTAAGACAGTATAACAACTTCAGATGGAACCCATGGCTTTCAAAGGAGGGCAGCACATATGGCAACCACTCACTCATGAAAGTTACAATGACAGGCAACATCTGTCATAGTCATGTGTCCCGTGATTGTCAGGAAACCAGAAGGCTATACGCCATCCTTCTGCAGCATAATAAAGTATCAAGGAGTCGTCCTAGTTGGACAAATCCCTCAACTCACCAATTTCACCACAGGAAGGAAAAGCAGGGATGTTCCCTAAAGAGGATAAATTTATGTCAATCTTCTAGAAACCATGTTTGAAGCTCAACCTATGATCAGGACAGAGGGGAAATGCTTGTCAGATAGCAGAACTGCCAGTGGGTCAGATATATACACAGCATTCATGTTGCCAGGTCCTTGACCTTAGGTTTTCACCACTCAAAAGGGACCCCACAGAGAAGACTGAAATCTTGAGGTCTGAGAACCATGGATGTGGGAGCCAGACGAAAAGACCTTGGTAACCGACGTCCACCATCAATGGTACTCATGCTATGAAATCTCCCTTGGGGTTAAAAATCTCCAGCAGAACACATAGGTGGTGACAAATCTCACTGAACCATCCTCATCTCTGGATTTAAAATGACCTCCTTATGCATCCATAAGTAAGGAGTCTGTCAAAGGTCAAAAGGTGACCTAGTTTGTATCCATCAGTGGCCCAGATGGCAGTGATCAAACAACGGCAGAAGTAGGCAAAGCCCAGGCCAGTGTGATTGGCACCTGCTTCCACTAGAGGAAGCAGTGTGACATTGGCTAAGCTCCCTCAAATCATGAGAAAGTGATGTCTGGAGAGAACCAAGTCCTTTCATAAACAGGACATTAATCGTCCAAGTAAGACAAGGTACACATACTTCTTACCAGCTCAGAGAATTGCAAGGAACATCCCTTACGCAACTACCTATAGAAGAAAATATTTCAAGTCCCATTTCTCTGTAATGGAAGAGTGGAGCACGTGGCAATGAAAAGCAAGAGGCAGTGATATCACTCACAGGAGTGAAGATCAGAAGCTTCTAGCCTCAGGGAAGTATGAGGAAGCTTTCTCACTAAGCTCAAGGTCGGGAAGTCAGTTGGCTGGGCCTTAGGGCCTGCGCCCTGAGGCAGGGAGCTCCAGTACTGAGACACTGGGGCTGCCTAGGGGCCTGTCCTCTGGGCTTGGAACCAAATCTAACTGCCTCCTGCTCCCCTATATGGTGGAGAGAAGGAATGGAGGAAAAGCTGCCCTCAGGCAACAGGACACTTGGTATAGCCTGGCTCCTTTGGGTTTAATGGTTTCAGCAGTGTCAATGGAGCACACATGGAGCTTGAACAATAAGCAGCAAGGGTTGGTATTCTAAGTCTTGGAGTTTTATGGCTCTAGCTACATCTGCCTTACAATAGTTCAGCCATTTGTCTATCAGCACCAGGCATCAGATGACAGCAAATTCAGATTCTTCTAAGGAAGGCAGCATTGTTTTCTTGCCAACAAGCAAAGAACAGTGGTCAGTGTGCAAAGTGGAAGGAGCTCATGTGGCTGCCTCATGAAAGCACTCAAGGTGAGAGGCTGCAACCACAGTGCTGTGTTCAGACTTAATGGACACGAGGGTAAAAAGGCATTTATATTGGAATACTGATGCTGCCTGACGGGGGAAGAGCTTCAGGTAGATTTCCTGAGTCATTTTCCCCTTACAACACACAACTTTTCTCAGAAGACACTCCTGAAGTTTACCTTTTGTAACATCAGAAATTCCTGCTAAGTGGATTTCAGCACCATGCTCGTGGCTACAAGTTTCATGAGCACTATAGCACCAAAGTACCCACTATGCACGTGGGCTGGAGTAATAGACAACTCATTTCCAAACTGGCTACAGTGAGGTCCCAGCACTACCTTCTTTGACAATGTATCATACGTGACAGTCTTTCCTGGATGCCTGTTAGTTCCCAACAGACATTCTATACCTCATGCTTTCATATTCAATTCCTTCACCTCTTGAAGGTTTCCTCTCCCAGAGAGAGGTCAACATCCATGCTTCATGTCCATGTGATCAGTGTCACCACACCTGTGGACAGGAGGATGATTGAGGATGCAACACCAAGTCAGTCAATCTGCCTTCCCTTCACAGCCCAACCCAGTGGTTCCAGCCACTTCAGCCCAATGAGCTGGTCTACAACCCAAACCCCTGTGCCAGCACACAAGGAAAGTCACTGAGATCTGGGACCCAGGAGGAAAAAAATGTTAGGCCTCATGGACAGATCCATGCTCTTCCAGGAAAATACAAGCCCATATAGTGGCACGCTCTGCTTAGATCAGGTCAGAGTCCATCAGAACTGTTTCAGGATAAGTGGCAGAGGCATTGCAGTCAAGATCCTCCAAGGTTGTCAACCTGTCACCCCAGAGCAGTTCCAGGCCTTCAGAGATGAGGTGGCTGTCCTGAGCAGTGTAGGACATGTGGACACTCTGCTCTTGTTGGGGTTCATGACACAGGACAACCTGGCATTGTGACTCAGTGGTGTGAAGGCAGCCTCTACAGCTACCTACATGTCCAGAGACCAAATTTCAGACATTCCAGCTAATTGACATTGCCTGGCAGACAGCTCAGGGAAGGGACTAATTGCATGCAGAGAAGATCATCCACAGAGACATAAAATCCAACATATTTCTCCATGAAGGCCTAATGGTGCGAACTGGAGACACTGGCTTGGCAACAGTGAAGTCACACTGGAGTGATTCTCAGCAGATTAAGGAAACCCACAGGCAATGGCCCCAGAGGCAATCTGAATGTAGGGTAAAAACCCACTCAGCTTCCAGTCCCATGTCAATGCCTATGGCATCTCATTTTATGAGCTGATGGGAGGGGCACTTCCTTTCTCCCACATCAACAACCCTGACCAGATCATCTTGATAGGCTTGGGGTATCCCTCACTTCCTAGATCTTAGCAAGATACACAAGAACTGCCCGAAAGCAATGAAGAGGCTGGTAGCTGACTAAGAAAGTCTCTGAAAAATACCAGTTTTTCCTGAGGAGCCAACTGCATTGACCAAGACCATTGCATGCATTCAACATCCTCAGCCCAGAAAGGCTTGCTGTTCTGACAGGCCCCATGCTTCAGAGGGGACCACAAAGACTTGAAGCTGAGGTCTCATGAGCTGAGGTCAGCACAGCTGCCAGCAGAGAAAGACTGTTTCTCACCTCCAGACACAGTAAGGTGTTTCCACAGACAGTTCCCATCTCAGCCCTTCCCTAGCAGCACCCATTGTTCAAGTTTCCTGACCACCTCCACCAGAAAGTATTTTTAAGTATGAATTTGAAAGGAACTAAACCTTGAAGCCCAAGACCAGCAGCTGCTTCCACATTACAAGAGTGTTCCGGCTCATGCTCTTACCCTACAGTAGCCAGGCAGGCCCAGCATTAAGACATGCTGATGGGAATGATTTCAGATTTCTGTTCCATGGATTGAAGAATCCTGAGCCTTTTCTGCCCAGAGAAGGAGCAATTGTTGACCGTACAGCTATAAGGTTCTCTTTCAATATGTTTGCTATGAATCAAACATTCTATCATAAAGTCTGTGGATAGTACTGATTATTCATACTATCATTTTCTTCATCAGAGTGAATTATGAAGCCTCTACTCCAACCACAGAGTTTCCCTGAAGTTTCCAGAACAGATTTAAGTCTTGCAGCATGGAAACACCTACTTTACAAAGTATACTGACATTTAGGAGACTCAAAGCTCTGAATAGTCCAAGGAGGAAATAAACAGTTACAGAAAAGAGAGCCATTTGCTGAGGTTACTAGGACAGTGCCTAAATAATTTCCCCACTCGGATTTAACAAATGAACAAGGCCAGAACAGTAAACTCACCAGATCCCACATGGAAACAGGACCTAACACAGCCAGTGCACCACATCTCCAGCTGAGCTACAAGTCACTGCAAGCTCTACAGACATTCCAGGCAGAGCCCAGTATCAGAAGATCAGCTGTAAACAGAGCAGGAAAGAAACGTGTTTCTGGCTTCACGCACAAGTCCAATGCAGGGCCTCTTCCCTAAGGTACATCATCCTGATGGACCATTCCAGAAGCACAGGAGTGGGACTGGAGAAATGCAAATATATCACAGTATATTCAGAGAAGCAGAAACCTCAGATTGGTCCACATGTATGTATTTGTTTACTCAAAGCTGCCTCTACAAAGCTGCTGACCCACCCAGAGTATAGAAGAGAGGCCCTTGTACCTACAGATTGATGGATCAAGGCAAGGTCTAGAGCAGGTAACAATGGGTTTGGGAAGCCATGGATTAGGACCAATCTCAGTCCATTGAGATACATGAATAAGAGCCCTAAAACCCCTCTGGAGTTTTGAGCTTCTACACAGCAGCACAGCCTCTCCCTTTCTCCATATTCCCGAGTCCAGCTCGTCAGTGATTTGAAGCTCAGCACACTCACAGAAATGTGGAAAGCAGACTAGAAAGTCCACATCTCAGAACCCAGTGTGTGAAAGCTATGCGAAGAAAACCTGCATGGCCTAAATTCACCTAAATCGTCTTATGGATATTTGCAGGGCAAATTGAAGCAGAAATTTCTTCCAGAGCATCAGGAAGGTACAAAACCTCCCTGGACAATCTAAAATACTTTGACAGGAATGAACTCATTTCAACACAATAAGACCATGAAGACACACAAGCTAAAGGGCAACCTACTACACAGGTTCACAGAATGAGAAGCATAAAACCCATATAGACCTCTGTGGGCATGGGAGACAGCCTTGGAAGCCTTGGTGGGTCAGTGCAGTGTCCAGTTCAACCCCGCACCTCTGATTAGACCTGCAAGGCAACACAGATGATTTCAAATACATCTCATTTCCTTCTGATTCAGGCCTCAGAAGACCCCAAGGGGAAGGGGTTCTCATGGGTCACTATAATCCATGAGGCTGAAGTTGAAATATAGAAGGCAGAATTAAAGGTTACCATGTTTTTAAACACCAGCTATGGTTCTTTCAAAATTGTACAAGCTGTCAATATCACCTGCACATGAGCAATTTAGTCTTTTGGGAGGAGTGAGAAATTTAGGTCTTTTCCCTAAACAGTAAGACAGTGAAGACTATTACTCATTAGTGTCAGTGTATTAAATGATATTAAAATATTCACAGAAAGAAAACTAATACCTCAGCATTCATTCCACTCTGGTGTTGCTAGACAGATGGTCGATTTCTCCCCTACTAGGGATCAAGGTTCAGATCCTCCAACAATCTAAGATGGAGGAAGGTAAGTCTCATTGGAGTTAATGCTCTGAAAAAAATGGTTCCAGCAGAAATTAACTTTTCAAACTAGAGGATGACCTCTACCCACTGACATGAACCAGGAAATGTACAGGGTTTCCTACAAAAGACAATTCACTCCATCTTCAGTGTACAAAAGTATTTAAGTTGAGCAGTCATAAGCAGTACATCTGGAACAAGATCTTGAAGGTCAATTTTAACTTAAGCTTCCACCTTATAAAAGTAACAGGGAGGGGAGGCCTCACCACCCATGTAAAGGCAAGACCCTGAAGGTCAGACATGACTTCTGCATATGCTTCATCAAGAAGTAATGTGACCATAGCTTATCTCAGATAGCAGACAAACCATATTTAATTGAATTAACCTACAAGGAACTGTGACCCCGTTAGCGGAAGCTTCAGAAATACTGGTTTCTTCTCTGCTGCCCACTTCACAGGTCAGTGACCCTCTACACCCTCCCTCCTGTACAAGGCAGTAGAGGCCAGAGGAGCCAAGAGGCATTTTAGTACACCACCCACCCATCATTCTTGCAGTCATGGCTGAATTTTAAGGATTCACTTAGACTACTCTGCTATGATTTCAAGAATGTACCACCTGATATGGTTTGGCTGTGTCTCCACCAAAATCTCATCTTGAATTTTAATCCCCAGGTGTTGAGGGAAAGACTTGGTGAGAGGCAATTGGATCATGGGGGTGGTTTCCCTCATGCTATTCTCCTGATAGTGAGTTCTCATGAGATCTGATGGGTTTATAAGGGACTCTTCCCCTTCTCTCCTCATGCATCTCTCTCCTGCCACCAGGTGAAGGTGGTTCTTTGCTTCTCCTTCCACCATGATTCTAAGTTTCCTGAGGCCTCCCCAGCCACAGTGAACTGTAATTAATCTTTTACAAATTATCCATTCTCAGGCATTTCTTTATAACAGTGTGAAAATGAACTAATACACCATTTTTCACTTTAGTGGGGTATTGCTGTATGTGTGAAGACAGAACAGTTCTCTTCACAAATACTGCCTTCTAAGAAGACTCTTCATCTACATTATTTTTCATTCAGTTTAGGAGGCAGGGTGGTGGTGGTATCACAAGATGTCTCTTACAGGAAGGAATTCTAGAGCATCCATCCATTAGGGCCAGCCACCTGGGCTATAAGCAAAATCTTCCATGTCCTATTGAGGGGAGGATCCTCATGAGACATCGGTATGGTGTCAGGTCTTTTCAATACAGAAGAGCACATCTATAACCAGAGGGGCAGAGCAGCTACATCAAAATGGAAAACAAAATGAGGCTCATCACCAGCACTAACTACTTAGTTGTGCAACTAGTTGAGGTGAAGATTCAGGTCATCCTTAAAACCTAAGATGGGGAGAGAGAACATCCCATTGAAGAGTCACTTTCAAAAATGGTTGGGGGCAAAACAAGCCACACAGTATATTGTGCTACAGACTGGAAGATGTTTCTCTACACACCAACAGGTACCAGAAGCTGTGCACAGTTCTCTGCAAAGGTGCACTAGATTTTCTTCCCAAGTACACCAGGACATCCCATTCACCAGTCACAGCAGTAGAGTCAGGGAACAAGATTCTGAAGGCTGGATGTCACTTCGCCTGGACCTCATAACTTAATGTATAGAACTTATGTCCCTAGCTTACTGACCATGGGGCAATCAACTTTCTCAGACTGAATCATGAGGACTCTTCTACCCTTACATTATAGGAATGCAGTCCCCTCTCTGCCATTCCTTCTCAGGACGGACAACTCCAGTCTTCTAGAACACAATGCACATGGAGATAAACTAGAAGTGTTCAAAACAAATCCAAGTGTGGGTAAAAACATCACATGACCACTGGTTATAGCAGCAAGGGGAAATTAATGCCCATTTCAAGCTTTCTCAGGTTTTACATTCAGAGAAACAGACTAGGTCACAGAGGTTTACTTTGTATTTCAAATATTGGGTCTCCTAGTCTGAGTAATTCTTATGAAAAAAAGTAGTGACTAGTGGCTTCTCTACTTAGCATCACAACTTAGAGATGTTAAAGAGTGTTGAGTTTGTGTTTCAAATATGTAGTGAGAAATGCCATGGAATACTCAGATTGCAACTTAAACAGAATGTATAGAATATTCAGAATTTTTCTCTATGCAATTAAAAACGTTTCCCAAAAATATTCTGATTTTACCACTAATTCAGATAAATATACACAAATCATATGCACAAGCAATGCAATCGACTCAGAACTGGACACATTTATTGCTTTTCCACAACTCACAGTGGAGCACTGGGGCTGTTCATGAGCTGCAGGTCAACATCACTCCCCCGTGAGGCAGAATGACAGCACACTCTTCCTGACAAAGAGCTCTGAACATTCTCTACCCTATTGGCTCTCAATGACCTCCTCAAATTAAACAAGTGGGGAAGTACAAGTGTCAAGGGGCTCAGACCTGGAAAGCACAAGATCAGCACCTGCCTCCATCTCACAGAAGAGCTCCGGCTTACACCTGTGCCCAGAGGCGCCTGGCAGGTTTCTGCACTCCCAACCGTGGCAAAGGCTAGGATTTCAGAATCCTGCTCTGCATTGGAGACTGAGCCCTTCTTGCCCAGAGGTGGTGCTGTGTGGCCATGATAAGTGCTGCCATGAGGTCTTCTATAGGGCAAGAACCATGGGTTGTACCCCAAGGCATCAAAATAAAAGCAGAAGTTTCCAGCACCATGCTTTCATTATTCAGTTCATCACCACCTCTGGGTGGGTTTCCAAAGAGCTGTACCAACCTCTGAGAAACTGCCAGAACAGATTTAACTGTCACTATGAGGAATTACTAGGTCCTTATAGGTGAAAGGTGATTTAGGAGAGTTCAATATCTAAATCCAAGGGGAAGAGTGACAAGCTCCATGGGGATACAGGGTACACAGTTAATATTGAGGATACATCATTTCTCAATTAGGGAGTGGTCTCCTCCTCCTGTGGGGTCTAAGAAAAAATCACGTTTCCTCAGTGCTTCTTAGCCTTCTATACCCACAGTATGCAGGGGTTACTCAAGGCAGCTCCTCCTGGTCTAGTCATACAGGAGGGGTTTTGTTTTCAGCTCTCTTCATGCACAAGTAACTCAAGTCTGGCAGAATTGAAGGTCAGAGGGTGGGTTGAGTACAGGACTCAGTGCAGGCAGCCTGCAAGAACAGGGAGTTCAGTCAACAACAAATTCAGTCTCCAACGTGGATGGTCAGAAGTTAGCCTATGACAGGCAATGGGATCATCATCCTGCACATCTGAAGCAATGCAATGACTAAAATCTTCAGCATCTGATCCCCTACCACCAGGGGGGCAAGAACCACATCTCCAGCCACATCCCTTTGATCATCCAGTTCTTCATCCTTATAGCTAGGAGCTGCAAAAGGGCAGGCTGCATCTCCTGCAAATGCAATACCACACGTAGGCACATAACCCCTCCAGGACACCTCTGGCTCATGGAGGGCCAGAGACAACTGACAGGTTGAAGTTCCTGGAGGAGCTGCTTGAATGGCTGGTCCGGGCTTGACACCAGCTGACCCATGTTTAACAACAGTTTAACAATTTGGCAACAAATGCCCAAATTGACAAATAGGATCTAAACTAAAGAGCTTCCACACAGCAGAAGAAACTCAGAGTGAACAGCTGAAATCCCCTCCATAAATTGGGCTCTTTGTCAAGCACCTACATCTTCATAGCATGTCCCAGGGAGAAGAGGCTCCACTATTTCCTGGATTAAAGGATCAGTAGTGCAGCAGACACCTCATTGTTTAATATTGAGACTTTTTGGTCAGTCTGTCCTTATCCATTAGTCCATGAGGACTTAATGACATAAAATTGCTACCACAGCTTGTTACTAAGACTAAGCCCCACCCTCAGAAACACATGATAGATGGAGTGATGCCATTTTCTACCATCAGGGTTGTTTTCTGAACTCCTCCATTGTCTGTCAGAAACCAGTTAACTTCTAACCATCATAGGAGCATTACTTTATGGTTTTTGTAATGTCTTTTCACAAACCCAATGTTTAACGCCAGTATCATATGTAATAATGTGGAAACCATATTTCATCTGTATGAAACTTGTTTCTACCCAAAAATGCAGAAATTGAGATTCATGCACAAGTGGAACATTAAAACCTCTGCGTATATTCCACTAAATGTAGCAAAGAGACATCATCTTGTCCAACCACATTTTGCATTGATACTTCTTATCATTTATGGTAAGAAACAAAGATATGAGAACTTCAGCATCACAGGAAAGATAAGATGCCCCTGTAATGTCTCATCTATGGAAGTCTAGAAACCTCCCTTGCAGGTGAGGCTGAGTCACCTTCCATTCCTTCTGGGTGGTAGATGTCTAAGAACTACAATTGAGCACGTGGATGTGTCCTCTAGGTAGACCATCATGCATACCCACTGAGATGGATTCCATCTAGGGAGTTAAAGACCCAAGTTACCTACCCCTTTTTCAATTCCAGGACCATTTTCTTCCTTCATTGGTGGATCAGGGCAATGAATGGAGGAGTATCCCTTTGCTGGATGTGCCATCCCACTGGATGCTTATAAAATGAGCCATCAATAATCTTAAAGTCTTTCATCCATCTTGAGTTAATTTTTGTATAAGGAATCCTAGGCAATACCATTAAGGACATAGTAGGCATGGGCAAAGACTGCATGACTAAAACACCAAAAGCAATGGCAACAAATGCCCAAATTGACAAATGAGCTAAACTAAAGAGCTTCTGCACAGCAAAAGAAACTACTACCATCGGAGTGAACAGGAAACATACAGAATGGAGGAAAATTTTTGCAATCTATTCATCTGACAAAGAGATAATATCCAGAATCCACAAACAAGTTTGCAAGAAAACAACCCCATCAAAAAGCAGGCAAAGGATATGAACACTTCTCAAAAGACGTTTATGCAGCCAAAAAACATGAAAAAAAGCTCATCACTGGGTCACTAGAGAAATGCAAATCAAAACCACAATGAGATACCATCTCACGCCAGTTAGAATGGTGATCCTTAAAAAGTCAGGAGACAACAGATGCTGGAGAGGATGTGGAGAAATAGGAATGCTTTGATACTGTTGATGGGAGTGTAAATTAATTCAACCATTGTAGAAGACAGTGTGGCAATTCCTCAAGGATCTAGAACCAGGAATACCATTTGACCCAGCAATCTCATTACTGGATATATACCCAAAGGATTATAAATCATTCTATAAAGACACATGCACATGTATGTTTATCGCAGCACCGTTCACAGTAGCAAAGACTTGGAACCAACCCAAATGTCCATCAATGATAGACTAAAGAAAATGTGGCGCATATACATCATGGAATACTATGCAGCTATAAAAAATGAGTTCGTGTCCTTTGCAGGGACATGGATGAAGCTGAAACCATCATTCTCAGCAAACACACACAAGAACAGAAAACCAAACACTCCATGTTCTTACTCATAAGTGGGAGTTGAACAAAGAACACATGGACACAGGGAAGGGAACATCACACACTGGGGCCTGTTGTGTGGTGGGGGGCTAGGGGAGGGATAGCATTAGGAGAAATACCTAATGTAGATGATGGGTTGATGGGTGCAGCAAACCACCATGGCATGTGTATACCTATGTAACAAACCTATACATTCTGCACATGTACCCCAAAATTTGAAGTAATTTAAAGAAAAACCTTCAGTCATACTCCCCCTTTTGTTCTAACATTCCCAGATAGTTGGGGGGGGGGCTGGCTTTGTACCCATCATGAAGATGACAGAGGGAAGAAAAGTTACCTCCCTTTTAAGAGCATAAACCTGGAGATCACTTATCAATTCCACTTAACAAACCTATGGGGCAGAATAAAATTGCATGACTGTATCCAAGTGAAAGAGCACACAGATGATTCTTCATCATTCAACTTGAATTGAGATATGTCCAGGAAGAGTCTTCTGCAGCCCCACTAAGTCAAGTTTAGATATCAATGCAGACTTTATGCATGAACTTGTATATCTCTGCTTAGGGATCGGGCATCCCTATGCTGTTTAATAGGTGTTTAATATAAGAGGCAGCTCGAATCCAAGGAGGGATATTGAATACCTTTCTGAATGCTAGTCTGCAGTGTTCTGGGGGTAAGCGTTATAACCAGTTCAGCTTCAGTGAGGGACTGCTATGCTTATTTAAAAGGAGCTGGTCACTTCCCTAAACTGCCTTCAGCTGACAGGTAATGTACCTTTCTCCTGATTTTCTACCGTGGATGGGTTGAAGGTAAAGTGGAGCCAACACAAAAGCGATCTCTGAATCAGGAGGACTTCTAGAAACATACAACTGCTTAAGGCACCAAAAGCCAAATCTAAAGAAAGTTCTCCAAATCTCATCTAGTGGAGGTTCTCAAACAGACCCAATAGTCCCACTGAGTTTGAGCCAACATATAAATTGACCCTTCTGGCCTTAAAGCTTGAAAGTTACATTTATCTGAGGTTCTTTCCTCATGAAGGGACCCTCAGGTTTCAAGTAGTATCAAGGGACTGAAAGTTACTGGATCCCTGTATCCCGACAATGAGATATGCAGGAGCCCTAATTAGCCATGAGTGCTTCCTTACTTCTCCCAAGTTCCTGTTTTACCCAGTTACATTTCCTCATTGCTATATAAACCTAGTTTTAGTCAGGGAGATGAATTTGAGATTTATCTCCCATCTCCTCAGCTGCAGCATCTGAATAAATCTGCCTTCCTCGACAACACTGTCTCAATGATTGGATTTCTGTGCTGCAAGCAGCAGAACCTAGACCAAACCCCTGGTGTTTTGGTAGCAGTTATGTGTGAGAAGGGGGTAAATGCTGTCAATATCCCTTCAAAAACTTAACAGTGAAGTTATGGGTAGTGATCAAGATCCTTGGGCTTGACCAAACTGGAGTCAAGCTTCTGAACCTTCTGCGTATTTCTTACATTGTTTTAGCAAAGAACTAAGTTCCTTCAGCAGGAAGTCCCCACATTTGATATCTGTTCATGTTCCTCATCTTCTCCCATCCTCCTCAAATGATGTCTCATTTTTCTGGCTGGTCTTTAGCAATGCTCTTGGATCTGTGAAGCCAGAATACCCTTTACCTCCGAGGATTCCTACTGGTAATTTTTCATCCATTGACCCCACATTGCTTCTCAGCCGTAAGTTCCCACTGGCACATGCTGTGTTCAAAGTTGAGCCTGATCTTTCCCCATGAGATACCCTGCACTAGTCCCAGCATCCATCATGATGGTCCTACTAAAGTCCTCCTTATGCACTAATGTGTATCACTGAATATTGTTTAACAGTGACAAAGTTGTATCATAGTGGTAAATGTTTTGAGGATATTTTCTAGTAAAAGGTTAAGTGTCTCGTGGGAGTGGTTGAAGTGAAGATCAATTCTAACATAAAAAGATTCGGAGGGGTGAGAACTCTAATCTTATGACAGATTAATGCTCTAAAATGGCTGTAGTTAAAAATTACAGGCTCAATCATCATGTGGCAGGCCAATTCTCCCTCACAGTCACATAGACAGGCCCACATGGCACCCCAGCTACACAGATGAATTTCCACAGCACTGTCTTAACATTAAGCTGATAATTAAAGCCAGTGAAGTTGATACCCAGGCATCAAAGCCAAAAATGAAACATACATCTTACTCAGCCTTCTCCCAAACCTGGAGCAAGTCAAAATAATGGAGACGGCTTTATATTCTTTGTGCCAGGACCCGCCCTCAGGTCAATGAAATCTGAGAGGAGTCAAGGTAACAGAGGCAGCTGTGTGAATAGATTTATTGGAGAGTCTAAGGTAGATCTCTGGATGAAATCATAAAGATAGAAAGGATCACTTCAGTACCACAATCTTCACTAAAATTTAGGATACAGGCCTTGATGATATGGAGGCCCTCATAAATTGATTAGACTTGGAGACATTTTTGGCCTCTGACCTAGTTAAAACAGACTTAGTTATCTATAGACTTAGGCAAATGCAATACCCCACATAGGCACATAACCCCAACCTATGTAAGCACTGAGAAAATGTTAACACTTTGAGTTGGTCTAGTGAAACTATCTACAACCTTCTCCCTGTATCCAGTTACAGCAATAAATTCCCTTGTCTGCCTCTCATTATTGGGTCATTAAGACATGCAGCCAGACCCAGCTTGTCCCAGGAACAGTTATACTACACAGTAACATCTAGGGAGAAGTATCAGAAAGTGTACATGGGTCCAATTCTGGCACCATGTCAACCCATGGGATTGTCCAGGACAGGAAGAGGTCACCTCACTATTCATGGGTCCTGGTGCTCAATAACTATAGAAAACTGAGCACCAGCCCTGTCCTTAGTGTACCATAGAGAGAAAACCTAAAGTCAGTAGAGGGGAAAGGCTTCCTCTGTTACACTGGAACTGAAACCGCCTTTGCAAAGTTATGACAGACAGTGAAAGATCTAACTTAACTGACTCCATCTTGCTTCTGAACTGCAAGCTGTCTTGGAGGCTACAAGGATTCTGACCCTCCCCCTAAACTTCTAAGATCAGTGCTTGAGATGTTTTGCAGACCCTGCATTTGATGGATCAGCTGGCACCACCCAGATCAGTAAACTGGCTCATCTGATCTTGTGGCCCCTACCGAGGAACCGACTCAGCACAAGATGACAGCTTTGGCTCCCTATGATTTCATCTCTGACCAATCAGCACTTCTGGCTCACTGGCTTCCCTGCACCCACCAAGTTATCCTTAAGAACTCTGCTCCCCGCATGCTTGGGGAGACCGATTTGAGTAATAAAACTCCAGTCTCCCTCAAAGCCTGCTGTGTGAATTACTCTTTCTCTATTGCAATTCCCCTGTCTTGATGAATCAGGTCTAGACAGTGGGCAAGGTGAACCCCCTTGGGGCGATTTTAGGACTACCAATGGGACACATCTACCCACAGCATTTATGTTGCTAAGTCCTTAACCTAAGCTACTCAAAGAATTTACAGAGAAGACTGAACACTTGATAATACTGTGGATATGGGAGCCAGTGGGGAAAGACGACTGCCAGGAGCCAGGCCCACAGTAAGTATTGCCCATGTCATTCACATCCACTGGAACCTCCCTGGGGATAAAATGGAGTATCTCCATCAGAGCCCATAGGTAGCAGGAAACCTCACCTGGATCATCCCAAACTCTGGCATGAAAATGAACTCAATAGGGATACAAACAAGAATGTCTGGCAGATAAGAGTCAAACTGATCTAGGTTGTATCCAGCACTGCCCCATGTGATGTGGCTCAAACCCCACAGAAGTTGGCAAAGCTTCCACGAGAGGAAGCAGCGTGACATTGGCTAGGCTCCCTCAAGTCACAAGAACTCAGGAAAATGTCAGAAGGGAGAATGGATGCCCATCACCAAAAAGTTGCATTAATAACCTGAAATTAGATACGCACCCTTCTTAGCAGCCCAAAGAGAAAGGCATCTCTTTCACAAGAAGGTGTGAAAAAAGTATCTTCGATCCCATTTCTAACATAGTGAGATATGTAGCAATGAAATGCAGGAGGACAGACATGGCAGTACTTAAATGTGGAGATCCAAACCTCCTAAACCTCCACTGTACTCAGGGGTGTGGGTTGTCATCTTCCACAACAGTCACCTCAGAACAACTCATGACACGTAAGGAAGATTTGGCAGATAAGATAGGTCTCATTTTAGACCCTTGGACTATGTAGGGAAAAAGGATAAAAGTAACAGGTCATCTATGGATGGAGCTATTCTCCATGTTTTTTGTTATCCATTCCCAGCTGTTGCATTGGTCATCTCACTGCTTTTGTGGGCATGTGCTTTTGTGGGCATGGAGCTCATACTTCTATGGAAGGGAGTGTCTTGGTGGTTACAGTCCAGTGATTAGGCTGCCCTGTGCCGCATCCTCATCTTCTTGGTCAACTTTTTCATGCAAAGTCGCATCTCAGCAGCACAAGGGATAGATGCCTCAGAAGTAGGACAAAGCTATAATTATCATGGCAGACAAGTAGAACAAAATGAGGCTCTTGGCCCCAGAATCCAACTCTGATATACACATTATGTACTTCCTGAGGCCCCAGTACCATTGAGTGCCCTACACTCCCATCAGTGAACACTGTAGTCCCACCCCTTCAGTGGCGGCTCTCTCCACCTTGTCACCCGATCCTCCTCCTCTGGGCTTTGAGATCATTTCTAACAAAGTACCAGGTGGAGGCAGATGAATAACCTCCAAAAATATATTTGTCCTAATGTTTAGGACCTGTAAACATGTTATGTGAATGTCTAAGGAGACAAGGAAATGTATTGAAATAAGGTTGCATAGCCCTGAATTTAAGATTCCAGGTCTCATCCGGGGGATCCACTGTCAGAACAATTATAGACAAAGAGAAGCAGAAGCAAAGATGAAAGTGATTTTAAATGTACGCTGTTTTGACATGAAAGAGGGTCCTGAAATTGCACATGAACAGCCCACAAGTCAAGCAATGGAAGGGACCTATAAACATGGGAAGGTCCAGAATCCCATGGTCCTCAAAGCAACAAGACAGGAACAAACCCTGCCCTCACGTGATCTTACCCAAATAAGAGATGTTTCAAACTTGTGAAAAGATATAGATTTGATTAAAACTTTGTGGTCATTTGTTAGAGCAGGAACAAAATTGTACAGATACTCTGTTCTGTCAAGACTGATTTTCTTTTCAGAAAAATCCAGTAAGCCACTTTAGTTTCATACGAGAAGCCTCAGAAGTATTCTTTCCCTGGGAAGCACGATCAAGGAAAATAGCTGCGTATCTTCTTACCCTTACCAAATAAAGATGCTGGTATTATCCAGTGTTCAATCTAAGTTTCCAATGAATACATGAATACCAAAGCATGAATTATTAAGCCTTACACAAAAAGTAGGTCTTTACTTCAATTTTCTGTGGAAGAAATTAGGTATACAATGAAAAACCTTCCTGTGGTATCCTCAGTACCCTGGAGACTCCCTTACTGGATATTATACACCTATTAAGGTAGAAGAACAACAATTATATCCAAATTATCCTACATAACAGGACTAATACTCATGTTGACAATGACCACTGCCACTATCTCTCAATGTTCTGGGACAAGAACATTCAGTTGGTACCAATCCATGAAGAGGAAAAGGCAGAAGCTCCCAGAACTCTGCATTCGGTGCATTCAATGCATTCTGCAGTCTTTTATCTCTGGGTGAGCTGATGATGCTACATTGACCTGAGAATCTGCAAGAGCAGATTTAAGTGTCACAAGGAGGAGATATCTGCTCCTTCCAAGGTGAGTAGCAGTTTAATAGAATTTGTTCTGCTCAACAGCCTAGAGGGAGAGAAACAGAGCCCCATGTGGGTTTAGATTACATAATTAACACTGCAGACACATCAATTCCTAAGCATCAGTGAGGAATGTTCTCAGTCTTGATGTCTTCGGGCAAAGAGACATTTCTCCTTAGTACTCCTTAGCCTTGGATAGTCCCAATGAGCAGAGGTCATATAGAGGATTGGGGCCCAGTGTACCAGGCTTATGATACTGTGATGGTTAAAACAGTGTCAACTTGAAGAATTCAATTGTTTCTGGGTGTGTCTATAAGGGTGTTGCCAAAAAACATTAACATTTGAGTCAGTAGACTGGGAGAGGCAGACCCACCCTCAGTCCAGAAGGGCACCCTCTAATCAGCTGCCAGCATGGCCAGGATATAAAGCAGACAGAAGAATGTGGAGAGATTAGACTGGGTTAGCCTCCCAGCCTACATCTTTCTCCCATGCTGGATGCTTCCCTCCCTCAAACATCGGACTCCAAGTTCTTCAGCTTTGGGACTTGGACTGGCTTCCTTGCTCCTCAGCTTGCAGAGGGCCTACTGTGGGACCTTGCGATTGTGGGAGGTAACGCTCCTTAATAAACTCCCCTTTATATATACATCTATTAGTTCTGTCCCTCTAGTGAACCCTGACTAATACAGATACTGACAAGGCAGCTGTTCCTTATCTAGTCATAGAAGGGTTTGTTCAGCTCTCCTCATGCACAGGTACTTTGCCAAGCCCTGATAGAATTGATCAGGGGGTAGGTTGGGTACAGGCCTCTATGTAGGTAAGCTATGTGAAAGGACAATAAAAACCCAGGACCCTAATTTCCTATGCCCAAAAAAAAAAAAAAAAATCAAGCCAATAGCCAAGTCACACGATTCTGTGGCAGGCCAATTCTCCCTGACTGCCACATGGATGGGCCTGTGCAACCAGCAGACAGGCCTGTATAACACTCTAGTTAAAAATTTCCACAGCACTGCTTTAATATAAAGCTAATTAAACCCAGGGAAATGGATGCCCATGTATTAAAGCCAAAATAAAACATATGCCCTACACAGGCTTCTCCCAAACCTGAAGTCAAAATAACGGAGACAGCCTTACATTTCTTCTGCCAGGACCTGTCTCAGGGTCGGTGAAATCAGACGAGTCAAGTTAACAGAGGCAGCTGTGTGAATAGATATATTGGAGAGTCTAAGGCAGCTCTCCGGACCAAACTGCAAATGAGGTAAATATAAATAATCACTCCAGTACCAAGGTCCTCATTAAGTAGAATTTAGGGAGACAGGCCTTGAAGGTACCAGGGCCCTCACAGCTTGATCAGACTTGAAAGCATTTTTTTGGCCTCTGACCTAGTTGAAACAATTAATTACCCATAGAATTAGGTGAATGCCACACCGCAGGAAGGCAGATAACCCCAGCCTATACAAGCACTGAGAAAATTGTAACACTGAGTTGGTCTGGTGAAATTATCTCCAACCTTCTCCCTGTAGCCAGTTAGAACAATAAATTCCAGTCTTTCCTAGTTAGTCTGCTTCTCACTGGGCCACGAAAAAATGCAGCTGAACCCAGCTTGGTTCCAGGAAAAAAGCTGCTTTTCCTTTTGTCCCTAAAAGCAGATAGCTAGAGATAACAAGGTAAATCTCTACACAGGTACCTATTCTATCTTCGCCTTGTCATATATAAAGTGCCAATTTACTGAGCGCAAGAGGGATGCACCATTGACTATCCCCTACCTGCTCCTTTTCTCTTGCAATGTATTGATTACCAATATCCTCCCCTTTCTCCCTCCAGCCCGCTTTTCCTCTTTCAAGAATGGCACAGACCAGAGGCTGTCTGTGTTTCTTCCTCCTGGGCATGTCTTTAACCTTGGCAAAATAAACTAAGTTGATTGAGAATTGTCTTATACTTTTTGGTTTGTAACTGCAAGGAGTGGAGCTTCAGTTGATTCAGTCTCTGGAACTGGGCTGCTGAACATAGCCAGCTACAAGTGGAGTTATCCTGCGTGTCTGCAGCAATGTGAAGCAGTGGCAACACTAAGGATGCCCTGAGCACATACCCTTTCACTGCAGAGCTGCTCACTGGAAGCCGAGCAGTACTCTACACCAGGAGGCTCTTAGCACCAAGGACTCACCTGGACCTAATGAGATGCTGACGTATGTTACCACTGGTTTCCATATGAACAGGTGTCTTAGCCACCATATTCTTGCAGTAACTTTATATAGAAGGGTATTGCTAATTCTGTCCAAAATAAATTCTTAGTATGCTTGGTCTGATTAGAAGTTCTCATGGCTGGACAACTGTTATCAGCCCAGCAGGACAGGCACAAACCAGAAGTGCAGCTCCCAAAAACTATGTGGTGGTAAGGACTTCAGACCATCTTCCCCCCTAGAGTAGTAAGTACTATAGCAGAAAGCATAGCATTAGGAATTCAACAACTGAAATTCCAAGGTCCAGGGACCCACATATGGCAAGCATCTTCTATGTCATCCCATGGCAGAAGGGAGACAGCATGTGCAAAGGAGGGCAAGAGAAAGAGGGTTCATTCTGAAGTGCAAGTCAAGAAACATCCGCTTCTGCATCCAACCATCCATTACTACATGGAGATATGAATGTGACAAAAGTCAGGGCATGGCACCAAGAACAACAGACAGCCAATGTGAGGAGAAGATGCACATCATGCATTGACCTAACTATGCGGACCCTGGGTGTGGAGCAGGACTTGGTCCTACCTACTCCTCATCGTTGGGAACCAGATTTCAGGCAAGAGCTCTGTGCTGGAAGTGCTTTGAGGAGTCACCCTTCTCAGAGGCAGTGGCATTGCCACAAGATGTCCTCTGGTGCTGAAGCTGAGGAAGTGTGTGCATGAAGATTAATGCAGAGGCAAAGAGTCACTAGGACTTTGAGATCAAGATTTCAGATGCTTTGGAGGTAGAAAGAAATCGAAGCCCAGAATATCATTTGTCATAACTGGGGAAGGGATGATAGGAAGTATCTGTTGTTCAAATGAGTGAGACATGGATTGTTCTTAGAGCTCAATTTCTGGAGGAAATAATTAGTTTAACGAATTACAGACTTCAGATCATTTTCCCTTAAGCTGTATGGAGGTACACAGTAGTAAGATTCAACAGTTGCTATATATTAAAACATTCACACAAGTGTGAAAATTCACCTCCTTGTAGAGTGCCAGTGGTAGGTAGGCAGATTCTTGACACACAAAGATGCCTTTGTCCTAATCCTTAGAACCTATGAAGATGTAGAGAGACATGTCAAGGGGGAATTTAGCAAACTGTTCTCATAGGTTCACTTAATCAACTGACTGGTATTCAGGTGTCATCCAGAGGGTTCCACTCACTCATCAGAAGGGCAATTGATGACAAAGGAGAAAAGGAAGGTGAAAATGCAGGAGACAGATTTAAATCCTCCCATGTTCAGTTCTGCGCTTCTTACACATCCTTTCCTGTATGCCCACCTAAGATAGCATGGCTTAAGAGGGCATATCCAGCATCAGCTTCAAGTGCTGGATACTCAACCAAGGTGAATGACCCTTTAGCCAGGTTCAAAAACTGGTATATTTTCAAGGTACATCTCTGAAAAGACATTTTCTGACCAAGCAACCAGAACCAATGGAATAAAGATCAAAGGCAGGCAGTTTCAGAAGGTGTCAACCACATTAAGATACTGAGCCCATGGCTCATGAAGACCATCACTGGGAGATCTTCCTATAGAAAAGCAGAATGAAGTGGCTGAGATCTGAGAGCCCTGGTCTGTGAGCCTTGGAAAGAAGACCTTAGTGGTCCAGGCCCACTATCCTGGGGACATATGCAAGTATAAGTTGGAGCGCATGTCTCTTCCAGGACATCCACTAGGTGAAACATCACTAAGCTATCTCAAATACTTACACATGAAAATGCCTCATAAGGACATTTGAAACATAAGGAACGAGTGTCTCAAACAAGTCAGGATGACTTCGGCTGTCACTATCAAGGGCAGGCAAGATGAGGATCACATACCTCAGACTTGTGGCCAGAGTCAAAGCAAGACAGCCTTGGATACCTTCACCTTGGTAAGTGTTGTGTCAGGTCCACCATGCACTAAGGGCTCATCACTGCCAGGAACACAGTTGAAAGGTTTCAGGCACATCTCACTCTGCCTCCTTACGACTGGGAGGATCAAATGAGAAGGCAGTGTTTCCAGGCCTACAGATGGGAAGTCAGGATGGCAATAGACATCCCTCCACCAAGGCCTAAGTTGCTCATACACAAGTGAGAATTAGAACACTCTTAGACTTCAGCTGGATCATCCCAAGTGTTCTCAGAAGGAACACTTAGACAAAAGGAACGACATTATCAGACAGATGAGGAAAGGACAACCTAGGTCATCCAGCAGGAGCTCAGATGGTGGCCACCACTGCTCCTCATGCTCACACCCTCCTTTGGGAAAAAGTCTAAGCAAACTAGCTTTGGAAGCATTACCCTTGGAAGATGAGGACAGTTTCTACAACACACCTGGGTGAAGCTCAACCAAGGATTGCAAAGCAAGGTAGAGCTTAAGAAAATGTCATTCTCTCCTTTATGATTTAACCATGGGGGGTTTCCACGGAAAAACAGCACGTTCCCGGACACATGTCCCTACAAGGAATGTGAGCCTAAGGATAGGGTGAAACATCAGAACTGTTCCCTCAAGAGCACATAGATTGCTAAGAGGTAGGGGTATACTATCAGAAGTGCAGTAACTGACATGAGTTATATAGGTGTGATGGTGTCATTGAGGGTTAACTTGATTGAAGAATGCAAAGTATTGTTCCTAGGTGTGCCTGAGGGTGTTGCCAAAGGAGATTAACATTTGAGTCAGTGAGGTGGGAGAGGCAGACCCACTCTCAATCTGGGTGGGCACCGTCTAATCAGCTGCCAGCATAGAAGCAGGCATGGAAAGGGCAGACCCGCTGAGTCTTCCAGCCTCTCTTTCTCCCATGGTGCATGCTTCTCTGCCCTCAAACATCAGACTCCAAGTTCTTCAGTTTTTGGACTCTTGGACCTACAACTAGTTGTTTGCCTTCAGCCACAGACTGAAGACTGCACTGTCAACTTCCCGACTTTTGAGGTTTTGGTACTCGGACTGGCTTCCTTGCTCCTCAGCTTGCAGACGGCCTGCTGTGGGAGGTCACCTTGTGATGTGAGTCAATTATCCTTAATAAAATCCTCTTCATATATACATCTAACCTATTATTCCGGTCCCTCTAGAGAACTCTAATACAGTAGGTGTAGAAACCCAGAACTTGGGCAGGCATTTTGTCCCAGTGAACAAATGAGTTGGGACTTCTTCCAGCATAGGACTGAAATCTCATGACATCTAAGACCTAGTTATAGATCTTTAAACACTCATCTTGTGGAGTTTTAAGAAATGAGACTTAGACAAAGTAAAAATTCATTGAAAGAATATTCTCCCATTATCAGTTTGGGGACACTTGATTCTAGCCAACATTTCTGGGAAGCAGAAATGGAGACACAAAGCCAAATGGGATATGACATCTAAGAAAGTCTCTTCCCCGAAAAGCCTCCATCACAAGATGATGGGAGCTGGGAACTTGGCTGTGGCTTCTGGGTAGCCTTGCTGTAGTAGGTACGGAGCTCATCTCTTTCTCCTGAAAAGAACCCAGGATGTCTAGCATTCTGGAATGACAGGGCAAGCCTGGCAGAGGCAGGGCATGTCTCATGCCACATTCCCTGTGCCTACTTATTTTTCTGTCACAGTTGCGAAGGACTGCACCATGTCAGTTCCCTGCATCCCACTACAAGCTCCTTCCTTCAATCTGTTTATCAGCACTTGGGCTTTCACCAAAGTCTCTGAAAGCTGCTCAGCCTCAGGCACAAAGCATGTCCCTCTGAACCAGCCTAGATTCCATTGATAGGAGCTGGAGGCAGAGAAAACAGCCCACCATAGAGAAGAACACCACACAGCTTATAGCTCTGATCTCTGAAAAACATTGGGACTAAACCACGAACCAAGTTCAACTTCTAATCTCACCCCATGGGACTAAACAGAAACCTCAAATCCTTCAGAAAACCCATCCAGACTCAGTTCATCTTTCTGTAGGGGCAATCAGGAGCACATAGGGCACACCCCAGATATACTGTGGTATCATCACTAAGGACTAAGGAGATATACTAGATCCACCGGTTCCATTCTCAATGACTATAGCTCTGTGTCATGATTCTGCCCCACTAAAAAGTCAGTTAAGCCCGGCTGTTGATACCACAGTGATGGCTTTAGAATTGAGACTTGATCTGTTTCCCTGTCTCTCAGATGAGCCCGTCTTCCAGGAAGAGCTATCAGTGTTGACTATGGTAAGCCTGGCACTGTCTGGGACTTCTACCAACAGCACCCAGGAAAAAAATGAACTTACAAGATACATCTGGTTCCAAGCTTTCTGCATTCAGTCCTTTACTTGCTGTTAATTCTCAAGATCTTGCCCTTGAGAGTCCCTCAGATGTGAGGACCAGACGTGAGGGAACCTTGGAGAGACGACTTTGGCGACCCACTCTCTATGTAGTCAACATTTAGTGTTTATTATCTGAAGCTAAATTGGAGTGTTCCTTTTTTCCACGGCTGCTGTATGGAATACCTTGACCATACCAAGTATTTTGAGGTGACAAGGAACCCGTCTAGACAAACAGGAATGTGAAGCAGATGAGAAAACATTTACCTAAGCCATATCCAGTACAGTCTCAGATGATGTGCATCTCACATACTCCAATGTACACAGACCTGTGGTCACAAGCTGAGGCAGAAAAAACTTTGGAACAATTTCCTGTTATAAGTGTTTACCCTATAGAACCTTCCAGAATGGCAGTAGGAAACTCCAAAGTCTCTCCCTGTAGAAAAGCTATTAGCACACTGACAAGATTGTCAAAAATAAACTTTCAGTAACTCTGGATATCAGCCAAGCACTTGCAACAATCTTAGGGCAGTAAGTTTGTGGCATTTTAACTTGTCATACTCCAATCTTACTCTCCCCAGCTCTTTAGTACCTTTGAAATCCCAAGTTTCACAACCATATTAGCTGTGATGACAAGCAGCCTACCAGCCACTGTTGGGGGCAATTTGGACCTCCTTTTAAAGTCCTTGCTCCCCCCCCAGAGACTCTTGTTTCACTTGTCTGGCACCTTCCAGAAGCAGCCCTGTTCTCAGGTTGTCTTTAGTTGAATTACCTTAGAGCACACTCATTGGGAACAGCCCAATCCCCACTTCAACAAAAATAAGTCAGCAGCAATTGTTTAACATCAGATGCTCAAGGCAGTATTAACTATTACTGGGGGGAAGTGAGAGGCTGACAAAATAGACCATGAAAGGAGATGTTCACAGGGAGCTTTGCAAATTTCTAACATTTCTGGGACCTTCCAAGGCCACATACATGTGCATGGCTATGTGCACACCCAGGAAAGACCTGAGAAGCTTCCAATCTCACCTCCAGCTGAACTTGATCCACAGAAAAAGGCTAAGGGAAAATTGAAGGTGCATCCCAACAGAGTCCTTTGGCCATAACTGAGACTTATTGGTTCAAAGCATTGGGCCAAGAAGGAAATATCTACCAAATCATCGACTACCAAGATAACCATGCGGAGGCTTCAGTGGCTGCACATGAAGTGTAGAGATCATGGTATTAGAGAACTCACTGAACAGCCAGCAACAAGTCCTGGAAGTCAGGCAGGGGGATCTCTACTCCAGAGTTGTCAATTATTTCAGTTATACAGTGTAACAAAAAGTGAGGCATGGAAAGAAATGGCAAAGTATAGCCCATAACACAGGTTGTAAGTAGTTGATAGACCCTGTCCCTGAGCAAGCCAGGACAGCTGGACTTCCAGACAAAACCCAGTTGTTTTAAATACCTATGAAGTAAAGAAAACCATGTCAAAAGGAACTAAAAGAAATGGAGAACAATGTCTTAATACCAATAGAATTTTTCAAAACCTCATAAATTCTGGAATTTGAAGTACTGTAACACATTTAAAATTCACTAGAGGGGTTCAAGAGCAGACCACAGCTAGATGGAATCAAACTTGAAAATAAACGTGAGGGTTATTTACATTATATTCAATATGAAGGGTTTTAGTCTTCATGTAATTCTATTGCTTTCAGTTACATATAGCAATAAAGGACTGGTGGTTTTCCCAACACGGTATCTGGGCTGTTAAGTTTTCTCTCTACAAAATAGAAGCCTTTCAACTTGAAAGGGCTGCTATGAGGATAGAACACAGGACATGTTCTATTAGGCACTTTTGCTGGTTCTCTTTCGTGTGAGAGCAGGAGTGGGAGGAAGACTGCTGATAAGTGCATTTTATAGATATTAAGTATTACACATAAATATGAGTGAGCAGTAACTCACCCCTTCTTAGGGCCCTCTATGGCCAGGATGAAAGTGTATCATAGTTCTGGAATACAGGGATGGATGAGAACATCTGTCCAAAATGGGCTGGGGCAGTGGTAGGCTGAGAAATGTCTTAGACATACCCTTGATACAAACAGAATTATGACCAGCCACTCTGTTCTCTTCCCATGGGAGGCAAAAGGTAAACAGATGAACAGCCAAACCTCCATCGTTTGTTGGTAGAAGTTTGTAGACTGTAAATGGAAAAGGACTGAAGAATAAAATCCAAGACAAAAAATAACAAGCCATTAGAATTCAGAGTGCCAGAACTCAAAGAGACTAGCAGTTGTAAATGCTCAAATGGGGCAGATGTTTTCATTGAACCCAAACTGAAATTCATGTAAAGCTCTGATGTTTTTAAGCATGTGTAAAAAGGGACATGTTCTAGTTTTAAATCTATGTTCGGAACAATTTCACTGTATTAATCGTGTTCTGGGGAGTAGGCTCCATCTATGGACGTGTACCAGAACAAGATGTCAGA
Source organism: Nomascus leucogenys (assembly GCF_006542625.1). Taxonomy (NCBI): domain Eukaryota; kingdom Metazoa; phylum Chordata; class Mammalia; order Primates; family Hylobatidae; genus Nomascus; species Nomascus leucogenys. Next base: position 74,771,770 of record NC_044400.1, read on the forward strand.
AGGGTGAATTCTTGAGCCATGACATGCATTTTCTGCCTTTAAACATCGAAGCTCCCAGTTCTTGAGCCCTCAGCCTTAGAGTGGCAGTTTCACTTTCAGCTCAGGCTTTCAGACTCAGGCTAAATTATGCCACCAGCTTTACAGGTACTCCAGCTTGTAAATGGCATGTCTTTGGGCCTCTTGGCCCCTATAATTATATAGGCCAATATCTGTAACTCATGTATTCTATTGGTTTGGTGTCACTGGAGAACCTTGACAGTTTTTCTGACTGAAACATCTCACCATTCCAGTGTAGACTTTGACCTATGGATCACCTTGAATAATCATGACCATAACCTATGTTCATGAATGTTTGTTTGAGAGCTCCAAGGAGACCAAATGGTACTTGGGACAGAGCCCAATGTCATAGTGACCTATAAAAACAGCTATTTCTGTATGAGCCCCATGCTCCCAGGGGGCTGTTTTGACAGCAGTTCTGGGTCCCACAGTGTTTTGGTCTAAGTGTTTCTGTGAAATTCAGATGCCAGAACTTAACCCCTTAATAACCCCAAATGGAATATTAAGGGATCCTTTAGGAGGTGATTAGGCTCTGCCCTCATGATGGGATTAGTGCCTATAAAAAAGAGGCTTGAGAGGGGCTGTTTCTTCTACCGGGTAAGATACATATGTATATGAAGACCAACATGTGAGGACAGAGCAACAAGGCACCATCTTTGAAGAGAGCAAGCCCTCAGACACCAAGTCTGCTGGCACCTTCATCTTGGACTTCCTTATCTCTAAAACTGAAAAATTTATCTTGCATGTTACCCAGTCTAAGGTACTTTTGTAGCAGCAGCGTAAATGAAGTACAAGACAGTACTCTTGGTTCATTAACCATAAGATGGCCAGAGAAATAAGAGTTAGTGGACAAGAGGCTATCCATTTCTCTTGCATCTCAGAAGAGAGGTTTTGAAACAAAGGAGTGTTTTTCTACATAGAACATAACGTTGTTTCAAAAGAAAAATTTGATGACATACTCTCAAGAGAGCTGCATTTTTCCATTGCTTCCTTGAAACCTGTGCTCCTATGTGGCTACAAGCTGCTCAATATTCTCCTTCACCAACAGCATCATCAGCACATTAAGGATGGAAGGTTCTAGAATAACAGCTGTCCTGTAACCATCTCCGGAATCTCATTTCAAATCTTCATTTAGAGATTCAAGCTCTGACTCAGATCTACAAACTCAGCCATCTAAATTAACTTGTCCTGGCAAAACTGGTTTACCCACAGTAACCCACATTAGAATTCCTGGACAGGATGCTGGCAGCTGCTACCCCTCAACATTTCACATCCACTGAGGTGGTAAGACCTCAGGCTTACACTGGGACAATGTTTCTGAATACGTTTTAACAGAACAGTTTTCAGAAGTCATAAAAATTTAACTCAGATTCATATTACATAGGTTGCCAGATGAAGTATTTCTAAAAGATAATAGAGATGGATCCAGTTCCATGGATACCAAAGCATAGGAAAATACCAGGAAAAAAAAATCACCAGGAAGCCCAAATCTTGATTATATACTAGCTTCTAGGAAGAGACATTCTAGCATTTTGAGATTCAGAAAAATCCCTTATCTGGTATTCGTCAATAACCTCTAGAACAAACAATTTGGGATCAGCATTCAGATTCTCAGCTCCACAGCTAAGGTGTCTGCATGATTCTGCTACAGGAAGTCTAAGCTGCAGGTAGCCACTGCCTGCTCAAAAGCAGGACCAACAAGCAGCTCCCACTAAAGATGCCTGCTCCTCCTTCTGAGGCAAGAGTAAACTCAGCAATAAGTTCTGCAGTTTGTAGCAGGCAATGGTGTTCCAATTCCCTCAAGATCCCGTTTTACCATGAGGTATGTCCAGAAACCACTGGAAGTCAATGGAACTATTCAATAAGCATCAAAAGTTCCAGTTACATGTAAGTTCTAGAGATCCGAACTTGACTATATAAGTTAATTCCTATTGTGGACTTAGTTTGTTGATAGAGTAGAACAAGTGTTCTTACCACAACTTAAAAAGGTCAGTGAAAGGAACCTACACATGTTGACTTAATATTGGATAGAACTTCATGTAGTTGGTCCATTACATGTGTACCTAGACATGTATTTATCCTGGCTAATGCAAGAGAACACTGAGTTAAAGAGACATGTAGATGCTTATTGTACCTCCTAAATATAGCCAAGGAACAAAGTGAGAAAGATTCTCAATCCTTTAAGACAATACTGACAAATCTTAACCTCACTCACCTGTTATAATCCAGGTGACAAGTTATAAGGCAGAATAAGGTAAAGGAATATCAAGGGTTAGTTTGTGACATTCCTCAACATAGTTTGCTTTCACTTGGCATGGCCAACAACACACCTTCACTAAGTTCATTATTATACCAACTGTCCTGCTTCATCACAATGGAGTCCACAAGTGTTTGTCTTGATATCCTAGGGCCTTCTATACTGTTCCATAACATTCAAGGCATTGTTTGGTTAAACTTGGACAGAAAGAGGCAAGCACCCTAGGTGACAGCCAAATGTACTGCCATGAAGTTAGTACCACAAGTTAGGATATAACTACCCTTCAAAATGTTAGGCCTGCCTCAGTGGCCTGGGTACATCAGAACATCTCGCCTATATTGTATCTTGTACCTACTTCACCAGGAAGTAGGTGGCCCAATGCTTAGCGCATATTTTAGACTTTGGAGGCAACAGAAACCATATTTGTGTACTGACTAGACCCACTTGCCAGGTTATATATAAGTTGCCAAGATAAAGTGGAGCCCAGAATAAGAGTGGGATTGACCATAGATGCAGCCTGCCTTACTACTAGGGCCTTATGGTGTAGTATGTTCAGAGATACTGATGTTGTCTATGCTATCTGCAGCCTTACAGTCATGAAAATCCTAGCTGTCTAGATTGTGGTTAAGTCCATGTCCTATTCTCCTGAAAGTCTCTGGCTTGCTGCTGGGCTCTGCTAGAGACTGAAGCTGACTGTAGGAAACCACATGACCGAGAGATTTCGTGGCTCAAGTAAAATCCAGTTTATGACAGCCAACTCAGGTCACAGTATTAGGCATCACCATAGTGCATCATGAAATAACGAAGACCAATTCTGAACTCCAGGAGGCACAGTGTATCTCATGAGCAAGTGACTCAGAATCCCATGGTAAGTTTTGTTGCTTTGCCAGCTCTCAACCCACCTGTTGCCTTTAGGGATGTTTCTGATTAACTCAAGAAGTGTGCAAACCTGGGTACAGATGGATCCTGCAGAGTATGCTTGTAATACTAAGAAATTGACAGTTACAGTCACAGCCCCATACAACAGTGAGCCTGAAAGGGAATGGGAAGCCCTCCCAATGGGCAAGCATTCAGACAGAATATTTGTCTATTTTGCATTAAAAAATGTGAATTATCACATCAGTGTATGCGTTTTCATGACTGATCACCAAGTGTGCTGTTAGAGACATAAGCCAAGATTGAAGACATCAGAGCCTGACTCTCACAAGCCACCCCATGCTTGCTCACTGGGAGGACCAAGTGGCAGGAATGCAGGCTGCCACAGGGTAGGTTCCCTAGGAATCAGACGAAGATGGATATTCTCATGCAGCACGTTTATTAGGCCATGCTTTCTGGATGACCACCTGTGGAGGGAGGGAAGTAAGCAAGATTGGGCAGAGGGAATAGTTGAGCTAAGATGCAGTCTGAGGGCCTCAGCCAACCCTGGAGAGCACTCTCAAGTAGTGTGACCTTTAAGGTTCTTCCAAGTTAGGGTGGAAGGACCAGGCTGTCATATTTCCACACTGAGTAGGCACTGGCTGATGAGCCATTGCTCATTTTGAACAGAGGCAAGCACAATAGAGGGTTAGCGTCTGAGGCTGTCTGCTAAAAGCATTTCCAGAGGTGGAGGCAACAAGCCTTCCACTGTTGAGATGGGATCTAGGCAGCACGTCACTGTGCCCACCACAAAACCTATTATGTGGGCCTCAACACAGCACATACTTTACCCTCTATGCTAAGCCCTGTTGGGATTCACGGTCTCATGATGTTGCATGAGATTCAGAGTAGTCCCAGTGAGAAGATAAAGACCCAGTCTTGCTGTTTGCAAGACTAGCCTACTATCTGTAGTATGACAAATATTGTAGGAGAATTCCAGACACTTATGTCAGATTTTATGTTATTTATGAATTCATAACAAACAGCAGCATTATGTCCTACTCGGGTCTACACTGCAGGTCTCAGAAATATCTTGAGACTGCACCCTGTGGCACTACTAAATGACATTGTTAAAGATGATTTTAATCCTACTTTGAAATTTATTACACCCTCTCTTCTCCAGTTCTTCCTATAACCTCAAACTCTTCAGCACTGCTAAAGCCAGGTGTCCTATCCATGTTTATTGTTTTACTTGACCCCTTCCCTTCCTTTGAAACCACTTTCTGGAGTTTATTTCTAGGGCATCACACCTCCTTGGCACTTTCCTATCACACTGACAACTGACTTCTTTGTACCGTTTGCATTTTTTTGCTCCAGACATTTTAGTAGCCATAAGCATGGAATTCAGTCTCACTGAACAAAGACAAGTCTATTTTTGATCTGATCCCCATATGAAGAGACAATTTTGATCTGATATTGAAGAAAAACTCATGCTCAAACTTTCACATTGTGTGAGAAGAATACCTGAAGTTGTTAAAATGGCCTATTTCATATAAAAACCCTGTAATGGGATAGCTCACTGTTAAGATCTAAGTTCAAGTTACGTGCATACATCTTCTAGAAACATTTAGAATAAGACGGAAAGTATTCTGTCTCATACTTTTGAAGTTTTGCATGGGTGAAGAGGTACTTTTGGAGAACTACATATGGCATTGTCACTTTTTCACTTTGTATAACATCTAAAAACCTCTGACCAACCAGTCCCTCAGAACTGCTCTACTGTTGCCCCTTTTCCTAAGACTTCTATAGAACGGTCTTTTCATTTGCTGCAAGATCATTTCTACTTTTGACTACTTGAGTTATAAGATCCAATGCACAGATGTAGCACTTAGCCTACTTTTAATGAAGGCTAACAAAAGTGATACAGGCTTACCCAAAGTAAGTGTTAATCTTCTAAAGATTGCCACCTAAACATGTGCTGAAGAGGCACTCCAGAGCAAGGGATGCTGTTTATATCTCTGCAATTGATTGGCCAAACTAAACCACCCACCAAAGGAATGGCCAAGTCATTTTAGCTAGGAAATGCTGAGCATCGGAATTACTTGCAAACAACTCTTTGGAAGGTATTCAGTTCTCAAATACTTTTGAGATTTCTCATGAGTAAAAAAAATACTGTCAAGAAACTAGATATAATCTTCCTATTACTTTCCAGTGTAACTTTAAGAGTATTAAAAATTCATCAGGAAATGGGAGGGATGACATCCTTACCAGGTTCAATGCTCACAGAACCTCCTGGTGAAGAGGAGCAAGTAGGCCCTTTAAAAGGCATTGCCCTCCTAAACAACTAGCTCCTGGCTAATACTGGAGTCCCAGAATTCCTGACTGTAGAGAAGAAAGTAATCCACTGCCAGCTGGAAGCTTCACTCTCCTGTACAACCAGACTTCATCCTGGGCCATAGACTGCCTGATGTATCTAATAGTCACCTATACCCACAGCCTATCTCACTGTGGTGGACCTTCACAGGAGTACATGACTTCAAAATGATCTCCCCTTCCTCAGTAGTGGTTTTCTGTAATTTTTTCCTAATTTGTTCATGAAAGCATCAGTCTCTCATACTGCCCTCTCTGGGGGAGACTTTTTCTGTCTATAGCCATTTTCTATAACAAGGCATGAAGTTGTAAGCAACCATCCCAGACCCTGAGGAACACAGATTTTCTATCCAGACCATCTCTTGTGGGGAACCTGCACCTGCAAAACCAATGATGCCTGTAAGTCTTAGGTCTCTCCTCACTTCCATCATTATGGATGAGAATAATCCTGCTTCAACTGTTCATAAGCCCAGGAGCTGCAAACTGGTAAAACAATTAAAAACTCTTGTCTATGTTCATAGATCAGACGGACTGATCTTGAGATTAAGGACACCATGACTGGAAGCTCGCCAAGTAGTACCAGGGTAAATAAGGTTGTACACACCTCATGGATTGCTCCCTGAGGTGAACAGGAAATGTTTATACAGCTATGGACTCTGGTTTGGAAACTTGAGATATTTTAGGGTACAGAAAAAGTAGTGATAGAGCCTACTCTGAGAAATCCAGACTTCACATCGTTTGCTAGAGTGATCTAGGTCAGAGATCAGTGAACCCAGATTGCTTAGGACATGCATTTTTCTCTAGTTGAAATCTACTTGGGGAGACAGGACTTATCTTTGGAGACTCTGACTTCAAGGACACCTGAAGACCATTGGGTATTAAGAGTCAACAAGGCCTGGTAAACAAGGGGTCAATTCCTGAACTATACAATGAAATAGCCATGGTATGTGTTTTAGTCATGAAACTTCAATGGAGCTGACATTGGCTCCCGTCTCAAGCCATATGGGGATATAAGAAAGCAGCTGTCTATAAGCTGAGAAGGCAGGCTTGGACATCAATCGTGTGCAGCTGCACTGATCTTGGACTTCCCACCCTCCCAGACTGAGAAATAACTTGCTTAAGCCACTCAATGTACAGTATTTTTGTCACAACAGCCTGCATAAACTAAGGGGTTTGACATCCAGGGTATGATGTGAGCCCTCCCCAGCATGACCTTACATAGGCCCCATGTTCCATGCTTCTCATGAGTCACAGGTGGCAGTTTCCTTATTATTCCTTGCTGTGCCATACCAGTGGAGCCTGGTTTTGTTCACTGCAATAGAAGGTATATAGGGATATGGCTAACTTGCAGCTGGTGTGTTGTAGCTCTACAGTTATGCCAAGGGTGCCTAGAACCATGACACTGACCTTGGCCAAGGTAAGGATCTAGGTAGTGTTTTTAATCTTTGAGACACCAGAAAGTTCCTATGCCAGCTTGCCTATGCTGTATTGAGAATGCATAGATCAGTCCACACCTCATTTACCTGGTTACTCAAGCTGTTGGTCATGTCAACAGTAGGGTATAAAAGACTCCAGTTAACTTGTGCCTCACTTCCCTGAAGCCAAGATGTTTTATGCACACTAGTTGCTGGTGATACAGAAACAAAGCACATCTATGCCACAAAGGACCTAGGAGTCTACATCTGTGTCCTTTTTCCCTTCAAAATTAGCATTTGTAAGGTCACTGCAGCTTCTTTCTTATGGGGCAGGACAGGCAGGTATTCTAGTCACGCCTAGAGTCAATTAATCTATGACTTAGATTTTAGCCACTTAGCTTTTTAACAAACAAGCTACAGAGTAGGTATTAAGACTTCTGGAAACATCCAGATCACTCCCCTCTCAGGTTCAGGGATTCCCAGTATATCGGTGGAACCTGCATCAAGCTGAATAGGAAGCAGCTCTGTATGCATACGGGAAAGCCTATGCCATTTCCCCAATGACCCACACTAAAGACCATCATACTGAGGGCTCTTCAGTAAGGAGTTAAGAAAAGGGAACAACCCAAACACTCGTTCAGAGTTATTGGTCAACTTAAGAGGGTATCAATAAGCTGGTTAAATAACTCGATGTAAGCCAAAACCAGGACCCAAGTGCTAAGGCAGGAGCCTCTGCAGGCCTCACCAACACAAGCACCAGATCTGTCAATCCTGGGCTGTGGGGTGGTGAGTGGCAACTTGGACTACTTTCAGGTCTGCCACACAGGTCCTCATAGACCCTTGTGGGATCCATCTGGGATACTGAGGCCAGATGTCTCCACCTCTGCACCACAATTCATCGTGCCTGGAAGTTCCCTAGTAATTGATTAAACTGGGAAGGGAAGTGGATGATTGGAAAACACAGTTTCAAGTCCAACTATTACAAAAGAATACAAAATTGGCATATGCACATCTATGTAGAAGAATCATCAAGCAAGCATTGGAAGAAAGGAGAGAAGTTTGATGTAGACATGAGATCCTCTCCAAACTGGATGGCATGAAAGGAAAGAACAATCCTTCTCCTCCCTAGGGCTGGATAATGCTGGGAACATGGAACAGTAAGTCTTCCATGCAGCACTGAATGCTGACTTAGTACTTGTTCTTGGTGGTTTGTGATCATTTGATGTCACTAGAGTATTTGTCTTATTTTAGTAATATCACCGCCACCCTAACAATCGCCACTGCTGCCCTACCTGAAGCTGAGCTGTGGTGTGTTCAGATCATTTGTACAAGCTGACAGTCTACCTTCACTTGGCCAGAGAAGGGAAAATAACTTTCTAAGCTGACTCTGGGCCTCCAGTATCTTGGAATGGGACCCTTGAGGTTCTTTCCAGACAAACCTGTCCATGTACTGTGGATACTCGTCATAGAGACTGAGTGAACTACCTGGATAACTCAATGCAAGTATCCATGGTGAGGGTCTCTTCTGATCAGACCAGATGGAATTGAACTGCTAATGGAACCTGTTTCTGATGCTGAGCCTAGACCTGTATGCCACATTACAATTCTTGCCCCAAAGCTGTGAGACAAATGGATATATCCCATGAAGCATTGATGGCCTCCCTAACACATTCCTGACAGATAACTTGGTAACTCCTGAAGCCTTCTCAGGCTTGTCTGTTGACTTTGTTACATATCTGCCAACTCCAGCCATGGCCCTTGAAACTGGTCAGCATCAGACGTTCAGCTTTCCAGGCTACTTGCAGTCTGAAGGTGATATACCCATTTCAGCAGAAGCTCTTCAACAGTGACCTGGCAGGCCAACTCCACTTATTTCCTCCTGGTCCACTCTGCATAGTAAAGCTGTTAAGTCAGTAAGTAGACCTGCCTTCAGAGACGGGCCATACCTCCTCTTGGGAGCTTACTGGACAATGATAAGAAGGGTATGGTATTACACAGACCTTTAGGACTAAAAATCAACCTGCTGTGAAAATTCAGGTTTCTGCCCAGCCCAACCCTGGGAATGACACATTGAACTTTCTAGCAGCAACCCTAAGAGAACCTGGTTGATTTACCCTCTGGCTGGCAACCTGGCCAAGGGCAGACCTAGAGAATTCAGACTTGATGTTGGTTAGGCTTCGTGAAAACGCTTTTGTTCCTTAGATCTGGCTCTTTAGAAGACAAATATTTGGGGATACAGAGGAGGGGGTGACTAAGATGTGAAGCTATATCTACTGGAATGGGACACCCTGATTTTGTGGCAGTGGCTGGAAAGCAAAACCCCAGGAACCTAGGAAAGGAAGCACCTCAGACCCTGGGAGTTGTGGGGAAGGGCATTCTTCATCTTTCAGGATAGGCTGAGCTTTCTTACTGCAGAAATGTGTCCCTACATTTCCCCTAAACTGCTGTAAACACTATGAACCTATGCAATTGTTGAGTCTGCCATACACTGCCAGAAAGCTTGGACCACAAGACAGGATGCCCCTAGCTATAGAACCTTCCACAGATACCTCCAGATGCCACCCCCAACCCCATTTGTAGCCCTTCTGTAGGACAGATGAAAAGGACTCAATTCAGTTGCTCAGACTGTGAACCCTGGAGCTGACCAGCTGGTGAGAGTCTAAGCTCTTGCTCACCAATGTCTATCCCAAGGGGAAGCCAGTCAGAGGGGTGGGTATGCAACTAAATTGTTTGCAGGGACCTATGTATGTGATTCAGGATTGTACTTACATGAAAGGCTTTAGCTTCCTTCCTTCATGAAGACACTGATTTGCCCATTTTGGAGGTAGGGGATGGGTGGCAAAACTCATTGGCCCTTCCAGAGCTTGTCTCAATAGTCCAAGGGTGAAAAAAAGTATAGCAATATGCTTCAAGTTAATTACTTGTTCTTAGCTGTCTGTGCAGGAGATATCCACACAGTCCCATCCAGGGCAGCACAGTTGCATGCACAGCAAAGTTCATGCTGTTCAGTACCTTATGTTTCCCACCAGAGACCACAGGAATTAGAATTCCTGTGAAAGCTCAGCATTAGACAACTCACTAGGAAAACTGCACTTAACAATTCAAAGATAAACTTATCTCATTGGCCAAGCATAAGGGATGTGTCTGTAGAAGGGTAGGGGAACTATCTTAGATCACAGCATGATCTTGGGAATAGAACCTCCTTACGGTGAACCACAGAAAAGTCAGGGTCTCCTTTACTGCAGAATGTTATACCAGCATTCTATCCAGATTTAAGTTTTATCTTGCTTTTGATAAAAAGATGGTACCACAGAGTCCCATCAAGATTAAGAAAGTTGGTCTTTCCCATCCACCCTGAAGTTGGTAAGAAATGAAGATTTCCAGTAATCACTAGGGTGAGGAGTCTCAGGCAGAACAATGCCATGTGGAGGTACATAATTTGATGCACAAGGAGATACCTCCAACAGCATGGGTAAGAACTTTAAGATTGGCATTTTCACGACATACAAGCACATCAAGATGAACAAGCCCTACCTCATTGTTAGAGCTTGTTCTCAGAGCTAAGTCATCTTTTACCTCTCTGCAAAGTATCCCCAAGGAGCTTTCTCACACATGCATTGCTGGTTAAGAATATATTCATACACAGTGAAGACAACTTGGCTTCTGTTTCTTCCCTCTGGGGGCATAGTTTTAATGATTTTAGAAAGCTAGAAGCAGGAAAGGAACAAGCCAATCATTTTTCCCACTGAAAGTCATACACGACCATTGGGTACAAGACTCAAACCCCAGGAACTATAGCTCTGTGGTCCCATCCAGGTTCCTTTTCTGTGCTAAACTCTGTTTATCATGCATTTTTTACTCAAATTAGAAGCAGAACAGCCTGATGAAAGCCAAAGGACTGAATTCAAACTAAGCTTCATTAGACCAGGGCACCCATGAAAAAAGACTCAGATCTTAGTTTCAATTGCAATTGTTAACTCCTTCCCTTTATAGAGGCCAAGAACACTGGGTCTAGGTACCTCTATGGCAGGAGACACCTCAGCTGTCCCCATGTGGCTGGTATCTTGCAAGTTCTATAGGCAAGCCACATTCACCAACTGGAAGTGTCCCAAGTGGAACTACACAGGTCAACATAGCCCAGGATTACAGGAGCATTGCTTGGGGCAAATAACCTAAAACTTGGTGACAATGTCACAATGACACCTAATGAGGTTCAGACTATTTTATAGCCAGCTAAGCTGGCTAGAAGGCATGCACAACACAGCAGGATAAGGGGGAAGAGCCCATCCTGTAGGGGAGTAGCCACAGAGCTCTGCAGGAGACTACCCAAGCAAACTTGAACAAACTCCCTCCTCCACTTCGATTCCCTTGCATAAGTATTTATTCTACCTAAAATACCATGAATACCTATAGCAAAAGCCAGGCACATAGTGATTCTCAAGTATTTATTGACTAGAAGGAAGGAAACCAAAAAACCATTGCCTTAAGGGCAATGCTCACCACGGCCATGTCTTCCTGGAAGAAAGACATTTCTAAACCTTAGTTTGTCAAGGATATACCCTGATCAAATAGCTCAGATTTTAGCAGATCTGTGACCAATTTCCAAGCTGACACCTATATACAGCCAACCTGGCCACCAGGGCTACCTCTCCTATAAGCAAGCATGGACAACTCCTTCTAGCCAGGGCTTAGGGTAGATGTATACCCGTTACTAGCAATCTCAGAATAAGAGGAACATCCCATAACAAGTACAGAAATTCCTGACCATGGCAAGGACAAGAAGAAAGAGGTCTTAGGACATTTGTATCTGCAGATGAATTACTTGATTAGAGATGGGCCTATATAGTTCATTCTTATACCTTAAAGCACAAATGAAGGCCACTAAGATGTTCAGAGAATACATAGGTTGTCTGAATTGATGAGTTGGATGTGAGAGCACGCTGATTTTCCAGTTACATCAGCCATCTTCCAAGACCACAGGACACAAAGTATTCTAGGCACTTTCTTTGCAAGACAATATTAAGGATGAGACAGTATCAGGCTACTAACACACAAGGCAGGAAGAGTAATTTTGCAATTCTATGAACACTAGCTATTGTGGGATAGTCAAGGGAAAAAGCAATATCTAGTCTGCAGTTTTATGTCCCTGGGATTTGGCTGATCCACTGGTTTACCACCAAGTTGCCTATATGTAATCACTTAGAATGTGGCAGTAGGGGATTGGATTCACATACCTACAGAGTCCCCAGATGAAGATTAGGGCATAAAAGATTGAGAGTATCCATGGAAACAAGAGTTCCCAAGAATATCACTCAGGGGAACTCCTGAGGGGAACCAGCTCCATTGCTGCCAGCTGCTGACCATCTCATATGGACAGCAGAACCAAGTCCGCAGTCATACATGGTTGGGCCTTTTTCCAATCTTGCAGCTTATAAACTGAGCTTCCCTTGGTAAGTATCTGTTATGGGAAGTCAGGGACCCTGAACAGAGGGACTGGCTGGAGCTGCAGCAGAGGAACATAAATTGTGAAGATTTCATCTTAATATGGACATTTATCGGTTCTCAAATAATACTTATAATTTCTTATGCCTGTCTTTAATCTCTTAATCCTGTTACCTTCATAAGCTGAGGATGTAGGTCACCTCAAGACCACTGTGATAATTGTTAACTGTACAAATTGATTGTAAAACATGTGTTTGAACAATGAAATCAGTGCACCTTGAAAAATAGTGATTTTTATGGAACAAGAGAAGACAACCATAAGGTCTGACTGCCTGCAGGGTTGGGCAAAAAGAGCCCTATTTTTCCTTTTGCAGAGGGCCTATAAACGGACATGCAAGTAGTAAACATATGACTAAATTCTTTTCCCAGCAAGGAATATTAATACTCTGGGAAAAGAAAGTGTCCCTGGGGGCAGGTCTGTGAATGGCTACTCTGGAAATATCCATCTTGTGCAGTTAAGGACTGAGATATGCCCTGGTCTCCTGAAGAACCCTCAGGCTTACTCGAGTTGGGAAAACTCAACCCTGGTAAATTTTTGGTCAGACTGGTTTTCTGCTCTCAAACCGTTTTCTGTTAAGATGTTTATCAAGACAATACGTGCACCACTGAACATAGACCCTTATCAGTGGTTCTGCTTTTGCCCTTTGCCGTGTTCCCTCTGAAGCATGTGATCTTTGTTTGACCATTTATCAGTGGTTCTGCTTTTGCCCTTGGAAGCATGTGATCTTTGTACCTACTGTTCTTATACCCCCCCCTCCCCTTTTGAAATAATAAAAACCTGCTGGTCTGAGACTCAGGCAGGCATCACAGTACTACCAATATGTGATGTTACCCCAGCGACCCAACTGTAAAATTCCTGTTTGTACACTGTATTTCTCAGCTGGACGACACTTATGTAAAATAGAACCTACGTTGAAATATTGGGGGCAGGTTTTCCCAGTAGGTATCTGTGATACTGAAGTCAAGGAATTCAGAGTGTGCTGGGATGCAACAGAAACCTCAGATGATGATGATGACAGATCCCCAGGGAAAGGTCATGGCCAGGATTTTCCTGTTCGTAGAAAAACACAGGAAACACCTCCTTCCAGAGATGGGTGCCACACTATGCCACTGACGATGCCTGGACTAGAAGCTCCAAGACATGCCTCCTTCTCTGGGGATGGCTTTGTTCCAGTGGAAGCTATTTCAGCCTATTTCATGCCACTTCTCCATGGGGAAACTGCATTCAAAGGCTTCATCAAGGAATAAAAACGCCAGCCAGGCAGGTCAATTAATAGCAGCTCTAGAGGCCACCCTAGCTACAGAACTTCTTGTGGGTTGGTCAAAGCTTCTACTGCAACAGCCCTACAATTTCACCTCCCCCTCCCAACCATGCTTTTTCTTCCTTTCCCATGCAGTTCCCAAGCCCACTCACCAGTAAATCTAATGCGTCAGTCTGCATCTCTCAAACACACACTAAGACACTTAGCGTTTCATAAACCTATTTAATCTGAGTTACAAGTGACACAGGAAATCAAAGATCCTTGATCCTAGAATATGAGAACTAGTCTAAGTCCTAAGTTCACCAGGATGAACTAATGATTCAATTATTGGCAGCTAGAGATGATTCAGCTGATAAACACTAAACTGAGGAAGTTCCAGGGACTACACATAGCCTTCACTATGAGACACCCTGTGTCATCCTGTGAGTTTCTTTATACATTGAATGATATGTCCTTTAAGCCAGTGCAGTTAATCTAGAACATGTTATAAAATGAGTTCTTTATTGTCATCCTGGGTCCTAGGTACTTTTGTTTCAAGAGGGAATGATAAATTTCCATGTTGGCCTCAAGCAAAGGCTTCGTAATGTGGCCAGCACAAAGGATTGACCTCAAGCAACTAAGGCCTCATAGGCTGGGACTATTTCGAGAAGACATGTCAAAGCAGGAGTGGACAGCTAAGCCTTGGTGGCCAGCTGCCTCCATGTCCCAAGGACTGAGGACACTGGGGGATGGAACAGAAAGTTTTCCAGACATGGCATCCTTTTCTCCAACCCTGGCAGAAGACTGAAAGAGCCACTCAAATGATGCTGGTGACAGAGAACCATCCACCACTTTCTTTGGTCATATGACCATGGCATTAAGGCTGCTTGTAATGTTTTTAACACTGCTAAACCTGTGGGACTGAGGTCTCCATCTCCTGTTCTTTGGTAAGCTTGTGTCATCCGTGACATGAAAACCTCACCTTTGCCTCAATTCATGCTTGCCATCCAACTCAGAATTGACCTCAACAAGAAACTTCATGCGGTTTCATATGCTCCTTTACCAGATTACTAGAGAATTTCAAGGAAACAGGAAGCAAGGAGTTACGAAGCACCACCACCTCCCCACCAACCCCTGGCCCCAGCTCAGAAATTTGTAGGAGAAAGGTCAACAGTATGATCTCGCATCTCACAGATGCTCTCTGCACCGACCCCACAAGTCACTACATGAGGCTCTCCATTCTATTTTGCTTCAGGTTAACTCATTCCCGTGCATCCCATGGATGCATGGGAATGAAGTGATGTTAAAGCTCTGGACATAAGGGATGCCAGCATTTGTAGACTCCACTGCAAGCACCAAGAGCTCATTGCTCTCCTGCAAAAAGAAGTTCTAGTTTCTACAGATGACTCCGGATATTCTAAAGAGTTGAAGTCAAACTGCAGTTGTGATAGGGTGCCTTCTGATATCTACAGAAGACTCAAAATATATCTTTCTACATGGAGATTTCAGGTTCTAGCTCAAGTTAATGTAAAGCAGATCCACTTAAACAAGGATATATTCTTCAACGGCACCAAGTCAATTGTGGCAGGCATTAGTGGGTCCCCTAAGATCAGCTTCCCAAAAATTGTTGGACCATGGTAACAATGTCAGATTACAGAGATTTAAGGAAGTTGGACATTCATCATGACAGTTTCATTGGCATTTCCCACTGACCTATATCTTCTAATACCTAAAATACATGGGATACGCTTCAAAGTGAAAAAACAGACAGAATCACCTGCTGTGAGCTCTGTCACTGAGGAAAATGCAGAATACATTCAAGTCTTTTATATTATACAAGGTCCCTTGGGCGACATTCAGATTCTGCTCTTAACAGAAGTTCCTGAAGATTTGGGGTTGAGTAGAGCATAATGGCTAGAGAAAATGGGGTCCTTAGTGACCACCAGAAATATTTCTACACAAATGGCCATCTTCCCCATTATAAGAATCCTCTCAGGCTCTTTGTGGCAGAAGACAGGAGCATTTGGACACTATAACCAGGTTGAACAATGTTTTCTACTTCTAGATGCCTAAGTTGTATACTTCATCTTAGACATGAGTAGGGAAGCAGCCTTCCCCTTTTCAAGTCTGCCTTGCACACATACCAATATGAGCTACAAAGCCACTGAAATAAGTATCCAGACCTTTCCTGGCAGTGAGTGTTCACACAAAGGAAATGTTAGAGTCATATGTTTCATGAAACAAAAGATCAACTGACAAGGTCTCTTCTCCATGTGAGCACACAAGCTGGGGTCTATCTCCCTCATCTTCAGGGTCTCAGCTTTCACAGCACCAATCCCATAGTAACTCCCCTATCATGTGTGACTCAACCCCAATGGTATTTATGAAGGATGTAGGCTTGAATTCAGTTAGAATGATATACTCCTCTAGCTACAAATAAGTCTCAATTCTCCAAGTTTAACACTCCCATCTACCCAGGGTTATGCCTGCCATCATCCCCCTGAAACTTCATGTTGTGTTCCTCATGCTGAAGACTGCCTTTAAACTTCAGAAGAGCTGGCACACCCAAAGGTTTCAAAACCTTGGGTGAAAGCAGAGACAAACATTTTGACATAAAAAGATGAAGCATTCAAGGTCACTGTGGTCTAGGAAAAAGAGGAGACATTGCCAGGAAACAGAGTCATCAAGAGGCCTCACATGAGCAGAGGAAGATACCAAAGACAGCTCAGGGATTTTTGTTCTGGCCACTCCAGTGCTTGCCCAGCAGACACCTTGGTGCCCAGAGGACCCATCATATACACTACCACTGTCAGAGGAAGCTGAAGACTTCTGGACCCAGCCTCCTGGGGGAAATGGGGTATCACCTCCAAGTGCACTCTTATCAAATGACTGTCTCTTCAGCTCAGAATGGCTGGGCTCTACATCGAATTCACTCAGATCAATCATGAGAACATTAGTCCCTGAAGCATTACAGGTCGTGAGAAATTAAAGCATCATTTATTTTTAAATGGAGGAATTTATACAACTTCCTATATCAAGGGACAGGTCACAAAGGTTAAGGACACCAACAAAGCTAGAAGTCTATCAATGCCCTGCGAGTGTGACAAGCCCAGAAGTATCCCCTGGTCCTCTGACACTAGCCCACCATGGCAAGAACAGCTTCATGTCACAAGGCTCACCATGCACTATCACGACTCCTCAAAGATCGACAGCAGGGTCTATTTCCCAGTCTACATCCCTTATCTGTATTATTGTTCTTGGGGGCAAGTAGCTACCCAGACACCACTAACAGATAAGCCTAGACCTTTTTCCTGAAATAGGCACCTAACAGGAGGATTCTTGGGTTTCAAACACGGCCTAAGTCCAAGTAGTAAAGAGAACAGAAGATGATTCTCCAGAGCCCACAGAGTAGCTTTGCAACTGGCCTTGGAGACTTCCAAAAGCTACCAAGCACTGCACTGTGAGACTCTCATTCCTGAGCTGAATCATCTTATTCGACAGCAAGCTTTGGTGAGAACATAGATGTATTTCTGAGAGGTGGGTGTGGTCTTCAAAGATTCACATAAAAGGATGTAGAAGATACAAGCCCATATTTCTCCAGAGGAGGACAGCACTTAGAGTTAACTGCATTCAGGTGACCTCTGAAAGTCAACTCTGCAGGGAATGAGCTCCTGATCTTGGGGAGTACTTAAAAGAATTTTTTTTTGGAAGAATTACTGCAGGAAACATTCATAGAACCTTGGGAAACATGAATTCTCGAATCTTGCAAGCCTTCCAGAGGGAACTCACCTGTCCCATCTGCATGAACTACTTCATAGACCCAGTAACCATAGACTGTGGGCACAGCTTTTGCCGGCCCTGTTTCTACCTCAACTGGCAAGACATCGAGGTTCTTTGCTCAATGCTCTAAATGCAAGATGACAACATAGAAAAGAAACCTCAACACTAACATTTGTTTGAAGAATATGGCTTCAATTGCCAGAAAAGCCAGCCTCTGGCAATTCCTTAGCTCTGAGGAGCAAATATGTGGGACGCACAGGAGACAAAGAAGATGTTCTGTGAAGTGGACAAGAGCCTGCTGTTTGCTGTGCTCCAACTCAGGAGCACCAGAATCACAGACACTGTCCCACTGAGTCGGCTGCTGAGGAACACCAGAATTATGTGAGTTTAAGTGTAGAAGCAATCAGAGCTGAATGTCAGAAGATGCGTGCATTTCCCCATGAAGAAGAGCAACATCACTTGGAGAGGCTGCGACAGGAGGGCGAGGACATTTTTCAGCAACTCAATGAAAGCAAAGCCAGAATGGAACATTCAAGGGAGCTTTTAAGAGAAATGTATGAGGATCTGAAGCAAATGTGCCATAAAGCAGATGTGGAGCTACTCCAGGCTTTTGGAGACATATTACACATGTTTGAGTCCCTGCTGCTGCGAGTGTCTGAGCCTGTGAATACAGAGCTCAGTGCAGGGCCCATCACTGGATGACTGGACAGGCTCAGTGGGTTCAGAGCCTGAAAGAGCCAATAGTCATATCGTCCTGTACGGAGATTTGAGAAGCATGAATGTTGGATGTGCCCCTCAAGATGATCCCCATATCACTGCAAAATCTGAATGTTTTCCTGTATGGGGGGCTCAGGCTTTCATATCTGGCAAATATTATTGGGAGGTTCACGTGGGGGACTCTTGGAATTGGGCTTATTATTATTGGAAAGAGAAGAGATAGAATGACAAGATAGATGGAGAGGAGGGACTCTTTCTTCTTGGATGTGTTAAGGAGGACACTCACTGCAGTCTCTTTACCACCTCCCAACTTGTGGTGCAATATGTTCCAAGACCTACCAGCACAGTAGGATTATTCCTGGATTGTGAAGGTAGAACCATGAGCTTTGTTGATGTTGATCAAAGTTCCCTGATATACACCATCCCTAATTGCTCCTTCTCACCTCCTCTCAGGCCTATCTTTTGCTGTAGTCACTTCTGACCAGAGAAGAGTCAGAAATGTGTCTATATGCTCTGGGAACCTGTTTATCCCAGAAAGCCCTCTTTTTTGCACCTCATCAAACAGGACAAATAAGTTATATTTAATGTATTTAGCTGCATTCTAATGTCATCAAAACTCATTTATAGGGTTTCTATTAAGTATGGTGAAAACACTAAAAAAAAAAGACTTAAGATGCAGAGATAATTGAAAGTGTCATGATTCTCTTTAGATCATTCTATGACCAGAAAACCTAACACTATTGCACCTAATATTCAAGCTTTATTGAAAAAATAAAGTTGCCAACATTCGATCATAAGACATTTGTCCAGTGATTTTAGTGATTCAGCCTTACCCACTGACAGGTTGGCCAAGGAAGGTCCCCTTCCCCATCCTGTCTCCCTTCACAAGTCTGAAGCATCTAATCCTGGCAAGTGGACCTCACATCCCTGTCCCCATCACTCCAGATCAGCCAGGACCCAGGTAGGACCTCTTGCTGCCCCCATCCCACCCTCTTGCCCCTGTGCTCTCTTTGGGACTTTGCAGGACCCTTAATGAACCCACAGCTAAGAACACATCTCTGCTGGCAGAAATCCAATGACCAGCTGCCCCAAACACCATAGGACCTCTTTTTCCCATCCAGCCCAGCCTACCTAGGACCTGTAATTAAGGGTTAAATATGAAATAGGCAGAAAAGTTCTGTATCTTCCCATAGAGCAAAATTCACAAATCTTCCATTAAAAATCCTTAACTTTCACCTCTAAATTGGTTTTTCTGCTAGTATTAGGGTTGCTTTAACTCAAGTATCAAGCAGCAGATCAGGTAAATTAAGGAGATACCAAGTCTTAGAAGACAGCATTAGAACAGCAAGTGACATTAACACAATCCACATTTCCACAACATCACACAGATTAGGGTAATATAACCCAAGGACCTTAATTAGGGAGTTAAGGAAAACATTCTGTGGTATGGAGCAATTCATACCTTGCAGGGGTTAAGTCAACTATCTACCTCCCTCCTCATGGCAAACAGTTGCTCTTTAGAGAGCCTCACTCATCTGTCTGCTCTGTAAAGGGCAAGGGCTGTTGCTAAGAACATGCTGCCTGCATTCTGAACCTCCCAAGCGTCATACAATCCTACAGGTACTTTTGTGAACTTGATCTCCATTCCTATCTGCCACAGTCTGAGTAGGGACAGGTGTGAATGGAGCTTCAATGATTTCTTTGGCAGTCAACTTTGGGATAAGGGACAAAAATTTAAGCAAGAGTTGAAGACTGGAGTCTGCCACAGCTTCTGGGCATGAGTGTAAGTGACTTGGTACCTTGAAGATCTTGTTGTATACCAGGGTATAATCAACACACCTGCAGATCATATTATTGGGGCAAT
Organism: Nomascus leucogenys; assembly: GCF_006542625.1. NCBI lineage: Eukaryota > Metazoa > Chordata > Mammalia > Primates > Hylobatidae > Nomascus > Nomascus leucogenys. The sequence continues at coordinate 74,791,828 of NC_044400.1, forward strand.
ACAAGTATCAGGTAACATCAAAGATCATAGAAGTTAGAAAAACATCCAGCAAGTTTTCCCCCTGAGATTATCTTTTTCAAGCACTATGATAAGACTTGCATACATTGAGTGGAGGTGGCTTACTGAACCTAGGCTCTAGAGTGTTTTCATTCCTAGGCTCTGCCTTTTCCCTCCATTACTGGCCTGAGCATTCTAAGTCATTCTAGCTATGAAGAACGTGTGAAGACTGGCAGAAGGACCTACTTCTGGCAAGACATTTCTCACAACTGGAGGCGGTGGATGGATATGGCATGTTCATGAGGCATCAGACCCAACAAGAAGTCCTGCTGCTGCCACCATTGTCAACTCTCCCTGCGGTTGCTCCTGGCATCTCACAGGCCTGGGCATTGGTTAAGGGCAAGCTAGTGGGTCACTCCTTGCCTGTTCATCTAGACAACATCCTGGGCTAGGACACCAGTTCTAGAGAAACTTGGATTTCTATGTGAATGTTTTTGTACCAGTAAAAATACCCCTGCCCCCAAAGTATTGGGACAGCTGCTCCAAGGGTTCAAAACAGTCCTAGAATGGTCCAGTCCCTCTGAAGCACTTGTTACTTGGACTTGGGGTCAGAAGAATGCCAAGCACAGAAACCCTCACTGATCACTGGTTCAAACTGAGTAAATCAGTGGGCAGGGACCTTCTTTCATGTGCCTGTTCTGGAGTTTTAAGTATGGAAGGGATGTCATTCTATATTTGACTGCATTTTTGAAATTGGTTTTTAATCTTTTGGAGTCCCATGTCAGATGGGAGTCAACTATGAAGTATTTATTATGGCTTTCATGCAACATATGGTATATCTTGGTGAATACCACTTCTGACATTTAGTGCCATTCTGGAAAAATATATTCTGTCATTCATCCTCATTTAGGGTCCACTATCAGTTTTCTTTTTAATGGCAAAAAGTATACATTCAGTCTCTTAAGGTAACTCTCCTGATCTTTGCCCCAGTGTCATTGGCAGAGGTCTCAATTATGCTGACATTCCACAGAAGAGACTGCTGAGTCACTTATTGGTATCACATAAGTCAGACCTGGGCAACAGGAAAGTAGGAAGTACCCTGGAGAACACCTGTGTGCCACAGACAGGGAGAAACTTATAAGCCCAGGGGCTTAGTGACATCACTGATGTTTTTAGGTATCTAAGGAATGCAGGGACGTTAATTCCAAATTATGGGAGAATTTCTTGCATTTTTTCTCCTACCATGAAGTGTACTTTCAAAATAGGTAGGCTTTTTTTGGATTTCAGAGAAAGCATACGTCACACTTGACTACTCCAAACCATTTTTATAAGGCTCAAATAGCTACAAGTTCTGAGGAGGACTCCAAGCAAATGAGGGCTCCACAGCTGGTTTTGGTCTAAGCTGTTGCCTTGTCTCTCATAGGGTTACATCAACGGTAGGAGAGGATGTCACGGGTGCTCTCTAGAAGACTCCATAGCAAAAGGTATATTTGCACACCCCTAATATACTAGCTTAAGTCTGCACCTTTTCCAGATTAGCCTTCTACTGGCTATCTCTAAGCATGTTACTAGGCCTTAGAAAGTGAGCTCCTGGCCATGAAACAGGTAACTGTTTATAACTGCTTAGTATGAGCTAGGTGCTGTGAGTCCCATCCAGGCAAAAGTTCCAGTAGGCACAGAAACAGTGTTATAAAGTATTTGTACATAAAGGCCACATTTAAGTTAGAAAACCAGGTAGCTCAGATTCCCGCCATCCCCCACCTCACACTGGGCCCATTGCTGTCTGGGACAGTGTAGGATACTCAATCCACAGCTAATGGCAGGTGGTTAGAATCCTGTCTGTAGAAACCAACTGTGCAACACCATCCTCTTTCCCATGCAGGCCTTCTTATGTTAGCAAAGACTTCTGGGACAAAGACAGTTCTGGCCTTAGTGTTTCTACTGTATGCCATAAGAAAAACATCTGGGTTCTGGACAATACAGGGCATTTGAGAATACCTACAGAAACACTGACCAGCAAAGCTTCCCTTCTGACTATGAAGAAGCCAAGAGGCAAGGAGTGAAGTCCAGAAGTCAAGGGGAAAAACATGGAAATCCCAGATTTAAACAAGTGTCAGTAGAAACTGAAGAGACAGCAGGCTTCTAACCCCCAAGCACAACTGCATTACCAGGAACATCAGTGAAGGGGACTGTCAGAACTGTCCCATGTGATGATTTTCTCTGCCAAGGGAATAGGGCAGAATGCAGCGACAGCCCAAAATCTAGGATACCAATTCCCCCATTACCCTTAAGACTGCCACCAGTTAACCTGTTTCACCAGGACATACTGCAGGCCCAGGTCCAACACCTGGAGCTGAGCAGAGGCCAGAAATTAGATGCGTAAGTGCCTGCTTGCCTTTACCCTAGCCAAATCAAGATGTATTCCCAGCACAGCTGAGTAGAACAGAATCCAGAAGTCATTACAAAGAGTCAGGTGGACAAGGCGTAAATGTCTATAGGTTGAAGAGATGGATCCTACTGAACTGGCTCTTCTGAGTTGTCCACCCCGGAAGAGTTCAGTGCTCTCTCCTTGAGGGAGTTCACACAATGTCTACCCCAAAGGCTTTGCTGGCCTCCTTGGCCCGAGTTGCAGCCAGAGCCCAGATGCCAGGCACAGTGCAGTCTCCACAGGAGGCCTGTGGAGTCAGGTGGTGTTGGGTGCCATGGGAGAAGCCTTCCTGCAGACACACGTGTTTGGGTTCAACTTTAGTTTCATGATGGACAAGCCTGGGTTCTAGAAAATCAGGAAGAAAGATCGAGTGTCCTCTCGCTTCCTGCCTGCAATTTTCTACCTCTACACCTTGAAGGCAACATGTTTTCCCAAGTGAGTTGACAGGAACGAGATCTTAAAAAGCTTCCAGTGAAAATAGAACACCAGGACCAAGGGGACATGTGTGCTACTTAGTGGCAGAAAGGCTCCATCAATTCTGTGGTGCCACTGACCACTCACTCAACTCTCATATTCACACTTGCTTACAGGCCATGCACACCAGTGGGTTGCGTATGTTAGCCTGAAACCCCCAACCAGTGCCTGCTGCTTCATGGGTTCAGATACAGAGACTCATGTCTGAAAGTGGAAACATTTCAGTTACCATTAATACCAGTGAACCCAAGTACCTACCCTTTTAAAATAGAAATGACTTCCACAGCTCACAAGGAAGCACTTCCTCAGCTGAGCATTGTGAATGAGTTGAGTGAAGAAACTGGTTCACTCCTGTGCAAAATTCTCTCCCTCAATACTACTTTAGGAACAGCTCCATTCTAATTTCAAATATCAGGTTCTTAAAGTCAGAGGCTGTTCTCTCCCTCCCCAAAACACGTGTTTTAATGTTCAAATTTTCAAAGCTCTTAGTCCCCAAGACCTTTTATGGTTTGACTAGGATAGAAAACACAGGGTGCTTTGTGTTATTTCCATTTAGAGCTGTTTTGTATATTTCTGCTGCTTAAAGTGTTAAAGGTTACTTCTCAAATATTGAGTTTAGAGTGTACATAAGATAATTCATCCAATGTGTTTAGGGAGCCATATTCATTGAAGTGCAAGGATCATTCTGTTTTGCATGATACATTTATGCTTTTAGTTGATGGTGTGGATCGGATTTAAAAAAAAAACCTTAAGCATAACCCACATGCAAAAAGTTGCACATAACCTCAGTTGGATCATTCACTTTTTGGTGCACCTCCTAGATTTATCGTCCTGCAAAGTCTTGGAAGCAATCTGTTTCACTCATGCTGTCTTAATGAGTTTCTAATTGTTTTGTTAGATTTGTTACTGATTTGATAAAGATAAAATAATGCATCCGGTGGATGGGAGTCAGAAGGTCTGTAAGACAGTTTTTGGAAAGAATCCTCAAACATGTTGAGGAAAGTTAAGAAGCAGGTGGTTTTCATGGTCTGTTGCTCACCCCTGCCCACCATTGGTTGTGGGTTTCCAGAATGTCACAGTATACTTTTTCCTTAAGAGATTGTCTACCTGTATTTAAGACACCAAATCAGTAATCAAGAATTTGTCTATATCAGGAGGATGTTCAGAAGGAATCCAGACAGTGAATTTAAGTGTTCACCCTAAACTATCATGAGGTACCGAAGTTTATCATTGAGTTAAAGGCCTTATTGCAAAGTTCTGGAGTTAGTTGAAAGTATGTGTTGTGTGTTTAAATTCCATCAAGGTAAATGTCTACCAACCATAAGCTGTATATGATTAAGCAGATTTCACAAAAAGGACCTTACCTTATGCTTTCAAGTCTTAGTGGGAAAACTTAGGCCAGTGTGGGAGAGTCCTGGGGAAGAAGCAAAGTTCATGGTGAGCAGGGGAGTGGTCCTGGGATATGGCTAATCCAGAGAACCACTGCCTGCTTGATTTGATGGAATCACTCAGGACTTGGCAGTGCAGGTAGGGACTCCTACAGCTACAGTTTCCAAATGAAGAGTGGGACGCCAAGAGAAAGATCAGTGAAAATAGATTCTGAAAACAGAGGAGCCCCTTAACATTCCCCTTCAGGACAACCAGCCCTCATCTTAATCTGCTTCCATCAATTTCATAAGGAGGGTAGAACCAAGTCCAGGGTCACCCAGAAGCCTCATTTCTAACTTTGTTGATCACGTGAGCTTCCCTTAGTGGGGATCTGTGGTCCTGGAATTGAACTCAGAGTCCCGCTGTGATGCCAAGGAAACCTCACCAGATGAGGGTGAGGACACTCAGGGAGAATCTCATGGCCTGAATGTTTCTAAGAGGACAGGTCACATCTTCCTGAAATGGGTGTTATACTATGCCACTGACAACACATAGACTAGAAGCTCAGACACTCACCCTCTCTGCAGGTAGCCTTTGTCCCAACTCAAGTGTTTCAAGTTTATGTCCCATGTCTCTGGGAAAGCCACCTGCAGAGGATTCTGTGAGGAGTAGAGAAGCCCAGCCAGCCAGGTCAATTCACAGCTCTGGAAGACTACCCTACTTACAGAGCTCTTTGTGGGACTGGTCAAGTCTGCTGCTGCAAGAGGCTCACAGTGCAACTTCCCCTGCCCAGCCATGCTTTCTTCCCTTCTTTTGCCATGTGATTCACAGGCTCACTCACCAGTACATCTAATGACCATATAGTGGTCCACCTGTCAGCCTGTTTGGGTGAATCCAAACTAAGACTCCACAAAAGCCTGGTTGTAATTTCAAGTTATAGATGACATAGGAGATAAGAGATCCTTTTTCCTAGATGAGTATGAAAACTACTATAAATCCCCTGGTTTACAAGGACAAACTAAAATTATTGGCAACTAGAGAAAATTCAGCTGATACCACATTCAACAGTTCCAGAGATCACCTATAGCCTTCCCTGTGAGACACTCACTTTGTGCATTTCTTTATACATTGCACAATTCATGTCCTTTAAACTGATGCAGTAAATCTAAAGCATGTTACCAAATTTGACAGTTTCCACATTCATTGTTAGCCTACATCCTAAGTACTTTCGCTTAAAGGAGAACTGAGAAATTTCCATGTTGGCCTCAAGTAGTGGCTTCCTAATGCTGTCAGCACAAAAGATTAACCTCAAGGGACAAAGGACCCATAGGTTGAGACTCCTGTGAAGACATATCTGGAAGCAGAAGTGGATGGCTGAGTCTCAGTAGCAGGTTTCCTTTACGTTCCAGGACTCAGGATACTTTGGTAGATGGAGCACAAAGCTTTCTGTAAATATGACATCCTTTTTCTAATCCTGGCAGATGAGGGGAGGAGGGAAGGAAGATAGCCATTACTCAAACTATGCTGGTGGAAACAACCATCCACAAACTTTGTATACACCCAAGAATGGCACTAAGGCTGCTTGCAATGTTCCCAGCATCACTAAGCCCGTGGGACTGAGGTCTCCATCTCCTGTGCTTCAGTAAGCTTATGTCCAGAATGACATGAAAACCTCACCTTCACCCCAATGCATGCTTGCCATCCAACTAAGAATTCACCTCCCAAGGACCTTCAGGCCATCTATTTCATATGCTCCTTTACCAGGTTAGGAGAGAATATAAAAGAGACAGAAGCCAAGGAGTCACGAAGCAGCCCCAGCTCAGTCTGCAGGAGAAAGGTCAACATCTTGTGATCTCAGATGCTCTGCACTGACCCCACAAGTCACTACATGAGACACTGTTCTATTTTGTCTCAGGTTACCTCGTTGTCCATAGAAAATCATATCCAGAGATTTACCATCACAGGGATGCATTTTTAGACTCCACTACGAGCACCAAGAGCTCATTGCTTTTCCCAAGAAAAGCAGCCCTGGTTCCTACAGATGAGTCCAGATAAAGAATATTCTGAATTGCTGAAGTCAAAGTGCAGTTGTTAGGGTGCCTTCTGATACCTACAGAGGACCCAAATAGACCTTTGTACCTGGAGATTCCAGGTTCTAGCTCAAGTTAATAAAAAGCATATCCACTCAGTTAAACAAGGATTTTTCCACTGCACCAGGTCAGAGTCAATGGCAGGCATCCATGAGTCCCCTAAGATCTTCCCAAGAATTGGACTATGGTAACCATATTATTCCAGAGACTTAAGGAAACTGGACATCTGCCATGACTATCATCTTCCACTGATCTTTATTTTGATGCCTGAAGACATGCTTGAAAAGGCACAAAGTGTACAGAACCAACATCTGCTCTGAGTTCTGTCACTGAGAAAATGCAGCTGTGCTTAGAACACATCCACGTCACTTATACATGGTCCTTTGGCCAACACCGCTGGTCTAACATGGCAGTAGAAATTCCTGAAGATCAGGTCAGGCAGAGCTGAATGGCTAGAGAAAATGGAGCACTTAGTCACCCACTAGAAAAACTATGCACAAGTGCACATCCCCTTCCCTAACACAGAAAGGTCCTCTCATCAGGCTCTTCAATATGGCAGGAAACAAGGATTTTTGGCATTACGACCAGGGTAACTGGTTTCCACTCCATAGGGTAGTCCAGATGCCTCCCTAAGGATGTACTTCATCTTACTCATGGGTAAGGCCAGAAGCCTTCAAAGTTGACCCCATACACCTGCCAACATTAATGACACAGTCATGGCAGTAAGTACCCAGAACCTTTTTGCAAGTGTGACTGTCCAAATGACCAATAATGTCCTTTGAGTCATACATTTTGTAAGATGAAAGGTCAACTGTCAGGTCTGTGTGAGCACACAGCCATCTCATATTTGCCAGTATAGTCAGCTTTTATGTTGCAAGTGCCACTGACTATTCTGTATGTACCTCCACATAACTCTTCCTGGTGTATGTAATGTATGTCTGCTTGAATTCAGTTGGAATGAGATGTACCTCCAACTATGAGGTGATCTCAGCTGCAAGTTTGACATGCCCATCCATTTGGAATTATTTACATTTACGTCATTTCCTAAAACCTTAAGTTGGATTCCTCAAGCTAAAGGTTGCCTTTAAGCCTCTGAAGAACTGGGAAACTTGAGACTTGAAAGCATTCTTGAGTGAAAGAGTAAAGAACTAGAATAAGAGGTAATGTCATTTACTATCCAAAGGTTATGGTTGTCTGGGAAGAAGTTGAGGCAGATGTTGACATGGAACAGAGCCACCTAGAGGCCTCGCAGGAGAGGACACAAAGCAGGACACACTGTCATCCTGCCTGCGCCAATGCGTGCCCCAAGCAAACACCCATAGGCTCCCATGCCTCCACTGTCAGAGCTGCCAACACTTGGAATGCAGCCACCTGGCAATGGGGTGTCACTTCCAAGTGTACTGCTACCATATTATAGGCTCTAGAACAAGCTCAGTCACTGAGCAGCAGTCAGACATGAGTCTTGGTCCCTGAAGAACTGCCCATGGTGTGAGATTACAGTGCCAGTTATTTTTTATGAAGGGATTTGTACAACTTGTGTGAAGGGACAAGTCATGAAGGATTCTAAAAAAAACCCACAGAATCCAAAAGTACTCTCTGCAAGTGTTGCAGAAGCCCAAAGTATCCATGGCAATGACACCAAAAGTCTCATGCTGCATTACTGCAGTACCTCGGAGCAGCTGAGTCATTTTCTCCTACATCTGTCCTGATCTATATTCTTGCTCTTGGGGTAAATAGCTCCTTGGACATCAAGGAGTCATCAGGAGACCTGGGCATTCTTCCTCAACAAGGCTTTAAAAGATGCACTTGGTAGAGGGAACTGAAGAATAAAGGACTTAGAGCCAAGAAAATCTGTCATTATTCCCTTTTAAGGGATTCTATGACCAGAGAAAACCCTTCTGTGCTGCACCCAGTGTTTGAACTTTGTTTTGGTGATGAAACATTTATCCAATGATTTTTTTTGTTACTCAGGGCCTTGGGGCCCACTACTGACATGAGTTAGCCAATGGCTGTCTCTTCTTTTCTAGTTCTAGCAAAACCAAGTGAAACCTCCAGTCCTACAAGTAGACCTCTCATCCCAGCCCCCACACCACTACAGATCAGCCAGGACCCAGATAGAATCCCACACTCAAGCACACCCACCTCACACTGGCCCCAGTGCTGTTGGGGACACTGCAGGACACCTGATTGAGTCACAGCCCAGGAAACAACCCTGTTGGCAGGAATTTCTGGTGACCAGCTGTCCTAGACTCCACAGGGCCCCATCCAGCCCTGCCTATGCAGGATCTGTCATTAGGGTTAAATATCCAACAGACATATTCTGTATCTTCCCCCTAAGTAAGAAGCAGTTCACAAGCCTTCCATAGTAAGTCCTTATTTCCCTCTTTTCCTCAAGTCTTTCAGCTAGTATTAGAGTTCCCTTCAAATACCAAAGGTCAGGTGGACTAAAGAGAGAGCAAGTATTGGAGACAGCATCACACTTGACAAGTGACATTAATACCATCCATGTTGCCACAGATTTGCACAGATGCATGGAAGAACAATCAGGTTAGAATACAAGAAAATCAGAGCAGCTCAAAAAAAAAAAAAAAAAGCACTCCATGGTCTGGACAAGTCATATCATGGAGGATTTCAAGTCAACTCTCACTGCCTCCTCATGACAAAGAGCTGCTCTTCAGAGACCCTTCACTAGCATATCAGCTCTGTAAAGGGTGAGGGCTATTGCTTAATCAAAAAACATGCCTGCATCCTGAACCTCCCAAGCATAATCCAGTCTTCCTCCAGAACCTTTGTGAACTTGATCTTCGTTCTATCTGCCACAGTCTGAGGAGGAAAAGAGTGTGTGCAGTATTAGGGATTTTGTGACATTTACCTCCTTCATGATCAAGGGACAAGTTTAAACAAGAGTTGAAGGCTGGAATCTGGCACAGCTGGGCACGTGAGAGTAAGTGATTACACAATGGTATGCAGCAAACTCTTCCATGTCAATTTTATCAATATTCCTGCAGATCATATGGGGCAGTTCTAATCAGGCAACATTTAAGATCAGGTAGGTAAACTCATCTGAAGCCAAATTTCAAATACTGAAAAAGAGGTTTGGGTACACAGAGTAGAGGCAGCTCACTGAAGGTATACTTCAGTCTTTCAATACCCAGGCTCTACTACTCGTCCACCCCCCACCCCAACTACTGGCTTGAGATTTTGTAAGTCACCTTACAAAAACATGAAAATTTGCAGAAATTCACAACTTGATGTGGTAGATGAATGTGGCATGTTCAGGAGGCAGCACAGCCCACAGGCATCCAAGCCCTTCACCCATAGACACCCAATGGGAGAACTGCCAAGACACACTTGGGGGTTCCTTGAGGAACGTAGTTTGCTGTTCAACTGAGATTTCTCTTCCCAGGAACAGCATGACATGTCTAGACATGTTTGTCAACTCAGGTGGTGCTAAAGGCATCTAATACAACAGGTAATCATGCTGCTAAACATTTTACATTGAGACAGGATAGCCACCCACAATGAAGTATCCAGAAAAAAAAAAAAAAAAAAAAAAAACTCAGTACAAAACTAAAAACTTTGACCTGGTTAGGTTAACAGCTTTGACACCAGTTCTGTATGTAATATGAAGCCTTTGGAGGCTTCTGTGAATACAAGTAAATGCTCAAGATTCTTCTGGCTGAAGCATAAAGCCTCACCGTGGCTGCTGGAACTCTTCGCCCAGAGCTGAGAAGTGAGCCACCTTCCACCTGTTCCCTCAGTCTCCTAAAACACTGCCCTTTGCCATCCACTGTTGCCTACAAGGGTCTGTATAGAGACATGAAGGTAAGTGAGTTTGGTGTTACTAATTCCCGACTGGGGACACTAATACAGTGATCACGTGGTAACATCTTGCTAACTATGGTTGGGAGACCAATCTGACCCCTCTCTTTTGACTTGGGGCCACACCTGATGTGTTGGGTGCTGGAATGAAACCCAGGAGCCAAAAGTAGTATGACTCGGGTGAGGAATGTTCTCCATAGTCAAGGGCAGTCCACGTGTGTTCCCTGAGGATGTACTTCACCTTAGTTATGCGCAGGGGAACAGCCTTCTATCTTAAGTCTAACTCGCACACAAGCCAATAAGAACCACACAGCCATTGTAGAAAGTACGAAGGGCTTTGCTGACACTGGGTGTGCACACAAATGGAAGTGATGTCCCCAAGTCATACAACACTCACATGAAATATAGAAGCCTCACGGGAGCCTAAGATTCAGACTAGTTCAGGCACTACTGCCCTGGCCTCCCCATGCTTGCCTCAGACACTCTAGCCCAGAAGCTCCCATATCACACTTCTACTCAGTGAAGGATGAGGATACCTGAGACCCAGCCACCTGATGGGGTGTCACCTCCAAGCACACTGCTACCATATGTTTGGCTCTGTACCTAAAAACAGCTGGGTTCTAGATCCAGCTCACTTAGCAGAGGTCAGATGGGAGTCAGTCTCTGAAGGACCTCAAGTGCCATGAGATTATTAGTGTTTTCATGGAGGAATTCGTATTACTTTCTACATTAGGAACAGGAGACAAGGAAACCAAAGCAGTCAATACTGTATTCATTCCCTGCAAGTGTTGCACAAGTCCAGAAGTAACCCTGCTCCTGAGTGACAGACACTAAGCAGCTGCAGCAGTTGAACCTTCCACCCACTGGGCTCCTGGCTGCATTGTCAGACTCTCTTAAACATGTTCAGAGACATGTGTTTCTCACCTGGGTCCTTTGTCTAGATTCTTGGGCTTAAGTAGCTACATCACCACCACCGAGTGGGAGACCTAGGACTTCTCCCCAAAGGAGGCACCCCTAACTTTAACATGCTAACATTGAACTCATAGGCAAAGATGGCTAACTAGTATGAGGAGTTGAAAACACTAAAGGGTTTGGAGGATGAGAATTGTTATGACTTTCTATAAACCATTTTATGACCAAGAAAAAAGCCCTCTCCTGGGCTGCACTTATATTAAAATATCATTTGAACAATTTTCCATGATGTTGCTGAGATCCATTTTGGTCAAGAAACATTTATCCAATGAGTTGCTTGTTATAGCCTGATCCATCACCGACGTATCAGAAGGCAGCGGAGGGCCATCTCTACCATCTTGGCTCTGCAAAAAGCCTGCCAAGAGCCTACTCCCATGAGTAGACCATGTACTATCATTGCAGATCTAACAGCATTCTGGGCTGAGACATCTTGCCTAGCCACACCCACCTCACAGCCACTGTGCTGTCTGGGACACTGCAAAATACACTAACCCAGACCCAATGGCAGGTTTCTCTAGACAGGACTCCAACCACCAGCTGTACAACACTGCCATCCTCTTTTCCATGAAAGCCTTCCTGCATGAGCAAAGACTTCAGAGACAAATACAGGTCTCATTGGGGTTTCTACCTCAGGTCATAAGAAAAGCACATGGATGGTGAACAACACCTGGAGATTTAAGTAGAGTGCCTAAAGAAACACCAACCAACAATTAGGAGGTAGAAAAGACTTTCTTGTTCAAGCTCTACTTTTGAGTATAGAGAAGGCAGGAGACAAGTGTAACTCCAGAGACAGAATAAGCAAATCCCAAATTCAAACAAGTATTAGTAAAAACCAAAGAGGGTCAAAGCAGGCTTCTAATCCACCAAGCACAGCTGCTTTACCAGGAACGTCAGTGAAGGAGAACAAACATCCAAGATAAAGCACTCTACCCAAAAGCAGAAGGCAGTGACTACCCAAAAACTTAGAAGACTCCGATTCCCCCCATAACCCTCAAAACTGCCAGTTAACCTGTTTCATCTGGACACTCTGAAGGCCGGGTACCCACAGTTACAGCTGAGCATCAAAGTCCAGAAATTAGATGCATAGGCACCTGTTTGCCCTTGGCCACCCAAATCAAAAAAGGATATTCCCAGAAGTCATTACAAAAGTCTGTAGTGCACAAGGGAGGAAGTGTCTGAGAAGTTCAGAGGAGACAGATCCTCCTGAAGTGGCTCTTCTGAAAAGGGATGCCTGCCCTGGGAGAGTCTGCTACTGTCCTTGAGGGAGTCTGTACAACTGCGGTGATGACTTCTGCCCCAGAGGTTTTGCTGGCCTCCTGGGACAGAGTCACAGCAAGGGCTGGGGCAGAGACAGTGCAATCTCCAAAGGCAGCCTATGGAGTCAGATGGTGTGTGGTCTGCAGAAGTCTCCCTGCAGGCACAGGTGGTTGTGTTTACCTCCAGCTTCATGGTAGAAGAGCCTGGATCCAGAAAAGCAGGAAGGGCACATCAGTGCACTCCTTCTTGCCCCCTGCTTGCAATTTTCCACCCCATACCTTGAAGGTAATATCTAGTTCCCCAAGTGAGTTCACAGGAACAAGGTCTAATAAAGCTTCCTGTGGAAATAGAGCACCAGGACCAAGGGCACATGTATGGTACTTAATGACAAAGTCTCCGTCAATGCACTGACCACTGACCTCTGGTCATCTTCACCCTGCTTATAAGGCCATGCACACTGATGGGTTTGCATATGTTAGCCTAGGACCCTCAGCCAGTGCCTGCTGCTTCATGGATTGAGATAGAGACTCATGTTTGAAAGTGGAAACATTTCAGTTACCATTAATACAAGTCAATCCAAATATCTACCCTTTTAAAATAGAAATGACTTCCACGGCTCTTAAAAGGGGAACTTCCTCAGCTGAGCATTGTGAAAAAACATGTTTGTTCCTGTGCTAATTTCCCTCAGGATACTGGCTGCTTTAGGGACTGCTCTATTCCACTTGTAAATGTCAAATGTGAAATATTAAGGGAAAGAGGCTGTTAATTATCTCTCCCCCAAACACATAGTTTTTAATACAAAACACTTCGAAGTTCTTAAATAACCTGAGACCTTTATGGGTTGACTCTGGGATAGAAACAAGGCACTTTGTTTCCATTTAGAATTGTTTTGTCTATTTCTGCTATTTCAAGTGTTTAAGGTTGCTTCCCAAATAGTGTTAAGTATGTGTTATGTAAAAGTTAAGCTAGTGTATATAGGGAACCCTTTTCATCATGAGCAAGCATAATTTTTTGCATGATCCATTTGTTTTACCTGGTGGTATGGATTGGTTCATTTGTCTTTAAAACTACTTCACTTAGGCATGACTAACATAGAAAGCTGCATATTTAATACATTCAACTGACTTTTTGTGTACTTCATAGATTTTTAGTTCTGCAAGTCTTGGAACACATTTGTCCTCTGTTTAGTCAATTTCCAACGCTATTCTGTGTGACAACTATGGTTTTTTTTGCCCCTCTAACGAAAGCAAGAAGTAACGCACTGGAAGGTGTAGTGGAGTTAGCAGCTTTGTAATCATGATATAGACTAGAAGAATCCTCAGAAGTATAAAGTGAGGAAAGTTTGGTGAAAAGCAGGACGTTTTCATGGTCTCAGTGTTGTTGCCTCCTGTGCATTGCTGGGTGGTCAGAATTTCAGTGTCACAATGAGATGCCATCTCTCAGAGCGGCTAAGTCAAAACAGAAGATGCTGGCGAGGATACCAAGTAAAGGGAGAGCTCATCCACTGCTGGTGGGAGTCTTATTTCAGCCATTATGGAAAGCAGTGTGGCAAGTCCATAAAAACTGGAACAGAATTGCCATTCAACCCAGCAATCCCATTATCAGGTATACCAAGGAATACAAGTCATTCTGAGGTAGGAGGGAGGCCTCAGTTCTGGAAGCAGAGCCTGGACACAGGACCTAATGGAGGACTAGCTGAAACAGGGCAGGAGCCGCTTTCCATGAGACATGCCTGCTATGCCATGTCAGTTTACCACTGCCATGGCAACACCCAGCAGTGGCCATCCCTTTCTGTGACAATAGCCCAGCACTGAAAGGTAAGCCCCACTCCTCAAGGAGCTGTACCTCTCCTGCCACTGTGCACTGCCGCATCAATAACGTTGCCATCTACCACCACCAGCTCACCCTCAAATTCATTCCTAGAAGCTAGAAAACTTCCTGGGCTGTACCCTAATTTGGGGGCTCATCTGCCCTGCACCATTTCTACCATAAGGACCCATACGTGTGTATGTGCATAGTGAAAGGAGTTAGCTTGCCTTAGGTAGATAGTAAGGGAAGGAAAGGGTCCCCAGAAAGCCCTCGGCCTATGGGTCAGTGCCTCATCCCCACATAAAAAGCAGCCAGGGAAAAAACTCAAGCTGCAGGCACTGATAAGGGAACTAGCAGCACAGGGTGTTGTGCCTGGAGACATGCCTACAGCTGCACAGAAAGGCCTCTGGGCCCATTTGGATAAAAACCTGTAGAACCTCAATCACTCAGATAAACGAACAAGGCTTAGCATAGAAATACCTTTGTCCCACAGGCAAAGACTTCATGACTAACACCAAGAGCAATGGCAACAAATGCCCAAATTGACAAATGGGATCTAATTAAACTAAAGAGAGGCTACACAGCAAAAGAAACTATCCGAGTGAACAGACAGTCTATAGAATGGGAGAAAATTTTTGCAGTCTAGCCATCTGACAAAGGGCTAATATCCAGAATCTACAAGGAACTTAATTTTACAGGAAAGTCCCATCAAGAAATGGGTGAAGGGTATCAACAGATACTTCTCAAAAGAAATTTATGCAGCCAACAAGCATGAAAAAAGCTCATCACTGGTCATTAGAGAAATGCAAATCAAAACCACAATGAGATACCATCTCACGCCAGCTAGAATGGCGATCATTAAGAAGTCAGGAAGTAACAGATGCTGGAGAGGATGTGGAGAAATAGAAACGCTTTTACACTGTTGGTGGGAATGTAAATTAGTTCAACCATTGTGGAAGACAAGTGTGGCGATTCCTCAAGGTTCTAGAACCAGATTACCATTCGACCCAGCAATCCCATTACTGGGTATATACCCAAAGGATTATAAGTAATTCTACTATAGACACATGCACATGTATGTTTATAGCAGCACTATTTACAATAGCAAAGACTTGGAACCAACCCCAAATGCCCATCAATGATAAACTGGATAAAGACAATGTGGCACATATATGCCATACACAATACTATGCAGCCATAAAAAAGGATGAGCTCATGTCCTTGGCAGGGACATGAAGCTGGAAGCCATCATTCTCAGCAAACAAGAACAGAAAACCAACCACATGTTCTCATTCATAAGTGGGAGTTGAACAGTGAGAACACATAGGACGCAGGGAGGGGAACATCACACACTGGGGCCTGTTGGGGGGTGGGGGGCTAGGGGAGGGATAGCATTAGGAGAAATACCTAATGTAAATGACAGGTTGATGGGGGCAGCAAACCACACCATGGCATGTGTATACCTATTGTAACAAGCCTGCACGTTCTGTACATGTATCCCAGAACTTAAAAATGCTTTTGTCCTTTGTATAGTCAGTGAGTTCCCAGGAAAACGTTTCTGTGGGCATAGGAACAGTGGGCTCTGGTGGGCACTCTACTTTCCTTTATCTGGACCATAAGGTCAACCTTTATGAATCACTTCAGCTCCTGATAGGTCCTGGGCCAAGCTAAGCAGCCTCTATGAATCATCACTTCAGCTCCTGATTGGTCTTTGGCCAAGCTTTGAGTGGTCCCGGGCCAGGGTCCCAGGCCAAGCTAAGTCACAAGGTCTCCAAGATGGCTCACAGACTAAGCACATTCCCTTCCCCTTTCTAGTCCATAAAAACCCTGGACCCCAGCTTTATTGGGGGCACCCTGTTCAAGACCCCCCTCTGCTGGCAGAGAGCTTTCTTTCAACTTAGGAAACTTTTGCTCCAACACGTCACCTTGTGTCCGTGCTCCTTCGTGGAGGTAGGACAAAGAGCTCAGGGCCTTATTCTCAGACAAGAGACTCGGCCATGCACCAAGGTATGAGACTACAACAGTAGCACTGTTCACAGTAGCAGACACATGGAATCAACCTACATACCCATCAATGATATCAAGCATATTTCCAAGAAGGTTCTTAGCACATAGTTTAGTCAGTGGAGAAAGTGCTATGTCAGCAAGTAAACCATTGTATATATCAAGTTTCTTGAAGACATGTTTGAAAGTGAAAAGCAAGCAGCCTGCGATAACAGCCATGCATGCATGGGTCAGAGCATGTACTCAGCCCTCCAGGGATTCACCTTCAAGCAGCATCAGCAGAATCTCACCAAGCCTCTACCCAGACAGGTAACATATGATCTGATAACATCCTACAGGAACACACAAAGACCATTCAGACCCATGCTGGGCTGTACCACATGAGGACATGAGGACATGAGGACATGATGACTGTGGTCCAAGTTCCAAGATGTAACTCAACAGGGGGAAAAGGATGTCCTTCAGTAATAAAAGGCAAGAAAGTCCATACTCAGAAGCCCCAGGAGCTCCGTTTAGAAAACATGTTCTCGGAGGCAGGGAGCCTGTTCTCCTGGCCTCTGATCCAAACTACCCTGACTCTCCACACTTTGAGAGTTGGAACCACCATTGCTTTGGCAGCATCCACACATCTCCCCCGTGGAGAAGCTCAAAGGCCTTCCAGTGCTCCTGGGAGAGATCCACTGAGCTCCCCACCACAGTGGGAATTTTGACCTTCACAACCCAATCCCCACCCCCATTCTTTCTTGCAATGCAAGGAGACATGTATGCAGTATCACCTCCTACCTATCTTGTTGGCTGCACTGGCACATGCCTTCCAGCCAGAACACAGAATGAACAGATACATCCTCACAGTGCTAGAAGGCTTGGGGGGACACGCCATGACACTGAGCATGCAAGGGTCCAACCTTGGCACAGACCATGAACAATGGGTTATACCATCTGGGTACAGGGACTTCTGGATTAGAGACGGGCCTGCCTGGCTCACTGTCACAACTTGAGGCCCAAGGGAAGGTCACTGAGTTCTGTTCAAGGCATGCGCAGATTTTCAGCATTAATTTGGGGGTGGGGTCAAACTGATTTCAGTTATAGCGATCATCTTTCAAATCACCTGGACTTTAAGTGATGGTAGGCAACTATTCTAGAAACTTTTTCAAGGTAATTTTAAGATGGGAGTTCTGGCCCTTTATTCTGGAACCCATCAGATAGAATAAACTTTCCTGGGATGCATCTGACCCACAGAATCACTGCCCCATTCATTTTATGTAATCATGTAGGATGTGAATGGCAGTAGGGGCTCACATAGCTACCAGGAATCCCCAAGTGAGGAGTGGAACAAAGATTAGGGTATCTGGACACAGGTTGGAGGTCTCAGTCAGTTCAGGGGAGGCTCTCAACACATTCCTCACTTTCAGTACCACTAGCTTCTTTGCAGCTGGATGCTTCTGTGAATCTCACACAAAGATGGCAGAACCAAGGCCAGGAGCCTCCTGTTAGACTCTGGCTCATCACTTGAACTTCCTTTGGTACGGATCTGTGGTCTTGGAGTTAAGGAACTCAGGGCCCTGCTGGGATGCACAGGTAACCTCATAACAGATCTTCAGGAAGAGATCCTCAGCCAAGATCTGTCTGTTCCTAGGAGGACAGGTGATAACCTTCTTCCTGAGATTAATGCTGCACAATAGCACCAATGTCTGGAATATGAACTCCAAGACCCTCATTCTTCCCTGGGGGTAGCTTTTGTCCCAACATAAGACATTTCAGCCAGGTTATGTCCCATCTCTGGGGAAACCACATCCGAAATTTGTGAGGAGTACAAGAGCCCAGCCAGGTAGGTCAACTCATAGCCCTGGAGGCCACCCTAGCTACAGAGTTCTTTGTGGGACTGGTCAAAGCTTCAGCTGTAAAAGGCCCACAATTCACCTTCCCCTGCCCAACCATGTTTTTCCTCCCTTCCCAGTGAGATTCCCAAGTTCACTCACTAGTAAATTTTAACGCTTGTAAAAGTGTATCTTACAGTCTGCTTCTCTTCAACCCAAACTGGGGCGCTGGGCTTCACAAACCCCTTTTTTTTTTTAATCACAAATTGTAGATGACATAGGAAATAGAAGATCCTTGATCCTAGAGGAGTATGAGAACTAGTGTAAACCCCCTTGATTTACCAGGACTAACATACAATGCAATTATTGGCAAGTAAACACTCTTTAGCTGACTACAATAAACTGAGTGCCAGGGACTATACCACCTTACCCAGGCAACACCCTGTGTCACCCTGTACATGTCTTTGTACATTAGATGAGTTATGTCCTTTAAGCCGATGCAGTAAATCTAAAGCCTCTTACCTGATTTAACAGTTCTTTCATATTGTCAAGCCTAGATCATACATACTTTTGCTTAAAGGAGGACAGAAATTTCAATACTGGCCTCAAAAAGACACTTTGTAATGCTGTCAGCACAAACGACTGACCTTAATTGGTAGAGACCCCATAGGCTGGGACCATTTCCTGAAGGCATGTCTGGAAGCAAGACTAGAGTTGAGCCTTAGAGGCCAGCTTCCTTGACATTCCAGGACCCAGGATACTGGGAGATGGAGGATAAAGCTTTCTACAGGTATGGCATCCTTTCTCCAACTCTGGAAGATGGAGAAAGAGGAAGGAAGAGAGCCATCACTTGAATGATGCTGGTGATAGACTATCTACAAATTTCTTTGGTCATTTGAAAAAGACTAAGATTGCTTACAATGTTTCCAACAGTAAACTTGTGGGACTGTCTCCATCTCTTTTTGGTAAGTTTATGTCACGCATTATGAGATGAAGCCCTCACACTTTTATGCCAATGCATGCTTACCATCCAACTTGGAATTAACCTCAAGGAACAAAAGTCCATCAGTTTGGTATGTTCCTGTACCAAGTTACTAAATAGAAGCAGACAAAAGTCCTAGAGTCAAGAAGTACCCGCCTTCTCAAATCTGCAGGGAAAAGGTCAATATCCTTTGATTGGGGATCTCACTGATGCCCTCTGCAATGACCCAAGTCACTGCATGAAGCACTGTGTTCCATTTTGAGAGTAAGTTAGTGTCCACAGGCAAGAGCTGGCATTACAGCCCTGGACAGAAGGGATACCAGCATTTGCAGACTCTCCAACTCACTGCAACCAGGAGCTCTGCAAGATTGCTCTTCTCAGGGAAGCACCCTACTTCCCACAGTTGAGTCCAGATAGAGAATATGCTGAATAGTTGAGGTCAAAGTGCAGTTAGGCTGCCTTCTGATACCGATGTGGGACTGAAAGACCTTTGTACTTGGAGATTTCAAGTTCTACTTCAAGTTAATGAAAAGCAGATCCTTGCAGTTTAGAAATAAAGCCTTCTTCCACTATACCAAGTTAGAGTCAGTG
Source organism: Nomascus leucogenys (assembly GCF_006542625.1). Lineage (NCBI taxonomy): Eukaryota > Metazoa > Chordata > Mammalia > Primates > Hylobatidae > Nomascus > Nomascus leucogenys. The sequence continues at coordinate 74,811,439 of NC_044400.1, forward strand.
GCAGGCATCCTTGGATCCCCTAAGATCAGCTTCCCAAGAAGTGTTGGACTATTATAAAGATGTCAGATTACACCAGAGACTTCAGGAAATTAGACATCTACCATGACAGTTACATTCCATCTCCCACTGACCAGTATGTTATAATGCCAAAATATACCTATGCAATATGCTTAAAAGTGACCAGACATACAGATTCATCTGCTCTAAGTTCTGTCACTGAGAAAAATGCCACTGTGCTTGGAGTACATCCAAGACTCTTACATTGTACACCAGGTCCTTTGAGCAACACTCACCCATTGCTCTTAACACAGGAGTAGAAAAGTTCCTGAAGATGTTGGGTTGTGTAGAGCTTAATGGATAGAGAAAATGGGGTCCTTAGTGACCACTAGAAAAACTGTCTATACAAATGGCTATCCCCCCAGTGACACAAGATCTTTCCAGGCTCTTTGTGGAAGTATGGATGCTTTTTGGCATTGTGTCTAGAGTGAGCAATGTGTTTCACTTCAAACAGCAGTCCAGATGCCACCCTAATGGTGGCATACTTCATCTCAGTCATGAGTAAGGGAGGAGGCACCATCTAGAGTCTACCGTGCAAACAAGCCAATATGAGGTACACAGCTACTGAAAAAGCACCCAGACCTTCCCTGGCAGTGAGTGTTCCTGCAAATTAAGGAAGTGTTTGAGTCATGTTTCAGGAAGCAAAAAGGTCAAGTGACAAAAGTCTCCATGTCAGCACACAAGCTGGGGTCTGTTTCCCTCATTCTCCAGGCCATCAGTTCCCAGAGCACAAGTCTCACACAGTAACCATAACCTATCATGTGTGACTCAATTTCTGTGGTATAATATGGAGGATGTAGACTTGAATTGTTAGAATGAGATGCACCTTCTAGCTACAAAATGATCTCAGTACCCTAAGTTCTAGACACTCCTATCTACCTAAGATTTACAGTTGCTCCTGTCATTATCCCCTTAGAACTCTGGGATTCAAGCTAATAATTGCCTTTAAACCTCAGAGCTGGAAAACTTGTGAATGATAGTTTGAAAATCATCTTGAATGAAAGCATCAAGAACTAGAATTTTCTTGATTAAAAGGTGGACCAAGGTCATGGTGGTCTTAAGATGAAGGGAGGACATTGACAGGAAACAGTCATCTAGAGGCCCCACAAGAACAGGAACACACAAAGGTGAGCTCAGGGACTGGTGTTCTGGCTGCTCCAGTGCCTGCCCGGCAGAAACACTCTGTAGCCTAGAGGCCCTGTCATACACACTTCCACCATCAGAGGAAGCTGAAGTTCATAATTCTCTTTAAATCATTGTGACCAGAAAAAGTCCTATCAGTATTGCATTCAATACTCAAGCTTTATTGGTAATAAAGCTTCCAACATTCATTTTGCTCCATAGACCACACATCCTATGATTTCAGTTACTCAGGCTTGCCCATTGACAGATTGACCAAGGGCTGTTCCCTTTCCCTTCCCCTGATTCTACCAAAAGCCTGTGAAGCCACCAATTGTGGGAGTACACCTCATACCCAGCCCGCATCAGTCCAGATCAGCCAGGACCCAGATAGGATCACTCACCAATCCACTCACCTCAGTGGCACAGTGCTGTCTGGGACTTCACAGGACATGTGACCAACTTACTGCCAAGAGCACCTAAATGGTAGCAAACCAGAGACCAGCTGCCCCAAATACCACAGGTCTCCTTTTTCCCATCCAGCCAAGCCAGGATTTGTCATTAGGGTTCAACATGAAACAGGCAAAGGTTTTCTTATCTTCCCCTAAATAAAGGGCAATTCACAGACCTTCAGTTAAAAAATTCCTCACTTCCTTTTCCATTAGTGTTGGAGTCCTCTTTATTCACATCAGGCAACAAAGATCAGGTAAACTAAGGACACAGCAAGTTCTGAAGACAGCATCCCATCTCAAGCAACATTGATACCATCCACATTTCCACAAATTCACACAGACTAGAGAGAAATAGAGTAAGGCAACATAAGGCCCTCAGAGAAGTTCAGGAAAGCATTCCATTGCATGGAACAGTTCATACCATGCAGTGATTAAACCAGCTCTGACTACCTCCCCCTCATGGCAAGCCAAGTGGCTCTTCGGAGCCTCACTAGCATGCTAGCTCTAAAAAATAAGGGCTGCTGTTTGATCAGAAGGACATGCTGCCTGCATCCTCAACCTCCCAAGTATCATACAGTCCTCCAAGGTAACCTTTGTAGACCTGATCTCCATATCTGCCAGTGAGGAGGGACGTGTGTGAATGCAGCTGTAGTCAGTGACTTCAATGGCTGTCAACTTTAATCATAAGACAAAATTAAAGTTGAAGACTGACATCTGACATGTCTTCTGCACATTTGAAAGTAGGTGACTTGATAGTTTTAAGATCTTTTTGGATACTCAAGTATAAATCAACATACCTGCAAGATCATATTGGGGCAATACAAGTGTCAGGCAATATAAAGATCACAAGTTGAGACAACATCCAGTGGGTTTTGTCACCAGAAGCTGAATATACTACAAACACTAAAACTTGGGTACCTTGAGTAGAGATGGGTACCTTGAGTAGAGATGGCTTACAGAACCTAGGCTCTGGGGTGTTTTTACTCCCAGGCTCCACCTTTCCCCATCAGTCTTCCCATCTTGTAAGTCACTGTAGCTATAGAGAACATGCAAACAGGCAGAAGGACCTACCCTTCTGGGAAGACAATTCTCACAACTGGAGGTGGTGGACAGATGTGGCATGCTCATGAGGCACCAAGTCCAGTGGGAGGTCCAGCTGCCATTACTGGCCCTCCCCTGTGGTTGCTGCTGGGAACTCCCATGCCTGAGCAATGATTAAGCTGCTGACTTAGTCACGCACGAGCAATGGTTAAAGCTTGAGCAAAGAACAGAGCTAATGGGTCACAACTCCTTGGCCTGTCCACCTAGCCAGCATCCTGGGCTAGGACTCCAGTTCTCCTAGAGCAACTGGGATTTATCAGTAACATTTGTGCCAATAAAGATAACCTGCTCCCAAAGTATCGGAACTGCTGCTTTAAGGGCTCATGTTTAAGGAGTTAGAATGATCCTAGTTTGGTCCCAAAGTACAAATGTCAACAGGAGACCAGCATGGCTTCCCAGCACAGAAAACCTCATTTTGGCCAGTGGTTCAAGGTAACTAAATCAACAGGGATCTTTTGAGCCCTTGTTCAGTTTGTCTGCCAAGTATGGAAGGGATGACACTGTGCATTTGAGTAGATTGTTTTTATTCGCCTTTTGGAGTTCCACATCACGATAGTGAACTACCATATGTTTAACATACCTGTCATGCAACATATGGTATCTTTGCTAGTAACTACCACCACTTCTGACATTAAGTACAGAGTCAATGTTCTGGAAAATCCATTCTTTCCAATCCTCATTGAGGGTCCAGAATCAGTCTGCTTACTCATGAGAAGGCCAGAAGTACACATTATCTTGTCCTCAGGTAATTAACTCTCCTGATCTCTGTCCAATATCATAGGCTAAAGTCTTGATTGTGTTGGCATTTCATAGGAGATCTTGTTGGGTCACTATTTGCATCACACAAGGTAGACCCATCAGCAGGATGGGTCTGGAACATACCTATGTGCCAGAGGGAAGGAGAAACCTACCAAGACTCAGGAGCCTATGCACATCCATGGTACTTAAGTATCTAGGGCATGCGTATCTAGGGCATGCAGGGACATCACTTCCAAGTTCACAGACAGCTTCTGCATTATCTCCTGCCATAAACTAAGTACTTTCAAAATAGGTAGGCTTTTTTAAATAGTGTATGTCACACTTGACTACTGCAAGCTATTTAGTGGGCTCCAACAGGTACAAGTTTTGAAGAAGCCTCATCAGATGAGGGCCATGCAGCTAAGTCTCGGCCTTCTAAGCTGCTGCTTTGCCTCTCATGTAAGAGCCTTGGTAGGAGGGTGCTGTGGAAGGTCTCTGGAAGACTCCATAGCAAAGGTGTTCTATGGACTCCTAAGATTCTAACCTAAGTCTGCACCTTCACCAGAAGGCTAATTAACCCAAGCCAGCTCCAACCATGTTACTGGGCCTTAGAGACTGAGCTCCTGGCCATGAAAACCGTAACTTGAACTTTGTTTAGAACTGCTCAGTATGCACTACGTGCTGTGAGAACCATAAAGGCATAAGCTCCCATGGGCACCACAATGAAGAAAGCAGGAGCATACAGCCACATTTAAGCTACAAAACAGGTGGCTCAGGCTCCCATCCTCCCCAAGCTCTGTAGTACCTGTATGTCTGTCAGCTCATACCTATGTCCTCATGGGTAGGTCCCTATGACCAGTTGGCAAAAAAGGGAAAACTACTAATCCTAGTTTACAGATGGATTGACTCAATATATGAGAGCTAACTGAATATGGACTGCTGTGACACCAAAGAGCTCCTTCAAGGGCACCCTAAGAAGCCATTGAGGAAAAAGGCCCCCCACTGGGTAGAAGTTCAATCCCACTTAGTCATCTCTTATGGGATAAGCAGTCTAAGGATTAGTCACGTGCATTAGCAAGTGGACTGGCTGGCTGGCCAGCCAGACCCTGGGAGGTGATTAGAATATCAGAGATGAGATCTGGAAAAGCAGCAAGAGGGACCTACAAGTAGACATTCAGATTCCAATTCTTGCAGTACAATGTCCCGAGTTATGCATAGTGAAGACACCAGGGTGTGGAGTTGCAAGCTGTATCAATACTCAGTGATAAAGAATTCTTCAAAGTGAAGAGAACACAGGTAAATTTCAGGCCCTAGGAGCTACCTTGAGGAAATCAGAGTTCACCTCTGTGGAGGCATTGTTCTGCCCTCTCCCCCAAATACTTTATTCTCCCATTTGAACATCGTGGAGTAGTACAGGCATCCAGCCTGTAAAGTGACCCAAGACACACCTGGGAGGTTTTGGGGGAACCTACTTTGAGTTTTTAAGTGGTAGATTTTTCTCCTCAGGGAAGACAGGATGTGTAGACATTTATCACAGCTCAGGGAGTGCTACAGACATCTAGTAGAACAGGTAGGTAATGCTGCTAAACATCCTACAGTGCACAGGACAGGCCTCTTAATGAAGCATCCAAGAAAAGTGTCAATACAAAGCTGAAACTTTCTGACCAAGCTGGCAGCTTCGACACCCATCATGTATTTCATTTGAAACTTGAGGATTCTGGGAGCACAGGTAAGTGCTCAAGTTTCAGATTCTGCAGGCTGCAGCCCTGAAAGCCTTACCATGGCTGCTGAAATGCCTTGCTCAGAGCTGAGAAGTCAGCCACCTTCCACCTGTCCCCTCGGCTTCCCAATACCCGGCCCTTTGCCCCACACTTCTGCCTGCAAGGTCTATATATGGACACTAGGGCAACATTGAGAGTTTGGTGTCACCATTTCCCACTGGGGACACTGACAGCAGCCACATGGTGACATCTTACAAACTGATTTGGGGAGAGCCACCTGCCCACTCTTTCCACCTGGGGCCAGATCTGATGTGTTGGGCACTGGACTCAAGCATAGAATACAAGGATGATCCAGGTGAGGAATGTTTCCCATATCTAAGGGCAGTCCAGGTACCTGCCCCTAAAAAGGCACTTCATCTTAGTCACAGGCAGTGGGGAGCAGCCTTCCTTTAAGTCAGCCCTGCACACAAGCTAATGTGAAGCACATAGCCACTGCCAGAAGTACTGACACCACCTTTTCCGACGCCAATTGTCCAAATGATGGAAGTGATGTCACAGTCATATGCTTTAGAAACAGCTTTATGCTGTCAAAGGCCACTCTAAGGGCAGAGGGTAGAGTCCAGACATCTCACATTCACCAGGGCAATCACAGTGCAAATCCCATCACAAATACACAGTATCACATGTGACTCAACTGCAGTCCGAGGAAAGGATGTATGTTTGAATCTAGTTTGAAATGAGATGGACCTCTGGCTACCTTATGTTTTACCCAGCTCTCCAAATCCCAGATTTAAGGTCCCTACTGTAATTTACACAGTTATGCCATTTATCCCCTCAAACCTTGTATCTGATACCTCATGCTAACAATGGTCTTTAAACCTTAAGATGGCTGGAAAACTTGTGAATCATTTGAAACCCTTTAGTGGAAGAGTGAAGAACTTGAGTTTTTAACCTAACAGATGGATGAAAATATGGACAATCCAAGGTCACAGTGGTTTCAGTTGAGAAAACCGACACAGAATGACACTGTCTAGAAGCCTCACAGGAGCATAAAACACAGGAAAGTTCTGGCACCGCTGTCCTGGCTTTCCCTCACTTGCCCCAGCAGACACCCTGGAGCCCAGAAGCTCCCATCATACATACTTCCACTCAGCAATAGATGAGGACAATTTGGACTCAGCCACCTAGTGACAGGGTGTCACCCCCCACTGCTCTGCTTTCATATGATTGGTTTGACAGCTCACAATGGCTGGGTTCTAGATTCAGCTCACTCAGGTCAAACATGAGTGTCTGAGCAACCTTAACCATGGTGAGAGGTTACAACACTAGTTCATTGTGGAGGAATTTGTACAACTTCCTGCATTAAAAACAGGGCACAAAGGAACAACAAAAATCAAAGCAGGCAATACTGTATTAGTTCCCTGCAAGTGTTCCACAAGGCCAGAAGTACCTTCTGGTCCTCAGTAACCAATGCTAAGCAGCTGCAGGAGTTCAACCTTCCACCCCCCGGGGCTCATGCTGCATTACTGTCTCTGAAGCTATTCACAGAGTCGTGTGTTTCCCAGTTAGGTACTTTGTCTAAATTTTGGGAGGTAAGTAGCTACCTGGACACCACCAAGTGGGAACCCTAAGACTTCTCCCCAAAAGAGGCACTTAACTTGAGCGTGCCTCTGTTCATAGCATAGGCAGAGATGATTAACAGGTATCAAGAGTTGAAGACTAAAGGATTTAGGACACAGAACAAGAATGGTCAGGACTCCCTAATAAACCATTTTACATCCAAGAACAAATCCTTCTCCTGGGTTGAGCTTAGTTTTCAAACTTCATTGGAACACAATTTTTCATGAAGATGTCAAGATCCATTTTGGTCATGGGGACATTTATCCAGTGATTCTTTAGGCACAGTCTGACCCATCAGCGACAGACCAGAGATCAGCTCAGGGACATCTCTTATCTTGGCTCTGCAGAAAGCCTGCTAAGAATCCACTCCCACGAATAGGGCTCTCGAGCCCATCCACCATCACTCCTGATCTGCCAGCACCCTGGGCTGGAACCTCACAGTCACACCCACCTCACACTAGCCTCTGTGCTATCTGGGACACTGTAGCACATCGTAGGATACGACCAACCCACAGCTAATGGCAGGTCTCTGGGAAAAGACTAATAATCACTCATCCAGGATTGCTATCATCTTTTCCATGTGGGCCTTCCTGCTTTAGCAACGACTTCTGGGACAGATACAGGTTGGCTCTTATAGTTTCTATCTTATGCTGTAACATCTGGGTGGTACACAATACCTGGAGGTTTGAAGAGAATGCCTACAGATACACCTACCAGCACGGTGAGTTGGAAAAGGTGTTCAAGTTTGATTTCTGAGCATGGAGAAGGCAAGGAACAAGGAAAAGCAGAGATATCAAGGGGAGAATATGGGAACCCCAAATTCAAACAAATGTCAGAAACTGAAGGACAGCAGGCTTCTATAATCCTAGCACGATTGCCTTACCAAAAAAGTCAGCCAAGGGGACCCAATGAAGAATCTGTCACAGGTGACAGAACACTGTCCGAAGAGGGCAGAACCCAATGACAGCCCAAAGTCTTGGAAAATAGCAATTCCATCATCCTCAAGATTGCCACTGCAAACTTGCTTCACTGTGACATTGAGCCCAGCGTGAAGATTCAGAGCTAGACATAGGTCAGAAGTTAGATGCATAAACACCTGATTGTCTTCATTACCAAAAGGTGAAAGGATGTTCCTAGCACAGAAGAGACCAGAATCTGGAAGTCATCATAGAAGTCTGAGATGGATGAGGTGGAAATGTCCCTGCAAAGGTCAAAGAAGGATTCTCTTTAAGTGGCTCTTCCTCAAGGTGGTATTGCCAGCCCTGGACCATTCTGCTGCTCTCCTTGAGGGGGTTTATACTGTTTTCGTGACTTCTACCCTGGAGGCTTTGCTGGCCTTCTGGGACACAATCAGCCAGGACTTGGACACCAGAAACAGTGGAATCTCCACAGGAGGCCTATGGTGTCAGAGGGTGTGTAGTGCACAGGAGAAGTCTCCCTGTAGACACAGGTGGTTGTTCACCTCCAGTTTCATTCTGGACAAGTCTGGGTTCCAGGAAACAGGAAGGTAACAGTGTACTCTTCTTGCTCTGTTTTCCACCTGCATACCTTAAAGACAGTATTATCATGCCCTAAATGTTCAAGGAATGAGGTCTTAATGGAAAGCCTCCAGCAGGAGCAGAGCCCCAGGAAAAAGGGCCCATCTGCAGTACTTAATGGCAGAAAAGCTGCCAATTCTGCGGTGCCACTGGCCATGGACCTGCTGACAAGGCCATAAAACAGGCACTGCTGAAGGTCTTAGGCTAACATCTGCAACCCACCAAGTATGCTTTATGGTTTGAGATACAGACTGCTGTTTGAAAATGGAAATACTTCAAAAGTTCCTATTAATTCCAGTTAAGTAGGCAAAGACACTCAAATTATGTCCCCTTCTAAAGTAGAAATGACTTCAACGCTCTTCAGGGGGTACTTCCCTCAGCTGAGCATTGTGAAGGAGTGGAATGAAGCAGTAGCAGTTTGCCCCTATGCCGGTCAGAATACTGACTGTGGGAATTGCTCCATTCCAATTGTAAATTTCAAATTGTTATATATTTTAAGGCATAAAGAAGCTATTAAGTATTTCCCTCCCCCAAAACACATAATGGTTAAATATTCAAAACACTTCACTTCAAAATTTCTAACCTGAAACCTTTGTGGTTTGACTTGGAGGATAAAAAACCCATACTATTTCCACATATTCTTGTGCATTTCTGCTGTTCAGTGTTTAAGGTTGCTTCTCAAATACATAGTGTGTTGTATTTAGTAATCTTGTGTATATATAAACATTTTCATCATGTGCAAGCATGATTTTCTCTTGCATGGTCCATTTTAGTTGGTAATATGAATTAAATCGTTTTTAAAGCTACTTCATTTAGGCATGACACAAAGCTGCATGTATTTGATGTATCCAGCTGAGTTTGATTTGTGTACTTCCTAGATTTCTAGCCCTGTCACAGTCTTGGAACTGATTTTTACTTGTTCTGTGTTTAGTGAGTTTCCAACATTGTTTTAATTACAAGTAGGGATTTTTCCACCCTTGGGAGAAAAAAAATAATGCAACAGAGGGAGTTGATAGACTAGGTTGGGGGAAGAATTCTTAAAGAAAGGTAAGTTTGTTGAAAAGCAGGATGTCTTCATGGTCTCAGTGTTGTTTACCCTGGCCATCGGTTTGTGGTCAGAATGTCACAATGAGATGTCATCTTATACCAGTCAAAATGGCTGTTAAATCAAAGTAAGATGCTAGTTGAGATTGTGAGTAAAGGGAACTCTTATCCTCTGCTGGTAGGAGTGTCAATTACTTTAGCTATTGTGGAAAGTAGTGTGGCAATTCCTCAAAGAACTTAAAACAATTACCCTTTAAACCCAGCAATCCCATTAAGTATATATCAAATATAAAATCATTCTAAGGCAGGTGATGGTGCTCAGACACTGGACCAATTTGAAGACTAAGACAGGGACAGGGCTAGCAGAAGCAACTTTCCATAAGATACCCCCAGTGTACCATGTCAGTTTACTGTTGCCAAGGCAATGTCCGGAAGTTACCACCCCATTCCATGGCAACAGCCCAACCACCTAGAAGTTACCACCCTTTTCCTGGAAATTCTGTATAACCCACCCCTTATAGTTAAAGGGGGTATAAGTATAACTGCAGAAGTGCCTCTGAGCTGCTACCCTGGGCTCACTGCCTATGGGGTAAGCCCTGCTCCACAAGGAGCTATACCTCTGCCACTGCTGCATCCTGCCACCTCAGTAACAGTAGTTATTGGGTCTAGTACCATTAGCTCACCCTTGAATTCATTCCTGAAGCCAAAAACCCCTTCTGGGCTAAGCCTCAATTCTGGGCCTTACCTGCTCTGTATCAGTTCTACCACGAAGACAGGCATGTGTCTATTCATTCCAGCATTGTTTACAATAGCAAAAACACAGAATCGACCTAAATGCCCAGATGGTAGATTGGATAAAGAAAATGTGGTACATATACACCATGGAATACTATGAAGCCATAGAAATGAATGAGGTCATGTCCTTTGCAGCAATATGGAGCTGGAAGCCATTCCTCTAAATGTGCTAACACAGGAAGCGAAAACACAAATACCATATGTTTTTACATGGGAGGCCAAACCAGATGACCAGATACTGGGAGGGGAACAACAGACACTGGGGCCTACTTGAGGGTGGAGGGTAAGAAATACCTATTGATATTACATGTATTACCCAGGTGACAATTATCTGTATACCAATCCCACAACACAGCTTACCTATAACATGTCCTGCACATGGACTCCTGGACCTAAAGACTAGGAATTCTTTAAAGATTAGGAATTCTACAAATGTGTTAATTTAGTCATGGTAAATGTCTATCAACTGTAAGCCATGTAGTATGGTTAAGCATGTTTCCTAGAAGGCTCTTTAAATGTAGTCTTAACAAAGTGCTATGTTAGTAAGTGGAACTAACGTATACAGTCAGTTTGACCTGTTGAAGTCAAATACACCCTGGGACAGCTGTCAGCAATGCAGGGGTCACAGCAAGGGAGCCAGTAATCGGTCCTCCAAGGACTCACCTACAAGCAGCATCAGGGCAGCTTCTGTCAGCCTCTGCCCAGACAGGCTACATGTGGCCTGATAGCATCCTATGTGAAGTCATGAAGGCCATTCAGACCCACACTGGGCTGTACTGCATGAGGACATGATGGCTGTGGTGCAAGTCCCAGGACATAACGGTGAAAAGGATGTCCCTCAGTGAGAAAGAGCCAGGACATTCAGAAGCCCCAGGAGCTCATTTAGGAAAAATATCCACATATGCACACTTTCATATAGATTAGAGAAAAATGATGCAACACAAGGACCTCATCAGAAGAGTTCAGGAAAGCATTACTGCCTGAAGCAGTTCATACCACACAGGGATCGAATCAACTCTACCTTGTCATGCAAACTGAGTTGCTCTTTGAAGGCGAGAATCATGAATAAGGGAGAAGCCTTCTATCTTAAGTACACTCTAAACAAGCCAATGAGATACGCGGCTACTGAAGTACCTAGGCCTTTCCTGGCATTGTGTGTCCACACAGATGGTTTGAGTCACAAGTTTCAGGAAACAAAAAGGTCAAGTGACAGACATCTGTCTCCATGTGAGTGCCAAGCTGAGGTCCTTTTCTCTCATTCTCCAGGGCATCAGCTTCCACAGCACAAATTCCATAATAACTGCACTTTTATGTGTGACTCAGTTCCTGTGGTGCAGATGGAGGATGTAGTCTTGAATTCAGTTGGAATGAAATGCACCTCTACAAGAGACACTCTCATCTACTTGGGGTTATTTACATTTATGTCTGTCCTTATGTCTCCCTAAAGCTTCAGGTGGGATTCTTCAAGCTAAAGATTGCCTCTGAACTTCAGAGCCAGCAAACTTGTGAATCTTAATTTGAAAGCCTCCTTGAGTGAGTCATGAAGTAGAGTGTTCTTGGTAGATAGAAGTGGAATATGCAAAGTTATGGTGGTTTAAGAAGGGGAGGACATTGACAGGAAGTGAAGTCATTTAGAGACCTCAACATGAGGAGAGGGAGATAAGAGGAGCTCAGGGACTATTGTTCTGACTGCCCCAGTGATTACTCCAGCAGACACTCTGGAGCCCAGAGGCTTCCATCACACACACTTCCACTGTCAGAGGAAGCTGAAAGACTTGATATCCAGCCAGCTGGGAGTGGAGTGTTAGCGGTATGGGCACTGCCACCACCATGAGTGGCTCTCAAAACAGCTGGGTTCTATGTCCATTTCAATCACTAACCAGACAACCATGAGAACCTTGGTCCCTGAAGGATCTCCACATGCTGAAAAATTAGTGCCAATTCTTTAAGAGGAATTTCTATGACTTCTTCCTGTATCAAGGGACAAGTCATAAGAAGTAAGAAAAAAAACAGAAGTGTGTCAATTCCTTGTAAGTGTTGTATAAGCCCAAAATTACCCCCTGGTCCTCAGAAACCATAACTGACCACAGCAACAGTATATTCCAACCACAGGGCTCATGGTGCATTACCACAGTCCCTCCAACAAGATTGATGAGAGTCTGTTCCCCAGTCTACATCCCTTAACATTGTTTCAAGTTGCCACCAGGACACCAGTGAACAGGAGACCTAGGCCTTTTCCCTGAAAAGGGAACCAAACAAGGATTCTTAGGTTTAAGCCATGGCCAAGGTCACTCAAGTACAGAAAAAGATGAAATATGTAGGGAATTCAAAGCATCATGATTCTGTTTAAGTCATTCTGTGACCAAAAAAAAAAGCCCTATCACTGTGGTATGGCCAAGTATTCAAACTATTTGAAGATCATAAAGCCTCGGATGTTTGTTTTGGTCATAGACTGCGTATATCCAAGTAACTATCAACAGTTAGTTACGCAGCCTTCCCCATTGACAGGTTCACCAAAGGCTGTCCCCTCTCCCCTCTCTGGTCCTACCAAAAGCCTATGAAGGATCCAATTCTGCAGGTAGATCCCACATTTCAGTCCCCACTCTAGATCAGCCAAGACCCAGGTAAGACCACTTGCCTATCTATATTCACCCCACACTGGCTCCCCAGTGCTGACTATGACTCAAGGACACATGACTTATGTCAAGAGCACATCTCTGCTGGCAGGAATACGATGAGCACCTGCCCCAAACACCACAGATCCTGTTTCTTCATCTAGTTCAGCCTACCCAGGATTTGTGATTAGGGTTTAATGAGACAGGCAGAGAGGTTCCCGTCTTCCCCTAAGAGGGCAATTCACAAGCCCCCATAAAAAGTCCTTCCCTGCTTTTAGTATTGGGATCGCTTTCAGGTATTAATTAAGCAATGAAGATCAGGTCAACTAAGGAGACAGCAAGTTTTGAATACAGCATCACCCCCTTCGTAAACATTGACACCATCCACATTTCCAAAGTTAGATTAGAGAATAGTCAGAAAACACAAGGACCTTATCAGAAAGGTTCAGGAAAGCATTCCTGCTACCCAGAGCAATTCACACCATCCAGGGATTAAATCAACTGGCTCTTTATGGCAAACTAAACTGCTTTTCAGAGAGCCTCACTAGCCTGTCAGCTCTGAAAAGGGTGAGGGCTGCCTCTTGATCAGGAGGACATGCTGTCTGCATTCTGAATCTCCCAAGCATCATACAATCCTCCCGGTAGGTCTTTGTGAACTTCATCTCCATCCTATCTGCCACAGTCTGAGGAGGGACAGATGTGTGAATGGAGCTTTAGTCAATGACTTCAGTGGCAGTTGACTTTAGAGTCCCAAAAGACCAATTTAAACAAGAGTTAAAGACAGGCATCTGGCACATCTTCTGCACATGAGAGTAGGTGACTTGATACCTTAAAGATGTTTTTGGATACTCAAATATTCCTACAGATCATATTGGGGCAGTGCAAGTTTCAGACAACAAAGAGCACAGAAGTTAAGGAGAAATCCAGTGAGTTTTGCCACCAGAAGCTAAATTGTATTTCCAACACTAAAGAATTGAGCCACCTCCACTCAAGGTGTACCCACAACCTAGACTAGGGAGTTTTCCCTCCCAGCCTCTACCCTTTCCCCCTCCCTCACTGGCTCAACCTTGTACATTCTAGCAATAAACATGCAAACTGGCAGAAAGACCTACTTCTGGGAAGACAATTCTCACAAGTGAAGGTGGATGGATGTGGCATAGTTCATGAGGCATCAGGCCCAACAAGAGTCCAGCTGCCATTGCAGACAATCCTGGCATGGTTGCTGCTGGGATCTCCCATGCCTGAACAGTGGTTAAGGACAAGCTAGTTGGTCATTCCTTGCCTGTCCATGTAGCCAGCATCCTGGACTAGGACCCCAGTTCTCCTAGAGAAATCTGGATTTTTAGGTCAGTAATGTATCTATGCCAATGAAGAACCTGTCCCCAAAGTATGGAAACTGCTGCTTCAAGGACCCATGTTTTCTGAAAAGTTAGAATGGTCCTAGTTTCATCCTCAAAACACAAGTGTTGTGAATTGGACATGAGGCTAAGAAGGCTTCCCAGCACAGAAAACCTCACTTTGACCACTAGTTCAAGGTAACTCAACAGGGAACCTTTTCAGCACCTGTTCACTTGTCTGCCACGTATGGAAAGGACGTCATTCTGCATTTGACTAGATTCTTGTGGTTTTCATCTTTTGGAGTTCCGTATCACATGACAGTGAACTACCATATATTTGATTTAGTATAGCCATCATGCAACATATGGTATCTTTGCTAATAACCACCACTTCTGACATTGAGTGAAGGGTTACCACCATTCTGGAAAATCCATTCTTTCAAATCCTCCTCATTGAGGGTCCAAGTTCAGTTTGGCTTATTCATGGTAAGGCCAGGAGTACACATTTTCTTGTCCTCAGGCAGTATTAACTCTCCTAGTCTGTCTTAATGTCATAGGCTGAAGTCTTGGTTTTGCTGGCATTTCACAGGAGATCTTGCTGGGTTACTTTATTATTCGCGTAAGTCAGACCCCATCAAGCAGGAAGCAGCCGGTGCTCTGGAACATACCCATGTGCCAGAGGGAGGGGGAAGCCTACCAAGACTCAGGGGCCTATCCACATCTACAGTGCTTAAATATCTAGGGCATGCAGGGACATCACTTCCAACTTCCAAATCCAAGGACAGCTCCTTGAATTATCTCCTACCATAAACAGTGTACTTTCAAAATAGGGTTTTGTGAATTTGATACAGCATATCACACTTGACTACCGTAAAGCCATTTTTAGTGGGCTCCAACAGGTGTAAGTTTTGAAGAGGCCTCATCATATAAGGGCCCTGCAGCTAATCTTGGCCTTCTAAAATGTTGCCTTGCCTCTCATATCCATGGTAGGAGGAGGTCATTGGAGGCATCTGGGGGATAACCATAGTAAAAATACTACAGACCACTAAGATTCTAGCCTAAGTCTGCACCTTCACCAGTAGAAGGCTGATTAACCTTCAGGTCAGCTTCAACCATGTTACTGAGCCTTGGAGACTGAGCTCCTGGCCATTAAACAGCTAGTAACTGTTTTAGAACTTCCTAGCCTGATCTGGGTGTTGTGGGACCCATAGAGACAGAAGCTCCATGGACACAACAATGTTGTGAGGGAAATGAACATACAGCTACATTTAAATCACAAAACCAGGTGGCTCAGACTCCCATCATCCTCAAGCTCTGTAGTACCTGCATCTGTCAGCTCATACCTGTAGCCTCAAGGGGAGATCTCTATGACCAACTGGCAAAGGGTAAAGTTCTGGTTTACAGATGATTGACTCAATACATGATAGCTGAGTAAGAACTGCTGTGACAACTAAGGCTTCTTTGAGGGCACCCTAAGTAGTCATTGGGGAAAAATCCTCCCATTGGGCAGAAGTTCAATCAATAGACTTGATCATCTATTATGGGATAAGGGGTTTGAGGATAATCGGTCCCATGTATTGGCAAATGGACTGACTAGTCAGACTGTGGAAGATGACTAGATAGAAGAGGTCTGGGAAATACATATGTGGAGGGGCCTATGGTAATGGTCCAATTGAGACTCCTGAGTAGTAAGAAGCCCATGCCAAGATATGCACAGTGAAGACATAAGGGTATGGAGCTGCCAATTGCATCCCAAGACTCGGTGGTAAAGAGGATTCTTCAACATGGAAAAGAGAACAATTAAATCCCAGGCCCTAGGGGCTAACTTGAAGGGATTTTTTCTAAGAGAGTTCACCTCTGTGAAGGCATTGCTCAGCTCGAGATAGTCTGTTCTCCAATCTTTCAAAGATCATGGAGAAAACACAGGCATCTAAGCACTCCACACATGAAGGTGCCATGAGAGAACTACCCCAAGACAGCTGATGGTTCCTTGAAACCTAGTTTGGTATTCAAGTGGTCAATTCTGCTTTCCAGGTAGAAGTGTCTAGATGTTGATCACAGCCTTGAGGGGTTGAAGGGAATTGCTACGAGCACCTAGCAGAAAAGGAAAATGGTGCTGTTTAAAGTCCTACAATGCACAGGATAGCCCCCAATGAAAAATTACAGAGGAGTATCCAATTAAAAGTTTCTGATCTAGTTGACAGGTGTGATATCAGATATACATGTAATTTGAGGCCTTTGGAGGATTCTAGGAGCATAGGTAGATGTGTTAAGTATTTCAGATTCAGGTTGAAGCACGCAGATGAAGCCTCACACTATGACTGTTGAAGCTTGTTTTCTGGAGCTGAGAACTGGGCCACCTTCTACCTGTTCCCTAACACCTGGTCCTTTTGCTATGCACTTACCTTAGTGTCTATATACAGACCTTTATAGGCAACAATGAGTTTGGGTGTTAACGTTTCCCACTATGGACACTGGTACAGTGATCACATAGGGACATCTTGCAAGCTGTGATTGGAGGACCAACCTTCCCATCACTTTCCACTGGGGCAAGACCTCAAGTGTTGGGTCCTGGACGACTCAGATATCCAGGATCTAAAGTAGTATGACTTGGGTGAGGAACGCTTCCCACACATCCAGTGGAAATTTGGGTGCCTCCTCTGAGAATGCACCTCATTTTAGTTAGGGGAGCAGCCTTCCTCTATCTTAAGTCTACCCTGCAACACAAGGCAGTATGAACCACAACCACTGCACACAGTTCCAAGGCCTTTTCTGGCAGTGTCAGCATGCACACGGTGAAAGAACTGGACTTAAGCCACACATTTCATGAAACAGGGTAAACTACCAAAGGTCTACTAGGTGCAGAGACTGGGGTCCAGCCATCTCCCTCATGTTCACCAAGGCTGTCAGTTCAGTGTATATCCCAACAGAAAACGATCATATGTGCATCACTCAGATGCAGTGGTATACAGAAACATGTGTTTCAGTCTGGTTTTGGATGAGATGGATCTCTGGCTACATTACAGCCCAAGCTCTAAGGGCCAAGAATTCAGACTTAAAGGCTCCATTCTGATGGTTATGTCATTGTGTCCTCCGATAACCTCTACCAGATTCTTCATGCTAATGATTGTTGAGGGCTTATGACAGCTGAGAAGTTTATGAATGATTTCAAAACATTGAGTGACAGAGCAAACTGGAAGTTTTAACTTATAACAGATAGCCAAGTGGGCAATCCAAGGTCATAGTTGAAAAGCCGAGTAAGACATTGACATGGATCAAAGTTGTCTAGAATCCTCAGAGCAGAGGAAGGTACAAAGGGTAGCTCAGACACTATTGTACCACCTGCCCCAAAGCTTGCCCCAGAAGACACACCCTAGAGCCCAGAGGTTCCCATCACATGCTTTTCAGCAAAAGATGACACTTGGGACCCAGCCACCTGGTGATGGGGAATCACCTTCAAGTGTGCTTCTAGCATTGTATGATTAGCTCTGCAGCTCAGCATGGCTGGGATCTATAATGAGCTCAGCCACTGAGCTGAGGTCAGGCCTAAGTCTTAGTCCCTGAAGGGCCTCAAGTATGGAGAGATTATGGTACCAGTTCTTCATTTTTAGTACAGGAAAAGCTGTACAAATTCTTCCATTAAGGGACATGGCATAAAGGCATAAGAGAACGAAAGAAGCCAGTAACATATAAATTCCAAGTATTTCACAAGCATAGAAGTACCTCAGGGTCTACAGTAACTGACACTAACCAGCTGTTGCTATGACACCTGTCGGCCATAGGATCTCACCCCACATTACCCATATCTCAGACGAGATTCACAGCTTTGCATTTCCAGTCTAGGTCTTATTGTCTAGACTGTTCTTTGGGGTTAAGTAACTACCTGGACACCACTAAGTGAGAGGCCTAGGACTTCTCCCACAAAAAGCACATAACTTGACTGCACTTCAGTTTAAGTCATAGGCAAAGATGGGTAACAGGTATGAAGAAGTTGAAGGACTTAGATAACAAGGGAAGAGTCCTGATTCCCTACAAACCATTTTATGACCAAGAAAAACATCCCTCTCCTGGGCTATGCATAACATTCAGTTCATTATGACAGCTTTCCATGAAGTTAAGATCTAAATTGGTAATAAGACACTTTCATGGTACAGCCTGATCCATTACTGTAAACCATACATCAGCTGAGGGCCACCTCTCGAGTCTGCAAAAAAGCCTACCAAGAATCTACTCCCACAAATAAAGCTCTCAACCCATCTGGCAACAGCCCAGATCTGCCAGCCCCTTGGCAGGACTTCTCACCCAGCCATACCAATCTCACACTGGACCCTGTGCTGTCTGGTGCTGGTAGCAAGCCCTAACCCTGTCAAGCAGGCCTTTAACTGGCCACAAACAGGATTTCTGCAGCAACGTGACATGCTCATGATGGCTATCACGCACACTGCTAGAGGTTTACTGGAGCAGGGGGCTAGGAAAACCTGGCCTGCCCAGAGCGAGAGAACTACTCAAACCACAAACAATAGCAGGAGCTGCTTGTGCCTTAACATACTTTTGCTGCAGATGGCCAGCACCTGTTTCTTTGCTCCTCGCTAAGAATGCTTTGTTTCCCATAAGGAATGCTTTTAGCTAACCTATAAAAACGATGCTTATCACTGGCTTTCTGTCAATAAATGTGTGGGTCAGACTGTTCATGGCTCAGCTCTGAAGGCTGTCAGCCCCCCGATTTCCACTTTATACCCTATTCCTGAGTCTAATTCCTCTAAGCACCATTGGGTTAGGGTCTCCACAACCGAGCTGGTCTTGGCAAGCAGTGCCCAATATGGGGGCTTGAATTTGGGTCGAAGGGTCACTGGAGCAATGGCTGGAGAAGGTGGAACTACACTGAGGACACCGGAGTACTCTTAAGCAATCCCCAAGGTAAGGGGAGCTCAGAAGAATCAGGATAACAATGGGACAAGGGTTGAGCAGACACAAGGCTTATTTGAGTCTACTTCGGCATCTCAGAAAAGGAGGAGTGAAGGTTAGCACAAGCCGACTTATGCATTTTTAGTGTGGTAGAGAAATATTGCCCCTGGTTTCCAGACCAAGGAACTCAATGTAGAGGTCTGGGAAAAAGTAGGCAGCACACTGAAAAAGGCATGTAAGGATGGTGCTGAGGATATTCCTGTAACTGGTCAGTGTGGGCTCTGGTTCATTCCACCTTGGAACCTTTCCACACAGATGAGGGGGAAAAAAAAAAAAAAAGAGGAAGGAGAGTACAATGAAGTAATGGAAGAGGACAGAGCAGGTTTGCTTGCCAGCCAAAGCGGCAGAGGGGGAGGTTTATCCCTAACCCCCTGCACCTCCCCCCTTGTTATTTTGAAGAAAGAGTGGCCTGACCCCCTCCGGATCTCTTCTGGAGAAGACTGGGTGAAAAGTAGTTGCCCCCGTGACTGTTTGAGCAGTGCCTCAAGCTACTGCTCTCAGTTCTATTCAGGCAGGAATCCAGCAAGCTAAACGAGAGGGTGATATGGATGCTTGGCAGTTGCCATGAGAATACACCCATCTGATCAAGGGGAATATTATGGTTACATGTGAACTTTTTCCTTTTAAGTTAAAGAATTTAAACAAGCTGTTAATATCAACCAGGTTCTCCTTTTGTAATGAGACTTAAATGTTGCCGTCTCCAGTCAGGTGATCCCTGCTGACTGGGACGCTCTTACTCGAGCTTGTCTGACTCCTGCTCAATTCTTACGCTTTAAAACTTGGTGGGCAGAGGAAGCTTCCATTCAGGCTGCTCACAATGCCCTGGCCCAACCTCAAATTCATAACTGCAGGCCAACTTTTGGGGATTAGCGGCTGGGCTGGTTTAAGATGCGCAAGTGGTCATGCAGGATGATGCCATACAGCAGCTTAGGAGTATGCAATTAGAGCTTGGGAAAATCACTTCAGAATACTCATCCTTTAGTGCTGTGAGACAAGGACCAGAAGAGCCATACATAGATTTTATAGCCAGGTTACAGGAGTTTCTTAAGGCTATTGCAGATTCAGCTGCTCAGGATATTAAGTGTTGCGGTTATTAGCTTTTGACAATGCCAATCCTGAGTGCCAAGTCGCTCTGCCACCTATTAAAGGAAAAACACATTTGGTCGACTATATTAAAGCTTGTGATGGTATCAGAGGTCATCTGCATAAGGCTATTCTGCTAGCCCAGGCAATGGCAGGACTGAAGGTGGGTAAAGGAAATACTCCATTTCCTGGAGCTTGTTTTAACGGTGGGAAGCATGGTAATACTAAAAAAGAATGCAGGGGGGAAAGGAGGAAAATAGATCAGCAAGTCAGGCTGCCAGTTGGGGGGAAAAAAAGCTGCTGAGCCTGGAATATGTCCAAAATGCAAAAAAGGAAAACATTGGGCTAATCAATCAGTGTCACTAAGTTCGATAAAGATGAGAACCCGATTTAGGGAAATGCCATGAGGGGCCATCCTGGGCTCCGTTCCAACCCGGGCATTCTTGGCTCAGGCCACTCTCTCACCTCTGTACAGTGCCTGTTCCCTGCCACAGCCAGTACCGCCGCAGATTTATGCTGCACAAAAGCTGCGAGCCTTCTGCCTGGGGAACCCCCACAAGAGGTGTCAACAGGAGTGGACCCTTGCCAGCGGGGACAGTAGGATTACTTGGTCTAGTTTAAATTTAAAAGGAATACAAGTACAAACAGGAGTCAGATTACAATGGGGAAATTCATATTATTATATCTACTTCTGTTCCCTGGAAAGCAGAGCCAGGAGAGCATATAGCACAGCTTAGTAAATGACACTACAATAGTGCCACAGAAAGTAACCATACATTGGAATTGAAGACATTGACTTTCAAAAAATTACTAGGAGACATTAACTGGATATGATCTGCTCTAGGCATTCCTACCTATGCCATGAGTAGCTTATTTTCTATCTTTAGAGGAGGATCCTAGTCTCACTAGCCCTTGGCTATTAAAGGAGGCTGAGGCAGAGTTACAGCTAATTGAGAAGCAAATACATAAAGCTCAAATAGAATAGATCAAAAAGAAAGACTTTAGATTTTTCCAACTCAGCTTTCACCTACTGGTGTTATTGTCCAAGAGCAAGACATGGTAGAATGGCTTTGTCTTCCACATACTAATTCGCAGTCCTTAACTCCTTATTTGGATCAAATTGCTACTGATAGGAAATGGGAGAACTCGAATTGTTAAATTGCATGGATATGACCTTGGAAAAATTGTCCCTCTTACAAAGGCACAAGTACAACAGGCCTTTATAGTCTTACGTGGCAAACCCATTTAGCTGATTTTGTAGGTGTTCCTGATCACTTTCTGAAAGTTATTTCAATTTTTAAGATTGGATTCTCCCTAGAACAGTTTAAACCAATTGAAGGTGCTAAAAATATTTTTACAGATGTAAATTTTTTCAGACACCCTATATACGTCAGCTCAAAAAGCAGAGCTTGTAGCTGTAATTGAGGTGCTGAGTGCTTGAGATGCCTGTCAATATAATTTGACTCTTCATATGTGGTTCAATTCCACACAATTGAAAATGCTCAGTTACAATTTCATACAGATGAACAACTGATGACTTTATTTACTCAATTGCAAACACAGCAGTTAGGAATAGAATGCACCCTTTTTACGTTACTCATTAGAGCTGCTCATACACCTCCTTCCAGGACCTTTGACCGCAGGGAATCAAATGGCTGATCACCTAGTTGCTACTGCATTATCTAATGCTAGACACTTTCACAATTTAAATCTTAATGCCTCTGGTCTCAAACCCAGATACAGCATTACCTGGAAAGCTAAAGCTATCATCCAGCGATGCCCAACTTGCCAAATGGTGCATTCCTCATCTTTTACAGGAGGAGTTAATCCTCGAGGATTAGAACCTAATTCTCTTTGGCAAATGGATGTCATATGTTCCCACTTTTGGGAGACTAGCTTATGAGCATGTATGTGTAGATACATTTTCTCACTTTAGGCTACCTGTCAAACAATCTTCTGCCTGTGTTAAGTGGCATCTTCTACAATGCTTCACAGTCATGGGCATTCCAACTTCAGTTAAAACAGCTAGTGCCCCAGGTTATACTAGCCAAGCTCTAGCTACATTTTTCTCTATATGGAATATTAAACCCATTACTGGCATCCCATCATTCACAAGGACAAGCCATTGTAGAATGAATCTCTCCCTAAAACAGCAATTACAAAAACAAAGTGGTGGGGGGGGAACAGTGACTATGGAACTCCAAATATACAATTGAATCTAGCATTATTGACTTTAAATTTTTTGAGCCTGCCTAAAGGCCAGATGCCATCAAGCAGCTGAACAGCATCTAAAGAAACCAGTGGCAAAGACAGAAGCAAGACAACTTGTTTGATGGAGAGGTCCGATAACACAAAGTTGGGAAATAGGTAAAATAATAACATGGGGTAGAGGTTATGCTTGTGTTTCTCCAGGCCAAAACCAGCAGCCGACTTGGATACCATCAAGGTATCTAAAACCTTATCAGCCAGATGCTGGGGAAGAGATTTCAGGAGGAACCACAGGACCCCCGACTGCAGCCATGTCGAGACTGACAATAAGGAAGACACCAGTCCCGGCGAGCAACACGCACCAGGCACAGCCACTCACCTGGGGCCAGAACAAGAAGTTGACAAAGATGGCAGAAGAAAATCTGAAGGCGGGATAACCAGTTATGATGAATAATCTAATGGTAGCTACGATGGCTGTGCTCACCCTTGCTGTGAGTATTCCCCCCCTCCCCCAGCAACTGCTGAAACAATTACATTGGGCATATATTCCTTTTCTACCACTTCTACAGCCAGTAATATTGTTAGACCCCCTAGTGGAGGTATACACTAATGATAGTTTTTGGATGCCTTTTTCTACAGATAGAGGCCTGTCTCACCCCCAAGAGGAGGGAACAATTATGAATATCTTGTTGGGATTTGAGCATTTACCTATTTGCTTAGGAAAAGCCAATGGGCACTTACCCCCCAATTTTGGCTGGGGATGGTGCCTGAACATAACATCTCTGTGGCAGTTACATATGCTTTCCAGTCTTAGTATTTATTACAAAGATTATGCTCCTGTAGCCAAGGTTTACTGCCCTCAAAAACCTATCTGTAAAGTGGATTGGACATGGTCAGAAAAAACGAAGGCATTTGTTTGAGAAGATCATATCACAAGGCAGGCAGAGGTGTTGCATAATGGTTCATATGGAGTCATTATTGATTGGTCCCCTAAAGGGGCATTTATGAGGCCCACCTCTCAGTCTGCAGGTAATGGTCACTCTGCATCTAAACAAAATAATCTGATGGTGGACACTAAGTACAGCAAGAGTTCCTATTATTTGGGCATACGGTATAGTGGTACCTCAACCCCAAATGATATGGCTTGCTGTAGGAGCTAAACATAAGGAGTTATGGAAAATATTAATGGCACTGAAAGATTTGGGAAGGGAAATATATTAAGCCAACCCAATATAATCCTAATTACATATTAGAATTGGCCTAACGATTCAGTCTGGATACAGAGTTGTGTCCGTCTGCCTTTCCTGTTGGTAGAGTGGGTGATTTAAAACTTGATCTCCCTAATCATGTAACTTGTCAGGAATGTAGTTTTCTTGTGTGAATTCTTCCTTGTATAATACTGATCATTCTATTTTAGTGGTAAGAGCCCGAGGAGGAGTATGGATACCTGTAAAGCTTTCCCATCCTTGGGAAGCCTCTCCTGTGCATATTGTTACTGAAATTCTTCAAAAGATTGAGGTGCTCTCGGCATTTCACTGCCACTTTAAAATCATTATGGGATTGTCACAGCTGCTGCCGCAGTAGCTGGAGTTGCTTTGCATTCCACAGTACAAACAGCAGACTATGTAAATAATTGGCAGAAAAATTATACTTTGCTGTGGAATTCCCAAATAGACCAGGAACTAGGCTAATCACATCAATGATCTCCAACAAACTAATGTGGCTAGGAGACTGAGTAGTTAGAATACAGAAGAGTTACAACAATGTGACTGGAATACTTCTGATTTTTACATTACTCCTCATCTGTGTAATGAAACGAAACAGCATGAGTGGGAAAAAGTTAAACATTTAAAAGGTCATACTGGAAATTTATCTTTAGATACTGCAAAACTGAAGGAACAAGTGTTTCAAAAGCCTCTCAGGAACATCTAACGCTAATGCCACTGCTTGAAGGAGCTGCAGATGGTTAGTAGTTATTAACCCATTAAAATGGATCAAGACGGCCGTGCGTGCCTCAGGGGGCGGGGCCTGGCACGTCGTGATGCACTGCGGCCGCGTCGCTCCGCGGGTTTGTTGAACGCGGTTCCCGGGGAGACCGCTGCGGTTGCGGTGTGCTATGGAGCCGAAGGTCGTCAAGCCACCGGGGCAGGATTTAGTAGTGGAGCGTCTCAAAAGCCGCTACGGACTCGGGAGCAGCTGCCCTGACGAGATGATGAACTGGATTCTTTCCATGATTTGAAGAAACAGGAAACAGAAGAAGAGTTAATTGGAAATGATTATAGAGTTAGTACCTCCAAAATAACCAAGCAGTCTTTTAAGGAAATAGAAAAAGTTGCCCTCAACTAATATAACTTCATCAAGACCTCGGACTGAGTGTTGTAGTGATGCAGGTGACTCTCCTTTGAAATCTGTCAGCTATCCAAAATCTAAAGCATCAGACAAGCGGAGTTTACTTCCACATCAGATCAGTCAGATATATGACGAATTATTTCAGATACATCTGAAACTGCAGTGTGAAACTGCAGCGCAACAGAAATTTGCTGAAGAACTTCAAAAGCGAGAACATTTTTTACTTGAAAGAGAACAACTGCTTTTCAGACGTGAAAATGCCTTGAGTAAAATTAAAGGTGTCGAAGAAGAGGTTCTTACAAGATTTCAAATTATAAAAGAGCAACATGATGCAGAAGTTGAACACTTAACCGAAGTTCTTAAGGAAAAGAATAAAGAAGCCAAGAGACTGAGGTCCTCTTTTGATGCATTGAAAGAATTGAATGATACCTTAAAAAAAAAACAGTTAAATGAAGCAAGTGACGAAAACAGGAAGATAGACATTCAGGCTAAAAGAGTTCAAGCTCGTTTAGATAATTTACAGAGGAAGTACGAGTTTATCCACCATACAGAGATTGAAAGGAAGTTCCCATGCTGTTCATGAAATGAAAAGTTTAAAACAAGAAAAAGCACCAGTTTCAAAAACTTACAAGGTACCACTTAATGGGCCAGTTTATGAACTTTTAACTGTCTTCATGGACTGGATTTCAGATCATCTTAGCAAAGTGAAACATGAATCTGGAATGGATGGTAAAAAACCACAACTCAAATTTGCTTCCCAGAGAAATGATATTCAGGAGAAGTGTGTAAAGCTTTTACCTCTGATGACAGAGCAGCTACAGTGGATGTCATTTGTGAATATGAAACCTCACGAGCCTTTTGTAAAATTTATATATTGGTCCCTAAGGCAGCTAGATGCTGGAGCACGGCACTTGACTATGACATCAACATTGAGGAGATTGGGTGAAGACATTTTTAAAGGAGTGGTAACTAAAGGAATTCAGGATAGTTCTCCACAGCATTCTGTGGAGAATAAACCAAAGACAGCTGCTTTCTTTAAGAGCTCCAATTTGCCATCGAGATTTTTATCAACCTTAATTGTTCTCAAAACAGTCACTCAAGCTGATTACCTGGCTCAGGCATTTGATTCTCTTTGTTTGGACTTGAAGACAGAAGAAGGAAAAACCTTGTTTTTGGAATATCAAGCTGTTCCAGTAATATTAAGTCATCTAAGAATATCCAGTAAAGGACTCCTGTCTAATGTTATTGATAGTTTGCTCCAGATGACGGTGGAATCTAAATCCTTGCAGACTTTCCTGGAAGCCTGTAGCAACTCTTCATTTTTTCATACTTGCTCTGTGCTGCTTCGAGCCCCTAAGCTTGATCTCCAAATACTAGAAAAACTCAGTATTATTTTACAGAAACTTTCCAAAATCAAGAGTAATAAGCAGCTCTTTGAACTTTTTACGATTCATCTGATGCTTCAAGAAATACAAAGGACAACTAACCCAGAGCATGCATTTCTCTGTATTAATCTAAATTCAACTCTGTTCAATTTGAGTTTAACAAAATGTAACTCCCTGGTCTCCAGTGCAAGCCATTAGACTGGCTAATTTTTTAATATAGTATATGTGGTGCTTATTTATAAACATGTAGAAATTACCAAAGTAATTACAATTCTACCAAGTAAAGTTATCAGTAGCATCATTTATCATGAAAAATAAATAATTTTTTTGAACTGTAAAAATGAAATCTGTAGAAGGTATTGGAACTTCTGGAATGTTTCAGTTCAGGTAAGGTAGTACTAATGTACAAGATGGCATTTCTAGAATGTATGACACGGAAGTTACTTTTTGTAAAAATATATTAGGAACATTATTTCTTAAAATTATGTGATTATTTGGAATAAAATTGGTGCTTATGTGAGAACAGGGTTAAATAATACTGTCTTTCTGTTTTCTTAATATATTAGAATCCTTGCTTTTGAAAGCAAAAATATATATCTTTAAACTAAAAAAATTAAAATAAAAAAATAATAAAATGGATCAAGACACTTGGAGGCTGATTTCAATGATTGTGCTTTTAATCTGTGTAGTCTGCAGATGCGGATCCTGAATCCTGTGAGAAGTAGCCCACCATGACAAAGCTACCTATGCCTTTATTGCTTTACAAAAAGGAAAAGGGGGCCATGCTGGTAGCAAGCTCTAACCCTGTCATAAATGGGTGTTAAACGGGCCATAAACAGTATTTCTGCAGCAATGTGACATGCTCATGATGGCTATCACACACACGGCTAGAAGTTGGTTTACTGGAGCAGGGCTAGGAAAACCTGGCCCACCCAGAGCGGGAAAACTACTCAAACTACAAACAATAGCAGGAGCTGCCTGTGCCTTAACATGCTTTTGCTGCAGATAATCAGCCAGGGCCTGTTTCTCTGCTCCTAAGAATGCTTTATTTCCCATAAGGAATGCTTTTAGCTAGTCTATAATATATAGAAACTATGCTTTATCACTGGCTTTGTCAATAAATGTATGGGTCAGACTGCTTGTGACTCTCAGCTCTGAAGGCTGTCAGACCCTTGATTCTCACTTTATTCCTGTGTCTTTGTCTCTAATTCCTCTAGTGCCACTGGATTAGGGTCTCCATGACCAAGCTGGTCTTTGGCAGTCTGGGACACTGAAGGACACTTTATCAACCCACAGCCAGTAGCAGGTCTCTGCTGACTGGACTCCAGCCAGTTGCCTAACACTGCCATCCTCCCCATGGCAGGCCTTCCTGCACCAGCAGAGATGTCAGGGATACATCTGAGTTTGGCCTTAGAGTTTCTACCTCATGCCTTAACATCTAGGTGGTGGACAATACCTGGGGGTGTGAGGATGCTTATAGAAAAACACCAACCCAGCATTGGGAGGTAGAAAAGACTCTTGGATCAACCTCCACTTGAGCATGGAGAAGTCAGGAGGCAAGGAGTAGAACCTTCAGAGAGATCGAGGAAGATAATCCCAGGTTTCAATAAGCATCAATAGGAACTGAAGAGGGACAGCAGGCTTCTAATTCACCAGGCACAACCATGTTACCAGGAATGCCAGCAAAGGGGACCAAACGGAAGGTCTGTTACAGGTGACAACACTCCACCCAAAGAGGGCAGAGCACAGTAACTGACCAAAGCCTCAGTATCCCAAGCTCACCCATGACCATCAAAAACTGCCACCGGTTAACCTGCTTCACCAGGACATTCTGTAGCCCCAGTGCCAACAGAGCTGAGCAAAGGCCAAAAGAGGCATAAATATCTGCATCTTTGCCTACCCAAATCAAAAGGATGCTCCCAGTAGAGCTGAGGCTGGAATCCAGACATCACAAAGGTTGTCTGAAGTGGACAAGGGAAACATCCCTGTGAAATTCAGAGCAGACTCATCTTCCTCAGAGGAACTGTCTGCCCTGGAAGAGCCTGCTGCTCTCAAGAGGATTCATACAATCGTGGTGGCAACTTTCACCTCAGACTTTGCTGGCCTTGTGGGGGAATCACAACCAGGGCCAGGACACCAGAGGCAGTGCAATCGCCACAGGAGGCCTATGGAGTTGGATAGTATGGGATCCACGGGAGAAGTATCCCTGCAGACACAGGTGGTTGGTTTCACTCACCTCCAGTTTCATGTTGGACACACCTGAGTTCCAGGAAAGCCAAGAGGCAACAGTGTATTCTTTTTGCTTCCTGCCTCCAATTTCACCCCCATACCTTGAAGGTACTACATTGTGCCTCTAATGTGTTAAAGTGAGGTCTTGATGAAAAGCTTCCAATAGGTATAGAACATCAGGAAGAAGGGCACATCTACAGCACTTAACGACAAAGTCTCAGTCGATTCCATGGTGCTGACCTCTGAAGTCTTGGCTTCATATCTTACAGGCCACGCACACACCAGTGGGTGGCAGATGTCAACCTAAGACACCCCCCCCCCCGCCACCCACCCCACCCCGGCAGTGCCTGCTGCTTCACAGATTGAGATAGAGCCTCGGTTTGAAGATGGAAACATTTCACAAGTTACCATTAATTCTAGTTAATAAGTAAAATAAGTCATACTCCCAGATGTCTACTCTTCTAGACATGACTTCAAAGCAGCTCTCAGCTGGGAACCACCGTAAAGGAGTTGAGAGAAGAAACAGCCATTTGCTCCTGTACTGAATTTCTCAGAATACTGCCGTAAGAACTGCTTCACTCTAGTTGTAGACTTCAAGTGTAAGTGTTAAGTCAGAGTCCTTTAATTCTCCTTCCCAGAACTTGATAGACCACAACAAAGACAACACCCGCAGCACCACTCAGACTAACATTCAAGATGTCAGTCCCTGGATCCCAAAGCAACTCCACAAAGGGACCAAGACTACAGGAATCCACCAAAGGCTCTTGGAGGATCTTTCAAAGTCATTGCTCCTACTTTGTCATTAGCTACATCTGAAGGAACGAGGGTGGAAGCAGTTTGAGTATTTGACACTCAGGCTTTCGTGAATGAGACAAAAAGCAGACAAAAACAATCCCTAGTCATGAAAGCTGTGACATGCTAAATATCAAGGAAGCGAGAGATCAGTTGGCTAGAAAAGTTGATACTGTGCATGATGCCGTTGAAAACTTTAGTTAAAAGCAAACTCAAAATGCTCAACACACCAAACTTGAAAAGTTGCTAACAAACATCTCAGTTATGCCTTTTTGACCTATGCAAGATATTCCATATATTGGAAAGATGTATCCCACTTGGCCTCCTAATGCTTCTAGATCTACCAGCTGTTAACTGCGGTTTCAGCTTCTCCTGCTTGTATTTCTGATCCTAACAAGGAATGGAGTGACTGGTGACCGACTAAATGTGTCCTGCAAGTACAAAGTTACACAAAACCTACCTCACTGGTCAATTCCCTTGCACTGGAATGGAAAGCTCATTTATAGCATCACTGACAACTTCTGACCTGAGCAGTCTAATGCAGTACTGGGACAATGGTCGACCAATGATAAAAGCTCCCTTTGCCTTCCAGAGCACATTTACAGTTTCTCTCATCTAAGCTCGAGGACAACTTACAGACTAGCATGTTTACATGTTATGCATTTCAGAGAACCCTGATGAACATGACTAGGAACATCACCACTATGCCAACTCAGAA
This sequence comes from Nomascus leucogenys, assembly GCF_006542625.1. Taxonomy (NCBI): domain Eukaryota; kingdom Metazoa; phylum Chordata; class Mammalia; order Primates; family Hylobatidae; genus Nomascus; species Nomascus leucogenys. The sequence continues at coordinate 74,841,305 of NC_044400.1, forward strand.
TGGGCACAGAGCGCAGCCCCATTGCACAAAACAGCATCAACTCCCCTACTTAAAATTATCTTTCAAGAAACATTTTTCAGGACATTTGATTTCAATAACCTGAGGCCTTTATGGTTTGTCTCCAGGATAAACACACGAGGTACTTTATTTCCACTTAGTTGTGTTTTCTGCTTTTTAAAGCTTTTAAGTTTGCTTCCCACTCAAATTGAGTTTTAAGTGTGTAAGTTACCTGATGAATTTAAGGAACCATATTCGCAATGTGCAAGCATAATTTTGCATGATTTTAGTTAGATTGCATCGTTTTTAAATTTAGATTTGACAAAGCTGTACATAATGTATCCAGCTAAGTTTAGTCTGTGCTTCCTAGACTTACAGCCTTGCAATGGATCTTTTTCACTTGTCCTGGGTCAATGAGTTTCCAACTTTATTAGTAGGGAATTTTTGCCCTATTACTGAAGACAAACTGGAAGGAGAGGTGGAGTAGGAAGGTTTGTAACCATCATGATACAGACACTAGTTTTGGAGAAGAATCCTCCAAGACGTTGAAGTGAGAAGAAAGCTTGGGAAGCAGGGGATTCGTGGTTTGTTGCTCACCCCTGCCCCCAACTGGCTGTTGGTCAGAATTTCAGTCATAATACCCATTTCTTCCTCAGACATGTTCTTGTCCAATTGTCTTTTCCCAAGACACCAACCAGGAATTGAGTTTAATATCCAGAGGATGTTCAGGAAGTCATTCAGGCAATGAATTTAGGTGTTTGCCCAACTATGAAGTGTAGAAGTTTCTTGCCATTGAATTTGAGGCCTTATTGCAAAAACTTTTCAGTGAGTTGAATATGTGTGCGCCAATTAGGTGTTAATGGAAATGTTGAAAATTTGACTAATGATTGCTTTAAAGATGTGTTCAGTCAAGGTAAACTGCCCACTATAAGCCATATAGTATTTTTTTAAGGTTAAGATGTAGTTTAAAGTCTTAGTGGATAAAGTTATATCCACAGGTAAAACTGAATGAAGTATGTAGTGAGATTCTTGAAGGTATGTTGGAATGTAGAAAGCCCCTTGGGATGATAGCCAGCCATGCATGGGTCATGGAGAGGGAACAGGAACTCAGCCCTCCAAGGACTCATCTGCAAGCAGTATCACAGCAGCTTCTCAGAGCCTCTGCACAGACAGGCTACATGTGACCTGATAGCAGCCTACACAGGAAGGCATGGAGGTCATTCAGACTCACACTGGGCTGTACCCCCAGACATTATGACTGTGGTCCCAGTCCCAGGCCATAATAGGAAAAGGATGTCCCAAATCAAGAAGAGGAAAAGTCAGGCAGTATCATAAGCCCTGGGAGCTCAGTTTAGGAAATGTGTTCTAGGAGGCAATCTGCTCTCCAGGGAATGCTCCTGGCCTGACCCAAGCTACCCTGACTCCAACACTGAGAATTGGGAGTGGTCATTTGGCAGCAGCCATACATCATCTCCCCTGTGGAGAAACCCAATGGCCCTCCAGTGTTCCTAGGAGAGATTCACTCAGCTGTCTTCCACAGGGGGGATATTTTGACCCTCACAACCCATCCCTGCCCAGCTGTTTCTTACAACACAGGGAGACACCTATACAGTATTTCCTCCTCTACCTTATTCCTGTTGGCTGCACTGGCACATGCCTTCCAGCCAGAATACAGGATGCAGATATGTCTTGCAAGCAATGCTAAAAAGGGGTTGGGGAACACCAAACATAGAAGTTCCCAACCTGAGCACAGACAACAGGTTATGCCACATGCCTAGAAGGACTGCTGGCTTACAGATGGACCACTTGGCTTATTCTCATGCCTTGAGGCCCAAGAAAAGGCCAGTGAGCTCTTTGGGGGCATGCACAGATCACCAGCATTGATTTGGGGGCAAGGCCATGGCTCGTGTTTTCCAATTCTGTCTCCCAAGTCACCTGGACTCAGACTAAATAAAAGGTAGATTTTAGCAACTGTTTAAGAACAGGAGTTTGAGGCATTCTTCTGAAACACATCAGGTAGAGAGAATCTTTCCCAAAATGGGGGGGAGAGGGAGACCACCAGCTACTGTAGCCTAGTCCCCCAGGAAAGAAGCCAAGTTCATAATGAGCAGGCGCAAGGCCCTGGAGTGTGGCCAGTCCACAGAGCCACTTCCTCAGTTCATCTGATGTCACTTAGGATGTGGCAATACAGGTGGGGGCTCACAACTAGTCCCTAAGTGAAGAATGGGGAACTAGCAAGATTGAGGGCATCTAAAACATGATAAAGGTCCCAAGAAGTCACTCAGGGAAGCCCCCTTGACCATCACCCCCCCACACACCCTGCCACCTTCAGTACATATAACAAGCTCCACCAGCTGCTGTCAATCTCACAATGATGGTGAAGCCAAGTCCAGGGTCACCTAGGAGCCTCCTTTCCCACCCTGCAGCTCATCACCTGAGCTTCCCTTGGTAGGGATCCATGGTCCTAGAATTGAGGAACTTGAAGAAGCCCTGCTAGGATGCATGGGAAACCTCAGCAGTTCAGGACAGGTCCCCAGAGAAAGGTTTCAGCCAGATCTGCCCTTTTCCAGAAGACAGGCAGTACAACTTCCCTTCCTGAGGAGCTGGGTGCTGTCCTATACCCAATACCTGGACTAGAAGTTTCAATATTCTTCTGTGGACAACAGCCCTTGTCCTAATGCAAGCAAAGCTGCTTGAGCCAATGTTATGCCACATCCCCGGATGTGGCCACTTCCAAATGGCTAGAGTATGAAGAGTACACAGAAGCCCAGCCAGGTAATATTGAAGGCTAGCTCTGGAGACTACTCTGGCTCCAGAGATTTGGCCTCATTTAAGCTTCTTTTACTAAAAGAAACAGTTTGCATCCTCCCTGTTCGTTTGCTTTCAGGTGTGACAGCTCAACTTCACCAGTAAACCTAATGCCTAAAAAATTTCCATCTACAAGTCTGCCTCTCTAGGGAACACAAGTTGACTTCACATACCCAATGATTTCATTCTCAAATCGCTGTAGAAAGTCAACCAACCACTTGGCTCTAGTATGGAAGTAGGCAGAAGCCCCCTGGGTTTGCTAGTACAGATTGGTTAGACTGGTTGTTATAAACTTGGTTGCATGAAGTCCAAGGTCCACCTGGTCTTCCCAAGGGGACAGGTGTCACCGTGTGCCTTTTCACATTGCACAATTGTTGTCTGTTAAGCCTATGCTGTGAACCTAAAACACATTACAGAATTCGTCCATTCACATTGTGTGTCAATCTAAGCTTAAAGACTGAGAAATTTAAATACAGATCAAGGAGATACTTTGTAATGAGGTCAGCACAGAAGGTTTAAGGGAGAGGGTCCACTGGCTGGAGTACAGGAACGCCTTTTTTGTATGGTTTGGACCTCTCCACCAGGCTCAGCAAGACTGACACTCTTACATCCCAGTCTGACTTCAGCCCCATCCTGCCTCCTTTTCCCTTTCATGGGTTTTAATGTGAACAATATTTTACACAAACAATCTTGGCTTAAAGTGTCCTTCCCCGAGCGCTCAACTAACTACCACAAACCACCCACGGAAGTAGCTTCAGCCTGGTTCAAGAAGGGAACAGAGTCAGGCTTGCGATGGCCTCTTCCATAGGCTGCCTCAGTTCACCAGCAGTTTCAAGAGACAATTTGCTGCCAGGAAACAACCTATGACAAGCACAATGCACTCCAGTTGCAGTACCTACTTTAAACAACTGTTCTATGATGCGTCTCTCCCTTATTACCCACAATGACCCTTATTGTGAGCTTAGAAGGTACACTTCCCAAACTTAGGTCCAAGCAGACCTAGACAGTGTAGCTCCAGATACTTCCAGAGGACTCAGACCACACTGTCAGGTCATGTTTGGCTCCTTTTGCCAGAAGGTGAGCAGGAATTGCTGCTACACTGGGCCATTTCTTGGTGCCCCCATGCCTGATGGGTCAGGAGTAGCTAGGCCATTACGGCAAACATTGCCTGATAAGGACAGGCCACCAGGGGCTCAGACATTAGGTGGTTGTTTGGTCACCTATGAAGCAAGCAACTTTGACAAGTATTGGCCAAGTGTGAGGGACTCTGAGGACTGACGTTAGGAAAACAGATAATCTTATGGTCCCTTCCGGACCAACTGCAGCTGCAGTTTAGGATTTGAAATCATAGCTGCCCATCAACTGACAACCATGCCAACCTGTTGGCTATTTCGTTGGACTTGCTGTCCAGCTGTGGAGTGTGGTTATCCAAGGGCTCCAGCTCTCAGCTCGTTCTTGGGATGGCCCCAAGCCAAAATGAGTTGAGCCATTTCTACCCAATGTGAAATTCCTGAGTGAATCCTGCTCTAGTGCTCCCCCTACTGGACTGGAAGGACTGGCCAATTCACATTATGATCTGACAGCTTCCCTCTTCATTCTAGGTCTTTTGCATTTCTAGTTCTCTCAGCTTCTACTTCCTGGACAACTCAACAGCAAAGCCACCATTTAAGCATCAGTAGCAGTAAATGCAACATGGTGCGAGGAGGCAGAGAGAAAGATTTGGTACCGCCACCTCTGTAGCCCAGCTAGAAATTTGGATCTCCTGATGAGAAGTAAGCACACTGGCGCAAGGATGGGGAAGACACGCTGACAGAATGCAGCCTCACTTTCTCGTGCTGAGCACAGGTCCTGTGCACACCTGCCCATCCACTTCTGAGTCAGTAGGCTCCTTTTTCCAAGTTTAAGTCTTGGACAGTAAGTCTGGTTTCCCAAGGAGTTTAAGAGCAAGAGGCAGAAAGCCAACTCTTGTGTCTCCACACATCAGAGAAGCAGCTCAGAATTCTTTAAACAGGTAGGATAACTTTGCTATGTGTAGGTATTGTCACTAGGCCACATACATGAGCATGTGGTGATTAGCAGTCAAGCCCGACCCTGTGGCCTGTCAGCCTCAGTCCGGATTTGAACACAGGATCTCTAATTGAAGATAATCCCAATGAAGAAAGATGGGGAAGAGGAAGTGGAAAACCACAGCATAAGTTTCTGAAGAATCAACTAAGAATACTTCAGTCATTTGCAGAACCCTTACCCCAATTTTACAACCAAAAAAAAGTGGCCAGCCAAGTCTCTTGTCCTGTGTAATAGGTAACTGGTTTCAAAATAAGAGCCATACTACCACCTAGAGGCACATAGGATCTACACTGCCAAGAAACCATGATCCCTCTTTCCAATCACCTATTTTTAAGAATCCAGAAAAAGCAGGTGGAATCTCCCACTGATGACATCAAGCAGAACCTCTTGCACCCAGGAAGTTCTACTGGATGGAGCTGGCCACTCTTCTGTAGCAATACAGGGGAATCCCAGCAAATAAGATAGCCCAAAAATAACTGTAGCCCCATGGGTTAAGAGAATACCAAGCTGTGATTTGGGATACCCAGGTGACAGAGCAGCCTTTCTAGATGTCAATAATTTTTCCTTATCCTTCTGCATATCTCAGTATTCTGAAAGGGACAAGCCCGAGATGCAAGAAAGCCAGCATGCAAAGCCCTTCCTCTTGCACTGTGTTCATGGTGTGCAGGGAAAGAGGCAGCAGGAGGAACAAAAGGGCTTCTCTCACCATTTCAAGGACAGCAGAATGGTTGGGGATGTCATACTGAGCAGCCTCAGAATTACCAGCAGAAGCTAGTCTTTCAAGATCAGGTTCTAATATATGAGTCACAAGGATTGAGGGAAGCAGGTGCCTTCACTTCAGTCCCAGAATCATGGCCAGTGTTTCCCAAGTAATGGAGAGTTCTTATGCTCTCAGTTGTGGCATACAACTTTGCCAATAGTGATCATCTCCACAAGTGCCCCTTGGGCAAGATATGCAGCAAGGAGCTGCAGAGCAACCCATGTCTCAAGTCCAGCAGCTTTAGGATGAGAAGTCTGCAAAAGTGTTTATTCCTAGGGCCAGGAACGCAACTCTAGGAAATGGTGCTGGGCTTCTGGGAGCACTATCCACAGGTCATCCCACAGCCATCCACATGAAGCTGGAGAGAAAGGACTCCACAGAGCTTACACATAATACTGACCTCAGGAAGGCTGTGAGCCACTGGTCTCCTCTGGTAGGGCAGTGATGTCCCGAGAAGGCTGAGCTAGAGTATACAGCACAAGACAAGCACCAAAGCAGCAAGAACAACTCCCAAGTGACAGCAGTTACCAAATCCAAAGTAATCTGTGCTTCAGAAGACAGAGGCTCTGGCACAGTCCCTGCCTCAGACATTGTCTCCTCAACAGATACAACAAGCAGTACAAGAATATGAAGGACCCCATGCTCAGCGTTTGTATGAAGGAGTCTCTAAGGCAGCTACTGCAAAGTCATCTCCACGGACCAGAACAGCATCTCTAGACATGGCACATGCCCTGCCAGGACAGCAGCCATATATCCTTTCACAGAAAGCCCCACCAGACCTTGATGGAAGGGCACCCCAACATCAGCCTTGCCTGCATACACTTAGGGCATAGTCACCTGAGGTTTCTCCATTGAAAATAGGGGACGTCAAAGGACATGCAGCCCCAGCTGTTGCCGTCAAGAGCCCCAGGAGGCCTCTGCTGGAGCAGGTGTGCAGCCCCCACCACCTTCGCTGAGAGCTGCTGCCTGGGACTAGTGTTTTGACCGAGTCACCTGTGGACATGGACCCACAAGATCCGAGGGTACCCAGATGAGCAGCTGAATGGCACGGTTGACCTGAGTTTTTGAAAAAAAAAGCCCCAACTTTGAGAAAATTTTCATGATTTTGGGCTTTAGGATGTGGAATCATTTCTCAAAGTATCCTGTCATTTGGAGGTCCTACTAGCACTGCCATACATAGCTCATCAGGCTGTCCTGCACACTAGGAAACACCGCTCTCACAGCAGTGCCAGCCTTCCCGGTGAGCAACCCTTCCTGAAGGGCAGAGTTGCCTAGGAGGTGCTTTTGTGTAAAAGCATGTCCGCCATGGTTTGTGGTCTTTCCACTTTACTTTCTTGATACATAATATAGTTAGAAAATGTTATAATTTAAGCAAGAGAGTTACCAAGTAAAAGCTTGGTCTTTTATTCTTGTACTCTGAGTCCTGAAGACTAAACTCATTGTATAAAATTATGTTGTAAGGAGTTTAATAATGTTGGATGTTTTTCATGTTTATATTCTAACCAGTGTCATGTGATACTAGTCTACAGAACAAAGCAGGCTTTGTACGTATTTCCATGGCAAAATAGTTGATAAGCCAAGCTGATTGTGTTAATGTTTTCAGTAAAAATTATTGCAGACGAACTTGGTGCCTGGGATCACGTGACTATAACATGGGATGCTCGCCTAACACCACCGAGAATATTTGCCTGCTTAGCACGGTGCTTGGTGGGTGGGAGTGGGGTGGGCAGAGCAAGCCTTCTAAGCACTGAGCTCGGACTCCTGCCAGGCAGAGATCCCAGGCTCTCCTGCTCACCCATGGCTGCCTCCCTAGGCAGGAATCATCCACATTTCAGAAGTGTTCATTCAGGGGGATGGCATTAGTTCACACAGGATCCAGACAAATCTAAAGGAAGTGACAAAAGTAACAAGAACATCTCCCCAGTGTATTCCTCAAATCCATCCAAGAGTTCCAAGAGCCCCTGGCTTGTTTCCGTTCTGGCCCTTGGCTGAGGGTCCTTAAGCACCACCTGGTGGCCATGAGACATCACAACAGACAAGGAAATCCTAAGTTCTTAGGAACTTAACATTCTGACATCACCCCACCCAGCAAAGATCCTGTGCCCTAGCAACAACGGAACTTTATTATTTAGAAGTCAGCCTCTCTACTAGGAAAGGATGAGGAGACATCACCCATTCTCAAAGAAAATGAGCCAAACTTGAGTTTAGGAGATGGCAGCCACACACAGCAAGCTGTCTTGTAAGGGGCACAGCAGCGGCCCCAGGCCACTGAGGGCAGAGCCTCCAGGACCCATCACTGTAGATGACTTTGCCTGGGAAGACTCACTTCACCGTTAGGAAAGTGTGGCCTCCCCTGGTGGCTCTAGGTTTACAGTACACAGAATTACCTGCTATTGAGGCAACGCGTCTCTTAGTGAGTGGTGACTTAAGGAACAAAATGTCTACTAGTGCCTGGAAAAACCACCAAGTACAGGGAAGAGGTCAGTTATGAGAGCAGACGGGCTCTTCCACAAAGTATACTGAAGGATTCCTACAAGAGTCACGGCCTAGGATGGCTCCTCCAGCTGCAGTCCAAGGTAAAGTATTCCCATTAGAGCCCTTTATCCCTGGGGTCCTCAAGGCCACCTCCAGGAACACAGGGTGCTTCTGTCCTTTTCCCAGGAAGCCAGGCTGGCTCCTTTGTCTACAAGCATGATCACAGCCCCAGGAGCCATTTCTAGAACAGGACAAGTGCTGACTGCCAGTGATCAGACACTGAACCTGAAAGCTGAACCCCATCTTCCTGTCATGGAGTTAGCTTCCCCTGGTCTCCCCCATCGACTTTCATCCAATGTACTTGCTGCTGGCTCAATCCTCCTAGGGCCACATCTAGCTCCTAAGGATTAAGGATTTCCAACTTGGAGTTGATGTCTAAAACAGTTGTCCAGATCAGGCTCCCCTTATCATGCAACAGGATACAGTAGCTTCTGTAGTTCAGTCCCTTCCTTTAGGGATTAGGAATAAAAGATGGGAAATGAGGCAGAGCAGCATTGACTTTCCATTCCAAGGTGTCTTGACAAGCAAAGATGGTCTCATTGGAAAGCCCATAAGCTCCTCAGTTGGGAGAAGGCCGACAGTTAATGTTTTCTGAGAATGGCTTTCATTGTATTTAAGACACTAAAACGTACTCAAGTAACACCATATTCAAGTAACAAGTGAGTTCAGGTGATGACAAATCTACTTCCACCTGGCATAGATGAGACATTTGTCTAATAGAAAACACCACAGCTTCTATAGTCTTCACTGTACATTTAAGTCAAAGGATTTTGTACAAGTTTAGTCTTTCCTCACAATTCACCATCCAAGTTCAGAAAAGCAGAACTGATGTGTCACAGGATGAGGTTAGCAAAACCCTGGTTGGCCTGCAAGTTGCTTTTGTAGTCCCACCCAGCCAACCATCCTTGAGGGGGGAAGCACACAGCCCAGCCTCAGCACAATCGGCACTTGACTGCAGAATTCTAGGGATCAGGCTGGAGCCAAGCGGCAGGCACTAGAAGAAAGTTAGAGTTCTACGAGCCCTGCCCCGTCCCGCCCCACCCCACCCCACCCCACCCCACCCATGACTGCTTTTCCCTCTGGGAGGGCAAGAGGTCAAGTCCCTTCTTCAGTCTCCCTGCCAACAGATTCATTTCCCCTGGGGCACTGCAGCACGAAGACTGGCAGCCCATTCTCTCCAGTCCAAAGGCTGCTTCTTGAGGGATCATTCTACAGGAGCAGATTCCCATTCAGAAGGGATTTCATCCTAGGGAATGCACTAGACACCAAATCCTTGGACATGCTCTGGTCTCCAGGAAGTATATGCCCAGAAGTGGTGAGGGCAACCCTACAGTCCTAGGAAGGGGTAAGATGAGCAGGCCCATAGGAACCTTCCCTCTTCTGCGTGGCCAGTTCTTGTGGGCCCAACTCTGTGCCTTCAAGATGAGCACATGGAGCTTCTATTCCCAGGGTGGCCCCAGGGGAAGCAGACCTGTTTTTAGAAGGTCCCATGTTTAGGACATCCTGCCTCTATTAGCAGCTGCCTGAAATGACTGTATCAAGTTATCTTGGCCAGAAATACTTCAATGGCTTCCACAGCCCTTTCTAGGTCCTCTTCTCACCAGGGAAGATAAAGGTTAGACCACTATCCAAAACCTCCCGGGTTCCTCTGAAACATTGTCATCCAGGGAGGTTAGGATGACAAGGACAGAGTTTCATCTACCAAGATTTTGGAACATGCCCCTTTCCCGATAACTAAACAAGGAAGGTATGCCTTCAGCAGCTAGTCCATCAGGCCTCCCAAAAAGTGGGAGGAAAGAACTCAAGCCTAACTTCTGAAAGGTGGGATGAAAAACTCTGAACAGTCAAATCCCTCTGAGGATGTCTGGATGAGGGAGAAGCAGGGGTGGAGTGGCCAGACCTCAGCAGCCCACTTTCGTGTTCCAGGCCCCAGAACACCATGAGGAAGAGGGGAGAAAGCTCTTGATGCTAAGTCCTCTTTCAATCCCAGCAGATGAAGGAACAAAGGAGAGATGGAGGAGGAGCACCACTCACTGAATCATGCCGGTGACAGAACAATCCGACATTCCTCAGTCATTTAAGACACTAAAGCAGCTTGCTACACGTACCAAAAAATCCAAGTCTAAATCTAGGACAGCCTGTAGGACTGAAGCCTCCATCTCCAGTTCCTTAGTGAGCTTGTTCTTAAGTGCATATGAAAGCCTCACTTTCCTCCACCGCATGTGCATTGTCCTACTCAATTCACCTCAAAACCTTTCAAGGCCATTGAAGGGTATTTTAGACCCGCCCCCCCCCCCCCTCCCCGCCAACCTTCCAGTCACTCCTGTGGAGAACAGAGTAGCCAAGGGGTCATGAAGCAGCATCCTCTGCTCAGAAGCCTGCAGGGGGAAGCTCACTGCTACATGATTGAGATCTCACACCAGTGCTCCATGCTAAGCCACAGGTCGAGACAAAATGTGTTATGCCATTGTTCATCTGTAGGAGAAAACCTAGGTGTTTCTGTTCATAGGAATGAGCTGTTCCTTAGGTCACAGACATGACAAGGCATACCAGCCTTCATTCTATCTCCACTAAATGAGATTTTCTTGCTCTTTGAAGAAAGCCCCCCCCCCCCCACCCAGTTCTTAGAGACAGACAACCAGTTGATAGCATTCTAGATACCTAAAATCAAGCAGTTGTCAGGGTACCCTTATGATACTTGATCAGGAGCCAGAATAGAACAGCTAGAGCATCCAGGCACTCTCGTGTTAAGGTAAAGGCCCATTCAGTTTAAGAGGAATTATTTCTCTATTGCATCAAGGCACTTTCTGGAAGAATGTGTCCCACAAGATCAACTTCTGAGTTGGACTATGACAAAAATGTCAAGTCCTGGATTTAAAGAGACTGGAGACATCCACTGTAGCAACTGCACTGGCATCTCCCACTGACCCGTATCTTCTGATGACTATAAAAACATGGGATATGCTTGGAAGAGGCCAAGTGTACAAAGCCATCTGCTGACCTCAGCAACTTTGGCTTTGGATGTACTCTAAGCACAGGTGCATTCCTCTTTCGTTATGAGGTCATTTGGGCAACACCCACTCCAGTTCTGGTCTAACAGCAGTGGAAGTCCTCATGGAGACATGTGGGTCACCTAGAACTGAGACAGAATATGGGGGCCACTTAGTGACCACTAGAGAAGCTTTCTGCACAAATGAACATCCCTAACATGAAGGTCCTCTCAAAGCTTTTTGATTTAAGACAGGATTTTTGGCAGCAAGACCAGGGTGAGGAATGTTTCCCAAGTCAGAGGGCAGACTCCAAAGATCCAGTACATCCCTTAGGGAGAGGCCTTAGTCATGGGTAAGGGAGAAGCCTTTCTCCATCTTAAGCCTGCCCTGCACATGAACTAGTGGTAAAGCTCACATTCCCTGGAATAAGGTCAGATGTCTTCTAGCAATCGGATTTTACCCAGAAGAAACTGTTTCATAAGACATGGCTCAAAGGACATCAAAAAAGGTACAGCTATGAAAGGTTCGAGAGGGAGGCCCAAACATCTACCACATTCACCAGGTCCCATTATCAGCTTTCACAAGGCTAACCCCATGGCGATTTTGTAGCACCATAACTCAGATGTGTTTTCATTTGGCTTGGAATGAGATGAACTTGATAGTTCATGGAAAACTCCTTGAGCAACAGTCCCCTAAGTCAAGCATTCAGAAGTGAGCTCTACACCTAGGGTTAAAGACTTACGTCACCTTCCCTAAAACCTCGCATAGGAGGACCTTTAAGCCTCAGGACAGTTTAGAAATACTAATTACAATTTGAAATACTCGAGTTAAAGTGGAGTCAACTAGAATAGATGGGAAAATCCAACATCATAGTGGGGTTTAGCAAGAGGCTGACATGAAATGGCATTGTCTAGAGACCTCAAGGGAAAACAGGCAGATACAAAGGGCAGTCCAGGCACTAGTGTCCTGCTTGACCTGAAACCCAGAGATTCATCACATACTTACACTGTCAGCAAAAGGTGGCACCTGGGACCCAGCCACCTGGTGGTGGGGTGTCACCTCCGAGTGCACTTCTACCATTATATGACTGGCTCTGCAACTCAGAATGACTGCATCATGGACCCAGCTCAAGGGCCAGACATGAGAATCATTGTCCAGGAAGAACCTCACATGGTGAGGTTGTGATGCCAATTCTTTGTTTTTAGTCAAGAAATTTGTACAACTGTCTGAAGAACAAAGTAATTCTCTTCAAGTTGCACAAGCCCAGAATATTCATAGTAACCACCTGTAGCAATGTCAGTTTCCAGTCCTGGTTCATGATTCACTGACAGTCCCTTCAGGGAAGGCTTGAGACTTACCCAGTCTGCATCCCTGTAGGTAGGCACCTAGACACTGTTCAACAATCATGGGCCTAGGCCTTCCTGGAAAAGACACCTAACATGATTCATGTCCAGTGAAACCCAAGTAGTACACAGAATTGAAGATTAAAGGATTTAAGTGAAGTTATAATTCCATTTAGAACATCCCATGATCATGAACACCCTGTCACTGACCTGTGCATATTTCACTGGAACAATTGTACCATGAAGATGCCAACATTCATTCTGGTCATGGGACCTTTAGTAATTCCCATTACTCACAACATGGCTGCTTATTGAGCAGAGGCCAGCCATGAGCTCTCTGCTCTGGTTCTCCAAAAGTCTGAGGTCCACCCCGAGTGGCCTCTCACAGGCAGCTCCCATCACCCTAGATCAGCCAGTACCCACCCAGAGTTAGGACCTCTTGTTCAGCCAAGGTTATTTCCCACTAGCTCTTGTGCATTGTCTGGGACACTGCAGAACACTTGATCCCCAATAGCAAGCATCACATTTCTGAGCAAGAATCTTCAACCAGCTGCCCCCCAACTCTACAATCCTCTTCCAGTTCAGGCTTTCCTGCATGAACAAGGATTTCAGGAATAGGAATTGGGCATCAGGAGTTTCTAATTTGTGCTGTACAAAGTGCATGTGGTTGATGTACAATACCTGGAGGATTAAAGGAATGGCTGCTGACTGAGCAGTGTTGCAAGTCAAGAAAGGTTATGTGACTGTCCTTTCCAGAACAAATGCCAACTAAAATGCTCAGTTTCCTGAAGATGGACAGAAGTCATCAAAGGATGGCTGTTGGCAGCTCAGCTCAGAGACTGAAGGAGCAGGCACTCCTGCCTTTTGGGTGTGCAGTATCCACAGGGCAGGTTTTTGGTTTTTGTTCTGCATTTGCCCAGACAAGCTAGATGTAATCAGATGTGTCATCCTAGATGACAGGACCTTGCTTGGTGATACGACGTATTAAGCTACATGGTATAGGATGTAACCCCAGAGGTAAGATTCCCATATAAGGGGAGAAATTCAGGCAGTTATCGGAAGCCATAGAAGCTAAGTTTAATGAAGAAAGTCAACCAAGGAGGCAGAAAGCCTGTTCTCTTGGAGAACTCCCTTGAGCATCTGACAAATGCCTATAAGCCCCTCAAACCTTACTTTTTGGAATCAATGAAGACTTCCATTCCCATCATCCAGCCACCTGCCATTATCTGTCCTTTAGAATAATTGCTGCAAGGTACCTTCCACTATGCCTAAGAATTAGCTCAGCCTTCCCTTACTGGGTGGCTATTATCTCCCCACAAACTGCTAACTTGCTATGGACAGAGGTATTTTGGTTTTCCCAGCTGGTGGAAGGGTACACATCAGTAAGAATCCAGGAGTGCTGCTGAAAATCCTAGAAAGCAAGGTACAGCCCACACAAACAGGAAGCCCGAGAGGGTCTGTAGTCCTGAGACAGAAAAGTCAGAACAAGCTGGTAGTTTTAAGAAAGATCTGAACTTGCCACACTGCAGTCTGTCCAAGAACACAGCTAAGACCTTTTGGGTTTTGCAATATTCATGAACCAAAGAGGCATACAGATGATCAAGCTCAACCCCAACTGTTCGAGCTCATCTCCCGAAGCAGAGGGCACTACGACATCTATGTGGCTCTTCGGTTTCAAGAAGCCTACCTCCGCCATGCATTGTTTTCAAGGGTGTGCGCGTCGATACTGAAAATTGGCTTTCCCCTTATTTCTCTAGGGACAGAGAAGACTACTTTGCCTTCAAGAAATATGACTCGAGGGCCAACTGGCCCATCCACTGGATGCCAGTCCTGATGGTTGGGTGCAGGACTCAGAGCTCAGGGACCTGAGCTCTGCACCCACCCAGGTGGCCCCTTCTGTGCTGAGCCCTGTCCACTCTGCATTAAGTTAGAAGCAGATCTACACTGATACAGCCCCCTCCAAGGTGCTAATTCAAACTGAGCTTGAGTAGATCGGGGCACCCATGAAGTTACTCTTATGCCCTAGCCTCCTCTAATTGGCAAGCTAATCCTTTTTCTTCATGCAGAGTAACTTCAGGAAAGCCCTACATCCTGACTGACTGACAGGAGCCACCTCTGCTGCCTTCACATGGCTGGTGTCCTCAAGTTCTATTAGGCAGGTCACCTTCCACAAACTGAGTGCACTGAGTGGAACCTTCTTGGTCAGCGTGGACCAAGGTTACAGAACTGTTGCTGGGGGTGCAAATTAACCACTTGCATGAGCTCAGTGAAAATATGTTCTCCATGTCTGGCAAGGTTCAGACTACTGCACTCAGATGAGCTGACAGATGCCTCCAGCTGCTGTATGTCTCCTTCCTGTACACACCCCCCACCCCAGCCAAGTCACAACCCTGCTCTCCTAACCACTGCCAAAAGGTACAAGAGCTGTGCCAGCAGACAGACCCTGAGCACCCACATGACAGGTTGCTACTAAACTCCAAGTCCTGGCAAGCCCCTGACCTTCCTCCTGTGGAATCTCAGGCCCCAAGATCCCCCAAGAATTAGAGAAAGGCTGCTCAGGGCTTCTAAGCTGTCTACTTCCCCTCAGCCCTCACTTGTCGACCTTTGTTTCCCCAGCCTTTTCTTCTACAGTCCTATTGTATTATCAGTTCAACTGCAGCTGCCCTTAGCAGCATTGAGAGCTGATGGTGTGAACCAGCAGCCCTACCAAGAAGAGCATATTGTGACCTTGGAGGGGACAGCCACATGGAATCCACACCAGACCCTCCTGGCCTGGGAAGGGCAGCAAACAGCTTGATGATGCACATGGCAGTAGATATATTCCATGTCTCAGATGAGACCCACCCCCAGAGAGCTGGGCTGAGGATGGGGCCTGTCACTGGCCCTGTGTAACAAAGGCCACATTCAATGAGTAAAGATGGTGACTGACACTTCCTGGTCTGCTATCACCTAGCACAGGAGCAGATGGACCACACACAGACAGCTGCTTTGAGTGGGCTTCTAAAAGCAATGCAAGTCTGAGTGTCTATGTTCTGCTTGGGGCCATGAGACATCAGGGGCATTCAGGAAGCAGCATGACCCAATGTGCAAGAGCATTCATCCTACCCAGGGGTCCCCAGGAGGTGCAAAAGGCCAGACTGGCAGGCCCCAGACTCTGTGGTCCACCTTCCTGATACTCCATGCAAGAGGCAGAAGGAAACCTTTGTTCTGAATTTGAAAGAGCAAATATGGCCGAGCCTGGCACCTGGACGTACTGATTGGCAGATGAGAGGACATGGAAAAGGATCCCCACCTTTTGAGAAGTCCCCACCCTGGCCATGCTCTCCTGGAGTCGCAGAACATCCCAGAGCCTTCCAGGAAGGATGTATCCTGATCAGATAGTTCAAACTGTAGGACGTCTATGGCCCAATGCCTGCAGGCTTGCCCATCTGCTTCACACAGCCACTACAGCAGCCTACTCCTGGCCACAGCACAAAATGGAAATATCCATCCTGTGAGCAAGCTCTAGAACATTCTAGGACAGCAAGTACAGAAAGCTCAGGCCTCAGGAGGGCACTGAGGACCAAGTCTGAAGCTATCTGTCTATACACAGGGAGTGCTTGATTGGAGTCCCACCTGGACCATACATTGATATTCAACTAGAGGCCATGGAGCCTGCCATAGGGTAACCCCAGCCAGAGACATCTTTTAGGGGAGGAATCTCTAATCCATTCCCAGCACCAGTACTGCATGGGCCAGGTATGAAGCAGACAAACTTTGTAAGCGTTCCCTGCAGAAGGAGAACCATTACACAGCTCGTCCTTCCCGATGGACTGTCCCGCAGAGTTCCAGCTTGGCTGACCAGGCCCCACCAAGGCAGCTCCTCACAGGTCTCCTGTCCCTGGTTGAAAGCCCAAGTCCTGCAGAAAGTTATGCTACCTCCCCTGATGGTGGACAAAAGTCATCTCGAGCATCATTGGTTCAAGGAAGCCAGTTCAGAGCCAGCCCTTGTGTCACAGCCAGAGACTCAGGTCACAGCAGCAGCAAGGCACACTAGCATCTCACTTAGCATCTTCACAAACTAGATATGAACCAGTGTCCCACAGGAGGACACGGAGGCACAGTTCCAATCCCCTAGCCCGAGTCCACTCATGTAGTGAGGACATGACCTTGAGCTTCAAGTTTCGTGACAAGACTCAGGAATCCTCACCACTTGAGTGAGAAGGGCCAAAGTGCTGCAAGTCACAGGTCCTAGGACCTGGACTAAGTGAGCATTTCCAAGAAGGGAGGAAAGTGAGCTTCTATGGAGTGACTCCTTTCCAAGATATTCTCTCCCAGCTTTCTAAGATTATGGGGAGAATACAGGCATCCAGGCACTCCACCCATGACAGTTCCCCATTGCAGAACTCCAAGGCACCCTTCAAAGGTGTTGAGAGCCACTGAACTGAGTTCCTCTTTCAGGGGAGATACTGCTGCACCACAGCACTACGGCAGTGTCTGGAGACATTTGTCATGCATGGGAAATGCTTCTAGCATCTAGGAAGATTAGCCCATAGGTACTAAACATCTTATAGTACACAGGACAGCCCCCCAACCCCAGTGAAGAATCATCCAGCCCAAAATGTCAATGCTAATGAGGTTGAGTCCTGACCTAGCTGGCAGCTTTGACACCAAAAGGCCAAAGAATCAGCTTTTGGAAGCTACATAGGAGCAGAGGCAATGCCTGCAGAATTTGATTCTGTGCTGGTGAACCATCCAGCAATGAAGAACTGCCACCCTGGTTGCTGAAGCTCGCTCTCAGCTGAGGGGTGGGCCACCTCTGCTTCAGTTTTCCTGAGGGCCCCCACTCCCCGTAAGGCACTGCCACCTTCAAGGGCCTGCAGATAGACATCGGAGGCAGGAGTGAGTTTGTTTCCCTCTGAGATACTGACATCATAGTGGCCAGTTAGGACATCTTGAGAGCTACACATCCACTATTTTACTCAAAGTTGTGAGAGGGAATCTTTGTTCCCTCAGGAGTATGAGTTAGCATAAGTCCCCTGGGTTTACCAGGACAGATGTGATTTGCAACTGACTATTCAAGCTTATAAAAGTTGAAAAAATTCCAGGGACCACCCAATCTTCCCTAGGCAATTCCGCCTCAACTGGGGGTTTTTTTTCTACGTTGTATGACTGGTGTTCTTTTACCTAGGAAGTCTAAAATTTGACAGTTCTTTAGCCGAAGTCATAAGTACTTTTCCTTACAGCAAGAAGTCTGGGATGGTCTACAATAAATTTGAATAACAGACTACATTGGATGGGACTGTTTTGAGGATATATCTGGATAAAAAGGGATGGCTAAGCCTCTCCCAGGCTTTGTCCACTTCGCCAGATTCAGAACACCATGGGGGACTAGGGGGAGCTTTCTGTAGTCATGGCATGCTTTTCATGACCCTGATAGACGAGAATACGTTCAGATGACAGTGGTGGACGACAATCCACAACTCTCATCACTTGACAAAGGCCATTTACAACGTTTCCAACCATTGACCAGTAAGACTGAGGCCCCCATCCCCATGCTTTGGGAAGCTCCATAATGACGTGAAGACCTTCACGCCAATACACGTTCATCATCCAGAGGAATTAAGTCTCGTTTAGACAAGAGTTGAAGACTAGAGTCAGGCATAGCCTTACGCAGCAGTAGGCAATTTTGCTCACTGAACCTAATGCCTGCGGCCTTTTCACTCCCAGGCTCTATCGTTCCCCTCCAGCTGGCTTGACAGTGAAGTCACTCCAGATCTAAAGAGAATCGCAGAGGAGCTACTCTGGGAAGAGGATTCTCATGATGTAAGATGGATACGGCATGTTCATGAGGCCCAGGCCCAATGGGAGTCCAGCCATCATTGCAGACCACCCACCTTTGATTGCTGCTGGGATCTTCCATGCCTAGGCAATGGTTAAGGAAAAGTGAGTGGATAATTCCCTGTCTTCACATCTAGCCATATCCTGGGCCAGGACCCCAGTCCTAAAAATATGAACTTTCTAAATGTCTGATGCTCCAAGGGCTCATGTTTTAAAGTTAAATTATCCTGGAGAGTTCCCTCAAAGTACAACTTCTCTTCTGCCCCAAGTGAGTAGAAGCCAGGAAGGCTTTCCAGCAGAAATCCTTACTTTGGCAGCTGGTTCAAGTTGACTAATTGATAACAGACCTCATTGCCTGATCTTTTCTTGGCCAGTAACTTTGACCAGAGAATGAGACAAGATCTTGCTCTGTCAGCCAGACTACAGTCCAGTGCCAGTGGCGCAATCTCGGCTCACTGCAACCTTCTCTGCCCTCCTGGGTTCAAGCGATCCTCCTGCCTCAGCCTTCTGAGTAGGATTACAGGCATGTGCCACCATGCCTGGCTAGTTTGTGTTTTTGGCAAAACCTCTTCTCTACCATATTGCTCAAGTCTGGTCTCAGACTTCTGGGCTCCAGTGATCCACCCACCTCAGCCTCCCAAAGCACTGGGATTACAGGTGTGAGCCACTGTGCCCCACACCAGGGTCTTGTAATTTTTTAAATCGAGTCCCATGCCAGATAGCAATAGACTATCCAATGCTCCAAAGAGGGCCGGTATCCATTTGCTTTTTAAATAAGATGGAAAGCCCATCAGTACATTAATAGGAAGGCTAGCAGTGCATAGTCTTGTCCTCAGGTTAACCCTTCTCATCTCTACTCCCATACAATCCACAGGAATCTGGATTGGCATTCCATGGGAGATCTTGCAGGGCTATTGGCATGAGTCACACTTGGTGATTAGGAAGTAACAAGTACTCACGGGGTACACACTCTTATTCAAGAGTGATGGAGAAGCCTGCAGAAACCCCAGGGCTTACCATATTAGTAGTGACACTTTCAGGCGTCTGATTCCCACACCAACTTCTGTTGTACCTACAAACCCTCTCACACAGCTCAGATATAACCTCCTTGGGAGTTCTTAAGTTAGCAAAGAAGGAAAAGTTAGAGTTGGGGTTTATAGATGAATTTGGCTCATTTGAGAACTAAATACAGACCGCTCCAACACTATGCAGAGGGCACCGTAAGAAACTGACCAAGTCTCCCCACTGAGGATTTAAATTCACCTGGTTATCTCTTATAAGGAGTTTAACATAAAGATACTGAATCATATGCAATTAAACAGATTGGCTGTCCAGGCCCTAGGAGATTAGAAGATGAGTCAATGAGATCTGGAGAAAAGGCATAAAGCGGAACCCATGGGAATGGACAGGAAACCTGTCATAGGTCAGAGCCTGGAATGGAGCTCCCACAGGATGCATTTAGTCAGGTGCACTGGATAACTTAGAGCCAGGTGTACTCAGCCACCCAAGTGCTCCTAGAATAGGCCCATTGACAGCCACCCAACTCCATGGTCGTGACCTGTTGGTAACAGACTTCAATTAAGCCCTCCATAAAGCCACCATCCCTTACACAAATCCACCACCCAATCCCTAATTCGACACAACATGCTGCTCTGGGGAGTAGTCTGCCAGCCTCCGTCAGTCCCTCCAGGGGCAGCCCACAGCCATGAACTAGGCAAACCAGCAGTCCTACCCATCCGTGACCTGGAACCACCTTAAGATGGTGCCTCTGGAGCTCCCCCACAGGCTCAAGTCAAGTTTTACATCCTAGTCTGACCTCTGCCCAATCCTGCTTCCTTCCCCTTTTCACAAGTTTTAAATCTGTTACATTTTAGACAAACTTCCAGTCTTGACTCAGCACCTCCTTCCAAGAGCTCAACTGCACCATCACCATGAAGTATTCACAGCCAACCCAACCTGGCTCAAGGGGAAAAGGAGTCTGGCTTTCGATTGCCTCTTCCATAGCCTACCCTCGGTTCACGAGCAGTTTCGAGGCAGTTTGCTAGCAAGAAACCCGGTCTGGAACTAGCATATTCGAGCTGCAGTACTTATTTTGGGCAGGTGTCCTATACCATCTCTAGTAGCAAGAATATAGAGGCCTGGATCCAAGGAGAAGTTTCTCCCTCACAACCCGCAATGACTCAGGAGGAAGACATTCATGTTCCACACCTGCAAGATTAGTTCTGGCAGGCTGAGACACTGCAGTTCCAGACACTTTCACCAAGGGACAAAAGCAGTGCCACCAGGTTATTCTGAGCTCCTTTAGCGCCTGGAGATCAGGGGTTGCCGATACATGGAGGAAAGCATATGGGACGTGGGTGAGTCACTAGGGCACTTTTTGAAGCTCCCATGCTCAGTGTTACAAGTGTCCAGGCCTCACAGTGGCCATAACCTGACAAGACCAGGGCGTCTCGGACCACTTAGGAAAAGACTTGTCACCTAAACAAGCAACCTAAACCAGTCAAGTGTTGGCCAGCTGTGAAAGATTTAGTTGGCAGGAGGAGATATAGCTACTATCAACTACATCTCAGAATGACAGTCCTTACCAGACCCGATTTGAGACCGTAGCTGCCCATCACTTGCAGATCTGGCAACATGTCACACCACCTTCACAGAACTAGCTGTCTGTGAGCATGCTTAAGGGCTCTAGCTGTTAAACCCATGTTCCTTTTGGGGTGGCCCCAAGCCAACATTGAGCTGAGCCATTTCCACCTGATGTGGGATTCAAACTGAGGATTATCTTGCTCCAAAGCTCCCTGCTGGACTGGCAAAATTGTCAGGCTCAATTATGATGTGACAGCTTCCCTTTGCTTAAATCCTAGATTTTTTGTATTCCTAGTTCAAGACATACTTCCAGACAATGCAACCATACAACCACCATGAGCGGCAGTGGATGTAACATGGTCCAAGCCGGGGAAGTCAGATTTAGCACTGCCTCCTCCCCTACCAAACCTGGAAGAACTTTGGCTCTTGGCGAGAAGCAGCTACTAGCGCAAAGATGGGGACCATACTGACAAGGCAGCCTCACAACTTCTGATGCTGTGCACGGGTCCCCTGCATGCCTGTCCCTCTGAGTATCAGTAGGCTCCCTTTTCAAAGTTTGGACGTCACAGTGAGTTAAGTTCGAGAGGCAGAATCAACACCAAGACAGACTGTCCTGGGGAGCTGTGAGGGGATGTGCTGTCACATTCCGGTGGTTGACTCCTTTACTGAGACTCATCTGTGAAATATGAGTCAGGCAAGGAAGATCAGCCTAGACCAATACAATCTGTACAACCTGAGGCGATCTGGCCTATTCTGCCCAAGCAGTTGTCATGAACCACCTGAAGAAGTGGAACCACCAACTCAAAGTCAGGATTCTTCACCTGCTCAGGAGAGAGAGGAGGGAGCATCTGCAGCTCAAAGGCCTGAGCTGAAAGCTGATTGCCAGAAACTGGTTCAAAGACTGGGTATGAGCATGGAGATGATCCTGATGTGAAGGGAATGTGCCTGCTAAACCCAGAGCCTGGGAAACTGCCAGAAGGTGGAAAAGCAATCAGCGTTAAAAGACATGCTGAAATGATGCAGGCTGCTCCTATGTTGGGAATTTGTTCATTTACAGCCTTCTGGGGAGGGAAAAAAGAAAAGAAGCACTTGTCTCCAGAGGAGCTGCCCTGCAGAATTTGCTAACAGGTGGGATAATTTTTGGTATGTATAGATATTGTCACTTTGCCACAGCATTAACCATTGTGGTGGTTAATACTGAAGTGTCAACTTGAAGGATGCAAACTATTGTTCCCAAGTATGTCTGTGAGGGTGTTGCCAAAGATTAAAATTTGAGTCAATGGGCTTCAAGAACCAGACCCAACCCTTAATCTGTTGGGCACAATCTAATCAGCTGCCAGCAAATAAAAAGCAGGCAGAAAAATGAAATGGTGAGACTGACCTAGCCTCCCAAGCCTACATCTTTGTCCCATGCTGGATGCTTCCTAACCTCAAACATCGGACTCCAAGTAAGTTCTTCAGTTGATACTTGGACTGGCTCTTTGCTCCTTAAGCTTGCAGACAGCCTACTGGGGATCTTGTGATGGGGAGTTTATTAACTTACACATTTATATGTGTGTATCCATCCTATTCTGTTCCTCTAGGAAACCCTGACTAGTACAGCAACCATCATGTGAGTGGTCACTAACACTTTGGATTTTCAGTTAAGGGGGAGAAAGCTAGTATGTTTAGATAGAATGGCAAGCAGCCAGAGGCATTCCCAAACATTCTGTAGAGACTATCTGGATCCTTTCTTGTCGTTGCCCCCTTGACTTGGTCAACTGCTCACTTGTCCTCACCTGAGGATACGTTTATGGTGCACTCAGGCAGTCAGTGAGATATCAGCCTACAGCTGTTTGCCAAATTCTTGGCAAGGATTCCCAACACCTTGCCCCTCAGGCTTCTAAGGAGGTCTCACCCATGGAATCTTGATTAGATTTCCAAGGCCAACCTCCCATGCTTGGATCTGATATAAAGATAGTCTTCCAAGCAAAACCAGTTGCCTGGCAAGTTGAACTCATCTTCAGAGATTCAGACCAACAGTAGGGGAACTCTGGAAAGACAGACCCAGATCCTTGCAAGAGCCTGGGAAGTGAAACCTAGGTGTGGGCCACTGCGCAGCATGCTTAGTCTTTTATATCTGAGAGGTGTCAGTCAACTATTTAGACTTGGTTCAGATCACTACTGGCAGCCAGTGGTGTGGACAGTCATTAGTCTTGAAGTTGAGATTTTGTGATCTAGCCCTATAGACACTAAAAGATTCAGAACCAAGTTCAAGTGTGGCAACCGCCTTATGGCCGGCCACACTGAAACTTGAATATGATCACTTGGAGTCACCCCTTTACTGCATGTTTACTTCTGCCTTTGCCAAGTGAGATTTTACAATTGTGACTATGTTTCTGAACATGTTGAAAACGTAAAACACCTGTGCCAGAGGTCACTTAACATTGAGATGTGCGTGCAACAAGACCAAAGAAACGCATTTCTCTACTCAGCACAGTCCCCAACCCAGCAAGCAGAGACACCCGAGTGTGGAGCTCTGGCTCACGTGAGCCAAGGTGCCAGGCTCTCCTGCTCAGTGATGTCACTCCCAAAGTGGGAGTCGCTGCCTGTGTCTCAGGATACAGGCCCCTGTAAAGGACAGTAAGACAGAGTCCCCAGTGCCATCCTCAAAATCCATGAGTCCCCAGAGAGCCAGTGGCTTCCTTTCCGTCCTGGACCCTGGCTGATGGGAGTCCTTTGGCGCCCCCTGGTGGCCACGAGGCAGCACATCAGACAAGGAAATCTGCTTGGGAGCTTGACAGTCTGACAACCCCCACACCCTAGGGAGGGCCTATGCCTGTGACAAAGATGTGAATCTTTGCAAGTCAGCCCTTCTCCTGGGAAAGGGGGCACAGACAACCTGTTAAAAGAAAGTGAGCCAAGCTTGAATTTCGAGTAAGGGATGGCAGGGTCACACAATCAGCATAGGCAGCAGGCTGTGGCTCAGGGACAGTGACAGACCCAGGCCACTGATGGCAGAGCCTCCAGGACAGACCGCCAGGGGCTCAGCCTGGAAGCCTCCCTTTAACCATCAAGGGGTCAGGAGAGGGGTTATCGCCTCTGGCTATCTCTAAGTTCAACTATGCACAGAATTGCCTGTTTCCTGATGTAATACCTCTTAGTAAATGGTGGTTCAAGGAAAAAGTTGTGTACGGTAATGCTAGTGTGGGAAGGAATAACAGAAAAAGGTCAGTTGTGAAAGACAAGCATTGAACTGAAGTATACTGAAGAACCCTACCAGAGTCACTTTCTGGGACAGCTCCCCCCCATCCCCAGTCCATGGTCCAGCATTCCCATCAGATCCCTTTATCCTGGTGTGCCAGGAGCCCACCTCCAGGCACCCAGGACTTCTATCCACATTTCCTGGGAAGCTCATTCGACTCCAAGTACAATCAGACTCCTGAGCCATTTCAGGAGCAGCACAAGTGCTAACTACCAGTAACTGAACACTGAATGAGTTTGAACCCGTTCTTCCATCTTTCTGAGTTTCTCCTGGTTTCCCCTCATCGGTATTCATCATCCAGCACACCTGCTGCTGGGTCAGTCTTCCTGGAGTCTCAAGCCAAAAGAATTTCCAAACTTGAGTTGGCAATGTGATAATGTAGACCAAATTAAGGACTTGCTTTTAAGAAACTCACTGCATGTGTCTAAAAGTGTTTCTAAGAGAAACTTTAGAATTCATCATGAAGCAGATGTCACTGCTTAGATGTCTTCCTTAGGTTAGAAATTAAAATGGATATGTGGAGGCACAGAAGTGTTCATACTTTCCCCTCCAAGGTGTATTAGCAAGTCAAGATGGGCCAGTTTGAAAGCCTATAACCACTTGACTTATGACAGCTCAATGTCCAAGAATGGCTTCATCTTTATGGCACTAAGATACAGTCAAACAGATGAACGGAACAAGCAGCCAGTTCAGGAGACAGTTGTCAAAACCCACTGTCACTGGGTTTAGATGAGAAATTTCAGAGTCTGATAAGCCATGCTTAAGTTCATGCTTCAGAGGGTTTTCTTCAGTCACAATTCATGCTACTGGAAGTTCAGAAAAGCAGGCCTCATGTATCAGATGATCCTGATAAAACGCTGGTTTGCTTGCAAGTTGCTTTCCTAGCCCTGCCCAGCCAACCCATCCCTACAGGCAGAACCAGAACACAGCCCCCAGCATCTGGCCCTTGACTGCACAACTCTGGAGCTCAGGCTGGAGATGCACAGGGGTGCTGGAGGGAAGTTACCATTTGTGGGCCCCAAATGCCCCCCTCCCTCTGCGAGGGCAAGAGGCCAAATCCTCTTCACATTCTCTGCCAACAGTCTATCTTCATGGGGCATCGTAGCACAAGGACTGGCAGCCCCTTTCCCTGCAGTCCAAGACAGTCTTGTGAGCTCTATAGGAGCAGATTCCAATTCAGAAGTGATCTGCAAGTCTTCAGCCTCCCAGAAGAGCGCTAGATGCGCTCTTTGGAGATGCCCTGGTCCTACAGGAGGGGTAACATGCCCAGGAGTGATAAGGGCACCCCACGGTCAGTCCCAGGGTGAAGTCAACAGGCCATAGGAACCTTCCCCCCCTTCTTCCACGTGGCTGATCCTTGTGGGCCCACTGTGCACCTTCAGATAAGTACATGGAGCTTCTTACCCAGGGGTGGCCCCCCAGAGAGGGGGGCCTGTTTCTAGGACATCCTGCCTCTAGTAGCAGCTGCCTGTCAGGCTGAAGGTGACCACCCAAGATGCTCCTGGGACCCCGGAGTGTCAGTCTAGGGGAGTTAGGGTGTCAAGAGAGGCCTCCACCCACAGGTATTTTAGAGACACCCTCCTTCTATAAGAAGGATAAGCCTGTAACACCACTGGTCACTAAACACCTAAGAGCACTCAAAAGCCTTGAGTGGGATGAAAACAGACTCCCCCACCCCCCAGGATCGACGAGGCTGGGAAAGATCCAAGAATCACAACAAGCATCAGAGAACCACTCCAGGCTTAGGAATAGCTGTCTAAGGAAATTGCACATTGCCCAGAAACTCCAAGTCTAGTGAAGCCAGGTGCCACCTGTTCACCTTCCCTTCTAATTTCAGTCATGTAACCGCCACATGGAGTGTAGATGTGATAGGGGATTTTACTCAGGCCTCAGGAATAAGTCTTCCAAGCTAAAACCACCTCCAGAAGCAGTTCCTCAAAAACCTAAGAATTACCATATGATCCAGTAGTTCCCCATTTACCCAAGATAACTGTAAACATGGATTGAAGCAAACACCTTCATATGCCCAATATTCACTGCAACACTATTCATGACAGCCAGAACACGGAAGCCAACCCAACGTCACTACCAAGAGCTGATATCTCCATGCAATGGATTGTTAATCAAAAGCTCTGATATGCAACAACGTGGATGGAAATTGAGATGAAAAACCAGACAGACGATTATAATCTTATGAAATATCTAGAGTAGGCAGATTTATAGAGCAAGTAGATTGGAGGTGACTGGGGATGAAGGGAGAAGGAAAACATTACTGCTTAGTGGTTGCAGTTTCTTGGTGGGGTGAAAAACTAGTTCAAGTCAGTGATAGGTGCACAACATTGTAAATGTGATATCACCGATTGTAAACTTCAACATGGTTGAAATAGAAATGTTTTGTTTAGGTTCATTTGAGTATAATACTTTGGAAAATGCAGCTCACCTACTTGATGATGCGGCTGAAGAGGAAACCCACCCGGATGTGATCGGCAGGAAATTTTCCAGACAAGAGTTACTGTCTGATATTTGAAGAGCTTAGAATTCATCCCCCTCTTGACAAAGTTGAACCTAACCCAGAAGTAAACCATTCTTGAGAGCCAAAGACGAACAGGGAAAGCTACTGCCTAGCAAGTATAGAGCCAGACAAGAGGACCCTGTCACAGCCAGCAAGAAGTACCTGGAGGAACAGCTTTGACTATCTCAGAGTATAAGGCTCAATGTAGTCGAAATGAGTTCAGGCTCCAGGGACCGTAATGACTTGGGCTATTTTCCAGGAGCCCCACCTAGTCTCAACTAAGGATAGCAGAATCTCATATGCCTCTGGGCAGGGGAAACTTTTGAAATATACCCAGGACTCTCCCTAACAAGGATTGTGGGTTACTTTACCCAGGCCCAACCAACCTGGGGATGGGAACACAAGCTCCTGCTCTTGACCCTTCCCTGCCTCACCTGAGAAGTATTTGAGGTAATGCTAACCAGGAGTTTTCCAAGATTAGTGACAGATGCCAAACCAGATCCAGGAAGCTCAGGTCCAGGTAACATAAGCAAGACATCTACACCTAGAACATAAACTGCAAAGAAATCTAAGAGCAAAACCCGAGTGATATGGCAGGACCTAGCCCAGGGCAGAGAAGCTGTGGAGCCTACATTCCCCAGGACCCAGCAGGGACTCCCCCCCACGGGCTGCTGTATACCTCGAGGCCACACAACCATAGACGCAAGAAGAGCTCAGATGCCAGGAGGACCAAGACATCCAGAAGGCTCCTTTCTGGAGACAGGTCGGCATAATAGTTCCAAGAGCCACCTCCCTGCACCTTAGGCCTGCGTGCTCTTGACCCATTCCGTTATTCTCGGGCATCATTCTTCCTTCTACCTCTAAAGGTAGTGAGTGGCAACAGCATCCATGGAGAGCACCCCAACATCTCAAAAGCTTAGGGAGGAGCTGCCTCAAAATCCTAGCATGCCAGTCCCCAAAGCACGTGCCCTTTATGTTCACGGCGAGGTGGGATGTGGTCTGTTGGGAATTCGTCTGGCAGGACTCGAGTACATTCCACAGAGCACCCAACTGCTGAGGGTAAGGACAATCCCGAGACAGGAAGCAGGCACACAGGATGAGACAGCCCCTGTTGGGTCCACCAGGCCAGGGACTGAGAGCAGACAAACATCCTCTCCAACCCTACTTGGGCTGCATAGGAACTCTTTGCCCTGGATGCCTCAAGGTCAGGCTCCACGGAGATTTGCAAGGGAAGAAAGGGTTGAAGAAAACCTCACTTCCTTTCAGTCATCACAGTAGGCTCTCAAGTGAGGACAGCAGACAAGGCCAAGGTTAATCCTATCTGATGACCGGATAATTCAACAACTGAGACTACAGTAACCCCATCGGTGCAAAGATCATGCTCTGACAGGTTTGGCAACATCCTGGGAGAACCCTCAGTAAAAGAGCCCCATCTAGTAGCTCAGGGACGTCTGTGGACAGCTTCAGGCCTCCAGTGGCCATACACAGTGAGGAAAGCCCATGAATAACCACCACCTTCACCCATATACCGATTCTGTTGCCAGTAGAGAATTTACTATCTCCATGGACGTAGCTTGAATACCAGTCTGATGTAAGAGGTCAGGCGAAAGGCGTGGAGTTAGAGCTAAGCCCAGTGAAGACTAGTGGCTGGAGCTGGCATGAAGAATCTTCAGGAATCTACATGAGATTATGAAGTCAATGCAAAGCCACTATGATGAAACCATTTTGAAATAGTATAGATACCCTATGGAAGAGATGAAATTCCTGTCCTAAGTAAGATCAGTTCAGCCAGAAGGCAGAGACAGCTAGTGAGTTTATAGCCACCTAAGGACCAAGGTCATTGAGAAGTCTGGAGCTTAGGTATCAAAGTTATGAGTCATTTGCCCTCTTCTGAAGGCCAGATCTGTGACCTACCCCTCCCCTTCCTCCTCACTTCCATCTCCTTTCCCTGGTGGTCTCGAGATGGAGTGCATACTGAGAAAAGGATCAGCAGGGGTCTGGAATCCAGGAACATCCCAGACACAGACAGGTGGGTCACCCAGGAGCCAATAGCCTCAATCCCACTCAAGGTAGATGAGTCTTAGCTCTTGAAGGCCCTCCATTGAGCACTCTGTCCACCATGAAAGATGACCAGAGGAACAAGCCCCTCCCGTGTGTCCCTGATCATTTGAATTGTCAACCCTGGTATACTTGGAATCATGGGATCTAGTAGTATGTTATTCGGCTATACTTCATAGGAGACTGAACCCCTAACCCTCAACACCTCCAAGTAGTTGTGGGATGTTTTTAGATCCTAAACACCGAGACAAAAACAAGTCTGTCTTCATCAGCAATACATTCGTCTCCCTGCCTTGAGCTCCCAGTCAGGCAGCAACTACATTTAACAAGGTACAACTTTGACATTCACCAGGTGAGAAAACCAGAAAGCTGGAATCAAGGTCACTCACATGGCATCCTTGTGTAGTAGGGGATGGGGTACAAGTTCCAGGAAAGACCTGCTTTGACGGGATTCCTGCTGCATCCTGTGAGCCCCCCTTCTCCCCTCAACACTCAGGACCACCTTGAGAATACTTCCTAGTTTGCACAGCCTAGAAAGTTGGCTAGAGATAAACGCAACTCTCCTGGAAGCCTGAAAATTTTGATCCAAGTTAAGGACCACAAGAACCGACCAGGAAGCAGTAGTTGGAAGTGACTAAATATAGCAGACTTTAAGGCTGCTGGGGTTGTTGGAAACTTGACAGGCACCAAGTCTCCTCAGTTCTCATTATGCTCAGGGCATAATGGAGATTGTCATGTTTCCCGTGATGACAGGCTTGGGCTCCTGCCAGGTTCCTCTCCCGAGCTAGGCAGGTGGCCTCCTGGTGTTCCTACCTAGCCTGCCTGCCTTAGGAAGAATCTGCCTAGAAGGGGGTCTTTTCTCAGCATCACGAGCTGACTTCATGTCCTTCATGGGAAGGGGCCATTCAAGCCCTGGATGAGCTGTCAGTTTTGGGGACCTAGGCATCTGCATGCTCAGGGCAAGATTTCTGGATTAGGACATCCCCTGGCTCAGCAGACACCTTAGTCATGCTGCAGCTGCCCCACACCCCACCCTCCCCTCAGGCTCCAGGGCATCTCACTTTAAAGGCAGGCAGGCAAGCACAAGTGGGAAAAATTCCACATCAATTGGGATGCTACCCCCAAGACCTGCCATGATGCCCCCAAGCACTCCCAACCCCAGACAGCTGGCCAGCACCACCCATAGATACCCTGGCTTGGTTATCAAGTCACAACATCAGTCATGGGCTGTCACTCCAAGACATCAGGCAGTACACCAAAAGATGAGAGTTTATCACTTATCCCTTTTCCCAGGCAGGTTCAGGAAGCCCTCAAGGCCTACAGCCCGCCCCATGCTGCATTCAGCCATCAGGATTCCACAGAAGTGAGTGAGAACCCCCGCTTGAGAACTCCAGCCTATGTGTTTGAGTGGGGGCAGCAAGGCTACCACAGGGCCTGAGCACCCCAGAGGACATTCATCCTCCCACAAGGGGCTGAGCGCTGGACTTGTCCTGGGATGGGATTCCAAGTATGTACGGCCAGTGAGATCAGGGTCACATAGGACATCTTTAGTAAGTCTTGTCCCCCATGTTCTGCCAGGTTACCAGGATGTCTTGGTTCTGCATAACATGTTCACTAGCATCTCATTCCGTGGGGAAATATATCCCCATTACACACCCCAGAAATGAGCAAACCTGGCACCCATTTTTCAGGTTTAACAACTCCCAAAAGTCCCTTTCAGGCACACAGATCTTGCCCCCTTGGTGGTACCCCCACCCCCCACTGCATCCCTTTGCTAGCAGCTGCCCTGCCTAGAGGGCCCCCGTGTCCACCTGCCTCAGGCCCTCATTGCCACAGTAGGCCAGAAGTCCAGGTTTTCAGCGATTATGTCCCCTCAATTCCAGAACACATTCCCATGTGAGGCCTGGTAAGGGCACAGCTTGGCACCAGCTCAGTCACCAACTCACATGAGGGCGGGTGGAGCAGAGCCTACTCGAACAGACTCCACAGGGGCATGGATAGGGGTGGGTGGAGCCATTTCCTACGTGAAATAGGAAGGCAGCAGCTTGCCCTTGTTGCGCAGGTGCCCCAGCTCTCCCAGGACAGGACTCCAATTGAGCTCGTCCCAGCGCAGTCCAGATTCTAACCTTGTCAGAGGTGTTGGTGGTCCTGCCCCCTCCTGTGCTGAACTGACTTGCTCTCCCCACTGGCTCTGCCTGGCTGTGTCCTCAGGGCCTAGTCCTGTCTGGGGCTCTCCTTCCACCCACCAAGGTCTTCAAGGAAGATGACACTTCAGAGCAATTGAACCCAGCTAAAAGCCTTACTTGAAGTGTTTGTCTGAAGAGCTGGGCAGGGGAGGTTCCATGAGGTCAGGCCATGTGACTAGATGAGAAGTTACACTATACCTTCCTCTTGGAGGCATTCCTTCTAGTTTTCTTGAACTTAGCTCAAACTACATTCATCTTGTTTATCCCCCTCATTGAGGCTGAACATTTCACTCAAGCCTTTCAAGCTGGTGGGATCCAGATGCCTGCAGCCGACCCATTTGTGTTTCTGGATCCCTTGCCTTCCCCCCCCCGCCCTCCCCTTCTTTGGACCTGCGAACATCAGGTCACATTTGGAACAAGGATACTGGCAGACAAGCAAACCATGTATCCTGAGTAAGAAGGAAAGCTGGGACAGGTCCCTGCTCTTCCAGGCCACCTTGTGTCCATCCCCACACCTCCCCCAGGCCATCTCCTTCCAGCACAGCCTTAACTGACATTCCTGAGATAGTCTTGCAAAGGGACTGGCAAAGAATTGGAGCTTAAACCAGAGCAATGGAGCTCTGCCTTAGTCTCACCAGCATAACCACTGTCCCCCCCCTTAGTGACAGACCTGACCACTAAGTCCCAGGCTGCCCACATCCAACTCCCACAGGGTCCCAGAGCTTTGTTCTTTTCTGTATAACCTGCTGCAGCACAGCGAGTGCAACGCCCTGAATGTGAGGATTCTTAGCCCATCTAAGGGGCCGTGAAGGATGAAGATTGCCTCCCAGTGGGGCATAGCTTTCAGAGGCAATCGATCTAATGGGATCTTCACTGCCATCGTGCAGGAAGAACTAAATCTGATCCAACTTACAGCAAACAAAAAGTGAACACGTTAAACCCCAGCAGGATCTACACTCAGAGTCCAAACAAAGGTAGAGGGCATCCCACGTGGCTTGCCTTCCATGTTGCCCTCCAGTGAGGATTCTGGTGAGGGCTCACTCATGTTTACACCACGTGTTGCGGGGGGAGGGTTTTTTTTTCGGGGGGAGGGAGGCTCAGGTTTTCCTTCAGAACAGCAGAGCAGGCAGCTTTTCCATAAGGATCTTCACACTGGATAAACATCTCTGAAGGAATGGGACCATTCCAGGTGGTCCTAACAGTCCTGGCCTTTGGAATTTTTTCCCCACCGCAGCCCCATCCCACATTCTCCCATGTTCTTTTTCTCTCCCCGTCTGCATCCCCTAGGATGTCTCGAGATGAGTGCTCACTGAAGGCTGTTCACACTGAGGACATTCAAGGATTTCTCCCACTAGCAGCGACCCTATGTTTATGGGATCAACTATTGGAGTCTCAGTCACTGTAAGGGTCCTTCCTGACTCATGGCATGGGGAGTGAGGGTCTGACTCGGTCTCATTGAGCCCCCACCAAGACTCCATTCTGGAGGCTCAAACATCTCTGTATGGATTACATGGAGAAAGGCCCAGCAAAGCCCTGTTCTTTGAATTCCACAGGCACTGTCCCCCCGCAAAAGCCTATTGATTCCTGTAACCAGCTGATCAGCAGCCCAGCATCCCTGTGGTGGGGTCTATAGTGACAGGCAGGGTCTAGGTATACCCAGACATAGAAAGGAATCAAATAGTGGCTGCTCAAGATGACAAGTAGGGTCCTGTGACAACCAAGTCAGCTCCCCTGTGCTGGACAGAAGAGAACACCCAGAAGTCCCAGATTCGCAAGGCCAAGGCTCAAAGGTGAGGTTTAGATTCCATATGCTCAGACCGCAGCATCCAGAAGTTAACCACCAGCCTTATATCGGAGCAGATTCTCTGGGTAAATGCCATCCTGGGGTCACAGTCCATGTCACTGGGGTCCAGCCTCCTGAGCACTTTCCTGTGCCCTGAGAGATCAACCCCCTGCAGCCCACCTGTGCCCTCTCCAGGTGGTCACCCTGCAGCCATGCTGAGCTGTGCCCAACTCATGCCCTCTTATCAAGTCTGAACTTCCCCCGCCCCCCCCCCCCCGCCCCAAGCACAACTGCAGCCTAAGGGCAGCATGGCTCCTCAGGTCTCTACACTGCTCAGTATGGCTCCTCTCTGCACCACCAGCTCCGGGTGTGTGCCCTGGCTTCCCTGCCTCCCATTAAAGCCTCTTTAGAACCCAGAAAAGCAGCTCTTGGCTCAAATCCTGAGGTCTGCTGAGACAGAGGGTTTGGACCAGTCTACTCTGCTTTAACACCTAAGGAACCCCTTTAAGTCCAGCTGCAGCCTTGGACCCGAGCAGCCTCCAGCAGAGCAATATTTGGGTACTCCAGCTGTTGGGGAGAGCCCATCATGGCTGTAACAGGTGACACCTTCAGCCAACTCAGCCACAAGAGTTTGTGCAGCCCACATCTGCTAGAACAGCCCAGCTGACACTACTCTAGCCAGCCCAGGAGGCTTCCTTCTCCCAACATATTGGCCTCCTGCTGCAAGTAGATCATTAAAACAATGCCTGTGGTGGTCAAGTAGGAAGCCTCTGCTAGCTGGAAATTTCACAGCCAGGTTGTCCTCCTCGATCAAGACCTCAAGGGGAGGGAGATGAGGCACCAGCCCTCCAACACAAGCATGGGAAGCTCCACTCAGGGAAGTACACGTGAGGAAGTACACACTGCAGGGCACCCACGCAGACCCAACACCACGACAGAAGCTAAGACAGGTAGGAACTGTGGCTTCACTACCCAGGCTAGCCTTTACTTCCTGGTGATGAGAACGATGAGGATTGAGGGCAAAGTCCAAGGTCAACACAACTCCCCCCTGCTCCAGAAGGGTGGGTGAACAGTCCACCCCCACGGAAGAGGTGAGTAGTTATCCCTTCACCCTAACATCCCTGAATAATTTCCCCGTAACTGAAACAGAGCAGCTTTTCCTAGGGCCGAGTACACACCATCCAGACTCTGGCACCACATTTCCAAAACACATCCAGAAACAGCTTGTCCTGTCGGTCAATCAGGAAGCAGCTTAATCGATTCTCAAAAGCCAGCACAGTTGTGCTGAGAAATGTCAGCATTAAAAGAATGCCAGAAACGGCTAGGCTGTCTAAAATGAACAGTGATTACCAAGTTTGGCAGAGATTTTTCACATGAAGTAGATAGCTATGATTCAATAAACAAGAACTGAAGATCTAGTAATAAGACTTCCTGAAGTTAAGGGTTCAAAATTCTTAAATACTCTTGGACTTGTGGTTTATAAATGTGGCAAATTCAGTCATCTTTTCCATGTACGATCTGCAGTTTTACAGAAGTGAAGCACCCAGCCACAGTCAAGTCTTATAATACCCGGACTGGTCTGACACTGGCTGGTTTCCTCATCACTACACTGGAATCACAGTGGCTGCCCAGCACGGAGTCAACTCAACCCAAGTACTTAGAATTAGCCCGAGAAGCACGAGAAATTACGCCTACAATTCTCCGGAGAAGTCCCTGTTATCTGCCGACTTGAGCTTGGCAGTCACCATGGCAGAACAGAAGCCATCCCCTCTTGGACTCAGGACTTAGTTTTTCTGCAGATGCAATTCACTAGCAGTGACCCCCAATCCCTGCTGCTCCATCTGCATAGCCCACATAGCACAGCTGCCAGCTGGATGTCCTAGGAGAACAAGCATTCCCCAAGCTCTTTGCCAGTCTGTGGGACTGAATGACATAGAAGCCAAACCTTTAAGCAATAGTCTCTAGTGAACTTTCCCTGCTAAGAGGTCTCAAAGGCTTCCCAAGGACACTGTCAGGAAGAGCTGTAATGCCTTCTCTAGTCTTGACGGCCCCAATTGCATCCCCCCCACCAAACCCTGTGGGGTATGCTTTGACGGCCAGCCCTCTCTAGTGAAGTCCCCCTCTGATAGACTCTAGCACTGTGACTCACTGGGTATGATGGTACTGTCAACTATGATTGAAGGATACAAAGTATTGATCCTGGGTGTGTCTGAGGATGTTGCCAAAAGAACGTTTGAGTCAGGGGGCTGGGGAAGGAAGATCCACCCTTCACATCTGGTGGGCACAATCTAATCAGCTGCCAGCTAATAAAAAGCAGGCAGAAAAACGTGAGACTGACCTAGCCCTCCTAGCCTATATCGTTGTGCTGTGCTGGATGCTTCCTGCCCTCAAACATTGGACTCCAAGTTCTTCAGTTTTCTCCAAGGTTTCAGAGCCATCGGGACTGGCTTCTCCTTGCTCCTCAGCTTGCAGACACCCTATTGTAGGACCCTGTGATCATGTAAGTTAGTACTTAATAAACTCATATCCGTTCTTTGTCCCTCTGGAGAACCCCAATACTGGGCTTGCACACTTGTACCTACAGAGCAGTGGTCTGTTCCACCTGTGGTCTGCACACTTCCCCTACCAGGGAAGGGTTTTTTGCATCCCTTCACTCAATGCAAGATGGAGCTCCAAAATGCCACTTCCACTAAGTCCTTCCAGGTCATAAGGGGTAGGGGAAGCGCCCTCTTGCATCTGAGCTTACCTATTCTCTAGTTGGTTCAAGATTACCATCTTTTCATCTCCCCATAAGTAGTCAGTGCCTCACTCAGTGATATGAGGTCGATCTTACACTAGGGCCATGATTCTCTACACAGAATAGTTGTGAGCATGGACTTGGGCACCTGGTATTCCTCGGTCCTAGTCCACTTCGGCCTTTTAGCTGAGACATCTTGGGTAGTTGGGTACTCTAATACCTACAATGTAGTAAGAATTTAATAGACACACATGTTGATTTGTCCCACACCTGGAGAACATTCCGTTTGCAAAGCACCATGATCTTGTCTCCAAGTCTCAAGCCAGTCCTGCCAACTGTCCGGTTTTTTTGTTTTTTTGAGACAGTCTCGCGCTCTCACTCAGGCTGGAGTGCAGTGGCGCGATCTCGGCTCGCTGCAAGCTCTGCTTCCCGGATTTCACGCCATTCTCCTGCCTTTGCCTCTCGGAGTAGCTGGGACTACAGGCGCCCACCACCACACCCGGCTAATTTTTTTTGTATTTTTAGTAGAGATGGGGTTTCACCATGGTCTCGATCTCCTGACCTCGTGATCCGCCTGCCTCAGCCTCCCAAAGTGCTGGGATTACAAGCGTGAGCCACCGTGCCAGGCCCAATTGTCCGTTTTTATAAGTGAGGCAGACTCAGGTGTTGAGCAAAGCTAGAGTTATCGATACCTTGTGTCTTGTTAGACTGATAGGTCCAAGACTCACCCACATTTACACCCTGTGTGCATCTGGGTAAAGATCTTTCCATCTGCAAGACAGATTAAAAGCTTGTTCCAGATCAGCTCAAGAGGACAGGATGACAAGGCCAAGTCTACTTAAATTTCAAAGACTGCATGAATAAGTGACTTCAAGCAGCAGCTGATTATCAGGAGTCGCTACCCTCAAGTGTTTTATCCTCAAGTGACTGTTATCCTGTCAAACCAGTTTTGATCATGTTAGTGATTTTGTTAGAATGGAAATTTGTATCTTTACAGCCAAGATACCCCCCCCCCACTTAAGCCTAGACCTAATTTACCAACACTAGTTTATGTACTATCCTAGCCCTGTTAAGTTCAGCCAATTCCCTTTAACACGAAGCATAACTTAGGCTCACCATCATCAAAGCCAGAGGGAATCGGTTTGCTAGTCAGATACAGCACTGTGGGAACTAACTTTGGGACCAATGCCACATTAAGATGAGGACCTCACAGGAGTTTTCATTCATGTGGAATTAAAGATAGCTACAAGTTAATTGTGCATCCTAAATCCAGGATGTTTGTGCTGAGTAGGGAAAAAGCAGGAGACACGGGACATGGTTCCAAGGAGACAATCAGGGCCCACCTTGTGTGACAACTCAAGCAGAAGTGGGTCTAGCTGAGTCATTAGGATGACAGATCCCAGTGTAGGCCCAGTGTAGTACCCCTGATCGTGCCATCACCTTGATATCTGCAGCTAACAGCATGACCACCATAAACCCACACATCCTCAGTACTTGTGACTCTACAGAGGAACTTGAAATGCAATAGATCTGTTTAGGAAAGACTTGACTGCAGAACTTTCTCAGAAATAATGGTCCAACTTGCACATCAGTTGAGAGCATCACTGTATAACATGCGAAGTGCTTGGGAGAGTCACAACTTAAGTACTACCTGAAGACACCAGCTACAACACCCAGATGTTTCACATACAATGGGGTAGGGCTTCTAGGAGTACGAGATTGCTGATACAGAAGGATCAATCCTCATGGTGCATGCGAAGGAGGCAGTCAGATCCCTTGCTGCTTGGTGGCTTCACTTTTAAGTGACTGGCATCACCCACCACCCACTGTATTGTCCAAACCCATAGGTTCATCATCCCTGGGCTCCTTTCCTCTGATATCAAGGACAAATGCTGTGTTCCCCTGCCTGCCACATCTCAGGCTTGCTGCCCTCCATCCTCCGTAGGCCACCACTCACACTGGCCCAACTCCAGTGTCCCAGCTGGTCCATTTCACCCCACCACCCTCCAGTGAGGTCAAAGTAGTGACCCCCAAGTCAATCTGATCCACATGCTTGACACATCCTGATGGCATCTGATCATGAGGTCATTGGGGACCCTCCATGAAACAGCCCCAGCGCCACTCTCCCTGGCTCCCATTTCCAAGCCCTACTTCCATTCCCCACAAGTATTCAGGGAGACTCCATTCCTTTGCCAAGCACATCACATACTCTACTACTCTTCACATCCTTCACGTATCAACTGTAGTCATACAAGAGCCTCCCTGACCTTCACAGAAGGGTCAACATGGTTCCTAGTTTCCATAGTGCCTCCAGCCACGTAGCATGTACGTGACATTCAAACACTTCTGATACTACCAAGCCTTAACACAGCCTGCGTTTTATCCTTATAACACACCAACAATTTCTTTTTTTGGAACCAGGTATCTATTTTTTGGAAAGTTCGTCGCTGGGTTAACAAAATCGCACTTGCCAGTTTGGGTGACGCCTCTGGCCACCATGCACTGGGCCCCAAGAAGAGACCACCCTGAGCCATAGCCCTGCAGGCAAGCAAGGACAGCCACCCAGACTCAGGGCCCAGTGACAGTACAGAACGAACCAAATGAATTCACGGCTTCCAAAGCCTTGAAACGTAGCAGTCCAGGCTATAAAACTCTAGAAGCATTGCATAAGTGTTAAGTCTACAGCAAACATCTTGTAAAAACTCAGTAAGTTTTATATATATAAATATAAACTTGTAACATCAACTAACATCTGAACCTGCACGCAGGGCCAGCCCCCCCCCCCCCCCGAAAACGTCTCCCTGCCTGGGACACACAGCAATTAGAATTTGTATGAAAATACTAGTTTGCTTTGAAGTCCAAAAAATAAATCTCCTAAAGAAAAGTCCTATAGAAATCTAATTCTCCTAAAAAAAAAAAAAAAAAAGGAAAAAATATCAACTGGAATCACCTCCAACTATTAACCTTTTAGGCTTGGAGGGGATCGTCCAAGCTCCGGGGCAGGCTGGACGTACATTCTTGGCCGTCCCTCTATAGGCGGGATAAACCTTCTCAGCTGTTAAGTTAAAAATTAACTCTCCGCCATGTGGCTGGCTAAATGCTAGAAGTGTTGGTGTGTGGGAACAGGGGTGCCAGGGGCCCATAAAATAGCTTTACAAATATACAGGTCGTTTTAAAACAAAACTGCGGAACACACCAACAATTTTACAGAGGGGGATAAGTTACTAGGCACCAAGCTCCAGAATACTGCATTCGTGTCTGACCCTTTGGTGTCCTGTAGACATGTGAGGTGCACACGACTCCAGATGTTCACAATCCCACAGGTTGTGATAGCCGCCCACATGGTCAGTGTCCTGCTATGTTGGCTTCACAATTCCTCCATGGTGGTCAAGGGTGACACTCAAAACACCCTTTGCTTGGAGGCTCCTTTTGATGCTGGGTAGTGATGTGGAGTGGGAGAACATTTGGGAGGGCTGAAATAAGCTTTGTGAACCAAAAAGTGGCTGACAACATCAGCCCTTATGACTGAGCACTTGCAGTTTCCAGGTTTCAGATGTTACAAGGAACACTGAACATTGATTTCACCATTCAGCATTGGAAGACCATTCCTACAAATCATATGGGGGAACAATTAGAGACCACTTTCCTAAGATGGGATTGAGAATTGTTTAACATCCAGTATGCCAGGCGAGCGCTAGGTATGTGGCTGACCTGCCGACACTATACTGCCTCAGTCATCTCTAATCTGCAGGGCCAGGTCTCTCTCTCAGGGTCCACCCTCCCTGTGTGTCCCACGTGTCTAGAAGCCTCTACTGTGGCCACAACTGCAGCATCTTTCCCAGTAGGACATAACTGTACCAATTTAACAGCTGTGCCCAAATGTACATCGAAAGCTGTACAAATTAAAATCCTTTTACGGAGTCCATGCCAGTTGCCGGATATTCCAGAATGTGTCGTGTTACTTGGTCTATCAAGCTTCATCCGAGTCTGAGCTCATTTGTCTAACGTCC
The DNA here is from genome assembly GCF_006542625.1 of Nomascus leucogenys. Taxonomy (NCBI): domain Eukaryota; kingdom Metazoa; phylum Chordata; class Mammalia; order Primates; family Hylobatidae; genus Nomascus; species Nomascus leucogenys. Next base: position 74,880,738 of record NC_044400.1, read on the forward strand.
CCCCATCCCCCGCCTTTGATGTCTTCCCTTATTGAGAAGCCTCTCTACATGAACCTGAGTTGCCTGTGTACGGAGACACTTTCTGTCCAATCCCAAGCAATGCCATCGGGAATGACTGGAGCCCTCCCCAGACAGGAGCAAAGGGGACCCAGGTCCTTGTCTAGACCTAGGCCCAAGCCAGGGACTTTGAGACAGTACCCACAACTCCTGGTTGGTTTGTGGCCACCGCCATTCTCTGGTCATGCCTAGAAGCAGAAGTAACTTTTACGGCCACAGCAGCCGAGGTAAAAACTGGTCCCACGGGTCCCCAAAAGGCAGGGGGAGATGCCGAGCAACTCCTGAAATGCTTCAATGCTTGTTTTTAAGGCAGCTGCATTAGAGCATTTTAGGATGAAAGCCAGAACCAGGAGCAGGGAAGAGCTTTTCAGTCACTTCCTTGGTGATTCCTTTGCCAGGCAGATATAGTGCAGGCACACCTAGCCTATTGGATCCAGCTTGTGCCCTAGAGTCCAATTTCCCCCAAAGACTGGTGCCCCAGAATGGGTGGCAACACTTTACAGTGTGACCACCACTGCCACTTGTCAAGGTGGGTCACCGCAACTCAACTGCCTCTGCCTTCTCCCCCAAGGCGCTGAGGCTGGTGGGTGGGGCTTTAGGGGTGGAAGGATGAGAGGGCAAGCCCTGCCTTTCACTGTAGGGGCTGAGTTTCATTTATATTGAAGTCTATTTTCTCGAGTGTGTGACCTTTGTTTAGGAACAGGGTGGCTGCTGATGCAATTAAGATGAAGTAAAAACTCAGTGGGTCCTACACTCCAATAGGACCAGTGTCCTTTATAAACAGGGAAGTGGAAACAGGCACGCAGGGAGAAGGCATATGAGGATGAAAACAAGGATGGTGGTGGTCCCACAGGCCAAGCAGAGATGCCAGCAGACCATCAGAAGCTAGAGAGCCTGAAACATTCTCCTTCACAGCCTGGGAAGGAGCCAACCCCACCCACCTCTTGATCTCGGATTTCCTGGTTTCCACAGAAAAAAGAATTTCCGTTTAAACCACCAAGTTCATAGCACTTTGTTATGCCAGCCCTAGCAGAGCAGTACACACACAGCTTCCCAGCCACATGCAGATCTGAAAGACCACACAAGATCCCCACTGCTGGGATGGGCAATGTCTACCCAGAAACACCACCCACTTGGAGGAAGCAGATCAGAGGCACCTGTTTGCCACAGGCAGGCAGAGCCTGAGTCAAAGGAGGAAAGGGCTGAATGATGCATGTCCAAGTTCCCTAGGCCCATCTGCAGTCGGATCCCCCACTCCCCGACAGTGAGGCATGAGAATGGAGAATGGAGAGGCAGGGCATCCAGCTGGTCAGTGTCTCTCCATAGCAACAAATTCAAGAGCCCTCCTCCACTAACAACGTATTGGTCCATGCTGTGTTTTGCAGAGGAGCTGACCCTTTGGGTCCATGTGTTGGGGGAAGCAGACTATGAAGGCAGCTAATAGAAAAGTGTTTTGAAACGGCCAAAGCCCACCGCCAAGGAACCAGGGGCAGCATTGGGAGGTGCTGGCAGGAGCTGGGATGAATTTGTGGCTGTGTCAGGGCTCAAAGATCCTCAGCACCCCCTGGAAGAGGGCTGGGATCCAGTTCTGCTTAAGTCTTGAACACTCAAACACGGTGTTGAGATCTAGTTTCTATGCCCATGGAGCAGAGGAAGGACCCAAGCACCCAAGGCCAATGGGCAAGAAGGCCACCGGGGGTCTGTGCAAGGAGACTCGCTGCAGAAAATGGAGCCTCATAATGGGAATCTCCATGTCAGCAACAGGCACTGGCACAACCCTCAGACCAGACCCCCACGGCACCACAGGATGCCCAGTGACCACGTAGCCAAGCCCCTACACTGTGGGCACAAACCACGCCAGACACCAGTGCTCAACAGCCAAGCACGTTAGCTCTGACCACACAACTGGAGGCCAGCAAAGACCCAGGCACTGTGGACTGAGTCAGAAGGAAAAGGCAGAAACGCCCTAAGAGACAGCTTTCAACTGGAGGGCGACTGACGCTATCCTTGAACTTAGCTGAGTGTGTGCCACTCGATTCTACCTTCACTGGAAGAAAAGTTGGTTATTTAGGGGCACAATTAAGACTTGCATATCTGATCTATTTCAGCCCTTTCACGTGTAAGGGACAGCTTAGACTGAAGATAAGACCCAACCCGTTTAACTCCTTAAGTGATGCAACCCGTTGCATCACTTGCTTTTCAACCCGGCAAAGTTCCAACCCGAGTTCCCTTCCCTGATGTAAGATGAAGGGCAAGGGCCCACAAACCCAGCGTCTGGCTCACAGGAAGTGCTCACAAGTATGAGGGTAAGGAAACTGTTCCAGGAAGGGTCCCGGGAAAGGACAGGCCGGGGCTCCCGTCACCAGGCCTCACAGCCACACACTGAGTCTCAGAGGCAAGCAGGGAGACAGAAGCGACTGTTCTATCACTTATGGGAGTTTAACAGGAAATGAGACAGGGGAATTGTGTAACTGGCCCAGAGTCGCTTGCAGCTACGGGAGCTTCGAAGCAGTGCAGGACACGGCCTTAGGTCCCTCCAGTTTCAAGGCTGAACTCCAGCAGCCAGTTACCCCCTTCACTCACAGGGATCTTGAAAAGGATCAGACAGGTTTCGTTGCCTGAAGCTATGTTTAAGAAATGAAGGTAGGTAACCCAAGTAGGATATGTTCCCTGTACTGTTACTAAAGTTATGCCGTTGATTAGGTGTTTAGAAGTACATCCTTCAGTAACCTCAAACAAAAGTTATGCCCAAGCTTCCATCACTTGCAGGGATTTAAAGCTGCTGCAGCATACAGGTGTTAGATATTTGCTTATTTGCAAAACCCCACTTTCCAATGGGCTGCTCAAGTGGAAACAAGGGTATTTACAACACATAGGCCCCAAGAAGGGATCCAGTAACTACTTCACTCAGGGTTGCAGATAATTCATTTGCCTTCGCAGAATTAACCGGTAAACACTTTTGCATAGGTTTATGCTGGCAGGTTAGAGGCTGTTATCAGTCCCCTGACAAAGGCATCCAAGTACTTCTGGCAAGGTAGCCCAGTTTCCAGTTCACTTTGGAGGGACAGCCCAGGCCCCACACCCCGGATTTCCAGGTCAAAGGTGGGCACACCAGTAGCTGCTTTTGCCCTTTCAACCACCCTCCCTAGTCACAGCTTAGACTATAGACTCGATCCAACCAGTTGATTTGAGAATAAAGATTTGAAAGCCTGACAGTGTCGCCAAAAGCGTTACACATTAACTCAGGCTGTGGGCAGCCACTTCCCACCATGTGTCAGGCCCTCTAGAGGCCTTGCTGGCAACCACACTCCAAAACTCCCTGTGCAGATGGGAGGTGGAGGCAGCGAGATTGGCTTAAGGTGGTAGAGAAAGGTGATTTACTCTAAGGACACTCCGGAGATGAAGCTTTGAGAGTATGACTTAAGCTTATTTATGAGACACAGGGACAGGCCTGGGAAAGGGACTGAAATTCCTAGAGCGGAAAGGCTCCCACCCACTGTACCCAACAGTTCTTTGTGGGGTGGGGGTTCAGTTCACAGGGTGAGCTAGAGAGGAGCAGCACTACCCTTGCATAGGGCCCTTCCTAGGGGGTTGATACAGTTGAAGGAACAGGAAAGAAAGCCCCCTCTTTTCCTCAGCCTGGACAGAACGTGAGGGTTGAAAGTGAAGTAGCTTGACAGGCTTTGGAGGGAAATTCAGCTGTCCTGTGGCTGTGTTCCTCCCCAAAGCTTCCAGGAGTATAAGGCCTCACACATCTGACATATTCGCAGCTTGTGGCTCTAGAGAAGCCAGGACTCAGTGTGCTCAGAGGACAAGGTGCATTCCAGGAAGCCACACGCCACCAGTGTTTGTGTTACATAAAGCGTTCAGAACCTACTCGAAACTTGTTTTCCCTGAGGGGAAGCTGTCAAACAGCTCCTTAGCACCTGAGGCCAATTAGCGGTTTGCCCGAGTTACCCAATTGGAGCTAGTTTACCCCAAAGGTAGTCGAAGAGTTCTCTCAAGTATTGTAAGCTGCCGCTGCCGCAAGAAGTTTCAAGAACATTGTTGCCGCTTTAGAATTAAGTACAAGTTCAGGTGATGCTTATGTTGTTCACTCACACAGCAAAAGGGAGAAAATTGCCACTGTCTAAAAAGCATGCCGTTCATAGATCTAGCACACCTGCATTCTGTTTCAAATTGTCTGGGTGGGCCCCTGCAGCAAGTGCTCAAGAAACAGGGTCCCCTGCTCTCATCTCTGGCAGAAAGAGTCGAGACACTGATGAACCCCGTAGTCACAGCAAACAAACCAGTGTGTAACAAAATAGGAGTATAGCTTGAGGGTGGACTGGCCTTAAACTGAGGTATCAGTGAAGACCCAGAGACAGGTGCCAGAACAGAATGACCCAGGAGACTCGCTCCTTGAGCCAGACAGAGCCTCGGCACACCAGTGTCTGAGGCCCAGGGAGGATGTTTGGTCTCAAGATAAGAGACCTAAGGCTACTGAAGGTTCAGCAAGCTTTTAAGGTTACTCTGGCTGCAGTGAGGGGCTCCAAGCAGATGCAGATAAGCTGGTCAGGAAGAGGTCAGTATAATCCAGGTGAAGGAGAGCACCGAGAGCAGGGCTGTGCTAGAGAAAGATTCGATAGATGCAGTTTCTAAAGCAACTAGATTTGGTGAAGGCTTTAAAGGTAAGGGGGGGGGGGTGAGATTTCTGGTCAGTGCAGCTGGAGATGCAAGGACGCTGGTCGCTATCAGAAGTGGCACCCCAGAGAAGTCAGCAGGGGAGGGGAAGGCAAAGTGGTCTTTTTCTGGCTGTGGTTCGGTTCGAGTAGGTGCCTTTGACTTTATGGAGCTCCCAGGAGAGTTCCATAAGAGGCCAGAGAAGTAGCTGGGTCCCCAAGAGATGTGAACCACTGGTGTATGCAGACCTCAGGATCCCCATCCTATTAGGGGGTTATGACAGACATCTGAAAACTCAAAACATATCCTGGCAGTGACCCTTAACATGCTAGACACCCGATAGCAGCTTAGCCACACCCTGGGAGTGCAGGTGTACCTGATCTGTATCAACTGCTTTTCGAAGTGCAGTTCTGTCCAGCCAGCTGCTCTGGACCACTCTCTGTATGCAAGTCCCCTCCATACACCGTATGTGTTGGCTCTGGGTCTCCTCAGCCTCCAGAACATGGTGCCATCCCTATTGAATTCAGTGGGGGGCCAGCACAACAGGGTACACTGTAAGAGGCATGAGTGGGGACTAGGGGAGCCCAAGGAATAGGCTGGGCCCAAAGTAAACACGGTTCAGGTGTTAGAGCTCCCACAGTTGAGAACACCAAACTGAGCTCACCCTTCAGGGAAAAGCCTGGAACACACCCTAGTGTTCCCCATTTCCTTTCAAATCCTTCAGATTTCCTGCCACGTTCATTATAGACCCGAGTGACTAGCAGCAAACAGCTCCCCCACCCCCACTCTAAAACCTCTGCAGCTCCAACATGTAACTTCCTTTCAAAGCTAAAAATAAGCTGTAGAGCCCAGCAGCTGGTGGTTTGGGAATGTTTTACTCAAGTTCGATTGTCTCATTTTCAGTGTCAACAATGTTTTATGCACAGGTGTAAAAGTTATCAGCTTGTAAGAGCTTGAAGTTGGTCCTTAGTTTTCCTAACAGCCTTGTTACACGAATGCACTACAGGTGAATGCAATTGTATCATTTCAGGGTCTCATTAAGGTGGTTTGATGAGTTCTAAGTTACCAGAGCAGATCCACAGGCCCGGCTTGTAGGCCGCTGTCTGCTTTAGGAATCTTTTGTACGAAGACAAACATTCATCCACAGCCCCTCAAAGTTCACAAAACTACTTTCACATCCGTTATTTCCTGATTAACAGTTGTGGGTGGGGAGTGGGTTCACCCCTGGGAGCATCTCCCAGGTGTCAGGGTTGAGACAATCAGTAAAAGTCATAGGGAACGCGGGAAGGAGAGGTAGTTTGCAAGGGGTTGAAGCTGCAATTTAGAATGAGACAGGTGACACTCATCGAGTGACATTTGAGCAAATACTCTTGAAGGACATAGCCAAGTACCTCTGGGAAGATAGTTTCAGGAAAACAGCCTCCGAGGCCAGTACCCAAGGCAAAGATACAGGTGAGGGGGACAGCAGGGAGTCAAGTGACCCGGAGACTGTCGCCCAGGGCCCTAATGGGCCGTTTTCAAGACTAGCTTCTACTTCATGAAACTTGGAGCCCCTACAGACAAGCTGAGGAATATTTTACTTCAGAAGGATCACTCAGCTACCCAGAGCACACACAAGGTGAGGGAAGATAGACAGGCAACATGGCCGCTAACCCAGGTGAGCCACGAGAGACTACGGAAGTAGGTAGCAAGAGACTAACCTAGATACAACCTTAAGCAGAACAGACCTTTCAGGTTAGAGGAAAGCAGGAACCACTCAGCTGGGTTTCAGCGCATTTAGCTACCCCCAAAGTGCTTTGGTTTCTCCCACTTTTACCACCCTAACCCCCCCGAGTCCCGAGGGAAAGCTTGTACCCACCCCTACTGAAAGGTGAAACTAGAAGCTTGGACACTTCACAGCCTCTGCTCTCCCCCCGCAACTGAGCCACTGCCCTGGTTTTAGGAGTGGGACTTGTTTTTGCTTCCTTAGGAAGTAACCCTTAACTTCCTTGGAAATGGCAGCTCCCCCGACCACCCCCCCAACGCCTTTGCCTTTAAGAATTTTTGAGAGAAACAGCCCAAGTTCAGGCCCAGCAGAGTAACCCCCACGTTCTTTTTGCCAGCAACTACTTCAAGGAAGGGCACTTAACCATGCTTAAGAGGCGTAAACAGCATCCCTCTCCTGCTTACAGAAAGTTTAAGCTACTCCCCCCAACAAAGTACTTTGCTTTCTCCCACTTTTACCACCCTAACCCCCCCCCAGAGTCCCGAGGGAAAGCTTGTACCCACCCCTACTGAAAGGTGAGACTAGAAGCTTGGACACTTCACAGCCCCTGCTCTCCCACCGCAACTGAACCACTACCCTGGTTTTAGGAGTGGGGCTTGTTTTTCTTAGGAAATAACCTTTAACTTCCTTGGAAATGGCAGCTCCCCCGACCCCACCCCCAACGCCTTTGCCTTTAAGAATTTTTGAGAGAAACAGCACAAGTTCAGGCCCAGCAGAGTAACCCCCACTTTTTGCCAGCAACTACTTCAAGGAAGGGCACTTAACCATGCTTAAGAGGCGTAAACAGCATCCCTCTCCTGCTTACAGAAAGTTTAAGCTACCCCCCCCCCAAAGTACTTTGCTTTCTCCCACTTTTACCACCCTAACCCCCCCCCCCCAGAGTCCCGAGGGAAAGCTTGTACCCACCCCTACTGAAAGGTGAGACCAGAAGCTTGGACACTTCACAGCCCCTGCTCTCCCACCGCAACTGAACACTACCCTCGTTTTAGGAGTGGGGCTTGTTTTTCTTAGGAAATAACCTTTAACTTCCTTGGAAATGGCAGCTCCCCCGACCCCACCCCCAACGCCTTTGCCTTTAAGAATTTTTGAGAGAAACAGCCCAAGTTCAGGCCCAGCAGAATAACCCCCACTTTTTGCCAGCAACTACTTCAAGGAAGGGCACTTAACCATGCTTAAAAGGCGTAAACAGCATCCCTCTCCTGCTTACAGAAAGTTTAAATTTACCCCCCCCCCAACTGAACCACTACCCTGGTTTTAGGAGTGGGGCTTGTTTTTCTTTCTTAGGAAATAAGCTTTAACTTCCTTAAAAGCGGCAGCTCCCTCCCCCCACGTTTTTGCCTTTTAAAAACTTAACTTCTGAGAGAAAGGAATAGCACGAGTTCAGACCCAACAAAGAGTGACCCCTACGTTGTTGCCAGCAACTACTTCAAGGAAAGGCACTTAACCGTGCTTAAAAAACGCAAAAAAGTATCCCTCTCCCGCTTCCAGAACCCGAGCAGGAGGGCTAGCGGCTCGGGAACGCCCGGGGCCAGTCAGTAAGGAGTGGCCGGAGAGCGCCCGCCACGCAACGCAGTCACAGGTACGGAGAGATTTTTCCAGACCCCCACCAAAGACCACCAGTACTTTTAGCGTTTATAAGACCCCGCCCCCCGCAAATAAGCTTCCTACAGCCCAGCCCGCGCCTACAAGCTACAAGAAGAACCACGCACACTATCTGACTCCCAGAAGCATTGTGACGCTAACAGCCGCCTGCGCCGCCTTTTTAAGGGCTCGCGGGGCGTGCGATACGTCACTTCCGGGGCGGGGCGGGCGGGGCGGGCGGGGCGAGCAGGGCGGGGGTGGGGCCGGCGGGGGAGGGGAGCGCCAGGTCCGCGCAGGCTCGCCAGGACCGCAGCCGCCGAGCCGAGCGCTTGACTATATATGGTCAAAGCTGGGGGCGAGCCGCGCGCGGGGCCGCGCTTCCGGGTTCGGGGCGTCCGCAGCGGCAGCGCGCAGGGCAGGCGCGAGCTGGCCTCGGAGCCCCGGCCTCGGACCGCCCCCTCCACGCCCGGCACGCCCGGTGCCGCCTTCCGGCTCCAGTCCTCGGGCTCGGCCTCGGCGAGGTGTAATTCGCAGCGCGGGCCGGCCCCCGAGGCTCTCGGCGAGCGCGGCGCGGTAACAAGTGGGCGACGATGCCGTACGAGATCAGTAAGTGCCGCGGCGCGGGGCCCCCGAGCGGCCGCCGCGCTGTCCCGGCCCCGGTCCCCAGGCCCTCGGCGCGGTGCGGGTGGCGGGGGGGGGGGGTCCTCGGGGCGGGGGAGGGGTGCAGGCGCCGGCCGGAGGCGTGGCGGGGCCGCCCTCAGGGGTGCAGGGCGAGATCCCCGCCGGGGAGTGCGCCCCCAAGTTGGCGCCGTGGGCCGAGCCGGAGGAGCCCCGCTGCCCCCAAGGGCCTGGCCAGAGGCGCGGACCAGGAAGTCGCGCGGTCCCTGGCGCTCCTGGAAAGTGGAGGCCGCCCTCCCGGCGCAGTCAACAGGTGACCGGCCGAGACCGGTGAGGGGCCCCTTCTCTTCCCTTCTGTCTCCGCCGTCCCCGCCCTGCCCTGACATTCCCCGCCGCATTTGTGTCTCCGCAGAGAAGGTGTTCGCCAGCCTCCCCCAGGTGGAGAGGGGCGTCTCCAAGATCATCGGCGGCGACCCTAAGGGCAACAATTTTCTGTACACCAATGGAAAGTGCGTCATCCTAAGGAACATCGACGTGAGTACCCCCTACCCCGGGCGCGGTTCTGCTCCGGAGCCACCTTGGGATGGGATAATTTGCCCTCCCCTCCACCCCTCACCTCCTGCCCATTGGCCCGGGGAGGGTGAGGGCGCCACGCCCCCTCTACTGGGAGCCACACCTCGGAGCTCCGGAAGCCGGCCTCAGATTCACCCAGGTCCCTTTCTGCTCTTTCTTGATGAGGAAACTGAGGCTTAGTTTTCGTTTCTGTCTACGGTCATAGCATCCTGAAAGCGCCGGATCGCCTCTGATCTCGGAAGCTAAGCAGGGTCAGGTCTGGTTAGTACGTGGATGGGAGATTAGATTAGTTAATTCTTTAAAAGCAAGGGCTCTGGATTTGAGGGATCAGACTGACCCAGTCGGCCGCTGCATGACCTTGAGAAGACTGGCGATTTGGGCCTCTCTGAGCCCCAGTTTCCTCGTCTGTAAAACAGATGATATGGTGACCACTCTCACTTCCCTTGCTGGTTGGGCAGATGGAATGAATGAGCTGATGGCGTCCCTCAAGCCCAGTGGTGCCTGATGCACGTTGAGCCCTTGCTGAATGGAATGGCACTCAGCTAACTCGCTGTTAATACCCCGGTCTTCCAGTGTGGCAGAACCCGGACAAACACCCAGGCCTCTGGGCCAGCCTGATCTGCCACCATGGATCTAAGCCCCAAAGCAAGAACAGGAAGCAGTGTGTTCCCATGAATCATTCTCTGCAGGCCTCGGGTACCCAGGCTGAAAAGGCTTCTAAAGCCAGCTCCTTGGGAAATCCTTACGAATTCATGTTATCCCTCGGTAATTGTTGGGGTGACCCAGTCTGTCTGTCAGCCTCCCTCCCTTCCTGGGTTACACGCTTAAATTTTGCTTCTCCCTTCCTCAGCCTGAGTGATGGAATTGGGGGAGTGGGAGTTGGAGGTGCCGGCCTGGCCACTGGATGATTTCTCCTGTGCTGTGCTTAGTGGGGGCGGCTGGCACAAAGGTGTATGTTTTGATTGATTCCATAGGCCACAGGTATACAAGGGTTGTCAACTTAAAGTCAGCCTGATTTCCCTTGGTAGGTTGGGACTGTTGATCAGACACACTTGCCCTCCAGGAGGCCAGCAGCTGGCTGAGGGAATGAAGAGGTCTCTGGGTCTCAGTTTCCTTCTCTGTGAAAGGAGAAGCCTCTTGGTCCGAAGAGCTGCTGGCTCTGCCCCCATCTGTCTCGTTAAGCCAGCCAGTCGCTGCTGTTCCTCTGCTGGAAGACGGAGCTCTACCTGCCCAGGATTGCTGGGCACCTCAAATGAGGGGGTGGTGTGAACGTGCTTTGAAGGTGCTAACAACTTGCTAGTCACACAGATTCCTAGAAAGCCTAACGGCCTTGCTTAGAACTGGAGAAAATCACCAGGGATCTAATGGTAATGATCTGGAAGTCTCCGAAGTCAGGTCTTCAGGCTTTTGAGAAAATAAAAATTGAGATAGCCCTAAAGAGATATTTAGTAGTTTGGCAAATAAAATCCACTAACACATCCTCGGATACAGAGCAGTAGGATATTTGGTTTTGCCCCTAACCAGGCCTTCCCCGTCATTGCAGTCCACATTGACTTCCAGGGAGGGGGCCTCACATAAAGTACCTGCTGTGCATCTGGCCCTGTGCTAGCTTCTTAAACTGCAGCATCTCTTTCCACCCCACATGGGCCCGTTACTCTAAAGAGGAGTCAGACTTAGCAAGGTGAGGCAGGCCAGTAACTGGAGCTGCTTCTAATGGAGTGGTCATTCAGGGTCAGGCACCCCTTTGCAGAAAGCATTTCCCGGCTTGTGAATCCCATTCTGCCTGTTTCTGAGATCTGTATTCTTACTCCTTCCCGGTGGTTTGCCATTTTCTTCTCAGGGGTTAGCCTCTTTCCCTTCTCATCTATTTTTAAGTTTTTGCAATGCCAGGTCAGCACGAGATGCTACTAATATAGCCCTCCCTGGGCTGGATATAGATCAGGCACTGAGGCTCTTGTTAGTTGGATGGGTGGACTGGGTACTCAAGTAAAGGTGGGTAAGATTTTTTTTTTTTTTTAGGGCGAAGTACTCTTGGAAAGAAAAAGTGACATGAATTGGCATGACCATTTTGGAAGGAAGATGGTCTGGTTGGAATGCAGGCTCAGGGAGGGAAGAGGGAAGAAATGGAGGACCAGATCATGGAAGATCTAACAGATGTCTCATTGACATCTCAGACTCAACATACACCCCAAGCCAAATTTGGGTTTCCCATGTGCTCTTCCCCTAAAAGGGAACACCGTTCCTCCAGCTGTTCAGGCCCCAAACCTTGGACTCCTGTTTCACTCCCTGCTTCGCTTCTGTGCCACATTTTAATTTTAGTAAATCCTTCTGACTCCACATTCAAAGTATCTTCAGAATCTAACAGATTTCCCCGGCTTCCTCTGCCTCCATCCCCAACTAAGCTATCTTCCCCCACCTGAATTATTGCCCCCCAAACTCCCTAAAACCAAACAGGTCTCCTTGCTGCCCTGGGGGTCTGTTCACAACACTGTCCCTGGAGTGGCTGAAACACAAGACAGGCCTCTAGTGGCTTCCCACCTCGGTGAAAGCCAGAGTCCTTACCGTGGCCTCGGCTCCAGCATTCTTGCCTCCTTGCTGCTTCTGGAACATGCCACACATCTTTCTTGGTACCTGCTAGTTATTGCCTTTGCCTGGACATTCTTTCACATAGCTGCAAGCCTTGCTCCCTGTCTTCTCTTTGGTTTCTTTTTCTTTTTTAATTTGAGGTGGAGGCTCACTCTGTCACCCAAGCTGGAGTGCAGTGGCATGATCTTGGGTCACTGCAACCTCCACCTGCCGGGTTCAGGCGAATCTCCTGCCTCAGCCTCCCGAGTAGCGGGGACTACAAGTACGTGCCAATACACCCAGCTAATTTTTGTATTTTTTAGTAGATAACAGGGTTTCACCGTGTTGGCCAGGCTAATTTGAACTCCCAACCTCAGGTGATCCGCTCGCTCGCCTTGGCCTCCCAAAGTCCTGGGATATAGGCGTGAGCCCCTACGCTAGGCCTTTCCCTTTGGTTTATACTTAGATATCGTCACCTTAGTAGAGGGGCGTCCCTGGAATAGAATTTTCCATCCCCGGCCTTCTCTCTTTCTCATTGCTGACAATAAGTAGGAAGCAAGCTAACGAGCAGCAGGCTACTGCTGCCTACAAGTAGTACGTAGGGATCTGCCTGTCCCCCTAACTGGGCATCAGCTCCAGGCGAGCAGGGCTTTCCCCTCTGTTTCAGTCACTGCCGTGTCCTCGCCTAAGAGAGTGTCTGGCACACAGTAGGTGCTCAGTGAGTTACTCATTGATTAAAAAGCTGGAAAACCAGGCTGTGTCGTGAAGGTAATAGGCAGCCACGGAGGTCTTACTGCAGGAGAACAAGGAAAGCTCAGCTCAGTGTAGATTGCCGGACCTAAATTTTGTGGGATCCGCCTTTCAAACCTAAGAGTCGAGCACCCTTGCCAGCTTTGCACTTGGAGCCCCTTCTGTCATTTATTTTGTTGACTTAAAAGCTGTTTTGTGAACCCAGCATAATGGCACTTCTTAAACTTGTAGAAAAAGGGTGTTTCTTACCTATTTCTTTGAACACATCCCGTTGCCTCACCTGGAGAGGCAACTCTCCTCTGTAGAGTGAAAGACTATAATGGTGGCCGTGTAGAAACTAATATTCCAGGAGAGAGCTCCAAGAAGGGGATTCCAGTGAATCATGTGTACACTGTGTTTGAGAGACGTTAGTTCCCCACAGAGAAGGGATGGGTAGTCTGTGCTTCGGGGGTCTAAGGAAGGCTTCCTGCAGGTGCTGGTACCTCCTTAGGCCTGGGGTGGTTCCTTCTAGTTTCCTTACCCTGCCTCCATCGCCTCTGCCTCTTACGACCTCTGTGCAAAGACTGGGAAGGGTCACTCCCAGTGGCTGTGAACGAACCTGTTTGTGATTCTAAACAAGGCACGGGACCATCCTACAATAAAAAATTACCCAGCCTAAAATGCCAGTAGTGCCAGTAGTCCCTGTTTAGAAAAAAAAAAAAAAACAACTTTTGCCTCACAACAGAGGCCCTCTTGTGTGCTGCCAGGCAGCCAGCAGATTTGCTGTGCAGGCAAGTTTGGGGCCTGCTTTTTAAAGTATCCAGTTCCTAGATTCCAGAACTAAAATGCACATTTGGAAAAGTGATGTCTATAAAATTGAGTTTCCGGGAGTGCAAGGTTTGTAGCAATTTGACACTGCTGGGAACCCAGGCGCAGTGTCAGTGGACTTTTCTCCTTGAACGGGGCAGACCAAGTTGGGGGTTGGGGAGGGTATTGGGCTCACTCTTGGTTTCCCTTGGTGCGACCTGCCACCATTCACATGCAGAGGACTCCCCTGTGTTTCCTGCAGGTTGGGGGTAATGGTGGCACGACAGAGGGCTTGAGGACTGACCTAGCTGCTTCTCTGGAATTGGACGCCTGCTGAGTCCCTGCATGTATCCAGATGGCCATTGGCCTGTGGGGGTGCAGGATGGAGGCCCTGCCCACATGGAGCTCACTGTCTTGGGTGGGAGTGAAATAAACTGTAGGTGGCAGAAGGAAGTGGTGCGTTGGATTATCACCTGGGCGCAAACGAGCTGGCAGCAGCACCTGCCAGGTACAGAGCCAGGAACCTCTAGGCCTTCAGTCTGAGCACCTGACAGCAGGGGAAGCAGAGGGCGGTGGGGGGCCTTCATCTCAGGAGAATCTGAGTGGCTGCAGGTACCAGTCAGGACGCTGGGCTCCTGCAGATGGGACCACATGTGGGAGGACCGAAGGGCCGGGTGCTTATGGGCTGTGACTGTGGCACTGAGCGTAAGGGGAGTGGACAGGACCCAGGCTGGGAGGTCCTGGTGTGCAGTGGTGGCAGGTGGCTCACACAGCCCTACCATAGCCCAGCCCTGCTCTGAAGGCCACTGGAGCCATTCAGAGGTCTCACAGACAAGTAATCAGATCAAACCTACGGTAAGGAGAAGTTCTGTATCTAAGATCTGAGGCAGGGAAGCCAACTAGGAAGCTGCTGAAAGATGAAGAAGGCATCAACGCAGGTCCCCGTTGCGTGGTGCAGCCATCTCTGGCTCTCACGTTTCCCACACACGTTCACTAAGCCCCTGTCTTGGGAAGCCATACCCTAAGCCACAGAGGACCAGGATTAAAATCAGTGATTTTCAGGGATGGGTGGTTTTCCCCCACCTCATTCCCCTGAGGAATATCTGGCAATGTTTGCAGACAGTTTTGTGCCACTGGTATCTGAAGTCAGGGATATGGCCAAACATCCTGCAAGGTGCGTGGCCGTCCTTCCACAAAGAACTGTCCAGCCCCAAATGCCAGTGGTACCAAGGTTGAAAACTCTGGTAAAGAGCCTTCGAAGGCACCAGGTTAAGTGCTTCAAAAGAATAATGCCCTGGGTGCTCTGGGAATGTGAGGGAGGAGCCAGCTGTGCCACAGAGTGGGGACAGCTGCTGGAGAAGCGGCAGATTTGAGTTGGGTCTTGAAGGATGAATAAGAGTTCTCCCTGTGCCACAGAGTGGGGACAGCTGCTGGAGAAGCGGCACATTTGAGTTGGGTCTTGAAGGATGAATAAGAGTTCTCCAGGAGGAGCGTTGAGACACACGGCAGAAGTAGGGAGAGACCAGGCAGAAAACAGCATGTGCACCTGGGTCCTCAGCCCCACTGTGGCCTCCTGTGGGTTGCTTTTGGTACATTTCTTGCCCTATTGGAGGTAAGGGGAGGGATACTGAAGCCATCTTTGAAGTAAGAGAAAAGGTTTAGCCTCATGCTTAAGACTAGTGGAGAGATGGCCTTGCCCAAGAGTAGTTGGAGATGCTTCTTTGAGTGTGACACCACCTTCTGCAAGGCCCTTGTTAGGGACAGCTGTGGACACAGAAAAGGGCCCTCTGTGCGTCTCTTCACCATCTCAGTGATGGGCGGGCACTCCCTGCCCTGGTGATGTGCCTGCGCCTTAGACCTATGGGTCCTTAGCTTTGGTCACCTTGCTTGTCACTTCTACATATGGGTCCTGCCTGCTCACCAGGGTCTTACCCGGAGAAAGGCCAGCATCCCACCCCTACCCCCGCCCCACTGTCCAATCCAGTGCATACCCCTGAGCACCTCTCTGTTCTTTGCCGAGTGTATTTTGTGCTGGTCTGTGGCTGACACTTGGTGTGCTTGCCTCTTCTGTTTCCATGCCTGCGAGAGTGGGAGGAATGTTATCATGGGATCAGTGTAAGATTTAACGGAGCTAATTCGTAAAGCATCTTCAGAAGGTTGTCTGGGCCCTGGCGGGGACCTCTGCTTTTGTCTTCATGACTGCCCTGTTGGGTGGATGCCCTCATCTCTCTTTTGAGAGGTAAGGATGCTGAACCTCTGGAAGGTGCTGGGATTTGAACCCTGGGAGCCACTCCCAGGTCTACCTTTGCAACTCTCAGTTAAGGCCCTGGTGGGCCCTGGGTGGGGAGTAGGAGAGGGGAAGACTGAAAAGGGAGGTGGTGGTGTCCTGCTCACACGTAGTCCAGTGAGGGGTGCTGCCATGCAGGGCCACATGGTGAGTACCCCCAGGCTTGTTTCAAGGCATCTGAGGCGGAGCTGGGAGACAGGAAGGGAAAGTCGTTCAGGGCATGGCGGCCTGTGAGTGACCACCCCGTCCTCAGCCAGCTCAAGGAGCTGCCTGTACACTGTTTGGAAGCACACAGCTGGTTGGCCAGTGCAGACTTTGTTAAAGAATCACACTAACATTGGGACCAACCGTAAGGAACAGAACAAAACCACAGGGAGGAGTAAAGGCCGCCACAGATGGTCCCTGATTTGCAGTGGCGTGACCTGGGATGGCGTGAAGGTGTTGAGCATTCATTACCTCCCTTGACTCACCGTGGTGTTAGTTACATGCTCATAACCCATGGTGACAGGAGCAGCTGGCCCTGAGTTCAGGTCTGGCACTGCCACTTAACAGCTGGGTGGCCTGGGGCATATCGCCCAGTGTCTGCCTTGGTTTCTTTGTCATGTGGGATTATGAGGTTACCTTCCTTACAGCAGGTGTTGTGAGGTTTACAAAGAGAATCCACTGAGGGGTCCACCCAGGGCCTATCTGACAGTGAATAATAAGTGGCCGGTGGGGATTTGTTTCTTCATAAACAGCTACCAGGCTCCAGCCAAGTTCTGGTCTTTGTGGGTATTTGGCAGCTGCAGTGGTGGATCAAGTGTGAACCTTCTCCACTGTGGGGTCCACGTAGTGCAGAAGGCAGGTGGGGCACAAATGATGTGTAGTCCAAGGTGGAAAGTAGTGAGGGCAGTGGGGTGGGAGTCAGGGAAGGTGGGGGTTCAGGGTGGGAGACATCATTTCTAGCTTGGAGCATCAGGGAAGGCTTCTTGGAGGAGATGCCCTTTGCCTGGGCCTTAGAAGATAATTAGGAGAAGGCATTGTGTTGCATAAGTTTACATTCCTTCTTTGGAGCTGAGGTTTTTTGCTATCATTCAGCCTTGGCCTTAGTTGTAGTCACCAGTGAACAGAAGGGCCCTGGCCAGTTATATTTACACAGGTCAGTTACAGCAGTAACGGCTTTCAGCTTCTGTTGCTTGCAGGAACTCGGAGTATTTACAAAGCCAGTGCCCTGACTGGAGGCTGATGCTCACTTGGCCTGGGTGGACCATGGAGGATGCCTGAGACTTTCTCTGGGGTTGCCGGGGACAGTCGGCAGCTAAAGGAGAGCACAGGAGGCCCCTTCATCAGTGTTGTGTTGTCAGCTGCTGAAATGTTTTTTGCTTGGGCAGGTATCTCCAACCTTCTAGCATGTTCCGTGAGGTTCACTGTGGGCCAGGAGCTGAGATACCAGTGCCAAGCCTTGAGACCCAAGCCCCAGGACCCAGGGTCATCACAGCCTACCTGTAAATTGGAGTGGTGACCTCTGGCTCCTCTGTCACCACCTGAGACTGGGAGGACATAGAAAAGTAAGAGAGCTTTGAGGGGATCAGGACTCACTAATTGCAAGTGTTGCTGCGTGGGGCATAGCAGTTACGTAAACGTCGCTTCTGTATGCTTGTTTGCGTGACCTGTGTATTATAGCGAGTCTCAAAGGCGGCATAGAAATTGTACAGGTGCTGGGGGGAGTTTGTTTAGGTTTGCCATTCAACAGGATTCTCAGAAAAAGACCAGCTATTCCTGGGCAGGTGGGAGGTGGGGGCTGGTGGGACCTGAGCATAGTGTGACAGAGTCAAGGGGTCAAGTCCAAAGCTTCTGCTTCAAATGGGCACCACTGGGCCTTGAACCAGGCCCTGTGTTGGCAGGGCTGGGTGCTGTTACATGCTGTCACTTGCCAAAGTCCGTGGGTCCTGGGTCTGCATCGCGTGTGTGACTCCTTGATTGCTGGCTGGTGTCCTTCACGTCCTCAGAGGCCCCCGGCCTCCTCCAGGGGTGATGGCAGAATTCTGGGGCTTGTCTCGAGGTCTTGTCCCAGCCCCAGCTCTGGCCCTCACAGGCCCTGGCCCCCAGGTGTGGAGGCCACTGGGGAAGGGGTCTGGGGCCAGCAAGGTAGAGGGGCTGCACCTGTTCTATCCTCGAGGGTGGAGGTGAGGGGCCATGGGTTGGGGTAGTCGGCCCAAGGAGTGGCTGGCAACGTCAGGGTGGCAGCAGGGCAGCGATGAGTGGGCAGAAGCTTGGAGGGAGCTCAGGAAGGGTGGGTTCCAAGCCGGACCGTGAGGTAATCAGGGTCGGGATTTGAAGACTATCGGCTTGGTGGAGGGTGGAGATGCATTCCAAAGCAGTTATCGCTCTTCCCAGGAGGAACAGGAGGACTGCATTGAAAATGGTGGAGGTAAAAGAGAAGGTGGGTTGGGAGTTCGCAAGGAAAACTGGGCAGGCCTGTGGTGAGGACTAAACGACAGCCTCCCACTGCCAGAGCTGGCCCAGCCTGCAGCAGCACGAGAAGAAAGCCTGGGAGGAGGGGTGTCGCTGAGTGGGCAACTCCAGGGCTGCTCATGGCAGTCTCCCCCAGGCCCCCAGGGAGATGGAGAGACAGAACTTTTGCCTACAGTAGCACTGGGGCTCCTGGAATTGGCTTCCTGCCCTCCCTGTCTCGTTTTCCCCATTCCAGAGTTTTTCCCCAAATAAGCTTCTCAACCCCCAATCTCATTCTTCTTCCCTAAGATGGCAGGAGGGGGAGGAGGCAGGGGAGAGAGGGGCACACTGAGGGTGTCAAGGTGCCATCTCGACCCAGCTGATGGGGAGAGAGCCTCACAGGCCGAGTGACACATGGGGGTGGGAGGTGTCTTTCTGGGTGTAGTAAGCAGCCTCCCTCTGTGAGCTGAGGAGCTGGGGAGGAGGCTGCTCTGACTCAGATGTAAGTCATTATCTGCAGTTTGGAGTATCTCAGCCCCCACCGCTGACCCAGTTGTATTTAGAATACAAACGAGAGTGAGTGATTCATCAGCTGGCAGGATTCTGGTGCCCTTTCGGGTTTTTACACACAGCCCTGACCATTTAGGGGAAGGAATTTTTCGGGGCAGAACTTCCTCTCATGCCCCTGTCTAGTCATCTTCCATCTCTGGATGCCCTCTCCAGCCGAAGGCTGGGAGCCTCACCCTTTCTACGGCAGCGTGGCCTGGGGAGGAGGTCGCCCAGGCTGGGAGAGCCCATGAGGCCATCTGTCTGGCAGAATGGGCAGGTGCCCCCCGTATGTGAGCGTAGGCCTCCCCCATCCCCAGTCAGCTGTGAGTGGACACCAAACAGGGTCTTGGAGGGGCTGCCTGTTAACTGGATCACTTTCTTGCCAGGTGCTTTGGGTAGGGATTTATCAATGTCAGACTATGAAGCACTAATTGGAGAGGGAGAGGGTTGGATTGGGCAGACATATAATAAATAGCCAGCATCTTAGTTTTATCGAGGTGTAATTTAGATACAGTAGAATTTGTCAGTATTCAGCGTGTGGCTTGGATCTTGAGAGATACCTATATAGTCCCATAACTACCACCCTAGTCATGACAGAACATTCCCGTCCCTCTGGAAGGTGCCCCCCCCCCCCTTCCACCCTCACCCCCAGCAGCTGCTAATCTGCTTTCTGTCACTGGGGTTGCCTTTTCTAAAATCTCCTTTCATATGAAGTGAGAGGCAATGTGTAGTTTTTTCTGTCTGGCTTTTTCACTTTGCATAATGTGTTGGAGATTGATAGCTGGTGTTGAGTGCGTTTGCACTTTGTTCCTTTTTATCACTAAGCATTGCGGTGTGTTGCATGTTTCTCTGTTCACCTGTTGATGGATATTTGGGTATTTCCAGTTTTTGGCCATTGCAAAGAAAGCTGCTGTGAACATTGCTCCCGTGTCTTTTGGTGGACACACGCTTGCATTTCTCCAGGGCAGATACCTAGGAGTAGGGTTGCTGGTGTTTGGTGTGAGTAGTGTCTGTTTAGGTTTATAAATAACCTGCCCAACTCTTTTCCAACTGTACCATTTTGCATTTCCACCAGCGGTGTGAGCATTCCAGTGTCCCCATCTCTCTACCCTTGCCAGCACTTGGTGACGTCAGTCTTTTCTTTTTATTGATTCTAGTGCGTATGGAGTGGTATTCTGTTGTAGTTTTGACTTGCATTTCCCAAGGCTAATGACACTGAGCACTTTTTCATGTGCTTACTTGTCATTCATAATATCTTCTTTGGATAGACACCTTGATACATTCTAATTTCACTGGCAAATGATTATCCCAAAATGGATTAATTTATGACTAGTGTCTATTATATTGCATAATGCTGTGTTAAGTCTTAGGGATGAAAGA
This sequence comes from Nomascus leucogenys, assembly GCF_006542625.1. Lineage (NCBI taxonomy): Eukaryota > Metazoa > Chordata > Mammalia > Primates > Hylobatidae > Nomascus > Nomascus leucogenys. The sequence continues at coordinate 74,900,744 of NC_044400.1, forward strand.
GAAGGTCTGTGTAAACTTCTTTTTTTCTCCCCCAGAACCACTTATTGAGATGGCTAGTGAGATAAAGGTCATGTTAAGCAGGGCACAGCAGAGTTGGAGGAGATGAACAGGAATGCTAGGGACTACGATGTGTGTTGTGCCATCCCTGTGGACATGTTAAATGATCTGGAAGCACAGAAGAGTGATACGGATAGCTTGGGCCATACTTGGAGGCTTCATGGAGGAGGGAATGCTTCCGTTAGGCCTGATGGGTGAGTGGGTGTCCGCAGGCAGGGAGAGGTGCTGGCCGAGGGCACAGACTACACAGAGACATGGAGCTTAAACAGGATGGCAGAAGGTGGGCAGGAATCAGGGTATGTACTTCTGTGGTCTCAGTCTCGTGAGATGGGGGCAGTGTGGGGATCTTGTGACCTGGAGGCCCCTCAGGTCTTGAGGAGGGGTCTAAGGGAGATGAGGGGTGGGGTGGCAGCAGGTGGGGTCATGCTAGGGGTGTCCGGGCATCCTCACAGGAAATCTGATGTGTCCTAAGCCTCAAGCCGGCGGGAAGCTGCGTCTTTGAAAGAGCACTTGGTTTGTAAAAAGCTGACAGCAGGTATCACAGATTAGATGGCCATGTCTTTATTCCCTCCTGAAAGAAAGCTTCACTGTGGAGACAGATTGAGAGCAGCCCAGTGTGTGTGTGTTTCTGTTTCACTGAGGCCTCGCGTGTGTGTGTATACCAGGAGGGAGGCGCAGGGATCTACTTTTAGCACATTACATGTTGAAACCTCATTGCTGAAGATGCTTCTAGTCTCAAATGTTGGCCCCATTTTTGCCACAAAGTCCACCCAGCCTTTGATCTGTGCTATGAAAGGGAGTGGGGAATTGACTTTCCTTTCCAAACCCAGGTTTTTGATAGAGAGGGCTCCCACAGCTTGTCCTGCGCTGCTCCTGCACAGCACAGCCAGGCGCCGAGTTTGGGGTCCAACATTGATTGGCATCCAGGAGAGCTGGTCCTAAACAGGAAAGAGAACAGAGCGCTGGAATGAATGTAGCTTCCCACAAATGGGAGGGATTAGAACCAGGGCTTCTTGCTCTAATCCAACTTTTGTGTATATGTTTCACTGATATATTTGTTCTGTATTATGGAAAGTACAGAAAATTAGAAAAGGAAAAAAATCACCTTGTGGTACAATCATAGATTAAAGAAAATGAATTAAAGTAACATAAAATTCTATCACCCAGAGATAGGTAGGCAGGCAGTAGGTGCGTAGGCAAGTGGTATGCTTCTGCGATTTTCTTCATGGTTTTAGCTTCGATGTTTCTTTGTACACCCCTTTCACCCCAAATCTGTTGATGTGGAGAGCTGGAAGCTTGACTGCTTCTCCATTCCTTCTGTTCATTCCGGGGTCTTCTGCAGAACCCAGCCCTTGCTGACATCTACACGGAGCACGCCCATCAGGTGGTGGTGGCCAAGTATGCGCCCAGCGGATTCTACATTGCCTCCGGAGGTACTGTATGGGGCAAGGCTCGTGGACACCTGTGGGGGCCTGGGTGGTGCTCAGAGCCCAGGGCGAAGCTGGGCTTCTGGCCTTGGGAGAGTGGGGGGAGGGAGGTGGGGGGTCGGGGAGCAGGCTGGGGGTGGTGAGTTAGTTGAGGGGAGCCAGTATAATTAGTTTCAGCTGAGGCTGACAAGGAACGTGTAAGCCAGGCTTGTCCAACCGGTGGCCCATGGGCTGCATGTGGCCCCGGACGGCTTTGAATGCAGCCCAACACAAATTCATAAACTTTTTAAAACATGAGGTTTTTTTTTCTTTTCTTTTCAAGCTCATCAGCTACCATTAGTATTGGTGTATTTTATCTGTGGCCCAGGGAAGCCAAAAGATTGAACACCCCTGGTATAAGCTACCAAAATGCCCCTTTTCAAAACCGGCCTTAGTTCTAGAGCAGAAAAGACACTTTCTAGTTTGTAGTGTTCCAGTTAATTCCAGCTTGGAGGTCAGTAGAAATGCCACCATGAGGTTGGCCAGGGACCTTTTGCGGGAAGCCATGGCATGGTATGTTGAAGCCCGTGTGGCCCATGTGGGCCGTGTGTGTGTGTTTGTGTGTGTGTGTATGGATGTTTTGTTTTGTGTCATCCTTACCCGCTGCTCCTTTCCCAGTGCTAACACAATGCTGGCCTCCAGGTCAGCGCTTACGTCTTATTTGTGGACCGGGCCTTTGCTCTCTGCAGCCTGGGCTTTTGTGTGGCTCAGTGGGAGGCTAGGTAGAGGCAGGCGTGGAGAGATCTTTGCTCTTGAAGGATGTTTTTTTATTCACTTAGTTCTTTGACACAGAGCTTTTCCCGTATACAGATGGGAACAAGAGGCACAGGAGTGAGAGTGGTACCCCTTCCAGAGTGGTGGCCCACTCACTCATTCATTCGTAAGCTCAACAGATACTTACCGCCTGCCTTGCCTGGCCATCTGCAGCCCAGGGAGGCCAAGTGAGTAAGCTGATGTGGGCCTCGTCAGCCTCGCTGGAGAGTGATGGCTATGACCAAATTGCTGAGAGAGCTAAGCAGCCAGTAGGGGAGGACGGGACTCAACGCACGCCGTGGCCCTCTGCCTGTACCACCCTGTGTGCACAGCAGCCTGTCCTGAAGGGTGTATGGGAGATGGTGGGCCTTGGGGTTGGGGAAGACCTGGGTTCGGCTCTGTCTTAGTCTGCTTTGTGCTCACAAGTTGGGTAATTTACAACTAACACAAATGTATTGGCTCATAGTTCTTGGGGCTGGGCAGTTGGACAGCAAGGGCCGTTGGACAGCAGGGGCCGGTATCTGTCAAGGGCCTTTTGCTGTGTCAGTCCACGGCGGAAGAGCAAAGAGAAGGTGAGAGAGAGAAGAGGGGCTGGGCTTGTCCTTTTATCGGGTAGCCATTCGTGTCATAATACCCATTCCTGAGGGCAGAGCCCTCCTGGCCTAATCACCTCTCCATAGGCCGCCTCTGGTGCATTGGGGATTAAATTTCCAGCACATGGTTTTGGGGGGCACACTCAGACCATGGCAGCCTCTTACTGGTGGCGTAGCCTTAGTTGAGTAACTCACCTTCCTGGGCCCGAATTTTCTCCTCCAAACTGGGGGCTGCTAGTGCCTGCCTTGTAGGGTGTGGTGAAGGAGCCAGTAAGGCATGGACATGCCCAGCATGGCTGTTGCACTAATGGGTACTTACCCCCTGGGTGACTCATTACCTGTCACAAAACTGGGGCTCTGTTCTGATCAAGCCAGGCCACCGGGTGAGCTGGCTGACTGCTGTTGGCGGTCAGCCGGGGTCAGGGTGGAGGGTTGGGCCTGGAGTCTGGCTCATAGTAGGCATTTAATGGTTTTTGTGTTTAGATCTTCTCCAGCTCCATCTGTAAAACATGCTCTCATTTACATCCCGTGATTTATTTAGCTCTGTGATTTATTTTTTCCCCAAGCCCTGCTTGCCAGCAAAAGTCTCTTCATTTAAAGCCCCAAGATTTGGCCTGAATGTCTTTTACATGTTTAACACGGAGCTGAGTGCTCTGAGAAGTGTCTTCTCAGGAGAGGAATGCAGTTGGCGAGGGCCTCCGCCCCTGCCTGGCACAGTGTCCCTGCCCTGTCAGCTGCAAGCTGAGAACCTGCAGGCCCAGGCCTGCCCTCTCCCCAGTCCCCAAAAGGGTGTCCAATGAGACAGAATTCAATGGAAGGCTGTTGCAGAGACTGTTGCAAAGGACAAACCACATAAATAAGTGGCCATCATGGGACGCTGTCCTCCCTCAAAAGTGCCCTGATTTTGTAGAGGAGCCAAGGGAGTTTTGGGCCATCCTCAGGTCCAAGTATTCTTGGGCGAGATCACATTTTATGTTTCTAATACATTTCTTTGAATAGAGTGAAGCAATTGTTAAGGCTTACATTGGAACGTTTGCTGCAGAGATGAAGTGGGGCTAAAAATAGTGTGGTAGGGGGGTGGTTTGGAGGGAGGGGGCTGAGAAAGAGCTGTGCAGGCCCACTAAGTGGGTTGCCTGGCAGCTGGCCCCAGCCCTCTGCGGGATCTTTAGACCCTGTCAGTCTGACTGGTTCATGACTGCTGAAGGACTGAACCTTGGGAAGGGCTCTGCACCTGGGAGACTCCAGCACTGAACACAACGGTCAGTCTGCCCTCTGGGAGCCCACATTCCCACGGGGCAGTCCTCAGTGCACGGGTCATTTCTGGGGCAGGCCCAGGCCTCCTTTTCCTGAGGTTATTTCCATGCTACTGTTCTGTCTGCCTTGGCGCTGGGGCCGTGGTTCCAGGCTGCCCTTGGGAGTCGGCGAGGGCCATGTGACAGGCGTGTGGTTTGGCTGTAGGCCCAGGGCAGGCTTCCTGGAGGAAGGGGCCTCTTCCAGGGTGGGACGCCCTCTGCCTTGTCCTGAGAGCATTGTCTTCTCCGTGGGGCAGCATGCGCCCTGGGCGGGCCTGAGCATAGCAGACCACGCAGTCACATGTGCATGTGTGAATGTGTGTCTGCATATGTGTGCATGTGTGGTCATGTGTGGCTATGTATGCTCCTGAGTGTATGTGCATGTCCTTCCTGCACACACAGTGCTCCCCTCCGATGCTGTCAGCCTGTGGTGACTTCCTCTTCTGACCCCTTCTTCCCCCCTGCCCCCCCCGGCCTGTTTTATCAGTGAAAGGATTTGACTAAGCAGATCTCTAGGTCACCTTTGGAACTCAGCTCAGGCAGGACAGCAGGTGGTCTTCCTGGACCTTGTGCAGAGGACTGGGCCCTTCTGGGACTCCCTTTAGTTAGTGCTGTTCACTGGATTTGGCATCTCCTCTTGCCTGTCCCTGCAGCTGGACTGAGAGCGGGACAGTCCTTATGTGCATCTCCCGCATCTCAGGGCACATGGCCCAGTCTAGGCTCGGGCTGTGTCTGCCCACAAGCAAGGCATCTTTGTGTGTAGAGCCTCAGTTAATTCGTGGACTCGTTCCACCTGACTCATAATGAGCTCTTGCTCATTATGAGGACTAGTTGGAGACTTCACACATGTTAACTCGTGGAACCTACAGCAGCCCTGTGAGTGGCTCTGTTATTTCCCCTCTTGTGGATAAGGACACAGGCCATGTTGCTTGCTGAGCCCCACAAAGCCTGTATGTGGCAGAGGCTGGATTTGAACCCAGGGCCCCTGCTTCCAAGGCCTGGCTCTTAGCTGCTGCCCTCCTTTGAGCTGCTCAGCGCCACCAAGAAAACAAAAGCTCTTTTCACTGGAAGCAGCTGTAGAGCTGTGGTGGTTGTTAACGTGGCCTGAGGATCCTCTTAAAAAGGCGCCTTTACCTGCTTAGCGGATGGGACTGAGGTTTTAAAGCGTGAAGCCTTGAGAGTTAGTCTAGAATGCTCCCATTTCTTCACGCCAACACAGTGCTCATTTGGAGAGGGTGTGTCGGGATTGGGACTTGGTACTTGGTGACAGGATCATGGTGGGGGCTTTGGGGGTACGTGGCCCCCAGTGTTGCTTGTTACAATTGGCTGCCCACGCTCCGGTGAAAAGAGAATCAGCATCAAATTCTGTGTATAGTTCTCCTTCCCCCGCAACACCCACCTGCTACTCTCACAAAAGAATCTTACGCTTGGATTCCTGTGAGTCGTGGAACTGCTCGGTGTGTGAATGAGGCTGCCGATGTGCCAGGCAGCAGCACACTGTTGGGAAGCTGCACAGGGAGCTGGGTCTGCAGGCCCAGGTGGAGGCCATGAGGCCACGCTGAGGCATCGCAGTGGGCAGCACGCTGCACCCTCACAGCTGTGCACCTCATTTCCAGAAGTTACTGCAGCAACTGCAAAGGAGAGGCAGGTGTAGCCAGTGTCGTCCCATTCCACGAAGGTGTCCTGAGGCCCACACGTCATACTGATGCCCCTACAAGAAAAGAAACACAGTGAGAAAACTAAACCGCTTCCTGGCATATCGGAGTTTGCCATCATGTGTCCCTGGGCTTTTTCTGATGCCTAAGCAGGGTTTGTTATCCAGATGATTTCTGGCAAAATGCAGAGGCCCCGAATGGCAGGCCTCTGGATGCCATGGGTTCTGACTTAAGAGTGGCTGAATATTGTTGCCCTAAGGCAAGTTCTCTTCACTAGGCCTTTTCCTCTAGAAAACCTACACAACCAGACGTGCTGAGTGGGCCTATGGCCACGTGGCCCTGGCCTGGCAGTGACCTGTGGCTCCCCCCCCCGCCCCCCTGCTGTGCCCCACAGATGTGTCTGGGAAGCTGAGGATCTGGGATACCACGCAGAAGGAGCACCTGTTGAAGTATGAGTACCAGCCTTTCGCTGGGAAGATCAAAGACATTGCTTGGACTGAAGACAGTAAGAGGATCGCCGTGGTCGGGGAAGGAAGGGAGAAGTGAGTCACTCCTCTCAGCCCCTCCCTGCCCTATTCCCGTGGCTCATGCGTCCATGTGCCATGACCCTGGGAGGGGGATGCGCTGATGTCTGTAGTAACTTGGACTTGTGAGGGTTGAGCTCCCAGTAGGTGCTGGGCCCCGTCAGGGCTGGCTGCAGCCCCAGGTAAGGTAGAACTCCACATCACACTGGGTTTGTCACCAGGGCCCAGCACTCGTGTATCTCCTCTGACGTCCTGAGTCCCTTGCCTCCTAGAACCCCAGCTCTCATGCCCACCTGCAGGCAGCAAGAAGGGGACAGAGTGAAAGTGCAACACCACTTCCATTTGGGGTCCCTCACAGCAGCTGCCCCATGAAGCTGCCAGGGAGGCTGAACTGTTTCTTCCAGCTGGGCACCTCCCCCAAGGGTCCCTGATGGAGGAGGGAGGGGCAGTGGATGCTGGCTTTGTGGCACTGGGTGGCTACTGACCTCAGGGGCCTAGTGACTGGTGAGGTCAGTGCTGAAACCCAGGTTTTTTTAATTCAAGAGAGTCAGCGCCCCCTGCAGCACCATGGCTGGCCATAAGCCCTTGAACTTGACAGTGGCATGTCTGTTCTTCACTGAAAGGCACTTTCTCGTACATGTTCTAGTAGGTGTTTTTCCATGGCTTTTCAAGTCATTCCTGTTGGTCTTAATTCCTTCTTTTTTCAGTAGCAAATAGTAACTAAAACAGTGTTTTTGTTGAATGTCAGCCAAGAGCGGGCCATCTCATTCCTGTAGGGGAAGGTAACTGTTCCCTCCCAATAGAACTGTAAGGAGAGCAGTGAAACCATAAAGATAGCCCCGGGCCCTGTGGCGTGGGGCCCCACAGACACACACATGCATTCCCTTCCCGAAGGCGCCAGCTTGCCCCATCTTGTTCTTGGGTCCTTTGGACAAATGCCTCGTGGAGCCAGAACCCCAGTGCTTCCTTCATTTGTCCTTGTGGCATTCTGAGCTGCCTGCTGACAGTCACTCCATTCTCTGTGCACTGGCAGCTCAGCTATCAGATTGCTTATCAGCCTTCTGGGATTGATTTTTTTTTTTTTGTCTTCTACTCTTGTCATTGGGTCAAGGTTTGGAGCAGTCTTCCTGTGGGATAGTGGCTCTTCTGTGGGCGAGATTACAGGACACAACAAAGTCATCAACAGCGTGGACATCAAGCAGAGCCGGCCATACCGGCTGGCCACGGGAAGCGATGATAACTGCGCGGCCTTCTTTGAGGGACCCCCATTCAAGTTCAAGTTCACAATTGGCGTAAGTGAACTTACTTTTTGGGTGAAATTTGTGGTTTGTATATGAGGCTAGCAGAGGCTGAGCCTGTTTAGATGCTGATGGCAGAGACCACAGCGCATGCCATATGTGCCATGATACACAGATAGAAGTGGGCTCCCAGGGGTGCGCAGAGAGAGGGAGGGCTCCCCCACCCAGCACTCATCCTCCCCAGGCCCTCAGCTGGGCATGGATGGTTCCCACAAGGAAGGGCCCTGCCCTAGGATGGTGTGCGCCTGTCAGGGGTTGGGGCAAGGACATCCCTGAGGCTGTGTAACCAGGCAAGCATCTGGGGCTGGAGGTGCTCATTAGAGAGGGTAGCCTGCAGGGCCTGCTGTTAGCTGAGCCACCAAAGTGGCAGAGGAAAGGAGCTTGCAGGACATCCAGATTGGTCTCTTCTAGAGACAGTGAGCCTGCAAAGTGACAAACGGTTAGAAGACTGAAAGATACTTTGTGGGAAAAATGTGCCAGAAATGCGGCAGGCTTTGGGTGTAGCTGGCAGCATCTCAGAGGCCCACGCCGTGCATGCGCCCCGCCTTAGGCAGGCACCCAGGCCTTGCCAAGCCTCCTCACTTCTCCCTTCTGCAAGACGGGGGTGTGCGGGGGCCAGCAGCATCTGAGGGTTTTGACTATGAATTTGAAGTAGGAGAGCCACCTGGCAGGTCTGGAGCATCTGTGATGCCCATTTTCCTGCCCCAGCCTTGGAGTGAGGGGAGGAGCCCAGCAGCCGGTCTCAGCACAGTCCCACGGCTCTGCCCTGGCTTTCCCCATCCCACTTGTGCTTGCGCTGAGGATGGACGAGAACAATGGACCTGGAAACGCGCATTTTAGGGACTATTGATGTCCTTGGAGGAGGTTGTTTTTGCAGATTGGACCAAGGTCTCGGGACTCCTTCTCTTGGAACCGCCAGTGGTTTCACTGTCTGCCTCATGGAGGATTAATGAGATCATGTCCTTAAAGTGGCTCAGTGAGGAGCACTGTCCATTTTAGTGACATCATGCCATGAATCATAAATAGCCTGCACAGTGCAGCTGGAAAGGGCGAGGACGGGACCCACAAAGTGGGCAGAATTTCCAGAGGCTGTTCTTGGCTTAGGGTACAGGAGGGCTTTCCAAGGATGCCCCCTTTGTAGTGAAACAGGCTTCATTTTGTCACGGAGCCACAGGCTGAGCTGGGCCTGGCTGGGCAGGTGGAAGCATAGGGAGGCTCCCTGTTTGCAGCTGAACATGCGGCAGCTCTCAGACTCTGCTCTTGTGGCTACCACCCAGTGGGTAGGTAGTAGAGACCTGGCTATTTTGGGAGCTGTGTTGAAGGCTGTGGCCTCAGGCCATGTTTCTTCGCTAGGGTGGAGGCACTGCAGAGTAGGGTGAGTAATACTGAGTCAGCTGCACACCTCGTCTCAGCCCAGGGCAGGAGGAAGCAGCTCAGAGGCTTCTGTGGTAGCCAGAAGCCGGCTGTGGGTGGGGGCTCCTTTGCCTGCCCTGGGAGGGATCATTTCCACTCTGCAGCTGTGCGTTAAACCCAGCACGGGGTGCTCAGCGGGGTCAGGGGCACCAGTTTGTTCCAGGGGTGGGCTGGAGCCTGCCTTCTTCACCAGGCTGCTGTGCCCCTTTGTGCTTGCTTGGGGGCTTGGCCAGAACATTATTTCTCTTTAGTTGTCCTTTCTAACTTCAGAAAGGACTTCACCCCACTGCCCTGGCCCAGGAGTGTTGGGTACAAATGTCTGCCCAGCTAGCCCAGCTCCAGGGTGAGTACCACCATGTGTCTTGAAGTGTTTTGTGGAACCCATAACCATGGGCCCTGCCTGAGGACCTGGGAGAAATAGAAAGGGCTGTGGCCTGGCACAGAGCTAGGTGCCTGTGCCCCCCTCAGGTGAGTCATGCCTCTGGGCCCTCCTGGAAACAGGGTGACAGTGACCCTTGCATGCTGCACCCTCAGCCACAGGGAGGGTGTGAGAGGCAGCAGTGGCCATCCACATGCTCAGGAGACATGTGCAGGCTCAACTGCCCTTGCATAGGAAGGACAGGAAGGGTGCTCAGGGACCCCACATCTGCCCCCGAATACCTTCTGAGTTGCAGATACACTTTGGTGTGTATCTGCACTTAAGCCCTCCGGACCCCAGAGGAAAGCTGCGGTCATGCTCTCCAGGACCAACCCCAAGACAAAGGGAGCGCATGCAGGCTGGGGGAAGTGAGAGGAGGCGTGAGTGCTAACATGAGGCCCAGCCACAGTCGGCTTTGAGGACACGGTGGGCTGAGCATCGCTGGGCTTTCTCCCATATGTGGGCTCTTCTGATGCGGTCGGAAAGCCTGGGATGTGGAAGTTCTCAGGAATTAATTGAGCCTTTTATAGTAAAAGATTTTAAAACTGTCTGGGCATTTTTTATTTTAGAGGGAATTAAGTTCCACTTACTGTGAAATCCACATAGCAGTGGTCTTTTTTCCCCAGATCTCTCATTCCGCAGCACATGACGGCTGGGTCTTGGCTGCCTTCGCCTCCGCACCAGCCCTCAGGCCGTGGTGGCCTTGCCTGCCGCTCCTCCCCTCCTGAGAATGAGCAGCTGTGGTGGCAACTCGGGCCTGTCTTCATCTGCACCTTCCCCACCTACTCCCTGCAGAGGCCCCCTGTGGCTGGGACCAGGAAACTGCCCTGAGCTTGAGGGTGCAGAGGTGGGATGGCAGGTGCTTCCTTAGTTACCTGGGTGAGAGAGGGACTGGCGTATGACTGCGGAGGGACCAGCTGGGTCGAGTTGGAGCTGCTGCCTTGAAAAGGAACAAGGCATGTTCTGAAGGCGTTTGAGTACAAGCTGAAGCAGAACTCCATGATGCTGTGCCTGAGCTGAAATGCAAGCAGCATCGCAGAGGAAAACAAGAGGGGCCCTGCCTGTGGAGTCCGGGAGGCCACCTTCATCTCGCCGGCCCATGTTTGGGGGTCATGTGGCTTTTCCTTTTTGTTGAAGAGCCCATTGTGCAGAGTGAGTGTGGACTCCCGGCTCAGCTTGACCCAGGCTCCCCTGTGTGCCCCTCATCCTGAGGGACCATAGCCCAGCTTTGGTCTTCATTTGCCTGAACCTGAATGAGGCTCCAGAAAGATGGGAGTGGAGGAACATTTGGCCTGGAATAAGCCTGGGTGCCGGCTCATCCCTACCCAGTGACATTGAAGACGTGGTGGGTGACCTGCGGAAGTAACTCCTGGGATCACAGGAGAACGGTTCTGAAAGGAGACCCTGGGCACAGTGGTCTCAGTCTCCAGCGCTGGTGTTCTGCGAACCCAGGGGTAGGTTCCCCTCAGAGGGTCTGACCATGGCCTGAAAAGGGGAGGGTGGCGAGACCATCTCCCTGCCTTCCCCCATCTCACACATGGGGATGTCTTCATGCCAGGCAGGCTCCTGGGATAGGTACTCCTGGATGGGTTTAAAGGCCCCACTGAGTTTCTCTCTGTTGTCTGCCTTCGCCATGCGCATTACTTGGGCCAGGTTCTTTGCCTCTCTGGCCGTCCACTTCCTCCAGTCGGGTGAGCAGTTGGTGGTCTAGGATGACCACACGCCCCCCTCTGGAGTGTGGCTCACAGCTGTGTGCATGTCCTAGATCCCAGGAGTTAGTGGTGCACCGGATAGTTTGTGTCTAATGAAATGGTTACTTAGAGCAGCGTGTCATCCTGGGGGCTCAGCCTCATGATGCGGAACTGAGAGCTCACTGCCAAATCTAACAAGCTGTGATTCTAGGTGCGAAAATGTTCAGCACGGAGGACTCCTGGGTTCCCTCAATGGGGTGCCACTGCTCCCTCTGTTCCATCGCCTCTGCCCTGCAGGGACCTCATACCTCACATAGTTTTCCCACTTGAGGCTGGAGCCAAGCAGGGCTGGAAACCTCAGCTGTGGCTGTTATCGGAAGTGCTGCCTTCCTGATAGATAAGGAAAATTTGAGCTCTAAACAGGCAAGGTTTCTGGTGGTTATTCTTTTTCCTATTTCCTTACTCAAGACAGGGCAGAGAGCAGATGTTTCAGCCTTTCCGGCATGTATGGTGGCTGCCTGGGCCATGCCCCTGTGATGGGCATGCAGGACCCCCTCCCTTGTCCTCAGCACATACCACCCCTCCTGTCAGCTGGCCTTGCTCTTCACTGGGCTGATGGCTGACTCCTGAGAACTGGGGGCTGACAGCAGGGAGGGTGACCTGGCCCAGGTCACGTGGCCAGTAGGTGCCCCAAGGACGGTTAGGATGAGCCTCTTGTGCCTTCATATGGTTCTTGTTCTCCAGGAAACATGGTGACTGAGCTGACCCGTCCCAGGTGACGGGAGAGGCAGGTGGGTAGGTAGCTCCTTCGTGCCCCTCAGCCCAACTAAGTGGGCCAGGCTGCAGGGCTGCCCTAGGGCACTTTGCAGGGAAGTCTGCTGGGAGGGATGGGTGGGCTGAAGGATGGGCCAGAGCCAGCCTCGCAGGTCACGGTGTAAAGGTGTTTTGGGAACACCCACTGACCAAGGGTCATGGAGGCCTGTGCTGGGCTTGTGTGGGGTGGGACTGGGCACAGGGGACTGAGAGCCTGTCCCCTTCTACCAGCTCATAGGCATGTGAACAGCCTAAGGTGGGCTTGTGGTCCTCTTGTGTACAGGGTCAGCTGAGGCTGGGCGGAATGGGGTGGGATCCCAGAGGGTTCCTGAGCTGACTAGGTAGCTAGTGAGCATGTGTGTGCTGGAGACAGGCCAGCTGGGGCCTGTCGCTCTGTGATGTGGACATGGATGTGGTACTTAATTATGACCTCAGTGCTTCAAGCCTCGGAATTATGACCTCAGTGCTTCAAGCCTTGGGTGAGAGGGGGCATATTGGTGGGAGGGAGTGAGGACTGTGGCGAGGGGGGCTCGTTGAATACAGGTCAGTCTTGGCTGTGTGTTGGCTGCAAGGGAGGACAGGCAGGAGTGTGGACCAGACACCGTGGGTTGTCCACCAGGGAAGAGGCTGGACTGAGACTGCTGCAGCCCCGCTGATGGGCTGGGGTGGGACAGAGGCAGGGGGCCAGTGAGGGCAGCCTCAGGAAGCTGCTGCCCCTGAACTCCCCGGGAGCTTCCCCAAACCCTCTCCCTCTTTGTTCGCTGGCCTGGCCTCCCTGTGGAAAGGGCTATTTTTAGCCCTCGCTTTTTTTGGTTAATGGACTTTTCACGGCTTCTCCCTTTGAAGGGGCTATTTCAGGAGCAGACACCAGTCTCTGCATTTGGACTCCTTGGCTCGAGGTGCAGGAAAAGGTGATGGGGATGAGCTACTCGAGGGGCACCTACGTCCCTGGACTGTGCTGGGCCCCTCCTTTGCCCCTGCTGGGTTCTGGGGCCAGGGAGGGACACATGACACCACCCTGCCAGAGCCTGTGGGAGGCGTCCGCAGAGGTGAACCACAGACTTGGATTTGGGGTCCTGGGGTTTGGGCGAGCAGGAATGTCCTCGCTTCTGGGACCTGGAATTGGAGTAGGAATGTCCATGTTTTGACCTCAGGGAGCCACTGAAATGGGCACTTGTTACAGGTTGGAATTGAACAGTGGCTGAATAGTTTTCTCCATTTTGTAGCAAGAGCCATCAGCATCCACTGTCGCACCCACTCATCTGGGCTTGGGTGATTTGGGCATTTGGGGTGAGCTCTTTTCTCAGTTCTTAACTCATTCGTCAGAAGGACCCAGGGGTCAGCCAGGCCCAGCCATCTCCCTGGCCCACTGCACTTCAAGGAAGCTTAGGCTGGCGTGGAGTAGCCAGTGCGAAGTTAGCGGCAAGGCAGGGCTGTGCTGGCCAAGGAAGCGGAGTTGGGCAGTGAGAGAACTCGATGTGCTGGTCAGAGGTCTAGGATTCGAGCTGTGGTTATGTCATGGTAAAGGTCGTGTGACCTCATCTGGAAGGAGTAGTGGTGCATACACCCGTGTCCACCCCCCGCCCAACAGGGGGTCTGGAAGGGCTTTGCCTCAGGCCCTCCCACCACTGCCTTCACTGCAGCTGGCTCCTTCCTGCAGCTCCCTCAGGAACTGCCCTGTGAGGCCCTTTGACACAGGGAATGTGGACCCTATGGGCTGACATAGACAAGGGACCGTGGGCCATGTTGACACAGACAGGAGGTGGACCCCATCGGCTAACCCTGACGGGAACAGGCCCTCAGTGCGTGACGGCTCCCTCTTGGTGGGTAATAGCAGAAGGGGGGTTGCAAATGGGCCTGCGGAGTTAGGGATCTGACCTCTGAGATGACTCTGGGCTGGAGCACCCCCAGGCTTGCCGAGCAGCTGCCCAAGGCCCAGGAGCCAGCGCAGCTGAGATGAGAGCTCTGGACAGGAAACTGGAGACCAGATTCGTGCAGGTGATGTGGCTTGAGTTACCAGCAGCTCCAGGCCTGCTGTTCTCCTGTGAAGAATTTGCCCGCAGGCTCTCCGTGGCCCCTCTGGGGGTAAAGCGTCTCTGGAGGGCCCTGGAGCCCCATCTGGAAAGTTGGTTTTCACTCTCAGCAGCTGAGTGGATCGGGCCTTCTGGGGAAACTGCTTTCCCCAACTTCATGTACCTAGAAATGCTAGAAAACTTACAACACAGACCATTTAAGCAAAGAAGGCCAGCCTTAGAACTGTGAAAAAGGTACAAAAGGAACTAAAGAAGCAAGATGCAGAACTGCGCTTAAACACAAGGAAGGGTGGCCTCTAGCACCAGAGCCAGAGAGGACCGTGCAGTCCCGTGTCCCCCATTCCATCTCCTAGTGAGCCCTGGGCCCGCCTGGGTACTGCATGCCTTGTAGTTCGGCACTGCCTTGCCTGGCCAAGCCTTGCAGCACCCAGGTGCTGGGGGCAGGCAAAGGGCTCGCCAGCCCCATCGCTCATGAGCTGATCACAGACCTGAGCCCAAGTTCAGACTGAGCCAGCCTGGTGCTTCCATCCCTGTTCCTCGTGGGCGGTGACCACAACCTACAGAGGACGAGCTCTTCAGTAATAGAACGGAATGCAAGCACCAAGACAGCACTCCCTGAAATGAGGCAGGGAGGACAATCTGCTCATCCACTGGGATGGAAACATGACTGTCGTTGCCCTCAGTAGCTCCCGAGGAGCACTAGGACTCCCCTTGTCAGAATGTGTGATTTCTCGGGCTTTCATCTGAGTTAAAACACGGGTCAATGAGGTGGGAGATCCTGGTTCAGGTGCAGGGCCAGGGCCTGCTGGGCCTGTGTCCAGCCTGACCCCAGCCGTGAGCAGGTCTTGGCAGCACCCTGAGGAGGGCTCACCTGAGGCAAGCAAGTTTGGGTTGTTGGCTGGAGGAAATGGTTTAATCTTTGAAGTGCAGGAAGCCCAGGGTTGCTTTGTTCCACAGCTCTGGGGTCGCATCACTCTTGGGCCTAGAGAGATTTCTGGGGCTGGGAGTGGGCCTCTCTACGAGAACTGCCTGCCCTGGGGACATTGCCAGACTGAACCGTGTCTGTATCTTCTGCTGACTCTGACGGACTTTGTGGGGACATCGATTTCCTTGAGGGTGGCCCTTGGGACCCCAGGCACCTGATTCCTCTTTCTGGGCCTACGTTTCCTCATTGGTGAAATGGGCACAGCTCACCTTGGTGGGTTATTACATGAGTGTCAGAGGCAGCATTGATGACGTGTTAGTCTGCTGCAGCTGCCATAAGAAAGTTTGTTAAGCCACAGATTGGGTGCCTTAAACAATGGAAATTTATTCTCTGGAAGTCAGAAGTCTGTAGTCAAGGTGTGGGCAGGGACGCACTCCCTCTGAGTCCTTCCTTTTCTTTCCCAGATACTGACTGCCCTGGGCGTTACTTTTTGAGAGCAGAACTCCCATCTCTGCTTCCAGCTTCACTCCAACTCTGTATCCGTGTCCAGATTTCCCTCTTACAAGGACAACAAGTCCTGCTGGATTTACAGCCCGCCCTAATGACCTCATCTTAACTGGATTGCGTCTGCAAAGACCCTATTTCTGAATAAGGTCTCATGGGGTCCCAGGGTTGGGACTTCAGCATGTCTTTTGGAGAGGCACAGTTCAACTGAAAACATTACACAATCAAACACATGCAGGTCCCCCACACAGGTAGTTCATGCTTTAAAATTAAGTCTGTGATTTACTTCGAGCGCGGGGCAGGTTATCTGCCTTGGGTTGAATTGCTTTTCCTGAAGGTTAGTGTCCGTACCCGCTGAGCAGCGAGCCCTTCCTGTGCCGAGAGAGTTGGTAGCACTGGATGTGCATTTGCTGGGTTAGCGCCGCCTGCAGGTGGGCAGCAAGAGGGCAGGGCAGGTGTTGGCAGCTTTGCGACTGCTTGTTTAGAGGATCATTCTCTGATATAGACTCTTGTTGACTGAGGAAAGAATGCATTCATTTCCTTATTCGAGTAACAGAGTCGCCCCTGGAAGTCATGTCATTTCCCTTTAGTCGTTCAGGCTCTTGTTGTCGATGAAGGTCATAATCATTGTTTACCTTTGTTTAAAAGTTAATTATTGGCCGGGCGCAGTGGCTCACTCCTGTAATCCCAGCACTTTGGGAGGCTGAGGCGGGGGAACACGAGGTCAGGATATCGAGACCATCCTGTCTAACAAGGTGAAACCCCGTCTGTACTAAAAATACAAAAAGTAGCCGGGCGTGGTGGCAGGTGCCTGTAGTCCCAGCTACTTGGGAGGCTGAGGCAGGACAATGGTGTGAACCCGGGAGGCGGAGCTTGCAGTGAGCAGAGATTGCGCCACGCCACTGCACTCCAGCCTGGGCAACAGAGTGAGACGGGGCTGGGGCCGCCAGGAAGAGGCCTCCTGGTTTCAGTCATCGCGAAGCTTAAGGATCGGGGCTTGAGCTCTTTCAGAGCCCAGAGGGAAGAGGGTGGCTGCTGGGGGCACCTCACTGTGGGGGGCATAACTGGAGGTGGTCTGCCTCGGCTCGGGCTGATCAGCTTTCCCAGCAGGTAGAGCGGTCAGCGTGGCAGGCAGGCTGGAGCAGACTCCTGCCCTCCACTGAGAGACTGCCCGGGATGTTTATTTAAGCTCTGAAATTTTCTAGTGGACTAACAGTTCACACTGATGAACAGCTGGAGCTACAAGCAGACTGTATTTCATAGAGAGCATTCTTGAACCTAGAGTCAGGCCTGCGGCCCCTCATCAGGCAGGTAATTGTTTTCCTGCAGGACCACAGCCGCTTTGTCAACTGTGTGCGATTCTCTCCTGATGGGAACAGATTTGCCACAGCCAGTGCTGACGGCCAGGTAAGAGCTGGGATGGGTTTTGGGGTGGGGAATGGCTTGTCTGCCTGCTCCTGTGACTGCTCAGAGCCACAGGCTGCCTAATGCTAGTCCTGACGTGCAGAACTTAGATGTCGCCCTCCACACCTCTGCAGACGTGTCGTCAGAGCCCAGTAAATGCATGTCTGCTTTAAACCACACTGGGAGCTCAGTCTATTAGCCCTGATTTTCTAGAGCCACAGTCCATGGAGAAACTGCTTACTCTAGAGGGTGTTCACACACACGTGACCCACACGTTTTTATTTCTTGGAAGATATACATCTATGACGGGAAGACTGGGGAGAAGGTGTGCGCACTGGGCGGAAGCAAGGCCCACGACGGTGGGATTTACGCTGTGAGTATGAGCGTGTTTCCCGGCCTAGTGGTGGGAATTTGGCCGAGTCCATGTGTCAGTCCATCCATACTCACTCCGGAGTTAGACAAAAACTTGAAATGAGGGGCTACACGTCGGGGCGGTTTTATGCCTGTGCCCAGAAAAGCTTTAAGGTCGCAGTGAGGTGATGGGAGAAGGTAGTGGCTGGAACAGGAAACCTGGAGGCAGGTTTTGTCCTTGCCTCACTCACATCCCACCCCGTCTCTGGGCTCCTTCTGGCCTACTCAGAAACAGTCGCAGTGGACAAGCTGCTTTTTGGGGGTCTCTCTCCAGTCTGTAGTCCTCTGGCACATGACACACTGCTTTTTTCTGAATAGATTAGTTGGAGTCCCGACAGCACCCATTTGCTTTCTGCTTCTGGGGACAAAACTTCCAAGATTTGGGACGTCAACGTGAACTCCGTGGTCAGCACATTTCCCATGGGCTCCACAGTTCTGGACCAGCAGCTGGGCTGCCTATGGCAGAAGGACCACCTGCTCAGTGTCTCCCTGTCCGGGTACATCAACTATCTGGACAGGAACAACCCCAGCAAACCCCTGCGCATCATCAAGGTAAGGCCTGCCCTGGGGAAGGCTCTGCCCCCTGGGTCGGCAGGGAAGAGACCAGAGTGGCCGGCAAGGAAGGGGAACCGAGGGGAGACCAGGTGGAAGCCAGAGAGGTGTCCTCAGGCCTCCTTGGCCCTTAGGGTTTTGGTGGAAGGCTGGGATGCTGGTTGCTTTCTTGGGACAAGAGTTTAGCCACGGTGGCAGGCCAGGTGCCAAGTTCCCCTTGAGCTACTGTGAGAGCTGGAGAGTCAGGCCTAGTGGTTCGGGGCAGTGGCCATCGCCCCCAACTGTTGAAAGCGGTTACTTCCTGCAGGGCTCGGCCTTTCCCCGAATTGGGAGCGCGCAGCCTGTGCTTTACCCAACTGCAGGCAAGAGCAGAAGCTCACTGAGCACCAGGGCAGGTGACGGGGCATCGCTGAGGTCCAGGGGCAGGAGGAGGAGCAAGAGCAGTGGCCTTGGCCGTCAGCACTAGCTGTGGCAAATCTGTTCCCATCAGGAGAGAATTGCACACAGTTGACAAAGCGGCTGTGGTCCTGCAGGAAAACAATTACCTGCCTGGTGAGGGGCCGCAGGCCTGACTCTAGGTTCAAGAATGCTCTCTATGAAATACAGTCTGCTTGTAGCTCCAGCTGTTCATCAGTGTGAACTGTTAGTCCACTGGAAAATTTCTTAGGGCTCGTGGGCCATGCATTCAGGCAGCTGGGGATACTGGGGCCTCAGAACACCTGCACTGCCATGGATTGAGGGGCGTCCGCCCCCTCCATTACCCAGAAGCTTTGTTGGCGGAAAGCGGGTAGCAGAGGGCAGGGCAGTGTGTCCTCAGCTTACTCGCCCAGTGTGTCTCCTCCACAGGGTCACAGTAAATCGATCCAGTGTCTGACGGTGCATAAAAATGGCGGCAAGTCCTACATTTACTCTGGGAGCCACGACGGACACATTAATATCCTTTGACTCAAAGAGCTGGCTCCGGAGCTGCTGGCTCTAGGGGGAAATTTCCTGTTCCCACGGTGCCAGAGGCCAGGCCAGCCAGGTGGCTTCAGCTGCAGCCACAGCTACACGCTCTTCTGACCAATGTGGCCTCTAGGGGTGGCCTGTCTGTACATGGGGCCCTGGCAGCTCCAGGGCTTATACTGAGGAGAAGCCATGGGCAGCTCCGACCTGATCAGTCCCTTCTTGTCGTGCAACCCTGAGAGTGTGGCTTAATGGCCCTGAGCTTGGGCTGCCACGCCCTCTGCCAATGGCAGCTGGCGCCAGCCTTGGCCCTACTCCACACGGTGGGATTCTTGATTCCTAGAATTCACAAGTACCTGGACACCCTTACGTTGGGTCCCCTTGTTTTAAAAATAGGAAAACCAGAGCCCAGAGAGCTAACGTGCCCTCCCCAGAGTCACGCAGCCTGTGGTCCACAGAGCCAGGGCTGGAGCTCCTGCGAGGTGCTTCGTGGCCCTTTGGTGATGTTCTCTGGAGGTATTTGTGTCCCGCCTTATAAGTCCTTGTCTGGGTTTCTTTAAATGAGTCCTGGTTTCTCCCTGATGATGGGGGCTTCTGTTGTGTTTTTGCTGCATGGCCTGGGACTGGTGACACCCTGCTCACGGGTCTGTCTTGAACCTTGGAGCCACCATCTGCAGACTGCCTGGGCAGGGATGCCCACACACGTTGCTGATGATGGCACCTGCTGTGCGTTGTTCTGCTGCCCTCCCTGAGCACCATGCTGTGTTGGAGACTGCCTTTTGTGTGGACAGCTCTGGTCTGCATGTGCTGTACCTCCCAGAGGGACTGTCCAGGACCCAAGGAGGTCCCCCCAGTGCTGGGAGAGGAGGGAAGACATGCCACCCTCTGCCCCCGAAACGTAAAGAAATGTGGGGTTTCTTTACCCAGGCAGAGGGGTGCGCCTGCCTGATAACTAGCAGCAGAGGAGACCCCGGAGTCTCCCCGGCTTGCTGGTCCCCGGTGGGCCTCCAGCACGGCTCCCTTTCTGCCTCATCCCAGTCCCTGTGTGGTGCACCCACACTTCAGATACCTTTCCTAAGAATGTGTCAACAGTGGACACTGCAGGCTTCCCAGAGGGAATGGTTATGTCCGTTTACAATAAGATTGTCATTTGTTGATGTAAACGGAGAATCTTAGGACTGAAGCCACACCTGAGAGCACCCAGCAGTCCCGGGAGCCGGGCTTTTCCTTAACCCTGCCCTACATTACTGGGATTCAGAGACAGGGGAGAACGACTCCTTCGCTGGGAAAGGCCACACGAACCAGGTGTCCAGGATGACTGTGGACGAGTCGGGGCAGCTCATCAGCTGCAGCATGGACGACACCGTGCGGTACACCAGCCTCATGCTGCGGGACTACAGGTGAGAGCACTCAGGTCTGTGGGGGTTCTGGATGAGCCTCAGCTCCCCGCAGAGGGCTTGCGCCTCCAGCAGTTCCTGTTCTGGAGGACGCCTCACCTGCTCCTTTCACCTTTCCCGCCCCGTCCCCAGCATTGTTCTCCTGTTGTCAGCCCTGAGCCCAGCAGGGTCTGTGTTACAGGTCCAGGTGGTCTGGGTGATGCTCTTGCCCACAGACGACGACCAGGTGTGGACTCTGCCCTGGAAGCAGGGGCAGCAGATCACAGCCCTATTCTTCGGGAACCTGCTGCGGTCTCTCCCTGTCTCCCTTTCCTCATCAGTAAAGGCGGGTACAGTGGAGCCTGCCTCAGGCTGTTGCGGGTTAGGTGAGCTTGGCACAGGGCAGGTGCTGAGTACAAGACAGCATTCCCTTTCTGCTCAAGGGTGAGATGGGCACACAGTGATCTGGTTAAAAGACAATGTCTTGTTTGTTTTTGCTCTTGGGCCTTTGATTGGCAGTCAGTGGAGCTAGGAGAGTAGCAGTTTGCAAGTGATCTGAAGTCCTAAATGCAGTTGGAGGGACTTGTAAGGGAAATGATCCAGGCCCTGACGAGGTCACTGCACATCCAGTGTCCCCACACCCAGGTCTGACCCCTCCTCTGACCCTACATTTCTTGTGTAGACCCCTTTGTGACCCGGTAGTCCTGCCTAAGTCGTGTTGCCTGAGAGATGGGGACTCCTGGGGCCTGTTGATGGGAGCCTGGCACAGGGTGCAGCACGCAGCTCCTAGCAGGTGTGCTGTCCTTGTAGCACAGGCCCTGCCTGCCTGGCAGACTGGGCATCTGTAGGTAAATTGGGCCTTCCGATGAGTGGCAGAAGCGGCCCCAGAGCCCAGGCATCTGGGCCCTGGTCCTCTTTCTACTGCCCTGTGGTGACCCCACTCTTAACACGTCCCATAAAGGTCTTCCCTGGGCCAGATAACCGAAGGCAAGGCCCTTACAGAGCCAGCCTTGGCCTGGTGACCTTGCTGCGGAACCTTTGGGGATGCCACACTTGGCCCAGTGACACAGAAATTTCCTTGATTGTCTCAGTTTTCAAGAAGTTTGTGTGTATGAGTCTTTCTAGGACAAGTTTTGATAGCATTGGCCAAGGCTAAAGATAACATGATTTTCACCCATTAAAGGTAACGGATTCTTAAAAGTTACCCATCCATTTTAGGGAGCAGAGCTCAATTCTGTCTGTGCTCAGTAAACTCCAGAGTCTTTAGCCAACAGACAGGGGGAAAAAAGCCACATCTGGGTGTAATGAGGGCTTACCACAGATAAATAAGAGCATAAACAATGCCCTTCACTGCCTCCTGCCACTCCTACCCACCCCCCACCCCTCCCCCACCGGGCCCCCATTATTATTTATAATCTCTTTGCACCAGAGTCATGGGTCTTTTTTTCTACCATCCCATATTTTAGCAAGTCTCTCCAGTACAGATGGCAGTAGAATTGCCTTCTCCTAAGGAGCAAAACTGCTGTGGTTTAACGTAAATATGTATGCATACCTACACTGAGCTGCTGCAGTGTCGAAGTAATGTGCTTCCTTTCTCTCAACAGTGGACAAGGAGTTGTGAAACTGGACGTTCAGCCAAAGTGCGTAGCTGTCGGCCCTGGGGGATACGCCGTGGTCGTGTGCATTGGGCAGGTAGGGACCTGGCTTAGTGTTTGGGTTGGAGCCTGCAGCTGTGTGGTGCCTGCTTGCTGAAATTTGACTCACATCCCATTTGACAGTTGCTCTAGCCAGTGTTTTGGTTGAGTGCTCATTTGCACTGCATTAGGGGATCTCATATATTTAATCCTCACCACCATCCTGTCAGTTGTACAGATGAAGAAATGGAGGCACGGAATGGAAAAGTTGGTTGTCCAAGGCCACAGCTGGTCAGAGGGCAGAGCTGGGATTTGTCTCTAAGCCTCAGACCACGCTGCGTGCCCGTCAGCCTGTAAGGTCTATGAGAGACTCTGTGGGGTGGGCCTGCCTTTGCTCCTGTTCACATCCCAGCCCTTCTGCGTTGTAGCTGTGTGACTTCTGGCATTTACCTCACCCTTTCTGAGCCTTAGTTTCCCATCCCCAGCACTCACAGATCCAGGTGATTATGAGGAAGTACATGTAAGGCTCCTCACACCATCTTGGTTCCTCTTACAGATGAGGAGGCCGAGGCCTAGAGCAGCTTGGTACTTTCCCGCATGCAGAAGGGTAGCACCTGATTCCCTAGCCTGGCTTCTCAACCCAGACAGCGGGGCCATCTGCACACCTTGGGAATATCCGGACCAAAGCCACCTGAGACCCAAGCCTGACCCACTTTATACAGAATTCTGCCCTGCAGAATATATTATCTGCTGGCGGGCTTAGGCTTGCTGGCATGTAGACCGGGGAAGGCAAGGGGCACCTGTTGGCACGAGTGGCGAGCCCTGCTAAAGAAAGCTGCTTTCAGGACCCTCTGGCCCTCCTTTGCCTTGTGAACTTAATTGCTTTAGGGAGAGTGGATTTCTCTGCGTCCTAGATAATAAGAAATCCCTGCCAAGTAATTATTGCAAACAGCCTGGACAGCCAGTGGGGGTGGGGAGGTGCAAAGGGAATCCACACATGGAGTGCCTCGAGGCCTGGGGGAAATGCTACAAAGCAGAGTTCTAGAAGGCTGGCAGGTGGCCTGTCTCTACAGCAGGGCTCTTCCCAGCCAAGGGGTCTGCACATGGGGCTTTGTGGGTGAGGGGATGAGGCCTAGGGCAGAGTGCCCTGTGTCTCCAGACCCAGGTTTCCTCATCTGTAAAGTTGTGGTCATCATAGGCCACCCTTTCCCCTGAGGCTGAGAGGATGTTCAGACGGGCCCAGGTGGCGCCTGCCACCTGGGAGGTTAGAAAGGACCCCGGTAGGGTTGTGGTGTGTACGGGACAGGCTCCAGGTCCCTGCACCTCCTCATGTGGCATTTCTCTGTGATCTGCTGTTACCCGATCCTCCCAGGGCATCTGGAACCCCTGCTCTGGGTCAGAATTTTCTGCAGAGCTCCCTGTCACCAGTCAAAGGGTTAGGAGGGTGCTGGGAGGGGCCTGGGATTTTAGATCAGGAAACAACCAGGTTCAAGTCTCATGTCGGATGAAGCTTCAAGCAAATGCTTAGGCCCTCATTCTTCACCTGTGAGTAGGTAAGGCCACCCCCAGAGCCAGGCAGATGACAGAGGTGCGTCTTCAGTAGTAGGTGTTAGTCAGGGCGCTGCTGCCATTCATCCCGATCCACCCACAATCCACGCAGAAACAGAAGCCCAGAGGGTAGGGGCAGAGGCTGCCTGCCCTCATGACAGCTAGTGGCGTGGATAGGGGCACACTGGGATAAAGGCAAAACTCAAGAGATGAAGGCCACTCTGTCTGGGAGCGGTAGAGTAAGTTAGAACCGGAAGAATTGACAAGGAGGGGAGACAAAAGGAAGGCCTCTGCTGCACGTGCCAGAGGCAAAGGCCCAGTGTGGGTGCCGAGGCTTGGATTCTGGGCGAGTCCCGGCTCAGCCTGTGGGAACTGGAACCTTGGGCGTGCGGCATAAGCACCGTACCCCATTTTCTCCTCTGAAACGGGGAACCCGATCCCTGCCTTGTGGGGCTGGAACACTCACAGCAGAGCGCTGGCACGTGCCCAGGGGCTGTTGCTGTTTTTGCTTACTGTTGTTAGTACCTATCTTACCCTGAACATTGACTCCCATCTTCATGACAGCCAGGCACCACTGGCTACTGAGGCCCAGGATGGTTATGGGCGGTCCCTTCATCCAGCAAGCAGCTGTGCTGGGGTCAAGCCTCGGTCTGTCAGTCTTAGGAGCCCTGCCCAGTCAGCAGTGTGCCGTGGGGGTGTCCCCACTGCAGCCCAGACACCTGAGTACTTGGCACCCTGGCAGTTCTGAGGGCTGACCGGCATGGCTCAGCCCACGCTGAGGACGGTCTCCTGCCTTCTCGCCAAGCAGGTCAGGAGTAAAGACAGTGTGGGGCTTGTGTGGCAGCCACCATGAGAGGTGCGTGCTTCCCAGTGGTCTTGGGGCATCAGGAGAAGCGACCCCGGCCCCAGGGAGTAGGCACCGGCCTCCAGGCCACTGTGCTGTGCTGCCATCTGTCCCTCTCCCCCTGCGAGTCATGCTTGGGTGGAGAGCAGAGTGTGTCTGTAGACTAGAGTGTTGCAGCTCCACTGCCATTCTGCTGGAGTCAGAGGCGGATGCTCCACAGCTGGGTGCCTGTGTTGTCTCCTGGGCGCCACGAGGTTCTCCTCCTGTCCCCGGGCTGTAGGAGAACCACGCGCTGAGGAACTCTGTTTCTTTCTTTTGTTCTAAGAAGCCAGGACCTAGAATCCCGTGTGCCATCTTCTTTTGCACTGTTGGTTTGGGGCCTTGTTGCTCCCCAGTGCTCCCATCCTGACGCCTAGGAGTACTGTTCAGCGGAGTGCGTTTATTTCCCTCACTGACTGGAGGAACTAAGTTTCAGAGGCCAAGTGACTTTCCAAGAGGTGGTGCTGTGGTGACAGCCGTGGAAGTAATGTAGTGATGACAGTAATGGTCACAGTTAGTTGTGTTTCCTGCCCCACCTGACTGAGGGTCACAAGGCTGGGACTGAGTCCAGGTGGTGTGGCTCAGAGCCCCAGGTGGCCCTGCAAAGAGGTTGGGGATGGAGCCAAACCCAGCTCCAGTGATCCCCAACAGGGATGCGCCCCTCCTGCCACTGAGGGCTTTGTCCCGAAGGGCTGGACCGCCTGACCAGCTGCCTGTGTGTGCCACAGATTGTCCTGCTGAAGGATCAGAGGAAGTGCTTCAGCATCGACAACCCCGGCTACGAGCCCGAAGTTGTGGCAGTGCACCCCAGCGGGGACACAGTGGCCGTTGGGGGTGCGGTAAGTCGCTTTCCTCTCCCCTGTGCCCTCTGTCCTTGGCATCTGGGTGATTTGGGGACAGCGTGAGCTGTGTGAGTACCGGGGCTGTCTCAGGGAAGGCGAGGGGTCAGGGGAAGGATGGGGGGAGTGGGGGCGAGGGACCTGCTCTGGGGCCCAGCCACCTCCTGCCACCCAGAGCTGGAGCCTTCCCCTGCCCTCCTCGGCACTTCCCCCACCTCACTGCCTGGGTGCCCACAAGACTGTGGACAGTGAGGTAGAAGGAGTGCCAAGGAGGGGACAGCTGGGGCTCAGAGCCAGCCCCATGAGTGGTGGGTGGAGTGCAAGAAGGTAGCAGGTCAGGAAATCAAGGAATGGCATCCCCTGGGGCTGTGCTCGGCTCATAGGTTGAATGAAGAGTGACAGAAATTTCCCAGCATCTTCAAGGTGCAGTGCTAACCAGGCATTTTACACTTTCCCTTGAGTTCTGCCTCGGCGTAATTTTCATGCCCTTGAATTTGTGTGCGCAGCCTGGTCACAGTGTGCCTGGCCAAGTCCTGAGTGCTTTGTAGAAGAGCTCATTTCCCCTCCCCAGCCCAGGAGGGCAGCCCTCCGATAACCCAGTCCTGCAGCAGGCGTGGCGGTGGCCTCCATGCTGGGGGCTGGATGGGTCTACGTGCTGCCGGGTCCTTAGGTGCCGGATGTGACCGGGGCATGGAGTGGCTTCCTCCACCAGCCAGCTTGAGGGCCTCAGGAGACCAGCGGTGCCCCGAGGTACCGACAGCCGTTTTCAGAGAGCTGCGTAGGTTTCAGGCCCATCCACGGGAAGAGCCATGCCCAGCGCCTGGCATGGGCCCGGCAGAGCAGCAGTCAGTCGGAATGGCACAGTTTCTTAAGCCCTCGACCCCTCCCTTCACAAAGGGTGGGTGTGGTGTGTGTGTTCGGGGGTGGCTCACTTCCTCTCTATCCCTGCCGTAGGATGGCAACGTCCGCCTGTACTCCATCCTGGGCACCACGCTGAAGGATGAGGGCAAGCTCCTAGAGGCCAAAGGCCCCGTGACCGATGTGGCCTACTCCCATGACGGCGCCTTCCTCGCAGTGTGTGACGCCAGCAAGGTGGTCACAGTGTTCAGCGTTGCTGACGGCTACTCAGTGAGTGGCGGCGGGCTCCTCCTCTGTCCCTGTGCTGGGCGGTGCAGGTGGCAGTGGGAGGTTATCCGTGATTTGGTGACCTTGAGCTGAGCCTGTCTGAGCTGTAGCTTTCTTGCCTCTACAAGTAGCAGGTCCCTCGTGCCATGCTTCCGAGGAGTCAGTGGGTTTGCAGGGGTCACTGGCGTAGAGTTAGAGCCTGAGAAACCTGGGTCCTCGTTGTCGCCGTGAGGGGTAAGCGAGGTGATATGGGCAACTGTGGTCTGAACCTGACCTGCCACCTCTCTTGTTTTCAACCTGCAATTAGGAGAACAATGTTTTTTATGGACACCATGCAAAAATCGTCTGCCTGGCCTGGTCCCCAGACAATGAACACTTTGCCTCCGGTGGCATGGACATGATGGTGTATGTTTGGACCCTGAGTGACCCGGAAACCAGAGTCAAGATCCAAGGTGACTTCCACCCCCAGGCCTTGGCAGGGACCACCCATGGTCCAGGGCTCCACAGGCCACTTCACTGGCTGTCCCCTGGCTGCGGTCCCCAGCGCTAAGTAGCCTCTGTGCTTGTAGACAGGTGGCCCAGAAGAGGTGTGGGTCTCCTTCCCTCCAGCAAGCACCAGCTGCGCTGCTGGCCGTACTGAGGGACCACGGGGGTCCCACGCACAGGACACCTGCTGAGCTGAGTGAAGGCCTCACTTTTGACATCTTCACTTTCCCCACTCACCCCTTAAATCCCACCTGGGACCAGGGTCTCCCGCTCCCTAAGATAGCCACGTCCAGTGTATAATGTGCACCTCATGTAGTGTGGAAATTTCCTGGTAGCCACATTTAAAAAGGAAACAGGTGAAATGATTTGTAACAGTAGATTGTGTTTAGCCCCACATGTCATCATTTCTCCCTATGGGGGTTGTGATGTCCCCACGTGGCCACGCACGTATGGGGAGGCAGCTCTGTGTTGTCCAAACCCTCCCCTCCCCGAGTGCCCCCTACCGCTCTCCTCCTAGTGTGTGGTCAAGTCCCCTCATCCATTCTCCTTGAAGACATCCTTTTGTGTTAAACATTAATGGGGCCCTTTCCTATTTAAAAATGTCTGAGCCCACCCCCCAGAGCCCATTCCCCAGCTGCAGGCTTCAGGTGCGGGACAGGCAAAGAGGGAATGCAGCCCAGTCTGGAAAGGAGGAGACACAAAGCAGGTTTCAATGTCCGTCTTGGTTTATAAGGCAGTTGACAGTCTGGTAGTGAGAATCAAACAAGTTCATGAATGAAATGGATCCAGAAAAAAATACAGCAAGAGCTAGTCGGATAGAGATTAGGGGGTTGGGGTCTATGTCTTCACTGTGAGGTCACAGGCCACCAAACACGAAGGGACCTCGGCGTCGGGTTCTCTCATACAGATAGTGCACCTGGAAAAGAGCCAGCCTGGTGATGTGGACAGAGCGCTAAAGCCTGGTGCTGTGGACAGAGTGCTGAAGCCTGGCCTCACAGCCAAGTCATGCTTGATGGTTGAAGGCACTCCGAGGCACCTGTGCCACCCGCAGGTCAAGGCTTTCTGCATCAGGGTGTATGCCGTGCCAGGCAGGGGTGGGGGCTGAATCTCACCCTGTCTGGGTGGGGCTGCAGATGTAGAGGCTGGGGGCCACCCAGACCTGGGGAGCAGAGAGCTAGTGGGAACCCCCTTGACTGTAGCTGGGAGCCTCCCTGGGCTTCATAGGCAGAGCCAGCCACAGAGGAGCCATAAGCGCACAGGCACCGTCTCACTGTTGGCATCTCGGGTGGGTGGAGGCAAGATGATAGGGAATCAAATCTGTTCACCCACGGTGTGACTGTCACAAGAGGGGAAAGTCAGTGATCCCCCCAGTCCTGTGTTTTCCAGCCTCTTATTGGTTGTCATGCCTGCCCCATTTTAATAGGGCATGGATACAGTGTAGCTGTTTGTGTGTTGTCTGCATGGCATCCCTTTTATACGTAGGAAGACATTGTTATTTCACTCCCTTGGAACTTGATTGTCAAGACTTGGAGAGAGGGAGCCACTGGCATCTGTAGGTGGAGCCAGGGATGCTGCTAATTACCCTGCAGCACACAAAAACGAGGTACCCGGCCCTGGGGTTCAGGAGTGTCACGCGGAGAATTCAGCCCCACTGCCACCATGCCAGACTCCTGAGTTACAATGATTCGTGGCCATTTTGTTGGGGGCCCTGGAGATGATTTAGGCACAGGTCGTTCCATCTTCCTAGTCCAAGATGTACATCGATGCAGAGAAATTTGGCTTTTCGTTAAATCGCACCCTTTCTTCCCAGATGCACACCGGCTGCACCACGTCAGCAGCCTGGCCTGGCTGGACGAGCACACGCTGGTCACGACCTCCCATGACGCCTCTGTCAAGGAGTGGACAATCACCTACTGAGGAGCCCCACCCCCGCCTCTGGATGGACCGAATCAGGGACTAGAGTTTAACTGCCGCGGAACATGTCATTTCTCTATTTCTGTGACGCGCCCCCATTCCTCCACCCCACCGCAAAAGGCAGGAGGGCCCCGTCATGACCCTTGTCTCTGCAGGGTGTCTGTACACGTTCTTCTGAAAGCTTTAGACAGGAACAGTTTGCACATGAAAAATAAAGCGAGCACCTAAACAATGTGTGGCGCGTAACTAAAACCCACAGCCCAACCAAACCTTGAGAATGCGGAACATTCCAGAGGCAGTAGCCTCCAAAGCACACAGAGCCACTGGCCCCACCGTGGCTCTCACTGTCTGTCAGGGGAGGTTGTACAGGTGAATGAGCCGGGGGGCTCATGTTCCTGCCTGCAGAACATTTCTGTACTAGTGATAAGAGGGAATATGCATTGCAGTTCAGCAAAGCCGGAATTCTGTGTTAAGCAGATGTCTGTCTCCCTAGTGTGTGACTCAAACCTTGTGGCTGCCTTCAGAGCGCCACCTCCAGATCAGATGGGGACACACAACCCCTGGATATGTTTCATTGTCAGATTTTGTGCTTGATTTTAGGAATGGAATTGTGGGTTGTTTTGGTTTCTTTCCTTTTTTTTAATGTGTCTTAACTGTTGCCTGTCAGTGTTTACAAACTAGTGCGTTGACAGCACCATGTCCAGGTTTTTAGAACCCTTGTTAGCCAGACCAAGGTGTCTTAGTCACCATTTCACCATCATGCTTTGATGTTCCCGTCTTTCCCTCTTCTGCTCTCAAGAGCAAAGGTTAATTTAAGGACAAAGATGAAGTCACTGTAAACTAATCTGTCATCATTTTTACCTTCCTTTTCTTTTTCAGTGCAGAAATTAAAAGTATAAAGCACCGTGATTGGGAGTGTTTTTGCGTGTGTCGGAATCACTGGTAAATGTTGGCTGAGAACAATCCCTCCCCTTGCACTTGTGAAAACACTTTGAGCGCTTTAAGAGATTAGCCTGAGAAATAATTAAATATCTTTTCTCTTCATTGTGGATCACTGACTTTGTGTGATGGGGGTACGTGGGGCGTCTGGGTGGGGAGGAACGTTTGTGGGATTTTCCTGGCTTTAGAGGTCTTAGCAGCCTCAGGCAGGAAATGTTTGGAACACAGGATTGTCAGATCCATCGTGTGGTGGAAGGGAAGCCCCAGAGAAAGGGCTGGAACCCTCGGTTCCCACTCCTAACCATGCCGCCAGATCACCCTGTGACGTGGGTCACATCCCTGCCCTTCTCTGGGCCTAAGTTTCTTTGTCAACTGAAAACACTGGACTAGATGATGTCTATATCCCATCTACTTCTCAAATTCTTAGCAGCCTGTATAGCTTTCAGGTAAGGAATAGCACACATTTAGATGTTAAAAATCAAATTCCCAAACATCCAAATTCATTGCAAAGTGAAAGACACTGTTCTTTGAAAGTGCCTTTTGTACTTTTGTAACAATTATAAAGTTGTCTAAATTTGTAATCCCAATTTAAAAAAAAAAATCTTCAAAGAGTCTAATGATACTGCTTCTTAGAAAAGTCAGGGGATAAAATGTTAGTCTATAACATCTGAAGCTGGGGCTCCCTCTTAATAAATTCCACAAATGACTTTATTCCTATGTGTATTTTGGGTTAGGAACAAGGTACTTTTCACATCAATGGTAATGGTGAACCATTCAGTAAATGGTGATGATAAAACTGGGTGACAAAAATAGTCTTGCTTACCTTGTCTTTGTAGCAAAAACTGTAAGAGGGCAAGAAAATACTGAATTTAGTCACAAACACGAGTGTTTCTAAGAATGACAAAAATGGTAAAGAATAGAAGTGATACATTTGACTATGTATTTTTAAAATCTGAAGAGGGAAAAGCCACCAGTCCCAAAATCAAAAAAGACAAATGGCACAAAAACTTTCAACATGTACTAGACCAAAGGATATGTTCGTTTATCACCTGACATAATTTGTCTTTAATACAGGTTAAATTTTTTTCATGGATATTATGTCCATACATGGGAAAGTTTTCAAAATATATGATTAAAAACTAAGTTACAGAATAATGCAGGTAGTGTGGCTCCATTTGTGAAAAAAAGCCACAGACTCAAGGTACAAAACAAGGCCCTGAGGCTTAGAAGATCCATGGCAGAAGGGAGGATACCTCTTGTTCCTTCATGTGATGAAATTAAAGGCATAAAAAAATCTCTACCCAGGATCTGCATCAGTTTCAAGGAGGAAGATCTTTATACTCACAAGTAAGCTTTAAAGGAGAAAACTAAAGCTACTTTTTATCCCTGGAGAGAAAAAAATGCAGGCAGCATTTTCAGGCTAATTGTTGGCAATCTGTGATCACAAGGCTAAGCACCAAATTGGAGTCTTTTGGGGAGAAGAGAGAAGCTAGACCCCAAGGCATGACCTAGATGGAGCCAATCCTCATAATTGTCCGTTCAAGGCAGAATGATACCTTCATGCACACCAGCTTCATTCTGCAGACCAGCTTTGGCTACCGGGAACACTGTTCAGGATTCCAAGACCTTGGGCTGCAGTGGAACTAGACGTTGCTCTGAGATCAATCAGCAATGACCAGCAAGGATCAACACCTGTGGATGGAGAGGGGCTGGGAGGGTGCAGGCATCTCCTGTCATGCTCATTGGCCAGCTTAGAGACTTGCAGACCTGGCACTCGCCCTAGAGGAAGCAGTGTAGTGAGAAAGCCAGACTAAGGGATGTTGGATTCTGTTTCCAGCTGTGACACACCGACCTCTTGGTAAGAAGAAGCTCAACTAGAAGACTTAGATCCTAAGAGCCTCTTGGGGATATAGAACAAAGTCTGCTTCCATTGGGGCACCGCCCTTGTGAAATGATCATGTAGATAACATGCATTAGGACAATTGGATCCGTTTTTGAAAAGTGAATGTGTGTGTGTGTGTGTACACCTGTGCAGACTGACGGGGTATGGTGGAATCGAATCCCTGCTGCAAAGTTTTCACATTTACAGCTGATCACTGCATTAACAAAAATGTGTTGATCACCAAACTGACATTGTTTAGCATAACAATTTTTCTTCAAATGATTACTGTGTTAGCAAAAGGATCTCTTGGGTTCAACCTTATGGGAATTTGGCCAGTGTTTGAGCCTATTCGAACCTCATGGATCATATCTGGACCTCTGAGAGCTGGGGGCCCCTTTGTGCTGTAAACCAGTACAATGTAGTGCTCTTGACACTAGGAAATTATTGAATACCCCAAAGAGCTTTTGGTTATGTGTCCTTCCAAAAATGGAAAGACAAAAAATTTTAAACCTTTATTAATGTCTCTACCAAGTCTAAACCCATTACATGTTATAGCAAACTTTAAAGAAAAACCTTTTTCAAAACAATAGAAGAGTAAGATTGTTTTACATTTTGGAAAATCTCTCACGTCTGCCTTTTCCATTCAATGTGTGAAATACATTTTTTTTTTTTTTTTGGAAATACGTGAAGAAAATGGTCTCCCACAGATTCACAGTTGGAAAAGGAATAAGAACTTGAATAGCATTTTCAGAGAACTGGATTTTCATCCTTGGCACTATACCAAAATCCAACAAGTGAAAATTTCTTAAAGGTTCATGCAGTGTGAAATCTGAAACCCTATCAATGAATCTTTTAGCCCCCCTGTCAAAATCCACTTGGAACACAACTTTTATCTGTGTATGATTTTGTGCCATTCTTTGATTATTTGAAAAAAGTGATTCATTGAGTTATGCTAATCTTTCAAATGTGGACAAATTTCAGAAAGTATTTTTAAAAATCACATTTCTACAGGTAACCACCAATCTCAACAGAAACATCATTTAACTGTTAACCCACTGGGCTCACGGAACTTCCAGTTCCAAATGAATATTCCAGGTCCTGTGTCTGTCCTCGTGCTTTCCCATCATCTGTCTTGTTTGCCAGACTGAGGCTGAGTTGCATCTACATTTTGATTTGAGAAGAGGCAGAAAGTGTGGCAGAGGCACACACACATGCAGTCTTGAGGGCCACACACCCACCATGTCCACTCCCATTTTATGAGGAACTCTTAGTCAGGTGAGCATATCTACCTTGGAGGGGCAGGTGGCTGGAGTAGGAGGCTGGCAGCCCCTGGTTAGGTGGCCCCAGGCCCAGCCATGACTCTTGCTCCAGGGGAGAGAGAAGAGAGTCAGCCCACTCTTCATGAACCAAATTCTAATACAATACACCCTTGACACCTTAATTTGCCTTGCTAAGCTTGAGTTGCTTTGGAGAAGATCTGGGAATATAATTTTTCCTGACATCTCTATTAACAGTATCCTTGGATTGCAAGGTGAATTTTTAAAAATATTTTATCAATTGCAAGTGCTCATCTGCCCAAACCAAGATTTTCTCAATGCAGTTACTCTGCAGCGAAAACAAAGTGGAGAAATGTTTGATTACTGAGATGGATATGAAATTGCTGAGACTGATGCAAAACTGCAAATGTCCATGATAGGAAGCTTCAGTCCCAGTCTGTAATCTAAACTTATTTAAAAATAAAGACATAATTATTTTGATGGGTAAAAGATAAAAGGTTTTTTCAGCAACTTTGGGGATCCACTCACTGCCATGTCTTGGTCACCTGCCTCTTCTGGCAGTTCCTTTCGCTTTGTTCCCAATGCGATTTGGAGGAAGGAACACTGGGCTCGAATCAAGGACACTTAAATTCCAGACTCTCCTCTGCCATTGTCAGCTGGGCATCTTTCGCTGCAGACAAAATGCCTCTGTGGTTTTCAGTTTCTCCATTTGTTCATTTCTTTATTCATTTTTGCTGTTTTTTTGAGCATTATGTCAGATATTGTTTTAGGTTAAGGGTTAGTAATATGAGAATTACGAATTATAATAATATTAGCTGCTACTACTCACTAGAGGCTAAGTAATGTGCAGATGATGTGTTATGCACTTCACAGATATTTAGGTTCACCTGATAAAATACAGGATAGGCTGGGTGCAGTGGCACACACCTGTAATGTCAACTATGTGGGAGGATCGCTTGAGCCCAGGAGTTTGAGACCAGCCTGGGCAACCTGAGTGAGATCCTCCATCTCAAAAATAAGTAAATAAAGTAATAAAATACACAACATCCAGTTACATATGAAAGATAAATAATTTTTTAGTACAAGTATATCCCAAATATTGCACAGACATACTAAAAGCATTGTTGATCTGAAATTTAAATTTAACTGGGCATCCTGTTTTTTTTTTAACAAAATCTGTCCATGTTACATACATTGTTATTCCACTTTATTCTCACAATAGTTCTATGAGGAGTAGATGTTATATCCCCACGTAGCAGACAATGAAACGGACAATTACCAGCTGGGTAATTTTGGGCAAATGATTGAACTCCTGCAGGAAGTAGAATAGAGGCTTGAAATTAATTGTGCCTGACACTGAGCCCTGATGGAAGTTCTTTGTTATTTCAGTTGCAGAAGACGTAGGAAGACAAGCCGCAGTTATATGGTTGCTGCCTGTGAAGCAGTGAGCCACCTGTCCCTGTTTGTGTGCAGCAAATGGATGGCAGCTCAAAGGGTTAAACTGAAGATAATTGAATGAAGGGACCCTTTGGAGAGGCGCAGGTAGGATTAAGGAAGCCAGGATGGGGTGGAAGCACTCAGGAAGTAGCTCAGAAGGAAGCCATTCCCAATGCTGGGCCTGCAGACACAAGGGGTGGGAACCTGTACCCACCAAGAATGGGAGCCAAGAGTGGGAGGCTGGGGTGTATCTTGGAGCCTCCCATTGGCCCAAACCCAACAGGAGCCATAGGAGGCCCTGGTTCACAGAGCCC
This sequence comes from Nomascus leucogenys, assembly GCF_006542625.1. Classification (NCBI taxonomy): domain Eukaryota; kingdom Metazoa; phylum Chordata; class Mammalia; order Primates; family Hylobatidae; genus Nomascus; species Nomascus leucogenys. Next base: position 74,935,145 of record NC_044400.1, read on the forward strand.
ATCCCCAGCTCTGTAGCTGCCACCACTTGGCAACTGCCCTTAGGTGCACAGCAAGACTGAATAACCACAGTGTCCCTGCAGATGGGGCAGTCCTGTGCACGGCCTCCATGAAACCCTCCCTGTCCAGCTCCTGTCGTGTGGCTCCACCAGCTTCAGATTGCATCTTTTGTCATCATGCTGCTGCCTCCACATCCCATTTGGGCAGCTCGCCCTCCAGGGTAGCATCTGCATTCTGGGAAGGAAAGCTAAGAAGGGAAGGTGGAGGAGGAAGGGGTTAGTGCTTAGAGTAGCAAAGCTTTTTTTGTTTGTTTGTTTGGACGGAATCTCTCTGTCAGCCAGGCTGGAGTGTGGAGGCGCAATCTCGGCTCACTGCAACCTCCGCCTCCCGGGTTCAAGCAATTCTCCTGCCTCAGCTTCCTGAGTAGCTGGAACTACAGGTGGTGCCATCATACTCAGCTAATTTTTCCTGTTTTTAGTAGAGATATAGGGCTGCATGGGGATTACATGAAATACTCCAAGTAAAGCCCTAAATGAATACTTGACCCACAGCAAATATAATTAATATTAGGAATTATTGTTGTTTTTGTAGATGTGAAAGAAAGGCTGTTATCAAACTGTAAGTAACGTATACATGCTAGTTACAACTGTGAACACAGGACAGGAAATAAGTATCCAATTAGTGATAATATACAATGAATTGTGACTGCTCCTAGAGAAGCCAGGTGAAGGCCAGGGGAAATTCAGAGGACCATCTCTGGCTGGGAAATCAGGGCAGGCTTCCTGGAGCAGGAGGTCCCTCAAGACTGGAGAGGACACTTTCAGGAAGTCAACCAAGACTCAGGATGTGACATTCCTGGCAAATATCAAGGTGGAATTTAGTATCTTCCAGTGTTCTTACATGGATTCATTTGTTCATTTCTCCTGTGGAGATTAAAAAACTACAAACCTCACATTCTTTACCATAAAAATCTCCCATTTTTAAAATTCTTACATTTAGTCCTAGATTTCTGTGAGTCTTCAGTTTCCTCATTTGCCCCTGGCTATCATCATCCTACATAAAATCAGGGATGGTTGGCATCCTAATTGGCAGCTACTAGGAAAAGGAAACTGAGAGAAGATAGGATACTAAGGGTGCCACTGCCTAGAAAATCTTGTTAGATAATGATAGAAGTTAGGAGCATTGATAACAACACATGTTTTTCACTTATTGAGGTCTAAGTTTTGGGTCATCCAATTATCATCCTACTCTTTACCTTGTCACCACAAAAATGTTCTTGTTGGGTGAGTCAGAATTTATTAATTACCTATCAAGCAATTGAATATTATATCAATAAATTATGTAAATATTAATATTTTAATAAATAGCAATGCAAATTAATAGTTAATGTGATTAATTCTTAATCAGCTAATTAATTTTAAAAGGAAAAAAGAATCTTAGATGGAACATTCCAGAGATGTCCCAAGACATTAGATACCCTATGCCAAGGAGGCACGTTTTCTTGTCCCACGAGCCAGGCTAGCCCCAGGGACCCTAAACTGGGTCTTTTCACTTAGATTCTATTGCAGCATTTTGTGATCTGATCTGGTACAATGACCATTCCACTCTTCCACTCCCCTATTTTTTTTTTAAGAAGGATAAAAACCTCCTTGCTCATCATACTAGTGTCTTCCATATAAATGGTTATCAGGGTTTGTGCCTTCATAGGGACTTGAAGAGGGCAAAGCTGTTCAGTCATACAACAAAATCGCTTGTCCCCACAGGCCCTGGTGGGATGTCAGCATTATCCTTTCCATGTTTTGGTGTGGGAAATGGAATTGCAGGGAAGCTAGGTTTGGAGTAACTTGTATCCCTGGGATGATGGAAGTGGCTGCAAGACAAGAAGCCGGTTCATAGCCCAGCATCCCTGATGGGCGGGCCTCACTGCTACTGCAGTAGGACAAAGTAGACTGAAGGGTCTTCGCAATAGCAAAAGGAAGCAACCACAGGACTTGCTTTGGTGGCCTTGAGGGAGCCAAGATGGCCGCCGTCAGACACATTTAAGCTTGATGCAAGCAGATGCGGGCTAAGTGGCCAGTATAAACTGAAGTGGACTTTCGGGGCCCACCTTCTATGGTAGACACTGTTTGGACTCAAACACACTGCCATAGAGATGTGTGCTGTCTGATGAAAAAAGCACTACCCTTGTGAACAGAAGACTAGCCTGGGGTCCTGCACCTGTTTCTCACCCACTGATTAATCTTGGACAAGGTAATCATAGACCCTGAACCCCCATGCATAAAATGGCATGACACGCCCCCACCCCAACATATGCCACCAGGCTGGTGAGATGTAGGAAAGCCACATTTGGGGGGAGTTTATTAGCTAGGGTGGTTTAGACACACAGGCAAGGAATGAGTTCTTAAGAACGTAACCGAGGGCTTGTGCTCTTGTATAAGAAATACTTCTGTTTGAACTAGTGCTGCCTTCACAGAAGATCACATCATGCAGCCAAAAAACTAAAAGGGTTGTAAGGGATAATGCTGGCTGCAACCATCAATGTGGCCCCATTGAGAGCAGGATAAGGACATTTACAGATGGAGACAGACACCATCTCACTGGCAATTGAATTAGAATCATCAGCTTAGCTCGCTTCTGGTCCCATCACAGATTAATCTAAATGGCACCCCAAGGAGACATCATTTTTTAAGCAGTTTGGGATTAGAAAAGGTCACACTTCCGAGAGCGCTCCAGAGAGAAACACAGTAGCACCATTGTCTTCTGAATTCTAGCTTACCCTGATTTTGTTTGTACTGCATAAAGTCAGGTCAAGCAGTATGCCTCAAATAACTTGGATTTTTGACAATTACGCCTTCTTTCATGCCTGCCTTCCTGCCCTCCCTCTTTCAATTCCTTTCTCTCTCCTACCTCCCTCCCTTTCTTCCTTCTTTCAATTACAGCCTCTAGTTCATTGGATTTGGAAACAAAATGAATATTATTTGAAGATTGCAAAGTATTATTCATCAAAACTCAGGTTTGGCCAAATTAAATGGCCACAAACAAACCACAGTCTTTGCCCTGGGAGGAAAGCTGCCTTGATCACTGTCTCAGCCACAAGAAACAAACACATTCTTGGGTTTAGCTGACATGTCCCATAGAGACCTCATCCGTTTCTTCACTTTATGGCACATGGATGTACTAGTTATTTAGCTTTTGCTCATGTAACTTGTAAAACCTTCTCTAAGTGGCTTTAAAAAACTTGATGGGTCTCACTCTGTTGCCTAGGCTGGAGTGCAATGGTGCGATCATGGCTCTCTGTTGCTTCAAACTCTTAGGCTCAAGGGATCATCACATCTCAGCCTCTGGAGTACATGGGACTACAGGCACGCACCACCATACCTGGCTTCTAAGTGGCTCTTGCTCTTTTCAGTTTTTCCTTTCTTTTCTTTCTTTCTTTTCTTTTTTTTTTTTTTTTTAGCTGGAGTCTCGCTGTTGCCCAGGCTGGAGTGCAGTGGCGCAATCTCGGCTCACTGCAACCTTTGCCTCCCAGGTTCAAGCAATTCTTGTGCCTCAGCCTCACCAGTAGCTGGGATTACAGGCACATGCCACCATGCCCAGCTAATTTTTGTATTTTTAGTAGAGACAGGTTTCACAATGCTGGCCAGGCTGGTCTCAAACTCCTAGCCTCAAGTGATCTGCCCGCCTCAGCCTCCCAAAGTGCTGAGATTATGGTATGAGCCACCATGCCCAGCTCTTTTCTTTTTTTTCAGGCTTTACTTTCAACCGGAGAACACTCTCAGCAGTAGCTTTTGCTGTAGCAAGCAGTGTTGACAACATCCCTCTGGCGGGTGACTTCCTTGAGTTGGCTTCCTCAACCTCAGCACAACCAACTACTCACATTTCAGGTGGGACAGTTCCTTGTGTGGGGGCTGTCTTGTACATTGCAGGGTGTCAGCGGCATCCCTGGCCTCCATTAGATGCCAGTAGTACCCCTTGCCCCAGTCGTGACAACCAAAAATCTCTCCGGACATTGCTAATTCAGAAAAGAGTTCCTTTTTATTTTTAAAGAGCTAGGTTTTTGTTGCTGTTGTTAGGTAGAAGAGCTTTACAACTCTGTGATCTTAACGGATTAATTTTCTTAGGAAGAAAAACCATGACTGAGATATTTAGCTTCTTCGTTATAATTCAAAATTCACTCAATCATTTATTCACTCATGTAATCAACTGTAGGGGCAGCAAAATTCCACTTCCATACTCTTAGGGTCCTGCCTGGGCTGGAGAATTTAACTGACATAAGATAGATGAACAGGAGGAAAGCGTGCACATTTTTAAATACAAGTTTTATGTAGCACAGGCACCCTCATAAGGAAATAAAGACCTCAAGAAGTAGTCAGTTACAGATATACTGAATTGGACAAATAATAGTAAGCTGTGAAGAAGCAACTAAATGATGTGGGAGGCTTAAAAGGTAAGACTTATTTTCACAAGGTTGGTACAGAATTCTTTCCATCTCAACTTCTCATCTTTGAGAATAAGACTGTTGCATCTTTCACATAGGGATCTCGTCTTTTGCTTTTAACAAATGGCATGAAGGTCAGAGTGATCTTCTTGCACCTGCTATTTTTCTTTATCTTTTTTTTTTTTTTCAAGACGGAGTCTTGCTCTGTCACCCAGGCTGGAGTGCAGTGGCATGATCTCCGCTCACTGCAAGCTCTGCCTCCCGGGTTCACGCCATTCTCCTGCCTCAGCCTCCCGAGTAGCTAGGACTACAGGCGCCCGCCACCATGCCGGGCTAATTTTTTTTTTTTTTTTTTTTTTGTATTTTCAGTGTAGACAGGGTTTCACCATATTAGCCAGGATGGTCTTGATCTCCTGACCTCGTGATCCACCTGCCTCGGCCTCCCAAAGTGCTGGAATTACAGGCATGAGCCACCGCGCCCAGCCGCACCTGCTATTTTTCAAGTGGCTTTAACTTAGTGTCAATATGCCTGAGTGGTGTAATTTCACTCCTTCACAGCCAATGTTCATTGGTCATTAACTAGGCCCAGACACCTCACTTGGCTTTGGGGACACATACATGGAGCTTTGAGAATAAAACAGACATAGGTTGTCTTGTGTCACTGCATTTATTTTATTTTTTAAAGACAGGGTCTCACTCTGTCACCTGGGCTGAAGTGCAGTGGTGCCATCATAGCTCACTGCAGCCTCAAACTCCTGGGCTCAAGTGATCCTCCCACCTCGGCCTCCCAAAGTGCTGGGCCTACAGGCATGAGCCACCACACCTGGAAATTTCACTGCATTTATAGAGCAGTGGAGAAGAGGTTAAACAAGGGATTCCAGGAGAGAAGTGCCGTGTTGGTAAAGAATGCTCACATAGCTGTGGGAGCCCAATGAGGGACATCAGGCCCAGCCTGGGATGGTTAGGAATTATCAACCTACCTTTCTGGTTTCCATGAGGTCCTGAGGTACAGAGCCTGGCATATTGCCAAGTCCTTGAATGCCCATTTCCCATTCCTCCTGCCAGCCTTGATTTAGAAGTCCTTCTCCTGCTTTCTGGAGGCCTGCGTTGTCTCTGGTGTCTGAGGTCCCTGGTTGCAGTGCTCAGCTTAAAACAGCAGAGAGCAGCTTCAGATCATGGCTGGGCAGAGGCTGAGTCAGCCTGCAGGATAACTGGCTCCTAGCAGAGGCGCTAAGGAAGCCTGGTATGGGCCAACAGACCAGGCAGGCCCTCCTTCCAAGCCTCGGCCAACAGGAACCCCTGTTTCCTGGCTTTCAGCCCTCAAAGAAACTGCCTGGGTCTGTTTTGAAAGATCTCGAGTTGGCTGAAAGGGACATTCTCCCCATAACTGGCACTGGTTGTCAAGCCTGCTGGGCCCAGCAGGAGGAATGCCATCTCTTTTATCTCACCTTCTTTGTTAAGAGGATGGGCTGGCAGGGAACTGCTTTGCAATTATCTTGTTTAAGATGAGCAGAGGAGATAGTTGCTCCCTGCAGGGATAACCCAGGTCCCTAAGCCATCTCCTTTTACCAGCAAATAAATGAGCATTATTCTGCTCATGGCCAGGGTGGGAGGAGGCTTGGCTGACTGGACACAGTGGCCTGGCGCCTCACTCTCCCTATCAAATCCTATCAAAGCTTCTCTGTTCTCAGCTTCTTTCTCTTGGGCAAAAGAGGTAAATTGCAAGAATTTGTTCAGAAGGGGTGCTAATGGGTGGCACTCAGTTGATTTCTCATTCTCCCCACTTCCCCAAATCACCTAGCTGGTATCTCCGTATAAGCAAGCCCTTCTCTACTTGAACTGAGGACTAAAGGAAATATATTTGTCCATATAATGGGGCTTTTATCCAAGAAGCATTTCTCAAAGTGTGGTCCAAGACCACCCCTATCTGTAACAACTTATAAAAATATGGATTTCCTTCAGCTCATCTACATTGCCACAAATGACAGGACTGTATTCTTTCTCATGGCCAAATTTGTATTCCGTGGTATATGTACGCTTTCTTCATCCACTTATCTGTTGATGGACACAGGTTGATTCCATATCTTGGCTATTGTGAATAGTGCTGCAATACACATGGGAGTGCAGACATCTCTTTGGGAAACAGATTTCCCTGCCTTTCCTTTGGATGTATACCCAGTAGTGGGATTACTGGATCATATGGTAAGTGAAATAAGCCAGGCACAGAAAGGTAAATACCACATGTTCTCACTTGTATGTGGAAGCTAAAAACGTTGAGCGTATGAAAGTAAGGAATAGGCTGGGTGCAGTGGCTCACGCCTGTAATCCCAGCACTTTGGGAGGCCGAGGCTGGCAGATCATGAGGTCAGGAGATCGAGACCATCCTGGCTAACAATTAAACCCCGTCTCTACTAAAAATACAAAAAAATTAGCCAGGCGTGGTGGCATGCACCTGTAGTCCCAGCTACTTGGGATGCTGAGGCAGGAGAATCATTTGAACCTGGGAGGCAGAGGTTGCAGTGGCCGAGATCATGCCACTGAACTCCAGCCTGGGTGACAGAATGAGACTCCATCTCAAAAAAAAAAAAAAAAAAAGTGGAGAGTAGAACTGTAGCTACTAGAAGCTGGGAAGGATGATGGGGAGAGGAGGATAAGGAGAGGTAGGTTAATTGATACAAAATTACAGCTACATGGGAGGAATAAGCTATAGCATTCTATGGCCCTGTAGTTAATAATTTGTTTTCAACAATGGTTTCAAATATGAGAGAATTTTGAATGTTTCCAGCATAAAGACATAATAAATATTTGAGGTGATGAATATGCTGATTACCCTGATTTGAACATGATACCTTTGTATACATGTATCAAAATATAATATGTGCCCCATAAATATGTACAATTATTATGTGTCAATTACAAATAATTTTCAATTTTAAAAATACAGATTTCTACTGTTTGGCAGCATCTACTAGCATTAGACATATGCCTATCCTGCACCCATCAATTCCATGGCTAAGAATATAAAGGAGAACGGAGCGTTTGTGCCCAGCCAAAGATACGGTTAGGAACATTTGAGTGGCACTGTTCAATAGCCCCAAACTGGAATCAACCTAGACGTCCATCAACAGGAGAATGGACGAGCAAAAAGATTGTGGTTTATCCATATTGGGCGATAAAAGTGAAGGAACTACCAATACAGACAACACGATTTATCTCATAAACATGACATTGAGCAGGAGAATCCAGGCATAAGAGTATCGGCTGTGTGATTCCATTTATAGGAAGCTCAAGAACAGGCTCAACTACTCTGTGGGGCCAGAAATTAGAATAATGTTACCTGGAGTGGGGCTGGGAGTTATTGATGGGGAAGGGGCATCAAGGAGCCTTTTGGGTTATTGGAAATGGTCAATATCTTGATCTGAATGGTGGTTACACACGTACTTATGTAAAAATGAACTGAGCTCTATACTTAATATCTATAAACTTTACTATCTGTAACACACACACAAGCACACACGCTCGCACGCACTTCCCAGCCTTATTCCAGACCTACCAAACCCAAATCTCTCTGCAAATCTGCATTTTGCATTCCTGATAGTGCTGATGCACATTGACTACCAGGGTTGCAGGTGGTGCGATTGTGAGGGGGTGCTTTTGTCAACCCCCAAATCACACCAAACCCCATTTCCCATCTGGGGTAGAACATCACAAGAGTTTCATACGTCAATCCCTAAGGGAATAAGATTGGTGTGAGATTTCCCACATGTGAAGATTATGGACAAGGACCTTGTGAACAAGGTCGTCATAGTCCCTACGAAGACAGAAGCCACACTGTTACGGAAATACAGCTAGCCAACACTTTCACTTCCTTTAAATTGAAAATTTAAAACGATTACTTCTATCCTTCAAACGTGTTGTGGACAAACAAGTATTTTAAATTTAGAATTGGTCTATATGTAATATTTGATCCTGTCCCTTTCTGTGTGTCACATCATCCCATGTTCAGCGTTATTAACAAGAGGAGGCAGGACACGTTTGTCAAGTGTCTGGAATAGGCAAGACTTCCTGTATTTAGTCATCTGACTGGAGCCTTAAAACAAACCTATGAGCAAAAAAAACTAGGCTCATAAAGATTAAGCAACTACCGCAGAGGTACACAGGAAGTAGGTGCATAGTGGGGATTTGATCCTGATCTAACATCACAAAAAACTCTCTGGTGCTAAGAGTCTACTACAGGATTCCAACTTTATTTTGTTTTGACTTATGGCCATGAGTTACCTCTGTCATTAAAAACTATGAGTAAACCTCATCTTAAAATATCTGCATCTTACCCAACAAGTAAACCATTATTTAATTATTCCCCTAATTTCGACATTATCTCCATGTTTGCCAATCAAATGTCTTGATAAATGTGTTTTAACATAAACCTTGTATTTAGGATTAATACATTAGGAGAGATTATTACAAATGGAATAACTAGGACAAAGACTATGCACATTTGAAAAACAGGAATAATTTTACTGAACTACTCTCCAAGAATATTCTATTAATTTGTGTTCCTTTCAACGGTGAGCCTGTCTCACCCCACCCTCGTCAACTTAAGGCATCATAACTTGAAACAAACTTTGCTAGTATGGCACTGCAATTCAATTTGCATGGGTGAGTTTGGTCTTTTTTTTTATTTTTTATTTTATTTTATTTTATTTTTTCGAGACGGAGTCTCACTCTTGTCCCCTAGGCTGGAGTGCAATGGCACAATCTCGGCTCACTGCAACTTCTGCCTCCCAGGTTCAAGCGATTCTCCGGCCTCAGCCTTCCAAGTAGCTGGGATTACAGGCGCCCACCACCATGCTTGGCTAATTTTTGTATTTTTAGTAGAGACGAGGTTTCACCATGTTGGGCAGGATGGTCTTGAAATTCTGACCTCAGGTGATCCACTGGCCTCAGCCTCCCAAAGTGCTGAGATTACAGGCATGAGCCACCACGCCTGGCCGAGTTTGATCATTTTTAATGTATTTATTATTTGTCTATGTTTTTCCTTACATAAATGTCTTAGACTTTGAAGTGTGAACTCTTCATATGTGTATTCAGGAGCTGGTACTATTTTATATTTGTCATAAATATGCCTCATGGATTAAATTTTGTTTTCTAATAATGTTTAGGTTGCTGACTGGTGAAATGACTTCAATCTTTATGTAGTCAAATCTATCAGTAAATTTCTTCATGACTTTTTATTTCTTTTAAATTTAGAAATCTTAGAAAATTAATTAGCAAGTCAGAAGAATATTCACGTTTATTTTCTTTTGTGTTGTGATTTTACTTTCTCCTTATCCATCAATCAACCATGAATGTGGAAGTGTGTGGATGTGTGACACTGTATGTATAAGTGTGTGTGTGTGTGTGCAGCCACAAGCACACTGTGAGGTGAAGATTCAACTAGATATTTTTAACTTGCTACTTCATTAAAAAGTCTTTTTTTAAAAAACTGTGATGTCACAATTAATTTATAGTAATTTTTTTCAAGCTATTTTGTCATTACTATTTTCAAGGTCAATTTCAAAGTTACATTTTCTAGTTAAAAATTACCCCATCGACCTTTTAAAAAATTGCTACAGTTAGGTTTGTGCCTGATATTCATATTTTCAAAGCAAAGCATATCCTATTTAGTGATACTTATATAGGTATTAAATCTATAAAGATAAACAAAGGAACGATCAAAACAAAAATCAGGACAGTGTTTGCTTCTGGGGAGGAGAGAAGGGGCTGTGATTAGGAAGGGTACATGAGGGAGTCTAAAGTGTAGGTAAAAATCTATTGCTTAACTTGAGTAGTGGCCATATTATTTATCTTTGGTGAATAATAAGATTACAAATAATTTAGCAACTGAAGGAATAGATGTTTATAATCTCACATTTTCTGTGGGTCAGGACTCTGGGCACAGCTTAGCTGGGGTCTCTGCAAGGCTATAATCAAGATGTTGGTTGGCTGGGCTACAGTTTTATCTGAGGCTTAACTGGGGAAGGATCAGCCTCCAAGCTCTTGTGGTTGTCAGCACCATTTGGTCTCTTGCTTGCTGAGGACTGGAGGCTGCTCCTCGGTTTCCTGCTACGTGGCTACCACATAAGGTGGCTTACAACATGGCATCTTGCTTCTTTATAGCCAGCAAGGGACAGAGAGTCTCCAGCAAGACTCACGTTACAATCTTTTTTTTTTTTTTTTTTTTTGACTGAGTCTCTGTCTCCCAGGCTGGAGTGCAGTGGAGCAATCTTGGCTCATTGCAGCCTCCACCACCCAGGTTCAAGCAAATCTCCTGCCTCAGCCTCCCAATTAGCTGGGACTACAGGTGCGCAACACCACACTCGGCTAATTTTTGTATATTTTTAGTAGAGTCGGGGTTTCACCATGTTGGCCATGCTGATCTTGAATTCCTGACCTCAAGTGATCCACCCACCTCAGCCTCCCGTGGTGATGGGATTACAGATGTGAGCCACAGCATCCATCCAAGACTCACGTTACAATCTTATGTAACAAAACACATAATCGCATATGTGGAACACATACATCCCCTCACCTTTACCATCCCCCGTATGACTAGAGGCAGGTCACATGTTCTGCCCACACTCACAGGCAGGGGATCCCAGAACACAAGAGTTTCAGATTTCAGGGGCTCTGTGTTCATTTACATGTGTTTATTTATTTGTTAATTGTACACATACATTTGATAGGTATTTCTAAACCTATGATAGGTTTCACAATTTAAATATTTTAAAACTGTGAAACAATTATTTTAACTGATTTAGTTCTGAGTGCACCCACATACATCCAAGCAAAAAGGATTTCACTGCCATCGATGGCTGAGTCTGAAATAAAATCTAGAACTGACTCAGGTGCCCAGGATGACTGACTCCTCACTTCTGAGATATCAGCAATTGCCATGAACTCAGAAGCACTCTTTATATTGTACTTGGAGATTTTCAAATTGTTTAGAAATTACTATCATACCCAACTTTGATTTGGAAAAAAAAGAGGAATTCTTTTAACCTATAGGTAATTTAAAAAGAAATAAAATTTTTATAATATTTATGATGTACACAGACCATATCTCCAAAGGTTGAATCTTCTTTGACCCCTTAATAAAGTTTAGTAGTTTTATTCATTCATATACTACACCTTTCATGTCAAAGTTTTCCTGTATTTTATTTTTGTTCCTATTGTGAATGGGCTCTTTATTTTTAGATTTCCATGGACTGGGGCTATTAACCAGGAACATGACTGAGTTTTGGATATGCACCAAGTCTCTTGCCACTATGCCAAACTACCATTAATTTTCCAAGAGTCTTTTTTTTTTTTTTTTTTTGAGTTTCTATGAACACAATGGCGAGATCTGGAAACTATGCCAGTTCTTGTTTCCTCCTTTTCAGTGGCCATAACCTTGATTTACGTCTCAGGGACCCAAGTTCCATAAAAAGCTTTAGCGGTCAGAGTCATACATCTTAGACTGTCAGCATCTACTGCAGGCCAGTCGCTTAACCTCTCTGTGCCTCAGTTTCCTCATTTGGAACGTGGAGCCATCATGGAATATTCCTCATTGGGTTATTGTGAGGATTAAATAAGACAATACCTGCTTTAGCACAGTGTCCAACTCAAAGCTCAATACGTTTATTGATAAAGCATCATCATTGTTATATTTTAATAGGAACTTAAAAATGAAAGGGAGGAGACCCCAAGTTGTTAACACCACGCGGGGTGGCAGGAGCAGGCAGCAGGGGACAATGACACCTTCCAGGCCTCCTTCCTCCTTGTGGGACAGGGCTGTGCGCATTCTAGGCAGCATCTTATTTATCAAGAGCTTCAGGGAGGTGAAATGGCAGTCCCAGCATCCCATTACTAAGAACTTGAAGTGAGACTCAAATCCAGCTCACCTCCCCAAGTCACCATCCTGGAGGGAGGATTTACTCGGCCCAGAGGTTCTCAACCCTGGCTGCATGGAGGAACGTTGCAGGTTCTCTAACAATCTCTATCGATGCTTGACCCCACCCTGGACTAAATGACTTTGACGCTCTGAGGGTAGCTTGACCTCAGCATCTTTTCACAGCTCTCCATGTGGTTGTCATGACCAGGGATGAGAACCACATGTGGCCTCACTCCGGCATCTATAACACTGACGTTTCAGGCGGTAACCATGGAAACCTGGCCCAAATTCTAGATGAACTCACACACACCCCTCTCTTGTTAATAAATGAATTTGTCAATTGCTGCCTATGATGGTTATTTTTAATGTATCAACATGGCTGGGCCACAGTGTTCAGATATGTGGTCAAACATTAATCTGGATGTTTCTGTGAAGGTTTTTTTTTTTTTAATGAAACATTTAAATCTGTGGATTTTGAATAAAGCTGATTGCCCTCCATAACGTGAGCTGGCCTCATCCAATCAGTCGAAGGCCTTACTAGAACAAAGACTGACCCTATCCTAAGCAAGAAGGAATTCTGCCAGCAGATAACCTTTGAACTTGGGCTATGGGTCTTCCCGGGAGCTCCAACCTGTCTTACAGGTTTCGGATTTACCATGCTTCCACAATCATGTGCACAAATTTTTCTTTTTTGAGACAGCGTCTCACTCCTGTTGCCCAGGCTGGAGTGCAGTGGCACAAACATGGCTCACTGCAGCCTCCACTTCCTGGGCTCAGGTGAGTCTCCCACCTCCACCTCCCCAGCAGTTGGGACTGTAGGCACACTCCATCATGCCTGGCTAATTTTTTGTATTTTTTGTAGAGATGAGGTCTCGCTATGTTGCCCAGGCTGGTCTAGAACTCCTGTGCTCAAGTGATCCTCCCTCCTCGGCCTCCCAAAGTGCTGGGATTACAGATATGTGCTGCTCCACCTGGTCGTGTGCATCAATTTTTAAAAAATCTCTCTCTCTGTACATACACACACACACACCACACACACACACACACACTGTTGGTTCCATTTCTCTGGAGAACCCTGACGAAACACTGCCATGATAAAACCTGGCCTCTTAGCACAGTCATAAACAAAGCATCCCACTTGTATTAGTCTGTTTTCACGCTGCTGATAAAGACATACCTGAGACTGGGAAGAAAAATAGGTTTAACTGGACTTACAGTTCCACATGGCTGGGGAGGCCTCAGAATCATGGCGGGAGGTTAAAAGGACTTCTTACATGGCAGCAGCAAGAGAAAATGAGGAAGAAGCAAAAGCAGAAACCCATGATAAACCCATCAGATCTCATGAGATTTATTCACTATCATGAGAATAGCATGGGAAAGACTTGCCCCTATGATTCAATTACCTCCCCCTGGGTCCCTCCCACAACACGTGGGAATTCTGAGAGATACAACACAAGTTGAGATTTGGGTGGGGACACGGCCAAACCGTATCACCACTCTGGCTTCTTTTGAAAACCCTGAGTAGACAATGAGTGTCATAGAAGCACAGGATGCTCAACCTTGCCGGGGGCAATACAGAGCACCTGGTCTAACCAAAATAGAACACTAGAGTTAGAAATAACCCTGGGGCTATTATGCCCCCCAGGGGACATTTGGCAATGTCTGGAGACATTTTTTGTTGTCGCAACTGAATGGGGGTGCTGCTGGCATCTGGTGGACACAGGTGAGGGACGCTGCTTAGCATCCTAGAGTGCATAGGACAGCCACTGCAACAGAAGTATCCAGTCTAAAATGTCATGGTGCCAAGGCTGAGAAACTCTGTGTTAGGAGGAGGAAACACTTCGTCATTGTGGAAACTAATTTCTCATCTCACAAAAGGTGATTGGGATCTCACAAAAGGTGATTTGGAGGGAGCCCTAAAGAGGCAACAAGAACCTTTTTGTGTTTTTTGTAGAGATGGGGCCCCATTATGTTGCTGAGGCTGGTCTCAAATTCCTCGGCTCAAACGATCCTCCCACCTCAGCCTCCCAAAGTGCTGGGATTACAGGTATAAAACACCGTGCCTGGCCAACAGGAACCTTTTTGATGAACTAGAAAAAGAGCTTGGGGGAAAATATTACTGGCAAGGCCAGAACACGTTGGAGAAATTCTTTAGAAACCAGCTTTACCTTGGAGGTAGGACCAGGAGTCTAGCCAATGGGAGCTTCATGGACATGAATGTGTGGCTTAAATTACATCTCTATGTGGGCATGAATCAGACACTCTGCCCATGAAGAGTTCTAGCACCAAGTCAGTGCAAGACCCGGGGTGGTGAGTGGCCATCTGTGTTTTCTTGCTGCAGCTGTTGTTGTTGTTGTTTTAAATATCAGGAGCAATCTGATAAACTTTCTGGAGGAGCCCAGTACAGAGAACTAGGATGCCAGACTGGCTGTCTCTCTGCTAAGAATTATCCTGTTGTTCTGACTATAAGATGTGCATGACTTCACATTTTAACCTTTCGAAAATTGGGACACATCCAGGCAGTAGCAGTCATGTGTGATGTTCAGAACACAATGCCTCGTTTCCTCAGTAAAGGTTTACTAAAAGACTTCATGAGTGAGTGGGAAAAATGAATTAGGTACTAAACAAATAAATAATATTTTTGTTTCTTCATTTGTAAATGGAGAGATTACAACAAAGTTGTATGAATCCATGGGGATGACATATTCAAGTGATTGAAAAAGATTAAGTTTCCTTTGATGTTCTTCTCTCTTGCTTGTCTTCTCTCTTGTCTTTGGATGATGTTAAAAAACAAAGAAAAATGGAAAAGTAGAGCTGCATTGAGATGACTGTACCTTAACCTCAGGAAAGCAAGCACACACTCAACCAGAGGCACAGAAGTGGGTTGGGCAACACATGGGGTCAGGGACATGTGAATTTCCAGTAAAGCATCTTAATGTATGACCGATTCAATACGAGGCAAGTGCAATGTGGCTACCTTGAATCAAACTAGTGAGTCCTCTGGCTATCCTAGTAGTGGCACTAGAAAGGAGAGGGCAGATGTGGCTCCACTCAACGGCATGGATGGGCTTGGGCCCCCTGGGCACCACACACTAGGACAGACGCAGAGGTTACAGGGGCCCTGGCTGATGTGACAGGGTCCCTCGCTATTGTCTCCATTCATTCACTTATTCATTCCTTTGGCAAATCATTGTTAGTGCTGAAGTAGTTTCCTGTGGCTGCTGTAACAGATTCCCACAAACTTGGGGGCTTAGACAGCACAGGTTCGTTATCCTACAGCCCTGAAGAAATTAGAATTGCATCTCACTGGACTAAACTGAGGATGTCAGCAGGGCTGTTCCTTTCTGGAGGCTCTGGGTGGGGTCTGTTTCTTTGATTTTTTAGAGCTTCTAGGGGCTGTCTGGGTTTCTTTGCCTATGGCTTCTATCTTCAAAACCAGCAAGGGTGAGCTGGGTCCTTTCCATGTCATATCTTTCTGACACATCTCTCTGACTCTCTTTTGTCTCCTCTCCAACCTTTTTTTTTTTTTTTTTTTTTTTGAGACACGGTCTCACTCTGTCACCCAGGCTGGAGTGCTCGGCCATCACGGCTCACTGCTGCCTTGACCTCCCAGGCTCAAGTGATCCTCTCACCTCAGCCTCTGGAGCATCTAGGACTACAGGCATGCACCACCATGCCCAGATAATTTTTAAAATTTTTTAGGGACGGGATCTCTGTATGTTACCCAGGCTGGTCTCGAACTCCTGGCCTCAAGCAATACTCCACCTCCTAAATGCTGGAGTTACAGGCATGACCACCAGGCTGAGCTCCTCTCCTGCTTTTAAGGGCCCTTGTGATGACAGTGGATCCACCCAAATAAACCAGGATGATCTCCCTGTTTTTTGTTTGTTTGTTTGTTTTTGAGACAGCGTCTTGCTCTGTCGCCCAGGCTGGAGTGCAGTGGTGCGATCTAGGCTCGCTGCAAGCTCTGCCTCCCGGGCTCACGCCATTCTCCTGACTCAGCCTCCCGAATAGCTGGGACTACAGGTGCCTGCCACCATGCCCGGCTAATTTTTTTTTGTATTCTTTAGTAGAGACAGGGTTTCACCATGTTAGCCAGGATGGTCTCGATCTCCTGACCTCGTGATCCGCGCACCTCAGCCTCCCAAAGTGATGATGATTTTCCTGTTTTAAGGTTAGCCAATTTACAACACTCATTCTCTCTGCCACCTTAATTTCCCTTTGCCAGGTAAGGTGACATATTCACAGCCTCCTAGGATTTAGGTGTGGACAATTTTGGGAGCAGGTGGGAAGCACTAACATGCCTGCCCCACCAGTTCCTAGGCTGTGCCAATATTGTGCTGATTATACATGGGGCAGATCAGAGGTGGTCTCTCCTCCTACAGGGAATATGCATTCTAGAGAGGAAGACAGCTCTCCAAGAGTAGTTACATATATCAAGGGGTACTAAGTGATACAAGAAGACATCATAGGGTCCAGGGATAGAGAGTTAAGGGGTGTAGTGTGATTGTTTTTGAGAGCATGGTCATGGAAAGCCTTTCTGTAAAGGTAATAACAGAGCAGAGACCTGGGTGTTGAGAAGGAGCCTCTGATCTGGGGCAGAATAATCCAGGCAGAGGGGAAAGCAAGAGCAAAGGCCCTGAGGCATGTGCAAGGAATTGCCAGAAAGCCAGCCGTGTTGCTGGGGCAAGGTGAAAAAGGGGTCAGAGAAGGGAGATGATGGTGGCAAAAGCAGGGATCAGATTACTGGGACATTATGGGCCAAGTGGTTTGGGGTTTGTTGTTGTTGTTGTTGTTTTGTTTTGTTTTGTTTTTTGGAGACAGAGTCTCACTGTGTCATCCAGGCTGGAGTGCAGTGGTGCGATCTCGGCTCACTGCAGCCTCCACCCCCCAGGCTCAAGCAATTCGCCTGTCTCAGCCTCCTGAGTAGCTGGGGTTACAGGTACGCACCACCACGCCTGGCTAAGTTTTGTATTTTCAGTAGAGATGGAGTTTTGCCATGTTGGCCAAGCTGGTCTCGAACTCCTGACCTCAGGTGATCCACCCGCCTCACCTTTCCAAAGTGCTGGGATTACAGGCTTGAGCCACCACTCCCGGTCCCTGGGTTTTAATTCTAAGGAAAGTGGGAAGCCACTGGAGGGCTTTAGGAAGGATGGCAGCATGCTCTGATTGACGCTGAAAATGATCACCTTTGTTGCTGAGTGCGATCGGTTTGCGGGGGACAAGGGTGGAGGCTGTGAGAGCTGGTGGGAAGGCATCTTGGCTGGCTGAGGGTAGAGTAATGAAAACAGGCAGCCACGGGATCTGTTTTGTAGTGGAACCCATAGCACTGCAGACAGAGTACATGTCAGGTGAGAGAAATATGGAGGGATCAGGGAGGATTAGACTCTGCCTGAGCCAACAAAGTCTCCTTAAAGGGAGGGGCTGGTTAGCCTGGAGCAGAGACCATTTGGATTAGGGATTCATGAACACTCTCTTGAAATGCCTGAATGCCTGTCATGGGGGAACAGATTCTCTTGATTCTCTCCGCCCTTAGATGTGAAAACAAAGCCCAAATGAAGGACAGTTAAAGAGACGGAGATGTCAGCTAACCTAGACATCTCATATTGGAAGTGGCATGAGCTGCAGGGCCAGAGGAAACAGCATGCAACCCTGACTCTGCTGTTCCAGTGCTGGGATTGGGACAGGTTATCTGAAGTCTCTGAGATGACATTTCACTATCTCTAACGTGATAGAGGTAATGTTACTATAATACTAAAAATAACAGCAAACGCTTACATAGCTGTGATTTGTGATATGATAAGAAGTATATTTTGATCTCTGCTCTCAGTTCCTGAGATAGGAGTCCTAAAACCCTGGTAGATAGGGGTGCTAGGAGAATATTTTATTCTAGTCGATTTGGTCTTTGCCTCTTGGTTCCTAGCACACAGCTCCTGAATCCCTCAGCATTTCCAGGGTGATAGGGGCATTTCCTGTTCTAATGATGTGACTCTCGGTGGGCTCCTCGATAGCCTCAGGGTGGGGGGCTGGTTGCCAGGGGAACCAAGCATGTGAGTAGAGGAAGCCTCCATAAAAACCCTAAGGGACAGGGTTTGGGGAGCTTGCAGGCAGCTGAACAAGTGGGGATGCCTGGAGGTGGGGAGGCACCACCAGTAAGGGCATGGAAGCTCCCTGTCCCCTCCCCACACCTTTTCCCGTGCATCTCTCCCATCTGGCTGCTCATCTCTATCCTTTGTAACATCCTTTATAATAAATGGGTCATTGTAAGACAAGTGTCTCCCTGAGTTCTGTGAGCCGCTCTAGCAAGTTAATCAAACCTGAGGAACGGGTCACAGGAAACCCCAATTTATAGCCAGTTGGTTAAAAGTACAGGTCACAACCTGGGGCTTGTGACTGGCATCTGAAAGAGGGGCGGTCTTGTGGGACTGAGCCCCTTACTTGGGGGATCTGATGCTCTCTAGGCAGACAATGTCAGAATTGAATTGAATTAGAGGATGCCCAGCTGGTGTCTGCTGGAGAATTAGTTGCTAGTGAGGAGAAATCCTCATGCATTTTTGGTGACCAGAGGTGAGTGGTGTGTGTGGGAAAGTAGGAGAGACTGTTTGGTTCTTCCTGTCTCTCACAATAGCGCTTTTAACATGTGAAACACAGTTCTAACAGCTGTGTGTGTGGAAACTCATTCCTCACAGCAGCCTGAGGACACAGGTGCTCCTATCATTGCCATTTTGGAAAGAAGGCACAAGGAAGTTGAGTTATTTGCTTAAGGTCACACAGTGAGTATAGGACACTGTCATCATACATCATACAATCATCTCTACAAGATACAGACTGCCTGTCCTTCACCTCCACCTATCAAACACATAATCAAAACATGGCATGTGCCATTATTAACTGTTTTGTGAAGACACAATGCTATTTAGTTTCAGGATCAAAATTCAGCACACTCTCAAAGTCTGGAATTGTGGCTGGAAGCTAACACATTGGCATATAAAGTGGATAAAAGGCAAAACAGTTCTTCCTTTAGATTCTAGATTCAATCACACAAACTCACTCTATAGCCCTCAGACCACAGCTGGAATGTTTTTCCCCAATGGTGATACCTGGGGGCTGCGGCTGACCAAGGGCTGCGGCTCCTCTGCAGAAAGTCCAGGATGGCACCCTGGTGGACCCTGGAAAAGAGGTGTTCTCAAGGGGGATGCCTCACTAAGCTGTTTGCCTCTCCTCCCTCTGGCCTCTTGTACTGCACTTCTGGTTTCATTAAACTTCGCAACCCACTATTTTGGAAACG
This sequence comes from Nomascus leucogenys, assembly GCF_006542625.1. Taxonomy (NCBI): domain Eukaryota; kingdom Metazoa; phylum Chordata; class Mammalia; order Primates; family Hylobatidae; genus Nomascus; species Nomascus leucogenys. Next base: position 74,954,781 of record NC_044400.1, read on the forward strand.
TGGAATAAAAGGGCTTCAGTCACATGACAGTGGCTGGTACTGTCCAGATCTGAGTGTTGCACAGGAACGTATTTTGGTAATAATTCACCCATCCTTTCATTATATGTTAAGTCCTAAGGCATCGAGGTTTTATTGAGTGCTTTCTATGAGCTGGACACCACCGGGGATACAACAGTGAATAGGACAGACACAGTTCTGCCTCGTGCTGAGCTTTTGTCAACAGACAAAATGATTGTCAAGAGTGACAAATACACCATGCGCTGGCTGGAGCATGAAGGGAGGACATGGTGGAAATGCAGATTGTCCTCTAAGTTCAATGAGAAGCACTGAGGGATGATCTGGCAGGGGAGTGATGAAGGCTGGGCTAGGAGTGGCAGCCAAGCAGGAAGAGAGAGAGAGCTGAGATACAGCTTGGATCAGATTCAATACCAGATTGATGGATGGATGAGGTTAAAAAGGAAGCAGAAGGAATCAAAGGTGATGCTGAGCTAAACAAGGAAGCTGGTGGGGTTATCTACTGAGATATTGGGGCAATCACAGGGCCAGTGATAAGAGAAGACTTTGGCAGAGAAACTCAAGAGTCTGTGAGTCACCACGTGGTAATGTCAGGTACACAACTGAATATGCAGGTCTGGAGCTTAGGGGAGCTGTCTGGACTAGACATTCTGGTCTAGTTTTTGTCCCCTGTAAACTACTTCTGATATCCCTTTCTGAGAGGTGTGGAATTTAAAATTCCACTTGCCAATTAGTGGCTGCATTCAATATGCCTCAGGCTGTGTTAATCTGCACTAGAAAAGCTACCACATCAGGCAGCAACTGCAGTTGGGGCTACCACTTGGCTATGTTTCTAAAGTTCCAGGGTCTTCTGCTATGATCCATATAATTGTCATAGGATCAGGCTAGTGAATCAAATAGCATATGAGAGGCACCACTGTTCCTGGATGCTTCCAGACTGTGAGGATGGCACTAGCCCTTGCCATTTTCCTGGGATGCAATATCGTTCCTCCTTCTCTTAGCCACGTAAGAGAAGAGAAGATCATTTCCTATCTTGGCAGGAAGTTGAAATTCTAGGGCTCCAGTTGGTCTTTTCTACTATAATAACTTTTACACTGCAGGTCAGGGGCAGAGTGAGGGTCCTCCCGATGGCTAAGAGTGTTCTTCCTACAAACATTTAGGGCCCAGGGAAATGAGCATGGGGTGGGTTTGTGGACTCAGTGCACTACCATGAGACACACCTGGGCCAGAGCTGTATTTGCTACCTGACTCCCATATAGCCAATGATAACAGGGGAGCCTGGGTGATGTTTTGGATTCCTGGATACCAGCATTAACCCAGACCCTGTATCCAACAGCACTGGAAACATCTGTTACTTTCCCCTAGTGCGTGATTACTTGAGTAGGTGGCCACAGTGTCTTTAGGGGTATTAAAAAAGGGAGTCGCTACTGTCTCTACTTCATGTTCTACCTTGAGGCAAGGGAACCTGCCATTTACGCCCTTGTATCAGGAAGTCATTGGCCAAGCCTGAGGTTGGTGGCCTGCCAGGTAAGGCTTCCTGTTGGCTGGGGGCTGTTCTGTGGAAAAGGGAGCAGCTGTGAGATTCTATCAGCACCATTTCTAGCAGGAAGGCACTGCGGTATGGACTAACAGAGGGGCTGCAGGTGGAATATCAGTAGCATTCGCCAGTCATCTGCTGAGGACAAGGGATAGATGGGGAGGTTAGAGAATTACAGAAAACAAAGGAGGCTCAAGAAACACTTTTTAAAGAATAAGATTTTGGATAGCATGCCACCCATCTGAGCATGGCAACATGTGTTGTGATGGAATCTGCATTAGCCAGCGTTCTCTAGAGAAACAGAACCAATAAAAAGATAGAGAGAGATACATAAATTTACTATAAGAAATTGGCTCATGAAATGATGGTGGGCTGATAAGTCCCAAGGTCTGCAGTTGGCAAGCTGAAGACCCAGGAGAGCTGACAGTGTAGTTCTAGTCTGCATCTGAAGGCCTGAGACCTAAGAGAGCCAATGGTGTAGTTCTCATCTGAAGACCAGTAGGTGCAAGAACCAGGAAGGGCTAACGTTTTTGTTCAAATCCAAAGGCAAGAAAAAGACCAATGATCCAACTCAAAAGCAGTCAGGCAGGAGGCATTCCCTCTTACCTGGGAGAGGGTCAGCCCTTTTCTTCCAGTCAGGCCTTCAGCTGATTGGAGAAGGCCCACCCACATGGGAAGGGCAGCCCGCTTCACTCAGTCGGCTACTTCAAATGCTAATTTCATCCAAAAAGACCTTCACAGAAATGCCGAGAGTAGTGTTTGACCAAATGTCTGGGCACCTTGTAGTCCAAGCACATTGACGCATACAATTAAACCATCACAGAATCCATCTTCCAGGCTGGCCTGTCCACAAGGCAGAAGAGAAAGTGGAGAGTTGGAGCCATCTCGGCTTGGAATGCTGCCATAAAACTGTGAAGAAGGAAGGGAGGCAGAAGAGATTAGAGTAAGGGTGGATATTAAGATAAAATCTGGGATCTGGCTTAAAAGAGGAGAACAGAGAGGGCTGGTGAACTTGGGAGAAGCTAAAGTGTCAGTGGTTCATCACAGTCACAGATGGAGCAAACAGAAACAGTATTGGATGAGGTCACTAGGGTTGCTGTAATAAAGTCTCACAAACCAGGTGGCTTCAAATAGCAGAAATGTATTATCCCACAGTGCTGGAGGCCAGAAGTCCAAAAATCAAGGTGTTGGCAGGGTTGTGCAGCCTCTGGGTGGAATCCTTCCTCCCCTCTAGCACCTTCTGGTGGTGCCCATGGGCCCTTGGCATCCTGTGGCTGGCAGCTGCATCACTCCAGTCTCTTCCTCTGTCATCATGTGGATGACACAAGGAGAGCTCCCTGTGTGTCACAGTCTCCTTTTTATAAGGATACCAGTCATACTGGATTAGGGCCCACCCCAGTGACTTCATCTTAACTTGATTATCTCTGTAAACAGTCTATTTCCAAATAAGGGCACATACATAGGTCCTGGAGGCTAGGACTTTAACATATCCTTTCAAGGAGACACAGTTCAACCCATAACAGGCATACACTCTAAACGTCATGGCTTACCATGTGATACGATTTGGCTCTGTGTCCCCACCTAAATCTCATCTTGAATTGTAATCCCCACACATTGTGGGAGGGGCCTGGTGAGAGGTGATTGGATCATGGGGGCAGTTCTCCTATGCTGTTCTTGTGATAGTGAGTGAGTTCTCATGAGATCTGATGGTTCGAAAGTGTGTGGCACTTCCGCCCTCTCTCCTGCCGCTACATAAAATGTGCCTTGCTTCCACTTTGCCTTCCTCTATGAAAGTAAATTTTGGCCAGGCTCGGTGGCTCACACCTGTAACCCCAGCACTTTGGGCGGCCGAGGCGGGTGGATCACCTGAGGTCAAGAGTTTGAAATCAGCCTGGCTAACATGGTGAAACCCCGTCTCTACTAAAAATACAAAAATTAGCTGACCGTGGTGGTGCTCGCCTGTAGTCCTAGCTACTCAGGAGGCTAAGGGAGGAGAATCACTTGAACCCAGGAGGCAGAGGTTGCAGTGAGCTGAGATTGCACCACTGCACCCCAGCCTGGGTGAGAAAGCGAGACTCTGCCTCAAAAAAAAAAAAAAGAAAAAGAAAAAAAAAGTAAATTTCCTGAGGCCTCCTCAGCCATGCTGAACTGTGAGTCAGTTAAACTTCTTTTCTTTATAAATTACCCAATCTCAGGCAGTTCTTTACAGCAGTGTGAAAACAGACTAATATACCATATTGCTGTGAAAATTAAATGAGATGATGAATGATAAGATATTTTTGAAAGGAAAAAAGTACAGCAAATTATTGTTTCCTATACTACTTGGGTCACTAGTAACAGTCTCTTGCTTGTCTTGGAATGAATAGTCATTCAGACGGAGATGATTAGTCAGGCTCAAGGTAGGGACACTTTGAACTAGAAGATTCTGACCTATTGGCATTTCTCCATTTGAAATAGTTCCAAAGACAAATGATTACAGAAACCACAAACTCAATGGTTTTCTGAGCCATAAATAAAAATACCATTCTAGGAGTCAGCAACATGGAATGTGTTAATTATTACTGAGATGTGGAAACATGTCACAGCATTGACAGTGAGCTTTATTCATTCAAACCTCCTCACTTGGACTTTGTGATATTCCAACCCAGAGATTTAGTCTTTTTATATGACTATCTCATAAAAAGGTGTGTTTACTTTTTTTGCTCTTTTTTATGGTAAAAATACACAAAATTAAAATTAACCTTCTGGCCGGGTGCCGTGGCTCACGCCTGTAATCCCAGCACTTTGGGAGGCCAAGGCCAGCAGATCACCTGAGGTCAGGAGTTCAAGACAAGCCTGGTCAACATGGTGAAACCCCATCTCTACTAAAAACACAAAAAATTAGACAGGCATGGCGGCACGTGCCTGTAGTCCCAGCTACTCAGGAGGCTGAGGGGAGAGAATTGCTAGAACCCAGGAGGCGGAGGCTGCAGTGAGCTGTGATCACGCCACTGCACTCCAGCCTGGGCAACAGAGCGTGACTCCATTTCAAAAAAATAAATAAATAAATACAAAATAAATAAATAAAATAAAAAAATAAAATAAACTTTCTTAACCACCTTTATGTGTACAGTTCAGTAGTGTTGAGTATATTCACATTATTGTGCAACAGATCTTTATAACGTTTTCATCTTGCAACCATGAAACTATATCCACTAGACGCTACTTCCCCTTCTCCCTTCCCTCTGGTCGTTGTTAACCACCCTTCTGCTTTCTGTTTCTATAATTTTGACTATGTTAGATACTACAGAGTTAAAATAGATTCCTACGGTATCTGTTCTTCTGCAGCTGGCTTCTTGTGTTTAGCATAATGTCTTTGAAATTGTTCCATGTTGTAGCATGTGACAGGATTTTCTTCTTTTTAAGGCTGCATAATAGTCTATGGTATGTATATACTATATTTTCTTTATCCATTCATATGTTGATGGGAATCTAGGTTGCTTCCACCTGTTGGCTATTGTGAATAATGCTGTACTGAACATGTATGTACAAATATCTTTCTGATATTCTGCTTTGAATTCATCTAGATATAAACCCAGAAGTGGGATTGCTGGATCATATTGTAACTCAATTTTCAATTTTAGGAGAAACTTCTGTATGTTTTTTTCTGTCTTATATTTCCACTAACAGTGCACAAGTGTTCCAACTTCTTCACATCCTTGCTGACACTTATTATTTTCCATTCTTTTGATAGTGGCCATCCTGATGGATGAGGTTACAACACATTATGGTTTTGATTTGCATTTCCCTAATGATTAGTGATATTGAGCATTTTTTCATGTGCTTATTGGCCACTCATATCTTCTTTGGAGAAATGTCTAAGTCCTTTGCCCATTTAAAAATTGTCTTATTTATTTGTTGTTGCTGTTGTTGAGTAGTAGAAATTTCTTATATATTCTGCATAGCAATCCCTTATCAGATATATAATTTGCAATTATGTCCTCCCATAGGTTGCCTTTCCACTCTGTTGATTGTTTCTTTTGATGCACAAACGTTTTTGAGTTTGGTGTGGTCTTATCTGCCAATTTTTGTTTCTGTTTCCTGTGCTTTGGGTTGTCATATATAAGAAATCATTGCCAAATCCAATGTCCTGAAGCTTTTCTCCTATGTTTTCTTCTAGGAGTGTAATAGTTTTAGGCCTTACATTTGGGTCTTTGATTCATTTTGAGTTGATTTTCATATCTTCTGCAAAGGAAAAGTCCAACTCCATTCTTTTGCAGGTGGATATCCAGGTTTTCCAACACCATTTTTTAAACAAACTATCCTTTTTTCACTCTGTAGTCTTGGAACTCTTGTAGATTATTTGGCCATAAATGCAGGGGTTCATCTCTTGGCTGTCTGTTCCTGCCATTGATCTATATATTGATCTCTATGCCAGTACCACTACTGTTGCTTTGTAGTATGTTTTGACATCAGAGAGTGTGAGGCCTCCAGCTTTGTTCTTTTTAAAGATCAGTTTGGCTGTTTGGAGTCCCTTGTAATTCCATATATATTTTAGTATTTTTTCCAATTTCTGCAACAAATGCAGTTGGGATTTTGACAGGGATTGCATTGAATGTGTAGATTGCTTTGGGTAATATGGACATTTTAACAATATTAAGCCTTCCAATCAAAGAGCATGGGATGTTTTTCCATTTATTTGTATCCTCTTTGATTTCTTTCACCAATGTTTGGTAGTTTTCCATGTACAAGTCTTTTACCTTGGTGGTTAACTTTATTCCCAAGTATTTTATACTTTTTGATACTATAGTAAATGAACTTGTTTTCTTAAAAATTTCCTTTTTCAATTGGTCATGGATAGTGTGTAGGAACACAATTGATTTTTGAGTGTTGATTTTGTATCCTGAAATTTTGCTAAATGTGTTTATTTGTTCTAGTAGTTTTTTGGTAGGATCTTTAGGGTTTTCCACATATGAGACTGTGTCATTTGCAAATAGAAATAATTTTAAGTCTTCTTTTCTAGTTTGTATGTCTTTAATAATTTCTTTTTCTTTTCTGATTGTTCTGGCTGGAACTTCCAGTATTATGTCAAATAATAATGGTGAGAATGGGCATCCTTGCCTGGTTCCTGATCTTAGAGGAAAAGCTTTCAGTGTTTCTCCATTGGGCATGATGTCTGTTGTGGGTTTTCCATGTATGACTTTTACTATGTTGTGGTAGTTTCTTTCTATTCTTAGTTTGTTCAGTGTTTTTTTTTTGTTTATCATGAAAGGGGGTTGAATGTTGTCAAATATTTTTTCCACATCCATTGAGATGATCAGGTGGTTTTAGTGCTCCATTTTGTTACATTGATTGATTTTCTATGTTGAACCATCCTTGCATTCTAGGCATAAATCCCACCTGGTAATGGTATATGATCCCTTTAACATGCTGTTGAATTTTGGTTTGGTAGTATTTTGTTTAGGATTTTTGCATCAATATTAATCAGGGGTATTACCTGTAGTGTTTTTTTTCTTGCTGTGTCTGTGTCTGGTTTAGGTATCAAGGTAATTCTGGCCTCATAGAATAAGTTTGAGAGTGTCTCTCCTCTTCTATTCTTTGGAAGAGTTTGAGAAGAACTGGTGTTAGTTCTTTAAATGTTTGGTAGAATTCTCTAGTGAATCCATCTAGTCCTGGGCTTTTCTTTGTTGGGAGCTGTTTGACTACAGCTTCAATCTCCTCACTAGTTATAGATCTGCTCAGATTTCCTGTTTCATTATGACTTAATCTTAGTTGGCTATATGTTTCTATGAATTTATTAATTTCTTCTAAGTTATCCATTTTTTGGTATTTTTAAGTCTTTAAAGTCATGTATTAACAAGGCATATATGAACATTTTATGCCAAATATAATTATCATAATGGTTTCAAAAGGATTGTTGAATGAAATAGACTGTAAGCTACTTTGAATAGAATTAAAGGCAATTTGAATGCTACAAATCATTGTAAGCACCCTATTTTAAAATAAAGTTTAATTTTCACTTCAAAATAATGTTTCCATGATTAGAAAAACAATTAGAAAAAACCATGAAAATTTATATGGAATCAAAACCAAACACATTCCTAGAAAATACTGTGAACATTTTTTTAATTTTCTTTCTAACTTCTTAAGTGTGTGGCTTATAATCACTCATTTATTTATCAAGCACTTTGGCTGCACCAAGGAGTAAAAGAGATACAATTATTACAAACCACCTGTTTACTTCAGTCATGCCCCTGCAGATATTTATGAAGGGAAGACTGTTCTTGGCAAGAAGAAAATGGCATGCCGCTAATAGCTTTTACTCAAATTGTTCAGTCATCTGCAAATTCTGTGGCCTTCTGGCCTGCCTTGCCCCATTCCCCATTCTGCCTGAAAAACCAAGTCTCATTGCATTTTCCTCTTTTTCAATTTTGGCCTTCTTGGGAACCAAATGAAGGAAAGGCCAATTCCTGTGTTTGGAATGATTGGTCTGGTTTTTGGTTGTAATGAGAAGACCCAGCAGTTGTTTCACCAAAAACCGGGGCCAGAAACATGGGGTTTGTTGTTTTTTGCCTTGGCATAGGAAAGCCAACCACCAATAGCTATGGTAAGGAGCAGCGGCTCCAGGGGCTGACACCTCCAAAGGGAGAAGTGATTGGCAGTACTTCATTCTTCAGCACACAGAGAAAAGAGCCTGGCTTGAAACCTGCATCCCAGATGCCATGAAGTTAAGGTGATGCTCCCTGAGTGCTGTTTGCAGTGGGAACTTCCACTACCTCCCACTCAAGCCACAAAGGGGTAATGACTGAAATCGACTTCACTGTGGGAAGGAAGATTTTGAGCTGAGATTTGTCTGTGGCTAGGCCAGCAGCCGTCAGATACTGTATGTCAGGCAAGAAGCCTATTGCTTAAAAAAGCCTCTAGAAGGCTGCTCACCAACACAGTGGAACTAATAATCTCCAGGCTTCTGATACTAGAGATTATGTTCTTTTTCTCTGGATTCTTCGGACATTCGAATCTCTAAATGATCAGGAAGCTGACCCTCCAATGTTCCCCAGAGCTACTTCCCAGCTATCACAGATAAAATTCCCTAAGCTTCAGAAAAGGAGTGTGGCTCTGCAGTTGCTACTGGGTTGATGCAGAGAGCACAGAGCAACTGCACAGCAGTTTCTCTTGTGTCTGGTGGATAGCTAAGCAAGGGGAAAGATCAAGGGCATGGGGGCTGCTGAACTTCAGTTCCAGGTCCTGGCTGTGTGACCTCAGGCAAGTTATTTGACCTCTCTGAATGTATAAAATGGGAATGGTAGAGCTTCTGTATCACAGGAGTAGACAAGACAACACGTAGAAAGCACTTACACCAACAGGTAATCAAATGTCAGTTTTCTCCCTGGAGATGTGAGCAGTCACCTGGAAAGAGGGTTACTTAATGGCATAGTGCAGTGTGATCTCCCTTTCTGTTTCTTTGCTTGGCATTACCCGATGATTAATTTTGAAGAGTTACTCAAACAATTACAATTCAACTTGGTCAACATCAGTTCTCACAGACAGAAACTGACTGTCATTTATTCACTCAGTTCCTGTTGGCTGAGTATTGGCTCTAGGACTGGCACCAGGCACTGGAATTAAACATTCTGGACTCCAGAGAGGTATGAAAACTCTTCCTGAAGGATGCAGAGGAAGATTAGAACTAGAGGAAAACCCTAAAATGTGAGTAGGAATTGGTCAGGCCAAGAAAATAGGCAAAGGGTGCTCCTGGTTGGGGGAATGTTGAATGCCAAGGCAGCGACGGGAGCAGGGCAAGATGTGTGAGCAAAGTGGAGCTCTCTATGCTGGGAGCCGGTGATGTCTGCAGGTCATGTGCCAGGGGCAGGTGGGTGCAGAGGAGATGTCATTGGCACAGTGCTGCCCGGGAACTGGTGCTCATCGCAGATGCTTGCTATTCCCTCCTCCCTTCCTTTCTTCTTTCTTTCTTTAAGTCAAGGCTTAATCTAGAACTGAGCAACTAAAAGCCATCTAAGGGTTTGGAGCAGAGAAGCAATGATACTGCTTGCTTTTGAGAAAGATGACTCCAGGGATGCTGTAGAGAATTGGACTGGAGGGTGGAGATTGGCCATGGTGAGACCAGTCAGCAGGCTGATGTCCAGCCTGCTGGAGAAGACAAGGGCTTGGACCAGGAGGATGACAGTAGGGATGGAGGGGACCAAGTTAGAGCCGTCTTCAGAGATAGAACCCCCTGAATGTGGGGATCCAGGAGAAGGAAGGCAGCGAGGAGGATGAGGCAAGTTATTTAGGCGTCACCTAGCATAAGCGGGAGGGAGATGTTTGATGTTATCGTTCATGAAGATAGAGAATAGAGGAGGACGAGGAGGAGGGGGAAAAGAAGTGTTCACTTCATGGGAAACTGCAGGTTTTTTAGGAAGTGGCTTTTGCATACCTTCCAGTTTCCTCTGGCCCTTCACATCCCACCTTGCACCATCTGCTGTTGAGCACAGATGGACATTCATTCATTCCCTCCTCCATGCACTGGCCCTCCACCAGCTTCCAAAAGGCTCACACTGCATGTGCATGAGGGTGTTCCACTGGGCACTGTTAAGTGTGTGCGGCACTTACACTGTCAGAGAAAAGTTCTGAGTAAGGCAGTTCTACTGAAAACTGTTAAGGGACATTCCAGGACCATTTCTGCAACAAGAATGAAGTTGGAGATTCATTGAGCTGACATGAACACTCTAGAGCAGGGTAGCAAACTTTGACTCACATGCCAACTGGGCCAGCTCCTTGCTTTTTAAAATAAAGCTTTACTGGAACACAATCATGCACATCTGTTTAACCATTGTCTATGGCTGCTTCTACACTAGAATGGCAGAGTTGTGAGAGCAACAAAAATTCCATGGCTAGCTTAGCTGTGACTATTTAGCCACCTAGCCCTTTAAGAAAAATGTTGACCCTGCTCTAGTGTGCTGCCATCTCTGTTTGGTGTGAATAAGTGTTTGACAGTGATTGAGGGACCTTGCTGCTCTTTGCCTAAAAGCTCTCCATGCCTAAGAATCAAGTTTAGGATCCTTAGCTTGCCGTCCAAGGCTCTCCTGGGATGTGAAGCAGACATGCTCCACGTTATTGCGTAAAACCTTGGTGTAAAACATCAAGATCCATCAAGCGACTTTAAAACATCCATTGCATTTAGTTCTTGTGACTTGAATTTGATGCAGTAGTTCCATTGATTGGAATCTATTTTAAGGGAAGAATCCAAGTGATAGAGGACCACTTTGTCCCCTGTGGCCTGGCTGTACCCACTTGTCTGAACTAATTTTATTTTTATTTTATTTTATTATTATCTTTTTTTGAGACAGTCTTACTCTGTCACCCAGGCTGGAGTGCAGTGGTGCAATCTCGGCTAACTGCAACTTCCACCTCCTGAGTTTAAGCAATTCTCCCGCCTCAGCCTCCCTAGTAGCTTGGATTACAGGTGCCTGCCACCATACCCTGCTAATTTTTGTATTTTTAGTGGAGACCAGGTTTCACCAGGTTGGCCAGGCTGGTTTTGAACTCCTTGACCTCAAGTGATCCGCCCGCCTCAGCCTTTCAAAGCACTGGGATTACAGGTGTGAGCCACTGCGCCTGGCCTGGACTAATTTTTTTAAAGGCATCACGCCTCACACACACTCCACAAATATACACATACTGTGTAAGGGGCTCACAAATGCAGAAAGTCTTAGGGAGAAAAATGAAAGCAAGAAAGAGGCCCAGAGTGCTGAGGACCATCGTCCAGATAGTGTGATGGGGACACCTTGTCTCAAGGCCAACACTCTTCCTGCCAGACTCACCTCACTCACCTCCTCCTTATCACAGCTACCGTGGGTACTGCCTTTGTTTGTTTGTTTGTTTATTTATTTATTTATTTATTTTTGAGACAGAGTCTCATTCTGTCACCCAGGCTGGAGTGCAGTGGTGCCGTCTCGGCTCACTGCAACCTTCGCATCCCGGGTTCAAGCAATTCTCGTGCCTCAGCCTGCCGAGTAGCTGAGATGACAGGCATGCGCTACCCATCTGGCTAATTTTTTTGTGTTTTTAGTACAGACAGGATTTCACCATGTTGCTCAGGCTGGTCTTGAGCTCCTGACCTCAAGTGATCTGCCCACCTTGGCCTTCCATAGTGCTGGGATTAAAGGTGTGAGCCACTGTGCCCAGCCCCTGCCTTTATTTAAAATGTTGACATTTTGTTTGTGATAAAGTTAGTTTTTTTCATTCATTTTATTTTTTTTAACTATTGCATTATTATTTACCTTGATGACAGAGTTTTCAGTATTCCCTTTAATTCTGATTCCCAGGCAACTGCCTCAGTCACTTCACCCCAGTCTCCTCTCTGGGAGGAGCAGCTGAGGAAGTAGAGAACGTGGAAAGAGCACTGTGTCGAGGATGCCAGGAGAAAAAGGCTTGCCCAGAAGAAGGCTAATGCGACAGGATGAACATCAAAAACATGACACTAAGTGAGAGAAGCCAGATACAAAAGGTCATATACCGTATGATCCCATTTTTATGAAATGTTCAGAAAAGGCAAGTCCACAATCTAGAGAGGCAGAACACAGTTCAGTGGTGGCCAGGGTCTGAGGTCTCATTACGAGATGATGACAACGCTCCAAAATTAGATTGTCATCATGGTTGCATACTGCTGTGAGGGTACTAAAAACCGTTAAATTGTACTCTTAAAATGAGTGCATTTTATGGTACATAAATCCCACTTCAACAAGGCTGTTAAAAAAGAAAGACGGCTGAGTAAGTTGAGGATTGGGAATTAAGCATTGAATGACTAAATAAATGAGTGAATGACTCAAAGACAGGCAGTATTTCTAAACAAGATCATGCAGCAGGATTTGAGAATGAGAAAAATTAAGTCTAGAGGCCCCGGTTGCTCCTTAGCAAGCCCAAGGAGGAGCGGTGGGCCACACAGCCTCCTCATACTTACCAGAGTGGACATCCCAGACTAGACTCCTTTTTGGAACATGAAAGATCAATACGTATCAAGAGATTTAAAAGCATGCACCGCCTGTTGTTTCTGTGCATTGCCTTTTGATACAATAATTCCATTTCTTGAAATCTATGTTAAGGATAGAATCCGGATGATGGAGGAATGATTTACCCATACGTGCTCACTACAGAGCTGTGTGTAGTATTGGAAAAAGGGAGACAACCCAAATGACCAACTAGCTAAATGAAATGTGGCCGAGTAAAAGATGGAATGTTAAACAGCCACGTAAAATGATGCTAATGTTGAGGAAAAATACACTGGAAAGGAAACTGGAAAAAGCAGGACAACAAAGGGTAAAGAGAATATTGAAACCACCACATGGAATTGTGTGTGTAGCGTAAACACCCAATAGCAGCGCAGCCACAATATTATGGAAGAGCGATGGCCTTATGGATTGGTTGAATTTTACTCTGTGATATGCGCTTTCAGCACTGTGATCAGACATTTCGTACACTATCTCTTTTCATCTTGACCCAAAGTCTGGGACTTAGTTATCCTTTTTTTTTGGTAAATTTCACAAACGAGGAAACCGAGGCTCAGGTTTAAGGAAATGTGTATGAGGTCACACAATTTGCAAGTGATGGAACCCAAGCCCACAGGGGTGGAACTGGGCCTTCTCAAGTGTAGTTTAGTCAGAGTTCTCCAGGGAGACAGAATATGTGTTATAATCTATCTATATACACAGGACATGGGCAGCTAACTAGCTAGATGGATGGATGGATGGATGGGATTTATTATGGGAATTGGCTCACGTGATTATGGGGGCTGAGAAGTCCCATGACAGGCCATTTGCAAGCTGGAGACCCTGGGATGCTGGCAGCACTTCTCAGTCCAAATCCAGAAGCCTCAGCACCAGGAAAGCCAATGGTAATTCTCAGTCTGACGCCAAAGGCCTAAGAACCAGAGCAGTGGATGGGGCGCTGGTGTGAGTCCTGAAGTCCAAAGGTCAGGGAGCTTGGAGTTCTGATGTTCAAGAGCAGGAGAAGAAGAGTATCCCAGCTCCAGGAGAGAGACAGGGAGAGAAACAAAACAAGACAAAACAAACAAACAAAAAAACCTGCCTTTTTTTTTCTGCCCATTTTGTTTGATCTAGACCACCAGTCAATTGGATGGTGCCTGCCGCCCCTGGAGGGCAGATCTGCCCCCTTCAGTCCACAGACTCCCACACCAGTCTCCTCTAGAAACACCCTCACAGACACACCCCAAAGTGAGGCTTGACCAGCTCTCTAGGGATTCTTTAATTCAGGCACCTGAAATTAACCATCACACCCAGGATCCATGCAGGTATCCCTCCAGCCAGCCCATGAGGTGGGGATCATTGCCCTTATTCCACCTTCAAGATGCAGAAGGTGAAGTCTGGAATGGTTCAATTATGGCTCAATGCCAAGCAACCAGCATTGAGAGGAGCTGGGATGCCTGTGGGTGGCCCAGGATGAGCTCCTGAACGTCTTACGTCCCCCAAGAGGCTGGAGCATCCCTGATCTGAGAGTGAACAGAAGGCCTGGCACCAGGCCAAGGGTGTCATTGAGGGAAAGAGGACTTCACTCCGCTTCTGTTGAGAAGTGTTCTTTGTACCCAATGGTACAAAGACAAGGGATTTTAGTGACACAGCAGCCCGAGCCCAGCCTGGGTGCCTAGGATGCAGCTTAGCAGGTCAACTCTCAGTACTACCAGTACTTGGCCTTCAGAAACCTGCAGGTTGGCAGTGTTCTACCAGGAGGGGGCCAACTCGACAAAACCAGAGAGGGTGAAACGTCCTGCACCAGAGCGTTTCAGACATCAGCGATGGACTGGTTGATTGGCAGTATTTTTGCTGAGACTGATGGTGGACTCCCCATCTGAGAGATCCCAGATTCCTTCAGGTCAAAGGTCAGCAGCTACACTGGAGCTTTCCTGACCCCCATGTCCAGGTACAAAGAAAACCCATCACCTGAGAGCCAATGGCCTCCAGAGCTAGTGTGGCAGAGGGGGCTTGGCTCATGTGTCATCCTGCTTCTTCCTTGCTGTGTGACTTTGGGCTAGTAGCTTCACCTCTCTGAGCCTTGATTCCCCAACTAAGGATCAAACATTTCTAGTGCCAGGTGCTGTTCTAGGAGCTGTGTACCTATTGTTTCAATCCTCATAATACTCCTGTGAGGCTGGCATCATTGTCTGCAGACCTGTTTACAGATGAGGACACAGAAGCCCCATGAGGGGAAGGGATTTGCCTCGCACCACAGTGAACAAGGGGAGGAGACAGGATCGGAACTCAGGGAGCCTGGCCCCGAGTCCTGCACTGCTCACAACAGTCTCCACCTGCCCTGGTATGAAGACAAGGGCTGTAAGGATGAAGGCACACAAAATGCCAAGTGAAAGCTCTGGCCATGCTCCCTCTTACCATCTCCCAAGGCAAACCGCGCAGCTGTGGCCTTGGCTTTGCCAGAAACTGATTCCACTGGGGGACCCCGAAACTGCAGGTGTGCCAGGACATTCCTGGCTGACAAGTGCGGGGTCGCAGGAGGGCTGGGGGGTGTGTCTCTGTGTCCATCAGCTCCTTGTGTGCATGCACTCATGTACGGGGTTTAATTAATGAAATGATTAAAACCTGGAAAAATGTGTATTGAATGTATGCTTCAGTTTGACTCCATACTTTTCTTATTTCTTTTGAGTCATAAAATAATAATAGTTCTCCAGATTTGTTACTTTTCTTCTTTTGATTCCCCCAAGGGGATGTAGGAAGCCGATCCAGCAGGGGACGTTCTGTGGTGTATATGTCAGGACGGGCTCAGATCAGGGTAGATTGGTGGGTGTTGGAGGTGTTGCTGAGGGGAGAGAGTCAGTAAGAGAAAAACATCCCTGGGGACAGAGTAGGAGAAAAGGGGCCAGCGGGGGAAGCCCTTGAAAAGGGTGGAAAGCTCTGCAGGGTGGAAGGGCTTGGGATGACATTAGCCCTGGGGCTTAAGGAAACGGGATTCATGTGGTTCTTTAAGGGAACAGTTTGGGCGGCCCTCGCCCTGGATTTTGGACACTACCACCAGGATGACAGCCCACAAGCACAGCCAGACCCATTTCCCACCTTGGCGTCTGCAGCCCCACCCAGGTCGGCCAGGCAGCTGCAGGTGTTGCTGAGTGAGTGGGTAAGCGGGCAAGTGCAGAGAGCTTGCTCACTGAAGCAGAGAGTGGCCGTATTGGGGTAACTAACACGGAAGTCTGCCCCTTAGACATGGAGCAAGGCTTCGGCCACACAGCTGCTTGTCCCACATACATATTTTAAGCAGGCCAGATGCTCAGAGGAAGCCAGGCTGGGATATCTTAGTCCAGTGTTTATAAAACACCGTTCCTCATCCAGAAGATTTCTGGGTAGATATTGAAGACTTCTTGGAAAAGGCAAGACTGAGGCTAAGTTTTGAGGGGTGAGTGTGTTCACAGAAGCAGAGCGGGGGGAAGAGATTGTTCTAGATTCATGCTTCGGCTGCCGGGAAGCCATCTGAGTCAGAGGGAAGCCGCCTGGGAGTAGATAGATGAGCCTCCAGTGGAGACAGGAAGGTGGGCAGCAGCCGGGCTGATAGACAGTGGGGGTGACATACCGAAGCTCTAACTTACTTATCCCATCTGTTGCAAGACAAACAACCTTAGCTCTTTCCTGTAACACAATCCCACATAACACACTCAAGTGAGTGATAATAAGCCATTAAGAGCAGAAATTTGATTTTCATGGAGCCCTGGACAGAAGGAGGAAATTGAGTTAGACCCTCAGAGACTCCTCAGCACATGAAAGGGATGAGGGAGCAGCCTGTGCACAGGTGGGGTTTTGGGGAGGACTAAGGTTTAGTGAACAGCTCGGCAGCGCCCGGCTTTACATGCATCTTTTTAATTGCAGCACTTGACCTGCAAAGAGAGACTCAAATTTTTCTGTATGAACGAAGAATTGGTGACTCAGCTTGGTTACATAACTTGCCCATGGTCATGGTTGGGTCATCAGAACTGCAACCTCACCATGCCATTGGAGCCAAAGTTCACTACCTTCCCACAAGATACTTCCTGGAGAGTTTTGAAAGAGGATAAACGTCACCTGTCCAGCAGGGTGTGAGAGCTGCACGGCCTGGGTAATGACAGTAGCTACACAGGTCTCCTGTCAACCATGGCCAAGGACTGTGTGCATGAAGGACTTGGCAGGGCTTGTCTCTGTGATCCTTGGATTCGTTTACTATTAGTAGCCTTGACTTGGTAAAAGCATCATCTTTTATGTGGGCCAAATTTGGTTTCTGCTTTCACCTTGTCACCATCCCCCCATTCTCCCCAACCCTGACAGCCCAGCAGCCTGCATCTACCACAGAGATCTTTGTAAAGAGCTCCCCTGATCATCCTCCAACTCCCTTGCCCAAATATAGAAACCATCTAGATTTCCCATGGCTCTTAGGCTGCGGTCCCACATCCCTAACCTCATCACAAGGCAGGCCTTGACAACCCCACCACACCAGTCTCTCAAACCCTCACACACAAGCTCTTTCCAGCCCTGACCCTTGCTGCTCCTTCTGCCTGGACCCCCACCCAACCCATAATTCCACATCTACACGTGTTCAGTTAATTCCCACTCCTCCTATCACATCAGAATTTCCTGATATTGCCTCTCTCATCACCTTACACCACTTTCTAGAGTTTGCTATAATGGTAACTGAACGTCAATTTAAGTGTGCGGTTAATTAGTCTGATGCCCCACTTGGTGTGAGGAGCTGGAGGCGGGACTTTTCCCACCTTGTTGGCTCTGGGTCCATAATGCCTAGAATAGAGTGGGCCTGACACAAGGTGGGTGCTCAATATACACCATCGAATGAATAAGTGAACGCATGAATGAGTGAAGTTAAAACAAACACACTGCCTCCTTTCCAGCGCCTTGTTTTGCCTCTGTCAGAGCACAAATAACAATATGCAGGAATGTTCTTTTTATGCCTGTGACCTCTTGGTGACCCTCGTTCCCAGTGCATTCCCAGGGGACAGTGGCTAAATCTTAATCGGCACAGTATTTACAGTGCTCAGGATCAAGAATGGGGTCAGTCTCAGGACATGGGACATCCTTCTCCAGCTCTGCTAACCGGCCGCTTCACTGTGAGTCTCGGTTTCCTGATTTCTGCAAGGCAGGAGTTCTGCAACAGGAGTCCTCCGGCCCCTTCCTGGCTAGGACTAACTTTCCAGAATTTCATAAGCAGAAACATTCACTCTTTTCTGTTTAAAAATAAAATAGATTTGGGGGATCCCCTCTAGCATCCTACTGTGCCCATTAAGACGATGCTTTGGAAGCCGTCAAAGACTCATCTTCTGACTACAGAGCTGTCTTGGGCTGCCCAGGAGCAGAGAGGCCTCCTTGCCCACGTGGGAGAACACACAATACATCTCATTGATCTAAAGCTGGTCTGGGAATTGCAAGCTAATTAGATTGGATCAGTAAATAATGCAGCCTGTTTTCAAACTGTGTGGCGCTTTCATGCAATTAGGCTTTGCTGGGAATGAAAGGTCATGGGCCAGCCTGTTAGCCATGAAAACAATTGAACAATGAAAACTCTGATCATTATGGTGCTGATTATTAAAGCTGGGCCTCTGTTATATGAGTGAAACTCTATCCTTTTGTGTCTCATGTTGGAAGAAATCAGAGGGAGGGAATGGCATGGGTGACAGTGCTAAATCTGGACTGTCGGCAGAGTGACGTGCTCCTCTGAGCATTCTTGGTCGCTGGTGCCAGTCCTTTGGAAGGCCTCTGCTTAGCTGATGTTACAAACCAGTAACAAAAATGGAATCCCAGCTCCTCAATCTAAGCCCCCTGAAAGGCAGGGCCACTCACTTTTCTGCACCTGACATGATAGAAAGCAGAGGCATGCAGCTGGGGTTGAGTTCTCTGCAGCTAACTTCTTAGTTTTAGAAGAGTCAGCTTTGGGAGCCCCTAAGCCCCAGTTTCCAGGTCTATGAAATGGGGCTGATCATGACCTCTGCTGAGGGCTGCTGTTGGGCGCCATGCCATCACACATGCAAAGCAGCCTGGTGGGGTCTAATACATAAGAGGGCTCGATAAGAAGAATCCTGTCATTTCCTAGATTTGGACCAGAAAGATAGGAAAGGCCTTTTAGCATCTAGTTTACAGTTTCTCAAAACATGAAAGCCAGGATGACTTTTGGTTGGTTGTGGATGAGCACGTTTTTGTTTTTGTATTTAGAGGAGCTTTACAATAGGTTCACAGAAAAATTATGAGGAAGGTACAGAGATTTCCCACATGCCCCCCACACCCGCACACTTGAATGGCCTACCACCCCCACCCTGAGCAACATCCCCCTAGGATGCTGCATTTTTTACAAGTAAAAGGGACCTATATTGACACACCCAAATTACCCAAAGGTCATTTTGTACATTAGGGTTCACTCTTGGTTTTGTACATTCTGTGGGTTTGGACAAAGGCATAATTACTTTTATTTACCATTACAGTATCATACAGAGTATTTTATTGATTGATTTATTTTTGATTGACAAATAATTGTATATATGTATGTGGTACAATGTGATCTTTTGGCATCTAGATACAACGTAGAATGATTCCATCAAGCTAACCCATCCCCTCACTTACCAGTTTTCTGTAGTAAGAACATTTAAAATCTAGTCTTGTAGCAATTTTGAAATATACATTATTATTAACTATGCGCATCATACTGTACAATAGATTAAGAAAATTTATCCTCCTGTCTAATGGAAACTTTGTTCCCTTTGATAGACATGAACATGTTTTGGGTATTCATATATATGCATGTGTTTTTATGTATATATTTTACCATTAGATTTCATTCATATCATTACTTAAGATAGTGATTACTTTAAACAGCACCACACCTTGCAACTGCCCAAGGAGCTTTAAAAAAAAAAATTCTCTCTGCCAGGCACAGTGGCTCACACCTGTAATCCCAGCACTTTGGGAGGCTGAAGCAGGTAGATCACCTGAGGTCAGGAGTTCGAGACCATCCTGACCAACATAGCGAAACCCCATCTCTACTAAAAAAAACAAAAACAAAAACAAAAATTAGCCAGGCATGGTGGCGGGTGCCTATAAACCCAGATACTCGGGAGGCTGAGGCAGGAGAATCGCTTGAGCCTGGGAGGCAGAGGTTGCAGTTAGATGAGATTGTGCCATTGCACTCCAGCCTGGGCAACAAGAGCAAAACTTCATCTCAAAAATAAAATAAAATAAAATAAAATAAAATAAAATAAAAAAATAAAAATAAAAATAAATCCTCTCGTCCAAAGAGGAGCCTGGCTTTGAGATTTTATACATTGGACATTTATACATTAATGAACAGCCAGGGTAAGAACCCCTGGCTTAGGACATACCCAAGTAAAAGGATAGCTAAAGCTACCTAAAGCATCCCATCATCAAGGTGGCAAGCCGAGGCTAGAGTCTGGGAGGCACTGAGAAGCCAATGGTTTGGTTGGAGACTGTGCATCGGGGATAGGGCAGATTGGTGCTTGGTGAAATTCAGAAGCCCTGCCCCATCTCAGATCCATTAAATCAGAATTCCAAGAGTTGAGCCTAGAAAATCTATGTCCTCGTCAGCCAACCTCGTCCTAGTCCTCTGGAAGGCATTCAGGAGCCGCTCATGTTACAAAGGTCGCGGCCACACCCAGGAAAAACAGAGACACCCCGTGGATCTGCCCAATAAAGGAGACTGGGCAGATGTCAGCCCTCTTGAGAATGTCATCAGTTAATTGGACTTGGATGACTGGAAGGGATTGAGCTGAAGCTTCACCCCAGGTCAGTGAGAAGCACAGAGACTGCAGTGCTGGGAGCACTGGGTGTGATGTGGGGGAAGCTCTGTGATTAGTGCTTCAGACTTTGAAGGCTGGAAGGGATTGGGCTGAAGCTTCACCCCAGGGCCTTGAGGGGCACAGAGGCTGCAGTGCTGGGAGTGCTGGGTGTGCTGTGGGGGAAGCTCTGTGATTAGTGCTTGGGATGCAACACTTCTCTGAGCCCATCCAGCAGGTTCCCTAGGACAGGAAGGAGGCAGAGGCAACCCTCTGACCTAATGCCAGGGTGCCTTTGGCAGGAGTGTTCCCTGGGCTGCATCTTGCAGGAAGGTTCAGTTTAGACAGATTGCAGAATGTTAACTGCCCACCTTCCTAGAAGGCACCATGACTTAGGGATATTAAAAGTCTCTACAATTTGCAAGTCTCTGCTAGTTGCTGTGTATGATGTCCATGCATTATTATTGGTCTCTATGCAGGGATAATGTTGTCCTTCCCGTGATGCAGGTAGGGAAGCTGAGCTCAGAGAGGTTAACTCAGTCGCCTGAGCTCACACAGCTGGCTGGGGGCAGACCCAGGGTTGGAACCTCAGCCAGTGTGGGTGTCAAGGCCTCGTTCTTCCTTCCTTCAAAACCAAACGAGGAGCCAGGATGAGGGTCTGAATCTTAGAACATCCAGCTCTACTTTTCAACCACTGAAATTCTGAGGGGACCTCGAGTGCTGCATTCGCATTTACGGGCTTCTCTCATGAAAAGGGAGTCACGTTACTCACAGTCATTTCTTTACCCAAGTTGTCAAATCCATGTCAGGACCGACCTACCGTGGAATTGTTTGGTCCTGTGGGACCCCCATCAACCAGATGAGGGAGCTGAGGGCAGAATGGCCTGGTGTGGCAGCTCGAAGGGGCTGCTTGGGCAGCTGGGTTCCTGGTCAAAGCAGCAGAAACCCTCCTGGAGGGGCCCAGGCAGAAAGGGAATTTAATGGGAGTCTCGTGAGCAAATCAATGGGGAGGCTGCAGATCCAGGCTCTGGAAGTGTGCAGAAAACAGCCTGGAAGAGAGGTGGATTCATGGAAACAACAAATGGAAGAAATACAGCCTGGTGTTCCGTAGATCAGCAGGGTAACTATAGTTATTAATCAACCATACATTTCAAAATACCTACAAGAGGAGAATGTGAATGCTTCTAGTGTAAAGATAAAGATTTAAGGTGATGGCTGTCCTAATTACCCTGATTTTGATTATACAAATGTATCAACTTGTCACATGTACCTCCCAAATGTGTACATCTAATATGTATCAATAAAAAAAAAAAGCCTGAGTAGGCTGTTCTACCCCCATTACCAAAGGACATTCGGCCCCAGTGCCCCAGACTCAGGAGGCTGCCACCACTGCAACAGAAGCTGCCACCACTGTGATAGAAGCTCCATGGCACCACCGCACCACCAAGAGGAGAGGTCAACCTCACTGAAGATGCCGGGAGGTTGTAGGAAATTGACTGTTGGCTCTGGCAAGATGTGGCTTGTTGATGAGCTCATTCAGAGCAATTTTAATGGTGCGGTGCTGAGGGGAGAATGGAAGCTGGCGAAGCGAGTTCTCTTTGGGATCGTTTTGCTGTAACAGGGAACAGGGAAATGGGGTGGTTAACAGGAGGCGACGGGATCAAAGACACTTTTTTTTTTCTAAAATGAGGTAAAATCACATAGTGTAAAATTAACCATTTTAAAGTAAACAATTCAGCAGCGTTTAGTACATTCCAGTGTTGTACAACCACCATTTCCATCCAGTTCCAAAACATTTCCATCACTCCCAAGGGCAACTGCTGCTTATCTGTGAGGCTGCTGCAACCACTGCCCCTTCCCCCAGTCCTGGGCCACCACTGATCTGCCTTCTGTCTCCACGGATTTGCCAATTCTGGACATTTCATGTAAATGAAATCATAAAAGATGTGGCTTCTTGTGTCTAGGTTCTTTTTTTTTGTTTTTTTTGAGACAGAGTTTCACTCTGTTGACCAGGCTAGAGTGCAGTGGTGAGATCTCAGCCCACTGCAACCTCTGCCTCCTGGGTTCAAGCAATTCTCCTGCCCCAGCCTCCCGAGTAGCTGGGATTACAGGTGACTGCTAGCACGCCCAGCTAATTTTTGTATTTTTAGTAGAGACAAGGTTTCACCATGTTGGACAGGCTGGTCTTGAACTCCCAACCTCAGGTGATGCACCCACCTTGGCCTCCCAACGTGCTGGGATTACAGGCATGAGCCACCGTGCCCGGCCTGTGTCTGGGTTCTTTCACTTGGCAGAATGTTTTCAAGGTGCATTCGTGTTGTAGCCTGTATCAGCGCTTCACTTCTGTTTATTGCTGAGTAATTTTCCGCTATATGGATAGACCACATTTTGCTTATGCATTCATTCACTGGAGGACACTTGGGCTGTTTCCACCTCTCGGTAGTTGGAATATCGTTGCTGTGAACATTCGTGCACAAGTTTTTCTTTGAGCAGCTGCTTTCAGTTCTCTTGGGCATCGACATAGTGGTGGAATTGCTGGGTCATGTGGTGATTTTATGTTTAGAGAAACAAACAAACAATTTCCTGCAGTGGCTAAACCATTTCACATTTCCACTAGCAAAGAGAATCCTATACAAGGGTTCCAATTTCTCCACATCCTTGCCAACAACTTTTAGTTGATTATTTTTTTAAATATGGGTGACACTAGGACATTTTTGTACATAGCCTGGGGAGATCCAATACAGAGAAAGAAATTGATGATGCAGAAGAGGAATGGGATCATTGCTGGGGGGAAATTTTTGGAAGGTGAGGGGGACACAAGACCCTCAACATGGGGGATGCTCCAGAATGAGGTGTCTACTTTGACGCTGGACTGCCCAAAGGAAAAGAGAAAGATCTCTGACACCAACGCTCTGAGGCTCACTTTGGTGAGCTCATCCCCTCCTAGTGAGGGGCTCTCCCATAGAGCAGCATAAATGGGGGATGGGGAGGAGAAAGGTAAGAGCAGAAGACTCTCTTTAAACCTTGACTCTCACCCACAGACGTGGTGCTTTTGGGCAAGTGGTATGAACTCTTGAACCTCAGTATCCCAGGCCATTGAATAGAGATAACAAAGCCTTGGTGGGCTGCTCTAGGATTCAATGAGGCTGTGCACAACATGTGTCTGGCATTTAGTGGGTGCTTCCTAAATGTAGGTCCCTTCCATCAACTCCTCCTTTAGGCTAGCTTGTGAATTACCAGATAGAAATAATAGCTTTGCCCTTCTTTGTGGCCTTTTTAATATCTAGGACAATGTTGGGCACATGGTGCTCCATAAACATTTGTCCTGCTCATTTGGATGTAGGACTCAATCTGCCTACTTCTTGGTTCCTGCTTTACCACTCTTCCATGTCATTTACTTGATCCTCCCCTCAGACCAGGCAGGTGGGCCCTGAGCTGGGCACATCCTCATGTTAAAAAGAACGGATCTGACCCCCAGGGAGGTGAAGCTGAGTTGAGTCCATTAGTCAGCAGTGGTTTTGCTGACATGCTTCTGCCTTCGGACTCCCAGTCCAGAATATGCTGATGCACACCTGAGCGTGTTTGTAATAAGCTGAACTAGCCATCAATAGTTAGCCATTAATCACTTATCAAGATGGGCATTAGAAAATATTTACAGTAACAGCTGGATGGAGTTTAATTGTTGCTTTAATTGACAATTTCCTGGATTTACATCTGATTACATTGACAGCCCATCTATATATGAAACGTACTCCATTTGCTCTTTAGACTAGAACAGGCAAGGGAAACCCCAGGAGACAGGTGAGTCACGCTCACAGACCTGGATCTGCTTCAAAGAGGATTTCAAGAATTACCGAGATTGTTACAGAACAACAGGAATGAGAGATTTGAAAACTGAGGGATTTGAAATCAACTTTACAGGGTTCTGGTGAAGATTAAGGGGGAATACACACATAAAGTGCTTAGTGTGGTATCTGACAAGTGTTAATCCAGAAAACGAAGTTGATTATGAGTGATTATGGCTACAGTAATTATTCCAGTGTCTCATAATCTGGTAATCACTCTCTCTTTTTTCTTTCTCACTCCACTCCTGTTATTCCTTCCTTTCTCCCTTTACCTCTCTGTCTTTCTTCTCTCCCTTCTTCCTCCTCCTCCCTCTCCTCCCTTCCTCTTTCTTCCTCTCTCTCTCTCTCCTTCCTTCTCTTTTCTTCTCTTCCTTCCCTTCTTTCTTTTCTCCCTCCCTTCCTCCCCCTCTTCCTCCTCTCCTGCACCTTACTCCCTCTCTCTCTTTCCCTGCACCTTAAAGCTGCTCTATTTTTTACATTCACTTTCAATTTCCTGTTTTGCGATCCACTTTAGTTTCATGCCAAAGTCAGCAGACAACCCTGAAAATTAAGAATAAAGTCACAGCCAAGTGTGAATCAGAGAACTCAGGGTCCTGGGTGTGTTGTGGGGTTCTCTGTCCAGAGCTGTTGGCCAGCGACTTGTCAGACGCACATGGCTTTGCTCTGAAGTGCCACATCTTAGAGTGGATGGTGTCCGAGGCAGCAACTGCAGGCACTTCAAGGAAGCGTGATCTCCAGCTCGCAAGAACCGGGATTGGGAGAACAAGTCCATGTTCGTAGTTTGCCAACATTTGGATACACTGACGCTCATCAGTGTCTTTTCGTCATCTTGGTCCTTCTACCCAACTTCAGCTTCCGAGTGAGGGTCTGCCTTCACGCTGTCTGGGCTCAGATCCAACCTCTGTGACAGGTTGAGTGGATGAAGTTACTTCTCCGAGCTTTGGTTGTTTTTCTTTCTAACATGGGCCTGGCATAGCATCAGACACAAGGTCTTATTAGCAGCAGCAGAAGTCATTTTCTAAATCTTTAATCCCAGGTGCAGCCTAGGTAGGGGCCAGTCAGATTGCCTGGAGCAGAGTCCTCATCCTCTGCTGCACTGGATATTAACTTTGCAGCTGCTAGGTTGTGAGGAGGCCCTGCAGAAAGGTGCATGGGCTGCCTAGGTTGCAAATGGGCATTCAGGGGACCTGGGGAGGTGGCTATTCACTAATGGGGACAGCATTTTGATCTTTTAAGAACCAGTATGACTGCACCTGTGGGCATCAGCAGAGCATTAGTCTTGAATAGCAGTGATTTTAGTATTGTTACTGCAGATGGGAAAGACAGGAGCTAGCATGTTCACAGCTCTCACCATACACGGAGGTTGTGCTTCATCTTACGGATTTTATTTGTTTATTATCTTATTTAAGCCTTAGAAAATTATTTTGAGGAAGTTTAGGGTTCTCTAGTCAAAGACCAAATGGGCCCCTCTCCTTTTTCTCTCTCTCTTTTTTTGAGATGGAATCTTGCTTTGTTGCCCAGGCTGGAGTGCAGTGATGCTATCTCAGCTCACTGCAACCTCCACCTCTTGGGTTCAAGCGAGTCTTCTGTCTCAGCCTCCCGAGTAGCTGAGATTACAGGTGTGTGCCACCATGCCTGGCTAATTTTTGTATTTTTAGTAGAGATGGGGTTTTGCAATATTGGCCAGGCTGGTCATGAACTCCTGACCTCAGGTGATCCACCCGCCTTGGCCTCCCAATGTGCTGGGATTACAGGTGTGAGCCATGGCACCCAGCCCCTTTTTTCTTAAAACCAGTTTTAAGACATCATCCCTTCCACGAGGCGCTTATGAACAAGGAACACCTTCTCTGTGTTCCACAGAGGCTATTACTTGCTGTGCCTCTGGGGATGATGAGGATTGCTTGGGTGCATTTAGCATTTGCTATGTGTTTCACATACATGAACTCATTTAATCCTCACAACAGCCAACTGAGGTAGGTCCTGTTATTTCCTCCATTTGAAACCTTAAAAAATAGAGGTACAGAGAGGTGAGGTAATTTTCTCCATCACACAGCTAGTAAGCTGTAGAGCTGGGAT
Organism: Nomascus leucogenys; assembly: GCF_006542625.1. Classification (NCBI taxonomy): domain Eukaryota; kingdom Metazoa; phylum Chordata; class Mammalia; order Primates; family Hylobatidae; genus Nomascus; species Nomascus leucogenys. The sequence continues at coordinate 74,981,011 of NC_044400.1, forward strand.
TTGAACCCATGGCTTCAGAGTCCATGCCTGGGGTGCAAACTGTCTGTACATGGCCTTGCACTGCACAGGCAGGCAGTTTCCCACTGTGATGTCCCAGGGACAACGAAAGTGTCTTCAGCTCTGTAGTGATCTCTGAAGAGTAAGACACACAGTTTTGAGCCTCTGCTGGATACAGCTCCCCTGGCAGTGGGTTCTTATTGATTTAACAACCCTGCGCCTTTTCCGATGGGGAGTAGGAGAAGATGGGAGTTGACAGTGACCCAGAAAGGACAACCCACCACCCACATCCTCCTGGAGCTGACAATGCTCTCTATCTGCAACATACGTTCTGGGAAGAATGCATAAGTGTCTCTTTGTCCTCGGCCTCCTCTCTCTCAGCACAGAGGCTTCATCATTTGGGGTCTGCTGAGCACTCTTCACCTGCCCTGTGGCCATGTTCCCTTGCCCTAGTCACATCCTACAGGAATATCCATTGCAAATGCCCCCTCATTGCCTTCTCTTCTCCTTCCACCCGTTTCTGTACTCGCTTCTTCCTCCACATTTGTGGTTGCTCATCTGCTCTGACCTCAGTTTCTAGGTGTCCCAATTTTGGATGGACATGGCATATCCCAACAAAAGCCATGCTCGGACCACAGCTGATATCACAGCTTCCCTCAGTTCTTCTCAAATCTAAAGCAGGAGTGTCCAATGTTTTGGCTTCCTTGGGCCACATTGGAAGCAGAAGAATTGTCTTGGGCCACACATAAAATACACTAATGATAACTGATGAGCTAAAAGACAAAAATCACCCCCCAAAAAATCTCATACTGTTTTAAGAAAGTTTACGAATTTGTGTTGGGCCACATTCAAAGCTGTCCTGGGCTGCATGTGGCCCTCGGGCCAAGGGTTGGACAAGCTTGACCTAAAGTGTTAGCTCCGGACACCCACCATCTTCCCCCCAACTGTCTTCTCCACTACTGAGCCATGAATAGGCCCTCAACACCTTCCCGCAACCTGACCAGGCTTGTTGTTAAGACAGCTCTCCACACTCCCCAGTGGCTGTTTCCTGGCTTCTCACTCCCGCCACCATCGCCCTCCTTCTTTCCCCTGCAGTTGATTGCTTTTCCTCATCCTTCATGTGGGTACCATTGGACTCAATACAGATGCCATTGGACACAAGTCCCCCATGTTCACCCCTTCCACATCTGCAATCCTTGCTGTACTTTGACCCATGTCCCACACATTGACTCACATCCCCATCACCTCTTCTGCTCCTATTCACATTAACTTTCTCTGACGACTTTCTATACACAGACTCCTCTTGCAGGCTCTCCAGCCTGACCCCAACCACTCCACTCAAAGCATCCTTATTACAGTCACCAAGGACCTCCATGTAGCCACGTGCCATGGATGCCCATCATGCCTCTTACGTGACCCCTGATTAATATTCACTCACATCTCCTTATAGTTCTTGTCTTGCCACTCCTATCACCTCGCTCTCCCTGTTTCTCTGACTCGGTCTCCTTTGCCATTTACCATCTCTAGCTTCTTTCCAGGTTGGAGTTCCTTAGAAAGTTTCTCTTTCTGCCCTCTTTCCCTGGGTGACCTCACCTAACCCCATGGCATTAAATACCAGTTGATTTATCTCCAGCCCAGACCACTTCTTGAGCACCACTCCTATTTCCAACTGCCCTAGCAATATGTATGATTCGATGTCCCACAAACATTTCTAGGTCAACATTTCCTAACTAGAACTCTTCATTTTCCCCCACATGCAAATCTGTTACTTTCCGAGTCCTCTCTAGCTCAGTGAATGATAATTGTCATTGATGATGTAACAAGGATTTGTCAGGCATCTCCCAGGACCTTTTAGATACTGTATCCCTCATTTAACAATCATATATGAGAGAATGATATCTATCTTCAATTGACTGATAAGGAAATAAACTTATAGGTTAAGTCACTTGCCCTGGATCACAGTGGCAAAGCCAGGATGGGGACTCAGGTCTTTGATTCTAATGGTCTTGCTCTTTCTACTCCACTCACATCTTTTCAAATCCTGACTCGTTTAATAATCTGGAGGCAATTTTCATCCTTAGGCACCTGCAGGGCCACCATGTTGCATACTTCTAAGGGGACATTTACCATGTCATCTGTGAGGATGGCAGTTCCTGGAGTTATGTAGTGACAGTCATTCACATGAACTAGAATGAGAGTTAGTCCCTCAAGGCGGGCAGGGTGGTGACCATGACTACTGTCATTCTGGCTTTCTTTGTCCCCTCCCATCCCACCTGACTCCATTCTGTCTCATATCTTCTCTTCTCTTCCACCCCATCTATTCTGCTTACCCTGCCTACCTCTGGCCCAGAACTCTGTCAGACTGTGACACAGAGATGAATCTCTTATGGCCCTTGAGCGTGAGGAGTATAGGAGTGTATCAGTCAGGGTTCTCCAGAGAAACAGAACCAATAAGATGAATAAATAAATACACATGCACACACACCACACACACACACACACACACACACATCCTATCTGTCTATCTAGTTAAATTTATTTTAAGAAATTGGCTCATGCAATTGTGGGGGCTGGCAAGCTGAAAATTCACAAGGCAGGCCAGCAGGCTAGAACTTCTGGCAAGGCTGATGTTGCCTGCAGTCTTGGTCTGAAGGTGGGAAACACAAGCAGAATTTCTGTGTTGCAGTCTTGAGGCCAAATCCTTCCTCTTTAGGGGACCTGAGCTTTTTCTCTTAAGGTCTTTAACTGATTGGGTGAGGCTCACCCACATTATGGAGAGCCATCTGCTTTACTTGACGTCAGCTGATTGCAAACATTAATCATATTGAAAAAAATACCTTCACAGCAGTATCTGGACCATTCTCCAGATGTTTGATCAGACAACTGGGCACCACAGCCTAACCAACTCAACACATAAAATGAACCATTACAAGTGGCAAGGACACAGATGACAAAACAGTCAGCCCATACCTTCTGGTTCCTGCTGGGCTAATGGATATGCTGTGGGATGCACAGGAGGAGGGATTCAGATTTCCAGAAGGGACAAATGGACAGAGGAGGTGAGCCTTGAAGGTGAGACAGAGAAAGGAGCAAAGACATCCCAGGCCAGTGGTGCAGCCTATGCAACGGAAGGCAGGCCTGAGAAGCACATGGCTTCTGGAATGTGGAGGTCCAGAGGCTGGTGCACCCCTCACATGCATGCTGAGATATGAGGGGAGGGGCTGGCCCCTCAGTGCAGGGCCTCGAATATCACAGTAAAGTTTGGCCCCAGTGGTTCAGCAACCATCATTCTTGTCAGACCAGCTGAGCCTAAATCAGTAGCTCAGAGCCCATCATACTGTAAGAAATGGATATTCTTCTGGAATTGTATTTTCTGCCCTAGGAAACAGGACATTCAAGCATTATTTTAACTCTACTTGGCTACCTTAGACTTTAAGGGCTTAAATCTCACATCAATTTGTTTTCTTAATTTAAAGCAATTAAAAAAACTTGTTTAGTTATAGAAGTATTTTTTTTACTGCAAAATATTAGAAAACTATAGGAAAACAAATAATAAGATAAAAATTGGCTAGAATATCCCATCCAAGCAGTAACTGCTCTTAATGGTTTGGTCGGTTTCCCGACAGTCTATTTTCCATGTTCATAAATATGCACCTGTCCTCTGCTCATCTCCGTGGCTGGTCTCTGCTGCTCTCCTGTCCTGTGCTGGGCCAGGCCTCTCCGTTTCCACTCATCCATGCATAGTCTGTTTGCTCTTCTGAAACTACCTCTCCTCCTAAAAGGTGAGCTCCATGAGGGCAGGGCAAGGTGTATCTTCCTCAGAATTGTATCCCCATAGCCTAGAATATGAGGCACTTAATATTTGTTGAATAAATAATTTAATGTATAAATATGATGTTTTAGGTTTAAGCAAAAAGACATGTGAACTAGTTTAAGTACATATATTTTGTGAATCTATTAATAATTGCATCTATTTTTAATGTTGAATAATGTTTGTTTATATATCTTCCTTTTTCTTGTCAAGTAAGAATTTATTATGAGCATTTCCCCCTCGCATCAAATATTCTCCTATAACATAATTTTTTTTTTTGTTTGAGACGGAGTCTCGCCCTGTCACCCAGGCTGGAGTGCAACTGTGCAACATGGCTCACTGCAACCTCCACCTCCTGGGTTCAAGTGATTCTCCTGCCTCAGCCTCCTGAGTAGCTGGGATTACAGGCGTGTGCCACCATGCCCAGCTAATTTTTTGTATCTTTAGTAGAGACAGGGTTTCATCATCTTGGCCAGGCTGGTCTTGAACTCCTGACCTCGTGATCTGCCCGCCTCGGCCTCCCAAAGTGCTGGCATTACAGGCGTGAGCTACCGTGCCAAGCCTATAACAATTTTTAAGGACTCCGTAAGATTTCATCATATCGATGGAGTGCAATTTATCCACACTTTTCTGCTAGATATTTTTTATCCTATTATAAATACCATTTTTCTGACATGGAAAATGCTGCAATGAACATCTTGACCTTAACTCTTTGTGCACATTTTTATTCCTGCTTTAGAATGCATTTTTATAAGTGTAGTAGTTGGGCCAAAGGGCAGAAATCTTTTTATGGTTCTAGAAACATATTTCCAAAATCCAGAAAAGCTGTGGAATTTTCTACTTCTGCATGCCAGTGATTCAGGGTATGATTTTGGTAACTGTTTCCAATTTGACAGGTGAGATTGGCACTTTGTTTTAATTTGCACTGATTTTGTTTTTACATCTTAGAGACAGCTAGCCTAGTGTTTTCAAAATGTGCCTCATCATAAGAATTACCATCTGAATGAAAATATTCCAGACAGCAGCCTGTATTTAATAAGCAACAAGGCAAGTGTGGGAAGCCCTGCACTCAAAAACAGAGAACTGAGGACAGAGGAGAGCAGGGAGGTACCCAAGCGAGGATGCTGCTGTGTCCCATCCTGGCATCCCAGCCAGAGCTCCTCACAGCAAACCTTTCGAAGGCTGCTCCGGGCCACCTCCCCTGACTTGCACATCTGAGAAAGCAGCTGTCTAATGGCTTCTTTCTTTTTCTCTTTCTCAGAAACAATAACAACAAAAGTTCAAAACCTGAAAAGTGAACCATGAAGCTCAGTAAAAAGGACCGAGGAGAAGACGAAGAAAGTGATTCAGCGAAAAAGAAATTGGTCAGTCCTTTTTTTTTCTTCTGTCTCCCTTATATGACTATTCTGGTCACCCAGGGGGTAGTTCCCCCTTCCCCTGGGTCAGTGGGAGGCTGTTAAGGTGAAGCTGGGCAGAGAAAAGAGTGAGCAGCAGCTGAAAACCAAGTTCTATGGGAAGGAGCCATGGGGATTGCAGAGTGTATGGGGTGAGGCTCAGAAGAGTGCAATTGACAGTCCTGATCTGCTGGTGACTTTCTGGGTCTGGGGCAAAAGTCTCCATTACAAAGGTCATTTCTCAGCAAGGGGACATTGATATTGACAATGATTATGTCATCATCATTAAAGATACACTAAAACCCACCCCTTAATCCATCACAAGGCTTAGTCCACCTGCCCCTTCCTCCAGGAAGTCCTCAGCACCTATTAATAGAATGACTTTCTTTCTTCTTGGGACTCATCAGACCCTATTTTTAAACCTGATTCAAGAACCAACAGCCAGAGCGTGCCTACTTTGTGCTGGACCTTTATATAGGGCTCCCATTTAAAGAGAGACTCTTTACATGGTTCTCTCTGGATCAAACCATGGTGAAGGCATCACTAGCCCTATTTTACAGGCGATGAACTGAGGCTTAGAAAGGGATGAAGCCACTATGTGGCTAGTACAGGTTTGAGCCCTTCTTAAACCTTGGATTATCTGTGCCTCGTCTCCTGTGATGGGTGTGGAAGCTACTGTGACTCCAGGGAAAATGTATTTGTATTTATAATAAACCTGTATTTGGCAGGACAGAGATCAACACAAGTCCATTTACCAAGTTGTCAAGAAAGTGTGAAATTGGCAAGCTGAACATCATTGTCCCCATAGAGGTGTGAAATGGAGGATAAGGGTGCAGTCACCTGTTTGAGGTGACCCAAGACCCCACGCAAGAATAATGTCAAATAGACAGCAGTTCCCTCTAAGTGGACGCTATATCTTTTCTTGGTGCTTACATTAGATGAGTCAAGGATCTACTGTCTAAATATTTGGTGTAATGCAGGAAGGGATGTAGTCATTTCAAACATTCTGTTTAAATGATACTCAATAGAAAACCCCCCTTCTTTTCCAACTCTTCCCTGCTAGAAAATTTCCACCTTGTCCAAGACAACATTTTAGCCTTAGGAAATCATCCGAAGGACAGTTTAAGGTCAGTTCCAGAAGTGATGCCTATCTACTGGGTCCCGTCCCTGAGCCAGGCTGGAGGAAGTCTAGGAATACAAAGAGGTTTAGGACACTGTGGGTTTGCTGGGGCTGCCATGACAAAGTCCCACAGACTGGGCAGCTTAAACAACAGAAATGTATTGTCTCACCGTCTTGGAAACCAGAAGTCCAAGCTCAGAGTGCCAGCAGGTTAGTTCCTTCTGAAGCCTCCCTTCTTGGCAGAAGTGGCTGCCTTCTCCCTGCGTCCTCACGTGGTCATCCCTCTGTGTGTGTCTGTGTCCTCATTTCCTCTTCCTATAAGGACACCAGGCATACTGGAATACAGCCCCATGCATATGACCTCATTTAACCTTAATCACCTCTTCAAAAACCCTATCTCCAAATACAGTCACATTGTAAGGTGCTGGGGGTGAGGACTTCAACATGTGAATCTGAGGGGACGCAATCAGCCCATTGAGACGCACACCATCCCTGCCCACGGTGAGCTCCCGTGCAGAGGGGAAGGCACACATGAGCAGCAGCACGTGGAGCACAGAGGCAGCGAGAGGCTGGGGAGGCTGCTGGGAGGAGGTGGCGAGGGAGTTAAGTGCTGAAGGGTGAGCACAGTTCAGGGCAGTCAGAAGGGAGGGCCTGAGCAAGGTCAGGAGAACCTGAATGAGTAGGAGCTTCATAAAGACAGGCAAGTGATGACTGAATGAAGGAACTGGTGAGTGTCAGAGCAGGCAGAACGTGCCCCAGCCCAGAACATCTGGGGATGTTTGTCTTATGACTTCGTCTGTGATAGGAGTCGCTTCCTTAGCAGTTGCCTGGAGTGCAGGGCCAATGGCCCTGTGGAATGGGGAACCGGCCCTCGCTTTGGAGGCGGGCTCCTCCATGCTCCCCCTGAACTTCAGTTGCCCTGAAATGTAGGTCTGATAGTTCCTCTGAGGACTAAACGATATCATGAATGTGAACACACTTGGGAAAGCCCTGTGCATGTGTAATATGAGCTGAAGGTGAGGCAGGTGCTCTGGCTACCAGGAGCACTTGACTTAACCTAGAAAGAGCACTAACTCTTTCTAGGTTAGCTGCCATCTGGATCCGGGAGGGACCCATCCCCGCTCTTTTACTTTCTGTCCAGCTGTAGTTGCACATTCATGTCCACTGCCTAATTTCTAGTGCCTTTTGAGTTTTCAATCCCAACAGAGAACTATAAAGCAATTTTTAGTGGGATGAGGGGTCACCTGATCCAATTTGAGCTTTAGCAAAATCTGGTGAGGTCTCCAGTGTTACAGATGAGGAAAAAAGGAGGGTATAGAGAGGGGAGTTGCAGCAATGGGATGAGGAGGGGTAAATGAGATGATGAAAATGCAGTCCCCATCAGGACAGCATAGGGGCAGAGGGGCCCTCCATGCACAGGGATGCAGCTGTCCCTGCCCCTCCTCTACCCATCTCCTGTACTTCAGGCCCCAACCATGCTTCACTGACAATTTCACTTCCTCCCACACACTGCAGGCATCCGTGCCTGCAGGCCTTTGCTCCTTGCCCTCTCACCCCATATCCTTCTCTGTCTGCTCAGAAGTCGCCTCTTCCAGGGGGTCTCCGAGATCCAGCTGAGATTGGTGTGGTGCCTCCTCCACGCTGTCCTGGGGAATCCTTCGCCTTTTTAGGTCATGTTATAATTAAGGATTTGCACATCAGAATGTTGCTCTAGGCCCGCCAGTCAATGAGGAAACCAGGCTGCATAGCTGAAATCCAGTTCAGGAAATAGCCACTTCTCCCAGGGGCGTGCCTGACTGATTAACATGCAGAAGGACGATTGCACTGAATGACTGATGTGCTCAGTACATCCCCAGCCTAACTCCGGAGGCTGGTTTTCCTCTTTGGAAGTCTTGGTTCCCCACTTGCTTTGAGCAGCCACATTCCCACCACCGTGCATGTTGGGGCTGGATGTTTCCATGTGCGTTTCACATTCCAGGTTCCTGGCATGTCTGCCATACTCCATAACTTTTATTTTAGTGTGTGCTTTTTACTAAAAGTACTTTGCTAACGTTTTGGTCTCTCTTTTGTGGACTGAGCCCTACGTTGCCTCCTCGACATTCTGCATTCACCAAGCCTGTCCCTGGCTCTGGCCCAGCCTCTGCACTGCTCTCTGCTTCTGACAGCAAACTGTTCTAGCCAAAATTGAAGGTGCTTTTCTGGCATCTGAGGCAACACGGCCATGTGATGAATTGATTCCCACAACCTCCGGGTGTGCATGAGGCCCTTGCCTTCTCAGTACTGTCCGTGAGCCAGCCTGGGGCTGGCACACAGGACATGTCCCCTCAGCCAGTGCTGAATGAGCAGGACAGGGTAATGACTAAGAGGCAAATTCTTTTTCTTCCAAACCCACAGCCTTCGCCTTTGTTCTAGGCTGCAGGATGGTCCACGCTCATTTCTAGCACGCCACTCGGGGCTGGCTGTTTTCTATTTGAGCTTCAGAATAAGTCTGCAGGACAGTCAGAGTGGGGTCAATATTCCATTTCGCGGTGGTAGAAGTGGCAGCTCAGAGAATAAAGTGACTTGCCTGAGGACACACAGTTAAAAAGTAGAGGAGTCGGCCGGACATGGTGGCTCACGCCTCTAATTTCGGCACTTTGGGAGGCTGAAGCAGGCAGATCACCTGAGGTAAGGAGTTCAAGACCAGCCTGGCCAACATGGCGAAACACAGTCCCTACTAAAAATACAAAAATCAGCCAGGAGTGGTGGCGCACGCCTGTAGTCCCAGCTACTTGGGAGGCTGAGGCAAGAGAATTGCTTGAACCCAGGTGGTGGAGGTTGCAGTGAGCAGAGAGTGCATCAATGCACTCCAGCCCGGGCAACAGAGCGAGACTTGGTCAAAAAAAAAAAAAAAAAAAAGTGGAGGAGTCAGGGGCAGAGTTGTATCCAGGCTTCTGAGTCAAAGTCAGCCACCTGTCCATTCTGTTCCAAGCATTAGGGAGGTATCCTAAGTTAATGGCAGTCACCCTGCTCCAGGCTTTGTTAAGAGAGAAAAATAAAAAAGTTGCTTAGAAAAAAAGAAATCCACCCCCCGGGTGGTAATCCTGGAGAGGACAGATTTCCCCTTTGGACTGTTGCGTTGCGGTAATAACTTAGGAGCAGGGAAAGAAATGCTGCCCCGTTGCCTGTTCAGGCATGATCAAATTGCCACACTTCCTGTCTGGGACTCCCGCCCTCCTTCCAGTGGACTCTGCCTCCTCATTCACAGAGATGCCTTGGCAGAGTCTGGGGTTCCTGGACCGAGCCATCAGCTGGGTCACTGAGACCCATGGCAAGGAAACAAAATAGGAATTCCAAGGAACTGGGCCTAGTTCCCCTCACAGATGACACCAGCCACGCCAGGCCTCCAGGGCCAGGGAGGGCACTGCTGGAGTGTGAACACCTGAGGAGCGGGGTGCCAGGTGGGAGGAGAAGAAAGGTAAACACGGACAGCTTTTCTGCATGGCTGGAGGGCTGTGGGGAAGACAGGCCTGGGTGGTGGCCATGCAACAGTGCTCAGCCCCAGCCTGGCAGCATGTAGCTGGGGGATCTGGGGCTTTGAGGCGGGGAGGCCCCAGTTTGAGTTGCACTTCTCCATCTGTGTGACTGGCATGCTCTCTCCAAGCCCCAGCTGACTGGGCCAACAGCGTCTCTGGTAGACTGGGTGTGTACACTGGAACGAGGCTACGGTGGCAGGCTTCCCTGCCCACTTGCATGGTGGTGTCCCTCTTCTTACCCTCCCCAGGGCATGGCACGGGCAGCAGTGTCACACAGGCCCGTCGGTAAGTGGGCACCCTCTGCCCCTGCAGTGAGTGGGGAGCGGGTGGAGGGCACAGGCGGGCCACACAGGCAGGGGGCTCCTGGGAGCACAGCTGAGGCAGGAGAAGACAGCCCCCACCTGCCCTTCACCAGCCTCTGGCAGGGGCAGTTCACACCAGGTGCTCTCAATCTGATAAGGTGCAGACAAGGGAGGAGTTTGTGTCCTCTAAGGTCATCAGGGCTGGGAGCAAAGAAGGCACAGAGCACAGAAACGATGCCCAGCACAGCCCAGGGGCTCAGAAGAAGTGGTATCTGTGCCGAGACTCAGAGGATAGGTATAAAGAGAAAGTGATAGAGAACAGGCGTTTCATCTGAAATGTGATTCTGTTCCATCGGGGATCCCCATTCAGCTCAAGCTCCTCTCACTGCAGAAAAATATTCTGGTCCTACATTTTACTTGGCAGCACCCATCCCCAAGGCTTATAAATGCTCCCTCTTGCCCCTGCATGTGATCAGCAGCCTCTACGGAGCACCTCCTCTGCAGCAGGCTCCTCAACAACATATGCAGCTAGTGCTGCTATTAAGATCCCATTTCACAGGTGGGCAAGCTGAGCCCCAGAAAAGTCAAGTCACTTGCTCAGGCTCCTATAGCTGAGGGGGCCAGCCCTGGAGGTAAAGCTGATATCACTTGACTCAAAGCCCCAGGCTCTATCTCGTGGCTGGTGGCACTAGAGGAGACAAACAAGATGGGCAGAGCAGGGAAGTGGCCATCAAGAGACCCGCATTCCCTTCCAGACTGATTTGGGTCCCTGAACCATGGATCCATCTGTCTTCTTCACTGTTGCATCCTCACAGCTTTGTCAGGGCCTGGCGCCTACAACACACATACACACACACACACACACACACTCACAAATATGTCAAATGATGGCAAAGAAAGTGCCGTCCAGAGCACCTGGTCCCTGTCCACCTGGCCCATATTTCCTGACCAGCTGAGTACAGCCGTCCCTCCTGCCCTGGCTTATGCCAGCTTGTCAGCCTTTGCCAGGGATCCAGGTGTTTCTGCCCTACGGCCCTGTCCTGGTGGTGGCTGTCCTTAGATGGGGCTGCAGGGCAGGACACCACCAAGGCAGGCGCCCTGCTCTCTGTGCCAAACCTTGCATCTCTATGTCTGCAAGTCCTTGTCCCGAGGCTTGGACCAGCCCCTGTAGTTTGACGCGTCAGCCTGGAACAATATGTGCATGTAAGCGTGTGTGCACATCTGTGTGGCTGTCGGCAGTTTCAGGCCCTTGGACAACGCACTCAGGTGACGAGTCAGCAGGGGACAGTGCAGTGGTGACTAGAGGGGCACTGCAACCAGGCCACCTGGACTTCAGTCCCCATCCCAGACAGCACCAGCCATGCTCCGTGCCCCTCTTTCCTCACCTGTAATACAGGATATAACAGCACTGATCTAAGGACTCAGAGACAATGCGCAGAAAGTGCTTAGAATCACGCCTGGCTGACAGCGCTTGGAATCTGGCTTTGCTTTTTTCTGTCCGGGTCGGACACTCGCCAACTTCGCTAAAAGGATTGTGTGGAGCTGCTCAGAGCATCTGGTGAAAACTGTGTTTCAGGTCTGCGTTTCAGGGATCCTCACGCAACCCGGGCGGAACGCAAGGGCGTGGCCGCTAAACCTGAGGGCGCCGGACCTGCGCACGCGGACCTGGACCGGAACCCTATCTGCAGGTCCGCAACTTGCGTCTCTTCTCTCTGTCTCTAGCCCAGCCAAGGACAAAGACTTCTCCCCCGGAAGGCCTCCCCCAGCTGAGGGAACGTTCCAGGTCTTCCCTCGGCCCTGGCTGCGCGCCCGCTGCCGGCTCTGACGTGGTTTCCTCTCCCTCCAGGGCTGGTCCTGCTCGCTCCTCGTGGCCTCCCTCGCGGGCGCCTTCGGCTCCTCCTTCCTCTACGGCTACAACCTGTCGGTGGTGAACGCCCCCACCCCGGTGAGTGCGCGCCAAGGCCCGGCAGAGGGCGTCGCGGTCCCGCGGAAACCTGGTGCGCAAGGGCCGTGGGCTCCAGCGCCCCCTCCTCTCGCAGCGCGGGACACCGCGGGGACAGAGACCAGCCCCCGCTCGGGGGAGAGGAGAGGCACAGAAACAGACAATGATGACACGGGGACAGGGGGCGGGGGAATGGCAGTTCTTGCGGCTGGAGGGTGGGTGTCCTGGGAGAACGTTGGGAGACTACATGAGGGGGTCTTTGGAAGTCCCGGGGTGGGATGGGGGGCGATCCTCTGGCCCTTAATGCCGGGAAAGGAGCAGGAGGGGCCTTACGCATGGAAACTCGGACATTTTCTTGATTTGTTTTTTTGTTGTTGTTGTTTTGTTTTGTTGTTGATTATCTATCTATCTGTCTATCTATCTATCTATCATCTATCTATCTTTGAGATGGAGTCTCACCCTGTCACCAGGCTGGAGTGCAGTGGTGCGATCTCGGCTCACTGCAACCTCCGCCTCCCAGGTTCAAGTGATTCTCCTACCTCAGCCTCCCGAGTAACTTGGGCTACAGGCGAGCGCCACCACACCCGGCTAATTTTTGTATTTGTAGAGATGGTGTTTCGCCATGTTGGCCAGGCTGGTCTGGAACTCCCGGCCTCAAGCGATGCGCCCACCTTGGCCTCCTAAAGTGCTGGGATTATAGGCTTGAGCCACTGTGCCAGGCCTGTTGTTGTTGACTTTAAATTACAACCAGAGGCCACTCAGGTATCTGCTGGATAAGACCCATTTTGGCTTGTGTTTTACTCTGAAATCAGATCCAGGTGCAATTCTCCCAGGCCCTCTTCACATTTTGCCTCTGGTTTGCAGTTAAAGGTTGGGTACCGCCTACCTAGGCTGTAAGGTTTAGATGCTATCCTGTGGGTGCTGGCTTTGGCTTTGACCTACCACCATACACAGGCAAGGGCAGGATGGAGGCTTGAGGGAAGCTTTCCTGCAGGAAGTGATGCCTGACCAAGTCTGGAAGGTGGAGTGATGGATGGGGGCCGGGATGTAGGACACATTTGGGGAAATGCAAGGAGCTCCAGGTTCTTGGAGCACAGGCTGTTTTGGGGACAGGGATGTACGACACATCTGGGGAAATGCGGGGAGCTCCAGGTTCGTGGAGCACAGGCAGTTTTGGGGGCAGACAGGAAGCAGGCCGAGGACAGCCCTGGGTGCCTTCCAGGCTTTTCCTTGCTTGGGAGTCCAGCATCCTTGGGTACAAAACATAGGGGAAGCCTGGGTCAGTGAGTTTCAAAGGTTCCCAGGAGCCCTGGAATTTTGCAGAGGTGCCTCAGGGATCTAAGCACTATTCGCGCAGGTCAGTTCTATGTTTAAAAAGTCTGTTAATTATTTGACATTGTTCAGTTCTGTTGCCAAAAACAGTTTGAAAACCAGGGGGCCTAGATGGCTTCAGTAAGCACTGCCAACAGTCAGTTATCTTTGATTTTGTCATTGTGACGTTATCCCAGGATGGGGATCTGACTTGTCCATATTTGTCTTTGAAAGAGGGCTAGGAAGTTGGACTCTTGCTTCATCTTGAAAGTTCATCAAAACATCCAGGTGAGAGGGGGGAGAACCTTTGCACTCATGGCTTGTGGAGCAGAGATATGTGAAACTTGCACCTGGGATAGAATGATATGGGTTCAAGCACTGACTGTGGGAACATGAGGAAGGAGCAATCCCATTACTCACTTACTCATTCAGCAAGCATTGTTGAGAGTTTATGATGTGTCCAACTCTGGGGATCAGGGAAGACACCCTGGAGGTGGTATTTGAGCTGAGCCATGAGGGATGTGTAGAATTTCCACAGGTGTCAAAGGGAGGTGGGGAGCTGAAGCACACACACAAAGGTCTGGCTGTGCCCACGTGGTGGCATATTAGGAAGTTAGTAGAGTGTGATGTGCCAGTACCTTGGGGAATGGGGAGCTGGGATGAAAGAAGAGGTGGAAAAGCAGGATGGAGTCAAAAGAAGAGGGCCTAAGATCTTAGGCTGAGGAGTAGGATTTTAGGCTTGGGCACTAGGGAGCCATGGCAGATTCATGGGGATGGAGGTTTGCAACTCACATTTTTTTAATTAAAATTTATTTTTCTTTAACCGTGACACAACCTCAGGAGGTCCTGAGAACACGTGCCCCCTTATTTATTTACTTATTTAATATGCTCACTGTTTTTTAGAAAAACAACTTTGGTGTCAGTGAGAAGGACAGGAGGGCCAGAGCTTAGAGGTATTTAATGGGAAAGACCATGGTAAGCCAAACAGAGAGAGTTTAACACGCCCTCCCTCCATTTTCGGAAAGGAGGAGATTTCTGAAGACCTACACAGCCAGGGTGGCCTTTACCTTTCTTAAGATGAGTAACACATTATTATGGCAGCATCAGTAACAGCACAGATGGAAAAAGCCCGCACAAGGTGCTGGCCCTCCTTCACGTACTTTTCATGCATTAATCAGCACGGTTTACCCTCATGACAGCCCTGTGAGGTATGGATCATCATTATCCCCATTTTACAGATGAGGAAACTGAGGCATGCTGTTCACTGACTTGCCTACAGTCACATAATAAGTGGAGCCAGAGTTTGGCCCTGGGTGGGCTTCTGGTTTCCCGGGCATCAGACACATTTTCAGTCATTTTAGAACAGATCCTTTCTGTGCCAGGCAGTGTTAGGCCATGGGACTTCTTGTTTGGGATATTGGAGCTCCACCTCTGTGGCCAGCATGCGCAGCAAAGTGTTCAGTCTTGAGACATCACAAGGCGCTTTTTAGCCTGGTGTCCTTTGAACCTCGAGACCACGGCTCGTCATGCATACTTTAGAGGAGCCCAGAGCAAGCACCCCGAGGAGGCCTTGAGTCCAGGACTGAGCCATCTGCCCAGATCCAGGGCCTGGGAAGTGTCATCCTCAGTTAGGTAGCTACTTCCCAGCATGTGCTGTCTGCATTTGAAGAGGAGCAGAGACTGTGATGGCCAACTCTTCAACTCTGCCAAAACGTACTGTATGCCAGGTGCATTCCATTCTCAGAAATACAGAGACTTCAGTGTCTTTGGCTGTAACAAAACAGCACAGCCTGGGGTCTTCAGCAAGACATTTATTTTCCCATACTTCTCCAACCTGGAAATCCAAAATCAAAGTGCCGGTGGATTTGTTGTCTGGCGAGGACCTTCCTTCTGGCTTGCAGATGGCCTCTTTCTCACTATCTGTACATGGCAGAGGGAGGAAGAGTGCAAGGGAACAAGACATTCATCCCACCATGAGGCCGCCCCCATGACCTCTGCTAACCCCAGTAACCTCCCAAAGGCCTCATCTCCAAATACCATCACATCAGGGTGAGGGTTTCAACATGCCCTATCCTTGCAACAAAAATGTCATGCGACGTTTTTGGAGGCGACACAATTCAGCTCAAGGTAGTTAATTACTGATGTTACCTTCATTTCATGAACAAAGAAACAGAGGGTCAGAGTTTAAGCAACTTGCCCAGGATCACCCAGCCAGGAGGTGGCAGTGTTGGAATTCAAACCCAGGTCTGTCTGAATCCAAGATCCATGCCATGCTCTCTGCCCCTCCTTCCTGCCCCTGACCACTAATGGCAGGTGCCAACAGTCCAGCCATGGGGGGAGTTTGGCATGATCAATGAAGGCAAAGAGGAACAAGGGGAGATGGGAGGAGCCACAGCAAGCCCAGGGCTGCTTACCTGTCCATCTACCAACCAAAAGACAGGGCAAGGTTTCACTGCAACAACCCTAGGGGCTCTAGCACAAGGTGGATGATGCTGCCATCGTGTTACAAGTAGGAACCTGTGATTGTCTGAATCCTGTCCCGACCCCTCCCTCCCTCGGGGTTCTCATAGAGCAATTCTCATAAAGGACCTGATCTAACCGAGAAGCCAAAGATGGCTTTATCATTAGCTAGAATCACTCCCCAAACTCTTCCCCTCCCTATATGGGGTGTGGGGTCATGTAACCTCTTCCTGCTCTGCCTAAAGGTCCTGATGTTTTATGTTTACTTGTGCTGCTTTGTGAGAAGAGAGAGGTAGCTGTTCAGGCAGTCCTTCAGCGCCCTTCCCTGGGTGTTGACCTTGCTGTATCTGGGGTAGAAAGATGAAAACGACACATATCCACGTCCTCGAGGTGCCCCAAGACCAGCAGCAGTGACAGAGGCTCAATAAATAATCACCAGATAGGAGGCAGGCTGCATGGAGCCACAGGACAGCTGAAGGACTTTATTCTACCTGGGGAGGTCAGTGGGGCCTCGCTGGGGCTTGAAAGAGAGAGCTCAAGGCTTTCTGGGAATGGTGGAGACCTAAGGGTAGCTGGATGTGGGGTCCAGGGGGGTGGAGAGGTAGAGGCTGGAAAGGGGAGCTGAAGCCAAACCAGAAAGTTTGCAGAGGCCAGAACAGGAGCACGATCCGGCACTACCCAGGCTATGAGCAGGCTGAGGGCCAAGGCTCGCCCTGGGAGGCCCTCCCGAGGTGGAAACCGCCCTGAGTGTGAGCTGAGCAGGCCTGCACAGGATCCCAGCTCCCCACGTAGGTGCCTCTGTAAAGGGCTGGCGTCAAGCCCCTTGTGAGGTCGCTGCGAAATGAAAGGAGATGTGATGCTGGAGGAGCTCAGCCCAGCGTCCAGCGATCACCTTGAATTCTCTCTTCCCCTTGCAGTGGGCTTAGGAACAGGTGAGTGAGGCAGCCCCAGAACCAGGGAGACCAGGAACAGAGCAGAGGCTCTAAGGAATGGGATCTAACACAGGCTGGAAGGACCCAAGCCTGGCAGGGGTTTGGGGTGTGAGGGCTAGGCTTCACCTGCAGTGCTGGGCTCTCGAGAAGGAGAAAGAAACCCTTGGAACAGAAGAGGTGCAGATATTAGTGCTGCTTTGGAGTGCGGGGAGGGTATCTGCTCACAGAGATGATGAACAAAGGCTGCCACCAGGGGGTGGTGTGTGGATGCTGCCCCATGGGAAGCGATGCTGGCTTTAGCACTGGCCTAGGCTTGCAAGTCCTTGGCTCAGCCAGCTTTGCCTCTCCAGCTGTTGGATAACTGGGGGCCCAGGTGATCGGGGCACAGACTCCAGGCCATGGGCATTTACCTTCAGGGGAGGCAGCTTGCACCGTTAGAACAATCCATGCAGTAGCTGCCATTGGCCCTGCTGACACCCAGCCTCATCCTTAAAAACGCTCGGTGCTCCTCTCTCCTCAGATATTTGGAAACTTTCTGTAATGCCGAAAACGAAAATAACTCACTTCTGGGCACTAGCTCTGCACTTGGCCCAGGTTCAGAATTGTGCACACACTGGATCCTTGTTACAATATTGCAAGGCAGCTATCACGAACCCCCTTTTAAAAGCGAGGAAACTGAGGCTGAGGGAAGTCAATACATCCAAGTTTCAGGGGTGGGACACTTCCTAAAAATTCCCACTGGCCTCTCCTCAACACAGTCACCTGGATGTGCCTCCTGGCCACCCAACTTTCCAAGAATCCCTAGAATCTAACTACTTTTCCTGCCCCATTTGGAAGAGAACACCTGCGCCTCATGCATCCACAAGGGTCCTTGGCCAGCTTGGTGGGTGGGATGTGAACGGAGGTGCTGAAAGGCCACGTGAGGCCTGGTTTATGGCAGCATCCCTGGTTATGGCAGCACTAAAGAAAGATCTTCAGTTCTTTCTTCCCCCAGATGGCAGAGAACTATTAAATGCACATTGGACTTTGCATGAACTGGCAAGAGGTTCTTATTGTCCTTAGCTGTTGAAAATCAGGGTTATCTGTGCTGTGCTGGTGCATTGATCACCAAGATGAACACCACAGTAGCTAGGGTCTATTCATTCTCTAGACTAAACCCTAACTGGTTTCTCTGTTTCCACTCTGGTTCCTACAGTTTATTCTCCACCTAAAGGCCAAAGGGATTCTTGACAAATGAAGGAAGATCATATTGTCCCTCCGCTCAAAACCCACTATATCTAGAAAGCAAGCCAGACTGCGGTGACTTACACGGTACCTGGGGCCTTGTGACCATTCTGTCATCATCATTTCCCCCCTCACTCCCTCTTCTCCATTTACACAACCTTCTCCCCACTTGCTGCCCCTCAAACACACTGCACACTGGAACCTCAGGGGCTTTGTGCGTGCTGCCCCCGCTGGCTGCAATGCTCTTCCCTTGATTTTCCTGTGCACTCTCCTTTGATTACTTCTGGCCTCTGCTCAGATGTCCCCTCCTCAGAAATGTCTTCCCTGACCAGCCTATCCAAAATGGCGCCACTCCATCACGCTTTAGCCCTCACTGAATTTATTTCTCCTCATGGTATTTAACACTACCTGAGATATGATAGATTCCTTTACTTCTTGTCCTCCTTCCCTTCACTTTAGAAAGGTCCTTGCTTCTGCAGTGCCAGCACCTAGAACAATGTCTGACATATTGTAAGCATTTATAAAAAATATTTGCTAAATGAGCAAATGGATAAATTTAAATTTGAAGTGAGTCCAAGGCAAGTCCTTAGGTCTCTTCACTCCCAAACAAATTGCCAGCTGTGAGTCTGTCCTATGGAAAACTTCTAGGACCACCTCCACCATGTTCACAGATGGGGACTTGGACCCTGGTCTGTCTAATTCCTGAGTATCCCTTCTTTCTGTTGCACTAGGCTGATCTGCTGCATTCTGTGAATCAGCAAACGTTCTGTGAAGGTCCAGCAAATGTTCTGTGGAGGTCCAGATAGTGCGTGGTTTTTCTTTGTTGGCCATATGGTCTCTGTTGCAACTACTGAACTCTGCTACATCGAGATAAAGCAGTTATAGATGATATGTAAATGAATGGGCAAGGGTATGTGCCAATTACATTTTATTTACGAAACAGATGGTGGTCTAGGATTTCCCTTGCTGGCCAATTGTTGGCTAACCCCTATGCTACAGGTTTTAGGAAAGAGAGGAGGCTCTTGTAGATTCCTGTGTCATTAGTACCTCTGGGCAGAGGGCTGGCTGGTTGAATAATTAATCCACAGCCTATGCTGCATAGCATCTAAATAGGAGCACCTAAATCTTCCTGAAGATGTTTGCTTTCTAATCTCCTTTCTTTTGTTCATGTATTCCTGATTGTCTAGGCTTTGTCCTTTCTGTTTCCAGTGACTAGCTCTAATTGGCATAGTTGTATCTTTCTGTCTATCCATCTACATACCTATCTGTCTGTCTAAAACATCCTGAAGTTATTGTAAAAGACTGCCAAATTTAGGGCTAATTTGCATACCAATCCAATGTAGCCTGAATTTTCAGACAGTCATGCATGTAAATGTGCTAATCTGAATCCTTCCAAATGGCTTCAGATTTATGCCATTGTAACTATTGACCTTTAGTAGGAAAATGTGGCAGTGCCTGGAACCTGCTTCATCATACTGCTAGAATCATCTGGGATGATTGCCAGAGTTGTGCTGAAAGATGTCCTCTTGGTACCTGTGAGCACCCAGTGTCTAGAATCCACCTGAGAGGTTGTTGAGGGCTGGATGGAGACCCATAGACTGGAGCAGGGGTTCTGAGCCCCAAGGGACATTCTCTGCGGACTGAAATGGGCAGACAGGGCTGACACAGGCCTGGGTGCGATGACAGTGCCTGGGCAAAGCATGAGTCAAAGCTCCTCTTGCTCATGGGTGTTGTCCACAGAGCCTACAGGAGGATTCTGGAAGCAGTGTTCTAAAGAAATGCAAGGTCTGTGGCAGGGCGGACAATAAGGAGCCCAGACTTCAGTCCAAAAGGGCCCAACCAAGACAAAAAATAAGCCAAAGAGTGTGGGGTTCAAGAGTAGCTGATCCATGAGAAGCAACTATTGAGGTGATGGACCTGGATGGATTCCTGACCCGGGACTCACGCACTTCCTATGATTGTAGGAGGATCCCACATTGCAATGAGCCCAAGAGAACAGTCAGCCTAGGCAGAACGACCACTGGGGGATGGACATTAAGAAAATTCGCCAAGAAAAAAGGACCAAAGCTGAGATAATGAATGTGTTGAATAGGAGGTATGAGTGAAAATAAAAATTAGAAAGCAAACAGGGAATGCAGTGGTTGGGGGAACAGAAGGTGAGGTGGGAGGGACAGTTCAGGGCTAATCACAGTGGATAGACAGTGAACTTGGTGCCTGTTTGTGCAGTTCCTGGCCTGTAGCTTGGGGGAAATGCTTGGAGGCTTAGCAAAAGTATAGCAGTCAGGATTGTACAGATCAAAGAGTCACCCAAAACAATACTGTTCATTTGTTTCCCTGGTGTCTGTTAAAGTACCTCACACACAGCTTCACCGTGACTTCTGATCCTAACTAGCCATTTAGGCCAAACTTCACAGGTTAAGAGCACAGCCGTTCACAAGACTGGCCTCACTCCAGACACCAGCGACAGGCTCAGGGGTTCCGTGAACATATGGTAACACATTTGGGGGCTCTCACTACCCCTTCTGGTTTGATAATTTGCTCAAATGACTCACAGAACTCAGGAAGTGCTATGCTTAGAATTACAGCTTTATTATAGCAAAAAGGATGCAAATCAGAATAAGCCACAAGAAGAGATCACAGGGCAAGGTCTGGAAGGATTCTAGCTCTGGTGTTCTCTCTCCTCCCACAGAGTGTTGTCTACTAGTGTTGTCACCCAAGCTTCAGTGTTCCAAGTTTTTATTGGGGTTTCATCATGTAGATGTGATTGACCAAATCATTGGCCATAAGGTTGAACTCAATCTTTGGTCTTCCTCTCTTCCCTGGAGGTAGGGCTGATGTCACTCGGCTCAAAGCCCTGACCCTGTATCACATGGCTGGTCTTTCTGGCATGGCCAACCCCCATCCTGAGTTATCTTGTTAACATACACTATCAAGGGGTTCTGAGTGGCCTTGAATAACTGGAGGATAACTGGAGTTATTGAATAACTGAGAGGCCTTGAATAACTGGAGGCCTTGAATAACAAGAGGTTCAAGGGCCATGAATAACTTACGAAATCCCAAGAATTCACAGGCTACATCCCAAGAACCAGGGACAAAGCCCAGCCAAATTTTATTATACAATTGTCTACTGTATATATAAGATTTACATTACACAAATGCGTATTATAAACAGAAAATACTCAAAAAATGTTTGTTAAATGAAGTAGTGAGTGAGAGAAGGAAGGAGTGAGAAAGAATGAATGAGAACTTAACTTTAGGAGTCTAACTCATTGGCCCCACACCATCCAATATAAATTAGGACTTATTTGAAACAACACTGGCAGCCACACGAATAATACTGAATGGCTTGGCTTTGATAAGAAATTACTCACCTTTCCAGTGGTTTTTGAGTTGGCAATGTTTTGTCTTCTTGGGAGGGGAGACACAGACTCTTGTCCTCCATGGTGTTAATATTTAAGCCCAGGGTTTCTGCAGAGCAATTAACTTGACTCCTCATACATTTCCCAGCATAAATGGTATATTCTATTATTTTCTCCTGTCTGCTCCTTCCCTAAAGGCAGATAAACAAATGGTAATAAAAAGCAAAATCAACATTTCTCTCTATAAGGGTAGAGCTGCCCAATTAGCCGCAGATGTTAGAACCTGATCAAAGAAGATTCAAGTGAACCAACAGAGAGAAAACGCAAAAGCAAGTTCTGGTGCTTTCAGTTAATCCCACCCCACAATGCCATCTTAGCAGGCTGCTCTGGGAACCCAGGCGCTCTTAGAGAAAGAAGCATGTCCCATGGCAGGTGCCTCTGGTGTGGCCTGAGACCCATTCTCAACGAAACCAGAAGGGAATGATGAGCACAGACTGTGTCAAACGACGTAAGTTCTGGTTGGGGTGAGGGGGAGGCATAGCAGGGCTCAAGACTTTGGTGGAAGAGGGCTGAGATTACAGGAGGACCCTGTCCATTTTGTCACTGCAGAAACAATGGGCAATTATGTCTATAAAATGGGTATCTCTGAATCCCAGAGTTTTGTCCCCTCACCCCCAGCTCTTTTCATTTTTACTCTTGCTTTTGTCTCACTTTATCTCAGTAACTATAAAAGCAACAGACTTCCATTAGAAAAAAAAAAAAAACAGCACAGAAATTTGATAGTGAAGCTACACATACAAACATTCTTCTGTGAGTGAGAGATGATATACCAGCCCCACGTGGCAGATATTATGCTGATAACCCCATATTACAAATAAGGGAGAGATTGAGTGACTGGACCCAGGCTACTTAGCTAATAGATGGTACACTTGGGCCTGAACACAGTCAAAACCTAGACTCCATCCAGAGGCTGCTTTTAATGTTTCATCTAAATCCACTCTTTTTTCTGAAGATCATCCATATATACTGTTTAATACTCCCTTTTTTGGCTTACTATTTATTTGTAAGTACCTTTCTATGCCATTGAAATTTCTCCATCACCAGAATGTTTAACAGCAGTGTGGAGCTGCCTCCTGTGATGTCCTATCTTCCTAATGTGGGCCTCTGAGGTTGTTTCCAATTTTTCTCTAATATGAGACGCTGTTGCATTGTTTAAATTGGGAGCTGTGAGTCATTGTTTTGTTTGGTTTGGTTTGGTTCGATCAGAGCCAGCACAGCTGCTGACTGATGAGGGCCCAGGGACCTTTTCCAGCCTGGGGCTTTGGTGTCCAGGTGTCCCAGGCTGTGGGTACCAACTCCCCCTGCACCATGCCCTGGAGGCCCCAGCAATTAGAGCTGGACAGCCTGCCTCTTTGATATAGAATTTTCTCATTTCATAAAGTTTCTCCAAGAAAAATGCCTTTGTTGAGCCAAATGGGGAAGGGAACTCGGTCCCATCAAATCTCAAGGAAGCTCAGCTTAGTGCAGTGGGGGCACTGGTTGCTGCAGCCAGAGAGCTGGGGATAGCTGATCCAGCAAGATGGGAGGTGGGGAAACTTGGAGGGGCGTGTTGGAGTGGCACAGCTGGTGTGAACAAACCAGACAAGTGAAACTAGAAACACCCTATTTCTGACCCATAGGGGAAGACCTTGAAATTTATTGAGCGCCTGCTCTGTGCTGACATCATGCTCAAGACTTCACACACCTCGTTTCATCCTTTTGGCAGCCTCATCTACAAGCTAGGGGTTCTTATTCCCTTTCTATAAATGAGTTATTCCAGAATTGATGTTGCAGATGGGGCCCCTGCTACCTCAAGCAGCCAGAAGTGATTTGACTGGTAATGAAAACAGTTTGCCCTTTTCATTCCCGCCAACCGGAGGATATGCAAAAAGGAGAGCCAAATATCATCTCAAGTCTGTGTAAATGCACTGTCCCCTGTAAACACAGCTATGCAACCTCTCAGAAGAATGTTCCAGAAGGAGGAAGGCTCAGGACTGTGATTGAGTAAGAACGATACTGGGAGTGCATTCACTTCTCTGCTTCTGCCTGGGGCCAAATAGACAATGAAACTTACCTTCTTTATGTTTCATCTAATTAAACCCAAGCATTTGGCTGCCCCCTCACTGCAAAGGTGGTTGAGGGGAAACCCAGGAGGCTCTGAAAGCCTTACTTGCCTGGCTGTTGCTTGTAATTGATGTTTCCTCTTTCATCATGTTTCATTTCATTCTGAAAGCTAGCTGTGGTAACAAAATAGTCTCAGGTGTCTGGAGGCACAGGAGCCTCTTTCCCAGTGAGTCAGCCAGGCTCCTCTGGGAGAATCACTTGGGGAGGAGGAAAAAACACCACAAACCTGCAAACCTAATGCTCAGGTCAAGCCAAAATGGGAGCTAAGTGTTTTCCTTAGGACAAGGGAGGTGTACTGGGGTCTCCCAACACCACCTTCAGGTAGGATAATTCACTGGCATGAGTCACAGGCGTTGGCACAGGAATGCAGTAGTACTCACAGCTATGACTGATCACAGTGGTGGAACACAATGCTAAGTCAGCAAAGGAAAAGGGTGCAGGGGTGAAGTCCAGAGGAAACCAGGGGCAAGCTCCAAAGAACTCTTCCAGCAGAACCTCACGGGACACGCTTCATCCCCACAGCAACAAGTTGTGACAATTCTTGTGAAATTTATCTAACAAGAAAACTCATTAGAGACTCGGAGTCCAGGGTTTTTATCGGGGGGGTGGTCACATGGGCACTCTCTGCTTGGCAAGCAGAAAATTCCAGATTCCCAGAAAGAAAGCAGATATAAACCACACCGAGACAGCATAAACCACACTGCACAGTTTAGGTACAGTGAGTCACTCTTACCAGATCTGGGAATGGTGGCAACCCTTCCAACATCCAAGTTCCCGGATGCAAGCCCGGGGCTTACCCTGCAGCACGTTTTTCTAGGAAGAGAAGTCTCAGGCCTGCTGTGCGAGCTCTTTTCTACACAGGAGGCCTTACCTCGGGGAGCCAGGCGACATTAGGTAGCACTGTTGGGATTGTGGAATTTTGTTCTTGTGGGGCCCTAACTTCAGAGGGCCTGGTTCAGCAATGGGTACTTTTTTAAGGACTTCTGGACTGCCTTCTTCCCTGTGCCAGTGTGTTCAGTGATGCAGACTGTCTTTATAAAGCCCTAAGGCATTGTGGCATGACTTCCTCTCTTATGCAATGGTGTGTGTACTCTGGCCCAGCCACCAAGTGTTCTACTTCTGTGTATTTTTATAGCATTCATGAGAATCATTCCAAGTGAGTTCATGGGAGGCTCTGTGTGAATCAGTAAGGCACATTAATATTGTTAAACAGGCTACGAGGTAATTTGCCTCCCATTGTCTGGCAATTTCTTTTATTATTTGGAGATGCTCTAAGCCAGTCTTCTTGGCTAGGAATTGCAGAGTTCAATTTTATGTCCAGAAGCTTGGTCCCCAGGTTCCTGGCCTGGGAGATAATGGTAAGTGATTCGTGGATTCTTGAATCTGACAAATAAATGAGTCTAGGCCCCTCATTTTACAAATACAGAAATAAAAATATCAACAACACTACCACCAACCACCCCAACTTCCAGTTTTTATTGTGTACTTCATATCGACCCAGCACTGTGCTGTATCTTCATTCTCTCATTAAATCTTCACAATAACTCTTCAAGGAGGGCAATGATTTAACAGATGAGGAACCTGAGGCACAGAGAGGTTAAGTAACTTACTCAAGGTCACCCAGCAAAGAAGTGGCAGAGCTGAGAGTGGAAAAAAGCTAATTCCAAGTACCTTTAACATTGACAGCACTGCCAGAGAGGCACACAGATTGCTTAAGATCACCTAAGGCCACAGAAAGACTCAGTGATGCAAGCAAGTGTTAAACCCAGAACTCTTGGCTCTTTCTTAAGCTTCCTTTGCTTTAACCATGTAGCCTTTTATTCAGTTGTTTGCAGTTTAGGCTATAGTTAGTACAAGCCATAACATCAATGCTTCTGGAGCAACTCATAACAATTTTGATCAGACTCATCATCTCATACCAATTGCAAGAGCTTCCTAACAGGCCTAGCAGCTTCTAGTCTAATCCCTGCAATGTCCTTCACGCTGCACCTATGAAGAACATTCTTAACCGCAAATTAGAGCTATCAATTCCATGCTAAAGCCCTCCAATGGCTCCCCAGTGCCCATAGAATTTTGTGTAGACTCCTGAGGCTGGCAGGCAAAGCCAGGCACAGGCAGCCTCCAACCTTCCACTGGGCCACCTTTCAACCCACTGTGTCTTTTACAGCTCCTGTGTGGCAACCTGTGGTCTCTGGTTTCTGCACCTTCAAGAATTCTGTTCACTCTGCCTGTCATCCTCTAACTGAGCCCACTCCATCTGCCCTTCTTGCTTGCTTGACTTGGATTCCACATGCTCTTTCTTGGCTTCATACTGTCACGGCATTTTTATTCCAAGTTATAATTGTATGTTTACTTGACTACTGTCTCCACTAGATCTTGAACTCCTTGAAGGCAAGAAACAGCAGAATTTGTATCTAGAAGACAGGATGGGAAGCTGGGCCCCTGGTAGTGAGGAAGCAGACCTGTAAAGTCAGACAGAAGGATACAAGAATGTGCCTCGTGGTTGTTGGCTGAATGAAAAAGTAAAACAAGGAATCCTAAGTAAGATAGGAATGAGTGAGATGTCCCAAAGCAGGCCTAGAGGTTACCTACCACAGTGATCTTAAAGCAAATTTTTATTGCAGAATGTTTTCTTCAAACAGGATCAAGTTCTCCCAACACATAAAATGAAAGCTCTAGGTAAAGGTTTATATCTCCAAGCCTTCATGACTTGGTCTAAATCTCTCCTCCTTCTTGAAGCCTCAGGTCACAGTGCAATTGTGATGGCATGGGCTCTGTAGTTGGGTTGATTGTGTCAGCAGGGCAAACTTGCTGCTATAATAAACAAGCCCTGTATCTCAGTGGCTTAACACAATGAAAATTCCCATTTATATCACCTCATTTGAAGGAGATGAGCAGGAACACTCTGCTCCATGAAGCCATTCAGGGACCCAGGTTCCTTAAGTGGTTCCACCATTCTCTAGGACTTTGGAGTCCTCTGCTGGTTCTTCTGTGGCTGGCCAGCTGACAGGAGCAAGCATGGAGCAGGCAAACACACTCTCAGTGTCTTGGTGGAGGTCACACATGTCCCTTGTACTTACACTCCTTTCTTGAAAAGTAGTCATATGGCCCCTCCTAGATGCAAGGAACTGGGTAAGGTGGCCTGGCAGTGTGTCCAGGAAGAGGAGAGCACTGTGAGGTCTAGCAGGCCCTGCAGTTCTCCCATCTGGCATGGCTATGGGATGTGTTTCTCCACTCCAGAGTTCTCTGTTGTGAATGAAACTTCTCAGGATGGTTACAAGGGTTGAATGAGATGAGATATCCAAATGTCTGATACATACTTAGCAGTCAACCAATCTTCATTCCATGTCTCCTCTTCTCCCCTAAAACAGAGGTATTGATATCATCATCTTTGTATTTTCTACACCTAGAGTTGGAAAAAGTAATGGTTAAAAGATGGACTCTGGATCCCAGCTCCCTGGGGCTGAGTCCTGGTGACATCACATGCCAATGGTGTGAGCTTGGGAGGGCCCCTTGTGGCTCTGTGGCTCAGATACCACATCTGCCCAAAACAGAGGTAACAAATAGTACCCTTGTGGAGGGTAAGAAGTGAGTCAGTATGCCTCCAGTTCTTAGAATAGTACACGGCGTATTGTAACTATGATGTGTGGGTTACCTGTTTTATTATTATATGGTTACTGCCACACAGCAGAAACTCAAAACGAATTCTTATTTAAGCACCCATTCTGTATCATACGTGACCAGTCATGTGTTCCCATAGGTGAAGTTCACAAATCTCAAGCTTGGGGAATGTTAGTGCAGTGAATTCTCTGAGCAAACTTCATCACTGGCTTCAGCCTTGTGGTAACAAGGCCTTTCACCTGGGCTATTGCTGAATTCAGACCTGGAAGACAAACATTTGTTCAGTTGCCAAAAGCATTGGCTTACAAACAGCTTTTGGGGAACTTTTGAGAAAAGTGTTCCTGCAGGGGGCCCATGCTATGCAGCAAGTATTCCGGCCCCTCCAGAGTCTGTAGAGGCTTCTGTCGGCCATTTCCCAACGTCACAGTAAGAAACTTCCACAGACTCCCGAAGCAATGCTTGGCAGTGGGTGAGCTGAAAACCCTCTCTTTTCCCACCAAGCTCCTGAGTGCAGTGCAACACAAAGGAAAAGAGAAAATTTCCTCCCAACCAGCATCCTTTTCATTTCCTTACATTAATTCCAGGAAACCAGTCATTACTGAGACCTTCCAGGGTGGGTATTAGCCTGACTCCTTGCAAGACAGCTGCAATTGCTTGAATTACTGTAAAAGTACCACAGGGAGCAAGTTCACGTGCAAGAATGACCTTGCACATGTGGAGGTCTCCTGTTTATCAGGTGGCAGGAGGGGTGTCTGTGAAGTCCTGGATACTCATTACTTATGCCAGCTTCTCTGAAGGGTCTTTACTCTGTACATACTTGCAGTAGTTCTTGGGGCAGCCTCTACCCCCTGTCTTGCTGTGGCTCCTCTAATCCTTGCGCTTAGCAATCATCATTGTTTCTCCCACTAGACTCTGTGCTCCTTGGGGGTGGTTGCTGCTGTATTCACCAGGGTCTGATGGAGTATCCAGCCCATAGCAAAGGCTTAGTTGATATAGTTGATATTTACTCTTTTTTTTTTTATATGGAGTCTCGCTCAGTCACCCAGGCTGGAGTGCAGTGGTGCAATCTCGGCTCCCTGCAACCTCCACCTCCAGGGTTCAAGCGATTCCCCAGCCTCAGCCTCCTGAGTAGCTGGGACTACAGGCATGCACCACCACACCCAGCTAATTTTTGTATTTTTAGTAGAGATGGGGTTTCACCATGTTGGCCAGGCTGGTCTCAAACTCCTAACCTCAGGTGATCTGCCTGCCTTGGCCTCCCAAAGTGTTGGAATTACAGGCATGAGCCACTGCACCCGGCCAATATTTACTCTTAAATCAATAAATGCACCATTAGGTTTATCTGCTTAACTTTCACATCTTAATCATGAGTTCAAGAGTTCAGTTTGTGGAGCAGTTGCATTTGTGCCCTGAAGTTTGGCAGCTCCAGCACAAAACCTCTCCAGCACATATAAGCCGTGACTGTGGGTGGGTTATATAACTCTCAGGCCCCCTTGTTTGTAAATGAGGGCTTTTACCACTAGGGGTGTCGTGAGGGTGAAGTGAGATTATTTATGTGCTTTGCTAGAGCTTCTGTATTTCCATAGTTGTAAGGAACAACATAAACTTAATCTGATTCAAGCCAAAAAAGTTGTTGAGAAGAGTGGGTTGCTCACAGGATCAGTGGGAGGGCTGGAGAGCCAGGCCTGGAAGCTCTGTAGCTGGAGATACTACCCTAAATCACTCCCAGAGCTGGTCCTATGGGCTCCACTGCAGCCACCACTGCCGTTGACTGCACCGTTGGCACAGGACATTGCAGCTCCCCTGCTGCTGCCCCCAAACCCAATCCCACCAGAGCTCCCTCTGCTGCTGGAGAATCCTCCTCAGCCCCATGTCTTAGCCCCAGTAGCACCTTGGTCAAAGTTCCGGCATCTGATTGGCTGAGCCTTAGTCACATGTCCACTTCCAGCTGCAGGGCATGCTGGGAGAGCGGGTGTCTGGCACGTTTAGCTTCTGTAGTTATGTGTCCTCTGTTTCCCACTCAGGATTCTAAGGCAGGAAAGTCTCCCAGGTGGGAAGAGGGCTTCTGATGCTGGGGAGCCTAAAAAGGCAGATAAATGTCCAATAGAGGACATAAAGCCTTGACGTTGACTAAGTGGTCAATGTCAGGTAAATGTCCAGCCACTGAGAGAGAACACAGTGGCCATTCTGAAGGCTGCTGGTAGCACCCTGATGAAGGCTGAGGAATCAGTGTCCTGGTAGCCCCAGTGAGGGGATGGCAGTTTGGACCGGTTGAGTAGAGGAATGGTGGAAGTGGTGAGAAGCCTTTTGGAAGCTAGGCAATCAATATATTAGTTTTCTAGAGCTGCTGTAACAAAGTACCATTAACTGAGTGACTGAAAGAACAGAAATGCGTTATTCCATAGTTCTAGAAGCCAGAAGTCCAATATCAAGGTGTTGGCAGGGTGGATTCCTTCT
Organism: Nomascus leucogenys; assembly: GCF_006542625.1. Classification (NCBI taxonomy): domain Eukaryota; kingdom Metazoa; phylum Chordata; class Mammalia; order Primates; family Hylobatidae; genus Nomascus; species Nomascus leucogenys. The sequence goes on from NC_044400.1 coordinate 75,010,619, forward strand.
GAGGGCTTTGAAGGAAGGCTCAGTTCTAGCCCCCTCTCTCTGGCTCACAGATGGCCATCTTCTTCCCATGCCTCTTTACATCATCTTCCTCCTATGCCTGTCTATCTCCACATTTCTCCTTTTTATCAGGGTACCAGTCATGTTGGATTAGGGCCCACTCTAATGACCTCATTTAAATGTTATTTGCTTTGTAAAGATTGTCTCCAAATAAGGTCACATTCTGAGGTACTAGGGGTTAGGACTTCAACATATGAAGTTTGGAGGGAAACAAAATTCACTCTGTACCAGTGTCTGTCTTTGTGTCCTCTTTCTATAAAGGACACCAGTCATATTGGAGTAGGGTGAGCCTTAATCCAATATGACCTCATCTTAATTAATTATATCTGCAATGACCCTATTTCAAATAAGTACCCATTCTGAGGTATGGGGAGTTAGGACTTTAGTATATAAATCTGGAGGTGTGAGGTTAGAAACAATTCAACCCTAACAGTCAGGGATGAGTGAGGGTGGATTAGTTGAGGAGATTGGATCAAGGGCAGGAGTTAAGAATCACTTCGTGGTTTTTGGCTGAGTAACTGGAGAATGGTGGTCCCATTCACTCAGGTAGGGAGGAGCAGATAAAGGAAAGGAATTCAGGGGCAGAGGTACAGGCTGATGGGTCCCATTCCACACTGGTTTAGTAAGGGATCTGTGCCCCAACTATGCCCAGTAGGACATAAAGAGAAGTTTGTTAGAAGCTTCCAGGAAAGTTCCTCTTCGCACCAAGAGATCTATGAGAGGCCAATGTTACTCTCCGCAGCCATGCATGAATAGAAAAGCATGTAGCCAAAACTGCTACTAGGAGCCATCCTACAATTGTGAGTGCATGCTGTCTTAGGATGAGGTCAAAACTATGGAAAGCAGAGTGAAGCAACCAGGTGGCACCTGGATTCTTGGCCATTACTGAGCCACCAGATCGGCTGTCCTTGAAGCTCACCACTCCTGTAAATTTGCATTTCTGTAAGTGTCCTCATTGTTCAGCTATTTTGAGTTGAGGTTTCCTATTACTTGCAGCCAAGAGCGTCCTTAAATGATATAATGCATTATCAGCTCCAGTGGATGGAAGATCTTTGAGATCCAGGGTTATGTTCCGTGTATCTCTGTGTCTAGCTCAGGGCCCAGTACTCAGCACATGTTTGTTGAATGAGTCAGTGGATGATGTAGATCAGTATCTTGCACGCTGAGGTCTGGAAACTTCATCATCAATAAAAATAGCTGTAGCTGTTGATAATATATTCTATCTTCACTCCATGCTATGAGTAAGATAGTTGTGAAACCAGAAAGAGAGAAAACAGAAAGAAGATAAATACCTCGCAAGCAGAGGGTGTCTCCCCTCCTCACCTCATTTCCTTCCATCAGACCATTTGCTTACGTCTGAAACCTGGGAGTCTTCTGTGTTCTTCTTTCACTTTCTGCAGCACCATCTGTTGTCAAACCTGGAGCCAATCACCCAGGAAGTCCTGCCTATTCTACTCTCAAAATATATCTTAAATCCATCCACTTCCCTCCATTTCCATTGCTTAGTGAAGGCCACCATGATCTTTGGACCACTGCAGTGCCCCCCAAGCGTGCCTGGCTTCCTGTCTAGCTCCCCTTTCATCCACTTGCCAGAGGGATCCTCTGAAAATGCAAGCCACACCATGTCCTCCCCCTACCAAAAACCCTCCAATACTTTCCCACTTCATCTAGAGTAGAATCCAAGTAAAAACCAGGCTCACTTCCGTGACCTATCAGGCCCACATGACCTGCCCTTTCTTGCCCCTGCAACTTCATCCAGCCCACTCCTTCCCTTTCTGGTCCTGTTCCTCCCCCATTGGCCTCCTTGCAATTCCATGGCCACCCAAGCTTTCTTCTGTCCTGCTGTCTTGGCATAATTCTCCCTTTGCCTGGAACACTTTCCTACCGTTTTTCTTTTCCAGGTTAAATGGCAGCATGTATTATGCATACAAAAGAGTATATAAAATACACACATATGCATTATGCCTGTGTGCACATACACACACACACACACACACTTTAAAGACTGAGTATAAATCTAACACTCATGTCACAATCCAGGTTAAGAATAAAAGGTCCGGGGAGGCTGCAGTGGGAGGATCGCTTGAGCCCAGGAGTTTGAGACCAGCCTTGGGAAACATGGGGAGACCTCCTTTGTACAAGAAACAAACAAACAAAGATTTATCCAGGCGTAGTGGCACATACCTGTAGTTGTCTGTCTCAGCTACTCGGGAGGCTGAAATACAAGGACCTCCTGACCCCAGGAGATCAAGTCTACAGTGAGCTGTGATCATGCCACTGTACTCCAGCCTGAAAAAAAAAAAAGAAGAAGGACCTACCAAGTGACCCTCCCCAGTTATTTCTTCTGTCATCCCCCGAGATGACCCCTGACCTGACATTTGAAATAATTCTTTCTTTGTAGTTTTACTGTCTATATATAATTCTCCAAAAAATTTTAATTTGGCATACTTTTGGGTTTTACATATGGAATCAGACTGTGTATGTTTTGTTTTCGGCTGCTTTTGGTAGGTGTTATTTTTGCCAGGTTTTACCATGTGTGTTTGACAGAGCTATATTCATTCATGTTTGTGGCTGTGATGTTTCATATGATGATGATTTTGCAATTTGTTTATCCCTGCTACCGACCATGGGCACCTGGGCTGTTTCTTGTCTGGAGTTATTATGTGCAATGCTGCCATGGACATCTGAGTACATATATCTTAGGGCTCCCCGGAAACAGTTTTTCAGGGGAGTTTTCTAGAAGTGGATTTGCTGAGTTGTAGGCTACAGGCATCTTCCATTTGACTAGATGATGCCAAAGCTGTTTTCCAAGATGGCTGTACAAGTCAAACTCTACCAGCAGACTACACACTGCTTGTCACTCCTCAGTCTTACCAGATCTTTTAATTTTTAGCCTATGTGGGATTGTGTAAGCTCCACTCAAGTACTGGCCACTGCTTCAAGCTCTCATTTGACCCTCACAATAGTCCTGAGAGTCAATGTCATCATTCCCATTTTGCAGATAAGAAAACCAAGGTTCAGCTGATTTAAATCATTACCAAGTTGTTGTGCTGGGATTTGAGCCCAGGTCTGAGCGACCTGAACCTAAGCTTTTTCTGCAGTGTCATGTACTGGCTCAGCTGAGGTTTGCGGACTCACGTTGGGTAGCAACAGGGAACTCTAAGTACCTTGGGGACTGAACTCTGTTTGGAGCTTAGTGCCATGGACCTCAGTCTTTGGTGTACATCAGAATCACCTAGTCCCTGTCCCAAACACACTGAATCAGAATTGGCAGTGATGAGACTCTAGTGAATGTGAAGTTGTATTTCCTTGTGGTCTCATTTGTCTGTTGACTAATGATGTCAGGCATTCTGTCATTAGCATTTGTATTTTCTCTGGAGTCTGTTCAAATTTTTGCTCATTTTTAATTGTATCATTTGCCTCCTTATTGACATGTTAGAGTTCTTTGTATATGGTGGATAGGATTTATTTGTAGTTCTATGTGTTGCTAATATGTTATCTCAGTCTGTGGGTTGTCTTTTCATTTCTGAATGACGTCTTTGGAAGAGCAGAAGATGTTAATCTTGATTATATTCAAATGAGCATTTTTTTTCTTTTATGGCTAGTTTTTTTGTGTGTGTTGCATTTTTTGCCTATTTTTTTTGTTAGGTATGTGCCCCCCCGCCCTTTTCTTTTGAGACAGGGTGTCACTCTGTCACCCAGGCTGGAGTGTAATGGTGCAATCTTGGCTCACTGCAACCTCCGCCTCCTGGGTCCAAGAGATTCTCATGCCTCAGCCGCCTGAGTAGCTGGGATTACAGGTGCAGGCCACCACGCCCAGCAAATTTCACCATCTTGGCCAGACTGGTCTCGAACTCCTGGCCTCAAGTGATCCACCCATCTCAGCCTCCCAGAGTGCTGGGATTACAGGCGTGGGCCTCTGCACCCACCCGGTATATGCCCTTTAACACACCTCCACGGCAATGCTGCGGTGCACTAGAATTGGAGAAGCCCAGCTATAAAGCTCATCATAAGCTTGGGGTCAGATCTGAGTCCAGCTCCCAGGTTTAGCACTTACCTAGCAAGTCACCTTGTCTCCCTGAGCCTCAGTTTCCCTATCTCCAAAATGAGGTAAAAAGAGGGAACATTTTGTTACCAAAAAAGTACCTCGGGATAGGCAAAGATGCAAGAAACACAAAAAAACTAGCCATAAAAGAAAAAAAATGCCATTTGAATATAATAAAGATTAACATCTTCTGCTCTTCCCAAAATCTGTTAGAAGAGGCCAATGAGATAAAGCTCAAACAGAAATTAGTAAAGTGCTATGCATGAAAATGCTCTGTGAAAGCTGTTTTGTTTTATACACTGGCTTGCTTCAAGCAGCAGGATGGAACAGAAGGAAATAACATGGTTTGTTGTTTATTTTCAGTACATCAAGGCCTTTTACAATGAGTCATGGGAAAGAAGGCATGGATGTCCAATAGACCCAGACACTCTGACTCTGCTCTGGTCTGTGACTGTGTCCATATTCGCCATCGGTGGACTTGTGGGGACGTTAATGGTGAAGATGATTGGAAAGGTTCTTGGGAGGTCAGTAGGGGGCTGTCTCTTTCTGGGGGTGCCCTCCATGTTCATAAAATATCTGTGTCATTGTCAGGGTCCTGACAGGCAACAGAACTCCACTCAGACAGTTCAACTGGAGAGATTCAAATGTCCAAAGGGGAAAGGGGAAGAAATCAGAGACCAAGGCCCAAAGATAACTGAAGCCATGGACTGCAGGCTGATGAGCAGCAGCAGAAGCGTGTAGGGACTAGGCTGTGTCAGAGCCACAGCACCCACATCGGGAAGGAGCAGGGAAGAAATGCCCTGACCCCTCCCTCCTCCCACCCTCCATCCTGCTGCAGAGGTGCACACTGGTCACACCCATGTGAAAGCCAATAAACCAGGAAGCCATGTTGCCATCCAGGAGATGCTTCCGGGGCACAGAGCAGAACAGGGAGGAGAGGGGAATTGATCTGGGTGTTGGGGCAAATAGAAAACACAGTGCAGTGCCTTGGAAATTGTTCCACGTAAGTACATACAGATCTGCTTTTCCAGAAAATTGGCTGCTTAGACAGTCTTTCACTATATGGCTGTCTCATCATTTATTTAGCCACACTCCCTGACTGATAGACATTTAGGTCATTTCAGATCATTTACATTACAAATAAGGAAGCAGTGAGAATCAAAAACTTCCTATCAGTCTTTCCTACCCAGGCCCTCTCCAATCAGCTCACTTGACCTTGTGAGCCTCATTCCTCACTTATTTTAGACAGGAATCCTTCTCTCAGAGCAGATTGACTTATCAATGAATCCCCACAAACAATGCTTTCTCTGTATTCTTGTTCATAACAACAGCATCCTGGAAGCCAGTGAGCTGTGTGTGGAAAGAGTAGAGCTTCTCCAAGTGATGGAGGAGTCATTACATCAGTCTGGCGGGGCCAGAACATTTGTGTCTTAACTTGAATCATGTGTCTTCCACTTACTAGCTGTGTGGCCTTGACCAAATCATTTAATTTATTTGAGCCTCAATTTTCTTATCTGTAAAATGGGGATGATAGTTTCTACCTGCAGGGAATGTTACAAGAGTTAGACCAAATGAATGGAAGGAGAATGGCCATGAGTTGTAGCTGAATAAATAAAAATTATTGTTATTGACCACATTATTTGGCATTTCCCTCATCATCACCTTGACATCACTACCTAGTAAGTACTCGACAAAACTCCATATTGCATTGACATGAGTTGAAGAGGAGATTTATCAGACCCCAGAAAATCTCCTCAGACCATGGGACTACAGAAACCCTGTTAAGAAGGAGCCCATTTCACAATCTGAAATGACCTAACCCTTTATATTCTTCCTGACGGCCCAACAAGGAGAAAACTAGAGTTGACGATGTTTCAAAGCAAGATTTCCAAAAGTTGGGACAGGAAGCCACCCTGAAAACATCCAAGTGGTGCTTATGAGGGTCTGTGATACCCGTGAGGTAGGGGAGGTGCTGACATTTTCCTTGTCCCCAAGCCCACTTTCAGAGCAGTAACTAATGGGAATTCAGGGCCAGGAAGTAAAACTACTGCATGATGTAGTGAGAGATGCCATTGTCTGAGGTCCTTCAAGGTTCCAGGTACTCACACATTCTCTTGTTTAATTTTCTGTCCTCTGTGGGGTCTGTAGATGGGGAATGGGAGGTCAGAGAGGTGAGGGCATCTGCACAAGCTTAGCTAGCTCACCCTGTGGCTGAGCTTAGGCTGGAATCATGATCTTTCCACTATGCCAAGTGGATCTTAGTTAGGGGCCAATTCCCAATGCTGGGAATGTACTGTAAAACCGTGACTGTTTGACAACAGGCTGGCACCCAGATTGGCATTACTGGCCAGGGTCCCTGAGGCATGGTCACTAAGCCTCCTGCCCAAGCCAGACCCTGCCCATGGTCCTCTTGCTTGTCCTAGTTGGATGGAGTCACTCCCCATGCCCCAGGATCTGGCCTGTGATGTCTCCTTGCTTTATACCTGACCATGGCACTTATACCCCAAGGCTGCTCCTCAAGGAGGCTCTGAACCCAAGCAGATGGAATAGGAAAAGGAACACTGGAATCAGGTCAGAATGCTGTGGCTCAGCAAGTCCTGACTCTGCTGTGTATCAGGTGTGTTACAAGGGACTTTGCCACCTCACTTCTCAGCCAGCATTATTCTCACCTATAAAATGAGGGCAATGAAAGTAGCTTTACTACCCTCACTGGCATGGCAGCAAAAAAAAAAAAAAAGGAAAAGGAAAGCAAAAGAGAAAACATCTTTGAAAATACCTTCAATCTCTAAATAATGGAGGAGTCGTCAAGAAGTGGGGATGCAGAAAAAGATCAGATCAAAAGGTGTTGGTTGTTATGCCCCAAGCAGCTGCCAGTTTCCTTTTCATCATTATGAGAGTAAAAGTTGAATTGGGCTGAAGTTTCAGCTGGAAGAGCAACTCTGCTGGGGAGAAAAGGAGCAAAAATTGAAAAAGAAAGCTACCATCTGTTGACCTCCTGCCTTCTCCTTGACATCCCATATATCATTTACTTCTTAAAACTCCATGTTTGCATCATTGCCTGCACTTTCCTAATGATTAGTCCAATACCTGCTGGGCAGTTGGACCAAGGTTACAAAATGGAGTTGAACTGAAGTTCAGATCTGCGTGTGTTTGACCACAGGCCAACACTCTTCCTGTGACATGATGCTATTTGAAACGCCTTCCTGATGCTCTGTTATTCCTCTCCCATGGAGATTGTCAGGGAGGGAGAGGAAACTGCAGTGGCAGCCCAGGAGGCCCAGTGGAAGGTGCTCAAAGGTATAGCTGGGGGAGACATTCCAGGGAAGTGGGGAAGAGTTCTGGTGGGGCTGGTCACTGGCTGCTCCAGCAGTGGGGCTGTTCCTAGCTAGGGAATGTCGAGCTTGTCTGTGACTTGGGTGATAAAGGAGGGCAGGGAAGCAAAAGGGGCCAGGAAGAGTCTCTGGAGATGGGCCATACCACATGACCTGGGCCTCACACAGATGCAGGTTCCTCACCTCTTGGAGTCTCTGGCTGAGGGAATTCTCAGCGATCAAGAATTCTGGTTGAATCTCAGTGACCCATTTAGCATCCTCTGTCCTCTGCTTCCATGGCCACAGTGACAGGACCCTCCTTCCCTCATGAGACAGGACAGTGACTATGTTTGGTGCACAAACACTAGCTACAGGCCCAGCTTCAAGTTTGGGCTCTGATGCACATGGTTCATGGGGTTGTACATGTGTTTCTTAGACTCTGACCTTTACTTAGTTCACGATGACATGAAGATAAAGAATGGCCATGTCAGAGGGTTGTTGTGAAGATTAAATGAAATGGTAGATGTGAAGTGTTCATCCCTGCAATTGACCCAGACTCTTCACCCAGCCTTTGTTCACTAGTGTCATCATCATCATCATCATCATCATCATCACCATCACCAACCTCATTGGCTTTATTTGAGATGGGTCATTCCATCACTTGACAGAGTCAATTGTGAATCTGTTCTTTCAATTGTGCTGAAATGATTCTCCTTACACATATCATTGGATCTAGTTCTTCCGTCTGGAACAAAGCAGAAAAAACATATAAGAAACTATAGGAAAACACACATGGGCTTTGAAATCTGATCCTGGGCCAGACTCTTGGACAAGGCACGTAACCATATTCATCTATCCAAACAAACATTTTTGAGCACCTACAAGGAGTAAGGTACTGTTTTTGGCACTGGGGCTTCAGTGAACAAGAGAGACACAACATTTGGGGCTTAAGGTGACTTTTGGGCAAGGGAGGCAGCCCCTGAGTAATTCATTATGCAAGTCTTTATGATTCTGAGGAGTGCTGTGAATGGATGGTAGAGATACAAGAGGCAGCTGCTATGCCCTTTAATTTTTAAATCTGTAAAGTACAGATAAACAAACCCACCTGAGGGAGCAGCTATGAGGGTGGAACGAGATCAAATTTACAGTGTCTCATGTTACTAAGGAGGCTTTTTGAATGCCTGTGACAGGAACCCAAAGCAAACTGGCTGAAGCCCAAAAGGGAATTACTTGGCTCACAATAACTAAAATGTAACTTGGTTGAATCCAGTGGCTCACATGATAGCTTTTAAAAAATCCAAATCTGTCTCCACCTCTCAGCTCACCTTGCTTTGTGTTGGCTTCATTGTCAGGCAGTCTCTCCCATGGAGGTATAAGATGGGCCCAGCTTGGTGGAAATTCTCCTTCCAATAGTTGTAATTAAAGTCCCAGGCATGAATCTCTTTGACTTAAGTGAGGTTGCATGCGTTCAAGCGTTCTCAGAGGGCAGTGTTGCCTCATCAGGGGACATTTGACAATGCCAGGAGATGTTTCTGGTTGTCATAACTCAAGGGTGCTACTAGCATCTAGGAGAAGCCAGGGATGCCTCTAAATATCCTACAATGCACGGGACAGCCCCCACAACAAAGAATTTTCCAGCTCCAAATGTGAATAGTGCCAAGGTTAGAAAATCCTGGCAAATAACATTCTAATGCTCTGGATTAAGTGCTTTTCAAAAAGCACATCCTAAATGCCTTGAGAACGACGAGCAATTGTATGTTGACTGGCCAGGCCTGTACCACGCATCCACTCCTGAAGCCATGGTTAGGTGGAGACAGGCAGGAAGGTTTCTTGGTGGAAATTTGAGGAACTCCTCCCAGAAGAAGGATGGAGGTTGGGCAAGAGAGAGGCAGCATTTCTGGGGCCCAAAGCTAGGGCCATGTGGCAGAGGGGGCAGGGGGCAGGGACTACAGAGAGAAGGCTGGAGCCACAGAGGAGCTGCACCTGTGATGGTCCCAGAGGGTGGGAGTGGGGCAGCTTGCTTCTCCCCGTCCCAGCCCTCCATGAAGGCCTCTCCTTGGTCAACACCCCAGCCCCCAGAAAGCCAGAACCCTATCAAGAGTGGCCAATCCTACCAGGAATTCCTCTTATGAAGCCAGAAGGCAGGGGATTCAGGAAGAGCAGTTCCCTTTGAAACAAAGCAGATACTGGAGAACAAGCAGGCAGGAGATGCACGGGTCCCAGGTGTACACGCCCATAGCCTCGATGCCTTTACTTCTACAAGTCAGGATTGCTTTTTAATAAGCTTTTGTGCGACAATTTATTTGATGCCTGTGTTCCTAATTAGACTGTAAAGTCCATGAGGTGAGAACAGGAATGACTCCCTTTTCCCAGTGGAATACCAGTGTCTGACACTCCCTGTTTACTGACTGAGCTGGAGAACACGCTTTCAGCCCAGGTTCCCCTCTCCAAAGCCTTATCTCCCACCCCTCCTCTCACCCACTGCCCCGCTTTCTCCATAAGGAAACTAGAGGTTCCTTAGAGGCCCGCAGGGAGGGCCAGGAACTCTGAGCAGTGTTGTGTGTGGCCGCTGTGTGTGGAGGTTCCACCAGCAGAAATGAATACCTTCAGGCTCAGGCTCATCTTGATTGCACCAGAGCTTGTGACCTTCCTCACACAATCAGGGACATGCATCTTGAATGGAGGTTTTAAGTGTCTGCCAAGTCAATGAGTTTCTTTTTTCTACCATGAGGTCCATTTAAATTAATTTTTTAAAAACGAAATTATATTTCTTTTTGAATAATTAATACATTCCTGTGGCTGAACTTTCAAAGGGATCAAATGAATATAAAGTGAAGGGTTTCCTTTCCATTTCTGTCCTCCAGCCATTCTGCTCCCCTCCCTGGAGGCAACTGATGTTACCAGTTTTTTGTATGTCTTTTCCAAGGTTTATGTCTAATCTACACACACAGAGACACACACAGATGCACACACACAGACACTTTTTTACATATATTGTTGCATATTTTACAAAAAGTTCTGTACCTTGCTCTTTGTACTTGGTATATCTTGGAGATCTTTCCATATCAGAATATAGAAAGCTGCCTCTTTTTTAATATCTGCATCATGTCCCACCATATGGATGTGTCATAATTTATTTAAATAGTCCTTTATTCATGGACACTTGGGTTGTCTCAATCACCGGCTGCTGCAGTGAACAACCTTTGTACTATCATCATTGAGCAACAAAAGTCATTGACCATGGAATTCTCCAGGAAGATCTAGAAAGAGAAGAAAAATTAGTGGAAAATTTGAAACAAATCAGAAAGAGTGGATATGGCTCTGGACTAGAAGTCAAGAGATTTAACTCCTAAAAGTAATTTTAAAAAGGCCCCCTATCAAGTTCCTAGCTTTCCACAATTTACAAAACAATTTAGTATCTGTTAACTCATTGAGTCTATAGGAAAAAAATTAGCTGTAAAGGGCTAAGATGTTTCCCCAACTCCTTGACTCACTGACTGTATGACCTAAAACAAGTTTCTAGGCCAGATGCAGTGGCTCACGCCTGTAATCCAAGCACTTTGGGAGGCTGAGGCAGGCAGATCACCTGCAGAAGTTCGAGACCATCCTGGCCAACATGGTGAAACCCTGTCTGTACTAAAAATACAAAAATTAGCTGGGTGTGGTGGTGCGTGCCTGTAATCCCAGCTACTCAGGAAGTTGAGACAGGAGAATCGCTTGAACCCGAGAAGTGGAAGCTGCAGTGAGCAGAGATTGCACCAGTGCACTCCAGCCTGGGTGATAGAGCAAGACTCTGTCTCAAAAATAAAAATTAAAAATAAAACAAGTTTCTAGCTTGCCAGGAACCTAGTTAACTTGTTTATAAAATAAAGATTATAAGAGCACCTATCTCTTTGTGTCATTTTGAGGATTAAATGAGCTACCCATGCAGGGTCTATCCTACAGCAAAAGTTCAATAAATGTGGGCTTTTAGGATTATTTTGCAAAAGTGAGGAAAAGAAAACACAGAGCAATGAAGTTCAAAGTCTCCTAGTTCCTGAAGGATACAGCTGGTGTGGGAAACCAGGTCCTCAGGCCTCCAAACAAGTCGGGTATTTGACCCATGAGGTCTTAGGCATGTGTTTATAAAACAGTGATGGCAGTCCTGACACAGAGCGGTTAATAATAATTATTGCCATGGAAATTTCCCCGATCTTGTTTGAGAGGATTAGTCCAGCCATACACTTAGTACTGTAGTTCATCAAATCTAAGATGCCATTGGGTCTAAAGAGTGTTGTTATTTTATGAGCCACTGGAAAGGAAAGGAAATAAGGAAGAGAGGGAGGGAGGGAGGGAGGGAAGGAGCCAACTAAAGTTGTAGAATGCTATGCTGGTTGTCAAGCTGTTGTCTCCTAGCTCCACACTTACCCTTCTGGTCTCTCTCTCTCTGATGCTGGGGCTGGGACCTGCACCCCTATTTGTCCTTTGCCAATAGGGGCACTAGAGGAGAGAGAAGGGACTTGCTTTTTTATGTTTGCCTGAATTTCCTGCCAGTCCCAGTGATGACGTTGGCAGTTGATTCCAGCTTCCAACTTTGTCCATTTCCAGAACCAGAATCATATTGCTCCTCAGAGGAAACAGTCCAGTGGACAGTGCCCACTCTCAGAGGTCTTTGGGGCCCTCATCCAGGCCCCTGAGGTGTCAGCACCATGTGGGAAACACCCCTTCTTCAGAGGTCTTCCTTTTTGACATCTCAGTTCTCCAATATCTGCTTAACCAATTCCCTGTGTTAAATTATCTCCATTAAAATACCTACAGTGGTTTCCATTTTCCTGCCTGGACCCTGACTCATGAATTATAAGATGACCATTGCCTTCAGAAATGTTAAATGATAGCCTTAGAATTAATTCAATAAAATACTACCACAGGGAATTCATAGATGTCAAGGCTGATGGTGCCCTTGGAAGTGACCTAGTAGACCCCAGGGCTGAACCCACTCACGCAGCCAGAGGTGGCAAGGCCAGTGCTCCCTGCACTGTGCCTGAGTCTTGCTCTACTCATTCTTCACAAGGGCCTGGCTCCTGCTCCTGGGATGGACAGTTCAGTGACATGCCTCATGGTGAGACGTCTTCATCAAATCTCTCCTTTCTTTCCAGGAAGCACACTTTGTTGGCCAATAATGGGTTTGCAATTTCTGCTGCATTGCTGATGGCCTGCTCGCTCCAGGCAGGAGCCTTTGAAATGCTCATCATGGGACGCTTCATCATGGGCATAGATGGAGGTGAGAGTTCACCATGACAGGGAGGGAGCAGTAATATACTCCTTGGGGGTATCCCAAAATGTGAGAGGTGTTTGGGGCTGTCACATGACTGGGGCTCTCTGCTGGTATTGAGTTGGCAGGGACCAAGGATGCTGGAACTCTGCATAAAGTGGGACAGTCCTATGGGATGAACCATCCCATTCATGATGCTCTAGCCCCTAATTGAGGAATGCTGGGCAGGGCCCACAGTCTACCCCAAAGACCTGGATGGTCTTCAGCATGTCATGCCTTCTGCTTGGTCACCTTCATCATAACGTTAATATTCCAAGGTTATTTGTGGTTTTCAGGGGGCTTTTATGAGGATGGTGTTTCTTCTCTGGGCCTCTGACTCATTCATTGTTTCATTTACTCGCCAAGCATTTGTGGAGCACCTGCGAGGGCTGGCACACTGTAGGATGGAGGCACAATGATTAACAAGACCCTGTCCCTGGAGCTTATATTCTAGTGGGCAGACAGATACATAAGGTAGAAGGAGGCATGGCACGTCTGAGCAAGAGCAAGGAGATGCATGGGTACTGATGAGGCCAAAGAGGAGCTGCGGCCAGATCACACAAGACCTCGTAGGCCACGGTGAGGACTGTGGGCCTGTGCCAAGTATGCAGGGAGGGTTGAGAGGAATGTGACATGGACTGGTTTGTTCCAATAAGGGAGTATGAGGGGAAGCCAGGAGTGGAATCAGAGGAGCCAGCTGTTCAAGGGAAGGGACTGGTCTGGGCAGGGAGCTGGGGAGAAGGGGACAGATCCTGGCTGTGGGAGTGAGAGTAGGAGACTCAAGATATATTGTCAGACAAACTCTGCTGTCTTTCTAAATAGGCAAATCCATAAAGTATCACTTTTAGGCATTTGTGGAAAGATTGCAAGCCTTAGGATTAGAAATCCCTGAGTTTGGATCTCAGTTCTGCTGCAAGTGACTTAATGGCTCTGAGCCTTGGTTTTCCCATTTGTAAAATGGAGGTAATAATACCTACTTCGAAAGGCTATAATAAGGCTGAACAGAAACACACACACACTCTCTCTCTCTCTCTTTCTCTGTCTCACACACACATGCATGTACTGCCTGGAACCTAGCATGAGCTTCTTAAAGGCTAATTCCCTTCCTTGTTGATCTCTTAAAAGCTGAGGGTACCAAGTTGTTCAGCTGAGTGAGATGAACAACAAAAATGTCTCAGGGAGAGGTGAGCAGGAGAGTGGGGGCCTGGAAGTAAGGTTGAGAAGAGGAGGCTTCACTTACCTTTGTTGCCCTGCTGGAGGGGAATAATCTAGGCCTCTCTAATAGTCCAAACTCAAGATGAAATGACTCCTCAATCATTTGTCTATTCATTAGTCTATACTACTTGAATAGACTCCTTCTATTGATGGCTATTAAGAGTTTATCCATAAGAATAATGGCTGGTGTCTATGTAATGTTTTATAATTGACCAACTGTGTTCATGCTTTTCATCTTTTTTGATCTCCTCCTATAATGAAAGACTGTTTTTTCATGTTCATTTTACAAATGGGGGCACTAATGCTCAGAAAGCTGGAGCCGGAAAGTGGTTAGGGGTGAAGACTATGGAGTCAGACTGCCTGAATGCTCTCACTTGCTTCCATTAATTTCATTAATTTATCTGTATAGGTTAGGTTTGCTGCATTTAAAAACCCCAGAACTTAAGCCATGATGGCACCACTGCATTTTAGCCTTGGCTACAGAGCGAAACCCTGTCTCTTAAAAAACAAAACAAAACTTAATGGCTTCAAATAATAACCATTTTCCTGTGCTTTCACTTCTGTGGGTCGGCTGGGCAGTTCCACTCTGGGCCAGCTCTGCCAGTCTCTGCTGGGCCTTCTCATGTGTCTGTGGTGGCTTCAGGTTGGTCAGTGGCTGGATGACCTGGGATGGTCTCACACCTGTGTTTGGGTGTTAGCAGGTGGCCTAGTCTCAGGGGCTGTCAGTGGGCCAGCTCATTTCTTGGCTTCCCACCCTGGGCCAGGGGGGCCTGGGCTGCCTCACATAAAGTTCTTGGGCCTCCAGCAGCAGCCAAAGGAGAAAGTCCCAATGTGCACAATGTGCAAGCACTTTGCATGCACGTTTGCTGATGTCCCTTTGGCCCAAGCAAGTCCCATGGCCAGGTGCAGAATAAATGTCAGAGAGGACTAACTCCCCAAGGATGTGGATCCAGGGAGGGGGTACAAATCAGGGACCACCGCAGCAACCATTGACCTCACAGTCTTGGCCTCTTTCCCACCTGGCATGGCAACTTAGTAGTAAGGCCTCCCTCATTGGGTGATATGAAAATTAAATGGGCCGGGCACGGTGGCTCACACCTGTAATCCCAGCACTTTGGGAGGCCAAGGCGGGCAGATCACCTGAGGTCAGGAGTTCGAGAGCAGCCTGACCAACATGGAGAAACCCTGTCTCTACTGAAAATACAAAATTAGCCGGGCATGGTGGAACATACCTGTAATCCCAGCTACTCGGGAGGCTGAGGTGGGAGAACCGCTTGAACCCAGGAGATGGAGGTTGCGGTGAGCCGAGATCACCCATTGCACTCCAGTCTGGGCAACAAGAGCAAAACTCCATCTCAAAAGTAAATAAATAAATAAAATAAACGATGTTCTACATATGTGAAGTACTTAGTGTAGTTCCAGGCACTTAGTGCCCCACTCCAGGAATGCTGATGGTGTTATTGTCATTGTTGTTATTTGTGTTCTTAATTAATAAAGTACAGATCTAGGATTTGGGTTTCAGAGGCCCTGCCTGCTTTGGAGAAAGGCTGGATGAGGTTGCAGTGGATCATCTGGGAAGTCCTTTCCTAGTGGAGGCGACTGAGATTCTCTCAATTTGGCAGTTTTATATTTTATCCATTATCCCCTTTCTTGTTGCTTTGACTAATCTGGGGAGTTGACCCTTCAAACATATAACTAATTGATCTCTGAATTTCCTTAACTAAAAATAAGCTGCATTCCAATATGGACCTTTTACAAAACCACAGAGATAGAACAAATGTCTTTTAGACCCTTTTTCCTATGAGCTTTTCAAAAAGAAGCAGGAAAGAAAGAAGACCAAGAAGGAAAGAAAAAACTTCGGTCTTTCCGACTTGCGGCACGTGGCCTGTTGGAGTCATGCCAGGACTCGGAGACTTCATGTCATGTATTCTCACCAACCCTCTCAAAGCAGAGAAAGGAACTCAAGGGCACTTAAGGTGCCCTTAAGACAATTGGTCAGAAAGAAAGGAATATTGCTGCCATTACCTGAACTGCTGGGCCGGGCGCGGTGGCTCATGCCTGTAATCCCAGCACTTTGGGAGGCCGAGGCAGGTGGATCACCTGAGGTTGGGAGTTTGAGGCCAGCTGACCAACATGGAGAAACCCTGTCTCTACTAAAAATACAAAAATCAGCTGGGCGTGGTGGCGCATGCCTGTAATCCCAGCTAGTCAGGAGGCTGAGGCAGGAGAATCACTTGAACCTGGGAGGTGGAAGTTGTGGTGAGCCAAGATCATGCCATTGTGCTCCAGCCTGGACAACAAGAGCGAAACCCCATCTCAAAAAAAAAAAAAAAGAGAGAATTTAAAGCCAAATGATAAACCTGAAGGATTTTGAGATGATAGAAGGCTCTAAGACTTGCTAATCCAGCCAGGTTCTCCCAGAGTGTTTGAAACCATAATGGGACAACAGGGCATCTTCCTGGAGTGTTCTTCATCTAGAAGGTTTAGAGAAAAAAATATTATATTTTTATAAAATGAGTAGAATAGCATCTGCCATAACTGAGTCCCATAATTTATGACAAGAGACAATGTTAGCTGGTGGGAAAAGCACAAGTTCTAAGATCAGAGACCCACTGGGGCTCTATTGGGCAAAATAATTTTTTTAAGCATCTCTGGACATTACTTGGTGATTTAGGCAAGTTACTCAACTTTTCTGTGCCTCAGTTTACTCATCTTTAGAAGAGAAATAGTAACAGTATATTTAATTCAGAAGACTATTGTTAAAAGTAAATATGTTAATACATATAAAGAGATGAGAAGGATTCCTGTTACTTGGTAGCCACTATGTGTATTGGCTATTATCATTGTGACCACCATCAGCATCATTGCCATCACCATCACCACCACCACCACACCATCACTATCACCACCATCACCACCATCACTATCATCACCATTACTACTACCACCACAATCACCATCATCATTGCTACAACCATCATCACCATCAGCACCACCACCATCACCATCATTACCATCACCATCACCACCACCAACACCATCACTACCATCATCATCACTATTGCTACGCCATCAACATTACCATCATCATCACCACCATCACCATCATCATCATCATGACCATCATTACTACCACCACTATCACCATCATCATCATTGCCACAACCATCATCACAATCATCACCACCACCATCATCATCACCATCATGACCATCATTACCACCACCACCATCACTACCATTACCACCACCATCATCACCGTCACCATCACCATCATTACCATCACTACCATCACCACCATCACCATTACTACCATCATCATCACCATCATGACCATCCCTATCACCACCACCACCACCACTATCACGACCACTGTTATCACCATAACCATCATTATCACCATCAATACCATCACCTCCACCAACACCATCAGCTGTGTCCTGTCCTCTGAAATGCACCTCCAGTCATACTTTAGGGATTAAATTACAAAGTTCATGGGAAAGCTTTGGCAATTTTTGCAAAGTTCTGGGAAAGATGCTGTGGCTACAGTGCTATTTAATGTCCAGGTCAAAGCAGAGCCAAGAGAGGCATTGTAACCAGAGTGCGGCTCCCTCGGGAAGACACCTCTCTAACTGCTGCTATGCTTTCTCTATACAGGCATCAGCCTCAGTGTGCTCCCCATGTACCTCAGTGAGATCTCACCCAAGGAGATCCGTGGCTCTCTGGGGCAGGTGACCGCCATCTTTATCTGCATTGGCGTGTTCACTGGGCAGCTTCTGGGCCTGCCTGAGCTGCTAGGGAAGGTGAGTGTGGCTCCCTGGTCAACCGCATCTGCTCTCATCTCATGTTACCACTGCAGGAAGGAGCCTTTTCTCCAAAAGCTGGTCCCTGTATTTTGCAATTCCTGGTATTCAAGCCTCTTACTTATTATTGGAGAAAAGTTGTGGAGTTCCTTTGAGTTTTTTGTTTTAAGGACATAAAGAATACATAACAAATTGAAACCTTATAGAATGTTTAAGTTCACCCACCCAGTAATTATCATTAACAGCTCAATTTTTGTTTGTTTAGGCATCTTCTGTGCTTTAAAAACCTGTATAAACATATGTAGTTTATTGTGGTTTTGATGGAATTATGCCATACACATTGTTCTACAACCTGGTGTTTTCATTTAATATATTTTGGGCATCTTTTCAAGATGTTAGCTTAGCTCTACCTCATTCTTTAGTCTCTTTTTTCCTGAATAAATAAGTACGTAGAGTCTTCCAGTTTTGGCTTGCTGTTTTGGGAGCAGGTGGGCCTGAATTTGAATCCCAGTTCAGTGATTTACTTGCTGTGTGGCCTTGGCAGGGAGCAAAGAAACACTTCACTCAGGTTGAGTGGGGTGGGGTAAAATCAAGGAAGGCTTTTTAGAAGAGGTGGCCTCTCAATGGACTCCTGAAGGGTAAGCAGGAGTTAGGCAGGTGATGGTGGGGATTGGGAGAGAGGATATACCAGAGAAAGGAAATTGGTAAAGAAAAGGCTCAAGATGGGGCACAGCCCTGGGAAAGAACTCAGATGGCTTTGGGGCTGAGGAGAAAGCAGGCATGGGGAGGATGAGAGATGAAGCGTCTGTTCACTGAGCCACCACAGACTTCACCCTGGGGGAATAGGAAGCCCTGGGTGGTGCTGGAGCTGGAGGGTGACATGGCCAGATCAGTGTTAGAAGGTGGCTCTGGGATGGAGGCAGTGGGTGTAGACTAGAGTGGGAAGGGTGAGGAGGAGAGAGGCAAATGGCTGCTGCTATTGGTACACATGGTAAGGGAAGGATGCAGCTGCGACTGAGGTGGTAGACATGGGGATAAAGAGGCCACTGGACTTGCTAGGATTCCTCCCCAGGGATGCCTCCCAGGGATGCAGGGGCGCTCCCTTCCCGCTCACACAGGCAGGGCAGGAGGGCGGGCAGAGATTAAACCACTAATGATGGTCGAATGCCCACTGCATGCCAGACTGTTCTAGGCACGAACAGTGCACAACAGACAAACAGCTCCCTGTGGAGCTGAATTCTAGCAGCAGGGGGCAAACATAACAAATTCGTAAATCCTAGAGCAGTTATGTAAAAGACTCATTTGTTATGCTGCTCAAATCCTAACAGCTACTTTGTGAGTAGCTCAGATACGCAGCCTTGGACGCAAGTAGAGAGAGGTAAAGGACAGAGCTCTCACAAACAAGGACATATTGGTGCTGAAACCAGAACCCGGGTCTGTGTGCTTTCAAAGCCACATATGGGGTATGTCTTATACATCCAAGGACAGACCACACTGGTGTTTCTGGGAATGCGGGCGCTCTGGAGAGGAGGGGCTAATTCTGCCCATAGGGTCCTTTCTGTCCCAGCTGCCGAGCCTCACTGACTCTAGGGCCAGCTCCTTTCTCATTCAGTGGAAGGTTTTATAAGTGGAGGAATCATTGCATTACATTTTTAAAACAAATTTTAAATGTTTTGAACATTTTTTATTGTGGTAAAATTTACCATTTTGACCATTCTTAAGTGTACTTTTCTGTGGTATTATAAGTGACTTTTTATATTTCAGCCAATCGAGGTCATCTCAGAGGCATCTGCTTCTGATCTTTTATTATGACCATTCTGGGTTATTACGGCTATGACTTTAGTTTCTTCTTTTGTTGCAAAAACAGAAACAACTCACATTTTACATTTGTGGTTGTCGTATGCGTGACGATTTCTATAATTAATTGCGAGTGTGTTAGAAACAGTCTCTCAACCTAAGTGAGGTTCCAAACTAAAGAGACTCTTTTGCTTTTTGTTTCTAAAGATATTTTAAAATTCTCAAAATAACCACCACATGTTGACAATAAAAACAAGATAACAGCCTCAGCTCCCTAAACAAAAATACATTTAAAAGTCAATGAAGACTGCTATTGTCCTTTAGGGGTAAAAAAGTAAATAAATATTTACCTCAGTAGAGCTAAACTTTTCTCTTTGGGGATCATTTCCAAATTCCTCTTTGTTTATAAATCAATATCAAGTTCTTTCTCCTGCTTGAGTCCGTAAGGTCTTTCTTCAACCTCTGTC
Organism: Nomascus leucogenys; assembly: GCF_006542625.1. Lineage (NCBI taxonomy): Eukaryota > Metazoa > Chordata > Mammalia > Primates > Hylobatidae > Nomascus > Nomascus leucogenys. The sequence continues at coordinate 75,030,604 of NC_044400.1, forward strand.
TTCACCCTTTATTTATTCATTCACCACATTTGTTAAACATTGAGCTGTTGCTGGAGCTACAGCTTTGAGCATGTCAGGTACAGCCCACATCTTTGTTACTCAGACTGTAAGGACTTTGTGACCTTGGGCGGGTCAACTCACCTCTCTCACCCAGTGTCCTCTTCAGTAGCAGGCATGGTTGCAAGTCCCAAATTCCCAAGCCCCACTCAAGCTTGACTTCCTCTGGGAAAACTTCCCTGGCAAATAGTGACTGTTCAGCATATCCTAGGACACCGTGCACCTGTGCCTCTCCCACACTGATTTCCGTTTGCTTCTGCATCTTGTCCTGCCAGTCGATGGCATCTTACTTGTATGCACACTAACCCAGAGGTATCAAGTTTATCCAGTCATTCAACAAATGTGTAGAAAGCTTCTATTGTGTGCCAGGTATTGGGTTGGCTGCTGGTGGTAGAGTGGTGAGGTCATCAGGCTAGCCCTGCCCTTGGTAGCTCACAGGAGGGCAATTGACCAATGGCCACAGGTGATAGGAAAATAGACACTGACCTCCGGCAGGGCATCGGGGGTGGTTTTCCTGCAGCAGTGACATCTAAACTCATGGCTTTAGGATGAGTAGGATTTATCTGAGCGGGTCTGTAGGAAGAGAGAGGCAGTGGGGGCGGGGAGTTCCAGCAGAGGTAAGAGTATGGGGGAAGGCCCTGGCATTTGTTCAGAGGCAGAAAAACTCAGGTGTCAGGAGCAGGGGGAGGGGGATGGCGAGAGGGAGAGGGGGACAGGGAGAGGGAGAGGGAGAGACCACTGGCAAGGCAGGCAGCAGAGAGGGCTACACCTATGCTGTAAATGAGCACAGGGAAGGATGGGCAAGATGAGGGGTTCCCAGGACCTGTGGCTGCTTGAGGGACAAGGGCATCCCCTACTATTTCCATCACAGACACTGGCCTAGAGATGACAGATTTTCTGATTTTCAAGAGACATTACAAATCCAGATTTGTCATATTTCATAATTTGTAAATATTGGAAACTGACCTTTAGAAAACAAAAAACCTCCCACTTGTGGGCTGGGTCCAGCCTTAGGGCCACCTTTCACACACCTTGATGGGGAGTGTGTACCTGTGAAGGCTTATTTGTACCCCAAAGCAATGGGACATCATTGAGGACGTGATGAGTGCTTCAAGAAGGCTTTTGGGCTGCAGCATGGAGAAAGGATTGGATCCTAGCCAGGACTGAAGGGGTTGACTGGTCCAGTTATGTGTTGGGTCAGAGTAATAGCAGTGTGGATGGAGAGAGGCAGATGAGGTTGAGTGAGGTTAGTGGTGATGGGATGTGGTGTCCCAGAGAGGAGAAAAATAACTGGTCGCCATAGCCAGATGTAGAAGGACTGTGAGAGGAGGAGTAGCTCTGCAGGGGAAAATGTGACAAGTTCACTGACGTGAACTGTGCATGTCACAGAGCAACTGGAAGGAAGAGCTGATTTGAAGACCTGGGTACCTAGATTCTGAGGCTGGGACACTCTCTCCCAGGGACAACAGGGCTCATGAACATGATGCCAGCCGAGGGACACAGCTGCCCGTGACCACCTTCTGGCCTTGAGCTAGCCAAAAGGTGTACCATTGGTCCCTATAGGCTGTCTCTTCCCATCAGATGGGAGTTTCCAGGCAAGTCTTGGCCCTGGCCAGGAAGATGGGTGAGGAACCCTGTAAATATCCTTTTGTTTTCAAATTTATGCTCTGGGAATATGGATCTAGGGCTTCTGGTCCAGGAAAGAACATCAAATGGGAAATTTTTATTCATGTCTCTGAGGATTTGCAGTGTTCCAGCCAAGTGAAATTCACAGTTATTTCACTAAGTATCAGAATTTCATTTTCACTATTTTAATCGTATTTCCCATGACTTCAACTTTTATTTTAAATTAAGAGAGTACATGTGCACACTTGTTTCCTGGGTATATTGAGAGATACTCAAGTTTGGGATATAATTTATTCCATCACACAAGTACTGAACATACTACCCAATAGTTTTTCAACTTTTCTCCCCTCTATCCCTCCCCTCCATCTATCCCACTGTCTCCAGTGTCTAGTGTTGCCATCTTTATGTCCATGAGTACCCATTGTCTAATTCCCACTTATAAGTGAGAACATGCAGTGTTTGGTTTTCTGTTCCTGTGTTATTTCACTTAGGATAATGGCCTCCAGCTCCATCCATGTTGCTGCAAACAACATGATTTTGCTTCTTCTCATGGCTGCATAGTATTCTATGGTGTATGTGTATCACATTTTCTTTATCCAGTCCACCATTGATGGGCACTTAAGTTGATTTCATGTCTTTGCTATTGTGAATAGTGGTGCCATGAACATGTGAGTGCATCACTCTTTTTGGTAGAATAATTTATTTTCTTTTGGATATATACCCAATAATGGGATTGCTGGGTCAAATGGTTGTTCTGTTTTAAGTTCTTTGAGAAATTTCCATACTGCCTTCCATAGTGGCTGAACTAATTTACATTCCCACCAACAGTGCATAAGTGTTCCCTTTTCTCTGCAGCCTCATTAGCATCTGTTGTTTTCTGACTTTTTAATCACAGCCCTTCTGACTGGTGTGAGATGGTATCTCATTGTGGTTTGGATTAGCATCTCTCTGATGATTACTGATGTTGAGCATTTTTTAATATGTTTGTTGGCCACTTGTATGTCTTCTTTTGAGAAGTGTCTGTTCATGTCCTTTTCCCATTTTTTAATGAGTTTATTTGTTTTTTGCTTGTTCAATTGTTTAAGTTCCTTATAGATTATGGATTTTAGCCCTTTGTCAGATGATAGTTTACAATTATTTTGTCCCATTCCATAGGTTGTCTGTTTACTCCATTGATAGTTTCTTGAATTGAAGAGCTCTACAGAAGCTCTTCAGTTTAACTAGATTCCACTTGTCAATTTTTGTTTTTGTTGCAATTTCTTTTGCAATTTTCTTTCCCAAGGCCAATGTCCAGAATGATATTTCCTAGGTTTTCTCATAGGATTCTTATAGTTTGAGGTCTTTCATTTAAATCTTTAATCCATCTTGAGTTAATTTTTGTATATGGTAAAATGTAGGGGTCCAGTTACAGTCTTCTGCATATGGCAAACCAACTATCCCAGCACCATTTATTGAATAGGAAGTCCTTTCTCCATTGCTGATTTCTGTCAACTTTGTCGAAAATCAGATGGCTGCAGGTGTACAGCTTTACTTCTGTGTTCTCCATTCTATTTCATTTGTCTATGTGTCTGTTTTTGTACCAGTACCATGCTGTTTTGGTTACTGTAGGTTTATAGTATGGCTTGAGGTCAGGTAATATGATGCCTCTGGCTTTTGTTCTTTTTTCTTAGGATGACTTGGGCTCTTTTGGCTCTTTTTTGATTTTATATGAATTTGAGAATTTTTTTTTTCTAGTTTGGTGGAAAATGACATTGGTAGCTTGATAGAAATAGTGCTGAATCTGTAGATTGCTTTGGGCAGTATCGCTATTTTAATGATATTGATTCTTCTAATCCATGAACATGGAATGTTTTTCCATTTGTGTCATCTGTGATTTCTTTCAGTAATGTTTTGTAGTTCTCTTTATATAAATCTTTCGCCTCCTCGGTTAGATTATTTCCTAGTTTTTTTTTTTTTTTGCAGCTATTATAAATGGGATTGCATTCTTGATTTGGCTCTCAGCTTGAACATTATTGGCCTATAGAAATACTACTGATTTTTGTACATTGATTTTGTATCCTGAAACTTTCCTAAAATCCCCTGTCAGTTCCAGGAGACTTTTGGTGGAGTCTTTTCTAGATCATCAGTGAAGAGAGATAGTTTGACTTCTTTTCCTATTTGAATGCCTTTTATTTCTTTCTCTTGCCTGATTGTTCTGGCTAGAACTTTATTGCTATGCTGAATAGGAGCGGTGAGAGTGGGCACCTTGTCTTATTTCAGTTCTCAAGAGGAATGCTTTCAGCTTTTGCCTGTTCAGTATGATGTTGGCTGTGGGTTTGTCATAGTTGGCTCTCATTATTTTGAGGTATGATTGTTTAATGCTTAGTTTCTGGAGAGGTTTTATCATTAAGCCTTGTTGGATTTTATCAAAACATTTTTCTGCATCTATTGTGGTGAATCACCTATATTGATTTGCATATGTTACACTAACCTTGCATCCCAGGAAGGAAGCCTACTTGATCATGGTGAATTAACTTTTGATTTACTACTGGATTCGGTTTGCTGGTAATTTGTTAAGGATTTTTTCATCTATGTTCATCAGGGATATTGGTCTGTAGTTTTCTGGGTTTTTTTTATTATTATACTTTAAGTTTTAGGATACATATGCACCATGTGCAGGTTAGTTACATATCTATACATGCGCCATGTTTGTGTGTTGCACCCATTAACTCGTCATTTAACATTAGGTATATCTCCTAATGCTATCCCTCCCCCCTCACCCCCACCCCACAGCAGGCCCCAGTGTGATGTTCCCCTTCCTGTGTCCATGTGTTCTCATTGTTCAATTCCCATCTGTGAGTGAGAACATGCGGTGTTTGGTTTTTTGTCCTTGCGATAGTTTGCTGAGAATGATGGTTTCCAGCTTCATCCATGTCCCTACAAAGGACATGAACTCTTCATTTTTTATGGCTGCATAGTATTCCATGGTGTATATGTGCCACATTTTCTTTTTATTGTGTCTTTGCCAGGTTTTGGTATTGGTGTTATGCTGATTTCATAGAACAAGTTAGAGAGGAGTCCCTCCTCAATGTTTTGGAATAGTTTCAGCAGGATTGAATCATGGGGGCGGATTTTTCCCATACTATTCTCATGATAGTGAATAAGTCTTATGAGATCTGATGGTTTTACAAAGGAGAGTTCCCCTGCACATGCTCTCTCTTGCCTGCCACCATGTAAGACATGCCTTCATCTTCTGCCATGATTGTGAAGCCTCCCCAGCCACGGGGAACTGTGAGTCTATTAAACCTCTTTTTCTTTATAAATTACCCAGTCTCAGGTATGTCTTTATCAGCAGCATGAAAATGGACTAATACAAGAGGCATGCTAACAATGCCTCTAATCTGCCATCTTGGGGAAAAAAAACCACATTGATCTTAAAGTTTTTTGAAACTTGTATTTAAGAGTACTTGTCAAAGTCTTTGTAATGAATCTAATTGCAGATACCTTTAGAGAAAAATTTAAAATAACTGTAAATGGCAAAAATTTAAAACAACCATAGTTGAAAATAGGATGAAAGTTCCCCATAACCAGAAATTTACAAGGAAATTTAGTTATTTTGTGGCATACAATATAATAACCAAAATTATGACTGATAACGTAGAAGATTTTAAGAGTTTTATTACCATTTTAGAACATTTATACCAATAACATATCCATAAATGTAACTGAAAGAAGATCTAGTATCACTTAGCATTTGATATTTCCCATATAATTTACCAAATAAGCCTAATTATTTAATATCTCTACAAGATGAGAGAGAAGTCCTTTGAGGCTTTCTAAGGGCCTGACTGGAAAATCTCAAAGTTAATTTTATGTCAAAAAGATTTAATTTAGCATTTTGATGCTGGGGAAGTCCATCAAAGATGCCAAAAGTTTTAAAATACCTGATCAAAACAGTATCACAGGGCACTGTGTGATAGTCATTTATTTAATTAGAGTGATAATTATAGATCTTAAAAGCAATACAGAAAGTTATATAGATATTTAAAAAACTTTAACCCTTAAAGTCTCCATTTTTTTAAAGTAATAAAAAAATTTAGTAAAGGCAACACAGGAAATTATCTTGATAAAATATAAAATATTTGTTTCTTAGCCCAGGTACTAAAAAGGCAAAGAAAAACCTCCTTCTGTGTGATTGGTTCGCCTCATGGTAAGCCTGTTTAGATAACCTGATGAAAAAGTACTTGTATTTATTCAGAATGTGTATCCAAGGCTATGACTGTACACTGTGGAACATAAACAAGAAAAGTATTACCTTGAGCAGGGGGATATATGGCTCTTAGTAAAAGCATGAGAAATTCCCTGGTTACATGGAACAATGTAGACACATGAAGAAAAGCTAAGTACAGAATCAAGTTATACTGGAAAAAAAGAAACATTGCTTTTCTAGGTCTTTGAGACAAACATTTTTAGTGTCAGGCCTCAATAGCTGTTAGAATGAGAGGAAAAAGTTATAGGCGCTAACAAGGAAGTTGAAGGAGAAAGTTAACATTCCGGCCAAGCAAAAAGATGTACATTCTCAAGGGAAGAAAGTGAAAGAACAGAAGGCAATGTAGTATGAACTGCACATGCTATGCTGTGAGACACATTAAAACAACTTCTGAGATAGGACTCTGAGAAGCTTCAAGAGGAAAACTCCACCTTGAGAAATGAAGATACCATTTTTAAGAAGAAGATAGCATTTTAAACTAAAAACTAGTTAAATTAAATGGAGACTATAAAACAAACAAAAAAATAAGCTACAGTTTAGAAAGTGGCTGAAAATTTTTAGAATTAAAAATCAAAACTTCTTGTAAATTTTACTAAAAGCAGATCATTAGTTCAAGAAAACTTTGTTGCTTTAACATAAGGGACCAAATTTTTAGTTTTGTATTGGTGTATTTTTAATATCAAAACTCAAACCTTAGAAAGGCTTATAAATAATTCCCTTTTAAATATAGTCAACTTGATCACATACAAAATTTCTTTTGTAAATTTATCCTTTGCAGACCTTTTATAGCTTACGCACTTTCGTGACTTTCATGACATGCTTATAACTTTTGTTTTGTTCTATACTTTCTTATTTTTAAATAACCAGTCACTTTATTTTAGGAAAAAACATTTACCAGGCAAGAGTTTTTAATATAAAGTTATTTTCTTTTCTTAAATCTTTCTTACCAGAAATATATCTTTATTCCCATAACTTTCTTTATATATCTTTCTATTTACTGGATTCTTTTTGTTTATATTTTCTTTCTAAATCCATATTTTGTCACAACTTTTAATAACCTTTTAATTTAAACAAAATTATTTTTAAATGAAGTACATGTTTTGTCTCATAATTTTTTAATTAAAAATAGTTCTTACTTTTTTGGTACATTTTACATAAATAATTATAAGTAGAAATCAGAATGTTTAACTCTTATTAATCTTAATTTTTAGTGAAAATCTAGAAAGAAATTTTAAACTATCACATACAAACATTTTATAGATGAAATCTTTTTTAGTTTTATAAACATGTTTCGACATAACATGATTTTAATGTGTATTAATAGGCCCAATTATATTTAGTCTTTTATAAAATTTAAGAAGCACATAATTTGGTTCACTCCATTTATAACATTTTGTATTCTGATTATTTTGCAACTCGATGTTGTGAACAAGTCATTAAAATTATTTGCTGTGATAATTTTACTAATTTTATAATGATAGTAATGAATTTTAAAAAACAATCTCAATTGTATTCAAACTAATGTATTCATTTAATACAATTTCAATCAAAAGTTCAATGACATTTTTGTTTGTGATGGAAAATGAGGAAAGAGTTCTAAAGTTCCCACAAGAGAATAAGCAAGTGTATGTTTCTGACATAGTTTTGAAAATGGACACTTGTGAGTACATTAAACATGTAATAAAGTGACAACAATTAAAACAATGCAGCATGGGCACAAGAATGGAAAGATCAAAGGCACTAAGGGATGGCCAGAAGCAGAAAATTCATTTCTATATATGATTTTAATGTATGCAAAAGGAAACCTCAAAAATCAACAGAGGAAATGTTATTTGGTTTAATGAATAGCTTAGGAAAAAATGGGAAAAGGGTAGGAAAAAAGACCAAAGCAATGCTTACATTACACCATATTTTAATAATTGTACTAGTTTCTATTTGTGAGTTATAATTTGTTTCATTTTTTTTTTTTTTTTTTTTTTTGAGACGGAGTCTCGCTCTGTCGCCCAGGCTGGAGTGCAGTGGCGCGATCTCGGCTCACTGCAAGCTCCACCTCCCGGGTTCACGCCATTCTCTTGCCTCAGCCTCTCCGAGTAGCTGGGACTACAGGCGCCCGCCACCACGCCCGGCTAATTTTTTGTATTTTTTTTTTTAGTAGAGACGGGGTTTCACCGTGATCTCGATCTCCTGACCTCGTGATCCGCCCGCCTCGGCCTCCCAAAGTGCTGGGATTACAAGCGTGAGCCACCGCGCCCGGCCCATTTTTCTTTTATTTACTGGACATTTGGATTGTTTCCAGTGTTTGTTTATTTAGCGACACAGTCTTACTCCATCACCAAGGCTGGAGTGCAGTGGCGTGACCTTGGCTTGCAACCTCCGCCTCCCAGGTTCTAGCAATTCTCCTGCCTCAGCCTCTCGAGTAGCTGGGACTACAGGCGTCCACCACCACACCTGGCTAATTTTTGTATTTTAGTTAGATGGAGTTTCAGCATGTTGGCCAGACTGGTCTCGAACTGCTGACCTCAGGTGATCCACCCGCCTCGGCCTCTCAAAGTGCTGGGATTACAGATGTGAGCCACTGTGCCCAGCCTCCGGTGTGTTTATTACTGAAAAAGTGTGATTTGTGTAAACTTGAGATGAATAATCTTCTACATTAATCATTATTCAAATCTGTAACTATTCATGTAGTTTAGTGTTTCAGAAATAGAAATAACAGGTTAAAGAGTGTAAATTTATTTAAGGCTTTTGTACATACGAGCAATTTTTTTTCGGATAGTCTGCTTCAATTTCCATTCCCGCTGGCAGAGCACAAGGGCGTTGGTCTCACTCTGCCCATGTCATCCACAAGCATTTAAATGAGTCTTTGGTATTTGATAGTCAAAAATAATAGATGAGAATTTCTTATAAGTATATTTGTTTCCTGTTGATGCTGTAACAAATAACCACAGCAGAGACAGAAATGTAATTTCTCACATTTTGTTAGTTGATAATCAAAGTATTAAAAGACCTCACTAGTAAAACCATCTCGCTCTGGAGTCTTTTGGGGAAAAAAAATGCTTTGAATATCTTTTAATTGCTTTCTTAAAAATCTATTTTTATTTTCTTTTGAGTTGATGTTATTTTCTGTCTTTTCAATAAAGTCACTTATTTCATCGAAACTTTCAAATTTGTTAGCATACAACTATATAAATTTACACCATTTAAAAAATAACTGAAATGATTTTAAGAATCAAATGTAAAAATGGATACCATAAACAGCACGCAAATGAATGCAGATTAATTATTTAGAACAATGTTTTCAACTGGGATTTTGGGATTTTGTAGATGGGATTTTGTTATTGTCATTCATTGCCAGTTTTGTTTTATTGCATAAAGAAAGGTCATCCATAAGTTTCTTCTTTGGGGAACATATGATAGTTTATTCTGTGGTCAGTTTGTGATCACCTTTTGTTAATATTCCATATTTGCTTAGGGATGGCAGCTCTTTCTTAGCACTTACCATTTTATAATGGTAAAAAACAGACCCAAAATTACAAAATGATTTTTATTATATCATAATAATTATGGTTAATCCATAAAATACAGAAAAATTTCCCATGAGATTAAAAAAGGGTGATAATGTGTGATTCTATCAGAGAGAAATGAGCTTCAAAGGGAAAGGCCCAAAACAGCCTCTGCAGGGCTGCATAGTGGGCACCTGGGCCCTTGTGCCCGACTGCCTGGATCTGCATCCCAGCTCCCCACACCTCTCACACACACACTTGCTGTGGGACTTTGGGCAAGTTGCTAACCTCTCTGAGCCTAATTTGTTACCTATACAATAGCATTAATAATGGGACCTCTTTCGTGGGGATTTTGTAAGGCTTAAGAAAGAGAATACATGTTCAGCACTTGGAACAGTGCCTGGAACTGGTGCCAAATTGATGTCAGTCATCACGTCATTTATTTCATGTGGCAGTACTTAGAAAAGATGTTATGAAATTTCTATTTTACAGATGAAAAGCTCAGTCTCGGAGGGGGGTGATAATGACACCAAATGTCTGCAGCAGGGAGGCAGTGGGACTTGAGCTTCCTGGTTTTGCAGTCCATAATCTCTCTGTGGTAGGACCAACGTCCTGACTTGTTGATGGGGAGGCAAGAGGGCTGTCCCCAAAGCTTAGAGTCTGGTATAGGAATTTGAGCAAAACAGTCCTTTGCAGCCTCATATTTTTCTCATCCAGACCCTAAGTGTGTGAAAGCACTTGTTTTCTGTGAACTTTTTGACTTAGAACTCTCTGGACTTCATTCAAGTCCAGGAAGAGAAGAACTTCTGATTTTTATCAAGAATATTAGAAGAAATGTACTCATCTATTTTAAAGTGATTTTAAGCCCCAGCCACCCAGCAACATCGTCCTTATCCTCCACTGACCTGTAAATCCTACCGTTTCTCTTTGAAAAGAAGATTCATTTCGGGGCACGACCCAGGCATTTTCTGTAGCCAGAGAAAATGTTCAGATGGGTTGAGGGCCGTTGCATGATGAATTTCCTTTGAAGGGAAATAGGAGAAAAGAATATTAGAGGTTGTCACCTTTGCATTCTTCCTGCCACTTCAGAGTCCCTCACAGGTTAATGCCCGAACTCCTTTAAATAACACCCAGAGTACTCACAACGTGTTCCCAGGACCAGCGGAATTGGCACCAGCTGGGAAGGCACTTGTTAGAAATGCACATTCTCATCCCTGCCCTGGCCAATCCCTGTTGAACCAAGATTATGAAACCTACACGAGATGTATAATTTCAAACTCCTTTGTATACCCAGGTGCATCCAAAATTGGCTTTAATAAACATTCAGCAACTCTTTTGTAAGAATTCTGGAATGTCTCCCCCTCGATGTTCATTGTTGACTCCCTGATTTCCCTCTGCAGGGTTTAGACCTCCCAGGATGGTGACGTGACAGGTCCGTATGACCTGGCTCCAGGCTCTTTTTCTCCACCCATCCACCCCTCCACCTCACAGAGCAGCTAAGCCCAATGGACAGCACATTGGAATTAACAAGCATGTTGCGTGTTTGTTAAATGAGACTTCTCAGCCCCATTCCAGACCGCAAGATCTGAATCTTGAAGCAGGTGTTTCCCCGAGAATCTTCATTGTTTATCAGACTCCCTGGGTGTGATTCTTGTACACACAAAAGGTAGAGAATCCCACTGTGGCTCCACATCCCATTCCAGGACCCCACAATGCGGGTCCCACCTCCCAGCCTCTGCCTTTGCTGTTTCTTCCTCCCGACCTCCTTTTTCTACATTCCTTGTTGTCATCCTGCAAAACCCAGCGAACAGGGGCCTCTCGAGAGGCCCTCTCTCCTGCCAGCCACTAGAATCAGCTGTCCTCATCTCAGCCTCCCACAAACAGTACTCCTCTCTCACAGACTTGCTTTGTTCTACATAGCAGTCAGGTGGTTATCCACGTGTCCACCTTTCCCCGGGACCAATGTCCAAGTTCTCATCTTTGTATCAACATAGAGCTGACCGTAGGGTCTGTAGCATTGAGCTACCCCCTCGATGTGGAGGGAAGGTACACATTTCCCTTGACTTTGAAATTATGTAGAAGACCCTGATTAGTGAATTTTTTAATGGTCCTGAAATGGTTTGGCTTTATCCCTACCCAAATCTCACCTTGCATTGCAATAATCCCCACGTGTCAAGGGCAGGGCCAGGTGGAGATAATTGAATCATGGCAGCAGTTTCCCCTACACTGTTCTCTTGGTAGTGAATAAGCCTCATGAGATCTGATGGTTTTAGAAATGGGAGCTCCCCTGTACATGCTCTCTTGCCTGCCACCATTGCAACATGTGACTTTGCTCCTTCTTTGCCTTTGGCCATGATTGTGAGATCTCCCCAGCCATGTTAAACTGTGGAAGTCTGTTAAACCTCTTTCCTTTATAAATTACCCAGTCTCAGGTATGTCTTTATTAGCAGTGTGAGAACAAACCAATACAGCCTTCTTGCTTCTGAGAACCCAACAGACCTCCTGCTATGCCTACCTGTTATGATGCATATATGGTCAAGACACAGGCCACTGAGTATTCAGGGTTCTGAGACTTTGGATGTCACCTTTTCTGGCCTCAAGTTCATTAGCAGTAATATGAAGGGGTTTGTAAATATAAGAGAAAAGTAGCTCCAAAGCTCCCGTCTGCTGGAACTTCTGATGTGACAGCCAATGGTGATGGTGATGCGTGCACTTCAGCCCCTGGGTCAGCTCAGCTGGTATCTCCATCTGCAAACAAGGAAGGCTGAAGGGAGACAAAGATAAACTTAATAGTTCTTGAAGTCATGTCATCTGGAATTCTAAAGAAAGTCTTTGAAGCTTGTCTCAACTTTGTTGTCCAGTCTTCAAAATAGCCTCAGGGGAAACCACTAGTTCAGGTGCCCTGGAGTGGGAGCTGGGAGGGAGAATTTCCCGAGCCCCACAGAGGTGACCCTGGAGGTGGGTGGCACAGCTACAGAGGAGGACTGGGTCCATAGCCTTCTGGCTGCCAATCCCAGCCCTGTTGACTTCCCCATGCAGTGGCCATTCTCATTTGCAAAGAGATCCTGAGCTTCGCTGTTTCTCAGCTGCAGGGATGGGTGCTGCGAATGTGCTATGTTGTGTCTTCGCCACCATCTGGGGTGGGGCATGGCTACATTACATATGAGAAGACTGAGGCTCTGGGAGGCTGAGCATCTTGCAAGACAATCAGCTCAATCGCCCGATCTTGGATTTGCCCGACTGTGTTGCATGAGTCTCTCAGCCTCTCTGAACTCCATTTCCCCTCTTTGGAGAATGGGATAATGATCCTTTGTTCAGACAGTTGAAGGAAATATTAAGTGGGAAGAGGAAGAAGACCAAAATCTGCAAAGTATTTACCTTGTGCCAAGCAGTGGGCTTTACCCACATCGTCTTGCTTAATCCCCACCTCAACCTAGAGAGTAGGTTATATTATGATCCCCATTTTACAGGTTAGAAGATGGAGACTCACAGTGGGAAGCCTTGCTCAGGGCTCTATGGCCAGTGATCTTGGAGCATGAATTGAACCTGGGTAGGCATTAGAAATGTGCTATGGTATGGGAGACCCCAGCACAGGGCCTAGCACATAATGGTCCCAATGTCTGTTAGCTTCCTCCTTTCTTTCCTGTCCGTGAGGACTGAATATTCAGTTCACCTCTCATGACCTCTCATGGTGTGTGCCTACCACCTGGGAGACAGGACTAGATGCTGTTCAGCGAATGCATAAAAGGCCTTCCCCTGTTTCTGGAGGGGTTGCCACATGTCAGGACCTGTGCTACAATCTTCACCAGCATTGTCTCATGTAGTCCCCACACCACACAGCAATCCCATGGGACGTGATAACTATTATATCCATTTTGCCGATGAGCAAACCAGGTCTTACAGGAGGTTGGAGAACTTGCCCAGGGCCACATACTCATAGGAGTCCCCGAGCCAGGGCTCAGCCAGTGGAGCCCAGACCCTTGCCCATAATCACTGTCTGTCTACAACTAAAGCAGCCTGGCCCAGGGCTCACTCCTTACCAAGAGCTGCTAGATAGGGCAGGTAAGCCCTTGCTGCTGCCCTGGACTGCAGGGGCAAGGTTGGGACAGTCAGGGGCACTGCGTCCAAACCAGGCCTGGGATTGGACGCCCTCTAGTGTCTTCATGAGCCCAAGCCTGTGACTTGAACCAGTTTGTCTATTCCTGATGTATTTATTCAACAAGCATATATTGAGTGCCTAGGCCCTATCGAGCAGTGAACAAAACAGACCTACAAGGATTCCTGCCTTCATTAGCCCTGCATTTTAATGGAGGACACAGATCAGAGACAAATAAATATAGAGAGCTAAGTAGTGATGACTCTGGTGAAATAGAACAAGGCAGGAAGGGGGAGGATGACCAGTGAGAGAAGGGCTGAGCCCAGTATGAAGCATGGGAATGACTGGGGCAGATCCCTGGGGAAGGACATCCCCACTCTTCCCCAGCAATGCCTCTGTGGGCAAGATTTGCCTAGACTGGCTTCTTTCTTCTCCCTTCTGGCCCTGTCATTCTCCTTTCAAATCTGTATCCCACACATCTCCCCTCTCCCTCCCCACTGGCTGCCCCTAAATTCAGGTCTCTCCTCTCCTCTGGACCACAGCATCCATAATGTCTGGCTCTTATATCCATAAAATTTCAATCAATTCATTCAGCCAGTGTTTTTGGAGCATCCACAATGCACCAGACACTAGAGATGAGTCAGGCAGAGTCCCTGCCTACAAGGAGCTCACTGCTAGAGGCATGTTTGAGGGAAGAGTGTGGTGGCTGTAAGATAAATGTGGCCCATAGGCCAATAGGGAGCCCAAGGGCAGAAGGGCCCTAGGGGGCTGCCCTAATGCAGCGAGAGAGGGCCATGGAAAGCTTTCTGGAGAAGGTGGCATCCACCTTGGGGTCTGGAGGACAATTAGCCAAATGAAGGGAAGAAAAACACCATTCCAGGCGCAGGGAATAGCCAGTGCAAAAACAGAAAAAGAACAAGAGGGAGCTCAGCACATTTAGAAACTGAGAGTGATTTAATAAGAGTGCCAGAGGTGACAACAAGTGATGAGGTGGATGATCAGCTGGGGCCACACCCACCCACTCCTTGCCTCTGCACACATCTGCAGTTTCAGTCACACCTGCCCAAACATCTTCCTTTTTTAAGTTTTATTTTAAGTTCTGGGGTATATGCGCAGGGTGTGCAGGTTTGTTACATGGGTAAACGTGTCATGGTGGTTTGCTGCACCTATTGACCCATTACTTAAGTACTAAGCCCAGCATGCAGTAGGTTGTTTACTCTCCCTCCCCCTGCCCAGGTCCCCCGACAGGCCCCAGTGTGTGTTGTTCCCCTCGCTGTGTCCATGCGTTCTCATTCTTCAGCTCCCACTTATAAGTGAGAACATGCAGTGTTTGGTTTTCTGTTCCTGTGTTAGTTTGCTGAGGATAATGGCTTCCAGCTCCATCCATGTCCTTGCAAAGGATATGATTTTGTTCTTTTTTGTGGCTGCATAGTACTCCATAGTGTATATGTACCACATTTTCTTTATCCAGTTTATCACTGACAGGCATTTCGGTTAATTCCATGTCTTTGCTATTGTGAATAGTGTTGTAATGAACATACACATGCATGCATCTTTATAATAGAATGATTTATATTCATTTGGGTATATACCCAGTAATGGGATTGCTGGGTCAAATGGTATTTCTGGTTCTAGGTCTTTGAGGAATTGCCACACTGTCTTCCACAATGGTTCAACTAATTTACACTCCCACTAACAGTGTAAAAGCATTCGTATCTCTCCACAGCCCCACCAGCATCTGTTGTTTCTTGACTTTTTAATAATCTCCATTCTGACTGGCATGATATTGGTATCTCACTGTGGTTTTGATTTGCATTTCTCTAATGATCAGTGATGTTGAGCTTTTTTTCCTATGTTTCTTGACCACAGGAATGTCTTCTTTCGAGAAGTGTCTGTTGATGTCCTTTGCCCACTTTTTAATGATGTTGTTTGTTTGTTTGATTTTTATAAATTTGTTTAAGTTCCTTGTAGACTCTAGATATTAGACCTCTGTCAGATGGATAGACTGTAAAAATTTTCTTCCATTCTGTAGGCTGTCTGTTTTCTCTGATGATAGTTTTTTGTTTGGTTTGTTTCTGTGCAGAAGCTCTTTAGTTTAATTAGATTCCATTTGTCAGTTTTTGCTTTTGATGTTTTTGTCATGAAATCTTTGCCCATGCCTATGTCTTAAATGGTATTCCCTAGATTTTCTTCTAGGGTTTTTATAGTTTTAGGTTTTACATTTAGGTTTGGGTTTTACATTTAATCCATCTTGAGTTAATTTTTGTATAAGGTGTAAGGAAGGGGTCCAGTTTCCATTTTCTGCCTATGGCTAACCAGTTCTCCCAGTACCATTTATTAAATAGAGAATCCTTTCCCAATTGCTTTTGTCAGGTTTGTTGAAGATCAGATGGTTGTAGGTGTTCAGTCTTATTTCTGAGTTCTGTATTCCGTTCATTGGTCTATATGTCTGTTTTTGTACCAGTACCATGCTATTTTGGTTACTGTAGCCTTGTACTATAGTTTGAAGCCAGCCTCCAGCTTTGTTGTTTTTGCTTGGGATTGTCTTGGCTATATGCTGCCCAAACATCTTTCTAGCACTGTGCTTTGGCTGGGTCACTCCAAGCCTCTCTGTGGGAAGGGGCATAGCATGACGGAAATTGCTCTGACTTGGAAGTTAGAAAGTTGAAGGTTTGAATTCTACCTCCGCTGCTTTCTAGCTGTATGACTTGAACAAGTTACTTCACTTCTCTGAGGCTTAGTTTCTGATTCTGTAAAATGAGGACAATAATATTAATACATACTCCATGGAGTTAATGCAATGATTAAACGAGACACTATATGTAAAGGACTTCGTACCGTTTCTACAAATGGGAGCCATCCAGTCGAACAACAGATCCTGTGTCCATCAAATGCAGCCCTAATCCCTCAGTCTAGCCTTGAAGGCTCCTGAATTTGGGTTCAGTCTCCAATTTTAACCCATTCTATCCTCTAGTGCCATTCAACTGCCCCCATTTCCCTTCTGCTTACTATCATCCCATAATCCTCATGCCACTCCCTGGGCCTGGAACCTCTCTCATCACCCCTCTCAATCCATGTCACTCAGCCTTCAAGAAAAGCCTAATTGAAACAACAACAACAAAAAAGAAATAGCATTTTCACAGCCCTTCTGAAAATGGAAATGAGAAGAGATGCTGAATGCCACGTGAGCTTTGGCTCCTGACAAAAGCTTTCCCTTCTTCTGTTGAATTTTCACATGCTCTGGGTGCCTTTGATCAGATAGGGGTACATGGGGAGGAGCCGTGTCTTCTTGCTT
This sequence comes from Nomascus leucogenys, assembly GCF_006542625.1. Lineage (NCBI taxonomy): Eukaryota > Metazoa > Chordata > Mammalia > Primates > Hylobatidae > Nomascus > Nomascus leucogenys. The sequence goes on from NC_044400.1 coordinate 75,047,427, forward strand.
CCCTCTGACTTCACCTTGACTGTAAACCCTTAAGAGGCTGGGCCATTCCTGTTCAGATTCCTCTTTCTACCCTGGCACTGCCTGGCATAGAGTAGGCATCATTAATATTGTCCACCAACTTAGGTATTTGATGGGGAGAGTTAGGCAGCATTTTGTATTAACTTACTTGTATAGAAGGTGATACCTGGGGCTGGTGAAGGGGGAGCTTATTTTCCAGGCAGAAAGGCCTATTTTACATCTTTAGTGCCAGTCTGTGCAGTTTTAGTGGAGCCTGAGTGACTTGAGTAGGCGCAAGGCCCTAGAGAGATGTAAATTCAAATGCTGCACTTCAATAACTGGATGAGACAGATGTTGCTTCTGGCAGATTTAAAATTCTAATATTTGGAACAATAAGGCTCCTCTCCTGTATAACTTCCTTGACTTGCAGCTTTTCCAAGCAATGCCCACTGATAATGATTCCTTTCCATGCTTTAAACACTGGGGGAGAATATAACCCAGTTAGCCCTGGTTCCTGCCCAGAAGGGCGTGGTGTTGAAGTGGGACAATGCTTGGAAATAAATCATCTCCCTGCCTACCACCAAATTCATCTAGCTGTCAAGTTGGACCCTGAATGTGACTCAGCCCCTCCCTGAAAGCCAGAACATCCATGTTTCTTAGGCCCAGGCTACAGTGCAGTTGTGCGGCTCAGTCACAGCAAATGGAGCCTGACAGTGTAGACCAGGGATTCACTACTAAAAACAAATCTCAAGGGGGCACTTGAAACTCCAGAAAGGGAACCCCAAACGAAAAAAGTATTCATATTTCAACTTAATATTTGTCTTAAATTTTAAATTATTTTAGTCAAAACAATGCATGCAAATGATTTAAAAAATTCCATACTACTAAAAGGCTTATGGTGACAAACAGAGGTCCATTGTCTCACCCCCTCAAGCTCCCTGTCTGCTCTCCAGAGGCAATCTCTTACAACTCTTTTACCTGTTATTTTATTTGATAATTCCACCATATTTTAAAATAATTGATGATAGAACTTCTAAATTCATTTTCTTTAGACATTATCCATTGATGTCTAAGATTGAGACATCAACCTGATGATTGAGGCCTTAGTATTCTTTTGTGTGTGTGTGTGTGAGACAGAGTTTCGCGTATCTCCGAGGCTAGAGTGCAGTGCAGTGGCACAGTCTCAGCTCGCTGAAACCTCTGCCTCCCAGGTTCAGGCGATTCTCCTGCCTTAGCCATCAGAGTAGCTGGGATTACATGCTCCTGCCACCACACCTGGCTAATATTTTTTTTTTTTTTTTTTTTTTGTAGTAGAGATTGGCCAGGCTGATCTCGAACCACATTGGCCAGGCTGATCTCCAACTCCTAACCTCAGGTGATCCACCTGCCTTAGCATTCTTCCAGCACCATCCCTCCCTTCCCCTTCTCTAACCTACCAATACACATATAGTACAATTTTTTATTAGTTCACTGGTTAACATTTATATTGGTATGACTATGTACCAATTACTTTCCTTTCTCATACAACCTTTTGTTTTTCCTGGAGTTATTAATTCCATCGTTTTTATTTTCTTATTTGCTTAGTTTTCTAAGTACCTACAATTAATTTTTTCAAATTCTCCAACATTAAACACCTGGAAATAAATTTACAAAATTCTTAAGTATATCACAGATGTTCTATCACTTTATTTTTGTACCTCAGCCCTCTAGCCTGTTGCTTTCATCTAAATGGGTCTTTTCTGGATAGGTCCTGGTGCAGAACAGTCCTTCTGGGATTTTTGCCTTTCTCTGGGTAGAAACCACTGGTTCCTGGACCCTGTGTCCTCCTCTTCTTGTTTTTTTTTGTTTGTTTGTTTTTTTAATTACTATTATACTTTAAGTTCTGGGATACATGTGCAGAACATGCAGGTTTGTTACATAGGTATACACGTGCCATGGTGGTTTATTGCGCCCATCAACCCGTGATCTACATTAGGTATTTCTCCTAATGTTATTTCTCCCCTAGGCCTCACCTCCAACAGGCCCCAGTGTGTGATGTTCCCTTCCCTGTGTCCAGGTGTTCTCATTGTTCAACTCCCACTTATGAGTGAGGACATGCAGTGTTTGGGTTCCTGTTCCTGTGTTAGTTTGCTGAGAAAAATGGTTTCCAGCTTCATCCATGTCCCTGCAAAGGACATGAACTCATCCTTTTTTTCTTGGTTTATTTTCTTGTTTTGCTAAATCATTTCCTGCAGTACTTTCCTAAGAAGAAAACATGCAATGAAGACAAAGCTTTTGAGACCTTCCATGTCTAAAAATGTCTTTATTCTATACTTATACCCAATAGATAGTTAGGCTAGATATAGAACTCTTGTATGAATATAACTTTCCTCAGAATTTTGAAGGAATTGCTTCAGTGTCCTGTAGCATCTGACATTGCTGATGAGAAATCTGATGCCTTTCTTATTTTTGATCACTTATATGTGAACTGTTGTTTCTATGTTAACTTTTAGAATCTTCTTATTTATCCCTTCTTTTGAAATTGTATAATTACTTCCATAGGTGAGAATCTTTCTCTTTAGTTGTGCAAAATTCTCAATACTCATTTCCTTTCATTCTAGATCATTATGTTACTTCTTTGATAATTTTCTCCTAACCTTCCATTTTTCTATTCTAGCTCCTTTCTCTGAAACTCCTTGCAGTCAGATAATAGGCTGCTCTTCTAAGTTTGATTTTAGTATTTTCTGTCCTTTCCTTCATCTCTTTATCATTTTGTTCTTTATGGAACATTTTCTCAAATCCATCTTCCAACTCATCAACTGTGTTTTTATTATTTTGTCATATTTTTAATTTCTAAGGGCTTTCCCCCTGCCCCCGTTCCTTTTACATAGAGTCCTGTTCTTGTTTTTTAGGTATAATATTTACAACTATATTTTAGAGGGTATTACTGATAGGGTATATTGTCCCCTGCATTTGTTCTGCTGCTACATTTTTGTCTCTTTGCTCCAGATTGCTTTATCTTTCTGTTGGTTTCTTTTTGCCTTTCTCCTTTGTGTTAGACACTTTTTCAAAAGTGTGGTTCTCCCATTCATATTTAAAAAGAAGGTGAGCAAAAGCTGTGGGTGAGGGACAAGGCTTGACTCAAGAGTGATGAGAGCGTGAGCGGGATTTGTATTGGGAGGCCCCACAAGTCAGTGTGTGAATGCCTTTTCTCTTTGGAGGTTTGGATTCTCCTCCAAAGAATGGGAGATGCCTATTCTGGGAAAAGATTCACTGCCAGTGACTGAGGGCTCTGAGAGAGGCAATTGGAGCCTCTGTGGGGCACTGAGATTTATTTTCATGTTTTTGGCCTCCTGTTTTGCTGCTCTATCTTGTATGTCCAAGCCTGGAATGACTGTGGTTCCACTGATTGTGAGAATGAACCCCATCTTCTGGTTCCCATCAAGAAGTGGATAAAGGGCATGGGGCTAAAGGCCTGCCACCCAAACTCTGTTTCAAAACCACTTTTTGTGTGGTGAGTGTTGTAGCCTTGGAAGTTCATCTCATTATTATTTCCAACAGAGAAAAATGAGAGGGTAATCACAAAAGCCCATGTTCTTGAGGTACCTGTTATTGTTAGTGTTGAAATAGAATAAGAGCATGAATGCGCACCAAAAATAGCAATTCTAGAACAACATATTTGCTATAATGAATTGAGCCATCTTACTAGCTGGCTTGTACTCTGTGGGGTCAGGTGTGGACAGGGTGACATTGACCCTCATGCCCAATAGGTAAGGTTGGTAAGGCAAACATGACCAGCCACATGCTCCCCACCCCGGGATTCAGTAAAGCTGTGGCCAGCTGAGTCCTTCCCAGGGGGCGGTTGTTGGGAGGGACAGTAAGGTCAAAGAAGCTCCATGAACATTTGCTGACTGTCGCTATTTCCCTGTGAGGCCCCACTCCTAAACAAGCAGGAAGCATTCAAAGATAAAACAAAGCAACCCTACTGAATGTAAGTGCAGGCTTCACGATCTTGATGTTTTTGTAATAGCATGAGCTATTGGAGTTGAGCTTGAGTGATCACTGATGAGTTCTGTATAGGACCTGCCATAGAGGAGTGTGACAGGTTCAGCCTGATCCAGAATCTGCATATAAATTCCCTATTCAGCTAGCAGCTGCCACCACAAGGGAAGGGAAGGTGGCAACATGGCATTGCTTTGCTCCAAGAACTGCAGATCTGAGGAATAATGTCAAGGAAAGAGCCCCATGCAGGGATCAGAAGAGCCAGGCTCTTATTCTGCTGGACCCCCTAATTTCTCATGTGCCTTGGCGTGAGTTACCTGACCTTTACAGGTCTCCATTTTCTCTTCTATGAACTGGAAATTATAATAATACCTTGTGGGAAAATATTATTTATAATACTATAAAACATCAGCCCTCTACTAGGACAACATATAGGACAGTTTTAGCATTTTTATAAAACGTATTTTAAGAGCAGGAGTGTCTATTGTTTCAGGGATTTCTATCTCTAGCTGGAGCATCTCTTACCTGTGCTGTCATTCATCCTCCCCAACATGCATTCAGTAAACAGGCATTTATTAAACACCTGCCTTGTACCTGGCACTGGGCAGATACATAAAGGAACAAGGCAACAGGTGGCCCTTCAGGAGCTCCTTCTATAGGGAAACACACCCATAAAAAGCACATTGCTATGCACAGTAACAAGTGCTTTAATGGAAATTGGTACCAGATAGAGAAGTCATCCACGGGAGGGAATGCTATAATGTAAAGGATGAGTAGATAGATGTCCTGCAGAAAGGGGTTCTTGCTAAAATGGCCTACCAGCGTCCTTTGCTAAAGCTGGATTTTACAGGGAAGTACACAGATGGGCCTAGGAGAAGTTTCATTGGGCTGACTAATGTTTGGCCAAGTAAATAATTTTTGTCAGATGTGTGGGTGGACATGAAGATTTGGAATCATGGGCCCATAGATATGTCTCAGGTTGAGTTCCCCAGAAAAGAGACCCTGAGATGGAGATGTGGGCAGGAAGCTGATTGGAGAATGAGCTCAAATCAATGCCTGCAGGGGAAGAGATGGACCAGGATTCAGCAGAGGGAAAAGGTGAGCAACTCTTAGCACAACAGAGGTCTCAGTTGAGCCCACAGGGAGCTCTGGAACTGGGATGACCCATCAGAGTGGGATAATTTGGAGGTGGGGGAACAGATCTTTATGCCCCCACATCAGTCAGCCATTGGATGCAGTTTGTTCTTGGGGAGGGCTGGGTAGCCTTGGTGGAGAAAACATCCTTCAAGGGCAATTCCAGAGGACAGGCCCAGCTGTGGTCCACAGCCAGCAATGCTCCCAGCAGCTATAAGACAAGCCTGTCAGTTCTGGGCCATGTACCACCATCCACTGCAGGTGACACAGGTGTGGGGGAAGCCCTAGGACAGTGGCCGTCAAATAGCTCTACATTAGAGTCACCTGGAAAGCTTGAACAACCCCAGCACCTAAGCTGCACCCCCAGACCAATTAACCCCAAATCTCTGAGAGTAGGGAATGAGTATCCGTAGTTTGTAAAAACTCTCCAAGTGATTCCAATGGGCAGCCCAGTTCAAGAATCACTGCCCGGGGGATGTATGCGAGATGAATGAGAGGAAGGCTTGCCTCAAAACCCTGGATAAGTATCCCGAGAAGCTGGAGGAGAACCAGGGAGAGTGCATCATGGAAGGCAAGGGGTTGCAGGGGTGGTGTTTAGAAAGAAGTAAGTGGCCACCTACAGCAAGAACATACATGCCTGAGTGGGAGGGGCAACCAGCTGTTCTAAAATGTACCCAGAATTTGTATTAATCCTGTATGGTGAGGTGATGGACATGGAGGCAACCGTATTTGAAAGAAGAATTTATTACTCACAGTTCCCTAGAGGAGGGGACATACCACACCATGCAGGGCCACGCAGGGAAGCACTGGGTCAGTCAGGAGGCAGAAGGAGGGACGGGACACCCTGCACCAGAGCCTTTATTGTGGCCCCATGGCAGGAATGAGTGAGCAGGGGAGGCAGGCTTGAGATCATGTTGCCTGGCTCTGGGCTACAGGGCTGTTCCCTAGTTGTCTGATACCTGGCTCTGGAGTGGCCTGTGGGAGGGGAAATGTTGGCTCAGAGTGTGAGAGTTTGATAAAGGAAGTGATTGGAGTATAGACTTTGGATTGGTGGGTTTGCATAGGAAAGGCGTGCTCTCAGGCAGGTTGTTTACTAGCTCTAGGAATTATTAATAGCTAGGGAGCTGCTATTAATAACTGCTCAGGAAAGGTCGGTCTCTCTGAAATCAGAAAGATCATACAATATGAGAGCAAAATAAAATACAGAACACATAAAACATGATTAATATTAATACACTAACCTCATGGCCACCTAGGTTGGGGGTCAGAGTGGGCTGGATTTAGCCGCAGCTCACCCCATTATCAGGGAGCTGAGTGCTGGGTGCACCTTTCACAAATACACAGAGCAGCCTTGACCCTGGATCCCTTGAGCTGCAGCGGAGAGGCAGAAAGAGATGTACACCTTGCAGCAGAGACAGAGAAAGAGCACCTGCAAACCTACAGGCTAGGACAACTGCAGGGATGAGTGGGTGGTCCCAAGGTTGGGACACTCCAGAACCCTCAGAAAGTGCTCATGAGGAAACAGTATCAGTTTTACACATCTATTGGCCCCAGAGTCCCAACGTACAGCCTCACACACTTGGTCCCTAGAGGGGTCAGACACTGGCTAGCAAGCCTGGGGAAAGGGGGGTAGGAAGGAGAAGAGAAATAGAGAAGTCAACCATCTACCTCCCACCCCAGCTCTTTCCACTGCAGGCTTCTAGCCTAAAGCAGGCTTGGAGGAAGGGGTATGGGAGATGGAAGATGTGTCAGTCAATCCATTCAATTGGTTGATTTTGATTATTATTTTGTACTGGCCATTCTGATGTCTAAATTGAAATTGTGATTCTAGGATAGGACCCTGCTCAGTTTAAGCAGAAAAGACATGAGCCCCTAGAATGGGGCAGGGAAACAAAGCCCCAGGGGTTAAATTTTAGAGGAATAAGGAGACAAAGATCAAGGTTGTGTTTAGATGACATTCTGGACTGTTCTTATGTAACACAAGGTTACATTTGTAACACACTAGCAGGGAGCTGGGCACGTGAAACCCACTTGATCAATGTCAGCCATTATTAGAATAAGAGCCTAAATATGAAGAAATATAAAGAAGAGCATTTCATTTAATCCCCCAAATAGCTGTGTACGATAGGGCTTGCTCTTCCCCTTTCCAATCCAGCAGCATGGAGCAGTGGCCACCTCTGGAGCCCTTTTGCTGTCAGTGGCATAAGTGGCCCAGCCAGCATCAACCCCCTCGCCGTGCTCCCTTGTCTGGGGGCCATGAGCATATTGGAACATCCTTTATAAGAACTTGACTTGGGGTAAGAGTAATGATTTCAACTCTGCTTAAACATTTTTTGCTGATTCATCATAGTCCAGGACAATATTATTTATGGACTAAAGTAGTCTATAGCTTGGGGGAAATATGACCTAGAAGTCTATTTAAAACATGGAAACCTTGCAGATTAAAGATCAAGATAATACAGTTATTGCAAAGCCCATTCACCTGACCTGATTGGGAGTTAAAAATCACCTTGGCCGACAAGACTATCCTTTTCTTTCCTCCTGAGTGAAATAGCAGGTGCAAAGACTGCCCGTGTTCTCCTAGATGGACGCTCTAGGGCTTTACCAAACCCAGCAGGCTGGACCAACACCACAAAGACTCATCTTTGAAGTTGTCATTTGGTGGCACCTCATGGTCTTGTGGTAGGCGAGTAATATGCGGTTTTTTAAAACATGCCTTCCTTTTTGAACAGCCCCTAAAAAAGACACTCAGAGGCCACTGTCTGAAAATGGCAAGGGCTGTTTGTGAAAGGGACCAGTGTTTAGGAAAGCCCTTTCCCACGCTGATTTGCTCCTTCAATAGGCATGTATTGAACCGCTACTGTGTGCTAGCAGGTCTCTGCCTTCAGGCCATGCACATCTAATGTAAAATGCTGAGGCCTCAGCTCTGTGTTGGGACCAAGTGCCCAGGAGTTCCATCGAGACCACTGAGGGTCTTAGGCCTGGGTCAGGGGGAAGAAGTTCAGACCAAGCTCTCCTGGCCCTTTCCCTGAATCTAGTGGCCTTGTGGCTCCTCCCTGGTCACTAGGTATGTTTTATCAGGCCTCCTGGATTTGAATTCAGACTCTGGGATCCCAGACTTGGTGGCCAGTCATGCCTCTATGACCGAGTTGTGGCCTCAATGAGCCATTGAACCCCTCTGTGCTGCAGTTAATATTTCTGTATAGTGGAGATAATTACAGGCTCTCTGTCTGCGAGCTGTTGTGAGGATGAGAAGAGCTGAACTATCCAGCGTGCTTGGTCATAAAAGCCACTCTTTCCTGTTGAACACCTACAGTGTGTGCAGGCCTATGCTCAGCACTCCCGACATCCGTTCACGGACTAAATCCTCCCAACAGCAGTCCTCCCTAGGAATACGTGTTGTCACTGTCCCCATTTTACAGATGAGAACGCTGAGGCATAGGCATTTCGATAACTTGCCTACAGCACAGTGAGTGGGGTAGAGGCACAATTCAAATCCAGACGGCCTGCAAGAGAGCTGTGCCCGTAGCCACTCACTAGGTTGCCCTGACCCAGGCTGCAAGCCCCTACTCAGTAAGGGTTGCTGATGGCGATTACATCTTTACCACTGTCATTGGGAGAGAAGATGTGCATGTTCATTGTCAGAAATTCTTCCATAAAGCACAGGGCATAGCAGAGCCTTTACTGTGGCCCCATGGCAGGAATGAGTGAGCAGGGGAGGCAGACTTACTCATTGAGGTGACGTGTGTGCAGGTCATCCTAGCTATTTTTATTATTTGGGTGGGCCACATGTATAATATGGGTGGAAACACTTCATTCAACACACACCTACCCACACACCCAATCTCACTTTTCTTGGTAGAAGGTGAGAGGAATAATCTCTCCTAACTACAACACCTCTTCTGCAGCCAGCTAATATCTCCAGGAAATCTCTGAACACCTGCTGGAAAAAGCCTGGTTCACAGACTCCACTGCTGGCTAAGCTCAGTCCCTCTGGAGTAAACTCTTATCTGAGCTCCACTCTGGACACTCCTGACCCTCACCTTTTCCACTGTTCACCCCAGGGATGTGTACAGAGTGGCCACTGCCATTGTCCTTCCCTGGTTCAGAAATGTTGGCATCCCAATCCGGGGGCTGCCCACCTGAGGTTTAAAGAATCCACCTTTCCTCCAGAGGTAGAAATAAGACCATAGTCACCCATGCGACCCCCCTTAAGAAAGAGTCCACATGTCCTTGTATTTAAGACACCAGGGATCAAAGGCTATGCCATAAAGTTGATAACAGCCTTTCAGGAATAAGTCATGCAATGTTAAACATACCCACTGACTATAAGATTCCAAAAACACTGAATTGTAGATTCAAGGAAATAGAGAGTGTCCATCTCAGCTAGTGCATAGACCCCTCAAAGGCTCCCGTTGTTCTCAAGCCAAGTCCAAGAGCCATGGAAAGGCAGCAAAGCTACCCATGACCTCACCTCTGCTCAAGGCTCCAGCCTCAGCTCCCACATCTCCGGCATCCCCTGACCTTGCATTTCCACTACAGGTGTTCCCCAGTGAGCCTGGACGGATCATGCCTCTGTGTGGTTGTACATGCTGTTCCTATGCTGGGGGTGCCCTTCCACCCAGTGGCAGCTCCAAAAACACCACCCCGGGAAGTGCCCCCTCTGTGATGATACTGTGGGAAAAGATTGGGCTTGATTTCCACCTGTGTGGCTCCTGGCTGGGAGGCCTTAGCACAGGAATCGCCCGCCACACCTTTAACATGCAGCCAGAGTGCTGGCTGTGTGTGGGGCTGGCAGCTGTGAGGTGGAAGGAGACAGCTGTGGGAAGGACTCACACCACCCCTGGCACATGGTAGGAGCTTCATGGGGTTGGTTCCCTCATGTTTTCTTAGACTGTGTTTTTACCCTTACTGAGACGGCAGCCAAACCCTGAGAGAAAATAAAGTCAACACCACCACACACAGGCCTAGTGGAAATTCCACTTCTATGTATGTTGGGGTTTTTTCTTCCTGGTCTTTCTTTTTAATCAAGCTATGACACACATACCATAAAATTCATCCTTTTAAAGTATACAACTCAGTGGGTTTTAGTATCTTCACGGAGTCGGGCCACCATCAGCCTTCCCTCATTCCAGGGTATTTGCATCACCCTAGATGAAACCCCACACCCATGCGAAGTCATCCCCACTCCCCTGTCCCGGGCCCTCCCGGCCCCGCCGGCAGCACTAGCCTACCCCTCCCAGCCTTTTAGTGAGAGCTCCTCCTGAAACTGGAAAGCCGACATTGGCCTTGCCAGTTCCTCAAAGGGCGATGGAAGGACTATGCCGGCTGGCGGAACCAGAGGAGTTTTGTGAATAAAAATTGTTATTAGGTACAGAAAAGGGAATCAAATCTAAGGCACCCCTTAGATGGAGATGAGGATTGGACCAGCTGCTGGCCGTGTGCCCCCGGCAGGCCACATCGCTACTCTCTCTGGGCCCTGGGGCCCTGCTGCTCTCCCCTCATGGGATCCTAGAACTTGCAAAAGTCTCTGTTACCATGGAGCGAGTAGGGAACGAGTAGGGAGTGAGTTTTGGGAGAGCAGCAGAGGGAAGCCCTGCTTCCCAGTGGGCAGTGGGGGGAGGGATGGGGAGGCTGTCCCCAGGCCCTGCTGATTCTGATGCCCCAGGATCCTGAGGGTACTTTCCCATGGGCCCCACCTGAAGCCAACAGAGCCTCTGCCCATCATGTGAAGTCTTTTCAGGTCTGAGTGTGTCTTATTTTGCCCTTGGCCGTCTCCTTGTACCTTCTTGGGAAATAAACATGTCAAGGACGTGTCATGGAGGACTTGGTTTTTCCTCCTTCTCGTGATCAGAACTGCATTGTGAGCGGGATTCTCTTCTTTCAGTGGCACAGTGAGAGCTTATTTGTAAACTTGGGTAGGAAGAAAGCGGATCAGGAAGAACACTACCTTGACAGGCATCGTAACGTGTGCTCTGGGCTGCATTTAGGCTGCACTGCAGGGGATGTCACTGCTTGGAGTGCATCATGTGCCTCTTGAATAGTGCGTGTCATAGGGATCTGTTTGCCTTTCATAGCTGGCTGGAAAGTGAAAGTCCTCCTCTCCCTAAGGAGTAAGCTGTGCCCCACAGGCCCCCTCTTCCTCACTCCCATGGGGTCTGCAAGATCTCCAGCTGCCCTTCTTTTGTCCTCACTGACAAGACAGAGATGGTTGAATGTCGTGGGCATCTAGATGTCTAGTGGTGGTGCCCATGTCACCTCCATGTGCAGGCTGCATTCTTGGGGCAGCCTGGGAGGCAGTCCTGGTGTTGAACAGAAGGAGACCCTAAGATCCCCCAGGCTCACCATGGTTCCCCAGGGAGGTGGGGTCAAGCAGCCCCTGAGTGGCCTTGGCCAACCTGAGCCACTTGCTTTTCAGAGCTACCACCCAGGTCACTATCTCACAGGGGACTCTGAGGAGTCTCTGGACTCATGCATGGAAAATGCTATATACATGGGACTGGTGCCCAACCTGGCTCAGTTCCTTCCCTCAGCCTTTGTTCGTGGGGATCATGCTGGGCAGGAAGACCTTCTGCAGGGTCGAAACTACCTGGTCCAGTGGCTCAGTCCCCTCAACAATGACCAAAGACCACTGCACTCAGCAGCATCTCCTTCTCCCGCAGGAGAGTACCTGGCCGTACCTGTTTGGAGTGATTGTGGTCCCTGCCGTTGTCCAGCTGCTGAGCCTTCCCTTTCTCCCTGACAGCCCACACTACCTGCTCTTGGAGAAGCACAACGAGGCGAGAGCTGTGAAAGGTGAGGGCCCTTCCCTTTCCTGCACACCTCCAGCCCCTGCATAGATCAGCACCGCAAGGCATGCTGGGACCTGGGCCAATGGGCACAGGAAGGGGTGTTGTCATTGTTCCCTTTTGCAGGCACTGGGCTGGGTGTCATAGGGTACCTTCTCATATCATCTTCCCAACAGCCTTGCTAGGGGGACAGAGAGGGGACACAGAGTCAATCAGGGAGTCTCCCAGGGAGTCTGGAAAAGCCAGAACAGACAAGATAAGATGCAGGTCCCCTCACTTCTGTGCAGTGTCTCTCACTACCACCTCTCTGGTTGTTCCCAGCCACAGAGATGAAGCCATCTGAAATTTCTGAGTGGCTTAGGTGCATAGCGGCCCTCCTTCCGCTCCTTCTCTCTTCACTGACTTCCTCTGTCTTAATATTTACGTGCCAGGAAAGGAAAAGATGCAAGCACAGAATGAACACCAGATCCCACCAGGCACTGGTCTGAGTGCTTCTGCACAATGACCCATGGGACCTTGCCAGCAGTCCTTTGAGGGAGGAAGGAGTATACACTCATTTTACAGGGGAGGAAAATAAGGCTCGCAAAGGGGCTTTGGGAGTTGTCTCACGTAGCTTTCTTTAAATGCCCTAAATGGGGGGATGCTGAGTCAGATTCAAAGCCTGGCTTTTGGAATCAGAGACGTCTGTTTACAGAGCCCTGAAAAGGCAAAATTGTGCTGCCTAGAGATAGACAATGCAGAATGAACAATCACATTCTCATTCTTCTAGTTTCATAAAATGAGACGCAGTTGACAGCACCACAGTTAGTTAGGCATGTGAAGGTAACCAGCACTACCTTCACATCCAGCTCTGCTGTCTGATCTTGAGCAATTTTTTAAACCTTTCTGAGCCTCAGAACCCTCATCTGTAAAAAGGAAATGACATAAACTTCCCTCGTGGGGCCATTGTGAGGATTGAATTAGATGGTGTATATAAGGTTCGTAGTATTATCTGCTATCATTATTACTGAGAACTCTGTGCATTTTAGTTCTAAATTTCATCTATGTCCAAATCCAGGAAAAGACTTGAGAATTATGTATGTAATTTGTGTAACATCTTTTGAAATTCACACTACCTAAGTATTTTCTGAGTTAACAAATGGCATATTGAAATATTAACAATTGCCTATATTTGTCTAGCAGTTTATGGATCAGATTCATTTTCTCATTTATAACATTTCTCTAAAATGAAGTCAGAGAAGGTAATTGTTATTACCTTCATTTTTCAGATGAAGAAACTGAGGCTTACAGGGATGAAGTCCATTTCCCAAAGCTGTGGGTTTTGGTTTATAGAGATTTATAGAGGCTTTTGAAAATATGATGGAAATGATAGTGTTTTCTTCAATACGGTGACCATATACACAAAATTCTGCCTATGGCTTGGTGATAGACCTGGGACTTGAGCCCTCTTTTCTCCAGAAGACCCTGGTTAGTAACTCCCACCCCCAATCTTAAACCCGTTAGTAACCAAACGATTGGAACCCAAGGAAGATTTTCCTCCAACACCCCTTGTGCACAGAGAGATACCAGGAAGCGGAAGTAGTGGCTATTGTACCAGGTGACTTCCCATGTGGCCAGTGAGGAGAAAAACCAACTAAAAGTTTGGTTCAGATGGTTGTCAGATGGCCGAGTCTCTGGAGTAAAAAGAAGGTGAATAAGAGAGAGAACCAAGGGGATCTGATTCTAGATGCACCTGGGCTGCGCATTATTGGAAGAGGGTGAGGCCTCCAGCTCTGTCTCTGCTGACCTGGGAGGGTAACCGCACCCCATCTGGCTCTGCTCAGGAAAAACTCTTGAGAAATGCTTCAATTAAATACAGTTGGAATGAATAGTGCATGTCAATGCCAGACAGTGAAGAAGGTTTTGAAGTTTTATTTCATAGCACAGTAGGGAGTGAGGGAGAAGTATAGTTACAAAACATGATAAATATTACATGTGCACTCTATAAAAAGAACAAAGATATTGGCCTTAAGTTGAAATAGATTATTGAAATTTTCATCTGTACCTATAAAAGTGCTAATTTTACTCCAGACATTCAGCAAGCAATGGATATTTAGCATGTTGGGCATTCTGCCAGGTGACAGGGTAAGACAGCGGTATGAGATGACATTCCTGCCCCCCACGAGTGAGGGAGGGTGAAGGTCTGGTTAAAGGAGATGGACAGAAACACCCACTAATGGCTCATCTGTATTGAAAACTATTTCATTCTAAGCACTTCACATATATTAGCTCATTAAATCATCACAACCACCATAGAAAGTAGGTCATATTTTTATTCCCATTTTAAGACCTAAAAAAAAACCGAGGATGGGATAACTTGGCCAAGGACATAAAGCTAGCCAATGACTGCACTGAAATTTGAATTCTGACAGTCTGGCTCTGGAACTTATGAATGTAAACAAAATGCGCTTTATTACTTAGCACCATGCTCGGCACTGTGGGAGATACCCCTTCTCCAGTCTGTTGATAATTTGGGGAAAAGAGGCCCTGTGTTAGTCAACTATTACTGTAATAATGCTGCATAACAAAACACCCAAAACACATTGGCTTTAGGTAATAGCATTCCTTAGTTCACAAACCTATAGGTCAACAGTGTTGTTCTGTTAATCTTAGTAGGGCTTGACCTTAAAATCCTTCTTGGGGCCAGCTGAAGTTCACTCGCATGTCTGGTGGTCAGCTGGCTGACCTAGGTTGGCCTTAGCTCTGTTCAATGTACCTCATCCCCAGCTGGCCAGCAGGGCACGTTCTCATGGTAACCAGAGAGGAAATGGAAAACACAAGCGGTTTCTCTAAGCTTGAAATCTCCTAAAATCCTATTGGCCAAAGTAAGTCACATAGCTAACCCAAAGTCAGAGTGGAAGGGGGCTTCAAAGTTTTAGGGTAGAGGACATAAACGTAGGGAGGCCACGAACTTGGGCCATCAACACAATCACTTTAGACAAGAGGCCCCTTTCGGGATGTTCCTATCCCCACTCCATCCCCACCCCCAGTTCATAGTGGCAGGGAATGAGTCCCAGGCCCTGGGTCTTATTTATTTATGCCACCCTTGTCAGTTTAGGAGAATCCCAGCCTCCAGTGCCTGCAACACACATGCTGCTTTGCTTCTGTGATCTCCAATACATCTTCAAAACTTTGCAGACAAGGAAATGACCACTCAGAGGCTGAGTAGCTTGCCTAAGATACCACAGATAGTTCATCACAGAAGCGAGATTCTAACTCAGTTTGTCTCATTCAAACCTGAATTCACTGAAGTGTAGGGTGCTGCCTTGAGCGTGTGTGTGACTCTTATTTATAAGACATAACGTGCACATAAAGACAACTATAATAGCAAAAGATTGGCCGGGCACGGTGGCTCATGCCTGTAATCCCAGCACTTTGGGAGGCCGAGGTGGGCAGATCACGAGGTCAGGAGATCGAGACCATCCTGGCTAATGCGGTGAAACCCTGTCTCTACTAAAAATACAAAAAGTAGCCGGCGTGTTGGCAGGCGCCTGTAGTCCCAGCAACTCGGGAGGCTGAGGCAAGAGAATGGCATGAACCTGGGAGGCGGAGCTTACAGTGAGCCAAGATCGCACCACTGCACTCCAGCCTGGGCAACAGAGTGAGACTGTCTCAAAAAAAAAAAAAAAAAAATAGCAAAAGATCATTAATCCATGGGTTGGAGACACAGAAAATTTCTCCTGAAATATTATGACTTTATATATTAAGCCAGGGTTAAATTCCAGATTTGCATCCATTTCATCTAAGAACAGTTAGATAAGTAATCATGTATCTACTTAAAACTGAAAATGATATCCCAGTGCCAATTTAATTCACTTATTTAACAAACAATTATAGACGATTGTAGCATTATGAAGGCATGCTTAGGACATAATGTTCAGGAGGGGAACAAAGAGAACATAAAAAGAATCTGTGTGATCACAGAAGTGTAGACGTCATAGATACGAGCAGGCCCAGGTAAATGCAGGCACAAATGGAGGCCGCTGATGCATGAGGGAGCTGGGCTTTGTGCTTTGTAGGCTGTTGGTGAGGGAGGGGCAACAGAGGTAAACTCCTCGCTTACTGCCTCCCCTGTGCACCAAATGCACCCACCAATAACCAACCCAGAACCCAGGAAGGACGCCATGGGGTGATCAGCTAGCTCTTCAGGCCCTGCCGTCTGTGGTGGCCTTACCTGGAGGCCCTCAGCTCACCTATACCCACCTGGAGATGGCTGAGGAGAGAAGAGGGGCTGTGTAACGTTCCATGCTTGCCCTTGTCAATGATAAAGATGTCCCCATCTCCTAAACCGGGCAGAGGGAGCTGGGCAGAGGGAGGTGGGGACGCACTGCCTCAGAGGTCTTCTCTCGGTCTCTGCTGGCAGTCACCTGTTCCCAGAAGACCAGCGTCCTCCTCCCTCACTGTTGCTCTGCTTCATTTCTAAGATGTGAGCCAAGACGGGTGACCTCTGAGAGTCTCCTCATTTTGGCCCATGGACTAGCTAAGCCCCAGGACTCCCTTTTCCCTGGCTAGAGAGACAACTTGGGACAGGGTGCTGAGCGAAGAAACAGAGGCCCACGGAGATAAGTGTCTACTACAGAAAACCCAAGGGCCAAAAGGGGGCGGGAAAACACAGCTCGGATACCACTCTACCAAAGCCTCCAGCCCTCAGAGCACAAAGGCATGCCCAGAAATTGCCCACACACTTCTTCGTTCTAAAGAGCAAGCAACTCTTGCTGTAAGGACCAGCCTCACTTTAGATTTAGAGAATTGCTGAGGGTTTCGCTGAAGCAGAGGATGTTGTCTATGTTGTGCCTGTGGTGGGTGCATTCCCGAGCAACCTTTGAGATTGCTGGGGGTCTCTGTGCCCCTGAGAGCTGGGAGGAAGCTCTCAACTGTACCTTCAATTCCACAGCACAGGGAAGGAAGTTCAACATTTCTTTACCATTCAGAGCTTCCCTGTGCTTTGAGTCTCCTCTGCTTCCTGGGGACAAGTTCTGTTGCTCTTGGGATGACATGATAGTCCCAACTTGAAATTCAGTACCTTCTTTGGTTTTCTCAAAAACAGCAGCACCCATGTACAACAAATCACTTGAGAGTTTAGAGACCGTATCAAAGATTTCAGGGTGGTGGGGGAGTTGCTCCATCCTGCCACTCACAGCCTCCTCTTTCCTCTCCCTGTCATCTCTGCTCATCATCCCCTCTGCTTTCTTAGATGCCCCTGGAGCCCCGATTTCTCCTCCCTCTAGCATGTCGAGCACCTTCCCGCCCCTTCTGAAGCTGGAACCAGCCCACATGCAGACATCCAGCAGACACCTTCTGCCCCAGGCATTTATCTAAATATTTTTCTTAGCCATGACAGTGCTTGAGAAACATTCTGGTGTCAGCCATGAAGTTGACACACTTTTCTTCCCCTCTTTATACCTGGTAATGTTGCTGCTAGTATCATCATGCTCCCTGGCTCTCTGGAACGCCTGCTGTGTGTCATAGCATGTGGCTCAGGGTTAGCTGAGAGTTAGCAGAGCTGGGGTCCAGCCCCATCTTCCCCATACCACAGCTGCGTGACTCAGGAAAGCTGCCCATTATCTCAAAGGCTCAGTTTTCTTGCCTGTGAATGCTTATCTCTAGGGCCCAGAGAAATGATCATATCAGATCATGCATATGAGAGTGCTTTGTAATTCTCTTTTATAAAGGCACGAATCCTGTTCATAAGGATTCTGCCCCCGCTGACCTGATCACCCCCCCAAAGGCCCCACCTCCTGATACCATCAGTTTGGGTATTCATTTTCAACTTTTTACTTCTGAGGGGACACAAACATTCCACCCATAGCCATGGGATTCTGGCAGAAGGGCTCCAATTTCCCGCAGGAGGCAGCGTAAGACAGCTGCCCCATCTGGGGGCCTAGGGTGAAGAGCTGCCATGCTAATGAGGAAGGAGATTCATGCATGTGCCTCCCAGATGCACCTGGTGGGTTCAGACACAACAGCTCCCAAAAATCCCTTAACCCATTCTTCACAGGCTGGGCATTTCATGAAATGGCAGCAGTGCTCATTTTAATGTTTTATGAGCCACAGAGCTTCCTGCAGGAAAGAGTGGAATGGAAACTGTTAAGCCCCCAGCGTGAGGCCCTGGGACCCATCAGGTTTGACTGGGCGCGTCTGCAGGCGAGACAGTGCTGGGAGCATATGTTCAGGGGCACACGTCCTAAAACAACATGCGGGATCTTCTGGGCTTCCTCACCAGTGACTTCTTGGACATCAGTCTTGTTGAGTTCTTCCACATGGCAAGTGCAGAGAGACTGTGGGATCTGAGTGTTGACACTGGGCAGGGGTCAGGAGTTCTGATTTGGTCGCAACACCTCTCTGGGCTGTTTCTCCACCTGTACCGTCAGAAGTAGAACAAGATGCTCTCTAAGAACCAGCTCAGCTCCAGGTTCTGAGGTCAGAACCAGGGCACATAGGGGCAGGGACTAGTGTCAGGCCCAAGGCTCCTGGAAGCAGGTATTTGGGCTCTGCCACCACCCACAGGCTCCCACAGCAGGTGGTTATAAGTGTCATTGCTCCCCCGCAAGGGACAGTGAGACGGCACAGAATGAGCACTAAGTGGGCTCAAAACCCCCCCAGTAAGAAATAGGAACACTTTTACACTGTTGGTGGGAATGTAAATTAGTTCAACCATTGTGGAAGGCAGTGTGGTGATTCCTCAAGGATCTAGAACCAGAAATAACATTTGACCCAGCAGTCCCATTACTGGGCATATACCCAAAGGAATATAAATCATTGTACTGTAAAGACACATGCATACATATGTTTATTGCAGCAGTGTTTACAATAGCAAAGACATGGGACCAATCCAAATGCCCATCAATGATAGACTGGATGAAGAAAATGTGGTACATATATACCATAGAATACTATGTAGCCATAAAAAGGAATTAGATCATATTCTTTGCAGGGACATGGATGAAGCTGAAAGCTGTTGTCCTCAGCAAACTAACACAGGAACAGAAAACCAAACACCACATGCTCTCACTCATAAGTGGGAGCTGAACAATGAGAACACATGGACACAGAGAGGGGAACAACACACACCAGGGCCTATGGGCAGGGGGTGAGGGGAGGGACAGCATTAGGACAAATAACTAAAACCTAGATGACAGGTTGATAGGTGCAGCAAACTGCCATGGCACACGTTTATTTATGTAACAAACCTGTACATTCTGCACATGTATCCTGGAACTTAAAGTAAAATAAAAATTAAAAAATTCCCCATGGTAAATCCAGCTCTGCTACTAACTGGCCATCATGCATCTCTCCAGATAACTGTTTCCTCATCTGCTCATGGCCAGGACAGTGCTGGATGGTACCAAAGGGCTCTTCCAGCATCAATCCCAGGCCTCTGTCAGGATGGAAACTTCCTCCAAGAACAGTGAGGATTCTTGTTCTGCCATCAGACAGTGTCTTAGGGACATAGCTGTTTTGGGACACAAGAGGCAGGGCAAAGTAGTTTGAGAAAAAATGAAAAGCCATCTGTGGTCAAGAAAGTGTCCAGCTACCCAGGGAAGCATCTGCTCCAGTGGTCCCAATAGACACAGTGTCTTCATCTACTTGGCATCATTTCTGTGCTTACCCACGTGGAGTGGTACAGTGGGCAGACAAAGCTGTGAATTTTGCTTTGTACAAAGAGGGGATTTGATTGGGAGATCTCATGGCTTTCTTTGTTTGAGTTCCTCTTATATGCTAGTGTGGGAGGCAGAATAATGACCTCCACCCCACCCTGAAAGATGTCCACTTCCTTCTTCCCAGAACCTGTGAATATGTTAGGTTACATGATGAAGGAATTAGGGCCACAGATGGAATTAAGGTCACAGATGAAATTAAGGCTGCTCATCAGCTGACTTTGGAATGAGTAGTCCTGGACTATGAGGGTAAGGCCAATGCAATCACAGGGGTTCTTATAAGTGGAAAAAGGAGGCAAAGAGAGAGAGAACCAGACAAGTGACAATCTGAGAAGGAGTTGGCCCAAGGTTGCTGGCATTGAAGATGGAGGAATGGGACCAGGAGCCAAGGAATGCAGGTAGACCATAGGAGCTGGAAAAGACAAGCAGGTGGATTCTCCCTAGAGTCTTCAGAAGGAACACAGCCCTGCAATACTCAATTTTAATCCAGTGACACCTGCTTCAGATTCTGACATCCAGAACTAGAATATGATAAGTCTCCACTGTAATTTGCTGTAGCAGCAAGAGGACACTTGCTGCCATAGAGCTAGGTGCATGGCAACCATTACCTTAGTCCTAACCCCGCTAAAAAGTCTACAAATTTTCTACCTTTTGCTTTATAGATGAGGAGACTAAGACTCAGCAAGGAAATGTCAAGGTCACAGAGCTAGTGCATTGGTCAATGTTCCACCCAGGAAAGTGGAAATAATATTTCAGAGAGGCACTGGATGCCAGGAAATGGTTACAGAGGTGCCAGTAGGGAGAGTAAAAGGAGTTGGGCAGAGTCACCCTGGAGCCCGTGTGTTCACCCTCCCTCCCCTTTCCAGGAGAAAGGGCTCAGTCCCAGCTCAGCCACTGGCCTGCCCAGTGGCCTGAAAGTGCTCACCTCTCTGCAAAATGAAAGGTTTGCATTGGCATTGGCTCACTTCTAATTTCTGAAGCCTAAAAGAAGCTCCTCTTCGCCGAGGCTGAGTTCAGCTACTCTCCTCCAGTCACATTCCATTTGTGTCAAACTTTGTCCTCCTTTTTGGGCCACACCATGCATGTCCCGGATTCTGTGGTCTTACAGAGCCAGTTTTGATGCCAGGTGAGTTTGGCTTCAAGAGCCGGTCCCATCTCTTACTGACACTGCTGGAAGCATGACCATGGCAGCAGGACAGATGCTGGAGCTGCTCTCGCTAACATGGCTGATTCTTGGCACAGATGACCTGGGAACCACAGCCTCTGAGGCTAGCCAGGAGCCACAGCTGATGGTGCTGGAACTTTGACTAGCAGAAGAGGTCCTTTCTTCCTCTAACACTCAGCCATGCATCAGTGCCTCTCACTGCTGGACTCTAACAGGATTCTGCTAGCATGGGAGTAAGGAGATGTCATTTATAGGGAGTAAGGACAGGCAGTTTATAGGCTTCTAGCCCCCATGACACAGAAGAGTTCTAAAAGGGTGGTTGTGGGGCTGAGTCCCAATAGGGCGAATGCTACAAGCTCATAAATAGTGGGATGCTGTCAGCACATTTCATCTCAGCACCTGTGCACTGCCTCCTTCGCCTGGAAGGCTCCTTCCCCAGATGTCTGCATGACCCACACCTCCCTCACTTCCTTTAGGTCTCTAGTGAAACAGCATCTTCTCAAAAACATCTCTCCCAGCTGCTGTAGCTCAGTGTCCCCTCTTCTCACTGCCACTTACCCTGATTTATTTTTCTTTTTAGCACTCATTATGACCTGAAATGATATGTTTATAAATTAATTTCCTTAGTATCACTCCCCTCCATGAGAATGAAAAGCTCCATGCGAGGAGGGACACTTTTCCTGTTTTACTTATTGCTGAAACCCCAGCACCTAGAGTAGTGCCTGGCATACAGGAGACATTTACTTACTAAATAATTGTTGCATGAATGAATAAAACCAAAGTATACCAAAGGCTGAGTATAGACTGTAGCACGCTGCTGCTTAAAGCTCTGTAGTACATTCTTGGAGGTGTTTATAGCAATCAGATGGAGACTTACTTGTTGTGGGAACATGAAGCAGTTTCACCCAGAGGAGAAGCAGGCATGGAGAAAGAGAGAGAGAGCGCCATTTTTACAAGGGAAATATTTCAGATCATTGCTTTGGTCCGTCTGTGATATTTCTGTCTTGATAGTTTCTTCCTCTGTTCTGGAGAGGTTTCCTCATGATAGAGATTTTCCAAGTCAGGCAAGGCATATATAGTCATTCTCATTTCAGGTCTCCCTGCAGTCACTCTCCATGTGGCATCAAGCCCCAACGACTCAAGTAGTAGTGAGTCGTGTCTGTCTCTCACTAGAGACCTCCTGGGAGCAGAACCTGTTCCTTATTCTTACCTTAACACAGTGGATCTTTGCACCCCATCCCAGATGCACAGCAAGCTCTCGCAAGCTGCTGGATAATGGAAATGAGCTGAATTTGGCTCCTTAGCCTCTCAGCCCTGAGATTTCTTTTGAGGTGTGTGGAAAGAAAGATCAGACAGATCTAGGTCGGAGCATGAACTCCTCACTGTCCACCTGGGCGAACGTTGGCACATTTCCTCACCTCCCTGAAGCTGTGGACTGAAACACTCGCCTTGAAGGGCTGTTTCCGAAAGACACCTTGCACAAAGCCTGGCACACAGTAGGTACACAATAAACCTTAGCCTCTTCTTCCCTGCTCGGTGTCTCTTGACTCCTCTTGAATAAAGTTGAATCTGTAACTGGGGCAAGAGCTGATTATGTAACAGCTCCCTCTCCCAGCCCAGGAGTTTGCCATGCTACACAGAGGTTTTTTTCCCAGTTGGGAAATGCAATTTCTCATTCCTCTTTCAAGTTCTTTGGAGTTAGTGATTAGAATATGGCTAGGAATATGCATGAGGTGTGAGCCATAGGAAGGCCTCTTACTTTCAAATTGAAGGGAGAATGTGGGGAACATGCACTCAGGGGGTAGGGCTTGGATGAACTATTGTTAAATGACTTGGAGAGTGAAGAGAATGAACTCCTCTGAGACAGTTACCTTTCATAAGCTCATGTAATTTTTAAATGGGCTGAGAGATAGCAATTTCCCAGGCCATCTCCTCTCTCTCCAAGGGCAGCCAGTTTAAACTGGAGGTGTCAGCTCTGTCCCCTCCCACCCCATGGGTGACATTGCCCCATCTCCTCCCAGTCATCTACACAGCCTGCACACATCTGGGGTTCTGGGCTTGCTTTAGAGACCCTGTTGTTCATCTTCCTCTCCAATGCCTGGGTCCCTTCCACAATATGCTTGACAGGTGGTCACCAGGCTCCTCTTGCACACGTTCAGGGATGGGAAACTCGCTGCTCAAAAAACACGTTCATTCTTGGACACATCTGTCAGGCAGTTCTTCCTTGTGGTCCCACACATCAGAGCTCTTGCCTGGGGCCCTTGTTCTGACCTCAGAGCCAAGGAAAGCAAATCCAATCCAGGCGTCTGCTCTTGGGAGACTCCCTTCTGCAGACTAGACATCTGCAAATATGAGTAGGGTTCATTACCTTCATCCAGCATGCTGTGAGCACCTCTGCATTTTAGACCCAGAGGAAAACCAGCCTCTTGCATGAGGCATCTGCCATGAGCCTTCCCCTAGTGCAAGCGCTGCCCCGAGCTGACAGGACTGTGAGGACAGGAGCCAGCACAGGTGTGGCCACTTACCAATCACAGCACAACCCCAAGTTTAGCACCAATTCTGTGACATGTTGGAAGCACAGAGAGGACTTTCTGGCTCTCCCTCCTACCCTCTTTTTCACCCTGGGCCTGTGAGGAGCTACATTTCCTTCCACCTGTCTTTAGGAGAAGACCTGGCGTTTGCTAAACTTGCAACACAGACATCCGTCTTGCTCTGATGAAAGTGATGGTGAAGGGAAGGTTGGGTGAAAGCCAGAGAGCGTGATGAGTGTCTTTCAATTTCAGATGAGATTGAGAGAGAGAGGAGGAAATGTGGAAGGGAGGAAGGAGAGGGGAGGGGAGAGAGGCGAGATTTGCGGGGAGGACAGCATTCCAAAGCTCTGAAGGGTCTGATTCTAAGTTGCTGTCATGGTCTGAATGTTTGTGCTCCTTCATCACCCCTAATTTCTATCTAGAAGCCACAGCTCCCCAGAGTGATGGTCTTTGGAGGGGAGTCTTTGGAAGTGAGGAGGGCTGGATGAGGTCATGAGGGTGGTGCCTCCTGAGAAGTGAGAAGGCAGCATCTGCAGCCAGAAAGAGGCTTTCACCAGGGAGCTGACTCTGCGGACACCCTGGTCTCGAACTTCTGGCCTCCAGGACTGTGAAGCCTGTTGTCTAAACCACCCATCTGTAGTATGATGTTATAGCAGCCCCAGCTGGCCGAGCTTCCAGGAAGCGTTGCTGGACATTGGGAAAATGATACTTCTGGAGCCCCGGTGTGGGTTCTAATTCTAGCTCCTCCGCTCCCCTGCTGAATGACAGCACTAGCCCCTTCTAGTGTCCCCCTCACACCCTCCCTCTGCCCACTCTAATTTCAGCCTTGCTGCAGCAGACAGTCCATGTGGGCTCAGGTATGGGCCAATGTTTGCCCACCTTAAGCACAGCATGTGCCTCTCCAAATGCTCAGGCCCTCTCCATGGCCAGGAAGCTGCTCAGCCATCTGCAGCGCAGTGTACACATTCAGGGAGTTAATACCCCTGGGGTCAGGAGCTCGCAGATAAATGCCCCAGCCTCCCCTGTGAGACAGTTCTGGAGGTATTCCATGTGCTGCTCAGAAGCCCCGCAGAACTGCTGCCCTTTGCCCATAGAAGTCTCCCCGAGATGCACCTTGGGCTGCCTTGCTCTCCAGCCTGTAAACTTCCCACACCCAGCGTGTGTCTCAGGCTCTGCTGTGAGGGCATCCAGTGTCCCTGCCCATGTGCAAGCTTCTCCCATCTTCTCACCTGCAAAGTGGGAATACTGACTGTGTCTACTTCAGGGGATAGTTATATGAGAATTAAATGAATAAGGGCACATAAAACACAAGGGAACCCTTAGCAAGTGGTGGCCAATGTTATTGCAATGTGGATAACTCAAAAATGAACCTCATGAAACAATGTAGCTCCAAACAAGCAGGTGACAAGGCTGGCTGAACTTGATGAAGCAGCTTCAACCTGTAATCCCGTCCATCAGGAATGAAATATTTTGGGAGTTGAAAATGCAGGCCAGTGAATTTCGATCTTCCTTAGTATCAACCACTGTCCTTGCTGAGTAGTAACAAGATGTTGCCTTTTTATATTTTAACAATAATCATTTAGCAAAACCTACTGAAACTTTTCATTTGGAATATTTTTAAACAGAAATTTTTTTAAACTGCTTGCAAGTTTGTCTTTTTGAATGTGCAGATCCGAGAGTTTTTTGTTTGTTTCTTTGTTTGTTTTTGAGACAGAGTCTTGCTCTGTCACCCAGGCTGGAGTGCAGTGATGCACTTTCAGCTCACTGCAACCTCCACCTCCCAGGTTCAAGTGATTCTCCTGCCTCAGCCTCCCGAGTAGCTGGGACTACAGGTACCTGCCACCACGCCCAGCTAATTTTTTGTATTTTTAGTAGAGGTGGGGTTTCACCATGTTGGCCAGGCTGGTCTCGAACTCCTGACCTCGGGTGATCTGCCTGCCTCGGCCTCCCAAAGTGCTGGGATTACAGGCGAAAGCCACCGCTCCCAGCTGAGATCCAAGTTTTTATTGGTGATCCGTGTATATATCTTTGTCTACCAAACCACATGACAAACACATCTTTTTATGAAACAGTTTCTTATAAAAGGTTGCTACTTTCTCACTCCTGTTAAAATGTCATCTTTATCCTGAAGCAACAGATTGACTACATCTTGAATTTGAAAATCTCTGTGAGGCAGCGTACTGTCAATGGTCATTGAGGCTAGCAGCAGGCTTGCACCTGGAATGGAGATAGCGAGTTCCACTATTGATTTGTCCTGTCTTTTTTTGTGTGGGAGTTGTTAGTTTTACCTTTAATTTGTGGTTTCTTTTGGGTTTTTTTTTTTTTTCTTGAGATGAGGTATCGCTATGTTGCTGAGGCTGGCCTCGAACTCCTGGGCTCAAGAGGTCCTTCCACCTCAGCCTCCCAAAAAGATTAGCTGGAACTGCATACAGGCATGTACTGCTATGCTCAGCTTTTGGGGATTCTTTACAAGCCAGCTGTACATTCATTGCGGTTAATTCAATTGAAACCAAATACTACCATTCCCAAATCTGCTAACTGGTAAATTGCACAAGTAAACAGCAATATTTCAACAGACAGATCAAAGGCACCCTTTCAGCTTCTCCACACAGTGGAGACCTGATCCCCAGTCACATAGGCCATGTGAAGGCTCCAGGTTCAGTCCATAATAAAACGTTAAAAACTATAAATAGGAGTTCCAATATCTCCTCCTACAACCCTTCTTACATACCCTACTTTGGATCCGACTGCTGTGGGTAATAAAAAGACACTGAATCTAAGTTAAAAACCCAATGACTTCCTCCTCTTAAATTCCATTAGTCGTTGAAAAATAAATGCTTTGATGAAATCTCCTATTTTTAGAAGCATGAGGCCTGCACTGTGTAAGAGAGAACAAGCTCAGTGCCACTCTGGGCATGCAACTTATATGAGGTTATTGCCCTGTGCTCCACGCGAAGTCCCTTTGCCTGTCTCATCCCGGGCCCCTGATCATAAGAGGGAAGAGGCCTCCAGGTTGTTCTGCACTTTGCTCTAGCAGGAGGTGATAAAAGAGGTGATAAAGTGTGGCTGCTGCCATAACAAAGTGCCATGAGTTAGTGGCTTAGAACAATAGAAATGGGGCTGGGCGCGGTGGCTCATGCCTGTAATCCAAGCGCTTTGGGAGGCCAAGGCGAGTGGATCACCTGAGGTCAGGGGTTCAAGACCAGCCTGACCAACATGGTGAAACCACATGTCTACTAAATACAAAAAATTAGTCAGGCTTGGTGGCGGATGCCTGTAATCTCAGCTACTCGGGAGGCTGAGGCAGAAGAATCATTTGAATCTGGGAGGCGGAGGTTGCAGTGAGTGGAGATTGCACCACTGCAGTGCAGTCTGGGCAACAAGAACGGAACTCTGTAAAAAAAAAAAAAAAAATCAAACAACAGAAATGGATTCCCTCACAGTTCTGGAGGCCAGAAGTCCAAGGTCAAGGTCAAGGTGCCAGCAGGGCCATGCTCCCTCTCCTGGCTTCCAGTGGTAACCAGCAGTCCTTGGTGCTCCCTGTCTTGTAGCTGCATCACTCCAACCTCTCTTCCGTGATCACACGCTTGCCTTCCCTGTGTGTATCTATCTGTGTCTCTTCTCCTCTTGTAAGGACAAGAGTCATATTGGATCCAGAGTCCATCCTACTACAGTATGACTTCCTCTTAACTTACATCTTAATTATATTGGCAAAGGTCTTATTTCCAAGTAAGTTCACATTCACAGCTACCAGGGGTTAGGACTTCAGCATATGTTTATGAAGACACAATTCAACCCCCAACAGAAGTTTATAGCATTTTGTACCCACTCCCAGGCTAAAGATGAAAGGGAGAGGGAGAATGTAGCAAGTACCCCACAGTGATAGCACATATATTCATAATGCTCCTTGCTCATCAAGAGCCAGGTACCATTCTGGGGACTTTGTGTGTGCCAACGTTGAACACTGGTTACAACATCAATGCTATTATGTTTATTTTACAGACAAGGGAACTCAGGCATGGGAACATTAAGTAATTCACCTGGCATCATACTAGATGGAAAATGGTGCAGCCAGGATTTGTTTGCATTGGTGAGCACCCATTGGCCCCAGACAATGTGTGTTTGCATTAGTGAGCACCCATTGGCGCCAGACAATGTGTGTTTGCATTGGTGAGCACCTATTGGCCCCAGACAATGTTTGTTTGCATTGGTGAGCACCCATTGGCCCCAGACAATGTGTGTTTGTATTGGTGAGCACCCATTGGCCCCAGACAATGTGTGTTTGCATTGGTGAGCACCCATTGGCCCTGAACAATGTGAAGCCCAGGTTTCTCCAGCTCCAAGGCCTGCCCTCTCCCACTGTACCGCAATGTCCCTTAAGTGGCTCTTGCTCAGGGGACACTCCCAGGGGTGGGCTCAGCAGGTGTACAGCCACCTGGAGGGGTCTCCAGGCCAGGAAGGCACCTGTGCTAACAGCGCAGCTCTCTCAGGACCCTGAGGGAGGCTGGCGGGCTCAGTCTCACCTCCTTGCAGTCGTGTATGGGCCACCCCCAAATGCATCAGTGTTTGTCACTCTGCTGTGCTCTGAAGGTGTCTGAGGACCATGGGGAGCCTGCCATTGGAAAATCACACCATGCCCAGAACAGTAGGGAGAACATCGAAAAGATACTGGCCCCCCTGCTGATTCAATTTGGTTGACATCTAGCATAATTTTCCTCTGTTCCTGTTTGCTCAGCCCGCCCCCGCTTCTATGTTTATAACATGCTCCTTCTCCTTCCCTGTCACCTGAGTCTTGATTTTTACTATTTCCTTCAAAACACATGGGTTGGATGTCCATTCTGTGTCAGGCTCAACAGAGAGGAGATAAAATAATTGTTTAGTGAACACCAATTATGTGCCAACACTTAACACACATGGATTTTATTCCCCAAAACAACCTCATAGGTAGGTTTTATGATTTCTGTTTCGTGGAAGTGCAAGCATGGAGCAGAGAGAATAGGTAACTAGTCCGGGGTGTCCTAGCAGAGACAGGGCTGGGTGTGAAGCCCAAGTTGCTCCGACTCCAAGGCCCACCCCTTTCCACGGTACCACAGCATCCCTTAAAGGGCCCCTGCTCAGGGGGGTGCTCCCGGGGTGGGCACAGCAGGTGTGCAGACAGAACGCCCCAGACAAGAGCGAAAGTGCCCAAGAGAGACAAAGGTGCAAGAGCGACCCAGATGAGAGGGTGACAGTGATTAGCCATCACTGGGACAGGGATGGTCTCCAAAAGGTGTGATTGCTGAGAGGGTCCTCAGAAAAGGATGTCCTAGGCAAGCAACAAAGTGGCAGGGTGTTCTGGACACAAAGAACAGTACTAGCAGTGCACAGAAGCAAGGCCATGGGGGTGTCTGGGATGGAGGACGAGTGCCTTTTCCAGGGCAGCAGCCAAGAGAGAAGAGGGGAACCTCCACATGCCACAGGGACTGTGGGAGGAGGCTCTGCATGGCAGATGAGAATTTGGACTGGATCCTGCTGGCAGGGGCAAGACAGCACAGGTTTGTGTGCAGAAGAGTGGCCCAATCGTCTTCCTGGGGATGAGCCTGGGGATAATGAGCCCAGCAGGGAGAGGCTGCGGCCTGATCTAAGGCAGGCCTGGGCTCAGGCAGAGAGGAGCACATGGACTCTAGACGCTGAAGGGGCTTAGTCACTAGATCACACAAATGAGACACGGAAGGCAGTGTCTGGGTTATGTGACCACAGGCATCTACTTTAGGTGACTTTGTGATTGTTGTCAGGTGCCCCCAAAGCCTGAGTCAAGGTTTTGAAGATGGGAAGTTTATTTGACAAGTGACTCGAGGAAGCACCACTTCCCCAGCTGGGAAATGGGACAGGGAAATGGAGGATGCAATTGAGGAAGCATCACTTCCCCAGCTAGGAAATGGGACAGGGAAGTGGAGGAGGCATTGAGGTTCAATAATGAGCAGGTGTCAGCTGTGGGCAACTGGGACCCCACCCACCCAGTCACCTCTGGGGGACAGCACAGAACTCACTCAGGTGTCTGCGAGGAAGCTAGGTATACCTCTGTTAACATCAGCTTTGTCTTAACCGAGGGCTCCTCCTGGGGGTGTTAACTGCTGAGGGCTGAGCACACACCTGTGCCCAGGGAAAGCCGCAGGTAGAGAGGCACAGGTACTGGGCGTAGGAAGCTGTCCATGTGCAGGAGAGACATGGGTGGCTTGCAGTGCCGGCTACAGGGACACAAGGAACACGTGCAGCAAGTTGATGCACCAGGTTCTGTCTTTGTTCCTTGTTGGTCATAAGATAATGAGGCTGGACCAGAGGATGGGACAATCTGGGTTGTTTTGTTTTTTAATCACCATATGCCCAGCTCCCAAGCCCCATGCCTGGCACCTTCAGGGCTCTCAGAACTATTGGTCTTGCCACCCCCTGTGACCTGTGGGCAGGAACTTCATCCCCGTGCAAACACTCAAGGCCCTCCTCGGCTTGCTCCTCCCTTGTCGTCCAGCCAGGAAAGCATCAGAGAAGGCTTCCTGGAGGTGTCTGAGATAAGGCTCAAAGAATGAGGCGAGTAGCCAGGTGCAGAAAGGTCAAAAGAATATTCCAGACTGAGGAAAGAGCCAGATGTGCAGATGAATGTGTCAGGTTCCAGCCCCAACTAAGGCCCAAGGAGGGTGGGTGGATGGACAGGTAGCTGAAAAAACACTCGGTGGGGGCGTAAGCAGGTGAATTTGGTTTTACTCAGCAGCTCTCTCATCAGCAGCTCTCGTACACTGTCCAGTCTGTCTTAGCTGCTTGAGCCGGCTGCTCCCACGCTCAGCTGCACAGCCAGCTCTCCCTTGCCTTCAGGGTCGGCAGCTTAACTCTCTCTCTGGGCATGAGCGCGAGCCATGCCATGCTGTGCTGTGCCGAACCCTGCCCTGGCTCCCCTCTGTCCATCTGCAAGACGAACAGCTCTGGTTATCTCTCTCTGTCTTTCTCTGGGTGCCAGCAGCTGCACAAGAGTCATGTGAAGCCATACCCAGGAGCCCCCGTACAGTGTCAGCAGAGCAGTTATACCTTCCCAAGCAATAGTGGCTCCAAGCCAAGTATGAACTTACACAAACAGGTTATATAACAAGTGGAGTATGCACCTGCGCACCTAAACTCACTGAGTCATTCTGGCCTGGATGTTTGCCTCGGCCTATTCCTTGACCAAAGCACATCCATGTACCTTACAGAATGTCTCTTGCTTTTCCCTAGTGCCAGGAATAGGAGGCAACTTTCCATCCTTCTGCTTCCTGCCAGGAGTGCCCCTGCCTTCTCTGGCAGCCTGGAATGCCCCCTCCTTGGTGCCCCCTCAGGACTCCAGCTCAGTCTTCTATGTTTGCTATTTTCAAAAGAATACGTGTGAGCCCTCAGCCAGAAAGGGTGCATGTGGAATAGGGAGGACTCCAAGCCCAAATCCCAGCAGGCCGTTGTCAGGAGTGATTGAAAATAGTGAGGGAGTCATGGAGGGTTGGGGGGCGGGCTTACCTGGCAGTTAGGGAAATAGAAGGCTGGCCTGCTTGGGCCAGGGTCCTGCAGGGCACTGAAGAGGCAGGGGCTGAAGGGTGTGGGAGGCCTCAGCAGGTAAGTCCTTGGTGCAGGTTTGGGTTCTCCTGGAAGCAGGTCTGAGAACAAGTTAGGAGTGCAGAAGTTTCAATGGAGAATAACACCTGGGAAGTGACAAGGATGGGAGAAGAACTGGGCAGGAGGATCTATCAGGCCACAGTGCCCCTGGCAAAGTCTCAGCAAGTCCAGGGGAGAGCTCTGGAGAAACTCGTGCATTGCAGGAGGTCCCCCACTGGGTAGAAATGGCTGGGCCCTTGGACTGCCTTCTTGCCCCTTCATAGGCTGGGGGTTACTCTGAAACAGTAGCACCCACTTTACGAACATATATACAATAGGAAGGTTAAATTGAAGCTTTAAGAAAAGATCGGAATTTTTTTTTTAATTTTAATTTTTAAGTTCCAGGATACATGTGCAGAATGGGCAGGTTTGTTACATAGGTCAACGTGCGCCATGGTGGTTTGCTGCACCCATCAACCCATCATGCAGGTATTAAGCCCTGCATGCATTAGCTATTTTTTCTAATGCTCTCCCTCCCCCCACCCCACCCCCAACAGACTCTGGTGTGTGTTGTTCCCCTCCCTGTGACCATGTGGTCTCATTGTTCAGCTGCCACTTATAAGTGAGAACATGTGGTGTTTGGTTTTCTGTTCCTGCGTTAGTTTGCTGAGCACTGTTCACAGTAGCAAAGACATAGAATCAACCCAAATGCCCATCAATGATAGACTGGATAAAGAAAATGTGGTACATATACACCATGGAATACTATGAATCCTTAAAAAGGAATGACATCATGTCCTTTGCAGGGACATGGATGGAGCTGGAAGATAGGAAATTTTAAGAGAAAGAAGAGAGATTTTTTTGTTTCAGGAAATTCTGTTAAGGGCTAAACATTGGATTTGTCTGAGAGCTTCCTGGCAGCCATGGTGAACAGAGAAAAAAAAACATAGGTTATGAAGTTATCCTTATTTTATAATAGAAAATATGTATGTCATGAAGGAAAGAAATAGTTTTCTACCCCAAAAGTCTCGAGTTATCACATGGATGTTGCATTTTGAACTTTGAGGAAATAGTAGAAATATTATACTTAATGCATGAAACAGAAACATTGCTCATTCAGCTGCTTTTCTCATTTTCCCTTAATAAATGCTGGGGAGAGCATTAAATTATAGTTCATAAAAAAAGACATTCTGAAGCAGTTTTTAGTACCCTGCTGGAAATAACACTCCAAAGCCTTCGGAAGTGTTCTCGCTTCTTGGAGAATCTGGAGCAAGTTTAATGGCATTTGCTTAAGAAGAGCGTTTTCACACGCCCTGAGGGGCAGAGCCATGTTTTAGGGATGCTGCCTGCTGTGTCTGGAATGGACTGTCCACAGGAGCCATCACAATAGCCACCTTTCCCTGCAGAAGGAAGAAGGATCAGAGCACTGAGTATTGAAATCTGTGTCCAAAAGTGCGCCCCATGATCTGATTATTGTGCTTTCAGGGGTCTAATCAGTCAGCCCGCCTTCAAGCACACATTCATAGAGGTTTGCACAATTAAGGTCTTCATTTAAAAAAAAAAGATAGGTTCTCTGAGGCTGGAAATTTGCAGTGTTCAACATGGAAAAGGCATAAATCACGAGGGTGGGTTTGAGTCCTGGGAAGATTCACTCTTTGGGACTATTTCCACTCACGTTTTCTTGTGTTTTAGAGGGTCACATGGAAAGGGCCTTGCAGTCATTAAGCTCAATCCTTCTTTTCATGATAGCATGGTCTGCAGGGCATCCTGGCCCAGTGACATCCTACTGATCTCAGGACACCTGCAACGAGGATGAACTCATGAGCCAGGCAAACAGGAGGCGCTTAGTGAATATTCAGCAAACGAGCTCCAGTATGGGAAGCTCCGAGCCATGGTTGAATGTATATGATATCATGCAATTATTACAACAGCCGTTGGAGGCAGGAATGATAACAAAAGATGAACAGGGGCACAACTGCCCAATGGTAGATGGGTTTGAACTCTGGGTATGCCCTGCCTTGCACTGGGGACAGTCAAGAGACCCACGTTCTCAGCTTTTCTCCCAGCCAGCTGGGTGATGTTGGGCAAATCATGGCATCTCTCTGGGCCTGTGTTTTCCCATTTTTAAACAAGGGCTTTGGACTCCATAGTTTCAAAGGCCCCTGCCAAGTTCCACCCCCAGCTAAGGTGTGTGGCTAGGAGGTGGGACCCGTCCCTGCAGGGCCCAGCATTAGACATGATGGACACTCTAATCCCTGCTGAAAGTCCATGTGTGCCTCTGTTTGCAGCCTTCCAGACATTCTTGGGTAAAGCAGACGTTTCCCGAGAGGTAGAGGAGGTCCTGACTGAGAGCCACGTGCAGAGGAGCATCCGCCTGGTGTCCGTGCTGGAGCTGCTAAGAGCTCCCTACGTCCGCTGTCAGGTGGTCACCGTGATTGTCACCATGGCCTGCTACCAGCTCTGTGGCCTCAACGCAGTGAGTCCTGGGGCCGGTGGGCATCCTCGCATGACTGGAGGGATCAGAGGGTGGGGAGGTTCAGGGCTTGGGCCCCGGATGCCCAGGTTCAAAGCTCAGTTCTGTCATTGCCACAAACTCTATGCCATTAGGCAACCATGTAACTTGACTCAGTTTCCTCATCTGTAAAATGGGATCACATAATATGGAAAGACACAATCCATGCAAAGTGTTCAGTTCAGCCGCTAGCCACAGAGATATCCTATAATAAATGCTGTCATTAATTATTCCTAGACATGTCTAAAAGTCATATTTCTTTAAAAAATGGATATTAGGAAGTCAGAAGTGAGAGACGTTGAGCTGATTTTAATAAAAGTACTCTTGGCTGGGCTGTCTTCAACTCACAACTTTGGCTTGAAAAAAACCTCAAGACTTTAAGTAAGAAATGTTCTGGGGCTTGAGCTGCTGCGGGCAGGGAAGTCTGAGGAGGCCTCTCCATGAGGTTCCCCAGATGCTTGGATGTTCACAGCAGTTTCCTCTCCCTTGAGGGCACTCGCAGGTGGAATTCCTGGTTGGAGACTTAGGGAGGCAGAGTCTGGATCTTTATTGTTATTGTTGCTTCTGACAAATGGAATGGGTTGCCTCTAGGGGTGGTGAGCTCCCCATCTACGGAGGTGTACAAACAGGCTGGCCGACCACTTGGCAGGGGAGTGTAGAGGAGATTCTTGCATAAAGCATCCAAACTGCCTCTGAGGTCACTCATGTCACTTGGGAGGAGACTGGCTGAACCCAGAGGGAGGGAGAAGGGGCAGCTGCCAGCACCTTTCTGAAGGGCCCCAGGTAAGGGAGCTTGCCGTTATACTAAATAAGCATGAGCCCATCACCTCCAAATGTGGGCAGGGAGGGCGTTTGGGGGTGTCTAGGGAAGGTGAAGTGAAGGGGAGTCACTCCTGTCCAGAGAAGGAAAAACAGCAGCATAGAAATCTACAACCACAGTGTTGTTCCACCTCCTTTCAACAACTGTTGGTTCTATTTTCGGAAACACTGGGACGAAATGAGATCGCCTTGCTTCTTGCTTTTACCTTTCTCCTTGGTCTGGTTAAAGTCAGCAGATTGAGCAGGTGCCTGGGTCAGTGGCTGTACCTACATTAACCGAGTGATCCTGGGAGAGTCCTGCTGTCTCTTCCTGTTGACGAGACCGAGGTTGTGCCAGACAGTCTCAAGGAGGCGCTCCTTGTTCTCGGAGAGTAGAGAGGGGAAGTGAATTGTTTCTTCAAGCTAATACCTGAAGCCTTAAAGACCGAATATGGAACCTGTAGTGAATGAGGCATTTACATTGAGAACCATCAGTTCTAAACAGAATTCAATTCTCCACGGGGACATCATTTTCCCATTTGCATCCCCCGTATAACTTCATAAATTCCTCTATGGTGTACCTGCACCTGATGAAAAAAAATCTCAGCTGCTCCCAAAGCCAGTAGCCATGAGGCCCCAGCCTTAGAGTGTTCTGCCCTCCCATGTTGATGATCTTCAATCTTTAAGTAGGGATAATATTTCTAGCTGAGCGTGCCTTACCTGACCTAGAGCAGAGTTCTGGACCAAGAGTCAGAGGCCTGGCTTCCCATCTCAGTGGGACACAAATCTGCAGTGAGAAACCCAGGCCAGCTGCTCCCCCTCGCTTGGCCTTCACTCACTGGGCTGCAAACCTCATCAAGTGTGCATGCATGTAGCACTTACAGTGGGCCAGGAGCTGTCCCCATGGCTGCCCTGTGAATTAGGCCCCACCGTTAGGCCCAAAGACGTAAAGAAACTTTTCCAAGGTCAAACAGTGAGGAATAGTAAAAGGATTTGAGCCCTAGCTATCTGGCCCCAAGGTCCCCCTCAGAGCACCCCCATGCATGTCACTCAGGCTGTGTCCCCAGGCCATCCCTAGGCAGCCACGGGGACAAGTCTTCTTCCGTGTTACATACAGAGAGACCCACGCTGTTTAGTGGCAAATGCCAGCATCACAGCCGTGCTGTGGTCCAGCTCTCCCCTGTACCTGCTGCCTTGTCATCCAGATTCACAGGTCAAAGAGAGCTACCAGCACCAGCAGGTGTGACTTTGTCTGTGCAGGCACCACCCCTGGGATCCAAAACTTCAGCTGCCTTAGAAGACTTGTTTTGTCTTCTTCATTTTCCCAGACATTATTTGGGGGGCATGACCTGTCACTGGAGACATCTGTAAATACTGCCAGGCATCTCTGTGTTTGTCATCTTATTCCAGCCCCAAACAGCCCCACAGGGTAAGTGGTATCGTCCCCATTTTCTAGATGAAGAACTTGTGGCTCACAGAGGGTCAGAGCTTGCCCAAGGTCCCAGGGGTGGTGCCTGCACAGACAAAGTCACACCTGCTGGTGCTGGGTGCACTCCCTGGACAGCCCACCCAGGCACTTTGTACCAAACTTGCATTTCTCAGCCTCGTAACTATGTACATTTTGAGCTGGAAAATTCATTGTCATAGGGGCTGTGCTGTGTGCCTAGGCTATTCAGCAGCCTCCCTGGCCTCTTCCCATTAGGAACCAGTAGTACCATCTGCCCCACCAGCTGTGACAACCAAAAATGGCTCCAGACACTGCCAAACATCCCTTGAGGGCAAAATTGCCCCTGGCTGAGAACCTGTGTGTCAAGCAAACATCACAGATGGCTCAGTATATTTATGCTAAGGAGCTGATGAATGTTTTTCATGTACTTTAGAAGTCACTCAAAGTTTTGCTGGGTGCAGTGGCTCATGTCTGTAATCCCAGCACTTTGGGAGGCTGAGGCAGGCGGATCACCTGAGGTCAGGAGTTCGAGACCATCCTGGCCAACATGGTGAAACCCCATCTCCACTAGATACAAAAATTAGCCAGGCGTGGTGGCGGGTACCTGTAGTCCCAGCTACTCTGGAGGCTGAGGCAGGAGAATCACTGGAACCTGGGAGGCGGAGGCTACAGTGAGCCAAGATCGCACCACTACACCCCAGCCTGGGCAACAGAGGAAGACTCCATCACAAAACAAAAAAAAAAAAAAAGGAAAAAAGAAATTATTCAAAAGTTGGAATAAACAACATTTATTTATTTATTTCTAAATTCCTTTTTGGTGTTGGATTGTTTTATTTTTTCCCCCTGCCTCACACAATAAGCTTTCAAATTCCGTTCTCTAAAATTAGACCTGTCGCTTAAAGCGACTTATTTTAGGCAGCTGCCTTCCTTTCGAGCAGTTTGTCCTCGGCATGAAAACCAGGCTTCAGTGTGAGTGTCAGTCTGTTGCCAGGGTGAAAAGAGGCTCCTGGCTTTAGGCCCATCCCCGTCCCCATTGCTAGGGTGGCCACAGCAGTTCCTGCCCCTCCACTGTGCTCCCCTCACCTGGAAAGAGCTATTAGTGGGTCTCCATCCTGGAAGATGGAGGCTGCATCTTATCAACCCTGTGTCTCCAGCACCAGAGCAGCCCATGCCACATGGTGGGCACCTGAGTGTCTGGGGGAGAAAAGGAGGCGAGGGCAGGAGATAGGGAGTTCTTGGGCTGAAAATTGGATCAATACCAATTGTCAAGCCCAGTGTAGGGAAGCCTTCATTTTCTTGAACCTTCCCTTATCTTCCAGAATGCCCAGGGTCATGGTGGTTCTCTTATCTACTTGGGATGACCCTTCCTTCCTCCAGGTTCCTTCTTTCTTAAACGCAGAAGCCAATCATAGTCACTTCCCTGGGCCTCAGTCTCCCATCCTGAAAAACGGGGATGATAATACTCAGTTTGCACAACTGCTGTGAGGAATCTGTGGAATTATGTAAAATATCTCACAGGTGGCAGCTGCTCAGCTTGCATGAATCTCCTCCCAAACTTGCTGTCATCAGCACGACTGTTTCTAGCATTGTTTTCTCCTCTCTCAATACCATGCAGTTTCAAAATCTGCTGCTTCCTGATATGCAGTCTTGGTTTGGAAACAGGACACCCAAGTGTGTTAGAAATAGATGTCAAAGAAGAGCAAAGAGGATAAGAGTGCCAGCTGTGCATGAGCCATATGGGCCTGGTGACATTGGTTCTGGTGCTCGCCGGCGGTGGACTGCTGCCTGGGTCTTTGCACTTGGTGGGATGCCCACGCATTACAGGGTTCCTGGTGTGTTCCTCTAACCACTTACTTGGGAAATCGTTGTGTACTCCCTTCCTTGCCAGACTAAGAAGTCATCTAGGGCAGATGAGGACCTGTGTTGTCTGCTGTCACCTTAGTGCCTAAGAGAGTCCCAGATTTCTTATGCTTTCTCGAAACAGTTGAGTAGAAGGGAGGGAAGGGAGATGACTGGGAGGAATAAGGGGAAGGAGACATGAAAACCTTAGATATGTTTATAGAAAACTGTGGTACTTTCCCCCTCTTTTGGCCTGGAACCACATGAAGGTCCATCTGATTTGTTGAACCATCATTAGGAGTTCTGGAGCCCAAATCAAGTTTTGTACAAAATCTTAAATTACAATTTCAGAAGCAGTTATTAATAACTTTGGTTTTGAAAAGATTCTCCTAAACTCACTTCCTAGATCAAATTGGAAGAATCTAAAATGTTCTGTAATCATAAAAGTGGAGACCATCTCACTGCAGCAATTCGCTATGTCCTGATGAATAGGGAGAAAGCTGAGAAGAGACTCTCCATATGGCCACCCTGAACTGTGGTCAAGAGTGCCAGGCTTGGAGTCATCTGCCTGCATGCAACTTGCAACATTAAACTGTTGAGTTATGGGACCTTGGACAAGTTGTCATGACTGCCCCGTGCCTCAGTTTCCCCAGCTGTAAAGTGGTGGTGAAGACAGATGAAAGGATGCATTTAAAGTTCAGCAGCTGGGCGTGGTGGCTCACACCTGTAATCCCAGCACTTTGGGAGGCTGGGGTGGGCAGATCACCTGAGGTCGGGAGTTCAAGATCAGCCTGACCAACACGGAGAAACAAGTCTCTACTAAAAATAGAAAATTAGCTGGACGTGGTGGCACATGCCTGTAATCCCAGATACTCAGGAGGCTGAGGCAGGAGAATCGCTTGAACCCGGGAGGCGGAGGTTGCAGTGAGCTGAGATCACGCCATTGCACTCCAGCCTAGGCAACAAGAGCGAAACTCCATCTCAAATAAATAAATAAATAAATAAATAAATAAATAAGTTCAGCACGGGGTCAGTCACAGGTGGTGCTTCATAATCTTAGCTATTATTTTGTTGAAAGAGCCCCACCCTGAGACCACCCGGGAGGCTATGGTTCCAGCCCACATCCTCCGACTTTCCAGCTGTGTAGCCCTGGGTGAGACACTTCACCTCTCTGAGCCTCAATCACTCATGTCAGAGTTCAAAGGAGACCAGGCCAGAAAGGTGGTATCGTTGGGCTAACGGCTGGGTCAGTGTGAGATTAGATTTTTATCTGTAAGATGAGAGGCAAGACTGGGTGATCCAACACTCTTAGAAAAGCTTTTAAAAGCAAGCATTTCCTGGCCACTCTTAAAATTTGAGTCCTTACTTTGTATCCTTCTGCATTTTTATAAAGAAAGACAATGGAGGTCAGAAAAGGACGCAGCCTTTTACTGAGCTGTTGGGCATCTAGATACGCCGTCCAGTTTCACGCTCACATGTGCTCTAAGGATATAAAGCAAGGCCAGGGTGGTTGAGATCTGCATTCACGTTCTCACCACCATAGCAATTGCTGGGGTCAAATTCCTTCTGTCCAGCCCACAGACTCCCCTCCCTCCGAAGAATAGGAGCTCACAGAGAGGGGACGTTAGATGGTCAATTGCCCTGCCTTGGGGATTCAACCACCAGGAGCCAGAGCTTCAAGCCCAGCTAGCCCTTCAAGGCCAGTGAGCGACCCACAGGTCCTGTTTTGTGAAGCGTAAGGTGCACAGCTGTAGTCGGGGCGCAACTGTTCCCAGTGAGAGACCTGGGAGAGTCAGCTCATTCCCCTGTCTCCATTGCCAAGCTGAAGCGAGGTCTGACGAGAATGGGAGCTGACATTTGCTTGGGGCTGTGGATGAAGCAGCTCTGCTGAGAGAGAGTGGGCTTCCATGCATTACTGTGAAGCACACAGCCCGCCCCTGGTGGAGAGGGTCTTGCTTTGCTTGGCAGCTGCCGGTAGTGATTCATCCCTGATGCCCCCGTTTCCTCTCACCTCTCAGGCGATTCCGCTTGCCCTGCTCCATAGGACTTAGCACCCTCCCCCTAGCATCTCTGGAAGGAAAGCAGATTCCTTCTCACCCAGAGGTAGCAGATAGCAGAGGACAGTAGAAATGTTTGGGATGACCAGGGCTCGATCTCAGCTCTGCCACTCATAGCTGGGTCACCCTTACCTGGCTGAGCCTCAGTTTCACATCTGTTAAATAAAGCAGTGATAGCTCCCTCAATGGGCTGTGCTGGGAATGCAGTTAAGTCATGTAGGGGATAGGTTTGGGGATTTACAATAAATAAGCCCCCTTCTTCTCTGAAATTCAGAAAAGGTTAGAGAGGGGGAGACAAAGAGAGACACAAGTACCAGATGGGGATGAAAATGTTAGCTCTATTTTGAGTGGAGCTGGATTAGACAGCATGGCTTCATAAGTGGCAGTTAGTTCAGCACCTCCTGCTTTAAGATGCTAGACCCAGCCACAGGCAGAAGGAGCAACCCCAGACCCCTCTACAGGGCAAGTCCCTCCTTGGGTGGAGGCAGCAGACAGGTCTCCAGCTTCCTGCAGGAGGCAGGTACAGAAAGAGCCCAGGAGATGCAAGAGGGCACTCCCTACCTCCCTGTCCCTTGGGTTGAGAGGGAGGTGTGTTCCCTAGTGGATGCTCCCCAAATGGAAACAGGAAATAGAAGGGAAAGGAGGTCCCAGGAAACAGTAGGTGAGGCATTGGCACAGTTCGTGGAACACAGTGTTTAATAAATGGGCAAGGTCTTCTCTGTCTTCTGTACTTCAAAATAGATCCTATACATCACCATTTGTCTGTGGTGGCCACCTCTGTGTTTACAACTCTCTCTGTCTCTCTATCTCTCTCTCTTTCCATCTCTCTCTCTCTCTCGCACACACACACACACACACACACACACGAAATGCATAAATGCATAATATATATTAATTATATCTTTATCCAGTATATATTAGTTTTCTATTGCTTCTGTAGCAAATTACTACAATAGCTTAGCTATTATTTTGTTGAAGGAGCCCCACCCACATGGTGGCTTAAAACCACACCAATTTATTATCTTACAGTTCTGGAGGCCAGAAGTCCTAAAATCAAGGTGTTGGCGGGGCCACATTCCTTCTGGAGACTCCAGAGGGATCATCCACTTCCTTGACATTCCCAACTTCTAGATGGCACCTGCATCTCTCGGCTTGTGGCCCCTTTCTGCATCTGCAAGTCAGCAGCGTGGCATTTTCAAATATTTCTTCCTCTTTGACCTCTGCTTCCATCCTTATGTCTTCTCTCTCTGAATCTGATCCTCCTGACTCCCTCTTTAAGGACCCTGGTGATTGCATTTACAGCTCACTCAGATAATCCAGGATAACCTCCCCATGTCAAGATTCTGAACTTTACATATCTGCAAAGTCCCTTTGGCTGTGTAAAGTAAGATATTCTGGGGTTCCCAGGATTAGCATGTGAACATTTTGAGAGTGGGGGGCTGTTTTTCTGCCCACCACATCCAGAAAGCATAGATTAAACCCGTACTCTTTGTCAGCATCACCTTGTTCTAGGCAAAAGTAAATGGGGTGTTTACTCTTATGGACCCTTGACTGATCCTTAGACATGCTGCTTTCTTAGACATGTTGGGCATCCTTAGGCATGCCCAAATGTGGAGGAGGCAAAAATGATTATGTATGTTACACTTTGTCTCTAAAACACTATGACGTGAATTAAGAATGAGAGCTTCAGGGCATTAGAGGCAGGGACTTGAGAAGACCCAAAT
Organism: Nomascus leucogenys; assembly: GCF_006542625.1. Taxonomy (NCBI): domain Eukaryota; kingdom Metazoa; phylum Chordata; class Mammalia; order Primates; family Hylobatidae; genus Nomascus; species Nomascus leucogenys. Next base: position 75,088,684 of record NC_044400.1, read on the forward strand.
TCTTTCCTGCTGCCCTTACCCCCACACCTGCCACCTGCACAGTTCTTCAAAGCCCTATCCTACAAGAAGGAGGCTGAAAAGAGACCCAGAGGTACATTCCTACCATGGCATATGTGCCACTGTCCGATGCTCTTCTTTTTTTTTTTAATTATATTATTATTATACTTTAAGTTTTAGGGTACATGTGCACAACATGCAGGTTTGTTACATATGTATACATGTGCCATGTTGGTGTGCTGCACCCATTAACTCGTCATTTAGCATTAGGTATATCTCCTAATGCTATCCCTCCCCCCTCCCCCAACCCACAACAGTCCCCAGTGTGTGATGTTCCCCTTCCTGTGTCCATGTGTTCTCATTGTTCAATTCCCACCTATGAGTGAGAACATGCGGTGTTTAGTTTTTTGTCCTTGCAATAGTTTGCTGAGAATGATGGTTTCCAGCTTCATTCGTGTCCCTACAAAGGACATGAACTCATCATTTTTTATGGCTGCATAGTATTCCATGGTGTATATGTGCCACATTTTCTTAATCCAGTCTATCATTGTTGGACATTTGGGTTAGTTCCAGATGCTCTTCTTAACCAAGAAGCAATCACATCTCCATGGAGAGACAGAACCTTCTAGAATACCTACTACTTGTTATATGCCAATTATAACAGGTGCTGTCCTGGATGATTTCTTTTATCATCATTAAAATTTTTACAAGAACCATGAAAGACAAAGTATTATTACTTTTCTTTGGAGAACAGAGATTCCAAGATGTGAAGTCGCTTGCCTGCGGTCACGCAGGTCATGAGAGGCAGTGCTGGGGTTGGAATCCCCACTCCATGCCTCCAGAACTGCTGCTCCTGCCACTCTGCACGGGGAGGCTGGGGGCAACCTGGGAGAACAGAGCTGTGTGGTGAACAAGGTCAACACAAAGCACACTCCATGGGGGCTGGGGGACTCTGAGGCAGGAGGCACTCTTAAGTTTCCTGGGTGCTTTCTTATTTTACAGCGACCTCAAACTGTCCAATCAAATAAGCGTCAGTGTGAGCAGAGGTAAAGCTGAAGGCAGTCACTTTCCCACTCTATCAGCTGCTGCAGGGGGAGGGCAGTGGCTTTGTGGCGCAAACGGAATAAGACTGGCGGTGTGTGTGACATCCAGGCCTGCCCCGGGGAGGACAAGGCCAGCCCGGCAGGATCCCTGTAGCCCCTGAGCTGGGGGAGAGGATCTGTGGGCTGATTTCTGCCTTTTGATGCATGAATGAATATAAGAAAAAAATATGGCTTTTATTGCTTTATTATTATTTTATTATTATTACACTTTAAGTTCTCGGATACATGTGCAGAATGTGCAGGTTTGTTACATAGGTATACACGTGCCATGATAGTTTGCTGCACCCATCAACCTATCATCTGCATTGGGTATTTCTCCTAATGCCATCCCTCCCCTAGCCCCCCACCCCCTGACAGGCCCCGGTGTATGATGTTCCCCTCTCTGTGTCCATGTATTCTCATTGTTCAACTTCCACTTATGAGTGAGAACATGCGGTGTTTGTTTTCTGTTCTTATGTTAGTTTGCTGAGAATGATGGTTTCCAGCTTCATTCATTTCCCTGCAAAAGTTATAATTGTCCCTCACTGAACTTAGAACTTTATGTACAATGACTCTTTTCACTAACCTACTAAGGGACATCTATAGCAGTGTCTGTATGGGGAGAATTGAAACCAGGGAAGACAGGGTTGTGGGGGGTGAGAGGAGCCAGAAGGAGGTGCTGGCCACAACATAAGAGGATTCACATTAAGTGGGATCTAGGGCTGGAAGCCTCAGGACCATGAGCTGGTCAGGCTCCATGGGGATCAGAACCACGGCTGTGAATAATACAAATGTCAGACACCTTCACATGGGTGACAGCCTGGCAGCCTGAGGGCATTAAGAGGGTCCTTAGAGAACGTTGGCCATTGAAAATCAGTGAATTTGGCTGATGACTAAGAAAGGCTGTTACACTTCCGGAATCCAACCCTGATGGTGCATTGGGGATCATAGTTACCTTCTAAAGGGGAAGCAATTGTATAAACATATTCAATGGACACAGAGTTTTCAGGATAATATTAGCTTCTGTCACAGCCCTGAGAACAATAGGAATTAGTGGATTTATTAGGTGCTACCTCTGTATACCATGGATGTGACAGCAGAAGTTCAGGCTAACAATGGAGTCTAACGCTCATTCAAATGAGAGACAGGTGCAGAACAGGAAGGTTCTTGTTTTACACGAATATTAAAACCTGTTTTTGCCAATAGATGTATCCATGCCTGCAAGCTCGAAGAAATGGGTGTCGTAGTTTTCACTGGCATCTCTTGGTATGCCCATAACTTTATGGAGGTTTACTTTCTTCACAAAATTTAACCATCTGTAGATATAAGTAGATCCTATATCTTCCCCTCAGTGCATGAATAATTTTTGCTAAAAACATCTGGTAATAAGACAGATCTATAGAAACAAGAGCTTCATCCAGAAACAAAGAGCAAAATGCAAGAGTGTGGCCAGCTAACGTTGGACCTGACAGGTTATGAACAATGTGCTCTAACGTTGCTGCTGAATAGGGATCAAACTGTTCATAAATGTTCATAAGGTCCTTTAAGGCGGGGGGTTTCCCCATCAGAATTCATCAGTTAGGACAATGTGGTTTTCTATCATTCAGCAAACTCTTCGTTTTAAAGAAATGACTGGGATGGGGAGAACCCAGACATCATTTGTGTCCAGGCTAAAAACCTCAAAGTGAATACTGAGGAGCAACAATTCTCATCCAGTTCCTGACACCTCACGGGACAGGCAAAATAAGCATGGTCATGTTCATTTGACTGGGGTGGAGTAGGAATCTCCGCAGGGCAGGGTGAATTGCCTGAGGTCACACAGCTAGTTCAAGATGGAGCCAGGTCTCCAACCTCCTAATCAGTGATTGTCTGATGCCCATGAGCGTCAGTTAGGATTTAGGTCTAGCCTCATGTGGCAGAAACCCCGAAAGAGACCTCAACAAGGTGGAAGGTTTTCTGTCTCACATGAAGTAAGTTGTGAGGGCTGGTATAGCAACTCTAAGACCACACATCCTGGTTTTCCCAGGACACACTCAATGTATGTGTGTTGTCCCAGCATAATTATCAACACTCTCAAAAGTGCTCATGTTTGGATAATAAATTACAGAACCACTGTAGTCAGTAAGGGCACAGGCTAACTCTTTCTAACTTCCTGGTCCAGCATCTAAACAAGTGGCTTTTATCCCAAGGCAGGGGCTCTATGTATAGTTAAACAGGTTGTGCATTACCCAACTCTGGGGAACATCTTTCACCTTGTATGCATTGTGGATTTACTATGGCAATTTTTCAGTGGATGACAGTAAAGCATTTTGCGTAGTGGGGGCCTGTTCTGGTTCTCACAAAGTTACCATGGAGGTTAATAGCAGTGCTGTTCTGAAGTCACCTAGTAATCCAAAAAAGGCTGCTGAGGCTCCAGCCATCACCTCCACCATCCTGACACAGAAAGAAGGAAGGGCAAACAAAAATAAAAAACAAAAATGGAAGCACACCTCCTTGATGAAAATCTTTTTTAAAAAAGGAAACTTCCTGGAAGCCCCACCAACATTGCTGTTTCTATGTCACTGCCACACTTGGCTGCAAGAAAACTGGGAAGTATAGTCTTTTAGCTGGGCACTCTCAGTAGTGCAGGAGAACATCACACACCGGGGCCTGTTGTGGGGTGGGGGGAGGGGGGAGGGATAGCGTTAGGAGATATATCTAATGTAAATGACAAGGTAATGGGTGCAGCACACCAACATGGCACATGTATACACATGTAACAAACCTGCACGTTGTGCACATGTGCCTTAGAACTTAAAGTATAATAAATATATATATATATATATAAATAAAATAAGGAAAAAAATAATGAAGAAAGGGAGAAGGTGGGATGAAAGTGAAAAATGAGCACCCACGCCTCTCCATCTTGGGACTCTGAGTTTAATCCAGAGACCACCTGATACCCAAATTTGATTTAGAAAATAGATTAAGTCCTTCCACTGACCGTTCTCTCTTCTCGTTCTTTCCTGCATTACAGATTTGGTTCTATACCAACAGCATCTTTGGAAACGCTGGGATCCCTCCGGCAAAGATCCCGTACGTCACCTTGAGTACGGGGGGCATCGAGACTTTGGCTGCCATCTTCTCTGTAAGTCAACTGAGGGTTACTCCTGAGAATGCCACAGAGGGTTACGCAGCACAGTGGGAATATTCATAAGGTCCTTTAAGGCAGGGGGTTTCCCCATCAGAATTCATCAATTAGGACAATGTGGTTTTCTATCATTCAGCAAACTCTTGGTTTTAAAGAAATAGCTGGGATGGGAAGAACCCAGACATCATTTGTGTCTGGGCTGTTGATCCAAAACCTCAAAGTGAATACTGAAGAGTGACAATTCTCACCCAGTTCCTGACACCTCGCGAGACAGGCAACACCACACTGTGGGAACCCCAGGCAACAAACAGGCATCTCTTTAGAGGAGCACGTCCTTTGTCATGCCAAAGGGGGCTGGATTTTAGGAGTTCATCATGTAGTTCTTCACTGACATTTTACCCATCTAGAGAATATTTCCTTTCTATATTTTGCTTCCCTGTCATCTTCCTTTTAATAAATAACTCCATCCTTTGAATTTTCACCTAGTCACAAATGACGAAATATGAATGCCCTGTGAAAGAGGGCCATGTTGTCCCCGGGAGTTCGATCAGAGAATTGGCATGAGTCTCCAATCTCTTGCCATGACTTTTAAAATGTTTCAAAACCATTAGCAGTCATCTCATTACCCCAGACATATGGGAGTTTGCAAGGCAAGGGAAAGGACATTCCAGTCGACCAGTATGATAGAGATGGAAGACCTTAATAAAAAGCCAGTATGTTCAAAAGAAGGCATAGAGCTCATCACCGTTTCTCAACCTCCAATATGCAAAACACACATTTGGTGGAGGGGAAAGTTGGGTGGCTTCAGAACCTAGCAGAAATTTCCAGATCTTGGAATCAGATCAAACTGGATTTGAATCCTGGCTCTGGCACTTCTTGGCTGTGTAGCACTGAGCAGTGCACTCAACATCTCTGAGCTTCAGTTGTCCTCTTTATGAGATGTTTATGTCTCTTCTTTTTTGTAGCTATGTCTGTGCCTCACATTTTAGGCACAGAGCACACAGTTAGGCTCCCTTCCAAATGGAAAGAGAGGGCTAAAATTAGAGTTTTGTTCTCTGACTTTGATGGAGTAGTTCATTTATTTTCACTCTTGCTTACTGATTTGCACTGACAAGATTGACACCCATGCAAACAGGCAGAGGCTTGCAATTGTCTTTCTGACTTCTTGTTGACAGAACACTTCATTTTGTACCTTGCGCTTAATGGGTCATTCTAACAAGATGCTTTAGAAAATAGATACCATAAAAAATGTAGAGGAATGATGTTTTGTCTCTTTCCCTTTCCACTTCATGGTCTTTTTGTTAGGGGAAAACATTTCAACGTTTCACGTTCTGGAAGTTTCACAAGATTCATTCTTGTTATTCTCAAGTTATAGATCGCACCCAGTTTTCTTTATTAATTTTTACTTTGAGCAACGGAAAAACACAGTCTGAGATGAAAATTATGGGGAAAGTACAGGAGGTATTTGTTTTTGTTTTTTGTAAAGTATTTTACTGGTATTGTGAAGAAATCAATACCAGCTCATCAGGGCAAATTTGTAAAACTCAGAAAAATAGAGAGGAACAAAGAAGAAATTACCTACAATCATACTACCCAAGGAACTTTGGCAAATTCTTCCCTTGTCTTTCTATGCATAGATGTATATTTCTTACATAGTAGCACAGTAATCCTATTCTAAATACTAGCTCTAATCTGCTTTTGTTCACATAATCTTATGTCAGAATGACTCTCCATTTTCTTATTAAGTATTTCTTGTTGAAGTGTATCATATATGCAGAAAATCATGCAGATCATCTCCTTCCCTGAATTAACACTAGTGTTGAACGATTTATCCTTCTCCAGTAATTTTCTATATGATAATTTCCTTAACCATTGTCTGTGGGTGAGGTTGTTGAATGTCTCTGCTCAAAACCTGATGGCAGTGCCATGCTTTCTGGGTTCCAGTCCCAGCTCTGTGTCTTTTTATTAGCTGCGTGACCCCCAAGTAAGTTATTCAGCATCTCTGTGACTCAGTTTCCCCACTTCTAAAGGCCATCATCCCTGCTTCATAGGGATGGGCTGAGGATTGTACCAATGAATATACATTAAGTGATTCCAGCAGTGGCTGGTAAATGGTATGCACCCAGTAAGTGGTAACTATTCTTGTCCTATTTAGGTAGATTTCCATAATGTGTGATTTTACATAAGGCTACGATGGACATCCTTGTGGAGAGCAGGATTTTACAGGGACTCTTGCTATCTTTTGACAGTTGAGGAACCTAAGACCAAAAGGAGTGACTTACTCTGGGTCACACAGTCAGCTGGCTCAGAACCCAAGAGAGTGGGGAAAGAGAACATCATGGGACTCCTACTGTCCCCCCCACTGACACCCCAAAATGTTCTACATGGGACCTCATGAATGCTCACGTCATGCCTGAAAGTCCAATGATTGCCCTTGTTTGAAAGAGGGGCACACTGAGGAAGTGCCTACACTTCTTCCCTTGGTCCAAGAAGCCTTCACAGGCAGCTATTCTTATTCATTCCAGACTCCAGAAGCCACTCCTTCTCATCCCCATGCTCTGGCAGGCAGATCCTCTTCCTTAAAAGTTGACAATATTGGGCAAAGTATTCCTTGGAAACCCCAGAAAGGAGGGTAAATGACTTCACAGTCCTGGAAGGGAAGGAGGAGCCCTTTCTAAAATCAGGACTCAGAGTCACAGCCTCTGGAGAGTGCTCCTGCCGCTGCCTTTAAGTGTGGACCCGGTGGATCTCAGTCATCTGAACCATGGCCAGTTGGTGCCCTGCCATTTAGCAAGCTCTCACCAGCTCCTCCCATGGTCAGGCTGTTGGCCTTGTGCTGGGCTTACAGAGGGCCTTTGCCATGGTGCCTGCCTGTAGGAGCTCAGAGTCCAATGGAGGAGGTTGAGTATGACCCAAGGATAAATGATGTTTTGCTGTTCTAGAGGTGCAGGAACCTCTGTGTAGGAGGTTCCTCTGAGCAGGAAGTGATGCTTCAGAGCTTGGGTGGTGGATTCTTTCATGCAGGCATGCATTCATCCATTCCACAGACACCTAAGGTGCACTCATACTGTGCCAGCTGTCACAGGTGAAGTTGCCATGATCTAGAGAGAAAAGCAAACCTGGAAACAATTACCACATGCAACACTGAGACAAGCTTCCCTCTCAAATAAGGGGTTCTGGGAGGGATTCCTGGAGACAGGGACCAGGAACCTGAGAGCTGAAGGGCCAGCAGAAGTTAGGTGAAGTGAAGTGCATTGGGTAGTCTGTTCCCCTTTCATCTTCTCAAAGAGCTGGAGATGCAAGGACAGATGCAGAATAGTCCATTGGAAACAGTCCTTCAAATGGTAGCATTGACCCCAATTCCTGGAAAGGCATGAGACTAAATTCAGCATGAGGCTGAGAGTGTGGAAGAGAAAAATGTTCTGGGGAGAAAGAGCTTTGGCTTTAGGATGAGGCTACTCTGAATTCAAATCCTGATCACCCATTTACCAGCTAAGTGGTCTTGGGAACATTGCCCAACACCTCTGAATTTATTTGCTCATCTGTAAAATGGACATAACCATTCCCACCTGTGGTAGGCAAAATAATGGCTCCCCAAGATGTCCACACCATGATTCCCAGAAGCTGGGAATATATTACCTTACATGGCACAAGGGAATGTTGCAGGTGGGACTAATCTTGAGATAGGCAGCTAACCCTGGATTACCCGGGTGAGCCCAATATTATCACAGGGTCCTTGTAAGTGAAAGGGGGAGGCAGGAGGGTCAGAGTCAGAGAAGGAAATATGATGGTGGAAGCAGAGGCAGGAGTGACGCCATTGCCAGCTTTGAAGGTGAGGAAGGGGTCACACGCCCAGGAATGCAGATGTTCTCTAGAAGCTGCAGCAGGCAAGATTCTGCCCTGGAGCCTCCAGAAGGCACCAGCCCCGCAGACACCATCGTGTTTGCCCTGCAAGATCTATTCTAGACTTCTGATTTCCAAAACTGTAAGATGATCCACCTGGGTTGTTTTAAGCCACCGAGTCTGTGGTAACTTGCTATAGCAGCAATAGGAAACTAATACAGCATCCGACAGAATTATGGAAACAAAATCCAAAGTGTGTGAAAGCCACTCCCCTGTTCCTAACAGAGCATCAATATAAGGTAAATTCTTTGCACTTTCCAAAGTTATGTATATATAAAAATATCATATTTATATAGGTTATATATATTATAATATGCATAATATATTTATGTTTATATATTATGTATTTGAAAATAAGGAAATAAAATATGTAGATATATTTTTATATATTATTTAAATATATTTTATATATTTAAATAATATACAAAATATATTATATATAACTTGAAATATATTTGAAAACAAGGCAATAAATATATATTTATGTATACAGTTACATGTGTAATAAACACACAAATATATATACATATATTTCATCCAGCCCTTTGAAGTGATTGCCTATCCAAAAAGACTTTCCAATTTTTTTCATTCCTCTTATGAGATTTTGACAGTCTATTAAAATGGCTCAGGAGGCTAATAAAGTTGAGAGGGGAAAGACATCTTTGCTCATTTGATCTGCAATTAATTTTGGCTCAGGGCATCAGTCATCAGCTTGGGCAACTGTAAATAATTGCTATCTTTCAGAAACAGCTGGTTTTCCAAATTGATTTGCCTGGCACAGTGTTAACTCTCGGATGAGTGAACTTCCAGTGAGCGTCATTCAGGCCATGTGGGGCAGGGGCTTTGTGGGGTGAGGGCTCACTCTTGAGAAGCACAGACTCTGTGCTTTTATAAATCAGGGGTCAGAATTCACAGGAAGTCATTCTGATTCATTGCAATACATTTTCATAATTAGCAAGAATGGAATATACTCTTGAGTTGTAGTAAAAAAAAAATTAAAAAATCCTTATGGTTTCTGTTGCCTGTAGTCTCCATTGCTTCCCAATAAATTCGACAATTTCAGAATCAAAGGCCTCAGAGTTTACTGCTGGAACTCAGGACACTGGATCCAGCCCGTGTGAGAGGAGAGTGTGGTAAAAGAGAGAAAGCAGGGTGATAGAGTATCTGGGCTCTGTGTCATACTGGCCCCGCACCTGCTAGCTGGGTGACCTTGAGCTAGTCACTTAACCTCTCTGATATCCATTTTTCTCTTAGTGAAAGTGGCAATAATAACAGACCTAAGCCTCAGCAGGTATTGTCATGGGAATCACACTGTAATTCACAGTGCTTGGCATAGAGAAGATACTCAATAAATGTTAACTATTGTTATGGATTGAATTGCACCCCCTCAAAATGCATATGTTGAAGTCCCTAGTACCTCAGAATGTGACTTGAATTGGAAATAGGGTCATTGCAGTTGTAATTAGTTAAGCTAAGATACAGTTATACTGGAATAGGGTGGGCCCCTAATCCAATACGACTGTCCTTATGAAAAGGGAAAATTTAGATGCAGGCATACACACAGGCAGAACGCCCTCTAAAAATTAGAATTGTGCTGCTCAAAGCCAAAACACACTAGAAGCCAGGAGAGGGCCCTGCAACAGACCCTTCCCTGGTGCCTCCAGAGGCAGGGCCCTGCAGACACCTTGATCTTGGACTTCCAGCCTCCAGAACTGTGAGACAACACGTTTCTATTGCTGAAGCCGCTCTGTCTGTGGGACCTTATCACGGCAGCCCTAGGAAACTCACACAGTTACTCTTGTTATTAATATCCCTGAAGAGAAGCAGACATGGAAAATGCCGAAGCTGCCTCTCAAAGACTAGAAGACAAGCCCAAGGCCAGGGTGCTTCTTCCTCCAGCACTCAGCAAATGCTCACTTGGGCCCCTGCTCTGTGCCAGTGGATGAAATAGACAAAGGTCTCTGCTGTGGAGAAGGAGAGCTCCTCATGGGGGCACAGACAGTGTAACAAGGGAGTACCCCACACAGTGTTTTAGAAGGTGAAGGATGTTATGAGAAAACAGTAGAGCAGAGAAAGGGGAATGGAGAGACGGGGGCAGTTGCCATCTTAAATATTGTGGTCAGGCTCCAGGTGAGCCCAGCTGTCTGGGAAGAGCATGTCAGGCAAAAGAAGCGGCCAAAAGAAAAACCTTTGGGAAAGAGGGACACAGTGAAGCTGAGCAGCTCGAAGGCAGATTAATTCAGGGCAGCGGAGGGCATGTCGGCTGGGTACACCACCTATCAGGAGCTGCAACCTTTGATAGAGGGACAAAGCCAGGCAAAATGTCCCTGTGGAAAGTGAACCAAGAAACCAACCCCTGGCCTCATTCTCTTTCTTCTGCCTTCTGATTTCTGACCGCTGATTTCTGATTTCTGCTGAAGCTGCCCAGAGGTCAGAGGGCAGGGAGCTTGTTGATTTCAGCCCATGGGTCTCCCTCTAGGGCAGAGAGCAAGAATCTGAGAGGTGACAGGGATGTCTGCAGCAGCCCAAGGCAGGGGCAAGGATGTGTCTGCCGCTTGAGGGGCCAAGGGGCTGGTGGGGGGGGGATGGGGCTTGAGGGGATTCAAATATGGTTTGTAAATCTTTTCTCCCATTTTGTAGGTTTTCTCTTCACTCTGTTGATTGTTTTCTTTGCTGTCTATAAGGCTTTTAATGGACAGGGGTGTTAAAAGGAGAGTGCCAGGTCATGTTTTAAATCCTTCTGGCTGCTGTAGACAAAATAGATAATGGCAGAGGGTGACAAGGGTAGAAACAGAGAGCGTTGTCACAAGACTTGGAGAGAGGCTGGTTTTCCCTGTGAATCATCAGACTGACATGTGCTCTAGAACTGGCCTCGAAAGGGCTGAATTCAGTTAATTTCTCTTGACAGACATTCCTTTTTCATTGATAAATAATGATTCTATGGCATTTCTATAGGTCACAGACTAGAAGAAACTACACCCTTCATCCACTAAAATACTAGATCAAGTCCCCAATTTATTTAACAAATGTTACAGGACCTTAGGAGAAATGAGGGTGGTAGCAAGCAGAAGCAAAGCTAGATTTTCCCCTTGGCTCCCAACCCAAACCCCCTGGGGGCCTGAGCTGGGTGGCATCCCCAGATCTGAGAAGTTAAAACTCAGGCTAACTGGCTTTTCATGTTCAGAGCTTAGATCAAAAGCATTAGTGTTATCATTGTCTGAGCAGGAAGCAGGCAGAGAAGTGCAGACTCTCCTTGATATGGTTTGACTCTGTGTCCCCACCCAAATCTCACCTTGAATTATAGCTCCCACAATCCCCATGTGTCATGGGAGGGACCCGGTGGGAGGTAATTTAATCCTGGGAGCAGTTACCCTCATGCTGTTCTCATGATAGTGAGTGAGTTCTCATGAGATCTGATGGTTTTATAAGGGGCTTCCCCCTTCACTGGGCACTCATTCTTCTCCTTCCTGCCACCATGTGAAGAAGGACGAGTTTGCTTCCCCTTCCACCATGATTGTAAGTTTCCTGAGGCCTCCCCAGCCCTGTGGAACTTTGTCAATTAAACCTCTTTCCTTTGTAAACTACCCAGTCTTCGGCAGTTCTTTATAGCAGCATGAGAATGAACTAATACACTTCTGGTTATGACAGGTCATCCTCATGGGGTGAGGACTGGGTGGGGATGAGGAAGGGAAGAAACAAAGTCAGTGCCCCAGCATCACCAAGCAGAAAAGGTGGGGTTTTGCCCTGGAAGCACATTCCCCTGCAGTCTCCACTCCCACCCACCCTAAGCTCTGAATAGTATCTTTTAAGTAAGTAGCTCTATTTTTGAGTTTGGCCTAGGACATACCCACAAGTCCGTTCCTGCAGCTCACCTTCTGACTCTTGGGATGTGCTCCTGGGTCTTTACTTCCCACCAAAATTTTCCTGATTTCTTCCCCATCCCTCTGATAACATCCTTTGGCTCCCCTGTATCTGGACTGGCCCCACCAGCTTCACTCACCAAAGGAAAGTGAGGATGTGGCTCATGGAGTACGGGGTGGAGACAGCACTCACCATCCCCTTGTGTCAGTTCTAAGTGGCGGCTGTTCCCACTGCCCGCTGCCCTCTACCGACTCTTTGTTCCTGCTGTGGAAGCCCTGACTCCTAAATCATCTGGACATCCAGTGTCTCTTTGTCTGCTCCTTGAAGAGCTAATTTTTTTTCCACTTGCCCAAATTTCCAAGAACAATTTGAATGTATCCTCACAAACCTGTTTAGAACCACATTTTGCCTTTTTTGAGAAGGGTAAGAGCATGAGGGGGAGTGCTTCACTTAGAAACTGCAGAAGCTACGGCCTCAAGCCAAGGTTGTAAAGTGACCCAAGAGGAGGAGAAGTCCACAGGACTGAGAACTTGGAAAAGCCTGTCTGCTTCCGACCTTTCCTTCCATCCCAGTTGGCCCCAACCCGTGTCTGTTTTGCACTTTGGTTGAAATATCTCAAGACATTTTAATTTGTTATACTTAGAGATCACGGGCCACCCTAGGATGATCATTATTTAAAACGCAGCTCTCCTTTCTCACACCTTTGGCCCAAACAGATATACAGCTATCTCTTATGCACATTCATCTTTTAAACAGAAATTCTCAAAAAAGTTTGTTTCATTGAATTATATTCTGTTTTTAATTTAGAGAGAGCCTGTCCCAAGCAGAAAATTATTTCTGGCACTCTGTCCTGTGAACATAAATTTTAAAATTTCACTAACTTGCAATAACCACAGTTTCCAAGGTCTTGGCTTCCTTTCAGAGAGATTTGTGAAAGTAAAGATTAGCCTTTGCATGTTTAAAACAGGATTACTAGCAGCTAAAAGTAATACCGGAACATGAAATTTATTTTCATGTAATGTACCTTGGCGTTCTTTTCTCTGCGGAGGGAGCTGCGTCAGTGATAATCACACCATTCTCCGCTCCTTTCTCCCATCCTTTTGTAGCTAAAACTTTGACAATAATCCAACTTCTGACTAGAAAGTCACCAATTGCTCATGTGTCAAGGGTTCCTCAGGAACTCCTCCATCCCAACATGTCAGGATTAGGAAACAGCTATTTGGGATGCCTGGGGAGTGGCCCTCATCTGGGCCACATCTTGCCCCAGCATTTACATTTATCTCTGAAAGAGTCTCAGTTGTCTCCACCGCTTTGGCTGAGTTATTAGGGGAAACCTCACAGAGTTGCTTTAAAATGTAAATTTGAAAGAGAGAAAGAGAGAGAGAGAGAGGGAGGGAGGGAGAGAGAGTGTTTAAAGAAATGGCCATGGTAGTTGTCATGCATTCAATACCATTAATGGTTGCTCAGTGGAGAACGGCTCTAGTAAAGCCTGTTGAGGAAATCACACCAGCTGACTAAAGAGGGAGCTCTTGCCTTTGGCTGGGATCCCTGCAGGGAGCAGTCAGACAGGACGTCCTGAGGGAGGCAGAGCCCCACCAACAGGGCTTCCTCCTAGTAGCTTCTAGGGCCCCTACACACTGTCAGTCCACATGGCCCACAGACCCAGAAGCATCAAGCCAGGCAAGGATGGGGATTATGTAAATCAGCAGAATTTAAAAAGGCCCCGGCCTGGAGTTGAACACAGAGAATGGGGCATCTTCTATGACCAAAAGGCTCACCCTGGCACAGGAAAGAACTCATGCAGGACGCTATAGTCCCTGAGAACTGTAGGGACTCCTGCTGTGCACGGAGTACCGCATGCAGTTTATATAGAGAGATACACACATTGAATACGATATAGACAATGAGCAATAAATAAAGTGCATATGAAGTAATGTATGTGAAATAATATGAAAGCACATCACATCAGATTTAGAAGCTTTAATTGAGATAAATTTGAAATAAATGAAATTTTAGGCAATATTTTCCTTCCCTCCAGCTCTTCCTTTTTAAAATGTTGTTTATTGACATATGATAATTGTACATATTTGGGGAGTACCTCCCTACTTTTTTTACATACATTCAATCATTTAGCAGGCAACATTACAAGCCCTGCCCTCCATCAGGTGTTAGCTCCTTGTATTGGTTTGCCCAGGCTGCCAAAACAATGTGCCACAAACTACGTGGCTTAAACAACAGGAATGTATTGTATCACAGTTCTCAAGGCCAGAAGCCTGAGAGCAAAGCATCAGCAGCGCTCATTTCTGCTGAGGGCCGTGAGGGAGAATCCCGTGCCTCTCTCCCAGCTTCTGGGAACTTGCAGGTGATCTTGGGGGTTTCTTGGTTGACAGAAGCATCATCCCAACCCCTGCTTCATCTTCACATGGCATTCTGTTTGTGTGTGTCTTGTTTTTTTGTTTTTTTGAGATGGAATGTCTCACTCTGTCACCCAGGCTGGAATGCAGTGGCACAATCTCAGCTCACTGCAACCTTTGCGTCCCAGTTCCAGCGATTCAACCTCCCCCCTGCCTCAGCCTCCCATGTAGCTGGGATTACAGGCATGCATCACCACACCCAGCTAATTTTTGTATTTTTTTTAGTAGAGACGAGGTTTCATCACGTTGGCCAGGCTGGTCTCGAACTCCTGACCTCAAGTAATCCACCCATTTTGGCCTCCCAAAGTGCTGGGATTACAGGCCTGTGTGCATGTCTGTCTCCGTGCCCACACTTACCCTTTTCCATTGGCTCAAGGACACCAGTCATCATGGATTGAGGCCCATCCAAATGATGTCATTTTAACTGAATCACCTAAAAATAAAGACCCTATTCCCAAACGAGGTCACATTCTTAGGAATAGGAGATTAGGATTCCAATATTTCCTTTTTTGAGAGGATGCAATTCAGCCCATAAAGCTCCCTAAGGGCAGAGACTCCTGGCTCTGTCTTCTCTGTGCCCTGGTGCCAGTGTTGTTGGAGGCTCCCAGTGACCTTAGACAGCTCACGCAAATGAAGGGAGAAAAACTTTGGGAGCACGTGCATATTCTTTTGATAAATGTGAATGTGTGTTTGCCTCAGAAACACTAGGGAGAGGAAATAGAGCACAAGTCTTAAGACACAGAGTCTTAAGAGCAAGACTCTGGAGCCGGAGGGCCTAGACTTGAATTCTGACTCACTGTGCAACCTTAGCCAGGTTGCTAAACCTCTCTGAGCCTCAAGTTCTGGATATAATAATGGATGATAATAGCACCCACCCCAAAAAAATGTTATCAGAGTTAAGTTATTAATATATAAAGCAGCCAGAACCATTCCTGGTACATAGTAAGGATTGTAACAATGTTCAAACGTGGGAATAAAGACAGCATGAGATTGGCATAAGGGCAGCCCCACAGATCAATGGAACAGAATGGAGTCCAGAAAACAAAAAGTTGCTGAAGTAATTCAATGATGAAAGGATAGTCTTTTCAACAAGTAGTATCATAAAAAGTAGATATCCACGTGGAAAAATGTGAATGGCAACCCTTATTATACCATACAAAAAATTAACTCAAAATGGACCATGTTTCTAAACATAAAAGCTAAACTCTAAAACTTCTAGAAGCAAAGGAGAAAGTTTTGCAACGTTAGGATAGGAAAGATACAGAATCACAAACCATTTTTCAAATGATACATTGGATTTCATCAAAATTAAAAACTGACTATTTAAAAGGTGTTGTTAAGGAGATAAAAAGGTAGGTCACAGACATGGAGAACATACCTATAAAACACATTTGAGAAGGGATGTGAATTCAGAATATATAAAGAGCTCTTAAAAATAAGACCAACTGCCCACTTGAAAATGAGCAAAATATCTGAACACATGCTTTACCAAAGAAGAGATCCAAAACATCAAAAAGCACATGAAAAGATGTTCAACATTGTTAGTCACCAGGGAAATTAAAACTAAAACCCACAGTGAGATACCATTGTTTACCAAAATGGTGACAAAAATTTAAATGGTTGATATAATACCACGTGTTGCCAAGGATGTGGAGTAACAGGAAGGCTCATCCACTGCTGGTGGGAATGTAAAATGGCACAACCCCTTCAGAGAACATTTTAGCAGTTTCTTATAAAGGTTTTACCCATCCAACTCAGTCATTCCACTCATACGTATTTACCCAAGAGAAATCAATGCACAAGTCTACATGGAGACTTAATACGCATAATGGTTTTATTTCTCAGAGCCGAAAACTGGAAACAGCTATTGGGTCAACAGGTGAATGGAGAAACAAATTTTGGTATATCCATGCAATGGAATACTGGTCAGCAATACAAAAGAACTGTCGATATGTACTACAAGAAGGATGAATCTCAAAACCACTGCAACAAACGATATGAAATGCTTGAAATGATAAATCGAATCCTCGTGCTGGAAAGTAGATTGGAGATTGCCTGGGGTTGGGGGAAGGAACACCAGATAATTCTGGGAAGTGATGGAAATGTTCAATATCTTAATTGTAGTTGTGGTTATAAGGTGTATAAATTTGTCAAAACATACAAGACTGTGCAATTCAAATGGGCACATTAGACTGAATGAAAACTACACCTTTATAAAGCTGCTTCTTAAAATCCTAGCCAGAACAAAAGGTTCCCATTATTATTTCACCAGAGATCCCAGCCCTGTGGGGAAGGGCACTGGGTGCTGGGTGAATGGCTGCTGAGTGGATGGGTGACCCCATGGCTCCAGAGTCCCCAGAGGGGGTTTCCTGGGAGCATTAGGATTTTGACAGTCATCCCCAGCTGACATCAGTAGCCTTCAGTCTGCTGTTCGTCTGAGTTAATGTCTTCACTCATGATTTTAATGTCAAGTGGAAATACCATGTTCCCTCTAATCCCTTCCAACAGGCTGCACTTTAACTGGACTTAAAGGAGGGAGGGAGGAAGAACAGAGCCGGGAGACTGATTGTCAGATGGGAGGGTTGTTTTTATCCCTTCTTTCTCTTTCAAAGCTGTTTCCCTGGTGTCTTCCTAGACCATCTTTAAAGATCATTTCCAAATCAGGGAGAATGTGTTCAGCTTTTCATTGGCTTAAGTTACTGGTTCATCAAGAGACTTAGGGAAACGAAACAAAAAGCCAATGCCCCTCACCCCACCCTTTCCGAAGCATTTGAACGTCAGCATCATGGTGTAAGATAACGGTTCTCAACTGACTTTTGTAAGCACACTTTCTGACTCTGAAATTGTGGTGGTGCACTTGAAACTCTTTTTTAAAAACTTCAAAATACTGAAATCAGTAACCATATATGTTAATTTCCGTATAACAATATAACACACGATGATCTTAGTGTAACAATATAACGCATATTAATCTCATTATAACAATGTAACGTGCTGATCTCAGTATGACAATGTAACACATGCTGATCGCAGTGTAATAATATCTCCCAGCAACTGTGATGCTCTTCTATGGCACATTCTGTTGTCATTTCAGCACCAGGTCACTGGATACTCTAATCCAACACCCATAAGAAGCTTAGGAGATGAAGTTCCTGCATATTCCACTTATGAACAACCTTCATTTTCAGCAACAGCTTAATTTTGGGCTCTGTCCTTTTAGCCACAAGAAAAGCTGTGACATCTTTAGATTGTACCAAAACCATATTTTACACAGTTATGAAAAATTGCCAGTATGGGTATTGGAAATATTTGGTGATTAGGAAAGAATAAAGACATAATACAGGGTACAGAGATTTGCATCCAACACTTCAACTAAATCTACTTTTTGGTGTTTTTAAGTCAAAACTCTCCATAGAAAATCAGGAAAACTGACAGACAAATAAAATAATAATCACATATTCCCCCAACCAGAGTTAGCCATTATAAACTATTTCTGCATATATTTTTCCAGGGTGTATTAGCTTAACATAATTGTAATTGATATTGTATAACTACATGTTTTAGTTTATACAGATTTATGTCCTACTCTTTTCGCCTAAGATTGTATCCTGAGAATTTTTCTATGCCATTTTACAATTCTTTAAATTATGTTAATTTCTACATATTTACCATCTAAATATTCCAGTATTTATTTAACTAATTGTTGGTGGATTTCTAGATTATTTCTATTTCCCCAGTAGTATAAATAACACACCAACAGAGATCTTTGTCCATGCATCTTTGACCAAACATCTATTTCCTTAGGATCAATGCCCAGAAGGTGAGTGACTGAGTCCAAGGGTGTGGACATTTGCGCTGCCCCTTGGTGTAAAACAGCATCTATCCCACTTCCTTCTCTCTGAATAGTTAGCCCCGGGTGACTTTTGATAAATCCCATAATCACTCTTGGCCTCTGATCCTGGGCCCAGATCACTGAGAGTGCTACGCCAAAATTAACATGTGTTGTGCTGAGATTAACGTGTGTTGCATTGTTACACTGAAATTAGTATGAGTTACACAGAGATAAGCATAATCTCTCTGGGCCCATAATTTCATAATCTCTCTAAGCCCCTGATATCTCTGGGCCTTTTCTCCCCTCACCTTTGCGGGGGTCCCTCCTGGCACTAGAACCCAGCTCCCTTGCCCATGTTGCACTGGCCCTGGTACAGCAGCCCCATCAGTGTCTCCCCTTTGATCAAACCCAGCTCATCAGGGCCTAGGAGGAAGGGATGCTTTAAATACAGGTTTCTCTCTTGTCTCCCTCCCTTCCTCCCTTGTTCCCTCCCTCCCTTGTTCCCCCTCTCCGTCCCTCTCTGCCTCCCCCTCTCTCTTTCTCCGAAGCTGTTGGTCGTTGCTTCCCTCATGACTCTCACTGGGCCTGACTTTCCTCCCCACTTCCCACCAAGTGAAGTTACTGTCCCTCAGCATTCTCGAACCTCACTGCCTCCCCGCCCTCCCCCTGCAAATGAGAATCATTCTGCCTGCCTTATAAAGACAGACCTTCACTCCCTCGGCAAACACTTACTCCACACCTGTCAGATATTCTTCTAGGCTCTGGGAAAGCAAAGATGAAGGCTCCTGGCCTTCAAATGAAGAAAGAGAATCAGAGAGCCAGGAATGCGGGGGGTGCAGAAAAGTGATCAGTACCCTTGTTCGGATCCAGGAGCTGGAGCGGGTGGGACACTGGGCTGTCACCAAGTGGTGGCATTGTCTGTTTTTAGTTTAATGTCAAGAAAATGTAATGTCTCAACAACAGAAAAGATTTTGTAGGTGATCCCAGCTTTGCCACTTACCAGCCATGTGACCCTGGACAAGTTTCCAAAGACTCTGTGCCTCTGTTTTTTACCTGTAAAATGGAGCAAATAGTAGAACCTACTCAAAATTATTGTCCGGATTAAATGAGTTGCTTCATGAAAAGTGCTTAATTCAGTGCTTGGCACATAGTAGGTGCTCAGTAAATGATCATTAGCTACTGCTATCTAGACTAACTCCATTAGCATCAGAAAAGATGAGAAATTAAGACATGGAAGGGTTAATTAACTTGTTCAAGGCCACACAGCCAGCTACAGGTAAGAGTTGGGACCAGACCCCCAGGGCACTCCTTAGTTAAAATGAATAATATATTTTCTGCCATTTATTGGCAACCTCTCCTCTTTTGTTCATGAGTCTATTTCAGGCACCGTGAGTTCTTTCCCTTTATCTCACAGCTACCCTGCAAAACTGGTATTATCATTCTCATTTTCCAGTGGGGAAACTGAGACTTGGAAAAGCTGAATAACCTGTCCTGGGTGCAAAGAAGGCTAAGTGGCAAAGCCAGGAATTGAGCTCAGATCGCCCATCTTCAGGCTTATGTGCCCCTGGATATCACCTGTGCTCTGTTCCACTGGGCCAGGTTTCTAGGAGGCCAAGTTGAGAGGCTTGAGTCTGCCCTTGTTCCCTAAGCCACCAGGAGAAAGGCATTTCTGACCAGAAGTCTTGGATGCTTTTAGAGACACGTGGTCATCAGCCAGGCACGTTTTCCTCCCAGGCCTCTGACATTCTAGGCCAGCACCCTCCGTTCCCCTCAACATTCATGCCTAGGTGACTGAGAGGGCCATGGCCCCAGGCAGCACTACATGGCCGGGGTGCTCAGCTGACCCACAGGGCTATGCCCTTCGGACAGGCAGCTATCACTCACCCCTCAGTGCCGGCTCTGCCAAGCAGAACAACAGCCCATGCTAAGCTTGGGGGAGAATGCCCATTGCCTAGACAGCTGCTCACCTGCCTCCCTCTAAGGAGCAGGGTATGAGGAAAGAGGAACAGATAGAGGGCCCTGGAGTCCCTGCAGCTGGGCTCCATTGTGGAGAAACCCTGAGGCTTTGGGGCAGGATTGCAACTGTTCGTCTCCGTGCTGTGACCTTCGCACCATCACCTGAAGCTGGCAGGCAGGAGCCATGTGTGCTCTGGCTTCATGGCCGTCAGCAGCGTCACTGCTTCCCCTTGTCCAAGCCAAATGACTGTCGTGATGGGGACCGTCCAGCCTCAAAACATTTTCCCCCACTAATCCCTCTGCCTGACAAGCTCTCCGCATCTCTGCCTGCTACTGCCTCCTCCAGGAAGCCTTGCCTGATTGCCTTATTGAGAAAAGCCATGGATTCTGATTCACTCTGGGCTCGATTTCTGGCCCTCTCTCACCTACTTGCTCTGTAATGTCTGCTGTTATCTCACCTCTCTGACCCTCAGTGTTCTCTTTTTGTGATATGGGGCATGAGAGGAGGATACCTCACATAATCCGAGTACCTAACCTGTGTGGTGCATGCAGTCTCTTATTTAACACACCCTTCCACTCCAGACACTCTTGTTGAAGGACATTTCGATTTCTCTCATCACAGACAAAGGCCCTGAGGTTTTGGGAAGTGAAGTCACATGCCAAAGTTCATACATCTGGAAAGTAGTAAAGCCAGAATATAAACCCAGGTTTTTCCTGTCTCTGACATTCGGCTACAATTACCCTTTCAGTCATTGGCAGTTGAGGAGCTGTTTCCTGACCAAGTGGACAAGGGGCACAGGGGCCAGCCAGATGGAGGTCAGTGACAGTCCTAGGCTGAGGGAAGCTGGCTTGGAGGACACAGCTTTAGGGACTTCCCCAGGGACTCCCCACATCACACCCCACAGTGAAATTGACTCCCCCAGACACAGGCAGACTGGCAAACGACATGGGCTTGTCTGCCTACTCCCACCCCTGTGCCCCGCTGTGGGTGCCTCCCCCTATGAAACCCACAGCATGGAGACACAGAGGAATCGCCTTCCATGCAGGCTGCCTCTGAAGGAAGAGAAGGGCTGTGGCGACCATATCCATCCAGTTCCTTCTCCCAAGCTCCCTATTTGAGAAGTCCACCCTAGCAAGGAAGATTGGGAGGAAAGTGCTCGTTATTAATGCTGTAGGTGCTCAAGAATTGTGACTTTCTCTCCCTCACTTTTTCCTCTCTCATAAAGAGCATTGCTTCAGGGCTGTGGCCATGAAGAAGGTGGCCCAACTGTCTCAGGGTCAAAGCCGGTTTTTAATCATGATGCCGTTGCTGGTTCCCAGTGCCACATTCCCCTGTTGTGGTTAGAAATGGAATAATAGCTCTCTCTCTCTCTCTCTCTTTTACCCTGGACTAGGGTTTGGTTATTGAGCACCTGGGACGGAGACCTCTCCTCATTGGTGGCTTTGGGCTGATGGCCCTCTTCTTTGGGACCCTCACCATCACGCTGACCCTGCAGGTGAGACGATGTGCTTGTCACATTTGAGGGAGATAAGCATGGAGCTGGCTTCTGGCTTCATCATTTTGGGGCCTTTGATTTGTGGGTTCATACTTCTACAGAAAACACTTGTGATAAAGCTCTCCCTGGAGGCATCTCATCTCTGGAGCTGCTGAGGGTCTCAGTGAAGAGGGTTTGGTGAAGGGTCCTTGGACTGGGAGATGAGAGACCTGACTTCTGGTCCTGTCACTTCCGCTGATGAGCTGTGTGATCTTGGGCAAGACACTTTCCCTCTCTGAGCCTCAGTTCACCCATCTATGGAATAGAAGAGCTTGCACTGGACAACCCTAAGATGCCCCTTCCAGCTGTCACCTCCCAGCATGAGTGCCAGGTGCTGCATATCAGCCACTTCCTCAGTTGTCACAATTTTAGGAACAGTGGCTCTGGAGCCAGACAGCCTGTGTGGATCTCGGCTTGTCCTTACTCGTAATGAAACTTTAGCAAGTCAGCTCCTCTCCAGGCCTCATCTCTAAAATGGAACAGTCATCCCTTGGTCCAGGGGTGTTGTGGGACGAAATGAGAAAATGCACTGAAAGCACTTGGAACAAGCACTCAGTGGATGTCCATGTAGCAGGAGGGGTAGTGATGTACTTCATCCTTACAACATCGGTATTTTTTTCTTTTATGGAGATAAGGAAACTGAGGGATAAATATAAATAAATAAGCTTCCCAAGGTTACACCACCAGAAGGTGGCAATTAGATCTCCGGATCTTGGGCTTCTGCCCCCTGCATGGCTCAGGGCAGCCTGCATTAACTGGACACTGTCTCAGTGTCTCCAACTCATCTTGGTGCCATGGGAAGCGTGAAGCAAGGTTGCAGCAATTGATCAATCTTTGCATTTTTCAAAAATGCATCTGGAAATTGATAGGTACACGTTTTGATCACCCATCAAATGTCCTAGTGGCCCAAATGTTTCTAGAAAAAGGCACTATTAGCATCGTGATGTCTGATGGGTGCCCTTCGAAGAGGTGGGGCTGGCGAGCACACTGACTACCAGGAGGTGGAAGCATTGCCTTCAGGGACAATGTACTAGCAGGCGCAGTTCCTTCCTGACAGCCAGGCCCGAGCTGTCGCGAGCCTGGGCATCTTTACAGTCCTCTGAAGTTCTCAGGCAGCTAGCTGGGCGATGTTCCAAGCCATTGTCTTTCTGAAACTTGTGTCAGAAGTCTAAAAGGAAGGCCTGAAGCCCACGAACCCCATCGAAGCCTCACTTCACAAGGTTTCAGAGCTGTTCCTGGCTTGACCACCCTCGTCTCCCTCAGTGCCCCACAACCTGCCCCCAGCAGCTCCTCAAGGGGCCTGGCAGTTTCCTCTCCTAGGGCTCTTCTGTGCTGGGCTAGCTTCTCCTTGCTTTCTGGACTCAGGAAACCTTGGACACTCCTGGATACCTCTTCCTGCAAGAAGCCTCCCCTTGCTTCCAAGTCTGGGTGAGGTGCCCTCTCCTGTGTTCCCATAAGCCCCAAGGGGGAACCCTGTGAGATCACTTATCACAGACCATTGACTTTCACTGTTGATGCATGTCTCTCTCCCAGTAGACAGTGAGTGAGTTGTGTAGGGCAAGGGCCATGCCTGAACCATATCGGCATTTCCACCTCCCATCCCAGTGCTTGGCACCCAGGGGCAGCTCAGATCAATCAGCTGAATGAGTGAGTGAGTGACTTGGTACAGGAGCAAGCCATACAGTTTACAAGGGTCCATGAAGCTCCTCTCAACCCTTAGAGCTAATGGATTTGGACACAGAACAAGGGGAAGTAAGGAGTTCCCCATTTCTCTGCCCTCTGTACCCCTTGTCCTCCACTCCAGGCTATTTGCAGTTCACCCCCGCACTGGGCCCTCTCAGGCTTCTGTGCCCTTGTGTATGTTGAACCCCCTCCTGGAACCTCTTTCCTTTCCTTTCCCACTGGGCTGACTCTGGCTCAGCCTACAGAGGTGAGCTCAGGCTCTTACCTTCCCTTCAAGTCAGCTGGCCTCTCCTGGGGCAGCCCTGGCACCCCAACACACTCAGAACCGGTGACACTGTGTTCTAATGCTCAGCCGTCCAGTCCGCTAGAGCAGGAGCAATCCCAAAATATCCTTTTGCAACCAGCACCAAGCCACCCACCCCCCAGATGAATGACAGCTTCTCCAGACACATTCCATGAAATGAATTAACGCATCTCACACCTTGCAAGATGGCAGGGGTACAAATAAGGTCCTTTATATAATAATACCAGAACTAAGATAACTTCTTTTAAACAAAATATAGAAGGCTTTAAAATGTATATGAGGAAACATTCATGTATATGTACTTTAAGTTCTGGGATACATGTGCCGAACGTGCAGGTTTGTTACATAGGTATACATGTGCCATGGTGGTTTGCTGCACCCATCAACCCATCATCTACATTAGGTGTTTCTCCTAATGCTATCCCTCCTCCAGTCCCCCACCCCCCAACAAGCCCCAGTGTGTGATATTCCCCTCCCTGTGTCCATGTGTTCTCATTGTTCAACTCCCACTTATGAGTGAGACACACAGTGTTTGGTTTTCTGTTCTTGTGTAAGTTTGCTGAGAATGATGAACTTTTATAAAAATGATAAAGCTGTGAAAATTGCTCATATTGCCTGATGCCAACAAAGCCCTCAATCAATGTGAGTTATTGATTTATTTACCACTTCCTGTATGCCAGGACTATGTCAAACTCATCACAGGCTTCATCTGATTTCATCATGGCTATAAAATAAGCGGATGGAATGACTGAAGGGTTATCATTGTTCCCATGTTATAGATGCTGAAGCTGGGGTTTGGGGACATCAAGTGACCTGTCCAAGGTCACACAGATGGATGGAGGAGGAGCTGGGTTGGGAACTCAGGTCCTCTGGACACACCATCACCTCCTCACCTGACCACTCCCTGTTCTCTCCCAGGACCGTGGACCCTGGGTCCCCTACCTGAGTATCGTGGGCATTCTGGCCATCATCGCCTCTTTCTGCAGTGGGCCAGGTAAGGCACCCCTCCCTCCTCACTGCCCCACCCAGGGGCTCATGGCATCACCAAGCTGGGGGGCTCTCCTCATACAGATGGAGAACCCAGAGCCCAGAAGAAGCAAAGCCTGACTGGGGATGTGTGTCTGCTGCCTTTCTTTTGACCCGATTTCAGTGTAGCTGACTGTCTGCCGTCTACCCCACAGAAGGTGAAAATGGGTTCACCTGAAGATGAGTGGGAGGGAACATGTCACCACACAGCAAGGGCAGTTCACACGCAGGAGGGCTCTGAGCCAGAGGCGACACTGGTTTGTGATGAATCAAAGACAACCAAGTCACAGTCTGTGCCTAAGCAGTTACAGTCTAGGGTGAAAGATGCGGCAATAATCATGTCTAAGACATATTAATCATTGATTCTGTGTTATACTTGGCTAAGAACTTGACCTGTGTGAGCTCATTTAAGGCTCAGGACAGCTCCAAAGAAGACAGAGATGGAATGTGACTTGCATGAGTGAGTAGGTG
The DNA here is from genome assembly GCF_006542625.1 of Nomascus leucogenys. Lineage (NCBI taxonomy): Eukaryota > Metazoa > Chordata > Mammalia > Primates > Hylobatidae > Nomascus > Nomascus leucogenys. The sequence continues at coordinate 75,113,878 of NC_044400.1, forward strand.
GAGTGGCCTGACTGCCAGGCCCAGGTTCCAACCACCAGCTTACATGGTACCTGCGTGAGTGTGTAGCTGGAGTATCCCAGCCTCAGTTTACCCAGGACTCTCTTCTAGCCCTGCTATTTCCTAGCCATGGGTCAGTAGGAGAGACTTCTTCTCTTTGTTAGCCTCAGTTTCCCCATCTGTACAATGACAAGGATGCAATGCAACTGAGGACTCTACCATTCCCTGGCCCTGTGTCCACATCCAGCAGGGACCTCCAGCAGAGGCCAAGGTCAGACTGAGAATGGAGCTCAGGGCAGGGTCTGACACAGCCATGTGCTCTCTCGAGTTCATGGCTCTTGTCTGGTTGTGTTTCTCGGTTGATGCAAACAGTAAGTTTCTATCGGAACAAAGGGAACTGAACTCCTGTTTCTCCCTTTGTGTTGCTGATTCTCATGAGCCATTACATTCCAAGTTCTATCACATTCATGGTGGATGGAAAGTGTCCATTCAGGACATCGGGATGTTATAATAAGATGGCAGGGTGGCAAGGTGGGCCATGGAATGGTCGGGGAGGGTATCAGATGCACATACATGCACACAGCGTGCACACACACACACACACACACACACAGGGCTATGAGGGTGGTCAGAACGGCTGCAGGAAAAAGAAAGCACCTCCCAGGCAGGGCAGTGAATTAGCAGGATGAACACACAGCACATATAGTGGTTTACAGTGGACGTGAGGAGTAAATGTGTTTAGTCCTCCAGGGCGTCTGCATCACCAGCTCACACCCACATCTTCACATCAGTGCTCTGGAGGTGTCCAGCCTGCGGCCCTATGCTAGCCTGGGGACATGGGTGAGCAAACCAGACAGAAGCAGTCTCCGCTCCCAGAGGGCCTTGCCTCTGGTGTGGAAGTCCCCTCTGAGATGTCAGCTGCTCAGTGAGGCCTCTCCTGGCCACTTATTCTAAAACCAGCACACACACATTTACTATATACACTCACACACACATGCACACCTACCCTCTATCTCATCACCCACCATAGCATTGTTCATGGGCATGTTGGTTTCCTGCATACTCATTTGTTTAATGCAGACATGGGGAGATTTTTTCTGCAAAGGGCCAGGTGTCAATACTTTTGTTTCACAGACCATGCATTCTCTATCACAACTACTCACCTCTGCCATGGTAGTGTGGACACAGCCATAGATAACGAGTAAATGAATGGACTGCATGGTTGTGTTCCAATAAAACTTTATTTACAAAAGCAGGCAGTGGGCTGCATGCGGCCTGTGTGCTGCAGTCTGTCTTTAATGTGTGTCTCCTCCAAGCTAGAAAATAAGCTCCATGAAAGGACCTGGTGTGTGGTTCATAATCTTATCCTGATAACCCAGAACTGTGCTGAAGACAGAGTAAGGCTCCACAAGTACTTGTTAGAGAGGGAATGAAATAACTGACCAGAGGGCTGGCAGGGAAGATGTGTGCTTTTGTGAGCAGCGTAACACGGGAGCCTGCCCCGGCGGCAAGGTTTTTCAAAACAAACCTTGGAGGAGAGAAGAAGTGGAGAGAGCAGATCCCTTGTCTTGCGGTATCCCTGAGCTCCAGGAAAGAGGCAGCTGGGGCTTAATGATATCAGAAAAATATGAAGGTGGCACTAGCCAATTGCATGGAGCAAAAGGATTAGTCAAGCTAATACCGAGATTCTTTTCAGAGAAAGAACAAGTATAAGGTTGAATTCCATTCAGATCAATTTCTCAAGCCTTTATTGAGCACCTGTTGTGTGCCAAGCTGGAGGGAGAGGAGAGCAGGGGGAGGCAGGAGGAAGATAAAATAGAACCAGATTTTTTTTCATAGGATACGTGTTGCTTTTTTGTTTTAAGTTCCGGGATACATGTGCAGGACTCGCAGGTTTGTTACATAGGTAAACGTGTGCCATGGTGGTTTGCTGTACTTATCGACAGCAATTAAGGTATTAAGCCCAGCCTGCATTAGCTATTTTTCCTGATGCTTTCCCTCCCTCCACTCCCACCCCAGACAGGCCCCAGTGTGTGTTGTTCCCCTTCCTGTGTCCATGTGTTCTCATTATTCAGCTCCCACTTATGAGTGAGAACTTGTGGTGTTTGGTTTTCTGTTCCTGTGTTAGTTTGCTGAGGATAATGGCTTCCAGCTCCATCCATGTCCCTGCAAAGGAAATGATCTTGTTCCTTCTCATGGCTGCATAGTATTCCATGGCATATATGTACCACATTTTCTTTATCCAGTCTATCATTGATGAGCATTTGGGTTGATTCCATGTCTTTGCTATTGTGAATAGTGCTGCAATGAATATATGCATGCATGTGTCTTTATAATAGAATGATTTATATTCTTTTGGGTATATACCGAGTAATGGGATTGCTGGGTCAAATGGTATTTCTGTGAACCAGATTTTTAATACCTTAAAGTCAAAACTGAAGGGTTTGTCTATTATCACATACATTCTCCCACACTTTCCTCCATCAGACAAATACACTGTTGCACAGATGGCCAACGACTTCTTAATTGCCAACTCCCCAAAAAATGGTCTTGTATCTTCAAACCCAACTTTACTAATTTAAAAAAAAACATTTCTAGCCAGGTGCAGTAGTGGAATGTACCTGTAATCTCAGCTATTTAGGAGACTGAGGCAGAAGCCTCACTTGAGCTCAGAATTTTTAGGTTACAATGAGCTATGAGGCAGCACTGCACTCTAGCCAGGGTGCTAGAGAAAAAAGCCCATCTCTTTTTTAAAAAATTGTTTAAAAAAGTAACATGCTCCTGAGCAGGAACCTTGAATGTTTCACATGTGCAGCCTGAATTCTGAGTCACTAACAGCATGTATCAGTCAATGTAACACTAGCTGCCTAACAAATATGTCTCTGAATGACAGAAGCCTCACACAATAGAAATTCATGTCTCACTCATAGAACCACCCATGGCTAGTGTCCCAGGTAGATGAGCACATGCACCCAGTTTCCTCCTGGGCTGTGGCTCTGCCAACCCTGAGTGTCTCTGGTCTACTGCATCCAGTAGGCGAAAAGGAGAAAGACTGTGCAGAAAGCTTCTTAAGAGCCCTGACCTGGGGTAACACCCTCTTCTCCACTCGTATTCCAGTGGTGATGACAAGTCCCATGGCCAGCCTTGGATGCAGAGTTGGCACTTTCACACCAGCCTCCCCTAAGGTGCCCAGTCCTGGCCTGAGATCTAGAAGGTTCTCAGGACATATTTGCAGGTGGTTTAATCATGACCAGGGAACTCAGATAGAAGGGGCCGAGTAGGCCCTAAGCTTTAAGATGTGGACTGGGTGGTGCTGAACCCACAGGGCACCCTTAAAGTGATTGGTTAAACCCAGAAGCAGTGGCTTAGGGCTTCCCAGGCTCTGTCCTATTCTTTGCCCAGTCCTTGCCACACTTGCTCAGTTCCACTCATGATGGCATTCAGCCACTAGCCTTTCTTGAGTAACAACTTTAACTTAGACACTGCGCCAGCTGCCTTACATACATCACCCCTACTGTGCAAGATGGGCTTGCAAATTAGGATTACCACTCCCATCTACAAATGAAGAAACTGAATTCCAGAGGGGTTAGGGGCTCCCCTGATAAGAAACAGCTAGTGAGTGTTGGAGCTAGGATGTGAACCCAAGTATTAAAAATCTATGCTCTTTTCGTTCCACGACAAGCATAAGAAATTTACTTCTACACACTACCCTGGACTTTCCATAGCACATTCACATCTGTCCCCAAATCCAGTCTCTGGTAATAACTTTTATTGAGCACTTACTCTATTCCAGGCCCTGTTCTAAGTGCTATAATTTTCACAAAAATACTAGGTGAATATAAGATAATAGAGTCAGATTTTCAAATCTGTGTGTGTGTGTGTGTGTGTGCGTGTGTGTGTGTGTGTGTAGATAGCTTCCTGTTCTTCTTTGCCACATTAGGATGCATAGTTGTCCAGATTTAACATATGAGAGCTCTAAAAAGGACATGCATGCATCACTTCCATGAAAGAAGCTATTTTCTGCATTTTATACTCGGATAATTTTTCAGCTAACACTGACATTTTCCAGCAAGCTAGCCCCATAGCTAAACCTTACCATCTAAGTAGAACAGGTATAACCAACTAAAAGCATTGTTTATATAAGGACTCTTCCTTATCGTTCTGCTAATAAATACCATTATGAGGTTGGGGTAGGAAGTTTATGTGGAGAATGGACAAGGCCATTTATTTCCCTGGTTTCTGTCTGTCCTAGAGGATAGAAGATGGTTTATAGATCAGCTGCTAAATCCTTCCTTCCCAAACTAATCCTTTTTTTTTTTTTTTTGAGACAGAGTCCCCCTCTGTTGCCCAGGCTGGAGTGCAGTGGCGTGATCTCGGCTCACTGCAAGCTCTGCCTCCTGGGTTCACGCCATTCTCCTGCCTCAGCCTCCCGAGAAGCTGAGACTGCAGGTGCCCACCACCACACCTGGCTAATTTTTTTGTATTTTTAGTAGATTTGGGGTTTCACCGTGTTAGCCAGGATGGTCACAGTCTCCTGACCTCGTGATCCGCCTGCCTCGGCCTCTTATAGATGAAAAAAACCAACATTCAGAATGATCCAATAATTTTTCCCGAATCACATAGCTAAGAGGCAAACACTAGATTTAAATCTTCACCATCTTGTCCTAGAACCTCAGCTCTTTGCTAAAGATTGAGTGGAATTATGCCCATTTTGAAATTTACTTGCAAGGTTAAAAACTATTCCAAGGAGAAATGGCCTACACAGAGAATTGAGGATAAGGGCAGGAGGCTTCTGTTTTTATCTTCCCAGGATGGGGTTACTCTTGATCCTCATAAACCAGTCCTGTTTGTGTCCACATGGAAAGAAATAATTTTGTCATTTGTTTCTAGTTGTCAGATCAACTTGGCTGAGGGTGAACTAAAAGCATGTTGATTTTCATGGTTCCAGTCATTCCTGCTTCAGGTATTACCTCAATGCAGAGGTCAAGAACAATCTTTGGTCTTTGTCTCTTAAATTCAAAGACACCTAAATCATAGCACTTGGTGTTGAAATGAAGTCTGTGCTGACACATTCAGACCTTCACAATTAACTGAGGTGGAACACGACATGGGAATGACTTCAGAGCTGGAGGGAGGTCATCTGGCAGATGAGGAAACCTTCCAGGGGCTAAGATGAATTAGAATTAAGGCATCCCAAGTTTGGAAAAGACCATAAAGATTTTCTAGTTCAGTCATTTATCAGAAGCTTAAGTCCTCGTCATGGTTTCCCTGCCAGGAATTCCTTCAGCCATGGCTTGATTGCATCTATTGACAGGGAACTCACTGCCTCACAAAACAGGCAATTCAATTGTCCACAGGTCAGATTGGTCCCTGGCCCATTTTGTGTGACCCACCAGCAAAGAAAGGTTTTTGCATTTTAAAAGGGGGAGAGAAAGAATGCATGCCAGGGACCACATGTGGCCTGAAAAGCTTAATATATTTTCTTTCTAACTTTTTATTTTAAACATTTGTCAACCCCTGCTATAGTTCCTCAGCTCTGAAATTTGGAACTTGGGAGAGTAGGCTAGCTTGTGAGGTAGGGAAGGAGGAATTTCCAGGCAGTGAGAGCAGCCACTGCCAGAATATAGGAAGAAGTTCATGTCAAATGAACCTTAAATAAACCACCAGGGCCAGAGCAGTGGTGCTCAAACATTGCTCAGTCACCTGAAAGCTTTTAAAGCCCTGGTGCTCAGGCTGCACTGAAGGCCAACCAAGCCATAATCTTGGAGGGGTAGGACCCAAGATTGGCATTTTCTAACACTGCATGATTCCAAGGTGCAGCCAAGTTCCAGAACCACTGGGCTAGAGCAGTTTTTAAACCCTGGCTGAATATATTACCATCAGCCTGTGGCTTAGAAAGAAAACCAAAGCAAACACTGGTATTCAGCCTCATCCAATGACAGCTAAGTGCTCGTCAGGAACCACTCCCCAGAGTGGAGGGTGAGACACAGAGGAAGAGTCAGGAGATAAGCTAGAGGCAAATCTCAGAATGTCTTGGATGTTGCACTAAGGATTTGCAGTTTTATGGAACTCCCTAGAGGTCTGTTGGGGAATCTGTGTGCATGAATTTCACAGGGCAGACCTGCAGTGAGAAGAAACTGAAGGCAGAGACACCAGACAGGGGCCTGGAGCAGCCAGCCCAAGGCAGTTATCTGGGACAGTGCCACCCCTGTAAAGGGTCCCGTGGGCATTGCCACTATGATAAGTGCAGGTCATGAGGGCAAGAAAGCTGTACGTTTCATGGTGTGATTTAGTGCTTCTTGAGTTATCTTTTTCCATAACAGCTGTTTTCCCGGAAGAAATGGTAAATGTCAGCATTGTATCTGAGTGAAAAGTTGACCTTCTTCCCAACCCATGCACACAAAAAAGCCAGATTGGACTCATCCGCAAATCTGCCTGAAGTTCTTTGCTCACCAAAATCACAAAGCTTAGCCTTCTCTGTTTTTTTTTCCTAAGCCCTCCCAAGCCTTTTTGCAATGATCCTGATTATGTTCCAAGTGTTTGCAACTGTGGCTTTCTTTTGACTATAGAACATGCTGCATTTCCAGGGCTTTAAATGCTGGGCTCCCCATCAGTGTCTATGGGACTCCCTGGAGGGAAGGCCACCTGCACCTCCCAATCCCAGATCACCTGTCAGCCCCTGCCCTCTGCTTCCCCAATCCACCTTCAACCCCCTGTGTTGACCCAGCAGCTGGGCCTCGCTGGCTAGCAATGACTTTAGCCACAAGATTGACCAGGGTTTAGAAGCTTCATTTAAACGCACATTGACAGTGTACAGTTTAAAGCCTCAGGGAACTCACCTGTCTAAGGAAAGCTGCCACTTAGACTATGAGACCATCTTGCATCTTCCTAAGTGGACAGGGAAGAGCAAGTCCCCAGGGGAGCCACCAGGGAAAGTGTGGCAGGAAGATGCTCAGAGCTGAATGGCAGAGGGACTCACGGGCCTGCTCTCCATGATTAAAGAAGAGGGATGGATCTCCGGGGAGAGGGTCAGGAGGCCGCCTGAGGCAGCTTCTGTGAGGAACAGGTTGATGTAAGAAGACTTGACAAGGAGTTGAAATTAGGTAAAAGGAAAGAAAGAAAACAAGAGAGGCAATTTCCTGGTGCATATTTTATTTGTGTGCATAACCCCAAGGCAGTGGCAGGGAAGTCTAATAAGTGAGGCAAAATAAAAGAGCTTCACCTTTTAAAAAAAAAAAGATCATTGCCAAAATGTGTCAATTCCAGTTTTAAAAATCACATGATGCCCTGACTCCGTGCCTGGCACCAAGTTAAGTCCTCTGTGGGGAGTTTGTGTTTAAGTGGGGTGGACAGATGCAAACAAGATGGAGAGGTAAGGCCACTGCCATTATCAAGGTGCGAATTAAGGTCTGAGCACCCCAGAGGATGGAGCGGTCCTGATAGAAGATGCCTTGCTCAGCATATACCTTGCTTGGAACAAGGACCCCTCTGTTTATCACATCGATTTCACCTGGAAAGACTGCAGGGGCGTACCAGCATTTGACAGGACCTACGTGGTCGGCTCTGCCTGCCCTGCCTGCCCTGCCTGCCCTCCCTCTCTATCCCGTATTCTCCCTGCACTGTAGCCATCTGGAGCCACAGGCAGCTGCCCCCCTGCCCCCCGCCACACACACACACACCACACACACACACACACACACACACGCTTCATGGTCCCAGCCTTTGCATGTGCTATTTCCCCACTTACAACAACCACCCTTATTCATCCATTTGCGGAGTGGCTTCTCAACTTCCAAAAGTCAGCTCATACTGCATCTTGAGACTTTCTTAGAAACAGCCCACCCCTCTGGGCTCCCACAGCACCCTAGATTAACTCCTAGTGTATCCCCACCCCCACCCCTATTACAATAGCCATGGTTGGTCAGTCCTCCTAACATCAGGGACTGCTTCGAAGACAAGAAGCTTGTTTCTATCACCTGTATCCAAACACACAGCCTGACGATGGGTCAGCACTCAATAAATGCTTGTATTTTTCATGAATTCATTCAAAACATACTCGCTGAGTTCCTACTGTGCGGTGTGTGGTGTTTTCTACCACCACAGCTCACACCAAATATGTGTGTGTATTTTGACACCAAACACATGTCATTTTTCCACACCACCTCTTCAGTTTGTCTCCACCAACAACTGGGTGTCCAACAATTCAACTCAGTTCTGACACTGCCTCCCCAGAGTGAGCACAGATCCTACAAGTTCAAGGGTTCAGTCCCACAAGACTGCCCTCACTTCAGACACTAGCCAGAAATAGAGTCCCAGGGAGCCGGCACTTCTGCCC